>NC_088841.1:15616540-16886540 GCF_904066995.2 Poecilia reticulata | reverse complement strand
TGTATAACAGGGCAAAAGTATGAAATAATCTTTGGCTGTCAAATCCCAGGTGCGTTTTGTGGCATTAACCCACTGATGGTTGATGTCATGAACCGTTCTCTTGCAGTAAGAAGAGCCTTGGATGTTTGGGCACTGCATGTTCTCGTGAAGAAGAAAAATGCATGTAAAGTCATTTGGTGATGGAGTGCGCCATCCGGTGTGTACCCTTCTTTTCACCCAGTGACTCACAGAGGCTCAGCGGGGATATAGACAAGACGCGATTGTTTTCTTTCGTAGTTTATGGCTTTTTTTTGCAAAGTGCTTCTTTTATAGACGCTCACGCTGACTAATGAGGTTCTTGGAAATAATTTTACTACCATACGAATTCCACCCAAAATTGTAGCCCAGTTGACGCTAATCAATAAGACATTGTTTCATCCCATTTCAGAAGAACGAGAAGAGAAAATGAAACAAGAAACTGCCATGTCAGGGTTTAATCTATCTATCTATGAACAAACAATATTAATTTAATTTTGATTGAACTATAAATAAAATACATCGTTTTTTGACTCAAAAAGAATACAAATGTGTAAGGACACAAGTAGTAGTGATAAATATGTTCAGGCTATGGAGGAATATATGGTGCAATTCTCTGAAGAATCTTGATATTCTTACTCTTTCAACAAGACGTCAAATCAATTTAATCAATAATACATTTTGAAATAGTTGTACAGGTTCTGAAGGAACAAATAGAAATGTTTAGCATATATAGGCTTGCCTTTTTGGTACAAGACAAGGACACATTTTAATTATATTGCCATGTGTTACTAGACTCTCATGTCCGCAGTTGAGGCCTGTCATCTTACCAGAAACAAAAATGTTATATGTTTAATATTAATAACAGAGTATCTCCTTGCTTTCTGCCAAGGTGAAATGCTTTTAAATCCAGATCTTCATTTTCATGCTTCAGTCAAAGACAAATTATTTCTATTGTCTTCCAGCTGGTGAAAGATCTTAAAAGCTGGTGCTTCATGTCTAATTCAGGCACAAAGTCAAAGGAGGCTTCTTTGCACGGGCAATCTGTTTTTTGTTAAAGTACAGTATCACTCTCTGGACTGCTAAGATGTTTTTTTCTTTTTCTTTTTTACATAACTTCAAAAGATCCACATTCATTTGACAGACATGGTAACTTCTTAGATCGTTTTACAGCTCATAGAATGGATTAATGAAGTCATTGTTTCAACAATCAAATGGCAGCCAACATTATTATTGCTAAATAATGAGGACAATCCAGGCTCTCTCTCTCTCTCTCTCTCTCTCTCTCTCTCTCTCTCTCTCTCTCTCTCTCTCTCTCTCACACACACACACCCACACACACACACACACCAGAAAACCCACACATACATAAACCTCCTGCCGACCCCTGGATGGCCCCATTTGGAAACACGGTCACTGAGACTCCAACTGAACCTAAAGGTTAAGGGAGGTTGTGAAAATGTTTCCACTGTTTATTCTGGGGATTTTTTTGAAGATTACGGAGCAGTTGTTCACTCGGTGACCTTGACACGGAGACCAGCTGCGAGTGGATCTAATGCTTGTAGAGATCTCGCTGAGTATTTTGAAATATTGTCGCTTGACAAGCAGTTGGTGTCAAGAGCTGCAATCAGCAGGACAAATGGGTCAGTCTTTTTTTTTTTTTTTTGCTGTGACATGCTCAATCTCATGTTAAAGAAATGCAACACTTTAGTTTTTTAAACAACGTCGCTGATTGACGATGCCTCTTCTTTGTTGCAACTCGACTGTTTACATCCAGGAAACCTCATAAAAAGACACAAAAGAATAAAGGGGTTCACTTTTTTTAATTTTTTTTTTATCCGAGGGTAAATGAGCCCACCGACGTGATTAAAACCGACGTTAAAAATATTATACTCTGTCAGGCAAATAAAAACAAAATAAATGAAAGAAAGAAATCAGAGAGAAACACGACAAAGAAAATAGTCCTTGTAGCTGCTGCAGCATCCGAGACCACCCAGACTTTTAACCGGGTTATAGAAGTTAAGTTGAATGTTTCCAGCTCTTTATGAAGTCAAAGAGAAAGAACAAACATCCCCCGGCAGTGCAGATTACTCCGTGAAGATGCTTGGCTCGTAGTGGAAGCCATTGTATATTATGCGCTTTAAGGAACACGGAGGTATTGGTTTAGACTGATGTGGTTGACATCAGTGTCATCCTGCACTCAGTGGCCACATCAAAGCCCGCTCGGCTTAGCGGGTTTGACTAAGCTGAGAAAACAAAGGCCCCTGGCTGATTGTCAATATGGCCAACATATTGTTATAAACAAAACTTCAGAGGTTCTAAATTTGTTTTCGGGTACAGTCATAAGAGGGATTTCAACCTAATTTTGTCAGTAATAAAGATCAGAATGAAGAAAAAAGTTTGCTTCACCTTCTCTCATTGCATTATTGAGCTCAATTTTATGCTTATCGTTCAAGTTTTTTTCTTTTTTTTTTTGTCCTTACCAAGTTGAGGGCAAAACTGCTTCTCGTACAAGCAGACAGCTAAATCTAAAGTAAATGAAAACCTTTCATTTAAAAAGCTAAAAATCTTGTAGATAGGTAAATGACGTTTCGTACCCTTCCTTCAAGACCTGGGTACTGTGAGCCGACACAGCGAGTTATGTCACACACGTTTAAGAGCAACCGAGAGGAAACCAGAAGAAATTCTTTGTGATGTTAATGGTTATATGATTGAGGGGGGAGAAAAACCCCAAACCACCTGAGAAACCGTGATCCCTCTCTCTCTCGCACAGTTGACTTTGTAACATGATAGAGCGCCAAATCCGCCAGCTTCTCTCCAAACAGACTCGCAGGTCTGACACGACAGGAGTTATGTTTTCAGGAAAAGCGCTGCGACAGTCGTCCGCGTTTCACACATTTTTCATTTACAGTTCATCTGCCAGCGTGATGTTGCCCAACTGTTGTTTTGAAAGGTTTCTGCATGGATTACTGTGTAATGCCAGAGAGGAGGGGAAAGAAAAAAAAACAATCCTGCAAGTTTCAGTTGTTTAAGACAATATTGTCAGCTTTTCAGATAAAACAGTATTCAGTTTGCACATTTGCTTTGTGCTTAGTTCTTACTTTCCTTGCATTAACGTTTATTTAGTACACTTACACACACACACCTACACACGCACACACACTCGCACTCCCGCATATGCACAGGGTAATTTGCTGAAATTCCTAACGACCCAGCTCAAAGAGCCAGACCATCCAGATGCCTTTTCGGACTCAACTCTACCTTTGATGATTCCATTAAAAACTTACTCAAGCTGTGTGTGAGCGGGTGTGTGAGTGTAACGATGAGGCATGGAGGGAAGCAGGAACACAAGGTGTGTATTTGGTTTGGACGGACTTTTTTTTCCTTTGTAATGCACATGTTCTAAGTATGGCTGCCGCCCTTCACGCTATGCGTCACACATGCTGGTCTTCACCTCCAACTGGTTTACTGGTCAGGAATTCGGCCTCTTCACAGGCACCAAGCTCACATCCAGGTGACACTTCAGTATTGGCCTTCATGTTTAATACAATTCTAACTAACAGGTGTGCAGTGGCTGGCCTGGAGGAGAAGAAACAGAGCTAGGCACCGGACTTGCTCATCAAACTTGCAAGTATCCATTAGCAAGTGGGGAATGATAAAAAATATGTCGGGGAAAATGTAGGCAATCGGTTCACTTGACTACATCAGCTGCCGGTGGACAGAGTGTGGCCAAAGAATACACACAAAGAATACACACAGGATGCCCAAGTATGCCTCTAAGGGAGAATTTATCAGGATAGTCCACGATGAGTTAAAGGGGGCTGCAACAGACTGGCCACCTGTCCAGGGTGTACCCTGCCTCTCGCCCAAAACGTTCGCTGGAGAAAGGCACCAGCAAACCTCCTGACCCCACAAGGGACAAGGGTCTACAGAAAGTGGATGGATGGAGTTAAAGATGGTAGAAAACCACTTTAGTCTTGGCTCAGATTAGCTAAAGCTTCAGCCACAAGGATAAAATAATCTAGATTTAAAGAACAGGCATAAACTTTTAACATTATTTCACTAAGGCAAAAGCACTAAGGGGCCATGTGGTTTGCATTATATTTCCTCATCTTTACATTTATATTGCTACAGAAAAATTGTATAATGCTACAAAACGCCCAACACTAAGCTCAATGTGGAAAACTTCTTATTTCTGGAAATTAGCTTTGTGTTATTTTCATTTTTTTTGCAGCGCAGTCTGGCTCCTAAATCCGGATGAGAACATCTGGATAACACCAAAAACTGTTTCAGACACCCAAGAAAATCAAGCTTTCCGTTTGTTAAAGAGTTATTTTCAAAGTGACTCTGGTTTTAACTTTTTCGAGATGAAGCAATGCCAAGCCACAAAGATGAGTGTGTCACTGACAGGGTAGATTCTGCAATTTGAAAACAACTTTCCCGTTGCTGTTTACTCCATAGGGAGCATAGCAACGATATGAAACGTAGACAGCAGTAAACAACTCTTCAGAAACATTTGTAATGATGCAGGACAAGTGAAACTCAGAGCAATGTGGACTCTGTGGAGTTGCGTGATTTCAGGTGTACTTATGCAGTTAAAAAACTCGTTGCACAATCTTCACGTTTTCCCATCTCAGATGAGGTATGTTTTCTTAAACCCTACAAAACTCATTTGGTAAAAGAAGTTATCATTGAACACAATATTTAGAGTTTGAAGGGATTGTTTTGTCTTTTAATGCAAATTTTTGTTGTTATTATCTCTAAGAGCCAAAAACCTTTAAAGCAGAAGAAGATCGTAAAGAAGCATATTTGGCGCTGAAAGGCTTTTCTGTAGGGCGGATCCTTTCTGGTCTGAGGTTGTGGGAGGGCTGCATACATAAATCTGGCTCCTATTTCTGTCTTGTCATAGTGACAGAGTAATCGACAAGTGAGTAAAATAACGGGGGAAATGTCAAGCGTCGACAGGAAATATGTAAACAGTGACGGAAAACTGAGATAGATCCTTTCGTTTCGTCTTCCTCTGTGATTCATGGCAAAGAAAAAGCTCCACTTTCAAGAGTAGCTGAACTTTAATAATGAAGAAACATTCAGAATCCATTCTTCAATTCCTTGACTGAAGCTTCTGTATTTTGCACCCTGCTGCAAAGAGAGGAGGATCTTTTGGGAATGTGGAGGGCAGTAAGTTACCTATTGGCCCATAGAAAGACACATTTTCAGATACAAGGTAACACAAAACAATTCCCAAATCTGCAAATAAGTGGATCATGTAATGCAGCTATTAGCTACTAGGACCTATTAGCAAGTAGCTCTGCATCTAATTTTCTGAGATACTAAAATTCATTGACATTTCTAACTGAATGGAGTCAAGGGTCATTTATTAAGTCTATATAACACTGAAACATAATATTTTATAAAGATATTGAAGCGACAGTCCAGTTGGTTCCTTTTTGATGTAATGAAACTTGTAAAATAAAGCACTTGTAAACTCGTATTCAGGAGGTAAAATACTAAAATAAATACTAAATTACTAAAATACTAAAAACATACGTATCATTGATAGGTTGATGATGAAGACGTTTTGTGTTTTTTGGGGGAATTACCACTGTTAAACATTGATCCAACCATTACATCAGTTTCTTTTATCCGAGTCTACAGTTCTACTAATTGAACAAGTTAGAATGGGTCTATAGGCTAAACAAATCATGTTTTTTCTCTCAGAAAATGAGATTTTGCCTTCTCGGTTTTGCCGAAAACAACCCATTCCTTCCAGGACTGAGTTTAAAAATAAAACAGCTCTTTTCTCCATGACTGGGAGACTGCGCATGCATATATGTTGTTTATTGCAGCCAACAACTAAACACTTGTCTTTTCCAACAGTTAGTACAGCGGTAAACCAACTGACCAAACATATTTCTCTTTTAGTAATGAAGTGTGTTGAATTCTGCCTGCATGGCTAAGTCATTGGCTATAGGCTTGGCTGGGGTTGCTTGGTTACGGAGCAAGCATCTCCTGATTGACTGACACAATAATCAGGATGTGTATGAAACAGCTCTTTTTCCGGACAATAAAAAGCATTTGCTTATTGCCCATAAATATAATGATATGATTTTTAGCTGTTTGTGTCTAGAAGCAGTACAGACCCAAATGGAACTATTAAAATGTTCCCTTTAGCAAATGATTCAGAAGATACTAAACATGTGGCGAATGATCAAAGAGTGTGTCTACTTAATCTCACAGGATAAAGCCAGAAACACCATAAAAGCCACGGATGATACTGGGATTACAAGTATGAGGTGCTTTGCACATATGTTTCAGCTGATTATACTCTTAAAGCAGACAATCGCAGAAACATTTGATGGAGATAGCCAGATAGTTCAAGCACTTCAAACATTTACAGAGCTTCAAATGTGCCACGTTAGACACACAGCATTGATTACAACCAGGGGTGAAAGTAAGGGGGTACGACAGGGTACTACGTACCCCTAAAAGATTTAGCGGGGGTACACAGTACCTGCAAGAGAGAGGAGCGGCTGTCAGCTGTAAAAAAAAATCAATGGGTTCACTGTGTAGCCGTGAGTGCACCCACTAATTAGCCGTGACTGATTAGTTTTTCAAGAACAATCTAAAACACGACTTAATCAGTTAATAAATACCTTTTTTCCCATTTCATATTGTTTCTGAACTGTTCGTGCTTTGCTAGAGCAGCGGTGCAACACGTCGATCGCAGAAGGTTTTGAGTCGATCTCGGCTTTAGGTGACAAACTGAACGCCGCCAGGAGGCTGAGAGCAGCACGTCCTCCTCTGACTCGCTTAAAACGTTCGAAACTTTATTAAAGAACAACAAAAAAATAAATAAAACGTGTTCAAATTAATGACCCAATAGCAATAATAATCTCAGTGATTATTGTTTCAACAAGGTGTTGCGCAATTATGTGGTTTCGGTTCCATTATCAAAATAACGAGCAGAGCAGGAGTTTAAAATTGACTAATCAACCACCGCTGTGTTCAGGGAGCTTATTAATGATCGCAAAATAAATATCAAACCTGAAAACCTAATATTGTAACGGACTGAATGTTATGTTTTTAACATAACCTCTGGTGGGCTTGTGGAGCGCAGGAGGTTGCCATGGCAAAGGGTGTGCTTAAATGACAGAGACGGAGAGTAAAAATGTGCGAGTGGTTTAGAGTTGATCATCTGTTCGGGTTGTTTTACATTTGTCTTGGCGCATCACAGCCGCTGTAGTTTCTAAACGTTCAATAAACGACAAACTTGGACTAATTACCTCGTTCTTTGTGAATATACGTCATTTACAACAAACATCAAACACGATAAATATGTTTCATTAAGTATTTAACAAACAAATGGCTTCTACCATGATAATTGTATGAAATAAAATGAATTGTCTAATATTAAAAAAAATAGTTTGGTGCTGTCGGGCTCAGAGTCTGAGAGGCTTTTTCTTTAGCCTATCAAACAATTTTGTTTTTTGCCTCTTATTTAGTGGAAATATTAATGTTGATGAGACTTAATGATAACCTTTTTCAACCTTTATGGCTCCACTGTTGAAAATTAGGCTCTAACATTCACAAATGACATTGAAATAAAATCCAGTCCAACATCTGGTTTGAGGTGATTCCTCTGGAACCTGTTGGAGGAAAAATATCCCAACTTCAGAAGATGAGCTTTTAACTTAACAGAGCTCTGTGGTTCCTCCTATCAGTATGAGAGTCAGGGTGACAAAGTGGAAGCTGCAGGATCTTCAGAACAAACAGGTCATGATGCTGGGCTACTGATTATCCCTCTGTATGGACACAGGATCAATATAACCAGTTTAAAAGATAAATGAATGGTTATATGCCAGACATGAAAAACTGGGATGCACTCTATGCCATGATGTTCAGGATTTAGGTCTCATGGCATCTCAAGGTGTCAACATTGCAGCCAGTGGGCTGAGGAAAGAAATACAGCTTTATTTTGTAGTAATTCAAGAGCTACCAGCTTATATATATATATATATATATATATATATATATATATATATATATATATGCTCCCTATATGACCCATATATATATATATATATATATATATGGGTCATAGTACCCCCAAGAATTTAAAACTACTTTCACCCCTGGTTACAACAAAGTCACAATCAATGACACTACATTTTCTTAGACTGAGATTGCCACACAGTTCACACAGGAAACGTTGAGCTTTTCCACTACAATTTGGGCATTACTTCTATAAAGAAAGAGCCTAGCTAAAAAGCAAAGGTCATGATTTATTGGTCCTTAACCTTCAACTGTGTTAATGGGAAGAAATATCCATACTGTTTCTCTCAGCCTTGATTCAGTGGTTGGTTTCTCATGCTAAGGAAACTATTTCAACCCCATGCAGTGTTGCCCATCACCTTTTAAATGGCATACAAGGGAATTTTATTTATTGTGGGGATTTCCAGGATGCTTGTATCAGCCATTCTATGCTCCGAAAATGACCCTGCATGGGCAGTAATGAGGTCAAAGGGCACTCACACCTCTTGACCCCTGGGCGATCACACTCACTCCTGTGTTTGAGATGGAATGAGACCCCTTAACAGGACAGATGCAGTTACAGAAATGGCTGTGGCTTGTAAAGAAGCAACATGATGCAGCCTAAATTAGAAACATATTAAAAGTTCCTGTAAAGTTATTCAGATTTTTATAGAAATGAACGCTGTAACAAATACGAAAGCACACAATAATATACAAACTATTAAAGTAGAACATTACGAGCTGTAACTTACAAAGATGAACAAACTCTGCGTATCTTTGTCTTAATCCATTCCAGAGCATTTGTTGCGAAATAGCTCATAATGAAGCCTATTGAACATCTCCAAGTAATTTGGAACATGGCTGTTATGTAAGACAGCGTTATGTAGAGTTTCAGCAGGACATTAAAACAATAAAATGCTCAAAAAACAAAATAAATTGTGTTGGATTAATAACTTCATTTATCCAGATTCCTGCATCATTTAAAATACTAAACACTACAGAGAAAATGAAGGAAGCCATCAAATATACACTGATCTGTTAATACATACAGAGTTATTAGTGTTTTAGAGACGCCACAAAGGTGATGCAAGGACCAAATAAAAATGATTTTGTTTGGCAATTCAAATATGTTTTCACTAATTTTGTTTCCAAACAGATTCCCACATAAAAGACACACGTAAATATTAGCATGACTGAGCGCCGCATCCTTTTTTTATGTTTGCACAGTGAGCATAACCACTAATTTTAAACGATACACCAGCAGCTATAAGAGCACTTCAATGTTTAATGAACAAGTTATTGCAGGGGTGCTTGCACAGAACTTATATTTACAGCCGGTGCAGAGAAGAGTCCATGAAGATGTCAAGGTAATCTTAAATGAAAAGCAATGTTGACACTAACCCTCGGTGCATCCAGTACCACCTCATAACTCTCTTTTTATGGGCCACACTGTTACCTTTTCCCATGAGAACCCTAAACATGCTCCTCGGAGCAAAGAGGAAGCAGCAAAACCAGGGATACAAAATAAGAGACATTCAGAAACAGCAAGAAAGGAAGGGTGGGAATAATTTCATGGATAGAAGGGGTGTGAAAAGAATGTAGGAGTGGAGGAACTTGTTCCAGGTTTTGATCTTCCTTAAATTTGCTGAGGCACTAGAGGTTTACACCACTAAGAGCAAAGAAATACATATTTTTGTTGCTAAGGACCTATAAATCCAAACATATGCTTAAAAATTTCCACGCACTCCCAGAGAAGTTTTCAGTTTCTAAGTGCAACAGCAAAACCAGAACAGAAAATTGCAAGTCTACAGTGTCTTGCCAAAGTATTCATATCCATTTACCTTTTACACGGTTTGACAGAATTTCTTTTTTTTGTGTGTGTGTGTGTGATACAGCAATACAAAACAGAGTTAGTTGCAAAAACTTAAACTGAGCTTTAAGCATATTAATTGGCACAATTCAATCCATGATCTGAAAATGAAAAGGATATAGCAAACCTCCAAAGATACCACATCACAAGTCACACAGGAGAAATAGCAAATGTGTGGAAAATGTGCTCTGGTCAGATGAGACCAAATTAAGTTTCTAAAAAGACTAACACTACTGCAATGTTAGCAATGATGCTGGCAGCATTATGCTGTTGGCATGCTGAAGCAAATAATTATACATATCTTCTCTGTCCTCTGATTGGCCCAGTCAAAGTCCAGACGTACATCTCCACATACACTTTTCGATCTGACTGAACCTGAGAGATTTTGCTAAGAACAATGGGCAAAACAATTAACCTTCAGATATGCAAATCTGGCAGAAACCTCCTCCAAAAGATCTCAGCTGTAATTACCGTATAACAAAAAGTAGTTTTCAAAGTACAGGCGCGCCCAAAAAAATGTGTTCCATCTGTTATTTTTCTCACTCTGTGTACTATGTTCTAGTTTTTATTGATCTATCACCAATAATCTCAATAAAACACATGGATATTTCTGGTTAATTGTGGAAAAGTAGTGTTGCATGATCGTTTTTACGAGGTATTATATTTTTACATTTACCTTTGTGCTGCACTAATTGACTTAACTTTTACTTTTATAGTAACCCTCATGAAGCTTTTTGTTAAAAAGAACAAAATCTTTATGTGCTCTAATGGTCAATAAAATATTATAGAGCTGTGTACAGTTCAAGTCCAAATTAATCTTTTACACATGGGAATGTTTAACTGGCATCTTAAAGCAACTAAAGTGCCAAAAAAACACAAGTTAAAAAAGTTAAAACTCAAAAGAGAATACACCTTTCTTTCTATGAATCCACATTATGGTGTGTTAATCAGTGGAGGAAATATTTGCTGTCCGAGTGGCTGTAGTGAAGTCAAACTGTGGTCAAACTTCAAACAGCCATAAACTGTTTTATTGCCTTATTTGTTTGTCTGTGAATGAAATGTGGCAGCTTTGTAGACAACATGGAGGAAGGAGAACAAGGACAGTCTTGTTGCCTTTTGGTCAGGGCCAGGATCAATGCTAATCACATCCTGATGCGCCCTCAAGACATCCACATGGAGACCAGAGTGCCTCATTGCGAGGGACTTATGAGGTGAGATGGATAGATGAGCACAGAGCAAATCAGGGTAAATAGAAAAGCATGATGAGCAGCAGAGAGCACAAATTTATATAATGTAGACTTAACCTAGAATTATGTGCCGCCATGTTGACATACTCAGACCGGCTCGACTGCATTAGGGAGACTCATCTCTGGAGTTAAACCATCTTCGTTTAACTCCAGAGATGAGTTAAACGATCTAATGACGGCCACGGTCTAATGACGGCCATTCTTGAGCGAATGTCCACGCTAATCATTTTCAACGTCCTGAACAGGTAGACCGTTTGGAAATAAGGTCATTGGGTTTGTTCCTCCTCTTCTGTCCTTCTCTCTGATCCCACTTCACCAATGAACACAATTTAAAAAATAACAGTAACTTTTTAACAGTCATCTTATCAGACATATTAGGAATTGAAAATTAATTGCGTTATGTCTATCTCTGTGCCTTAGAAAATTCATTAATAAGACTCATTTATTAGGATTCTAAGCTGGGAACAGATTCAGTAAAAAATCTTTGAAACGGCCCTTTAAACACAAACTCGAATGCTTTGGATCATAAGTCCATTTTAGCATAATTAGCCAGCCACAGTGCAAAGGCATATTTGACTAGAGTGCTAACACATTAGCAAACACAAGGTGGTCGCTTTCCTCCATGGATTAGACAGGCAATTAAGAATGCTTAGTAAATGGAAAGCAACTGACTGTTTTGGTGTGCTAATGGCGCCCCCCAGGCAGGGACTCCCTGGGTGGGGAGTCATATTTCCCCTTAAAAAGAAACAGCACAGCTTGCCCCTTCAACAAGACAGGGGGGAATCACAATAGTAAAAATATTCAAGTTTTAACCACTGGTCTGATATAAATTGATCTTGGCAGATAATTAATATGAGGTAGCCCTAATGATGTGTGATAACGCTAGTATAAAAGTTTAATTCATCTAAAGTGTAATTTAAGGAATCCCTCTGGGTTTTCAAAATGCTCCTTTGGGGCTCAATTAAAACAACATTTTTTCCCTGTGGTCCCCCCACAGTCTGTGTCGCCCTGGGCCATTTCGCCCATATCAGGAAATCTGCCTCTGAATCCAATTTTTGTTACTTGTCCAGTTAAAAAGGAGGAGATGTTTTGTTTCTAATGAGAGCCCCATAGAAACCTGCATCAAACAAGCAATTTGTTTCTTTGCTCTGTGTGCAGCAGTTGTTTTGCTTCTATCAGCTACGAAAGCATCACTGTGTACATGAACAATGTTATGATCTGAAATGTTAAAACAAACACAAAAGTGTGGTCAAAACCTGTTGGTGCGCAAAACTCCTGAGCAAGAGAGGCGTGTGAATAACATGAAACATGGGAAGTGAGAAACCACATTCAGGTTCAAAGACAAGGGAGCAGAATTAAGTTACGCTCTGTTTGCTTTACTTTGAAGGGTGCAATTTGTTCAGAGCTCATGCAAAAAAAGTGCAAGAAGTGCACAGATCTCTCTATATATCAGGGTTCTGCGCAAACGCGAAACCTGACTGAATCCACGAGAACGAAGACCCTGCAGCACGGTTCGCACTCTCTAGACTGCGCTTACTATTTTTCTACTATAATGACATGCAAGAGCTTTTCAGTCTGATTAATTGCTTTTCTAATGCCATTACAGTCAGTGACATAGTGACATGTTGCAGCCTGATGGCAGAGCTCCATTCATGTGTGTGTAAAACCATCCATACATGCGCATGAGTGTGTCAGAGAGCACTGCAGGCAAGGGGAGGGAGGAAGAGACGCTAATTGAAATTCCTTCAGCCATGTCTGGCAAAAACTTGGTGTCTGAGTGGCACACACAGACAAACACACACACACACACACACACACACACACTTGCATATATTCACACTGGCCCTAATAAAAGTAGGCTTTGCCATATGGAGGCCATGTGCAAAAGTGGCCTCTCTCTGCTCAGCTGCATGCATGTGCGTCTGTGTGTTCCCAGCAGGGGAGGCATATTCTCCAAAAGTCCCAGGGTCAGATGCGTGGAGACCTATGACATATGTATGAGAGATAAAGACCTATAGTAACGCAAGTAGAGATGCACAAAGCAATTGGCTCCTTGATTGGGCCTGATGGGTAACCAGCTGTTAAAAAAATCTTTTTCCAATCAGAGAATGGAGCATCAACATTCCTTGTGGAGGCTCTCGTTGCAGACTAAAATTCAGATGTTTCTGTATCGCTGATGTGACGGAGACGTAAGAAGTTTCTTAAAAAAGAAACAATTTTCATTATGCTGGGCCATGTCTGTGATTTATCCAGGCTGCAAGACAGTGAGGGAGAGCAAGACTTAAAGCAGACAAGAAAGCTGAACAAACTACTCCAAAGTTATATCATTTTATCAGCTGTTTCAAATGTTGCCAGCTATTTGTCATATTTCAAAGATAAGCGAAGGATGAAGGATCTACATTCTTGGGAGAATAAACAGAGACAGTGGCTTTATTCCCGCTAAGTATGCTAATCAACAACATAAAATGTCTTCTCTCAGACAGCACCACTACATACTTGCTCCTAATATAGTCGAATTTTAACCACAGAAACACAATCTTGATGTGTCTCTAATTAGAATGACTCGTACAGACACGGCCTGAAATTAAGAAAAACGGAGATGATTTAAAGCAGCAGGACAGTATTCAAAATAAAAATTATTTCTCTCTGTTTATCAGATGTTTGTCTGTCGTATTCAGTAAAGCTTGGTGGAGAATTTGGGGTAGGTAAGCGTGGGAGTACTTTTCTGTTCTCCCTCAACAACTACTGTCAGTGTGCCCTGAGGCTGCGGAGTTACTCCGAGCTGCTCAGAGGCCAAAATTCTCTGGCAGTCTTGGAGAACTTCCAGATGTGTTTAACTATGAGATAAAAGTTTCGGAGGACAGAATGATAACAGCTGATTTTCTGCTCTCAATCAGCCATAACTGGTTGTGATAAGCCTCGCATGGTGAAGTTTTGAAGTGTTTAAATATGCTGGTGTGCAAACTGGGCACTTGGTTTGGGGCATGCATGACGCCCTTTATCAGGTACAACTTCACACAACCTGCAGTAAAAATGTCAGAGAAGTATCTTGGCAGAGCAAGACAAAGGCAGGAGCCAGTGCGAAGTAGGACAGCCGTACAAATGTGAAGCTTAGTGGCACCGACAAATAGTCCTGTGTTCTCACTGACCCCTCTCAGGATAAATGGGGGTTAAATCATATTTCATAGCCCAGAAAATGCACATTCAGAGAAAGAGGCAGAGATCACTTTACATCTGAGTCAGTAAAACCTCAAACTTAGCATATGCCCACTACTATTAGAGCTGCAACACAATAGCAGCAAGGAGTAAGTGGACTTGTCATTCTCCCCATGGGGTTCGGTAATAGCCGTTTCAGATATTTCCCATCAAAGACAAAGAACTTTCTCTGGGCGATTTCTAATTGATTCCAGTGGATCGTCTCCCCTTCTTTGTTTTTATCTGCTTGGCTTACTTGTTTTAGTTTCTTTTTGGTTTTTTTTCTTCTTCTTCTTCCCTCCTGCTCTTCTTCTGTCAAGCTTTCTTCTAACCAAGCTCTTTGTAGTCAGACAAATATGCTCTGCCTCCGCACATGGCTGGAAGCATGCAGCACGGTTATTTGTTCTTTTGCCCAGTCACCTGTCTCAATGTGCACGCTTGCTCCAAAAAAGAAACACAAAAACTTCATTCCTTGTATATAAACTCATGAGACAGACAAGAAGAAAAACTTCTGTCTTTGGCCATTGGTAGTAGGAGCTTTGTGTTTGGTGGCTTTAGCATAACATTTAAGTTTTACCAAAACAGTTTATTAAAAACTCACCAGGCAGCACCACTGGTAAAGAATATTATTTGGGCCAGTAATTAAAAGTCAAAAATATGCCGTAAGAGATAAACTTTAACTTACTGTATGGATCATCCTCTCTTTTGGTGCCATTGACGTTTCCGTCCTTGCCAATGCGAAGAAAGAATTTCTGATAGGAGAACAGCTTCCTCCTGCGCACGTCTCCTTGAAGATGCTTGTAGCTGCTTCGCACGTGTCGCCCGACAACTGTCGCAGACGACAGCGACACATTTGTCGCCCGTGGCAACCTTGCGGACGACGGGCGATGCGGTGCCCAGCAAGGTGGCGTAGGAGTCCCCTCTGGTGCATGGCTCTTTTCAGAGTCTGTCGATGAAGCGCAGGGTCCGAGCAAGAGGAGCAGCAGGAGGGAAGTCAGAGGGAGGAAGAGTGATGGAGGTCTGCGGCAGGGGAAGGAGGAGAACCAGGCGACCGGTGCACCTTGTGTCACTGTCCATCTACACATGGTAGTGGAGCTGGGAGAGCTGTGGAGGAGCTCAGGGGCTGGGGCATGCTGAGCCGGGTGCAGGGAGAGGGAAAGAGAGCGGGAGAACCCCCCCCTGACCCACCGACTAGACCTCCTCTGCCTGGGAACCGGCAATCTCTCTGGGACAGTAGGTGTTGAAACCTGTGGAACAACTGGGGTGAGAACAGTCTGACGGCAGTGGATCAGAGCAGGGCTTTTAGCAGCAGAGCTACAGTTCCTGTGCTTGAAGAATGATGAAGGATCAGCTGCTGGTGGTGCTGCAGCTGATTTGGTTGCTGTTCCCCTTTTCTGGAAAGTGTCAATATCCAAATCTAAAATCACCTCACAACAGGAGGAGGTTTTTTGCTCCAACTCCTTCAACAGAAAAGCACAAATTATAACTTTGTTACTATAAATATGTGTATATATGTTGCAATGTTGTCTATAATCTATCTCATAAGCATAAGTCCCATTTAAATCCTCAAGTCCATGAAGTAAAGGAGAGAGGCAGAAGAGAATGAGTAAAACACTTGAAGTATTTGAAAAGGAATAATTGGAGACAGAAAAAAATGTGATGCTTCTTTTAAGAATGTCCAAAAAAAAGGAAAAAAAAAATCCAGGCAATGAAGGCAAGTTTTTTTCCCCCCCCCCTAAAAAGTCTAGAAATCCAGACTTTTTCTGGTCTTCTTTTCCTCCTTTGTTTCTCTTTTTTGCCTGAGCTCGTTTTGAAGTTACTTGAGATTGTAACCAAGCCCTCACTGGTTTCGTCTTTCTCCCCTCTCTTGTTATGCGTCTGTCAGTGAGCTAAGCTCCCGGTCTGTCCTCTCTCCTTGCTTCTCAGAGTCTGAATGCAGGAGCGCTGTGTTGCCTCTCCTCTTTCCTCCCATGTGTGACTCCCTCTTTCTTTAGGCCCCCACCTCTCTTTGCTCCTGCCTCTATCAGTGGCTTTCCCCTGATCTTCAGGAGTTTCAGAGAGGTGACTGAATCTTGTCTTCCTTTCACCTTATTTATCTGCAACAGCAGCTCCCCAGATGTCTTTGTCTAATTGGATGTCTATTAAAACCACTTGGCTTTGAAGAGCATGCTGCACACACACACACGCGCGCACACATGTAGTGTGTAGAAGTGTGTGTCCACATGTAAATGTGGATTTGTAAGTATGTGTGGTGGGGGAGTACAGCGTGGTAATGTTGGTGGGAGGGGGGGTCTGTCCCACTTCATTTTGACTTTCCTCCTCTCTCTCCCCCCTTCTTTCTGTTTCCTCCCCTTCCCAGACTAAATCCCAGAGTAGGTCAAGAACCAACAGGAAAAAAAAGCCATTCCTTCATCTCTAATTTTCCCTCCTTTTGCTGTGCCTGATTAATATTTATTCCGTTAAAAACAATTAATACTTTTGAAAGATATACAACTTTATTTTTCTAACAGACTTTAAAATCGTTCTGAGCTACTTTCGTGATTTTTTGGTTTTCCAATTGTAACATCTCTTGCTGTAAATATTTGCTCCTCAGTCTTTTGTGTCCTGGATTTTAATATTTTGAGTCCAAATGCTGACAGAGAATGTCACACATATAATTTGGAAGTGTTACAACTAGGATTTATAAACATGCTGGCGATATAGTAAGATCTAGTAGTGTTTATGAAGAGAGGCACATAAATCCAGCTGACAATATCATAGTTATGTATATGATATCTGTGCTTATGGAAATACATAATCTCATGCTAACTCAAAAATATAACACGATCTATGGCTTTTACTATCCTAGGAGACAAATCTATAGTCTCCTATATATATATCAAGAATCCCAATAAATATGTTTAAACTGTAGTTGTAGTGTGAAAAAGTTTGAAAAAGTTGCATAAATCAAATTAAATTAGTAATAAGTGTGTAACAGGTAGTTTTACCCGGATCATTTAGTATATTTTTTTCGGAAGAAAAAAAAGATGTGTTTTTTATTAAAGTTATGCTGGATTTTGTTTTGCCACACTGCAGATTTGAAGAATCCAGGTCTGCTGTCTGGTTTCAGCATTGTTTAATTTCCTTTTGCACATTGTCAGACAACAGCCGTATCTCCACCTCCCTCTCTCTTCTCTTTAGTTTCTCCATGGTCCACGGTATGCTGCAGACAGATTTGAGTTATCACACCCATCTTCCTGTAAGTTTTTCAGTTTAACATCTTTCCGCTATGAATGCATGTGCAAACTATTAACCAAGAATAAGAACAAAAGTCCTCCACTCTTACTGTACGGTCAGTAAGTAGTTTCCTCTGCAGGAGTAACTCGACTTAGAATGGACGATGTTGGGCGCTGCCAACAATCTGTCGCTTATGTCAGCACCTCAGCCTTCTGGTTCGCGCAAAACGACCTGACTTTGCACATGGCAGAGAATGATCTGACAGGTTGATTTGGTGAAAGAACCACTGTGAAAGATGCCATGGTGAAATGATGATAAATTATTGAATAACTTTGAGTTACTGTAATGGGCAAACGATTCCAAAAAATACTGCTAATGTACAACAGCTGCTGTTGACTTTTTTTTTATTGGGTCTCATGGATGTATGAATAAAGAACAGAGCTGGAACTAATGATTTTTTTTGGATAATTTTATTTTTCTGATTAACTGAATATATAAATCAGAGGAAATGTAGGTCACAGTTTTTAAAAATGAACTCAATTGCGTGCAGGCCTAAAGACAGTCCTGATTTGAAGGTATTCAGGCTTTGAAAAGTGGCCTAAACAATTCAATTATCAAAGCACTTTATTAGGTGTATAGGCATGGTGTGTTTATATTCTTAGGTAATAGATGACCAAATAGTGTCAACTCTTGTCACCATTCAGCACCGTGGACAGCACTTTTCATTGCAGTCCCGCAAAATACAAACACTGTAATTGAGAGTCTTTACATTGGACATCGTTTGATTTCTGGAAGGTTCTCCCAAAAGGTTGTTTGACATTTTTAAGATAAAGTGCAGTGTAATACAAATTTCTAAAGAACCAATGTACATTAGCAGATGAACTTTCTTCTTAGTGCAAACTGTGGCAGGGATTAAGAGCAAACTTCAGAGAGTTACATTTTGTTGAATTCATCAGTTGTAGTTAATTTAAAAGAAAATCATATATGTTTCTTATTTTATTATATAAATTAATAAAGAGGCTGATTCTTGTTGAATATTTTGAACAGTTGTGCTTATTTGGTGGATGAGGCAAAAAAAAAACTTGGTATAAAATCTTTTTCTCAATCGCAAGACATGCCCAAGCCGAAGTTACAATTGAAAAAACCTGGAACAACACGTGTTAGTAAAAGCAAGCAAATCTACTGTACCTTAAACCAAATTACCTGAGCACAACTTCAGCATTAGCATAACCTGCGGATGTTAATCGTCATTTTTTGAGTCACACACAGATGCAACGTCCCAAACAATAATGCCCAAAGTGGAGTAAAACAAGTTGCAAAAGTGCCATGTGAGGATTTATAATCATGCACCCCGCTGATGAAACATTCCACCGCCTCTGAGCGTCTCATTGCGCAGACATTCAAAATCTCAGAGAGGAAATTAAATCCTGTTTCAACAGTGCTGACAAGTTCATATAAAAAGGAAAAACAAGTTGGTGCATCTCCAATTTCTCAGCTTAGAATATCTTTAAGGAGGTCAAATGCCTCAAATAAGTTTTTTTCCAAATATACACTGACAAAAATGTCATGTTTATCAAGAAGCAAATGTCTGCAATCAGGCAGGAAAAATGCTGAGTTTCAGTTCTCTCTTTATAAAAAAAAACAAAAAAACTGGCATTACCTTCTGGGCTTAAATAAAAAGCAACCACAAGCTAATTTAAAAACATCATATCAGTTTATTCATTGCTTTCCTGAACCTTTAAAATGTATGAAATTGCCAAGTTGGGAACAAGACATGCGCAAATATTTCTTGATTTGCTGAACCAGTAGGAATGCCTTTTACTGGAACTGCAAAGGGGCCGAGGACATCGTCTGAAAAACAGCCCCAAATGCCGCTCCTCATCAAAACTTTAGACTTCACGATGCTGTCAGGCCTGGACAGCTCTCCTGGAAACAGCCTAACCCAGACAGACAGGCATGATTTGTTATTCCAGTGAACAGATCTCCACAGCATGAGAGTTCAGCCGTCGCATCCACGATACCATTGCAACCAACCTAATTTGGTAATGTAAGGCTGATTCCTTGAAGCTCTCTAGGAACTGGCCTTGAGCTAATCTGAAGGCTTTATGAAGTTTAATGTACTCCTTTTTAACATAACCTCAGCTTAAAAATCCTGAATAATTTCTTTAATTTGATGCTGCATGTCCTGACAACATACAGTATCTCTGGATATCTATATTAACAATTAACACATTGGCTATGTCAGGCCAGGTGATGGAGAAAAGGAGAGGCACAACCTTAAAAATATCATTCCAGATGTAATTAATTTAGAGATTACTTGTTACTCAATTACTAATGGTATTCCAAAGCTGCTGCTGCTGCTGCTGTAGTGATGTGCAAAGCTCTGCTTTGGTTTGCAGCAGTTCAAACAAAGTATGTTGGGTAAACTGAGCTAGCTATGAACAAACTTGCTGCAGACGAGTCCACCATGAGAAGAAAGCAGGGAAAAGAATGAAGGAGTGGGAATGAGAGATGAAAAATGCCAGGCATTGGAGCCAGACAGAGAAAAAGAGAAAAAACATCTGCTCAGTGACTGTGGCTTGAGCTCGGGGCGCAAACTGACAACACAGCCACACACACACACACACAGCCCATCCCACTGACCGTTCTGTCAATGCACCGTACAATCATTGCTCTGTGATAATGGCAGAAACAAATCATGGCTGAGCAAATGTTGAGAAATCTATCAGTTTCTCACTGATCTCTTCATTGCCTTGCCCTGCAGTCTTGTTGTTTTGTGTAACAGCTCTAACGAGACTCAGATGTTGGAAATAAGCTGTCAGATAGAGAGAAAAAAAACTTTCATCCCACCGTAAAACAACTTGTTGGAGCAGCTCCAACAAATTTCAGCCATTTTCATCTAAAAGCTGCTCAGGCCCAGTATTCGTTTGTTATTTACTGTTACCGTAAAGAACACTGCTGGATTGGAGCTTTTTTAATTATTAGATTATTTTTCTTTTCTTTTCTTTTTTTCCCCCCACAGATTCTGGTACATGTGATGCAGCAGAGACAGTATTCTGGAAAATATTACTCAATAGATAATGATTTCAAAAACAGGATTTACTGTAATTTTGTTGTCAGTTGGAAATGATCAGACTTTTCAGGACGAAATCCTGGAAAGAGATGAGTCGGGTTGAACAGCAACGCATTTAGAGGCAAGACATTAATATCCAACAGGTGGAAATCTGATTCACTCCTGAGAGCTTCAGCAGAAATGTTTACTGCTTTATTGACTTTGCAGACAATGAGTGAACAGTGGTGCCCTCTTGCTCAGTTGGTCATGCTTTGGGTAAGTCTTGATCGCTCATGCCCAGGAGCAGAAAGCCATTAGGGACCAGCAGTTCGGCTCAGTGATTCTAATTGTTTCATTGCGGTTGAGCTGGTGGCTTTGAACACATTATGGCCTACAAACCCTGCTTTGCCGAAATGGCCCTGGCACTTAACTTTAATTACACACACATTCAAGCACTTACACACAAGAAAGGAGGTCTTACAAAAAGCTAACTTACACGACATGCAGGCCAGAGCTGCCGCACAGATAATTCACCATAAATGCAAACCATCAGTGACAACCGTAAGAATCCCCCGAGTGCGCCGATAGCAATCTGCTCTTGAACAGGTTTCAGGCATGAAATGCGGAGGAAAGTTACAGTTTTAAGTAAATCTGGAGTGCCTTTTCTCCCAAAAATCCTGTTTGTTTCCCCCATTAGTTTTGTCATTTCCTTGGAATGTACGACATGCACTTGAAATGGAAACAAACAGGGATCAGTGTGCTAACTGCAGCGATAAGAGAAACATGAGTAAACACCTCATCTGACCTGACCTTTTTCCAGCAGCACCAAAAGTTTTGCCAAACTCCACATCGGGGAGACATGACCTTCAGACTGCATAAACAGCGATGCTCTGAGAAGGTGACATAGAGCAATACGTCCAGACAGGTTTTTGAGAAACCGTATGATTTACACAACATAGTGTTTCTGAAGACCCCCTCACTCTTTTTGGAGAAAAGAGTGAGTTCATAATCAGAAACTTGTATTTCTCAAAAGCTACAACTCAAGTCTTTGAGTGATAATTTATTTCAGCTAGCTATATACTCCGCTGCACAGAAAGGTTCCAGCAGTCTGGTTTCTGTCGTTCGTTTGCTGGAATGTTTTACTGTTTAAAAATAAAATTATGCAACGTCACATGAGCCTCACAAAAGAATGTTTGTGTGGGATGAGCATTTTCGTCTTAGAGGGCTGATCCAGCTGATTATTGAGCAAAGACACCATAACAAATCATCCAAGTGGGAGGTTTAATGCACATTTGGAGGAAAAAAAGAGTGAGCTTGTTGGAACTGCCAGAATGTGTCTGGTTACTGATATAATGTGGTCCCACGCTCTTTGAAGGAACAACTGCAGATAACACTGACTAAACTAAAAACATAAAACATGGCTTTATTGAAGCCGGTGGTTAATAACTCCTATTCCAGATCTGTGAGGAAGAGTAGGATGCAGAGGATTAGCATCGGTCAGCCAAAAGTATCAAGGAATACCAAAAATTGAAACCACAAAAATTTTCCGATTACGTTACTCTTATACTGAAAGTCCCTTCAAACATTTTTCTGATGAATGAATAACATAATAATCTGATATAAAGCTCAAAAAAGTCGACTTTACATAATAACCTCTGTCCCATTCTCCCTTTATTGACACAGTGAGCAAACTATAGACAGCTATGGCTGAAGATAGCCCAACTAGTTATGGGGTTCCAGCTCTACATTTCCCATGTACACCTGGAAAATATGTACATAAAAAAGGAATTCCTTTTCGGGAATTCATTTTATCAAACCTCTTGGTTCATATTTTTGGACCATTTCAAGTGTAAAAGTATAAATTTACTGCAGACACTTCTTACGAGGTCAAGCTTTAAACACAAACCATGTAGAAACTATTGCATTTTAAAGGGAAGGAGATAGAAGGATGGAGGATGGAGAATGAGATGGAAGGAAAAAGGAGAAGAAACGAAGGACAAAATAAAGAACATCAGCAACTGTCATGCTCATCATCCAAATATCACAATGCAAAGTAATAGTTCATCTCATAGAGCCATGATGAAAATTATGACTCAGAATTCAGTCACAACGGAGCTAATTATACTTTTTGGAGGAAAGTGCTGCCATATTTTTGTTTTCAGGCAGTAAATATCACATCTGCAAGACAGACACAACCCTCAGACATCTGCCTCACAGATATATCCATACACCAGCAGCCACAATCAACCATACAATCAAACAAACAACCGCCAGAAGTATTGACTTCACCAAACACAAGCAGAGGGTGCACAGTCTGTGCTCATCCTACTGATGGCTGTGCTGCGCCTGAAGCGGATGTATTTGTTGCTTCCTTTTTTTTTAATTTGGCTCAGCAGCATGGATATAAACCAACATCATCATAAACCTTTATTGTGGTTTAGGATAAAGAATTACTGCCGGTGGGAACAAGACTGTAAATTTTCAAATAATAATAATAATAATAATACAAAAGTTTATCCTTCATTGGATTAAACAAGTTCTGTGCAGACATCAGAAAAGTTGCAATTTGTCACCTAGAAATTACAAACTGTGGTTTTGTCAGCTGGTGCCGTGTCAAGACCTGGGTTTATATTTTCAAATATAAACCCAAAGTTTTAAACGTTTCTCAACACGGCGCTGATAGCTTCCCCTAATTTCACCTTCCTCCAAGGGTCGGGCTCATAATTGTTAACTACGTGGAAGTAATTATTCTGCGGCCCATGCAGGAGAACAGAGAGCAGGAATGTTAAACACAAGTGCCACTGGAGTTGAAAGCCTCATGAACACTTGCTTTGGTAGCAGTACTTATTTCCACACAGGCTTGTTAATAATTTGCAGACAGCATCCTATGTATTTGAGTCAAACTGTATATGCCTCATTAGAGTCTGAATATCTTCACGTTCACAACTTTAATGAATAATTCTTTTCAAAACCGAGAACATGTCTAGACACCATCAGCAAGCACAGAATAGACGTAAAGCCAATCAGATACACAATACGCCTGATGATGCAGTACACAGCCATGTAAAAATGCAAACAAATCACAGCGTGTTTGCACATTTTGAAATGTACCATCCGACTCTTTAAATGCGGCAGTGATTGCCAATTCAAAGGCCTGTTCCACCCTGCCAGTCCAAATTAGATAGATGTTTCTGATTGGTCCGGCAGCTTGAACAGGGTAGCAGAAATCTGCTTCAAGAGTTGCACTTTTTACCAGAAAAAAAAAAATCAAACATAAGCTCTCCGACGCGTCTGGTTTCATATGACACAATATTCAACATCATTTTTTTTTTTTTTTTTACTCCAAAAGGTAAAAGAAAAAAGTCTGAATCATGAGTTAATTTAACTCACATCCATTTATCTCTTTATCAGAAGGATTTGTTTGTTTTGTTTTGCTTTTTAATTTAAAAAACGTGAAGAAAACGAGATGTTCAAGTGGATGTCGTTTCCCACCAAATTTCATAAGAATAATAAACGTAGTCACAAATATATAACTCTGTTAAGTATAGGTGAGCTTAAAATGGTCATTGTATAGCTTTATGTGAAAAAACAACAGCTTCACAATACCAACAGAAACATTTAAAATAATAATTTATATGATTTGATGGCTTAGATCTGAAACAAAAGCCTGTTTGGGAATCTATGGAAGTACCTAAAGATTAGGCTTTTCAATATCAAAGGATTACAGCTCACCATCAAAGATCAAATTATGAGAGTAGATGTGGGAGTCATGCAAAAAGCTGGTCATCAATTATAAGAAGTCTCTGATCTCTGATCTTTCTTTTTCCATTGATTATCAAATAGGGTGTAGACAATTTCTGATCTTAAAAAATAGAGATTATTTTCCCTAAAAATTGTACTCCTTTCCATATTTCTGTATCATGTTTTGAGAAGCGCCTCTCACATTCTTTCAGAAATAAACTTCTGGTTTGAACAAAACCTAAATATGTCAGGAGTATCAACAATTTTGGGTTTAACTGTACAACATATTGAATATTACATTTGTAATAATTTTATGTAACCTTTATTTATAGTCAATAATTTTGAATACAACTTCTATGTCAAAAAGTTTTGTTGAAGCAGAGCTACTATGACCAATGGATGTATGATTATGACTGGGCCAAACAACGGGTAGATAGATGAATCTAAAATCTCTGAAGAGCTAGTAACTCATAACTCTTAAAAATACATTTGAACGAGAAGCGGAACAAGCAACAATAGCTCTGATACCGCTTGAACAAACAGCTTTTGGAACCATGGCTGAACATTTCTCCTAAGCATTTGCTCATGGTTGTTTTTAATGACTTTTTCCGCACACAAACAAAATGTTACGGGCATCAGTCATTAAAACTTAAAAAATCTATTTAGTCAGACATCGTAAAAAGGGTGCCGTTGTTTTTGAGGTTTCAAGTGAATGAGTCAAGTAATTAGGTTGCAAAGTTTGCTTGGATTTTTTGTGAAAATGTTGCCAAAATTTTTCTTTCCGCATATCAGTTTGGCTAGCTCCCCCCGCGAAACTGATCATCTTAAAACTAGCATATGTATTCGCTTAGATCTGAAAATAAAATTTGATTGATGATTTGAAACATTTAAGTGATACAAAATAAGCAAAAATTGTTTTGTAAATTATATTTAGCTAGCATAACTACAATTTTGCATTACATTGCATGTAAACAGAATTATAATAATATTCCCTTATATCTAAAAAATAAACAAGTAGTGGCTCTTTTAGCTCAATCTCTCTTTGATTTTCTACCTCAAAGACCTCTGTGGCAAAATCGTAGACATTTTAATTTTCACAAATTGTTCATATTTAGTTCAGTTTGACTGAACTAAATATGAACAATTGGAGGCAATCCCATTTGGTTGTGGGTGGAGCTTTCCAACATTACAATTAGCAAATATAACTAGTATGTTTCCTCAAGATCTTTTGTATATGGGAGCTGCAGTGTAGCTAAATCTACTTCCTACTATTCTACTTAAAGCTTGGCAGTACATGTGAATTTTAGCAAGTTGAGTGAGAACCTTTTTGTGTGACTAATCAAGATACACAGCAAATCCAGGAGGCCCAGATTAACACTGTCAGATTTGATTTCAACACTTTTAAAGTGTCTATATGGGTCCACACCAGAAAGTGTTAATTTAACTCTTTTTGAAGAGTTAGTGCCTTAGCTCTTATAAAGTGTCAAATATCAAATCTGCTGGAGTTAATAATTTAACACTTACTAACACTAATCAGTGTTAGATCTTAATATTAACTCTCACAGAGTATTTCTTTAACTTCTTAAGAGTTATTTGTAATTAATATTAAATAGGTACTTTATTGTTTTGAATTTTTAAAAATTTTTTGAAAAATAAATATTTAATAAAGAGGCAATGATTTTCTCAAATGATTTTCTTTATTTCAAAATGTGCACCATAATTACAAAACATATTACAACGTGGAATAATGTGCATGTTTCACATGTCACTTTCATTCACATATAGCTTATTAAAAGGTCTGACATATCAGCTGTGCAATACAAAATGCAGTATGCTTAATACATTTTTCTTCAACATATGCATGAAATTGTTCAAAATACAAGGTGGAGAATGTAAAGCAAGCAGTTCATGTGATATTGTAGAGTACATTTTCTTTTAACAGGTAGATTACTGGATATTTCAGTACAATTCAGTACAATTCAGTACAATTATTCTCTACCCAACTTGCTCCCTTTTTATTGAATGTTTTTACAGAAAGTACATTGAAAGAACAACTACTGACCACATTACGTCAAGGCCTAATTACACTAATTCCTAAACCGCAAAAAGATGCTTTAAGCTTAGACAATTGGTGCCCTATTACTTTATTAAATAATGATTATAAAATATATGCTCTATGTTTGGCTAATAAATTAAAATCCGTACTTAATGATATTATTGGAGAAATGCAAAATGGCTTTATGGCTGGACGATATATAATTGATAGCATAAGACTTGTTTTAGATTTATTAGATTATTCTGATTTAATATCAGAAAACAGTTTTATTCTCTTTCTGGACTTCCATAAAGCCTTTGATTCACTGGAACACGAATTTCTGTTTAAAACACTCGACGTTTTTGGCTTCGGTGAGCAGTTTAAAAAGTCAATACGCACTTTATATGCATTAGGTAACAGTTAAGTTAAACTATCTCATGGAACCACCTGTAGATTTAATATTGAGTGTGGAATTCGTCAAGGTTGTCCAATTTCACTGTTTTTGTTTTTTACCTATGCAAATTTTAGCACATTTCATAAAGAACAGCGACTTAAAGGGTATTCAAATTGCAGAGAGAGAAGTATGTTTGAGTCAACTGGCAGATGATACGACTCTATTTTTAAAAGATTGCTCTCAAATAAACATTTCTATGAAGCTGGTTAATGAATTTTCTTCAGCATCTGGCCTCAAACTTAATCTCTCTAAATATGAATTGCTTCCTATAAAAACCCTGTTAAAAGTAAAGTTAAATATCTTGGTATCTCCATTACGAAAGACAAAAACCAAAGGTCAATTAAAAATTTTAATCCCCTTTAAATTTAATATGTGGTTACAGAGAGATTTATCTATCTCTGGTCGCGTCTTACTGTATAAAGCTGAAGGTCTCTCCAGTTTGGTATATGCTAGTTCAGCACTTGAGGTTTCCAATGAGATCAGTTCAAAAGTAGATAAAATATTATTTGATTTTATTTGGAAGAAAAAGGTTCATCTTATTAGGAAAAATGTAATGATAAACAAGTTGTGCTCTGGTGGATTTAATGTATTAGATTTTCAAACTCTGAATTCTTCCTTTAAAATTAAGTGGCTCAAAAGGCATCTTCTAAATCCAAACTCTCGGTGGAACTTTATATCCACATATGTATTTGAGGCTATAGGTGGTTTATCTTTTCTTTTAAGATGTAACTATAGTATTGAAAAAAATCCCAGTTAAACTTTCCAGTTTCTATAAACAGCTACTGCTTTGCTGGAATTTATTGCATAAACATAACTTTTCCCCACACAAATACTATATTTGGAATAACAAAGACATCTGCTATAAACATAAATCTATTTTTCTTAAAAAATGGTTTAACAAAGGCATTGTTTGTGTATATCAACTTTTCAACAAAGAAGGTAATACTTACTCTTATGATGAATTTCTGACCACATATAATTTTCCTGTACTGCCTAAAGAATTTGCCTTTTTTTTTATGCCATTCCTTCTGGGGTAAAAATGTTACTGTCATCCTCTGTTCAACACCATACTGATTTCTTAACAGAACAATTATTCATTGGTAACTCTGACCCATTTTTAAGTAGTAAGACTAACAACAAATCTATTAGAGAACTCATAATAAGAGATCATATAAGCAATAATAAGAGATCATATAAGCAAACCAACTTCTACATTTTTTGGGACAATATATTTAATGATATTTGCTGGAAAGATGTTTGGTTATTGCTGAAGAAATATTTAATAACTAATAAGATTCGAGAAGTGTCTCTAAAGATTCTACATAGATGCTATCCTGTTAATAGTCAAATATTTAAATATCACCCTAATGTAGACCCTCTATGTTCATTTTGTCACAATTCTGAGGAAACTATCACTCATCTTTTTTGGGACAGTTCTTATACTCAAATATTTTGGAAAGATATTTTTTTACTCCTAAAAAGAAAATTGGAAATAGATGTACCGTTTAACTTTAAAACTATTTTAGGTGGCTTTTTCTGTTTAGACACACCAAGGAATAAAGTATTTATTATAAATTTAATATTAATTTTAGCAAAATTTAATATCCACAGCTGTAAATTTCTTAAATTGAAACCCAAATGTAATGCTTTTTATGGCTATATTTCTTCATATTTATATTCTCTTAAAAACTGTACCAATACTAAAGCTGTAAAGACTACTACAATTTGTAAAGAATTTCTCATGTAATCTGCCCTAACTGCTGTATTTAACCTTGTCCTGTTTGTAACCTCTTCTTTTTTGTATCCCTTTCCTATTTGTAGTTTTTGCTCTGCTACCTTCCTTAAGCCTCGTTGTTCGTTTAGTTACTGTTTATGTAACTTCTACGTATTATTGTAATCATAATAAATAAATAAATAAATAAATAAAAAAAACAGAGGGACGGTCTGCGCATATTGATACGGAATGAGTGAAATTAATTAATGACGCCACTTTATAAATAATGTGTTTTAAATTTTAAGACTTTGAGTAAAAAATATCAAGTCGACAAGTCAATGGCATGAAAGTCAAAGTCAAGTCCGAGTCTTTGAGGATTTTTTCAAGTCAAGTCTCTAGTCGTGATTTTAACGACTCGAGTCCAAGTCATGGGACTCGAATCCAAGTCATGTGACTCGAGTCCAAGTCATGTGACTCGAGTCCAAGTCATGTGACTCGAGTACAAGTCATGTGACTCGAGTCCAAGTCATGTGACTCGAGTACAAGTCATGTGACTCGAGTCCAAGTCATGTGACTCGAATCCAAGTTATGTGACTCGAGTCCAAGTCATGTGACTCGAGTCCAAGTCATGTGACTCGAGTCCCCACCTCTGGTTATAGCCGCTGTAGGAGTTCAGAGTTAAGAAGTCAAGAGTTATTGAATCCATTTTAACACCTCTAGATTTGATATGGAAACACTTTGTTTTAACACTGGATTTTAACTACTAATAATTTACACCCCAGAGTTACATAAACAGAAAGTGACTCTATTAGAGTAAAATTAACTCTGCTTTTGCACAAAGTCTACTAACACCAACATATTTAACACTTTTGAATTTGCTGTGTAGACATTTAGTTCAAACTGGCACAGATTTGCATTTCGTGAACGAGAATTCAAAAAAGATCATAATAATAAAAGACGCACCTCACAAAGAGTGAAGAGAAGGGCAAAGATCCTGGCATGAGAGAAAGGTAACTGTCTACAAGGACTGATGGATCCTTGCTTTCTTGTTTATTTTTGCTGGGCAGGAACTTGAAAGCAGAGTGGGTCTGGGACTAATCAGTGGTGGTCATTAAAGGATGGAAAAAGTGCCAGAACCAATCATACCCTGCTTGAGTGCTGCGAAGGACAAGCAAGGAGGAATAAGCAGACAAACAGATGAGAGGCGTTTGTTATGTCTGTGAAATTTCTGCGTACATCGTCTCCTGCTCAATGAAAATTTGTTAGACAAAAACATGGTCAGTATTTGTGTAGTGAACCCAGTTTTTACAGCAATACTTGAGAAGGCAGTGTGGTTAGACTCCACTTTTTTTTTTTTTTGCTGAGACTGAATAACTTGAAATAAACAACGTAGCTACATAAAGTAGATTTGATGTATTCCATCCAGTTCATAATTTACATACTTCCATTAATTTTGAGTTTTTCCACTATGGTTAAATCTGGCTGTGCACAGTGCTGACATGAACAGCTTTCATCAATCAAGCAAAGCACTGTTTTATTCCCAAATCAACAAAGAACTGGAGTTTACCTGAAGTGATAGTAAAACAAACAAATTACATCCTCTATAATAAAAGCTAAACACATGTCACATACTGGAGAGTTTTTGCCATACAATTAAGGTTCCACAAACCTTGACGGTACTGCTGTCGTCATTTGTTTTGCATGCCTTCAAGCTGTCAGTAACACTAATGTTCAGACAAGTCACATTTTTACCCTCGAAACAAGTATTTTCAGAGGAAAACATCAATTCAAGAACCCTAAAAATAAATCTGCGGAGGATTTCGTGGCACCTGAGATGAAGGGTCAGTCATAACAGCCAAAGTCCCCATTTTATCAGCCAATGGTTCTTTCATTCAGATTAAAAGCAGAGGTTAATACTGATTCACTATTGTGAAATCATGCCTGAAATATGCACATAAAAGTCATATGCAATAAACAAGCTATTCTTATGCCAGTTTACCAATAAATATAAAGACAAGGCATCATACTTGGGGACACAGCTAAGTGACTGCCATGAAGTGAAAGAATGGCACAGGAGAGGAAGTAAAATGGAGGACAAATGTCTGTGTATATATTTGTGTGTGTGCGTGTGGGTGTGTGTGTGTGTGTGTGTGTGTGTGTGCGTGTGTGTGTGTGTGTGACAAACAGCAGTTCAGGGCTTATTTGTTTAAAACACTCCCAGGCCTTTCAAACACAAAAGCTCTCCTGCTGGAGATAACCAGGCAGGACCTTTTATGGAAAGGTCAGATGAGATATGAAAGGAAAGTGTGAGACATCAGAGGCAGACCAGCTAATTCCTTTTGTTGCAGAAGTCTTTGTAAGTGCTTGTTTAAGGCTCTAACACACACACGCAAGCGCGCACATACACACATCTCCGCTATTCTCCTTTGCTTTTGGTCAGAGGTGGAATCGGACACCTGCCTTTTTCCATGTTCTAAGTTACATTTGCAGGTGTCGGGTTTAAGTTGTCCAGCAACACTCCACCTCTTCTTCCCTTTTTCTAACCACTCTGCACACACTCAGTCAGCGGGTGAATGGCTGAGTGTCCCCCACCTCCTCCAAACAATATCAGTGATTTTAAAGAGAAGAAAACAGGAGCTGAAAGCCAATTATACAAATGTCTGGTCTGTGATGAGAGAGGAAACTCAAACAGACAAAGCCCTGTGATGTGGTGAAGCCACCTTGCCGTCCCAAGGTGCACAGGTACACAATAGAAAACCAATTCAAAGCCCAGCCAAATGCATTCTGTCTAGACATGATAGCAAACCAAAGCAACAAAAAAAAAGAGTCCCTGCAGAGAAGGCATTCCTTTGTAGACACGGTGGAAAAAGAAAAAACAAAAAGTCTTCTGAGAATGTTTTGAAAGAAGCACTTAAAATCTACTTGAATCAACCTGTTATTAGTGGATACTCAACCTCAGAGATCAATCAGCTGAAATTATTTCAGATCTATCTGATGAAAGAAAGGGGGATTTAAAAACAGTTGTTCGGTTTTTAAAGAGAGGAAAGAGGCGTTTAGCTGCTTTTTCCGTTCATCTGTTATAAATTAGCTAAAGCTGTACGGCAGGATATATCGTGGTTCTGCTGGTATTTTTTTAAATATTGTATTTTTGTCTCATATTTAATTTATTACATCAGGAGAGACTTCAACAACTACTGTGAAATACAAGTGCCATCTCTACAAGTTACAGTAGAGAGCTTTATTAAAATGTATAATGCATAACTTTAACGAATCATATTTTTAAATAATCTCAGAATTTTGCACTTTACATCTCTTAAAATTCATTTTCTTGTAATGATTGTGTGTAGGTTTGTCTGGTCAAAGGGCTGTGAAGTTAACTCACGAACCAAATTTATTACTCTTAAGATGAACAATGGGAAGTAAGTCTCAGTTGGGACCCGTTCTTATTTATTTTGTCTGTTTCACACAGACACATCTATAAGCTTCTCCATTACTACTCAGCTGAAATAGTGAGAGAACAGGCATAAGGGGATGAGCACAGCTGTGTACACCTACAAAACTTATATGATTTGATACATTGTGTAAATAATGCACAATGTAAAATGAGTTGCACACACAGTGGTCTTACGGTGGCAAATGGTAAAACTCTGAGTTAAGTGGCTTCCAGCTCACCAATACAAAAACACTATTTTCTGTTGACAAAAACTATACATATTTTTAAAAAATGGCTTAATCTACTTTGTGTGAAAAAATAAAAAGTTATTTCAAAAATTCAAACTTAAAATTTTAGAAAAATTCCATCTATAAAAATTCCCACCAACAGATTATTATTTAAGACTGAGTGATTTTGATCCAAATCTTATCATATTATTCCTCCCCCAATGATTAACTCCAGGATAAAATGAGTGAGCCCAGATGAGCCGACAATAGAATCTCACATGAGCCCATGCTTGGTCAACAATTGTACATCTACATATACGATGTGTTCAAATCTAATGGTTTCAAACAGCACTTAACGAGAAAAATTTGGTATCTTTAGCATAGAACAACCTTCATAATTAGAGCTCATTTCAGCTCCGGCCTGCTAAATCAAAAGAACATATAAATGCTGATGTATTTACTACAAACTCTATTGCAAATTTTCCATCTTCTAGACTACAAATATCTTGATTGTTTTTTTGTTTTTTTTAACAAATTGTTTATTCTCACTCAACTACAGTAATAAATGTCTGTGTACGGTTTGGTTGATTAAGTCAGCTACTAAGTCCTTAATGACTGCCTTGCCTCTGTGATCCCTCACTCCAAAAGTCACTTTGATTTCACGACAGATCTAACAAGAACAAATATATTTACACCATCAGAGGAAGCAGTGTCGCATAAACCAGAGACGACACACACTCACACCGACAGAAAACACAAACACAAAGCTGCGGGTTTTAAAAACCACACCAAACACTCAGTCCGGGGGCCAATCCCATCAAGTATCTAATGTTTTCTCTTGTTTACACACTCTACTAATGATGGGGCCGGTAGACACGAGACACGGTTTCACATAAAAGGAGTCATCACACATCATCATCATCATCAGGACAGTCTGTTGCCTGTAATGAAGACACGGAGTCTGGGCTTCACCCTGTGTAAGCTCGCTGATGTTCAAGTTGTGGTTTCCTGCTGCTGTTCCTCATCACGTTTTTCTAAATGCAGGTTAATCCCACTGCAGTCCGTGCCAGAGGTTATGAACACTGAAAATATCTCATTAAATCAAATAACTTGAAGTGACAATCTTTTTCTTTTTCGTTTTTCTGGAACTGAAGAGCATAAATTGGAATTGGGCATTTCTTCTAATAAACTTGTCTGTACCAAAGAGCCCGAAGCTGGTTCTGATATCGGTCACATGGTCAGATATCTTGAGTCTTGGCCACGAGTGACAAACAGAGTCAGGTTGAGCACTAATTAATTAATTATATATATATGTATAACTATTTGGTAAATGTTCACTTCAGACCCATCTGCATGAAGTTCAAGTTTGGTTCTTTGTTGTTGTATTGGTGGTTGGCAAACTATAAAATATTGCACCATTTTTGCTGGTATTTAATATTACGTTTAAAAACACCAGGGCCTTCTGACCTTCAGTACAGTCAAAGCAGAGAAAACGGCGGGCTACGGTATTCCTTAAATAGGCCTGTATTTATGCAGTAAGCTGTTTCAAATTGGAATATTCCATTTACAGAAATAGCAGTGACATACAGCCTTCACATATCTGTGAATATCAAAGGAGCTTTTCATGTGGTAGCCAGCACAACTGGCATGTTGACTACCCCATCATCACCATGTGTCAACTTTAGCCAAGTTATTCATATGGAGGCAACAAAATATTAGTGACATTGTGAAGCGGACTGCCTGTCTGTCTATCTCTCCGTTTCTCACACGTTCACTAGCAGAGGATTCAGCACCCCGAATACTGAAGTGTGTGAAAAGTGTCTGTTCAGGCCAATTTCCTCATATGGAGGCAACAACATTCAGAGATCTTTGATGTTCTGGATGACGCCACATGTTTCGAGAGGAGATGATGAATGGGTTATGGAGCAGGATAGGATTTAAAAAGAGTAACCTCTGTGTTGGCCCTGGACTTTAATGCATGGTAAACAGACATTTTACGTTTGTTTGTAGATTCACTGTGTTTGTCAGAGATGCTGAGTTATGCGGCAACATGGGAGCATCCTGAGAAGAAAGGCTGTGAAAGCTGAATATGCTGGTATGTGTTTGTGTGTAGATGTCAGTTCAGTCAAGTATTCCAACTAAATAAAATGATACATTTCCTCTCACCTGGAAATACTTTCAGGAAGAAAAATATGAATGAAAACCTGCTTGGGACAAATTATTATAAGTTATGTGAATCGGTTTATTATCGTTTTGATCTTTTCGTTGTGTATTATCTCTGTCTGCATGTTGAAAACAACAAAATGCAACGTTTATTATAGCTTTCCCAGAACATTCAACAGATACAGAAGAAACGTCAGTCAGTTTCCTCCATCTGCTGCTCAGTACTGTGAAGACATGGTACTATAAGCCAACACAGATTGAATGCGGTCAGCAGTATCTCTTTGATATTATCCATCAAGGATCTACTCTGCCATATCAACAGTCGGGCTACAAGCAGTATATGTGCAACTGAGAGCTAGCTGCAAAGATCATTAAGCCTCTTCTGACATGCAGGTGTTAACTTGAGACAGCCTCTAACAAAGACCTGGTGCCTGGAAATCTACAAACAAGATGTGGGGTAAGACTCTCCTGCTGGAGACCAGGAAGGCAGCAGAAGAGAAAGTGGTAGTGGAGGAGCAGAAGAGAAAACGCTAATCAGTTTAGAACAACTCCAGGTTCTTACAGCAAGTTTCCTAAAGCCTCTGGAGATGTACCTCGTAAGTTGCAGAAATATATGATTTTTTGTGAGCTGTCCCATCCTTTTGCTGGGTTCTAGCTCCTTTTATCTTTTATCCTTTTATGACCGAGTTATCTTTTGTACATGATGAGGAAACAGTCTGTAAATTGCTTCTCGTGGACATTAAAGTTTGAATGCTGTGTGAAAATTCAGTAAAACACCAGGTACGTTCCATCAAACATCTGCAGTGAAGTTTTGGGAAAGCTCCGTGAAAGTACAGACTAAGCTCTGGAAAGTAACCTTTAAGTTCTTTAGAAAGGAACTTCTAAGTTCTGGAAATGTGCACCTCATTTAGTTGGCTACTGACATAAAAACAAACTTAAAATGTTTCTTGGTATTAAAAAAATCAATATGATTTTGTTTGAAAAGGCGCTTATATAAAAAATAGGGATGTGCCATTCACTTTTTTCACTTCCTATACCAATAGATATCTGAGGTTTAGTTCTGAACTGACTTAAACTGTTTCTTAAAAAAAAACAGACATAAATGTAGGGAATTACAAATTTATTCCAGAATTCTGCATCTGTACGGCATATTTAAATACACAAACATGCAAAAACAACACAACTGTAATGTGCTCAGCCAGTGCAACTATCAGTAGAACAGCCAATGTAAAATAAACAAACTGAAACTGACAAAAACAATGTGCTGACTTCCTTGATCAGACATGCAAAAACAAACAGCAACAAATCTTCCTTCAAATGGTTCAAATTAGAAATTCTAAATATAAAATCAATAAATTATAACGTTGCTCAGAGTCTAGACTTAGACAGAATAAATCTGCCCTTATGGATTGAGCACATTGTCACCAATGCCCAATCTGGATCTTTTGTCAATACTTGGACAGATACAGATATAAATATAAGATCGGTGCATCTCTAACAAATAGAACCTAAAGTGCCTGCAGGTCTACAAAATATGTTCGCATGTGATGCATTTCATTTAGCAGACTTCCTACTCAGAAACTGGCGGCTGTGTGAACATCAGAGGGAATTTAATATGGAATACAGTGCATGTGAGGGATGCTCCACATGTGCAGGAACTCCTGAACTAAATTTATCTTTTTATGCATTACAGGATATGGTGGAGGGTCGGTGGTACCAGAGGGAGGTCAGTTTGATGGGTGGGCTGCCTGCAGCATCATGACTTCAAAAGTGGCCCAAGACCCACAAGATGTAAATGTAGTAATTGTTTATAACTTATTGACTAATAAAAAACTAAATTACAGTCATAACTCTTTGCAGCAACAAATCACATGACCAATCCATCCAAAGTTTGAACTTTATATATAGATCAGCCTAGCTCAGTCCAACATTATACATTTTCAGATTATTAAAGGCGGAATATTCAAATATTTGTAAAAACTAAAACAACTAAAACAAATAACTGGATTGCCATTTATCAAAGCCATATATCTTGATTAAGTAAAAAAAAAAAAGATGATCTTATACTTCTTTAGGATCTGTGTTTTTTGTCATTTAGTTTTCTTTTAAATCAGTTTTTATTCTAAAGCAAATATCATGATGTGACAGTACTGAAAATGCACTCTCCTTACAGGTTTTTGAATGTTTTTTCATAACTAATTGTGAAGGAACTAATACAATCCAAGAATCCTTTTCTGGAACCATGAGTAATTTTCATGCTGATGCTAAGTAAACGCACGCGATCTGATGGCTACTCCTGTCTCCACATGTGTGGATTACCATGTCCTGTCCCAGTGGGTTGCTAATGGGTCTGATTATGGATTTAATCAAGTGCCAGACATGTACCACTTTTCTCTGTCAACATGAGATAGCCACTAACTTTCAGTAAATTTGCAGCTCTTATTTCTCTTCATGAGGTTAACATGTTTAAAGTGGTGCCTTGGTTTGCTGTGTACTCAGGTGTTACATTAGCAAATCAGGCATTCACGAGGGAAGAAAATCAGAACTGCAGAAGCAAAGCAGGCCAGCAAAAAGGCAGCTACATGGAAGTGGTTTAAGTATGAAATACCCATCCATCCATCCATCCATCCATCCATTTTCTTACACCTTTATTCCATTGGGGTCAGAATGGGTGCTGGTGCCTATCTCCTGCTATCAACAGGCCAGAGGCAGGGTTCACCCTGCACAGGTTGCCAGTCCATCGCAGAGTGTGAACCACAATATGAATAAATAAAAATTGCTACTAAAATAAAGCCAAAATAGTTTAACTCCATAGAATTCAGGAACAGACGAACTCAGACAAATGGACGACATTTGTAAGAGAAGATAGACACATAACCGTACCGATTGTCTTAGTTTTTCCTTTTCTATTTTATGAAAAAGCTGTAAAAAGGAGTAGTGGAATGCTAAAATTGCTTGTTGGGTTCTGAACAAAAGTAATTCTTTCCTCTGACTAGCAAAGGCTTGGTGTTATGGTAGAAATATTTTTTGGTGTTAGAGTCAGTGCTTTTGCCTGTGGGAAAAAAAAAAAAACTTGTGACAAGCAAGGAGTAGCACTGGACCAGTACTGGGTCAGTGGAAACACCACTAGTGTCTTGGTGTGGATATAAAAGCACATTAAATGTTGGGAAGATTTCCTTTTACTACAAAAATTTGTCCAAGTCTGGAAATGGAGAAAGAACATTTTGAGCTGTCCTGGAGTTTATGTTTCCAAGAAATGAGATCCTTCAGGATTTATGGAGTCTTTGTGAATTAGGCATACTTCGCACAGATGTGGTCCCCACAAGAGATTTAAAGACAAATTAACACCTCAGACTCGTTATTATGATCATTGAGCCAAAACTTTGCCTTGTTTTGTGGAGTCCACTGCTCTGCTTCCAAGAAAAAAGAAAGTTTCACTATTGAGTGGTAAAATTACCATGCATATGATGTACTGGTAGATATGTAGAGGCGTTCCCTGAAGAAAAGCAACAGTCTAGATTCATACGCATTCTTAAAATCTTTGAAAACTTTTGAAGTGGAATTGGATATATAGGTTTGGTAAAAAAGTGCTTAAGTATTGGATAAAGTGCATTAAGCTGCTTAAAGTTTGACTTGAATTTATTCTGTAAAGCATCAAGCCATTGAATTAAGAAAATATATCTTTGACTCGGAAGTTTGAAGAGTGCTCAAACGTAAGCTGGTGTTTTGTCACAAAACATCTGGCTCTTTAAAACTAGATAACATCGGCTTTTGAGACAAGGACATGAATTAACCATCTTGAGTTCATATACAGTGTTTATGCAGTGCATGACATTACTAAGACACAGCAAAGTCTTGGAAAATCCCCTTAAAAGGGTACTTATTAAAAAATTATCACTTTAACATTTATTAACACGATCATTAACATGTCTATTAAGGCGAGGAGCCCACATTCTTTTTTCTTTTTTTTTAAACTAAATTACTCCATGTTAGCTATATTACATGCAACCAAAGATATAAAGATAGATTTCTGTCTTGAAAAATTACTGAGATTTTGAAACTGGCACAGTCACATGCACAAAATTAAACTAAAACCAAAGAACCAGTTTCCATGGGGAACATCTGTTACTGTGTTAACACAGTAGAGGCAATGATCCTCTTGGTGGTAAATCTGTCAGTAAGTCTGATGTCTTATACGTTTGTCCCAGACATCCAGCATAAAAAGGCACTAGCATGAAATCAATAAGTCGTTTTAAGAGGTGGAAAAGAGACGGCGGGTTTATGAAATGCACTTCAAAATAGTTAAACATAGTTTGTTAATCATTTTTAATGTGTCACAGTTTTATAATGACATCAAAAATGTATCTGGCTGCAATGTTATCACTGGTGGAGAATTTTGATATCCCAGGCCAATTCACCATATTAACTTAAAGAAGGTACTAAGGTTGCTAAAGCAAGGCGGCCTGTCAATAAAAGGTAAAAGCAACTTGCTCTGACCTCCATTGCCAGGTAGAATACAGTAGGTCCTCTTTAAGAGTTTGGGTCCGGCTTCTTATGTTTATAGTTGTCCTGAAAGACATAAAACCCAGACGACAGGATTGAGTCAAGCTCTTCACCGCACCCCTGAACAACAGTTAAACCGTAAGCCTCTGTAAATCATGTTCTCCTTAAAAAACAAACAGGTATAAGTGCTAAGAGTTACATAAAAAAAAAACACTGGCAAGATGTTTAGGTCTCAAAAGTTGTAATATTTTTATGTTCTGAAATGAAATAACTTTATGTTGACTTTACTTGAGGAAAACCATCTCCTTTTTAGATGGATTTAGTAAATGTGGTTTCTGCATTCATTTGTGAATCTTGTTGTCTAAGACTGGGGTGATGGATTAAAAGGGTCTGGAGGGGAACCCAGACAACCCTCTCCTTACGGACACACTGCAACTCATTATGGGAGAAACCCCAGGTGACCGTAGGCTAAATATAATTCCTACAGGAGGTTCCGTGTCTCCTCTAAAGGGAGCCACGTAAAAGGCATCCCGATCAGATGAGGCAATTGTAAACAAGACACTGCAGACAACCGCACCTGTGGGAGAGGTCCACCTTTTTCCAGTTCAGCGGTCCTGACTGAAGACGGTCCAAGCAGATTGCCCCAAACCCATTTTGGTTTCCATTTGTGTCTCTTTTCAAGCTTCAAACTAGTTTGTTCCACCTGTATGCATATTTTTAAAGATTTTGAATTGATTTTCTATTATTTTACATTAAATCACATTATGAATTATTCTTAAAAATATATCTATTTATTGTTGGTGGCGACTAGCCAAACATAAAAACAAGACATTTATGGATAGCTGTCTTTTTTTTTTAAGAAGTATGTGTCTTTAGAGGAGGGAGTATTAAGAAGAGTGGGTGGGCAAATGATGTCAACTGTTTATCTGTGAGACAAAGTGGTGAAGATGTTATCTAAGAAAGATGGGGAGAGAAAAATATTGAAAGGTTAAATGTAAAGATGTGTTTTTTCAGTGAGTTACTACTTTTGCAACTGAGACAGAAAATGTGGGATTTAAACAAGTTTTTTTTTTTTTTTTTTCTGCAGCTGTTGCAACACAGCAGTCGTCATGCACATTTTGATCTTTGCCCCTTCGCAGAGTAAAGAGATCTTGTAAAAGTCCAGCTGTGAAGATAGATTCCAGAGCTTCCAGGGGGAAAAAAAACACTATCAGACGGCATTAGCCTAAATAAGACTGCTGATTAATCATTTACTAACAGTCTCCAATGGTGCTTCCTTCGAGAAACAGCCAAAAAGCCGAGGCATTATTCATGCCGGCTGCACTTTTCTGCCAACGCACCAGCGCAGACGTTACCAGACGTGTGCACACTTCTACGCACCAAGAGGCCAGATTTACTTACACTACAGAAGAAAAACAGCTCTCACACACACACATACACACACACACTTTTAATGTGTTACCTGACTGCAGCTTGGGTTGTAATTCCACTCTTTCTTTAAAGCTAATTTTGACAAGGAAAGCTGACAGGGAGAACACAGCATGAACAAAAAAAAAAGTAGACATAACGTGGAATAAATAATGATTAATTGAACTGATCAGGAACACATGGACAGAATCCTGTGAGGCTTTGATGAGAAGCAAATCTAAGTGCCAGTTACTCTAAATCTAATTCATTACTGTATGTAGATGTGGGATCCACATCAGCGGATTAAAGCAGCACTGTATCGGCAGATTGTATTTCGAAACTTACAGTAATGATGATTTTTTGGGGGGTTTTTTACAGCGTTACCAGCATTTAAGAGAATTTGATATTGCTGCTTTAGTAATCCTTTTGGGATGACAACAATATTTTCATGTCTCCCTAATTATAGTAAACCAAAACATATGTGTGTGGTGTCGTTTGTTTATGCTTGTAATTAAAGACCCGTCACTTTACTGACACTCAGGTTTCTGCAAGCCAAGGCATGCACACACCAACACACGCGCGCGCGCACACATGCTCGGTTTGTAACAAACCTAAATGAATCATTGTAATTATTGTCAGACAAGTGCTTTGAGTGAGCACCTCAGAGGCCAGCACTTTAATGTTGTGTATGCGTGATCACTGGAGATACTTAATACAAAAATTTATGAGGTAAAGCTTTTTGAATGCAGATGAAATACTAACAGCAGAGATGATACAGTTGGCACTAATCTAAACCGTTTTCATCACAATAATATGACCAGCTCTCCAAGAGATTCTCCCAATGTTTGATGACACACCAGCAGGCGCATTAACTGAGACAAATTGTTAAAACCGCACTAAGAAGCCTTGTCAACTGAGGAACAAGATACTTAATAAACGTGTCGACTACTTTTACTTAGCTGGAGTCACATCCATAAATGCTTCTGCCGCAGAACAATTTATCGTAGAGGAAATAATGAAGTAACAAGGACAGACCATTGATCAGCAGGAAATATTCTTAAAGGACTAGTTCAGAATATTTGAAGTAAAGTTCTGTTAAAAGCTTAAATACAGCCAATGTCTTTTCTGCACATGCATCTCTTAGTGTCTTCGTTTAGTATAAATCGAGATTAGTTGGACCTGAAGGGTTGAAGCTAAAAAAAACCCACATTTTTAAAACTTTTAATCAGCTCTCCTCTTTGCATTAGGTATTTTTTTATATAGAAGTTGACAACATTTTTGCACAGGAAATGGAAGTACAAGACAGAGCATCATGATAATATATTTTTGTTGAAAATAGCACATATAGCACAAATGTGTCTGTTACTACATTGTAGAGATATAAGGTACAGTAAAACTTAATGGATGATGCTCCTTTGCTAAAAACATGCCATAAAATGCTATAATACATTCCTTTTTGTATCACTTTTTCACATCTTAAGGGCTATTTGGAGAGATCAGTTAACCAAACAATCATCTTGCTGGACTGTGGGAGCAAACTGGAGAGAGAACCCTTGCATGCACAGTTGGAGAAAGACCTGTGCATGCATGCACCTGGATTTAAACTCATGTCCTTCTTGCTGCAAGTCAACAGTGCTACCATCTCCACCACTGTGCAGAAACCGATATTTCTGGTTAGAATAACTATATGGCACGAAAGTAAAATGGTCCCAAAATAAATATTTTACAGCATTTTATAACATATTTTTATCAAATGAACACATTTTATTAATTTTGCAATTATATTTTGCTCTTTAATTATGATTCCCGGTAGATCTCAGTGTCTGATTTTACCCTTGTCGCCTCTTCTTTCCTAATGTACAGTCTTTGAACTTTTGTGTATCGTAATTAAAGGCTGCACAATAAGCCAGACCCACTAACTTTAACAAGACAAAAACCATGCATATGCTGTATTAGTCTTCTATAAAACTACAGGTGTTAAATGTAATATGAGACATTTAATTTTAAATGAAATACGTATCTGTAACACAAATGCGTAACGTAAATGCTTTTTTTCTTCCGAACAGTGCCCTAAACACGGCTGATTCAAAAGATAAATGACTTACCAGTAAAAGTCATTGATCGCCATCGATGCACTAAAACCACTAAAGTTGTTTTGTTCAGTGTCGGAATGAAACAGCCTCACATGCACTTCCTCCATTTCTCTTACGTTGTTGCTCTCAATGTCACTTTTGTCTCGAGACAAACTCTCCAGTTAGCTTGAGCCAACGGGGCAGTTAGCACAAGCTAACTCTCTTGTGCTAACTCTCGCAGCAATAGTGGCTTATTGTCTGGAGTTGTCTTAAGATTGCATCTTCGCTAATGTTTGTCTGCCAGTGATAATTTTCTGAATCCTCCACTTGTCTTGTATCTCATCAACTCATCTGTCTTGGGTTCGGTGATGAAGCTACAGAGCATAATATCTTGATTTTCTCAGTGCCTGAATCGCCTATCATTGCCACAGGCAGATTTCATTGTCCTTGTAGGTCTGTTGTATAGTTTTTGATTTCCTCTGAGCTGTTGTTAATTGCAAGCTATTGATTTCTTTTTTTCATCTCTAAATAGTAAATAATTTTTCTCCTGCCTGCCTTCCCCCTGTATTTGGGCCAAGCTCTTCACCGTTTCTTGACCCAAGATTTAAATGTAAATAAAACGAAATGTACATTTTCATTGCCATTCCTATAATGTCAGGGGAGGGGGGGATCCCGATTTCCTTTGACATTTATGGGTTGAGCCCAAAAATATCTAAGCTCAACTTGTGAAAATCACTCCACATGTGACACAGAGCCAAAGCCTGACTGTGTTTAACCCCTGCTGGTGGTCTGGAAAGAAGACTGCAGAAAGACTTCTGAAATAACTGCTCATAGTTATTTAAATTGTCTTCCATTGTGAAAACTAAAAGACATAGATAGCTCTGATGTTGGCAAAAGACAGGATTTGTTTTTACATGCAATATGTTGCACTGTTGGTTTGCTTGGATCAAAGATTTTGTCAACATTTTTAAAATGGTTGATTTACTTATTCTTTAGAATGTAGTTTAGAAATCTTCAGAATCTTCATTCTTTCATCTTTTTCATTTTCTACAATGACTGTGGCTCTGTGGGTAGCGTAGTCGTCTTGTGACCGGAAGGTTGAAGGTTCGATTTCTGCTTCCTCTTGTCACATGTCGATGTGCCCCTGGGCAAGGCACTTAATCCCAAGTTGCCTACTGATCTGTTTATTGGTGTGTAAATGTGACTCTAGTGTAAAGTCCTTTGAGTGATCAAAAAGAATTTGAAAGTGCTTTGTAAGTTCAGTCCATTTACCAAGATGGAAGACTTGTTTGTGAAGCAACAGAAACAAGCTAAATATTTAGAAATTGTCATTTTCTATCCTTTTGTGTTTGTTTGTTTTCATAATAGTTGTATAATTGTAACAGTTATGTAAATATGTATTTTAAAATGTGGAATCTATAAACATTCTAATGCTGACAAATTTCTCTAAGTGGATTTTTATTTTTTTAACATCCCGAAATAATTTATTTAACCTGTTTTAACTAACTGACCATAGTAATTCCCCTAAAAGCCCCCATCCTCCTGCTTCTCTTCCTCCTCTACAGTTCCCATGCCCCTCAGCCCTGACACCAGTCTGCCTTTGAAGTCCTCTTTTAAAAGCACAATTAACCCCCACCTCCAGACGTTGCACTCACTTCTCACCTTTTTAATAAGGCCCTCATAGACAAGTGTCAGAACCATTTTTCCCCTCTTCATCTCTGTCACACACACACTTTTAGATCCACATATCCTTGCAACATGGCCTGTAAATTCTTTGTCACCTGACTGCAAACTCTGAGAGCCTTTTCCTGTTTGTGTGCTGCGGTACTGTAAATGTGAACGAGGGGGCAAATGAAAGAAAGACAGAGGAGGTTTCTACTGCTTTGACTCAGAGTTTGTAGGGCTTCCGTTGCTTTGATACAAAGTGAATCAGTGGTGACTGGGGGGTAAAGGAGGCCATCAAGCACTAGACCAGCTAATTGACTCTCAGCATGGGCTTTTTGGAGCTCATTACCTGCCCAGTTTCATCCAAAACAAGTTATTTGTCTGGCTATTGCACCAATGTGGACAGCAAATGATGCTTTTTAAATGCATTTATCACTGCATTCAACCTTTGTAAAAACAATGACTAAAACCTCACTGTGCGTTGGCTCTACACACCACTGTGACCTGTGCTTGTTCAGTGTTTCCTGAGCCGACGAGAATATTAGCCTCAGGCCTGCCCGCCCTGTAATTTGGTGCAGGTGAATCTGGTCTTTGTGACTCAGCCTGTTGCACCAGATTGTTTCAAGCCAGAAGCAGGGAACAGGTTTTTAGATCTTTTAGATTTATACTACGCATTATGAATGAGGAAAATGTCCGCTCGCTTTTTTGCTCCCACTTTACTGCGCTGTGGAGGAAACTGGTTAACAAATGAAAACCATTCAGTGGATTATATAGAGGAGTTTACGTGATGTTACTGAATTTTTTGGAGCAGTGGTTTGCTGCATTCCAGATTCAACTTCACACCCCAGAATTTGGATCTCAGAAGTAAATCAACAGCAAACGTGACCATGTTTCAGTATTGAATCAGAAAGATAATTTAAACTCTTGAACTGCTCCGTTTTGCAGTATAAGCTGATAAAATATTCTATTCTGCTTATTGCAAGAGCTGTCACTAAGTTTTATATGTGGAAGCCATATTGCATTTTTAAGTCTGTTAAAAAGTCGTTGGATTGACTTCTGACTTTAGTGAAAAATTCCAGTTAATTCTTCTCACTTGAATGTTCTAAGCACAAATGGGATGTGCTGACTATGAAATACAGTTAGATTTTAAAGTGAGATAAATTTTAAATAGACTGAAATATATAGAAGGATGGCTTATCTGAAGGAAAAGATCATTAATAACAAGTCTGGGAGTCTGTTTATTTTTGTGATCTTATATGTGTCCTTTGTACACAAAAAATGCTGTTCTGTGTCCTTTTGGTTGCCATCCATACATTATTTAATAACAACTTCTTTTTTTTTTAATGAATCCTATTACTAACTTAAAACCTCAGCATGCATGACCAATATGCATACATTTCCCCATTCCATAAATGTAAATTGTGTACATAGCTTTTTGGAGAAGAGAATATTAATGAAGTGCCAAAAAATGACTCTTGCATGATTCAGGTTTTTGTCTTGTGCAAAGTCATAAAAAGGTAGATGTTTTTTCAGTAAATATATATTGGTAGGTTTGCATCTTCACCAAGTGGAAATAAAAAAAAGACATGAAATCCTGAAGGGTTTTAACACAATTGAAATAAATGGCAAATCAAATTGCAATTGTGGTGGACTAAAAGATGCATTTTTATAGCACAAAAGCACACAGGACGTAAATTGTTTAATCTAAAAGGCTCATTTAAGACTTACGGAAAGCAACCCAAAACACACAGTCTGGCTAAATTTCAGGTGATTTGCATAAACACAGCTAAAGTTATGCAAAACCAAAATTTAGAAAGTACACAGAGACATACACAAAAATGTCTGGGAAACCTTGATGGATAACCTGGGAATATAAGTCATTCTTCATTTTAGCTTTGATCAAACAACTGACAAACATGCATCGACATTTTGCCTTATTTGAAAATGTATACAGAATATGTTCATATTTTTTTCAAATTCCTTAATCAGGGAAATTTTGGCAGCATTCTGTTATTCTTTCACTGGTTTAGTTCCAGTTTGGAAGCTCACTCACTCACACGAGTGAGCTTCCAAGGTTTCACTTGGATCAACTAAATTATGAAGAACTGTGTTACACCATTTCTTTATTACAAGTTATAGAGTTCAGTATTTATTTACCCAAGGGTTGTGGCGTAAACTTCATGAAAATAAAACATGAAATCCTTACTGCGTGAATGTCATTAGAATTAGTTTTATATGTGTTTTGGGTGTAAAACACATCTTAAAGCATGTGCTTAGTTTCAATACAGCACATAAAAAACGTGAGATTTAGGTAATTAGTGTGCAAAATTAGCAAATTTATAGCGTTTCAGTAGAGTTTAAAAGGTAGATACAAATCCTGGTATGGTTTATAATCAGAATCCATTTCTTTAGGGCCTCCTCCTTGAAAGATGGAGGGACTGGTATAAAAATAGTATTCTGTTTAACATATTCTTTATATTCTTATTTACCTTTGTAAGAGACTATTTGTTTACCTGAAAAAGGCCAGAGTCGATTCAGTACATCATGAGATAGAATAAGTTTGATGAAAGTGAAATTAGCTTTGTTTTAATGGTGGTCTTCCCGGGCATTAGAGGTAAGGTGAGGATCTCTGAGAAGAGCCATTGGTCTTCTGCACTGAAAGAAATCCGTTGCTGTGGTGAAGGGCTTTAATCAGAAACCTTCTGGTCGCTTTCATTGTGAGCGCTGCACGGTCGGGGCCGAACTGCCAGAATCGATTCCCATTATTGCAGTTGCACTTCATTTCTGTCTTGTCACAAGTGGCCTGGTGGGCTTTTCGCCCGTCTCAGCATGCAAAACTATTGCAAAATTACCAGAATTTTGTGGGTGTGTTTGTTTATGCAGAAAACAGCCACATCTACTCAACTTCCAGGACAGAATGGATCGTTTCTGGTCCAGAGCCGTCCAACTGACGGGAGATTTTACTGTCAACCTCGGATTCACCAGCTGCAGCCGTGCGTCGACCCACCTCCTCCCCGTCTCCACCCTCATCCTGCCAGGCATCTTCCAGGCTCCCTGCAGGCTCCTTCCTCTCAAGGCTCCTTCCTCTCTCAGCTGTGCTCCACCACCAGTGTCTGGGCCCAGGGGAAGACTACCCTGAGCTTAGCCCTGAGCCGATCATCCAAGCTCACAGCGATTCTCAGCTTGCACGTCTTCTGCCGGTGTCCGAGCGCCAAATTCTCGGTCCAATAAACCGTCTAACTGCTGTTTTCTCTCTCCGTGTGAATCTCTACAGATTGAATTGTGGTTAAACGTTTTTAGTACATGGTGTAATCAGTATTTTCTCCAATATGCCATGAGGTTGGAGTTTCTTCGTTCTTTAAAAACAAATATTGTGGTTGGGAAACAACTTTGTGACTTGCTGTCAGCTTGTGGTAGCAGTGTCTTATGACCAGATCATGAGGATATAAATATATTGTTACAAAAACCATTTAGATTTATTTGGTTAGTATTTAAAAATCATTGCTTAATCCTGGTATTAAACGAGGGTTTTTCCTTTTTAACAGGGCAGGCTTACTTTATACTGGCGAACATTGCAGATTGTGAAACCATTTACTTAATGCTATGTGTATATGTACAGCATATAGCCATGAAGCTATGTGAAGATTTCCAGACACAGTTTATTGAAAGCATTATTTCTTGCATTTTTTAGTTTTTTCTGGTCACACTAAGACTTAACACAGATTTTCTGGGTATTTTCGGTGTAGACTTGGATTGAATACAAGCATTTATGACAGGCTCTTGGAATTGTGCATTTCATTACATCATTGAATTTTCTTTCCAAAACCTATAACTTCCATCAGTGGGTTAAAGCACGAATGTTGTATTTAATTGCTTTGGGATGGTTATCTTTGTAAAATGTATGTTTTCAGATAAAAACATAAAAAACCGCTGCAAAGCAAGAACAAAACAGAAAATTGGCAGCACAGCAAATGATAACACCTTTGACCTTTCTAGCGTTTCCTTGCAGACCCCCACAAACTCCCAGAGCCGTAGCTGATAAAAGGATACACAATAAAACCAAGTTTCAGGATGACCCTTTTCCTTTTTGTGACTTTATACTGTAAGTGGAAATTTATGGTCTCAGTGTGCGATTGGGAAGAGAACGCGTGCATCTGAGACGTCTGCTGGCTCAGCTGCCTCACTTCCTGCAGATTACTCACACACATGAAAGAGGAATAAAATCATCAGGACGCATATGGATGCTTTCGACTTTCCAAGTGAAAAAAGAACTACACAAATTAGAATAACTAAAACCAGGATTTATTAGCTGTACACTCAGAAATTTGAATTCAGGTTGCCTGCTTCAGCCAGTTTGCAGGACATGAAGGAAATATTTCCAAACAGCCAGATTAGTAAATGTTTCTGCCAGCTGATTCCCAGCATGTAGCAGGAGACGTGGAAGGGGTTGTTCCATTGCTTCCCTGGCTGATGACTAAAAGTACTTTGTACCCTAGGAATGAAATGTTTTATCGTTTTAAATGGTAATTTCTTAAAACCTTGGTGCCCCTTGACACCAAAGTTGGTTCATAATCAACTATAATTCATAGTTAAGGTTGATTATGAATCAACCATTTGCGAATCATTTGTTTTTATGTTTGTTTCTTATAAACAAATATTTGTTCATATTTGCTAATATGAACTCATTTGTTCATATAAACAACTGAGTGCAGATTTGTTTGTATAAAAATCAGACCATCCCAAGACCAAAATTATTCTTCTTGCACACATATTCTTGTACATTTTTGGGAATAAAAATATCTTTTTATATTATCAGTAATTTACATGAGGGTGTGAAGTTACCTATGGCTTTTCAAGGGCTAAGAGGATATTTCATATCCAAACACAGACTTGCTGCTTGCCTATAATAACTTCCTCAGAAGTAAAGGCAGCTCAGTCTTGAGCTTTTAAGACCAGAAAGCGTTTAAGGACAGGGGCTTTTCCTTTCTTCAACCTCTCCCTCCCTCCTTACCTTCTTTCCCTTCTCTTAGTCATTAATAAAATGATATTGCCCCATATTTTGGGAGGTGCTGGCGGTGTTGGTGCAGAGCACGTGTTTCCATTTAAGCTCATCAGAACCTGATGTGCGGAGGTCGGAGCAAATCAGAAACAGTGAAGCCTGCCCTAGAGTCGACGCGGCGATGCAAAGAAAATGTAATTAAATCACACGGTATTTCTGAGCATAGGTGTACACTACATGATCATTTGTAAAAATCCTTTACATATTAAATCAACCATTAACTTAATAGATAAAAAAATATTTTTTCTTTTTGCCAAGTTTTTCCTTCGACTGGTTTCAAATTATAGGCATCTTTGGTTGAAGTTTCAGTGAAGGAACATGAGCAGGAAGAAAGGCTGATCAGCTGGCTAATGCTGCTTACTGATGTCACTTCTCCTCCAGACTATGTTGCAGCAGTCATTCAGCGAGATTCAGAAATAAACATCTCAAAGCATTGGATTTGTGGCCAAAGTCTCTTTCACATCAAGGATCTCTTTCAGCTACTTTGCGTTCATTACAGAAGAAAACATTCTTGATCTGTGATGCAGGACTTTGATTCTATGTTCCTGGCTGGCAGTCTCAAATTTTTTCCCATTGCTAAGTAGTCCGTGGCATACGTCCTCATGTATAACAGAGACTTTGTTGAGATTACATCGACATAGGTCTTATGACCTTTTTGCAGCTTTTTTTGGTGCTATCTTTAGTGTGATGTTTTGGAGTTCTCCAAAGTCGTAAGGGAAAATGCCTCTTGATGACTGAAGTTACCACCGCGGCCAGTGCTATGACATCAGGATATGTTATCAGTATGCCCTGAGACATTGTGATGGTTGCAGGATAATACCGTTTAATTTGAAATATCTGATATCTTATCGTCATAGCTATCATGGCCACCATCAAACCACTTGTTTTATGGACCTGAGTGGTTTTCCTTCAGTGCGAGAAACAAGACAGTAAGTGTCCTTAATCTGAGTTCATTTGGTTGCATCATCTGGAGAATTGGTCAAGATGAGATCAGGTTTTATTGAATTTCTTATGATCTCTTGGTGATATTAAAGTTGGGCTGTGAATCATAGTTTTTCCCCACAGGAACAATTCTCCTTTGGCTGCTTTTCCAATTTTTCCGGTTGATGCCGTATGGATAGTGGCTCGCAGTCACAGATTAGTCATCGATTCTGATATCATTTAATACTCATTTTGCAGTCCCAGAGATTTTAACAATGCTTAAAATTCTGTCCTGCGACATGTTTCACTTCAGTTCTTATCAGTATTGTTTCACCGACTTACAACACGACCCAAAAAGCCTTTTTCTGTAACAGCGTGCTTTCTTCCTTACTCTGAAATTAAAGGCTTTTAGGTTCATAAAAGAAATGCAATCTAGAAATTTTAGAGAAATTTTGTATGTATGGCTTTGAAGGCAAGCAGTAGATTTTCAGATGCTTATGGAAACGAACTTGAAACTAATATCTGGAGCTCCATCATGTTGGCCCAAAATGTTCCACTAAAATGTTTGGCTTCATTTTCAGTTTTATGAAATTGAAACCAAGAGTCCTGGGATGAGAAGATAGTTTTATCCACAATCAAGACATAAAAACCTGTTATGAACCCTTCTGACCTTTGACAGCTGCACATTGAACCAGTTAAGTATTGCTAGTTTCACTTTTTAACAAAGGGAGTTTGGGGGTTTTCCTTTGTAACTTTGGTTTTCTTTTCCATGGAAAGTACTCCTTGCTCAGTGCTTCTTGTGGGTAGCAGTGTCCTTTTCTAGGACAAAGCTGCAAATACAACAATTTGATGGGCCGCTTTGTGGCACGGTGTGGGAACAATCATCTCATCTTGAATGTGAACAAAGCAAAGAAGATGACTGTAGATTTGAGCAGAAGGGTTTCTTTCCACTCTCACCTGCAAACTCAACAGCTTGATCCAATCATATGAGATTTCTTAGATAACCTTTTTACCAACTGCAACAACAAAGTGACGTTAATTGTATTTTCATATTGAATAGGACTAATTGACGTTGAATCTGACTGTGTGATTTTGTTGAATAAGTTGGATTTAATTGGACAGGAGCCAAATTAATTAGAGTCTTCATCACCGTAAGGTCCTTACAATTAAAACTTGTTATTGTACATTTTGAATCGGCTTGATTTTGTATGATACCATTGACTTCAAAGACTGACTTCTACATATTTCCATCAAATTAGAGACTTGTGGTAAAAAAAAAAAAAAAAAAGACCTTGTTTTTCACCAACAAACAAACAAAAATAGATCTGAAAATCACCCAACCATGCTGTAATTTAGTAACACACTGGGAAAACTCTGTTTTCTTTTCTGTGCGCGCGATGTGCTCACAAGTTGGTTCATTTGCACCCATTCGAAGTGTTTGCACGCGCACGTGAAAATTCGTCTGTCGACCGCAGCAGGCCGCAGGCGGCGTTACATCTTGCAGCAATTAAGCTGCATGCGTCTCTTACGCCCCTCCATTCGTCTACTGCAGGCTCTTATTTCAAGGCCCGCCAGCATTAGACAAACTGAGAACATTTGATGGCTTGGTGGCTGAACAGAACAACAACATGTTGCACTCATCAGTTAATTACTCGACAATAAAATGTGGTCGCACTGGAGTGGAATGTGAGCATGTTTACAATGTTGACAAACCAAAAAGATCTGCATGAGAAGAGAAAAGGGAAAATAATATAGAAGATGTACAAGGGAGATAAAGCAAGATCAATTTGTCCATATTTAAGTCATCTTTTATTTCAGAAATCTCAATAAAGTGCATTTTTGAACACCCACGTGGTTTCAAGCTCAGCCAAATAGAAAGCAGCGGGTCATAATTCTCAACGATGACAACAGGAGATTAGAACGTGCACGAAGTCATTAGATGAGAGATTAGTTGACATGTCAATAAGACCCTGGACCCCAAAAAATAATCATTCTTGTAATAGCTGAGAGGCATTGACTGTAGATGACTGAACATTAAAAATGTTTCTTACAGTAAATCAAGAAAGAAATTGGCCCTTTCCTGCTAATAAAATGAAGGTGAAACAATATTTGACAATTTCTGCTCTCTCTCAAAATATAAGTGTGGTAGATTCTGCTGCCTCTCGAAGACTTAGAGGCAGCAGAATATTTAAGAATGTGGAAAAGGTTCAGCTTTCAACTGGTAATTCACCCTAAGCATAAAGCCAGAAGTTCAATTGATTGACTTATATCAAAATTTTCACTCATCAGGCAACAGCTCATCAGGCAACAGCTTCAGTTTTGTTTTAATTTTAATCACCTTAAAAATCAGATAGACTAAAGTATTGCTGACCAAAATATGTCAACTTATTTATACAGATTCAATACACAACAAAACAAAAATGTCATCTCAACTAGTTTACAAAACAAACGGGTCCAATTTATGTCCTGTTCTTTTTCAATACAATCCAGCCAAAAATCAGTTCAGACTGATTCAGATAAATTAAATTGGAAACCATTTAATTTCCATTCACAAACACTTAATTTCAGTCCAAAATATAACACAGTAAATTTAAGCTGAGTTGATTATGCCATGCCTGTTGTGGCAGAAATGAGGTCCATTGGACTCCCACCATCTCCAGTTGATAGGTATTTTGATTGCCTATGAATAGCTGAAATCCATGAATAATTACTACTTCTAAAAATGCATACAACTGCCTGTCTTAACAGTCCAAACAAACACCCTGTTTTGCATTAATATATGGTGTAAATCATCTTAGCATTACCACAGTCTTCTTTATTTCCACTCATGGTGGTACAGCCAAACATCGCCAAGGAAAAAGGAATGGTCTTCCCTTTGGGAATATAATCAATTATTGCTAAAGTTGAAAAATTTACTTTGTAAAAATGTACCTCAGTTTTGCTTTTCTGGTTAATGATGACTAATCAGAGCAGCTGAACCAAATCTAAACGGCGATAAGAAAAAAGAGTAATCAAACACCAAAACTTTGACATAGTAAAATACTTAATGACTTTTGAGATTTGAAGGATTATGTTCTTAATTTTTTTTTAATATATATTATCTAGAAAATGCACAAATGTTTGCATTAAACCACATCATCAGATGTTGGTTTCAAGCATTAAATATATTCTTTTTATTTATTTATTAAATCTTTTTCTTATGTCCTTATTACTATGAAGAGTGGAGACTTTGCCAATCAACTCCTTTAACTTTTCCTCTTCAGCCTGTGTTGCACTAGTGAGTCAAATAAAACTACCTCATATATATTTTCAGGGCAGCATTAAGGGGGGGTCTTCTGGATCTGACAAACAGAAGAGTGGAGGCGACAGCAGCGTGCATCTGGGTTACAATGAGCGTTCCAGGTCACTAAAAGGCTGGCTGATGGCGTTGAGGTCAAAGGTTAGTAAAAGTTTTATTCACAGCGCACACAAAAATTGGCAAAATTCAAAATATTCTCACGCAGTTTTCATTTACTCAATGAATACGTTTAAAATCTAGACTACCTTCAAAGATTATGAGCAGAAAAATATCCTGGAAGAAAATGAGTCTTGCCTACTTAGACACTCAACAGCATGGCTTGAAAGCTACCATGTAATTTCCAGGAGGGGTACCCTGTAAGTTCTGGAAAAGTAACCTTTTATTTTCAGAGGATAAACTTTAAATTCAAGGAAAACAGCAAATGGGTTCCTCCGCGATTTGAAACTAGTAACTTGCAAATTCTGGTGGGTCATTTTGAGGTTAGGGGAAGTTTACCAACAAGCTTTAAAAGTGACCTTTTAACTTAATCTGAGCTCTAGGATAGGAGGAACCTTTAGCATCTCAGAGATGTTTCAGAGAACATTAACAAACAGTAACTCAAGCCTTCAAAATCAGAAAACAAAATGTACCACAACTCCAAATCTAGCAAAACAAGGATGCCCACCTAGGGAGAGAATTAATGAGAGAACCGATCACAAGGCCAATTGTAGCAAGAGGAGCTGCAGCGATCGGAGCTCAGATGGTAGCGCCACAAAATAGGAAGATTGGCGAGAAGAAAGTCATTGTTACGTTTGCTAAAGATGATGAAAGGGAAATGGCATAAACCTGGAGGTGAATCAACTCTCGAAGACTTAGAGGCAGCAGAATATTTAAGAATGTGGAAAAGGTTCAGCTTTCAACTGGTAATTCACCCTAAACATAAAGCCAGAAGTTCAATTGATTGACTTATATCAAAATTTTTTGTGTGTTTTCGATTTGCTCAGTAAAATCCAGAGCTAGAGCCGACCTGGATATCTAGCAAACTGCTTCCCTCTATAAAATCTGACTGAGCTGTTTTACCAAGAAGAATGGGCAAAAATTCAGTTTCTGCATACAGAAAGCCGGTGGACATATAAATAAAAATCCTTGTGTAACTGCAGGAAAATGGGGTTCCAGAAATGCATGACACTTCCACTTCGTTGTTCTCGCCTGTCACATGAAATCCCAATTACACATTATGAAGTTTGCGGTTGTAACATGGGAAAAAAATGCTGTAAAGTTGAAGAGATGTGAATACTTTTTATCAGGCGTAATAAGTCGACGGTTCAGTATGCCAATAATGTAATTCCGAATAAAATCTCTGCTAAATAATTGTCAGGTTAGATTTCTAAATATGCAGCCAAAAATATTCGGAAATGCCTAATTAACCCGACCCCTGTAATGTACACACACAAATAGCAAATGTAAATACCAGCCCTTAAATAGGTTTTTTGGGCCAACAGCACACATGGCGCAAGCACAAGGCCTATGACGCACATTAGCAGGAGACTCTTCAACAATATTTACCAAGCACACAAACCATGATCAGTCAGAAATATATGGCTTGCTAAAGTGTGCAAAAAGCATAGAAAAAAATATGTTTTCTAACAGGTGGCAGCTGGAAGACTTCTCTTCCTGCTGCTGTTTTAACTCACTACAAAGCCATAGGTGGTTGTTGTCCCCACACGATCCTGGAAGCAGGAGCACGTTTACATACGCAACTTCAAGAGTGTGTCAGTGGGGAATTAGTCACCCGCGCAGTAATTTTAACCTATGCACTCTCTCTTCTCTTCTAATCGACTGCTTACGTTTCTATGTAGTATGTCTCTTGGCAACAACGTTGTCTTATGCTATGTAGGCCTTCTTAGCTGTGACTTAGTCATTACATCTTTGTCTTGTCTTTATGCTACTAATGTCTGACTATTGCATGTTCAGATTGAAGTACAGCTCATACAAAAGGAAGGGAACTCTCTCTTTGCACCCATTTAACCCATTTAACTTTTGTTTATTTTTACTGTGGGGGTCCGGTTTCATCTAGTCTATCATCTGCGGCTCTACAAATCCTTTAGCTCATTGATCAGCAGTCATTATTAGTCATTACAAGGCCAAAATCCAATAACATACAAAACACTAAGAGACGTAAGACGTGTTTCATCTCAAATGCTAAAACGAAGGAAAGCATAGTATCTTTTTTTTATCATCTCTGTATTGTTTTTAATAACTAATAGATAAACAAATTCGGTAACACTTTGACGGGGTGTGAATAAGACTGACATGACACTGTCATAAACATAACATAACATCTGTCATGAACATAAAGGAGTCTTTATGAATGTTTCTGACAGTTGTCATGAAGTGTCATTCGGTAAATAATGACACTTTTAATGCAAAGTTGCTCTAAAAGTTGCATTAAAAGTCCATTAAAAATGCCAATGTTGCATTAAATTGTCATTATTTACAAAATCATGCAAAGTTGGCACTTTTAATGGAATTTTAATGCAACTTTTAAGGCAACTTTGCATTAAAAGTGTCATTATTTACCGAATGACACTTCAAGACAATAGTCATAGATATTCATAAGGACTCGTTCATGCTCATAGCAGATGTCATGTCATGTTTATGACAGTGTTATGTCAGTCTTAGGCACTCTCCTTCAAATAAAGTGTTACCAAAAATTCATACCTAATAAGTTGTGAGTTATTCAGACTGACCATCGTGACACTCAAACTCCAGAATTTGATTTTTTTATTTTTTATTTTTTACCTCAGGATGTTTAGCAAATGTGGGCCGTTTCTGGGTTATGATCACAGCACTGGTTTACCCTTCACTCACCCCAGAGGGTCCGAGGGCAGAACGTGGGAGAAAGCAAAGGTGGATAGGAAGTGGTTGACTAAGGGCAAAGGTATGTGTGTGTTCTTGTGTGAATATCTGCATGTGTGTATTTACCCAGCAGGCAAAACACACACAGCCAAGACAGGAAACAACGTGGTTGTGCCACTGGTTAGCAGGAAGCAGAGCGGAAGATAAATGACTCAAAAACCAAGTTGGCAGCACTTCTGAGAGGCAACACTGAGTGGACGCAGAGGGAGAACCAAGTGCTGACATGCGCTACGGTGAGCCTAACCAAACAGGAAAACAAACAATGCATGTGATTAGTTTTCTATCCAGAGTGTTTGGAACTCAGAAGGGTACGTTTCTTCATTTCTTCCATCGGTTTTGGAAGATGATCAAGAAAATGCATGGGTAGAGGAGGGACACATTTAAAAAAAAAAAAAACAGAGCGATGTTTACCCACCGTGAGCTGCCAAAGCAAAATCACTGGAGTTTTTCATAAATCCTACATATTCTTATTTGGTGGTAACACAAATATCATCAAATATTTTCTGCCAGTTAAAGGTTTGCATCCAGAAGTCAGAGGTCACATTCATAGAACTTGATACTTAGTACCTAGAGATTATAAATTACTTGAAGGATTAAAGGTCACTTTCTACTAGGGTACCTTCCAAAACTTGCAAATTTATATTGCACAAATTGTGAAGTTACTCTCCTGGAACCTCCATTTGAAATGTATAGAATGCTACTTTTACCTTAGGGTATTTTTTAAGTTCCCCTTTAAATTGCAGAGATTATGAGGTTCCAATGTTACATTGTCTTTTGCAACATTCAGGGCATCTCAGAATGTAGATGGATTTACAGATTTTATTCCCAGAACGTAAATTACCTTCCAGGAGTTATGAGCTGTGATTACAGGACTTTGAAGAACTAAAAGGCTGATTTTGTGGATTTAAACGTTTATTTTTCTGGATTTTACACATTATTTTACCAGAAATTAAATGTTGTTTTTCTGGAACTTACTATGTTCTTTTAGGCAACCTTTAAGTTGTAGAAAGTATGAGATCGCAGGTCACATAATACAGCATATGAATTTTGCTCTTATTTTATGCTGTGACTAGCAGAAAGTAACATACATTTTTGAGTTCAATAGGTTTTTGATAAACTTCCTGATCAAAGGAAATCCTTCAACTCCAATAATTATCACCTTATATTCTGTCTTACAGGAAATTTCTCTTTTTCATGTCCTTGAACACGAACTACCTTGTCACAAAGATCCATCCTGGTGTGTGCTGCCATCTGGTGGTGAGGTCTGAGACCGGGTCCAGATATTATCCTTACACCCGTCTTCCTCCAGAATGTGTCTGGCCCCCCAACATTGCATAGCAGGACAATACCTGTCCGGATCACTACAAGAACAGTTACAAAAAACAGAAATACAAAAAACAGTGGTCTTAATTCAAACCTCAGACTGATCCTTGTCTAAAGGAACCTCAGACTGAAGAGCTTTCAGCCTCCGAGTCACTTAAACTGGCTCTTTTAAATACCAGATCTCTCTGAGCTAAAGCTCTATTAATTAATGATTTCATCACTGAGCATAATATTGATGTTTTATTTCTGACAGAAACATGGCTGAATGACAATAATGAAGCAATCGTACTAATTGAATCAACGCCTCCTACGTACAACTTTTAAGTGAAAATAGAAAACACAAAAAAGGCGGAGGCGTAGCTTCAATATTTAAGAATACCAAGAACTGTAGTAAAATCTCTTTGGGTAATTTTATGTCTTTTGAATATCTTGGAATCGAGGTACAAGGCCACAAACGAACTTTGACACTAACTCTATTCAAAACACCAACATATGTCGAAAATTTCTTGGCGGACTTGAATGAGCGTCTATCTCTCAGATGGATTGATTACGATTGTTTGCTAATTGTCGGTGATTTCAACATTCATGTTGACAACCCCCAAGACCGAGGGGCTAAAAGCTCTGTAATATATTAGAGAGTTTTGGTTTAACACAACATGTCAAACAAGCAACACACACTCAGGGACACACACTGGACCTGGTTATCAGTAAGGGTGTGAATATTTCCAATGTCTCTGTAACTGATATTGCCCTGTCTGATCATTTTGCTGTTTTCTTTGACAGTTCTTTATCTGTTAACCCACTTGAACAAACAGCTACTATCACAAAACGTACTTTCACAGAAAACACAGCAGAAACATTTAATCAAATCTACTCTTCTTCCTCACTCTTAAGTTATAGTGACGTAGATAAGTTGGTGGATGATTTTCAGTGCAAACTTTCAGATATCATTGATTACATTGCCCCCACTAAAGTGAAGGTTGTGACTGGTAGGAAGAAATCTCCATGGAGAAATGCACAAGTAGTTCAATCTGCAAGACAACTCTGCCGTAGGGCCGAACGGAAATGGCGTAAAGGTCAACTGCACGTTTATTATGACATCTACAAGGAAAGACTACGTAACTATCACACAACACTGAAACATGCGAGAGAAGCTTTCTTTGCAGATGTCATAAACAAAACAATTAACAATGCTCGAGCTTTATTCGCCACTGTTGACAGGCTCACAAATCCTCCAATGACGTTACCACCTGAACTTCAATCTATTGCCGCCTGCAACAAGTTTCCAGTTTCTTTTCAGAGAAAATTCAAAAGATCAGAGGATTAATCTGCTCATCCACTCCAAAGACAGTACTAATGCTGGGCCCAAACAAAACAAATGCAGGAAAAATGACCCAATTTCTACTACTAAATTATAAAACCCTAGAAGAAATTATAAGTCAATTAAGCTCCAGTTCCTGCTGTCTGGATGTCCTACCCACACATTTCTTTAAGAAAGTCCTGCCTGTTGTTGCTAATGATCTGATCCAAATAGTAAACTCATCGCTCTCTTCAGGTTTTTTCCCCAGGCTTTGAAAACAGCAGTTATCAAACCACTTATAAAAAGAACAATCTAGACAAATCCCTACTGCAGAATTACAGGCCGATCTCCAACCTCCCATTCATCAGCAAAATTATTGAAAAAGCTGTTTTTAAGCAATTAAATAACTTCCTAACAATAACAAACTGCTTTGACTCCTTCCAGTCTGGTTTTCGTGCTCACCACAGCACGGAGTCGGCCCTTGTAAAAGTGTTCAATGACATCCATATAAATACAGACTGTGGGAGAACCACAGTGCTGGTTCTGTTGGACCTCAGTGCAGCTTTCGACACTGTTGACCACGACATTTTACTGAATCGACTGGAGAGTTGGGTCGGACTCTCCGGTCCAGTGCTCAACTGGTTTGAATCTTACATAAAGAACAGGGATTTCTTTGTTTCAATTGGAAACTTCTCATCAGAGAGGTCAAAGGTCACATGTGGGGTACCCCAAGGTTCAATCCTAGGACCCCTTCTTTTCAATATTTATATGCTCCCACTGGCAAAGATTATAACAGGACATAGGATTAGCTACCACAATTATGCGGATGATACACAGCTCTACATCACGATGTCACCAGGTGACTCTGAACGCATCCAATCACTGAATAGATGCTTAGAACAGATCAATGTGTGGATGTGCCAAAACTTTCTCCAGCTAAACAGAAACAAAACTGAAGTTATTATCTTTGGACCTAAAGAGGAACGAACTAGAATCAATGCACAGCTTCAGTTATTACAACTAAAAACCAGCGATCAGGCCCGAAACCTGGGAGTAGTGATGGACTCTGACCTGAACCTTCAGAGCCACATTAAGACAGTCACAAAGTCGGCCTTCTATCACCTGAAGAACATCTCTAGGATTAGAGGACTTATGTCTCAGCACGATCTAGAGAAACTCATCCATGCATTTATCTTTAGCCGCATTGATTACTGCAACAGCGTCTTCACAGGTCTGACTAATAAATCAATCAAACAGCTGCAGCTGATCCAGAATGCTGCTGCTCGGGTTCTCACTAAAACCAGGAAGATAGAGCACATAACACCAGTTTTAAAGTCCCTACACTGGCTCCCTGTAGCTCAGAGAATAGACTTTAAAATACTGATGTTAGTTTATAAATCTCTGAACGGTTTAGCACCACAATACCTTAAAGATCTGTTATTACTGTACCAACCATCTAGACCCCTCAGATCTTCTGGTTCTGGTCTGCTCTGCATCCCCAGAACCAGAACCAGACGAGGAGAAGCAGCATTCAGTTTCTACGCACCACAGATTTGGAACAAACTTCCAGAAAACTGTAAAACAGCTGAAACACTGGGTGCCTTTAAATCTCAACTTAAAACCCACCTGTTTAGAGTTGCTTATGGCTAAATTAGGGTTAGAGTGCGGGTTTGATGTCTTCCATGTTTTATGTCTTTAATGTTTTTAATTTTTTTTTTTTTTTTTTTTTTTTTTTTTTTTTTTTTTTTTTTTTTTTTTTTCTTCTTTTATGTATGGGGAAGAAAGTGAAAATGAGGGTGGAAAACGATGAAAATTAAAGTGGAATGGAAATGGAATGGAACCAGTTAAAGTCCGCGGGAGGGCAGACTCCTCTAACTATAAGTTAGTTAAATTCTGTGTGGGACGGCGGCGTCCTCTGGTAAGGGAGTTTTTTTTATTTTTTATTTTATTTGTTTTTAATTTTCTCTCTTTCTCACTGTTTATTTCTGTTTTGTTTTGGTTGTGTAAAGCGCTTTGAGATGCCTTGCTGCTGAAATGTGCTATACAAATAAAATTTGATTGATTGATTGATTGAATAATTATCACCTTATATTCTGTCTTACAGGAAATTTCTCTTTTTCATGTCCTTGAACACGAACTACCTTGTCACAAAGATCCATCCTGGTGTGTGCTGCCATCTGGTGGCACTTTACTGCCTGTGCATTCTGCTTGGTCACATAAGGCAACAGTTTTCATATTCTGGGTACCACTCTGGACTAGAAGTGTTGTGAGTGTGAGTGCTTCGATTTTCTATGATTAATTTCACTTTGACTAAACTGAGAAAGTTTCATTATTTTTGATCTGACAATGTGGGAATTGTGATGCCATTTCATTCAGAAAGCATCTGAAACTTTCAAAAGATTATTTTGCCTTCTAGAAAGACGTGTGTAGAAACTGTACTTGAGCAATTTATGGGGGGGGAAATGTACATGACAGGTGTAGTAGTTTTGCTAAACGTAGTTTTAATTTTATTGAAGAATCATAATTAAGAAATACTGTTAGTCTTACTAGAGAAAAAGTTCCGTCTACTTGATCCACAGCAAATAATCTCACAAAATGGATGATCATTTAGTGACAAGCCTACAAATTAAATTAAAGGGAGATTTCTGGCTTATACACAAGCTATGTTGTTCTGTAAAATTTTATCTGCAATCACTGGAAGTCCCTTACCCTGAAATGCATTACCTACTGCAAGAATGAATTTTATAGGTCTTATGTCTATTGAAAAACAATTTGATCTAAAAAAAAAAAATTTATATATTGTAGTCATGTGGATATTATTTTTAATTTTTTTGTCTTTAAAGTACCAAGATTTTCACATAACTTTGTAATTTCTTTCTGTCTGTTGTTAAATATTAAACTAGATATTAAAGGTACTCAGTACTCAAGTAGCCTTTTTGACAAATACTATTAATCTTACTTGAGTAATTTCTTGGACAATTACTTTTACTTTAGTAAAACAAATATGCTGAAGTAGAGCTTTGTTTACCAGAGTAAAATATCTGGGTACTTTCACCTTGCTGGCTCTTAGCCAATTGTTACCATGTCGTTTCAAAAAAATGCATCACAATGCCGAGATTTAAGTTCAGGATGAATGTTTAAGTTAATCACCTGTTCTGATATTTCTTTATATCAGGGTGATGCTTTTTTTTAACATTTATCCTTCTTTACGTTCTTCATGGGTGTAGCTATGACTACTTACAGCTAATAAATGAAGAAGATAGGTGGGGATTGAATTTATTTTCCACACATGACCTAGTGCAGGGGTGCTAGTGGGTCTGGATGGCTTTTTCCCACTTAATAAATAAAACATTTTTTTTGAAAAATTCACAATTTGCACTTTTAATTCTTTTTCAAAAGAATTAAGAGTGACAAAAATTAAAGAACAGAACAAATCTGTAAGGGAAATATCAAAATGTTCTTAAAATGTTACATATTTTAAGAAAGGAACAAGAATCAGTTGACTAATCGGAACCATGACAGGTGGCAAATACAAACACACACAGAAAATAACACGGTTTATCTTTCAAATTTTATAAAGTGGATGGTAAACAATTTTTTTCTTGTCACTACAAAACAAACCGTTAGTAAACCAAACAACAAAGTTTCTCGGATTTCCCTTTGCCGGTACAAAACGTGAGCCGAGGCATAAAGCGAAGAAGTTTGTCTCCTACAACCTCAGCTATAAGATCTGTCAAACGTCTCAGTCAGGTGTAAAAGGTTACCTGAGGGACTCACCCAAACAAAATCATTTTAGTGTTGATTGGACGCCGAACAGACAAAACGCTTTTCAGTAGAAATGTGGCCTCAACTAAGAACAGTGCTAAGGCAAAGGAGGGCAGGATGAAAACAGTGAGTTTAACGTGTACCTACAGGCGAACGCTGGCTCAAACTAGGGAACTACAAAATAAAAGTCGGGTAAATGTAAATAAATAATTGAGATGTTAAAAAGAAGTCTGATGATTTACAGGCACATGGTAGAACTCAGCCAATCATTTCCAGCCAACATGCTTTCCAATGCTTTTCAAGAAAAAAACAAAAAACCAGTCTGCAAACAAGACAAAACTGTAAGGAAACTAAACTGAGATAAAAACACATAAATATCGAATCCACAGTTACGTATTTGTCACAAGTGAAATGTTTTTTTCTTTTCTACAACAGTTAAAGCCTATTATATGGATGACAAAAGGAAGATCTACAGTTTAGAAACAACTACAACAAATAGTACTTTGTCACAAATGAAATCTTCTCAGTCACATGAAAAACTCGGGAAGTTTTTTATTTTTTTTTTGTCACTATTAAGGGAAGAATTCAGCTTTTTCTTAAAGAAAGATTTCATTTTCACTCTTTTCAGTATGGCTCCATTCATTGTTCAGAAGGCCTAATAATGTAAATTGTTTCTGCAATTTGGACAAGCATGAGTGATTTAAAATCTATTTTATAAAAAAAAATTGGGACTATTGACAGTAAAAAAAAAAAAAAAAAAGTCAGTGAGGCAGATTCTACACTAGCATTGTGTTTGTGTCACAGTGAAGACACGTTTAAAATGCCCAACTTGATGGTTTTAGCACAGACAGACCATTTCTGCGTCTATTGTTACTGTTGGAAAACCTTATTCATGCTTTTATTTGGCAGGTTTGAAGATCAGTTTGTACACAGCAGTTTACAAAGTGTTTCTTCCACATCTGTGTTTACAGCCTTAATGCTGCTATTTGCACCTGCTTTGATCTGGTCTGCATATGGGTGCTGGCTCATCCATTTTTTTAAAAGTTTATTCTACAACTTTAAAGTCCTGGTGTTATCAGGATTGTGTACAACTGCATTCAAAAGAAATATTTCTCAAAGCGGGAACCTGGCTGAATAAACATCAACGCTTGCTTCAACTGCAAGATTAACGCAGGGAAAAAATCGTTGGATATTTTATTTTTACACTGAATTGCTTTACAGACTAACACCTGGCTGATTTCCTTTCCCATGTGGCTTTCCCAGGCTAGTCATCCATTAACAGACAGCACTTTCATGCATGTAGAGCAGAGGGTTTTAAAGGTTCAAAATGACCTTAGCAAAGGCAATAAACACGTACTTGTAAACCGACTCCTTATAAGCAAATACTCTGGGTTTATACACAGGCACAATGTGTTTTCAGTCTAAAAATAAATGTGCTTTTGTGGAGACTCCCGGCCGACTCTTAGCAGGCCTCCTTGACTTGACTTGGCACCTTGCACATCTTCAGTATCTGCTTCAAAGCTTTCTGGACGTCCTCGTCCATCTGACCCTGAGGGAGACGATGCAAGCTCAGTTATTAACTGGTTAACTTCTTTTAAAGTTTTGGATTATCAAGACTCCAAAGAATTATGTGACTTTTTCTACAATGCTGCAGCTCAACAACCTGTTGAGGTCGAACCGTCACCACAAATATCCAGGTTTTCATATCAAAAATTCCAGGTTTAAATTTCTCAATGCTTTTAACCTAACTAATTAAATGAACAAAATAGCATGGATATAAGTAAGCTAAGTAGCTGAATAATTTCCACACACAAACACATTTCAATATTTCAATCAAATTCCACATTATGCCAGAAATGTCCACGTTGTTTAATGGACATCGAATAATCCAGATTTATGAAAACTTATTTGATACATTGCAGGCATTGCACTGGGTGAAATAGGTAAAAATTAAAAATATTAACTGATTTACCTGAACCGCATAGAGAAGATGCATCCTGTAGACCGACACTATTTCATCATGCTGCTTCTTTGATTCCTTTAAAGGCAACACAAGGTACAAACTTAGTCCAGATACGCCACAGGAACAAATATTAGCATCGACAGTGAGTTGTTACGCATAACTTAAAACGAATCTTACGGCTAGCTGGTACTGAAGCTGCTTTAGTTGCTGCTGAAGCGTCTCCATCTGCTGGTTTTGCTGTTGCCTCTTGGACGGGGAGCAGGACGTGTAGGAGAGCTGTGACAGGCTGTTCAGGGCTTCCTTTAGTTTGCCTACTTCACGAGACAAGTCGTCTATCTGAAGACGGAAGAAAGCAGAGATTCACATAACAACAAACACTATAAAGCAACAAAGAAGCTAAAAAGTGTTCTGATGGAGATTTGTTTACCTCCATATGCAGCTAAAGGAAATCTAGCACTTTGAGATAACAGGTAACAGGAACTTCCAGTCGTTAATTCTTACTTTTATGGTTTCTGATTAAGCTTCCTTTGAACTGGTTTTCTGCAGCAGACGGTTCAGACAAACAGATAATCACTCACCCTCTTGTTCTTTTCTCTTTCCGACGCCACGTGATTTTCTACCAGCTGCTTGAGTTGACACACAGCATCCTGCGCCTCAGCGAGTTTGGAGGTCAGAGTCTGGTTCTCTTTCTCCCGTGACATCAAGAGCTCCTGCAGAGCTTCCCGCTCTGCACGATTATCTCGCGCCTAAAGGATGGAAGAAAGGGGACACGTTCGACGTGAGAAGTTACATCAGGAGATGCTCTCATGCGGACGTCTTCGTTTCTGTTCCTCCTGCCTTCTGCCACGCATCCGCCGCCTCCAGAGCCATCTCATCCTGCTTCCTTAAGGCTGCCTGAAGGAGCTGTGTCAGATGGTTCACCTCACCCTCCAGCTGCTCCCGCATGGTCTCGTGTTCCAGACGGGGAACTGCGTCCTCCGAGGTGACGTGTTGCTCTGCATTCAGCCTGTGTGACGCAGGCATACAAGAAAATTAGTTAGGTTTCATGTGTGCTTCTGCAGTTGGTAGGTTGTGCGTAAAAATTAAAAAATTTGTTTTGGAAGAGCATCTAAAAGGGGGGGTCTGATGTATTTTTCAGGCACATACGGTAGTGCCATTTTATAACACAATCAAGAAACTATTTTTGATTGAATATTGACAATTGAACGACTCAAAAATGCACAAGATTGGGTACCTGACCAAAATGTTTAAATGCGGAAACATAAGAAATAAATCTGCACACATAAGTAAAAGGCCGAGCAATACTTGATGAAGCCTAATGTTTCAGCCGAGCTGGTCTCCTTCAAAATAACTAACTGGTTAGTGTGACGCACAGCAGTTAAAAACATTTTCTATCCCCCTCTTTTTTTTTCTTAAGTTTCTCTCCGTACCTCTTTTGAAAAGCCTCCACTTGTGTCGTCTTTTGATGCAGCTGCTCTCTGAGGGTTTCCAAGTCACTTTCCAGCTCCTTGATGGCATTTCCCAGAGACGACACGACCTGTGTGTGGTCAGTAAGGGTCACAGAGCTCTGTGTCTGAGCCTCGGCCTCCTGTGTCAGGCGCGCAATGTCCTCTTGAGCGGCAGAAAGCTTCCTCTCAGTCTCGGCGAGCAATGTCTGCAGCTCCTCCACTTTACTGCTCAGCATCTGGACTTGTTGCTCTGAAGAGGCGGCCGAGGCTGAGGCTGAGGGTTTCTCGGCTCGGGCTTCGGCCAGTTCTTTCTGAGCGGCAACCAGCTGGCTTTTGGTTTCGCTGTAGGAGTGTGACAGCTCCAGCAAGCGCTGCTGCTGCCCAGCAATGACCTCATTTAAATCAGCTTTCATCTCCTCAAAGTCTTTGGCTGCGGCTTCAACGGGGACCGTTCCCTTCAGGGCCTCCTATGCAACAGCAATTAAGAGATTGCAAACTGAGATAATGGCACGGTTTATGTAATTTGAAGAAAAAACAAAAATGACATTCAAAAGCTAAAATAAGACATTTGATCTGTTTTTTTATATACTTTGTTGAAATGGCTGGATCTTGTTTTTACCTGGAGCATTCTGACTTCCTCTTGTGCCTCCTTGTAAAGCTCTTCGATCTGCGCCGTCCTCTGTTCTTTCTCCTTTGCCGTCCGCCTCTCCTCCTCCGTCCTCTGCAGCGCTTCTTCCATCGGTCTGATTCGCTGAGCCGTTTCGTCTTTTTCTGACTCCAGCTGGACGAGCCGCACCTTCAGTTGTTTCATCTCATGTTCCAGTTTCTCGGCCTCCAGTTTCCCTGTGAACTCTTCTTCTCCCCTTCCCATCTGTGCTTTCAGATCCTCCACTTCCTCCAGAGCTTGATGGTATCTCTCTTGAGTGTCTGTCAGTTTCGCCTGCAGCTCTGCTAAACTTTCCATCAACTCTTCCTCCCTTATTTTCTCTCCAACGCTTCCATCCTCGCCTCTTTGTCTCTGTCTGTCGGAGTTCAATCGAGCCTGAAGCAAGCAGTACTCCTTCTTGGTTTCGAGCAGCTTTATTTGAAGGCCTTCAAGTGCTTGTTTCAAAATCCTGACTTCCTCCTTGCTCCCGCCTTCACCCCCCTCTTCCTGTAGTTTAACGGGATGCTCTCCCCCTTCCACCTGGGTCGTAGAGGCCACTTGTGCCCGTGAATGAAACTCGTCCTGTGTGGAATGGAAGGAGGAGATGGAGGCCATGCTGTTCGGACGACTGTCCTCGTTCAGCTCATTTCCTGGTAGGGACGGAAGTCTCTGTGTGTTGAGAGGACATGAGAGTAAAAATTTATGATTATTATTTATCCTAATCTCTTTGGGGTAAAAAAACCAAACAAATAAGTTATTATAATAGATTGAAAAGGAAAGTTAATAATTGTATTTGCTTTAGCTTACTTATTTATTTTGTACAACCAAAACTGTTAAACTTTAAGCAGAAAATTTTTGATTCATATCATCTTGTCAAATAAAATTGAAAAAAGTAAAAATAAAAAATAAACTTTAATAAATGCTAATACATTATGGCATTATTAAATGAATACATTACATATCATGTAAAGTTTTAAAGACGGTAGTGAAACCTGATTTGCTGAAGCAACAATAGGCTCATGTAAACCATTACTGTGTCTTTCATAACCCATCCCAAAAAGACTACTGGCAAATATGGTGGGGGGGTTTTAAAAGTATTTTTAATGAACATAATTTCAAATTTCTTTAAAAATATCCTTCAAATCACTCAGGTCACCGTTTATCCAAACATCACCTGAGGAGCTTCAGTCAAAATTGAGAACTCATTCGCTATGCAGATGACACTACTGTATTTATCCAGAAGGTCAAAATAATAGCTCACTAAGTTTCTCTTTCTCTAAACTTGGACAACACAGAGGTTGCTTACTTTTGCCTTGGTGCCTCAGAAACACACAAATCAAACTGTGCAGCTTCTCTGGAAAGCATTTTTTTCTTTTAGATTTCAGTAGCTATGCAGATCTGCAACATTTTACCGTTTATCCCTTCTGAACCGTTTCCCACAGCTTTTCCACAACCAAACTTCAGAGTATCACCGAATTGTGAAGTGGAAGGAAAATAATACATCTGCAGAGGAGATTTTGTAATCAGCTCTTGTCGCTCATCAGGCTGGGAATCGTGTTCTAGGAGGTGAAATTCCCCTTAATGTAATCTCAGAAACAATAGAGATGTTCAGTGAAAGCTATGGGGGGTTTGCTAGGGAACATCAGCGAACAAACAGAATCATGAACAAACGCCACACATCCAGCATAATGTGGCTCAGTTTATGGTTTAGGTTACAATATCCAAAGCTTTGAACATCTGCCAGAAATGTGTTCAGTTCACCATCCAACACAGGAAAGATTATTGCAAGCCTAAACATGGCCACCTATCTAAAGTGACTAAGCAGACAAAGAGAGCGTTAATAAGAAGCAACCAAACGGCCTAAGATAACTCTTGAGGAGAATCTGTCAACAGGACATCTATTAAGTTTACCCTTGGGCCTTTACTGGACTCTCTGTGTGACCAACACTGCACATCTCCTTGATAAATAGAAATACTGTAGGAAAACCTGTTAGTGCCAGAGAAGCTTGACATATAGCCAAAACTACAATGTAATGTCTTAGATTCAATCAAAGCATTTTGGTCTAAACAAAGTCTAGACCTGAATGTAATTGAGAATCTGTGGCAAGTCTTGCAAATTGACGTTAACAGACAGTGTACGTCTAATTCATTTGCTAAGATTTGGGAAACATAACAGTGTAGAGTTTAGTGGTTCTAAACTGTATTAAACTGGGAAAGATCAATAAAAATGCACAACCTGCTTTTTGAATATTCGGCTTTGTCAACAATGTTGAAAGTCTTGTATAATTTTCCTTTCTCTTCACTGTTATAATTTTTTTTTCCAAACTAGAAAGGTTTGAGAAACATACATAATTAAGTAGCAAGTTGGGCAGTTAACAAAAAACGACAGAAGATATTCTAGTTATTTCACAATGCTGCTATTAAAGTTCTTCAGAGAATAATCCAGGAAATGTGTCTCTCTTAAAGCCATCAAAAGTTATCAAATTTTCCCTTTCAATTTAAATGTATTACCAACAAAGTTCTATTGTACCTTAAAGATATTTTGGCTCCATAAAATCAAAACTTACAGAGCTTTTCCATTACATTGCTTTTGGTGGATTCAAGAATTTTTAAACAACCTATTGGGATTTTAACAATCAAATCTTTCGTGCTACAAAATTCCTTTTTAGGGCTAGTTTGGAAAATCCTGACCAATTTGCTTGGTTGCTTTCTTTTCTCCATCTACGTACGTCCTCAAATACAGTAACGTTAATCATACACTCTAAAACTGAGTAAATTTGCTGAATCTATTCAGGCTTTACCACTTAAACATGGAAGTAAACAACAAAGACACTCAAACCTTCAGTTTGTTTGCAAGCTCCTGGTTTTCCAAAGTAAGAGCAGTAATCCTGGCTTGCAGAGCAGAAACCAGAGCTGCAGACGCCGTGTGCTCGACCTGCCAACAAACACATATATTCACATGCCAAAGAGACACATAAAGGTAGCATTAGGGACCTCCAGGTATCGTCAGGAAAACAACACAAGTTGTGACATGTTGTAAGCTTAGCTCAGACCTCCTTTTAAGACGGCAGATGATTCGGAAACGTACTAAACTTAGAAAAAGAACTACAAATAAAACAGAAATAACTAAACTAATTAACTAAGATTGTTTTTTGAAGGTTATCTTTAAAACAGTTTATGTCAAAAAGTCTTTTGATGTGGTGAATAATGTCAAAATATTCTTTAAACTCAATGAAAACTCTTGATCCGGTTAGAGAGAGTTAAGAGGTATAGCTGCCAAGTGTATGGTTTAATAAACAGTCAGTGTGTGTTTGTAGCTCTCTGCACTGTGTGTTATTGCAGCCGCAATGATGTCATTCTTTGTTTAGCTCTTCTAGTCTCATTCACCCACCTGGTTTTAAAGCTGCCCAGAAGCAAAGTCAACAAGCCCCACACGGTCCGACTGTTAATCATTATCACCCTCACCTCCAGTTGAGGAACGGTCACCGTCTCCACCGTCTGCTTCAGGTCTTCGATCGTCTCCAGCAACATGTTTCTCTCTTCATGGAGCTTCTCGACCTCTTTCAGTGGTAATCCTGAAAACTCGTCCTCCTTTGCGATGAGGGGAGGAGACAGAAGTGAAGGGTTGTGGCAAAGAAGGGGAACAGACAAGTGGAAAAACCTCTGGAGGCTGACCCTCCACTACAATCACATTATAGTGAGAAACTTTAATGCAATCTATTAGGATTTCATGCAAAAGACAAACACAAAGTAGCACATTTTTGTAGCTAACTTTTGGAAAAGAGGTGTTCATTAACTCCTTTAACAGAAATTAATCTAGATAAAATCTGCCTGCTTAGTAAGCAGTGTTCATTTGACTCTAGGCATAAAACTTACTGTTTAATAAAAAATGCACTCTACATTTTAAGATTATTATATGTAAAGAAAACTACAGCATTAGTTAATTTCCTCCTGCTTCACAGATATGAGATACTTTGTGTTGATTTTTTATATAAAATTCTAATCAAAGAGACTGAAATAATACTGAAAAGCTCAAGCAGTACAAATAACTTTGATGGCATTGCAACAATAAAGTAAAACACAGAAAGTTCTCAACACAACCTTTTCAGTTTCGTCCTACCTTGTAGTTAAATCTCTTTGGAGTGTCACCTTTGTTGGGAGCAGGAGTGCTGCTAGGAGTAACAGCAGAGGGAGAGGAGGGTCCAGAACTCTGAAGGACGATCAAATGCGGACATTTAGGATTCATTTTTTCCTATTTGTATAAAACCATCTGAGTTTTAGAGAAGCTCTAAGCGTGGCTGAGAATTAATTGTCTTCATTAATAACTAGTTTTTCTGATCTGATGGTCAGTAGCAACACAAATAAAACAACACCAAGCCAGATCGCTTTGAGAAAACAGAAAGGGGGACAGAACAGCAAACAACAACACAAATCAATGGCTGTAATTCATTATTCCTCTTATTAATTCACTTCAGACATGCACAGACAGGCATGCATTTACCTGCAGTGGACTATTAGGAGGTGGAGGTGCTTTTCGTTTTTTGGGAGTTGTGATCCGCTCATCACTTAGCTTAGCTACCTGATCATGCTAAGAAGCCAGTAGGAGAATCAGACAGATATCGACAAAAAGGAGAAAGAAAAATCAGAGGTGGGATTCAGTGCTGGTTAGTAGAAGAATGGTCAAACACGTTTTAAGTTTTATTCTGAAAAATCAGGAGGTGGCGCATTTTTTGCCAGAGAAATTTATTCGTCAATCATTTCAGAAAGTGAAACTTACGTATTATATAGATTTATTATGCAGATGTAAATATTTTGAGCTCTCTATATAGTATAATCACACAATTCTGGAGGCTATAAAATTCCATTTATATATGTAGGAATGTCATTGTTTCTTATGTAAATCATCAGCGTAGCACCGAAGTGTTTAGCGGTAGGTTAGAGCAAGCAGATTATCACTTGTACTTGATAATCTATGCACGTTCAAATATTTTAGTAGCTGAGCAGACGTTAAACGTCACAGATATTTTACCTGAGGACTTCTTGGAGACTTGGAATCTGTCAGGGGAGTCAGTAGAAACAACAAATGAGCATTTTGAAAACAGGAGCAGAAAGTGCAGCATGTAGAGACGTCACAAAGCCCAGGACAGTGAGATCCTCTACAGGTGAGAATGTTTTTCTCGACATTATGCCCAGGTATATTTGGCTTATCAAAAATGCTTATTTGCATAACCAGGGTCTGGAGTCACAAATTTCAGAGTTTTGGCATCCAGAGCTGAAAGTTGAAGCAAACGCTTCAATAAAGCATACTAGAAACACTAACAGTAACCACAGTATAACAGTAGATGGCAGTGTTGCTATGGTGTTGAATCCTTAGCAAAAATCTGAGAGTAGTTTCCTGATCCATGGAAAAGCTTGAAGCCTAACTTTTGGTTTTATTTCAAGAACAGTCATTGAAAGTAAAATACCAATTAGGCCAGGTTACTTTAAACATTTAAGTTGAAATACTGTATAAATTTACACTGCCTGTGTATTTTTCTGTGAATAGTCGTTTTTGTTCTCACGTCTTACCCAAAAGTGGATGTCTGTTCAGAGCAGCCAAGAGGCCAGTCTGGGCTTCAGAGCTGCCCGACATCTTCGTATAGTGTACAACATCACGGCCCTCTGAATCCACAGTGGACAGGTCTGCTCCTTTCTGAGCCAAAACCTCCACCGCAGCCACCGCGTTGGATTCAGCCGCGAGCATCAAAGCAGTCCTACAACATGGACAGGCCTCGTATCAAAGCACGGAAGTACAAATGAAAACATCCGGCTATGTGCAAGAAGACACTTTATGAATATCTAGTCTGCTTCCAAGTGTGTTGTTAAATTACATTTCTTTACCTGCCATGGTTGTCAGGAGTGTTGATTTCAGCACCGCAGTCTATCAGAGTGCTGCACACCTCGGGATGGCCGTGTTTGGCTGACAGCATCAAGGGAGTGAGGTCGTCCTTTGAGACAGACGAACATTGCAAACATCGAACCTTGTCGTACTGAACGTATTATAGGTTTCAACTGCTAAACGCAAACATCCAACATTTTTCACAAAACAAAGTAATTTTTCTATTATTTTGTCTGGGAAAGGACAGAACAGAGTTTGACTGAACTCCTTTAAACGAAATAGTAAATAGTGAGGTGTATTAAACTTTTAATTGGTACTCTGTGTGGTTGTATGAAAATAGTCATTTAGTCATTAGCTGCTGGCTATTTTTCAATGAATACCATATGTGTCTCTCCATAACATGTCAATCCTTTTCACATGTCTTTGTAGGGGGAAAAAATTCCAAAGCTGCAGCTTTAATGAGTGGGTTCTGCAGAATTTAACACGCAGCTGTCAGACCTGACTAACGGCAGCAGTATTTCATGAAATGTAGCACCTTCTTCACCTGGACTGACAGATTCTAACCCCAATCAACCAGCTAAATAAAGCCCTGTGCTTCCAAAGCCTGTGCTGAATGGTTGTTTTTACTCACACGTTCAGGCCAACATGGTGAAAAGAGGCAAGATTTCTGACATTTTTGAACATCTCAACAATTTTTCTGGCTATCTTTAACAGACTAGATTGTGGCAGGTAGAGCCCACCTTGGATTGGATACATATGTTTATGTATCAACACTACAAAAATTGAAGAAAGCTGGTTTCCTATGTTTTGCAAAATGGAGTCTGGACACTCAAATGTTTCACCAAGCTCTATTTAAAAAAAAAAGAAAAAAAAATACTTATTCACATATGAAGAGATCCAAAAGCAAATTCTGTGAATAACTATCCTTCCAATGCAATTTCTAATAACCCTGAAACATGATTTTCAAAAAGAGGCCCAGAACCAACAGGCAAAGGAGCTACATGAAACTGCAAACCACGTCAGCATAGTTGGGTGTTTTATATTACAAGGCTGCTGCTGTTTCCACAGACCAAAGAGGACAAAACTATGTTCTGGGTTTTCTTGGAGCTCTGTTAAAGACTTTAGCAGGCCTGCCGGCTCTGCCCAGATTGTGTTGCTGCTACTTTGGAAACCAAACAGCAAAAATTATTTTGTCCTTTTCTGGGCAACAGATTAAGTGTGTGTGTGTGTGTGTGTGTGTGTGTGTGACTATACAGGTGTGTTATTTGGCCTAGTCGTGTAAGTTTAGTTATGTTCATAACTTGGAGGCACGCTCTCTGACAAATTACCCACATTTGGGCAAAAGCGTAAAGCTAAAGGAAGCCGATGAGAGAAATACAGGCAGTAACTGCAACACTGTGTCAGTTTCTGAGGCTTTAAAAAGGCTTACTTCAAAATTTAACTTGATCTATTCCCTCTTATTTTACAGAGATGCTATGAACATTTTGGTGTTTGATCATTTTATAATTTTAACTGAATTTACTTTGTAAATGTTTCAGACTTCTAGAAAAAGGTTTATTTTTCTGTGCTTTCAGCAGTAGTTTCTCACATGAAGTTAGGCTTTCCTAAATCCAGGAGGAGATAACAAGCTTTTTTATATTTCATAATATCCCTTTAACAGATTTCCATAAGTCAATAATGTTTTATTTAGTTTGTCACCCTGTCATTCAACCCCCAAATCTACAAGACCCTTAACCTCACACTGAATCACTGCTAGATACTAAATACCACTAAACTACAAAGTACTGGCAGTAAAACAAATCTGTATTATTCCACAAGGAATATTAATAATATGAGAACATGTGACACATGACTACCATACATTAAATGACTATTACCTATGTTTCTAATTAGAAACTATAGGTTCCTATCAACAGCAATTATAGATGCCAAAAAGTTTCGGATGAGAGTAAAAACGTCTTCCAGAAACGCGAGAATGCAGGCCATCATATTTTAAAAAAACTGGTCACGCAAATAAATGCAGCGCAGCTTAATGCAGGTGCAACATAAAATCCCAAACACAGATTGTGTTTTTCATAAATTACCTTTACAGGCATACTAGATGTTATTATACACTCTATTAAAAAGCTACAAAGCTAAAGAAGCCTTAAAATATATTTTCATCAACTGAATCTGAAACGCGGATGATAAAGAACGGTTAATGTTTCTGTTTGTTTGACGTACGCAGTTGCTTTTCAAATATGTATGACTGGCCAGACGTTTCTCTGTTTCGTTTGACTTTGCACTGTGTTTATTAAAGTCAAATCCAGGTACAGCAATGCGATACAGCTGCGATGAACCGCCCCAGGAAAACAAGCTGGCATGTTCTGCTCAGCGTTAAAAACTCTGTACTCCAGATGACCGGTTCACCGACTGCATCCGCTAACAGAAGACAGAGAGGCTCAAACTGCTCGTACACATTTGCAGATAATTATGGCTGGAAAAGTAAATGATCTTCAGTGAACATGACGCTATGATTTGTCTTGGCTTTTAACAGAAGACAGAAGTAGGTTGTTTTTTTTTTTTTTGCTTTTAAACAGAGAAAAAATGGCTGCCTTTGAAAAACAATGTTTAGTGAAGGCTAATGATTAATTGCTAACAGTTTCACTAGCCTTACATCTACATGTAATTATTACAGCAATAATTTGCACACATCTCAAAGTCTTGAACGGTCAAAGAGAGGCACTATGTTTTTTTTAATGAAACTTAGAACTTATATTTATAAAACCATGGCTAACATCCGTTTTAACCGGACATAAATTATCAAATTTACAACCAGGTTGAATGACTGTTAAGTGGGTGTCATGAGTTTATTTCCAACAAGCCAGAAAGAGCATAATAAAATGGAAATAAACTTGTTTTTCCCCCTCCACTCTCATTTAAACACATGCACAAACACACACATGCTATTTCATGGTTCCACTTCCCAGCTGGATGAAAACCACAGACATGGTCTGTCACTGCAATGGAGACCACATGTCTGCACCGTAAGTTCCCACAGAACTCTGACTTTCTACCTTAAGCGCACACACAGAAATTAATCTTCAAACAGATGACAAATGAGAGGAAATGTTGGCTCATGAGGCTCCCTTCTACTGACGCGCACTTGCTGCAGCTAATTTGCATATGTCAATGTTTTCTTTCTCTGAACGTAGTCTAGAAATGAACAAAGAGGCGCTCCCTAGGGGAGCACCTGTTAGCACTATCAAGGTTTTTCACTAGTTGCAGTTTCAGAACTACACATTTTTCTGCCCCGTCGCTCAGTCCCTACGGTTTCAATTCCTTTAATGAGACACAAAGCAAAGACGGATTTCTATTTTGTGGATTGATCAACTGTTAAAATACAAATACGTTCTAGATTTTCCAAACCTATTTTCATTTAATTTAATTTAATGAAATTCTGAATGTTTCTTTATGAGAATCTAGATAAATGGATGAAGCCAATGCATCTTGAACTATACTCATTTTAATTCTGTTGGAAAGAAAAGGCGAGCGTGGGTTAGACAGAGCAGAAGACGTCAAAAAATACATACTGTATCTTTTTGGTTGATGGGGGTTTTGAGCTCACACAGCAGCTGAACAATCTGGACGTTCCCACCAGCAGCTGAGGATCAAATGAGAAGAAACTCTGTATCATTTAATTCCATGTATGGAGGATGAATTTTATCCAAATGAAATTACAGCTTAAAGCTGATCCTGTGAGAAACATTCCCACGTTCAGACCGAGCCTATATAAAAGTTGGCCTGTATAATTAACTCCAAGGCTGCTGAGATACCTACCAGCATGATGCAGAGCAGTTCTTCCTGAGCTATCCACTGGATCAACAGGACATTTACTCTGGAGTAAAAAGAGAGAGTTATTTAGCAAAAAATGCTAAATTTCAAAGTGGACAAGCTGAGTTTTTAGTTATTGTTTCTCCCCAAAACACTGAAAAAAATATGAAAAAAAAACCTTGGCTTGTTGTTTGTTACATTTGGCCTTTTATTTAGTTGACTGTTTTTTTTTTTATGAATAGTAGACAGCAAGTAGTTGGTAGTTTACAAAATCTGTCAGAAAGAGCATTCAAGACATCTGCTACGCAGCAGACTCTAGTTTGAGCAAGGAGGCCGGGCAGTGTGTGCTGCGGTGATGCTGCAGACTGTCATGAGGCAGTCAAGTCAGCAGATGAGAGTGGGAATAGAGTGTGTTACTGCCTCTCTGTCCTGCTGACCTGCTGCTCTGTACACACATTCAGCAGGGTAAAGAAATGAAGCCCTGAAACTGTCTGGTTTCAAGCACCACGGCAGCAAAATGACAGTTCAGACAACAGGCTTCATTTGGTCCAGGTTGTCCTTTCATACCTTTTGTTTTGTTCTTAGATTGCAACATAGAATCGAAATTAGAAAATTCTGGATGATTTGTTGACATTAAACCTAAACTATGCAGTGCATTCAAAAGTATTCATCTCCCTCAAATTGCTGAATAACAAATAGAAACAAATGGTATTTTATGTGAAAGGCCAACTAAAAAATAGCATTAAGTAGAAGGAAAATGATGATAGCTTTTCTTTAGCATCTGTATTTGGGACAAATGCTGGTATGCAACACAATTTTCCTTTGCACAAATAGTTGTAAAAACATGCTTCATTTTACTATCCTTTATAAATATGCACCAGTTTGTGTTGGAAAATTTGAATAAAATAAACAGAAATTTGACACTGTAACATGAAAAAAAGAGTAAACAGTTGGTGTGAATACTTTTGCAAGGTGCTATGAAGCACAATTTGGTTTTAAGCACACTCCAAAGGTGTGTTGAAAATCTGAAATTGTCACAATATATTAAAGGGTTTATTACATGAATTTAGTGTAGGTCGTGAAACATTATTATTCTACGACAAATCATGTTTTCAAAAAAAAAACAAAAAACTTTGGCTTATGAACATTACCTGAATAAGCTTCCTGCAACATTCCAGGTGATTGTTTTTGGCAGCCAGGTGTAAGGGAGTAAAGCCTTAACAAAGAGTAATGGAAATGTTACAGCTACAGAGAATTATAGAGATAAAAAAAATGTGAATTATTTCTGAGAGTTTTTCTTTTACAGTTTCAAGAATGTAGCTTGTGACTACAGTACATACCAGCAGCATCTGTGACCGAGAGGTCAGCTCCGTGAGCCAACATCACGGCGAGGCATTCTGTCAGGCCGCGCGCAGCTGCTACATGAAGCCTGTTCACAAATCCAACGCGAGGAACAAATTAGTTACAGAATTACAACAAGTCTGACGTTCCGTAAGGAATGTTATGATTTTTATTCCCATTCCCATCCAACAGAATCCGCAGCAGCTGCTCGTCACACACATCTCAGCCGCGGCACGGGCCACGTTACAGCCACGTGCCGGTGAGCGGTGCAGCTTGGTGCCGGGTTTACACACATGAGGTAAGTGTCAGGGAAGCGGCTGTCAGTAGAAACAGAACCAAAACGTTTCTCAGTCATCATGTGGAAATCATATCGGCCGCATTTCTCTGGTTACTGAGTGCAAAGAGAATATGGCAGTGTTAAAGACAAGCATATCTTCATTTAAAAGATACAAATTGTAATTCGTTTTTTTATGTATATATTTTAGCAACCTTTCACTTTTATGGCCATTCTCACTGCTAATCAGATTAAATGATATCTTGTCTACTGTTTTTGGCTTTATTTGATAGAGAAAATGAATCAGTAATTCAGTTTAAACTTGAAAGTATGATCTTGCTTTCAGACCCGCCGTTTAGCTTTTAGAACAAAGATTTTTCATCCTGTTTCTTACAATAAGATATCTTATTGTTAGTCCATGAAGCCAAATCTAATAAATTAAGATACTGACACTTGCTAAAAAACAAACAAACAAACAAACAAAAAAGAACAGATTCCTAGAGGAAAACACAATTACTGAATGGCTTCTTGAAATCAAGACATAGGGATCTCTATGGTGATTGCTCTTGCTGCTGGAGAAGTCTTATTGTTTTGCCACCATGGACAAAACTGCAGATGTTCGGTCTTTTTAACTGACATTGGAAACAATGGTGTTGTTGAAGATAAAAGATGTCTTGATATAGAAGAGGAGGAGGAAGAGGAGAGGGAGGAAGAGGAGTCACCTGGCCAGCTACAGCAGGGAGGATATATGGTGTGCCAGAGGCTGGGCCATGCAACTCCTAGCGGATTTGTTAACAACACAACAAACCCACTCCAACCTAATTCCTGTTTATTTTTGTTCCATCGACACAGCAACGTAGATCGTTCACAGCTGCAAACCCACACAAACCATGTAGACCCATAAGTAGGACAAAGCTGGGCTTCTGCTTTTGACAGACTACAGAGAAACTTCACCAGCTCTGCATCCAGACAAACAGGCTAGCAGCAGATAAGTGGTTTTCCTCAACTTCAGAGGTTATGTGGAACACCTTTAAGAACCAGCTTTTACTTTTTAATTGAAGGTTATTTTAAAGTAGATTATGTGAGTAATTATGTGAGCGCCTCTCACATAATTACAACATTAAATCTTTTGGTTTAAACATGTGGATTAAGTTTCCTTAGTGTGTTGCGTCAATAAGCACTTTCACCGTTTTAGGAAATACAAAGGAGCCGGTTTAGTAATGATACCAAAACATTCTACTAACAATTTCTGTGTGCCGACAGTTTCGACGGTCTTGTTCCACTGGGTTTCTTTGGACCAATTACAGTTTTAAAATACTGCCTCGTGCCCACGAATTCAATAACTATCAAGCAGCATGTGAGGCAAACATACAAAGAGGTCAATCGATACAATTCCCTTCCACCTCTGTGAGCAGAATGAAATAAATACCAACCGGTGCCCACAAAGAAGCACACAACAAGCTCTGCGGGCCTTATGAATAGGTTTTATCGCCATAGAGATAATCTATATGCGATCTGTAAAAAAGTTCAGTTCAAAACCATCACAATCGTGTTGATGTATCAAAGTCGTGAGTGCACATCCGTTTGAGCGGATATAGACAAAAGGTCAAGGATTAGTGCTGGCCGTGAAATGAAAAGGCTGCGTGTTTGCAGCGGCTCATGAAAATCTGCATATTTGTTTCTCACTGCATCTGATCCTGTTTCCATGCACCTAGCTCTGTGTGAACCGCTCGGCACGCTGCGGAAAAAGAAAAGAAAAAAAAAAAGATCAAATATGAACACCTCGGCTCTGTGTTATCAACAAACTCAAGTGCCGAGGCAACAAGCTTCCCTGATTCTGCAGAAATTATTTACTTTTGAAACAATGAACGCAATGTAGGCTGCATGAAGGCCAGTGTTTCAAGACATATTTTTGGGGCTGCGCATTCATTTTTAATGTTGTGTGTTGGAGCATGAAAGCACTTCCATAAGATAGTGACCTTGGAAATGCAGTTTTCTGTTGAATCCTTAATTAAAAAGATAAACGAAAAAAAAGGAAAACAGACTGATAGTCTTGCAGTCCACAGGACTTCCAGACAGTTCTGAGTTCAACATTGTTGAACATTCTTCAGAAATCCCTCCCTGTCTTTTATTATGTAAATGACTCCCTCTGAAGAATTCCTTTCTATGAGGAAAAAAAAAACTAGAATGGGATTCTTGTGCATTAATTAAACAGTCATTAAAATATAGCTGTATGTTTTTTCTGGCACAATGAGATTCCTGTGTTGATTTCTTAAAAGCAAAGGCAACAAAACCAAAGGACAAACAAAATCAAACCTAAGCAAACGATGAAAAGAAAGCTTACGCCGATTTCCCCTCGCCGTCCAGCTTTGCAGCATTGGCACCTTTCTTAGTGAGAAGGGACACAACTTTGTCCACCTCGCCATGCTCCACGGCAGCAAGCAGGCGCTCGTCGTTTTTGTTCCACTCGTTTACCTAGAGGACAATTTGAAGGAAAGAAGATAAGCCGCCAGAATGAAACATAAAAATACAATCACAAAAAAAGCAGAATGTATAATTAAATGGAAGAGAAAACGATGCAGGACTGCACATGACTTGTTGAGAAAACAAGAAGTTCACAAAATAGGTCAAGTTTTTGTTAACCTGGGAAATTAACAAGGATCAAAGTTGCTCAGAATGTTTCTCAGAAGCTCAGGTCATATTACAGAAGAGCTTCCCAATGACTGTTTTCACGCAAATATTTTACTGTCTATTTTCTACCTTAAATATCAACAAACTTCAGCCAGTATTGAATGACATCTTTTCTTGTATTTCAAATAGGGTTAGGAAATTCTGAACTGTATACTCTGATAAACTTTAAGAACTTCAATAAAATATGCTTCAATTACATTTAGAGTTGCAAGGGATGCTAATAACTGTGACACCATCAAAATAATCTACAACTTAATTCCAAATTCAAAATATTGCTTAAACATAAGATGCTATTATATGATACTGCACTGAGAATGCATTTATTTGAAGGTTTTTAACACAAATATACCACATACAATAAAAGAGTAGAGTGCTGTATGACAGTTGGGTTTTTTTCCTGACTTTATTTCAACTTCTTTGGAAGGTCTGACAATCTGTCACTGCGATTTAAACATCTGAAAAATCTAAATAACTCCAAAGAACATCTAAAAGGCTAAGAAATCCAAAACCTGAGGAATCATTCTTTGAGAGAACAAAATGTTATTTCGCTCTGCTATTGCATGTACACACAAACACACACCATTTGTTTTCATATAGTGAGCACACACTGGGCAGAGCTCCAGAAAGAATGAGCTCCGAGCAACAACGTACACAAACCAAATGGCCACATAATGCGTCACTGACAGGCCATTAACACTAAAACAAGTCATCGACTGGAAAGCTTTGAGAATGACCTCATTCACATCTCATGCTAAACACACTCAAACGAAGTTTGTTGGAATAAAACACAACAGAGCAGAGAGATTTGGCATAGACAAAAAAGTATGTCAAATTATTTGGAGAACTAAGTGGATAAAAGAAAAACTCCATTTGAAGTAGTTTATGAAAGCAGGTTGGAAAAGAAGAAAAACTGAACCCTTGGCCCACACCGACTTGGCAACATAAGTTCATTAGTCAGCTCTCTCTGCAGCCACCTGTGCGTATTAGTCGGCAGTCCAGTATTAGTATCTGACCTGATAGCCCACTGACCTACACAGGGAAGCTGGTGGAGCTCTGGCTCCATTAATGCATGTGTGGAAGCTTATTTTAGAAATAGCAAAATGCCAAGTTATCACTACAGGGTGTAAATAGCCTCTAGGGCAAACACCCAAGTGCAATCGCTGCAGCACATTTTGCATAGCTGGTGGAAACTGGAGGGCTATAAAAATCCCCTCAATCACTGGAGCAGCTGAGGTGACCACCACTGACCTCTGCTGCCAAAGACACAAAGTCACTAGCATGGAAAAGTGGCATGAATACTGGAAATAAGAATATGGCTCGCGGAGGAGATTTTTGAATACAAGAGTTTAAAGAGCTACACAGCAACAAACATGCCAGATGGATATGATGTGAAACAAAGGATCGCTACATGGTAAAGTGTATCATGCCCACTGCCAAGTACAGCGGAGGATCTGTGATGCTGTGGGCTTGTTTCTCCCAAGAGTCTGTGTGCATAGCCATCGTTCTTCTCAGATTACAAAGGAAAACAGACACTTGAGTTCATTCTGATAATCAATGAAAATGACTGCAGCTTTGTCTCACTGACCAGCTGACTGGCCTCTCCCCAGGAACAATCTCTAATTAATCTGGTAAATGTAATATAAAGAGAGAAAGAAAGATAATAGATGTAGCTTTTTTAAGGTCAACTGTCATTTTCAGTCTTACGCTTAAATTAGTAGTCATTGTGTTTTTCACATAAATGACCCACTTGTTTTTGGATATAAAAACAATCTTCTTCTGTGCTCATCTCAGTTTCTACACCTAAATGACACAGAAACGACGTGGGGTGAGTTCGAGGGAATAAAATACAGGAGGAGGTTGAGAACTCCGAAGATTTTGTACAAAGCAACGGTCGCAGGTCTTTTTCTCTGTGTGCTCTGATTTTGTGAAATTATACCAAAAGAGAAGACTGTTTTGATGCCCTGTTGGCAAAAGCAGAGTTTCAACAGCACCAAAAAAACTAAGCTAGACTTCAACAGGAAAAAAAAAATGACATTTTTCTAAATAACCCCCCACAAAGAAGAATCTGTAACAATGAGTGACGGGCAATGAAACACAACACAGTGGGAAACATCCCTGCTACACCTCCTTACCGAGTGCATAGGTTTCTTTTCTTCTTCTCAAGAGCCTCGTGATTTTTCTTTAGTCATGTGTTTTTCATTTACTGCAGAGGGCATGTTTCACTAAAATAGTGAAAGTTCCTACTAGAGCAAAGAAATCTGAATGAAATAATGTGGACATCTGAACAATATCCTGTGGGACAAAAACAAAGAAACATCAAAAGGAGCTGAGTTTACAATATTCATTTGCCCTAATTGAAAAATATGCAGCGTTTGTTCAACAGAAGCCAACGCTCCCCTTATCTTGTTTTGTGGATACCAGGAAGGGCAGATCCAATGGCTGTAATTGAGAGCCTTTACGATCCGGAAACGGTGACAAAATAAACACCCCCCCATAAATGACAGACTAATTAACACAGGGAGTTACATTAGGGATTGTTCATTTACACTCGTTCCCTCAACTAGCGTGTTCCTTATGTGGCTCAAACCAATAAACCGTACTGATATCCTTTGATGCTGCGTCTGATCCTGTAATGTTTGCATAACCCCGTCAGGAATAAATCAATTTTAATCTTCTCATTTCCACAAGCTATCCCTTAAGATAAACTTTTCTTTGCCCGTGTATGTAAAGCTCCCAGACTCAGCGGAGACTTGTCAAGTTGATTTCAACCAATAAGTGATAAAAACGTCAGCGACCCGAGGGGGCCCTCTGCTCAAAAGGTCATTTCTGGGAAAAATTCAGTCGTGCCTATTGAATTTCAAGTGATGTGAATTATACTGGTTATGTTTAACATGTAAAAATGGAGCTTAAGTATGCAATGAGAACATTCGCCTTTGTTGTTATTTAAATCTCTTAAGCAGCGAAACTTGCTAACATAAAACGGTGACAATATTCTGACTTATTAATTTAAAGAGTGAGCCAAACACAAAATTATGCAAATACTTTAGCGTTAATTAAAACTCAGTCTATCAGTAATATTATGCTGGAAATATTACTTCATACATAAACAGCAGTACTATGTTCTTCAGCAAGATTTTCTGTCCATTCATAAGAATGCACCTCTTCCAAACATTCATGATGACTTATATGGGGAGGCAGCAGCCCCTTTCTTTTTATAAAAATAGATGTTTTAATATCTGTAAACGGTGTAAGATAATCTGTAGAAAGGAAAACCAGCCTAACTTCCTAATGTGTGCTCTAAAATTCTGCTTTTTTACGTCATGTTTTCTCTTTATCTATTTTCAAGCATTAGTTTATTAGAAGCTGTGACGACTGAGAATAAGGTTATTTCCTTTAAAACTAGTTTGACATAAAAGTCAAAACTCTAATGAAATCCTCAGCATGAGCACTTATAGGGAAAAACTGAAGAGCGCAGTTGTACGACCACGTGACCTTCCTGAACAAAAGAAATAACGGACAGTCAGGACGAAGCAGAGTGACGCTCACAGCACCCAGCTACATTGTGGTGGACAAGTTTAAGTGGAGCGGAATGCGCTGCTCCACTTTCGGCCACATACAAAGCTAAGTGTCATCTGATGAAAAAAATATATATATAATGTGCTGGCACAGGCAGCGCAAAGCACAGCACAGCTTTCAACTCAAAGAAATGTAGTAGTTATTTCTCAGTTGTCTATCTTCACAACAAAGAAAAACATTGGAAACTTGAATCTCTTTGAAAAAGGTTAGATTTTTGAGCCCTTTTGCTGCTTATTGCTCAATACAGTAGTATTTAAACCACATATCCTTAGGAGCTAGCTGTTCAGATCAGAGTTTACCAGAAGGAAGTAAAATTCCCTTCCTCTGCTGCTGTCAGTTCTGTTTCCTCTTGTTCTGTCTCTCCCCACCACCCCGTCTCGTGCCTCTATTTCAAGTTTATCCCCGTCTTTCTCCTTTTTGTACTCCAGAACGTGTTTACATGAGAATCGGGTGTGTGTTCCCTTTCTGTCCTTAGCCTGACGCTCATTAGGACACACAAAGAGTGAGCCGATAACACTAAGTGTTTCCTGTTTGTCCAGGCCTGAGGGCTGTCTGCGAGGACAAGCGAGTACAGAGCCACTGTGTAGAAGGAGTAAAAATGCAGTTCAAGGTTTTGGAAAGACGTGCAGAGGGAGAAAGAGATAGCGGAGAGCTTTAATCCCCACCGTTTCCAGTCTGTTTATTCTTCTTTAAACCTTGTTCTTCCCGTTTTGCACTGACCCTTTTAATTAGAAAGTTAGCAGTTCTTTGAAGATAAATATAATTATGAAGTGGAAGGACAAAAAAATAATAAATACATGGTTTGCATTCATTATATTCCAAGAAAAACATGAGAAGTGTGGTGTGCATTTGTATTCAGACCACTTTTTATTCATTAAACCCAGTCCAATCAGAAGCCACCGAATTAAGACATTCATGACACGTGTGTGATTTAACATCAGCATAATTAGAGCAGTTCTGTCAAGATCTGTGAGGTTTGTTATTGATGGATAAACAGCGTAATATAGTGCAAGCGGGTCAGAAAAAAAATTGTGAAGATGTTTAAAGCAGGGTTAGATTACAAAGCAATATCCCAAGCTATAAACACCCCAGAGTGCAACATCTAGTCCATCATCGGAATCAAAAAGAGGATGACAGTCACCTGTCTGAGCAAACAGGCCAAGCAAGAAGCAGTTGAACTGAACAAACCCACAGCTCAGATTGGAGCGTCTGTCAGCAGGACTATTATTAGTCGCTTACTTTAGAAATCAGACATTTATGGGAGGGAAAAAGGTAGGGACCACGGCACGTATTATGTGGAAGATGAAGATTAAAAGACGTTCCACATTGTGAAACAATGTTGGCAGCATTGTGGCGTTTCTTCCACAGGGAAAAGAAAGGTCAGAGGTGATCAGACACCTTTCAGCAGATCTTAAGCCACACAGCCAGAACTGCAACTGAATGCCTTAGATCAAAGCCTGTTTTAGAATGTCCCAGTCAAAGTCCAGCCCTAAGTCCAACTTAAAAATGTATGTTTGCATAGGTTCTACAGCTATTTGCATTGAAATGAGTTTATGGATGCCTCACTTTCAAGGTTATTTGTGAAAAGAAAATCTGGAAGTCATGTAACATTTTACTTCAATACTAAGAACAAAAACATTAGCAAGCAGTCAGTAACTGAAATAAATGATTCAATGCTTTTAGTGTTGGTGTTGGATAATATGACAAAAATAATTCTAATAATTAATTTAAGTCAATTTAAGTCAAGCTTATTTTACCCCAATGAATTAGTGGCCAGAAAATAAAACTAACACAAGAAGCAAAGAAATTGGAGGGCTGTTTTATAACTTTTATAAAATGTAAATCTTTGTTTGGGTAAGACTAAAATTCAAATTCTGAAAATTGTTTTTAAAGGATAAAATAATTGGTCACCATGACACATTTTTATGAAAATCAAGGACTTTTGGCTTGTCAAACATAAATTAGGAATAAAGAAAAAGTATTAGCATGAAAAAGATTGCCTGGGTTAAAAAGAAAGAATTGTAAAAAAAAAAAAAAAGACTAACAGATTAACAGACCTCCCTATATCAGCTAGATAAGAGCAAGAAAGTCAAAGCCATCCCAAATTACTTTGATAAATCCTTTCATCTTTTATCAGGCGCCAGGAAAACAAAACACCATCCCCTTTTCTAAATCGCACACTAACCCACATTTGTCTTTTGGAGAAGTAAGAATTATGCAGTCCATGGGATTTAATGAGAATGCAAAGTAGGTTAGACAGGAGTTAAGACGCAGCCATGAAAAGATTTACTTCCACAGAGGAGAAACGTGGACGCAGGTTGAAAAAGCCTAAGAGACCAAGGAGTGAAGTACGGAAGTGAACAAAAAAATGTGAAAAACTGCACAGAATAAAACGTGAAAGTGATAAGAAGCCAGAGACCGACACATATACAGTATTCCCAGCCCCCTCCCTTCATCAGTGGTTGCTGCTCACTTCAAACCCCTTATCTGCTGCAAAGCTGATGCTCGAATCTCCTGGAACAAAACATCTTTTCTGTCGGGCTACAGCTGAAACTGCTTACTGCTCTGTGTACTACAAACACCCACTCACACACTCACACACACACACACACACACACACACACACACACACACACACACACACACACACACACCGCGACAGTTTAGAGTCTGAAACCAAGAATAAAAGAGTAAGCACTCTGAAAAGTTAAACAAAGACCAGATGGTTGCTCTTAGAATGAAAGACGTTGCCTTCTACTTCACAATGCTGGCCAATGCAGGCCTCACAGTTAGATGATGAAACAAATCCAGATCACGGGAACGATCTTCCCCGGCTGAGAAACGGACAGTATGTCTACCTGAGCCTCCCTCGTAAGTTGAGCTATAGTGAACCTGACATGAAGCGACTCAAGGCTGTTTCTACTGTGGAATTCCCGATGGACAGCGAATAAAAAGAAGAAGCTGAAAAATCAATGCAGCCAAACCAAATAAGTTGTGGTTTTCATTCCAAGCATTCCCTCTCCTTGCCAGAACTTGGTCCTCACATTACCCACAATGCAACTCAACCACTAATAATCAGGTTAGCCATCTGAACGTGTCACCCTCAATGCGGTTATTGTAGCCACAAACCACTAGAATAAAGCTGATACAAGGAAAAACGATCACTTTTTTTTAAAGCTAATACATTCTATTTGCACTAAATCGTAACTAATAATTTATTAGTTACGATTGTGACTGTGATTGTGACTGTGAATCACATCGTCACGATTGTGACGATGTGATTCACAGAACCACATCTCATGCTCCTGTAGGTGTGTTTTAAAGCCAGCATCCAAAAGATTGTTTGATTGTTTTCCAGAACAGCATCCCATCTTTGCCAAGGATGTTTACCTGAAACTAACAAATAGAATATCTAGGGTTTTTTCCCCCCCACTTTAGTGAAGGATTACATCAGTCTAAAAATGTATTTCTTTTTTGCAAAGTATTAATTTGAGTCTCTTAATATTTCATTTGACAGTCTCAACAAAAACATTTATTTAACAATAACTTCCTACAGTGGTAGCACACACAAAGGAGGTTGTAAAGTAAGGATTCAGCATATTTATTTGAAGTTCTTTGCTCATTTGGAAATAGTACCAGAAACACATCGAGACAAAAAAATATATAAAAATTTCGCAACAATAAAAAGATCTGTGTGATGAGGATCCCCCCCTCTTTATAGAGTTAGTGTGCATATTCAGTGACGCATCGATCAGACCTTTCCTGGTCGATACCGATTTACACTTTTCTTTGTCGTCTGGCCTGACGATTTTTATTTGAACAGTTCAGATGCTTTTATGCAAAAAAAATAAAGAAATTTGCTCCAAGTTCTTGGATAGAGCTAGCAATTTTTTTCTCATAACAGTAAATTCAGGAATTTTAAAATTATCCTTTTTTATGAATCAAAGAATTTCCCCCTTACTTTTAACTGAGTCTTATTAAAATCCACAAAGTGAATCAAACACATGTTCCCTGTTCATGTTTTAAGAGACTAACAATGGCAGGAGATCCTGTTTAGTGAACAGAGGGAAAAAAATCGATTTTTCAGTATTTGAGTTGTTGATGCAAAAAATATATATATAAACAGAAAAAGCATCTAAAGAAAATGACTGAAAATTCTAAAAAATAAAAAAACAGCAGGGCAGCTGTATGCAGTCCTTTGTAATTAAATGCAGATAGGAGGAGATTTTTATTTTATTTGAAACATCTCCCTCTGGATTTGTTCTGACGGATTATTCATCCATTCCTGCATTCTTCCATCCATCTATCTGTGTAATCCTGTTAGGGTTTTGCCAGCAGGGACCAGGAAACATTTCCAGCAGTCAACATGCAAGAGTACACCCTGATAAAACAGAGGAGAGGGAACATTAAAATTAAGCCGTTACCCCCCAGCTCCTTCTCTTAACTAAAGAAATAACTCTTGAGAAACTCATAAAAAAGAGTTTGTAATACTTTTTACTCTTCTCACATATATTTGAGGTAGTGACTGTGCATAAATTATACATTTAACATTATCACTTCCATAGAAAATGGCGAAAGAGGCTTATAAATTACCTGCCTCGTAATTCCAGCACACAGCTGAAGGATTGATGCACATGTCCAATGTTGGACCATAATGGGTGCAGTTAAAAAATAGCCTCACACAAAACTTCCTCAAGACACAAATAGCCTCCCCGGCTCTATAAATAAACACTGGTTGGCTTGGAAAGCAACCAGTCTCATTATACTGGAGGGTTGATTAGAAAGTCACTGGAGGAGGGGGGAAAAAACACTGCGGCGCTCGTTTAAGTCAAGATAAGGCAGGAACTTTGAAAACACACACACACACACACACACAAAGAGAGAGAGAGACGTAGTGCAAAGCAAAGCACTAGAGTCCAATTAAAACAAAGCACTATACAGACTCATTGGTCCTTGTGTCAAGCTGGAAGGAAAACATTCAAAGAAAGAAAGAATTTGGCCTGCTAAACAGTTCCTGAGTTGTTTCCAGAAACCTGCCTGTCATATCTTACACCACAAAGAGCTGAAAACTCCACTTTTAAGCATTTTCTGATACAGTGCGTTTTACGTAAAGGAAAGCTCTAGTTCTTCCAGTTGAAATGGATCTCAGCATCCATCAATCCATCCATCTCTTGATGTAAACGCAGACCATGTTGCTCAAAACGCTCAGTCGTTCACCATCAGTAAACCAAACTTTGGCCTTTGAGTCTGACTTCTTTGCTTAGTCCAACAAGGTGTCTTGTTTATAGCCTTTCTTTCTTCATCATACTCATGTTCTCCACTGTTACACTTCTATAATAGTCCTTCAGATTACCATCTAAAGAGTCTTTAGGCCTAAATATTCTCCTTCAGCTGTGGTGCTATGCATGTGTAGCACAGTAATGCCACTTGGGCGAAATTTCAAAAATATGTGGAACAATCTGTCATGTTAGTCTCTCTTGGCTGTTTTAGTGATGGTCTTTAATTTTACTTTGGGTTAAACTGATTAAGCAACATGTCTCCCCTTAGTCACCCCAGGAAGCAGTTACAAATCTATAAGCACAATGAAAGGCAAACGGCAGTAGCGAGTCTTTCACTGCCTTCTTCAAATAACTACATCTTTTATGTTTTATACCATAAAAAAACTCTTAGCAGACAAAATAATTCTTCCACAACGCAGCACAGCGGCCTCTCAAGAAACGCCCACAAACAAATCTGCATGCAAATATGCGCAGACAGCAGCAGTGAGCCCATCTCCCACAGCACTGGGTATATTTGCTGATGAGCAGGTTTCCTGGTTGAAGCTCTGGAGTTCATATACGCAGCCAGTAGCAGGCAGTTCCTGCTTTAATTGGATCCATGTTAAAGGACTCCCTGAGTCATTTTTACCATGTCTCCCCTTGCGTTTCATTTAACATACAGCTCACATCTGCATTTACAACATTCTTCAGGGATGTCAAGGGGGCAAATTCAAGTGAGTAATTTGCATGTTGAGCACAATCATTTTTAAATCTTTTGCATAATAAAAAAAAAATAGAAAAGGCGACACAGCCTGGCTTAGACAAATGATTAAGAAATGGTGTTTGCTTTCATCCCCAGTTTTTTTTTTAATTAATAAATTGGATACACAAAGTGCAACATATTACAATACAAAACTCAGGTTTTCAACTTTTTTAAAAAAGGGAAGGTACAAAAATGTTTGGAAACACGTCCCCCGTCAGATGTGGGAAAGACTAAAAGCACATTCCAAAGTTCCCCACCCTTTTCAAAGACTGTGCAGGAATCCTGACTGAATGAAGCAAGGCTCATAAAATATCCGTTGGGCTGCTGTATTCCTGTTGACGATTGATGATGACATGGACACACACCCTTCCTCCACCTCCTCTGCCAGTTTAACACAACGTTGCCCCAGAGGTTTCACTGTTGCTCCCAGCTCTAATGCCCTCCCGATGCCCCCAGATTGAATAAATCGCCGCATGCCAACTGAAGTCAGATTTGGCCAAACCAAACACACTTATGCCGGAACAATACAAGTTGAACTTTCATGAAATTTTTTTTTACCTCTAACTAGACGTCTCTGAAATTGTAATGGATGGTGTTTCTCCCCACCACCCCCACGTTTTGAGCTAAAGCAGAGCGAAACACTTTTCTCTCATGATTCCTTGACGTGCAGAACAGAGAATCCTGAGAAACTGAGGCTCAATGTTTTTTATCCAAACATTACACAAGGCACTGTATTTTTTGTTTTTTAAAGAAATGTTTTCAGATGATCAGCATGTGATGTTCTGCACTGTTCTGCTCCAGTTCACAGCAGACACATTTCATAACTCCTGATAAGGAGGACTCCATTCCTCAGATGTTCACATAAACAAATTGATAGCCTTTACAATTTGAAGAAGCGTCAAATTGAGCCACACAGTGAACACACAGGTTAGGGTTTATTGTCTTGATTAACTGAAACCATAAAGCAGCTGTGGGGCGTGAGAGGAGACAGCATAATCCACACATCGATTAGACACAGAGGAGGTGATAAACGGGAGGGTGTGTGTGTGTGTCTGTGTGTGTGTGTGTGTGTGTGTGTGTGTGTGTGTGTGTGTGTGTGTGTGTGTGGGTGTGTGTGTGTGTGTGTGTGTGTCTGCTGTGGTTACTAATCTACGCATGAGTGTGTCTGTGTGTAAGCCTTGAGTAATCCTGCTAAGTCTAGCAGCTGGGGGAGCAGGTTCAGCAGTGTGATAGGATGGAGTGCAGGTTGAGTTTATATCCAAACCACAACGCAGACAAAAGCAAAATGACGATTCAGTAAATTTCTAGTGTGTACATGTTTCTTCTCGACAGCACAGCTAATCGTGTTTGTCTAATGGCCACAAGGGAACGGGATAACATTTTTAGCTTATTATGCTAAAAATGAAACAGGAAACAGTTGTGAAACAGATTTTGGTAAGATTACTATGATTTTTCTAATTAAAATCTACAAATACTACACACTGAAAATGATGTGTAAAAAGCATTAAAATAGCTTCCTTTTTTATAAAATGCCATATTTAATTTCAGTACATTTGTAGTGTGCAATGTTTCCAATGAAATGTGTGTGAGTGTGTGTTTTGTTGATTACCAGTAACAGGAGCAGGATATGGGTCAATTGTTCTATGGCAAAACTTGCTGCCAGGTCATTGGATATTTGAGATTCCCCTTAGTATGAAATTAAAATTAAATCTAAAAACGTGATTAGTCAACGACGTCCATTTTGTGTTGTAATTAACATTTTGATTTTAGTTTAACAGAGATAATCTCACCCTTTTTTAAATTTTTTTATTTACACTCTGGATCACCTAAAGGTTATAAATATTCTGCAGAACGCACTTGAAACACCTCTGGTCCATAACTTTTAATTCTAGCTTTCAAAGGGACAAAGACCCTTTTTATTTGCCGCTCTTCAAAATGGGACAGACAAAAGATCTGGCGTCTCAGGTAAAGCAAATGTGCGTCAATCTTCAACGGACAAGAGATGGCTACAGAAAGTAGATAATTTGCCGGAACAAAATGTAAAAAAAAAACTGGAACAAAACATAACCTAACTGTGGTTTATCACACCTGAGTTCACTTTCTCTAGCAACACCCAGGCCTGATTACTGCCACACCTGTTCTCATTCAAAACACTGATTAAATAGGACCTTTTCTTTTGACGTTATCCGTCTTGTACAATTGTGTTCAAATGAAAAACTTAATACTTACTAAACTGTTAATCATTTATAAGTCCACATTCCATTGTGATTTAAAAAAAAACAAAAACCTTAAGACAAAAAGTTATAGTTAGTCTAAACCACTGAGGCAATATTTATCATTGCTGCTAAACTGCAACAGGATGCAAGAAACTGTAGAGGGTCCATGTGAAACGCTCTTTTATATATGCATAACCAACTGTGGTCACTCTTGCAGTTTCAAGAATAAGAGAGTTGTATAAATGCAGGTCAGATTACTTTCATTACTGTTGATTGAAGCCATAGATAAACGGTAATGTAATGTAGAGCTGGAATAAATAATGGTTTTTTTTTCTTTGCAAAGGGATATCTTTTAATACAAATGTACTTAAATATCATTTCACTCTTCAGATAATTTATGGATAAATTCTGCGCTGGACAAGAGCAAGAATGCCTGCAAGTCTCTCTGTGGCCGTTTGCCAAACTGATTCCCAGAATCCAGATTATACTGTCTGTGTCTGTTAAAACACTGCTCCACTTCCACCAGACTCAGAGAGGCAGACACAAACAGAGACGCTCATTTCACTGTTTGTTTGCCTTTATATGGTAATCCAAAATAACACACAAATCCACAAACTAGAGCAAATTCGGAACAACGAAAAATGGAACAAAAGAGGGAAGAAAAAAAAAACACTTTTTGTATGGAAATGACTTAACAGAGCTGACAAACAGAAGACATTCACAGAGACACACTGAAGAATTCCTCTGATCCACTTTGTCCTTGCATAACAACACACCTGCTCAAAGTTTCTGATAAACCAACCTCCCTATTAGGTTCTGGTATGCACAGAATTTCAGTGGGAAAATACGTTTAGTCAAAGGTCAGTCTACAAGACGTGTTTAATGACTGTGGGACCGTGCTCACATAGCCAGCTGTCTTCTCACCTAATCTGGGCAGAAAAAAAAATGAAATTGGACAATGCTGCCAACCTGAAGCGTAGGCAGCCTTTTCACACTCTGCAGCTGAACTGCACACAGTCCAGCATTAGTGAAAGCTGATTTACTACTTCTGCTCAATGTTTACAGCGTTGTTCTTATGTTAAATGTATTATCTCAAAAGCAAACATATAAATATGATGACATTTCTAATTGAAAATTGAGAAAACAATAAAATATTATTTAATTTTTTACTTAAGCTTGTTCAGCCTTGACAAGGCATGAAAAATCTAATCTTTTATCATTACTGAAACTCTCCACCTGCTGTGGAAGTTGAAGCCAAAGACTTAGAGTTAGGCCATTTTCGCCACCAGTGAGAGGTCGTTAAAGTGAAGTCAGAGGAAACCCAGAGATTTTAAAAGGCTTATGAAAGCCAAAGCTGTATTTTCTGTAATATGTTGTGAAAAACAGAGAGAGGGGGAGAGAGGGACCGACAGAAAGAAAGGCGTAGAGAGAAAGAGAGAGAGAGGAGCTGCATTTTCATTACAAACTTGCATAAATCTTTGTCCACAGTCTGCTAAACCTTTGTCTGGAATTTTGAAATTGCTGTTTTTACATGAAAACAGAAATTTCACTAAAGTGATATGTGAATAAGCTTGTCCACGCTTTCCGTCATTAAAGTCGTCAGGTTTTCCCCCAGTGCTTTATAAGCCTGGCGTTCCAATCGACCAAATACCAAACAAGTGATATTTCACTGACGATTGCAATTAAGTATATTTTGCAGCTATATGGACAAACAGCCGAAGAGATTTTGCATGATGCACTGATAATGTTCCCTGTCTGAATGATGTGGAGGTAAAACAACAAAATAAATTGAAATGAAATGTTTGATATGAATATACATCTATAATAAAAAAAAACATTATAAAACCCAGATTGAATATGTAATATGTATGTTGATATGAAAAACCTTTAAAAAAAAAGTCTATTCCATAATACAAGTCTTTTAGTTCATGTTTTGAAGCCCAAATATGTGAAAAATCTATTGATTTATTTAGGACTTCAAAAAAAATATGGTCTCCATGACGTTAAAATAGCAAAACTCATTTAATTTTTAATGCAAAAGCATGTTGTATGCATCATTAAAAAGTTTTGTTTGTGCTTATTTAACAATTTACATTTTCCACCGGGTTCACCAGGCCTCTGGTTTTAATAGCTGCCTGGGCCCCGAGTCGTCTGACTGTGAATTAATGAATGAATCCAGAGCTTTTGCTGATACAAGTAGAAATCTGTTCCAATCAGAGTTTCTGATATACAAGCAGACTTGAATTATGTTGTGCTCTCCCTGGTAGTCGTTTAAAAAAAAAAAAAAACCAATGTTATTTTCTGCTGTTATCACTGCACTCTTATCCGTCCATATCGCTTACAAAAATAACACATCTTGCTCTCTCCCACAGTCTCCTGCTTTTTAGATGTCTGCCCCGCTTGGACCTCGTGTTGTGGGGGTGTTCAAGCTTGTTTCACTCGGTTCGCCGTGTTGGAGGAGGGCGCTCGGAGTGAAACGTTTCGTTCATTTCTAAATCTCAGCCACAGACTCCAGCGCCAGTTATCTGGCTGGAAATATGTTTACTTAATCAAAAAGCTATTTACAATGGTACTGGGTTTCTATTATTTTGCAAAAGGAAATAAATGAAGGGATTGTTTTAGGGTGGTAGTGGAGGTTGGGAGAGGGATGAATTCCTAAGTAATCTGTCATTGACACACAAAACCTAAAATAGAGCCCATGGGATGTTTTCTTTCTATTAAAGTGGCTCTGGTTCTCTATAAAAAGCTGTGGAATGACTATTGGCTAGGATAAACACATTACCCTGTAAAACCTTTTTGTCTTTAAAAATATCCAGTCGTTTAAATTATGCAAGAGTGGACCGCAAAACTGGCAAGGTTTTTACTCCAATAAATGATCTTCAATGAAAAACAATGTCTTCTTTGATGTTTTATCTAAAAACTCATGGCTGGATGTTATGTAGTTTGTCAGTGTAGAAGCAGATGGACGTATTTTCTGAACATCAAGTGGATCTTAAAGGTTTACAGTGAACTGCTGCAAGACTATTTTCTTTTTTACATGACTCATGTTGAAGCTATTCTATTGTTGATTTATGATATGCTTGGATTCACAATGGATGAAAAATTAAACCCCTTTTTATTTTTAACATAGGCGATTGCAAATTTCATCCCTTTTGCAAAATTTCCCAGTTCCAGCACCAGAAAAGAAACCCCAGAGCATGAAGCTGCCATCACATCACTGTTTGACAAAAACAGTGATGTTTTTGTCAAAAAATACCTTTTGGGTTGAAGGGGGGAAAAAAATCATCTTTTGTTGAATCAACACATTTTCCTCCTGGTTTTGAAAGATTTTCAGACCTGGATGTTTTCTTTTAGAGAAAATACACACTGGTTGAAACCTTAGTTCAGACAAAGGGAAAATCAACCAGGAAATCCTGCAGCTCCTCCAGAGTTGCTGTGGACATCCTGTCCACCTTTCTGACTAAGGTCTAACTTGAGTTTTTCTGATGTGCCGCAGATGTTTTGATATAAAGCCCTTCTCCTGACAGATACCTTTAAACAATTCCATCGTTTCTCTGTGACCTCTAAAACGCTATGTCTCAAGCTAAAGGATATAAATGTCAAAGAAATCCTACCAGGACAGCTGAACTTTACTTCCTTTAATCAAGTTCTCTTCTTTCTTTGTTTCTTGTATCGTTTTGACCTAATGTGTTACTTCATTTTTAAGTTGCATAATGTAACTTATGTGAACTGTTGAATAAGCACAGTGAAAACCATCACCATGCTTAACCTGAAATCACAACACTAACTTGTTTTTTTGTCCCCTAAAAGATTAAAGTATGCTCCAACAAACACAGCAAAACCTAGTGCTGCTCCTATTTTAGTTTCCTTTGGCAATGCGGACGTCCAAAACCGTCCACGTTGTATCGTGTTAACGTTTGGATATAAAAATGACACGTTGCAAAAAGCAGCATCAACAGTTCAGTGAGCAAATGCGACAATGTACGAGTGGGTGGTCTGTAAAGGCATGCCTAACGTGGCATCAGTTGCGTTTCCAAGCAACATCAACATCCACAGGTCTTCCTGTTCGTCTCTCCTGCCGCCTACGACTGACTGGTTTCACGAGGACGAGTGTTTTGCTTCAGCATCAGCTCAGCCTACTGAGAACAGCAACCCAGATTATAGCAGTAAAACGGTTAAGTAGTAAAAGTGGAGGCAGATTTCGTTTTACTGGTTAAGAGGGAACAATTTGACCTTGCCATCGTGCGTTTGACATTTGCGTAAACAATGGACCCTATTGTACTCCTCCGCAAAGCTGACTCGATTTGCAAAAAGTTTACAAATTTCAAGCAGTGGCTGCACAGTGATCACAACACGTGTGGCCGCAGGCTTTTTCTCTCAAACAGCAATCAAGGCCCCGCTAATGCTTTGCTGTGTGTTTTGGGGATAACTCTGAAAGGACGGGTGTACTCCATCTAATTCCTGTTCTGCTGGATAGTTTCTCCCACATGCCACTTAACCAGAGCGCCCCACACACTTCTAATCTCCTGGAAACTGCCTACATAAACCAAATGTGCCATTTACTCAGCCTTCTTTGACTCCTCTGCATCTGACACACCTTCCATCCCCCACAAAAAAGTTTTTGTTTTGTTTTCTGTCAGAATCACAGACTTTTCCTGTTGGCTGTTTGGCTCTGTGTCATGAGGGGTCAACATGGTAACAGATGATTCAGACGGTGTGGAGACGCCTCACTTCCTGTGGCTGTGAGAGCATGTCAAACCCCGGACCAAATGAATGACTGTACCGACGGGGAGAAATTCCTCCCTAAAGACTGATTCATAGCGTACGGGATAGTGAGCAGTTTAAGGAGTTGTTGCAAACTTTGTGGGACAAGCCCGGTGTGTAAGTCTGTATCCTGCACCGTAAATAACAACTTTGCCTTGCCAGGATGTCAAAACGTCTAATGACACGCACCGTATGAACCGAAAAGCTGCTGCTCAAAAAAAAAAGAAATCAATCATGGCAAGCTTTCTTCGGTTTATAAGAGCTCTACGGGGAACTCCGAATGGAATACACAGACTTCATCAATAAAGAGTTTTTATTTCCCAGTCTACCTCAGTTTGCTTTTTCTATCAATAAGCCATAGGTTGCTGTTGGCCTTAAAGCTGAGAGATTCTGCCAGAAAAATCCTTCACGATTTCCTTGAGCCAAACATACACAGACAGTGAGTCAAACCACTCACAGACTTATATATGTGCACACACACACACACACACACACACACACACACACACACACACACACACACACACACACACACACACACACACACACACACACACACACATACACACACACACACACACACACACCGTTTATACAGTCAGGAACATATGTCTGAATACTTACATCAGTTTTTCTAAACTTGGCTTTAAGGCTCTTCATGTTAAGTCTGATCCATGCAGTCAGTCACTCAAATTGCTTCGCTGATCTCCTGCAAAGAACAAAACACAGATGTTCAAACATGGCCTCAGTGACGTTTCCTCCTATTTTAACTGTGACTCTGAAGATTTCTGACACATTAAGTGCTTCGGGGATGTTTCTTCCACAAGGTAACGGTGAACAGGAGTTGAAAATATATCATGCTTCAGCGGTGAGTCACGAGTTTCACATTGTGAGTAAATCAGCGCAGTCTTTACAACTTTGCAATGTCTAAAAATGACAGTTTCATTAACAAAAAGCCCAGTAGGCAATAAACCTGTTTAATATCCAACTATTTCACCTCAGCTAATAAGCGACGTTAACAACTGTGGATGAAAATGCCATTTGTTCCAAAGGGGATGTTATAAATCGCAAAAAAAAAAAAATCCCCAGGGAACCAAAGTTTTGTTTCCTAAGTGCCTTGAGCAGTTTTCAGTCCTTTAAGCATCCAAGCATGTTAATTACTTCAGCAACAGGGTTTTATTTCAACTGAGAAGCAAAAATGCAGAGCCTTGCAAAAGTACTCTAACTCCTTGAGCTTTTCCTTATTTAAAAAAACCCCAAAATAAACATTAAAAACAAAACTTGTTTTTAATGTTTGCCCCTTTTACTTCAATATATTTTAAATGGATGTTTTGTCTTGAAACAACACAAAGTAATGCATAATTATCAAGTGGATGAAAGCAGTGCTTTTTTTGTTTTCTAAAAAAAATATTTAAAAAGTGCCATGCATTCCCACCACTCAACAAGACATGGACATTTCTGCCGATTTCTTGAGCGTCGCTTTGAAAGAGTCACAGACTCTTAACTGGATTTAGGTCTGAACTTTGACTGGACCATTCAAACATAAATATGATTTACTAAAGCATTCCACTGCAGCTCTGGTTGGGTGTTTAGGGTCAGTGTCCTGCTGGAAAGTGAACTTCCATCAGAGTCTCGAGGTTTTTTCCTGTCCGGTACTGAGTTGCACCAGCCATATTCCCATCAAACCTGTCTCTGCTAATGAACAGTATGCCCACAGCAAGATACTGCCACTACCGTAACTCACTGAAGGCGTAGCAGGTTAAAGGTGGTTAAACTAAGGTGTTGTGCTGCAGGGTCACATTTTCTACATGGTGTTTTGTGCGTACTACTAGAACATGAAGACCATATCAGAGCACCTTTCTCTGTACTTCCCATCTCTCATTTATATCTATATGCATGTCATAAAGCAGGAAAGTCTTATTGAACTAGAAACAGCAAATCCATCCAATAATCTATACAACTCATACCAAGAACAGGCGGCAGAATGCCATTACTTGGCAAAATAAACGCAAAACATAACAGACTTGAGGTAAAAGTGTCAAGAAGGGAGAGAAGTGGCTCTCTTATCAAAGTTCAAGAGACAACAAGCAACTACGATTACAGTTTCCCAGCCCCTACATAAAGTATGTGAACCGTTCAAAGCTGCAACTCGTCTCCCTCTGAACACGTCCAACGTATGAGGCGTGCATCCCTGTACAGCACCGAGCTGGATCAGGTTAAACGCCGGGGGATTGAACGGGAGCTTCCTGAGGGCTCCGCTGAGATTTACTCACAATTAGTTCTGAGCGGTTTGCTTAGAGCAATGTCCGCAACTACAACTAAATTACCTCATGTGATTATGGAGCTATTAGACACTTACCTTACTGTGTTGGACTCACACGGACAAATAAAAAGAGACAACAGCTTGATTGCTTGCTTTCTTTTCTCTTTCCAGGACAAAAACTGATCAGCTATTGAACAACACAGACGAGCAGCGGTGAAGCCAAATCAACGCGGAGGATGCATTTAAAAGCTACAAAGAAATAGTCCCAGACAACACGGTGGCTCGACTCGGCCCGCATGCATTAAAAGTTCAGTCGTTGGTGGACTCCGTCCCTCCTCTGGCTCCGGACTGAACTCAAAGGCTGCCTCTGCCCGAAGCCCGGTTTAGGAAAGTGACGTCACGCCCCTGTTCTCCATTGTGCCCCATTCATTGCTGTTAAAGGAGCGTTCCGCCAAATTTTTTTTTTAAAACTCCCACAGGACCAATAAAGGCGACACGTTTAACTCCTGAAAGACCCTAGAGGTTTACAATATTTATGTGATTTTTGTTTTCCATAGAGGCTGTCAGTTTAGATATTATCCAGTTCCTACAACACATAAAAATAGTATAGTATATTTCTAGGATCACCATTTTTCTTTCTCTTTCTCTAACTTTTTTTTTTTTTTTTTAATCGTCATTGTTACCAATTTTGAGTTTCTTTGGTTTCCTGTCCAGTCCACCAGGGGTGTCGCTAGGAAGTTTTCAAATGGTTGGCCAGATGGACACCACTATTAATTTGGTGATGTCACAGCAAAATAAATTACCATGTGGTCTTACACAGAGGGGTGCGGGGTAGAGTGTGAGATGGGCATATAGTGGCATGCTCCGATGGAAATGCCTTTGCCTACATTAAATTGAAATTGCACAAATACAGAAATTTAATGGATAGCGATGGAGGTGTTAGTCAGAATTTTAAATGTATTTGTGCTGAATGTTTAAAACAACAAAACCTGATGCAGAGATATCTCTACAGCTTTTATTTGTTATTTAGGATTGACCAATCATGTTTTGCAACATGGGTCAATTTCCATTTATTTTCTGTTCACATTTTGTGTTATGTGTCACATGACTGAACTTGTTCATACATTTAAAAAAAAAACTAAATATATTGTGCTATTTGGCTTTTGCAGTGTAATACGTCTCAACATGTAAGCTGAAAGCCTTTGCTATTTGCACAAGTCACAGTCATTTTACAGCCCCATGTCGAAACAGTACTGCAATGAAACTTTATAATGCAAGCACAAACTCGTTAGTACTGTTAGTCAACATTACAAAAATGTTGGTATCATGTGGAAAGATGAGATAATGTATCCAAGGTAGCCCAGTAACTGAGCATTACATCAATGTCAACACCAGAGAAATAATGTCTATGAACTCATATTTGTATGTGCTGGAAGTTTAACCTTTTTTTTTTTTTTTTTTTTTTACAAATGTGAATTGTTATAATCAGTGAAAGTGAAAGCAAGTGAAAGACATTGTCAGACTAAGATGGCTGGAACAATTCCTCATTGGTTAGTCTGATTGCCTGATGTGGTGTCAGTTTCATAGGGAACCTTGACTCAAAACAACAACAAAAAACTACAATAATTCCAGTAAACTAACAAACTAGAAGCAAAGAAAGAAGGTCGACAAAAAAGTATGACAGTGACATCTAGTGGAAGGATGGTTTAATGTTGCTTATTATTAGGTAGCAACAGGGAAGCTGTTGTTAATGCCGTTATTTCACTCATTTACTGTTTATGTACTAGTTTGCATTTTTTTTTTAAATTTAAAATGAAAAGAATGTGTCTTCTGCCTCAACATTGTACAGTGCCTTGAACATTTTCACAACTCTTCAGCTACTTCAAGGTTTGTCAACCACAACCAGGATATTATGTAATAGACCAACATAAAATTTTATCATTGCAAATAATATGTTTTTATAACATAAAAACCTGAAAAATGTGGCAAAATGTAGTACAACAAAAAATTTTCAGAAGCCACAAATCATGTACTCCTGAAGTCCTTTTAAAAAAGTTCATGTTTATTTTGAAAAAACATGAAGCACGGAATGCTGTACAATCCAAACCCTTATTCCTTTAGGGTGACTTTTACCACCAATAAGGCGCCACAGTGAAAAATAGCCTTCTAGCTAACATGGGATTTTTACAGAAATGTTATTAATCATCTAACCCTGTAATAAAAATAAATAAATTCAAAAAAAATCATCTTAAAATAAAAAGTGTGACTCAATGCAAACCAGCAAGACATAAACATTCAGCTAAAGTGACGGGTCAGGCCTTGAACCATAAACTTTCTGGTCAACAAAACAAGTAGAAAAAACACAATGAAGAATTTTGGTGGCTAAACTAGCCAGATTTGATTGGAATTGGAGTCAAATACATGACAGTTTATGGAGAATGCATGTTAGAGGCTTGTCAATACTTGAGTTGAATGTCAGAAAATATGGCAAACCGCAGAATAAAGGTGTGGTCAGGATTGGAAACAAAGAGTGCTCGTACTCAAGATGGATACTACCCTTCTGGTTTGCTTCTACAGTGAGCAGTTGTTACAAAAAAAAAAGATAACGTTTTCTTCCATTACTAAAAACCACAACAAATGTTATATCTTTTGCTAAAATGAGCAATGTATCAAACATATTTAATGGAGCTGTTGCAATGCGACCACAACGCCTGAATGATCAAAAGGAGCCGGCAACTGTCGACGAAACCGGAAATGGTAATCAGAGCAACTTTAATTCCGGATGTGAAGCTTTGCTTCATCGAGCAACTTCCTTCGGTTAAAGGAGCTTCCTCCGATCCCAAACAAAAACAGTTCCGTCACTGGCTTCTCTTTTCTCTCTCTTATCGGTTTCTGCTGCTGCCACAATATGCTGGTGAAACCATGTCTCATCTACATCATCGGGGCGCTCTCTTTACTAATGCTGGTCGTGGGGATATCTTTAGTTTTATCCAAGGCATTTCCAAATTTTCTACAGTCGAAGGTTAAAACGGTAAGGAGTTAAAATAAGCTAATGTTTATTTTTAGCTTGACATTACTCCTAGGTGGTCTAACTCACGCGTGTCTTTTTTAAACAGTAGATTTGCGAACATGACTGTTAGTATGTTTGTGCTTTAGCTCATTTATACTGCACTGCTTTTAAAAGCTTTGGCCAAATGTGTTACGGCTAATGCTGCACGCATTTAATCAGTTTCATTTAGTAATATTTAAATTTTGCGTGTCTGTTAATTCTAAGACTGATTATGTAAGCCATTCTAATGTTGATTAATAGAACAGCATCGCAGGTCACGTGAATAATCGCAAAAATTCACGTGCAGTTTTAACAGGATTCAGTATTTCGCGTCATGCTTCTCTTCTTGCACTGAATGCACACCTCATAGTGATGAGGATAAATTCACTCTTTCCTGGTCATGTGACGGGAGACAATTCATCATGTGCAGATGATTCATCCCTGGTCAGATCGTTTAACCTACTGCCCTTTGTCCCGCTTAGGACGTAGTCCTGAGAAATGGAACAGAGGCTTTTGAGGTTTGGGTTGATCCTCCTGCTCCGATCTACATGCAGTTTTACTTCTTCAATCTCACGAACCCAGCGGAGGTCTTGATTGGGGAAAGACCAGCAGTGACGGAGATTGGACCTTACACATATAGGTGCGAAGATGGCTTATTTTAGTTATTAATTTTGCCAGGGTAAAGTATAAAAGTTGAGAAATGGTAATAAAACGTTATACCCGAAACAGACGTTTATCTTTAACTAAAGATAGGTGAGGAGGAAATGGAGCAATGATTATATATATATATAATGAAATCCCCTTGAGTTGTTAAACTGGAAAATAAGTTCTATCTGATTGGCTGAAAAAAATGATAGTCTTTCATAAGCACGTGCTTTGCAGGAAGACGAGGTGAAAGCAAAGAGGTGCCAAGAAACAGAAAGCAACACGCAATTAAAGTGAACACAGTCTAACATTTTGTTTCAGTTCCTTTTGGTTTAATAATGCCTACCGATCGCTGCAGCGATCCCTAGAAACCTATCTAGGGAAACAATGTTTACTTCCTGTCAGGGTTTCATTTGCTTTCTAATCCTGTCTGGTTCAATGCATAAACATACTAAAACACACATGCAAGTGTGACTACAGTGAAAAGTAGTTCTACAAAATATTGACTCAGGGGACTTTATACCTCTGCATCACTTTCTGTTAATCTAACACAGAAATACAGAAAAATGTGGATAAGTACAAGGAATAGGGATATTTTGCAAGATACTATAGCTAAAGTTTAGAAAGCAGCCTGAAGGTGTTACCGTTTATTTGGCCTTAAACTACAACCAGAATGTAATTTGTCTGTCTAATTTTTCATAACACAGAGAATATCGGCCCATGGAGGAGGTGGTCTTCCAGGAAAACGGCACAAGAGTTGCGGCAGTCAATCCTAAAACTTACATTTTTCAGCGCAACATGTCCCGAGGTCCTGAAAGTGACCTCATCAGGACGGTCAACATCCCTGCTATGGTGAGTTCAAGAAATCCCCTCTTCTTTTTTTTGCAAAAAATATACTAGGAATATTTTTTGTTTGTGCAGTAATTTGGTTACATGAAAATATCTGCAGATTGTATGTATATATTTTTTAAATTAGAGGAAAACACCTAACTTTAGAAACAACAAATCACTTAAGTAAAAAATACAAAAATCTTTATTATGCAACTGGTTTTTAACTGAAATTTTTACCTTTACCTTCATCAACAAGTGTGCTAAAGGGAATATTCAAAGATGTTTTCATTAATGTTTCTACTTTTTTTCCCCAATAGACAGTAATGGAAAGATTTAAGGCCAATGCGGTTGTAGCCAATCTGATCTCCGCCTACATGCGATCCAGTGGTATCGGCCTGTTCACCACCCACACTGTGGGAGAGCTACTATGGGGATATGAAGACGGCCTGCTGAAAGCTCTCAAAAAGTTTGATCCTGAGCTGGACGACTTTTTTGGACTTTTCTACAAGACGAATGCGTCAAACGATGGAGAATATATGTTCTTTACTGGCCAGCAGAACTACAAGGACTTTGCTAGAGTGGACACATGGAATGGGAAAAGGTAGAGACTTTGTTTTTTTTTTGTTTTTTTTTTTAGTTCAGCAGTCATTCATCTATCAGTAAACCAATGAATCCACTGAGGTTTGAATAAACAAGTTATTGGATCAGTATTTATTGATCCAATAATACTTACAGCTGGGTAATCACTAATCTTGAGGTTGTTGACTGTATTAAATGAAGTGGGTCATATGAGTGAAAGTAGCTGTTGTTCTCCAGTGCGATGCAGCTTGAGTTTATCATCTCAAAACATTTACAGCACAGTGTAACTTTCTTTATTATTGTTATTGTAGTAGTATAATCTCGACCTGAAAAATCAAACCCTAAATTTGAGTGCATTTATTTAGTTTGCAAATAATAGTTTTTTTTTTGTATGCACTCATGTACAGCACAATTATTGGTACCTTCTTATTATTGCTTTGTTTAACCTCCCCTCCTCTTTTGCCAGCAGGCAGCCTTTAGTCTTTTATATCATTGCACAAGTTTAAAATATACAGACAGAAAGAGGGAGAGAGGAGAGGAAGCTTTGACCCTTTTATTTGAAAAATCTGTCTGAATTGTCCAGAGTCCTTGGTGCTCTCTAATGTAATCCTCTCACCAGCTCAGCCCACTATTTAACATTTTTTCAGAGGATTTAGGTCTGGTGACTGAAAGGGCCATGGAAGACGGTTGATTTTATTTCTGGTATTGATTTTGTTGTTGTTTGTTTTAGTTTAGTATTGTGCTTAAATCTCAAACAGTGATCTGTTTTCAATGTTCTGTCAGAAGCCACATCATTTATGCATAAAAAGCTCTGAAATGTTACAGAGTCTATATACCAGGCCATCTTAGTAAGGTTGCCAGGATGAGAAAAGGAGGAGACCCACAGCATCACAGATTCTTACCATGCTTTACATTTTGTAATGAAGATTATTTTCCACATTCATCCTTTGTTTTTTTTTTTACATATACCCTCCTGTCTTTTGTTTCATTGGAAGACATTCTGCCATAAGAAAATAACACTCAAGTATCGCCTAAAAACCCATTTAAAAATGTACGTTGTTTTCAGTACACAATTGAATCTCCAGAATATCTTCCACATGAGCGTCCTGGCTCTTTCATCTAAATCCCACATTCCCATTATTTTAGAATCAACACATTAGTGACTGAATAGTGACCCAATAACATCACTTAATTTCACACCACACTGCAGATGCTTCACTTTCCTCAAAAAATGCAATAGTTTAAGCTGTTAATTTGACCCTTATGGTGAAAAAATAATAAAACGAGATGCTTATGGCACAGAAAAATAACGTACCGAGTCACAGTGAAGCAAGACGCCTTCAAGCTCCCCCTCTTTTTATCTAGTATTAATTAGCTTTACACAATTGGAGTGCATCTGATTCATCACCAATATTTTTGTGCCTCCTTTATAGTCTTTTTTACTTTATATAGTGGCAAAAAAGAAACAACTTTCATGAAAAGTTTAAAAATAGATACTTCAGTTACATTTATTTTACTGGAATTGAATTTAGCTGAAATAAAATAGGAATTTATTTAGATGTGTTTCAGACATCTTTGCCAGAAGCGCCAGTTATAGCAGAGGGTGCTGTATGTCTGTTAACCCTTTTTAGTGTAGTGAAGCTCAGGCCGTCTAAAAGCTGCACGCTGTTTTTAGCCTCTGAAATGACAAAATATTACAGTGAAAAATAAAAAAAGTAAATGTTTGGATTGCGAATGCAGCTCCTTGGATTGGTGGACGTCTGACGAGTGCAATATGATCAATGGAACCAACGGAGCATCTTTCCACCCAATCATCAGCAAGAATGAAGTCCTCTACATGTTCTCCTCTGACCTGTGCAGGTGAGGTGCTGACACAGCAAATATGATTCCGGAAATATATATAAATATATATAAAATGTTTTTTTTTTTTCATTTTGTGAAAAATAAAAAAACTGTGCACCTTTAAGTAATTTTCCTTTTTATGTTTCCAATTCTGTATAAAATATAGCTTCTGCTTTCCCTCATGACCCGTTCTACTCATGCAGCATATCTGGTTTTAACCTCTGACCCCGGTGTTGGCTAAAGACATTTAGTAAAATGTTTCCTAAGCCTTATCCACAGTGTTATCTTGGTGCGAGGATTGGATTAAGAATTAAGAATACCACTTCATCTTGAGTTAGTTCAGATCAGCAGGAGGAAGTGCTCATGTGCAGCACAATTATTGGTACCTTCTTTTTAATGCTTTGTTTAACCCCAGCAGGTGCAGCATGTGGGCCTAAAACCTGCTTATCTTGTTCACTAAAACAATAAATGCCAGGATGCATGTGAACGTTGGAGAGCTTATTGTAAAACCTGTTGTTCTCTAAGATGGTTTCCTGAAAACCTGAGTGTGCAAAATAAATGCAGTTGTTCCTCTGCGCTGCATATCAGTTTTATATAATCATCTCTGCCACCAAAGACGACCCGGCGTGTGATTTTTAAAAAAAATTTTTTTTCTTTTCAAGGTCGCTGTATGCCGTGTACACCAACGACGTGACGGTGAAGGAGATCCCTGGCTATCGCTTTGTTCCCCCCTTCGAAGTTTTCGCCAATCAGACCGTGAACCCGGCCAACTCGGGCTTCTGTGTTCCTTCTGGAAACTGCCTGGGCTCAGGCCTGCTCAATGTCAGCGTGTGTAAACAAGGTTGGTGGTGCGGATACGCCATCGATTACACGGAGTCTCGGTTCTTGATTAAATCTGGCTAATTATAATCTGCTTCCGTAATCTCATCTTGGTGGTGTTTAGGCGCGCCCATCATCATGTCCTCACCGCACTTCTACCAGGCTGATGAGAAATTTGTGCAGGATGTGTTTGGGATGAGGCCCAATAAGGACAAGCATCAGACTGCCATCGATATCAACCCAGTACGATTTAACTTTATTTCACTGTGTTTTTTTTAACTTACCGCTTACATACAATATACATACAATACAGTCTTTAATAGAGTATAATGGGAACAACATGGAGCTACTGACCAAGGGACATATTAAACCTACCTTCATCAGTTGGTGTTATCAGTTCATACCCAAATTATGTATAGGACTACCTCTTAATCTGACACATCCTGCCTTTGTAAAATAACTTTCCCTTAGTGGATATTGTCTCCAGCTCAGGGGCCCATCTGCTTTTAAACTATGTGCAGTACAAAATGACACCACTAGGTGGTGAAATATCTCAGTTTTGCATCTGCTTGTTTACGCTGAGCCTTGAAACTGGTTAAAAATTAAAGTAGCGGTACTTGGTACAAACCTCTCACCAAAGATAAACTGATAGGTGATATCAGCTTTTTGTACTGTAATAACCTGGTTGGTCTTGGGGTAGAAAAACAATTTTAGGACAAGAAAATACTTGTAAGCTCAGGGAAATTACAGATTTAGTGGGTATTGCATGTAAATAAGGCAGGAAACATTGCAGGTATACAGTAACTCACAGAAGTACTTGCATTGTTTTGACATGTTCCAAATGCAAATTTTAATGTGTTTTAATAGGATTTTATCTGAGAGACCAATGCAAAGTTCTTAATAATTAAAGATGGTGAGATGAAAGGAAAGGGATCAACAGTTTTCAATTTTTTTTTTTTTACAATTTTTTGATAAATGATAGTATATTATGCTTTTTTCGTTCTTTCTGACTGTATTCTGCATCATTGCTGTTGTTTCATTGCATGAAACCTTGACATATTTAGCAAAATACGACATTTGTCATAAATAATCTACTAGTACAAAGTTCTGTAAACATTTTTAGTTGCAAAGCTAACAAGGGATATTGACCAATATTTCTTAAAAATAGAAGCATGGACTTCTAAAAATAAAAGTGTGACCTTCTCCAAAATGTGAACTTTTGTCTGGTTGCACAACCAAACTATGTGACAAAAAATTGGTCTGATTTAAAATGGGTTTTTTTTGGGTGGGGGTTTGGCATCTTGCGTAGCTTCCTTTTTGTCACTACTGCTTTTCGTTTTCAGTTTTTAGAGAGTTGTTATGATTTAATTTGATTACTTTCTGCACTGATGCAAAGTTTCAGATCTGCAAAATGAAAAATGCACATTCATGCACAGGCATAAAGCAAAAGAAACCTGCAAGTAGCTGTGACATAAGCTTTTTATGCGTGCGAGTTACACGTTTGAACTCTGTAAACAACTTACTGTTTATCCCCAGTTTGGCCTCCTTTCTGTACTTGAGTCCTTGTTCAAAGTCCTCTGAACATTCAGAGCCAGGAAGCTGTTTTTCCACCTCAGTGTTTCAGTCTTTCCTGTGGAAGACTGAAACACTGAGGTGCTTGCAGCCCAAGACGTACGGCGGCTGTCATTTAAATCACAAGGTTGCTGCTTTGAGTCTCAACTTATTATATATATATATTAGAGAAATCTGTTACTTGATGGTTTTACTTCTCTTGTCTGCCAACCAACCTTTATAATGTAAAGCAAAAATAGTTACAACACTCTGGAGAAGAGTTGGTAGAAATGGAGACTATTTAAAATAAATAATAATTAGGTATTCCTTTTCAAAGATTACTCTTTAAGGATTAATATACAATTGGGAAAATTATGGAATTTCCATTTCCAGATCTGGATAAATATAAAGTCGTACGTACATTATTGGTCTTACTAGACTTTATTTCTTGTTACATCGCCAGTAAGTCCTCTTTTCATTTTCATCCATCCATCCATTTGTGGATCCATTGATCTCTCCTTCATCTATCCTTTCTTCCCTTCCTCCCGTTCACTCCCTCTTTTACCTGTTGTAGTATTTTCTGATTCTCAATTAAAGTCTAATCTCTGTCATAAATTTGTAGTGAACTATCGTATTTATCCTTTAACTGTTACGTAAAAGATTGATATTTCTGGGAAACTGAGTCTGGAAAAATGTTGAATTTTGATATAAAAATGTGTCTTCGCCCTGTAGGTATGACAATAAGTATTAATTGTCTCTTCCGTGTCCTCCTGACAAATTCTGATTGTGTGTTTACAGCTGACAGGAATCATCCTACAGGTAGCCAAACGTATCCAGATCAATGTCTACGTGGAGAAAATCCCACACTTCAGGTAATCCACTCACTTCCTTCAGCTGTCTGTCACTTATGACTCCCTGGATGTTGGATTAATACGATCTTCTTCATGTTGACTTTTGATAAAACCATCACACCTGAATGATCATTCGTAGCTGGGAGGGGCCGTCTGCCAGTGAGATAAAAAAGCAGTTTTGCCACCATCATCATGATTAGTGGACTTTTGGCCTGACTTTTCTCACTTGTTTATGAGTCTATATGACATCTGATAGAAGCAGCTGTGGGATCATTTCAGAACTTTCCTGTTTTTTTTTCTTCTCGTCACTTTTTCTGTTTCAGCTGTTTGACGTTCAAATGTTATATTTAAATATGTAGAAGTCCTCTGTTTAGAATCTGTGCTTTGCAAATGTCTTAACCCCTTAACTGTCACCCTCAAAAACCCTCCCTGCTCAGACAGCAGTCGATGAGGACGCCGGTGTCATTATGAAAGTTAAGGAGATAAATGTTTAGACTATCTTTAAAGATACACTGAAAAATATCCCTTATTAATTCAATTAATTGGCTTAAAATGTATTTTTTAGGGTAAAAATGTGTTGTAGGAAAGTGAGACTTTCAGCTGCTTCTGTTTAATGCATCTGTTTTTTTTACACATGCATAGCTTGTTACCATATGTGTTCTGGGAACACAGACATTGGCAGACTCAGAATCATTAATAATGTTGGTCAGAACATTGTTACTGACCAATGTTTTGACTCTTTTTGCTCAACGGATGAGAAATAAGAACCTATTTCTGCGTCTACCTCAGTCTTCTCTTGTTACTGGACAAATGTTGATGTAAATCTTCTTGGTTTGAACTCGGATTGGATCTGGACTTAAGCATCACTACTTTTATCTTTGGTAGGCATTGTGTTATGAAATGTTGTTCCATTTGAGCTTCCATAAGTAATATCATTTTGGCAACGTTTGCCACTTGGCTATCGTTTTACTTACCTGTTACATTTTCTCCCTTTTTCACACTTTGGACATGGGAATAAAATTGCCCTCATGATCTCTATATGTATATATATTTTTTCCTTCTCTTATAGTGAAACAGGAAATGTGCGGACTGTGGTTTTCCCTGTGGTGTATCTTAATGAGGTAAAAACACACTTTCTGACTCCGGTGTGGCATTTGCAGCCATTCATTAGAAACCTAGTTTAATTCATATTAGTTTAGAAACTACTTGAAAGACAACTATTCTGTTTTACACTTTAATATAATTTTAGGGTTGTATTTAATGGCTTTGATTATCAACCTTGAACTTGCAAAAATCATTTATAATTCTAATAATCTCAACTTAAACTTCATTTATTTATAGTATTATCTGAATAATTTGTTTACGGTTATGGAAAAGTAAAGATCTTCCATTGTTCTACCACCAGAGCGTTCTTATTGACGACGCATCGGCCAAGAAGCTGCAGAGGGTCAATGTCCAGAAGAACGTGGTGGAGAATATCCCATTTCTTGTGATTGGTCTTGGCATCGTCCTGGGAGTAATCTTTATGTTGCTGATGTGTCGACAGAAAGTCCCAGAGGTGAGTTTGCCCCGCAAAGAATCAATAGAGTTGTGTCATCGCAAGAGGCAGTGCAACGGTTTTGTTTAAATGTATTTATATGATCAAATAAAATTACAAATCTGGGAATCAGGAGTAGTAGAGTTGGGTGCAAAAACTCCTGTCTGGTGGATTACAATTTTTAAAAAATAGCAAAATTGTAGCAATTCAGAAACATCAAATACTTGTTCAGCAGACATCGCAATTATCGAACGCCGAATAACAAATTCTGCATGTTAAAAGTTTGTCGTTTGCTCACAAATTGTGTAACGTGTTGCCGTTTTTCAGAGCACTGAAGCAGAACGTCAGCCCCTGATCTCATCGTAGCACCAAGCAGAACCAGTGAGGACGATGGAATAAAATAATCTGACATCTAGACTCCTAACCTTTAGGCAGCCACTCATAACCAGAATCACGCCTTTTCAATATTGTAATGCTTTCAGAAATTTTGTGTTTACAGCAAGAACTAAAGTTGATTGTTTTCATGCTGTAATGTTGCTAAAATCTCTTCTTTTTTTTTTTAACCACTAATTATGGGATTACAAATGAAACCAAGCAGAACTGAGCAGTATTAAACCTAATTATTATTCTTCATTGCAAATAAATGCAATGGGTAGTTTAATTTATTTGCAATGTATATTTACACATCCACAAAGATACACTGCTGTATTTGTGTATGAATATGCTATATTTATACACAAAATGGTACCTGAAAGTGTTTTCCACTTTCATGTGTCCACAAATCAACTGGCCTCTATCAGATGCCATTTTCAGAAAAAAACGAAAAAACAGAAGATAATTTGTTTTATGGTTTTGTGTTAACTGAAAACGTGCAAATACACTGATCACTGAAAGGTTTAACGTAATGAGTATGTTTTTATAAACCAAATGTGTTGTATTAAAAAAAGGCTTCAAAAGTTTATTCAGTGACGATGCTATAATTTGTTGAAGAGTTATCATAACGGCGACTTGTTTGCTTTTCAAACGACGCCAACCTGCAGAACCTGATAATGGAAAAAAATGTGTGAAATAAAACCCTAACAGTATTGCTTCTCGACGATAAAGGGATGGTTTTTATCTGCTGTGAATGCGTTTGCACGGAAAGGAACAAAGGTTGCTTTTTTTTTTTATATCCTGCTCAATTCAACACTATGTCTTGATTTTATTTTTATGATGCTTCTTGGGGATTTTGCTAAACGGAGCGTACAAGAGGTTTTCTGGAAGTGTTATATCTGATGTATTTTTAAGTTTGTTTTCTATTTGAAATGTTAAGTTGCTTGAGAATTGTTGTCGCCCAGCGGGACCGCGGATTTCAAAGCTGCTGATTTTTTAAAAAATTGGTTGATTCTATTCAACATCATAAAATTATTGTGAAATTTCTTTAATATAAATGTCACCATTTACCAACAGGTGCTGTTAATGTTTTGTGCTGTTTATGTAAGAGACTGTTTGCACTACTACTCAAGAGTCTAAACATATGTAATCACTGATTAAATTAACAGAAAAGGTTGTGTGTGTTATTGGCATCTTGTCTTGTTGTTCGTCACGACCAATAAAAGTGATTCAGACATCGGCGATTTGTGTCATCACAATATTGTTTGATAAATTGTTCAGTGTCATGGAAAAGACGCTGGTAACTTGAAGGGAAAATTATATGAACTGCTAAATATAATCTTTTATTTCCACCGGAAATGAATCAAAAATGCATCTTTCGATTAATTAGACTAAGGTCTATTTGCTACTTATGTAAATAAGTAAAAGTCTAAAAGACGGCGAGCTTTATATGCTCTGCAACTATGTAGCAAACCTAAAAAGGGATGTTTTGGGGAAAACAAATAAAATTATATTTTGTTAAAAAGGTAATTTGATTGAAGTTGGCTGGGGAAAGTTGGATTTCCCCTTTTTTACTCAACTTCACACAGCATAGCTGCAGCTGTAGGACAAGATAAGCGAGTGCCGACTTTGTGCTCCAGATTCTGGTTGTTGGCTGACTTGCAGAACTTGCACTGAACCCACTCCAGTTCCTTCACATCCACCTCTTGGCTTGGCTGACGGAGAAATCTTGGCCCGAACAGTACATGTTCTAGCTGAAGGATCACTCTGTCGAGGGCTGCTGGTCCTCACTTTAAGTGTCACAGCAGGTGGTGCTGAAGTGGTCCCAGATGTTTAGAGATAAAAAGCAAAAATCATTGCAGGAGCTTCACTAGAACAGTTATGTCACCCAAATCCAGAGATGGATGGAGCAGGCACAAAATGTACTGGAGTAAGACTGAGTAGCAGAACTTTAGCATATTTGTACTCAGGCAAAAGAAGGAGTTGCCGTCCAAGACGTTACTCAGGTCAGGATGAAAAGGTACACGGTTACTGATCAATAACATCAATCAAGTAATATTTAAAAATTACATAATCAGACTGACCAAAATATAGAGTTATGTGAAAATGTTGGTATTTTAAAGATTACAATGAAAGCAATTCATATGGACAACATAATTACAAAATAAAATCAGTAAAAATACTGATTTTTCCCAAATCAATTTCTTTCAGTCTAAGACTTATGAAACCGTACCAAAATCTACAGGTGTGTGTCTGGTGAATTGTGGGCTAAAACGAGCTTGTTCTTCATTCGGTGCAGTTACTCACAGTGGGTGGAGCATCCAGGAATTTTACTCGACAGTAGCAATACTTCATAATAAAAGTAAAAAGTACATTTTAAAATCTCTGCCCGAACCTCGACAAATTGAACTTTTTGAGTAGGTGCAGAAAACGTTTTTTTTTTTTTTTTTTTGTTTCTCCTGACTGAGTCGGAGCACAGCTCTGTTTTCACCAGGGTCGTCATGAGGGGCCAATCGAAAACAGACTTTGGAAAACCAATAATTAAAAATGTGTTTTGTTATTATTTATGCGGCATTCTATTCATACCCAAGAATGACAAACTATCATTATGTAGAAAAAACATATCCTCACACTCTCAGTTTTGAACATAAACTATAGAAAGAAAACACAAGTTCACATGAAAAGTGTAAAATTTAAAGTATCCATGGATCATGGATACTTTTAAAGATTACATTATCAACATGAGGTGATAGTGCATGTCTAAAATGTTATTCTAACTAGCATTCAGCTCAGACTACTGAGCAAAAGAGTTTGAGCTCATAGAAATGCTGAAGAGTCCGGTACACCTGTAGTGCAGGTTAAGAGGTTGTTATGAGATCTATGGTCCATCAAGAGCAATTTAAAACTACTTGAAGAGAATCAGTTCAAGCATATTGATAACTATGTGCTCTGAGTAACAGTAGATCAGTTGTTATTCTTCCTTTTTACATGCTATGCTAAGCTAAGCTGTAATAGCTCGATATCTGAAAAAACAAACTTTACTCATGCATTTCTGGACATTTTTCATAAAATCTACTTAGCAGAAGCTGTGCAGCCCCTTTAAGGGTTATATTACCTCTGACGTGGACTTGTCCTACATTAGCAGATTAAAGTGTACTTTGGATGCTTCCAGATAAACTTTGACTTCGGTTGTCATTATAAAACTGATAAGTGCCTGAGGATCACTGACTCTGACTCAGGCCAACTCTTCTGCCAAACGTCCACCTTTACAGTAACACATGTACTGAGGGAATTACTCAGATCTTAACTCCTCCCCAACCCAATTAAAGCATTTAATACAAGGAACCAGGCAAAGGAAGCCTGGAAAGCAGCATCCTTCCACAAGCTTCATCTGCAAACAGCATGACGACGCTTCAGGAAAAAATCATCATCATTTCCGTTTTTCTGTCCCTTATATGTCTCACTCAGGTGGGTTGAGATGCATGCTATGATTTTTTTTTTTTAAAGTTAACAAATAATTCTTGTATTGGATTTAAAAAAACAAAAAATAAAAACTGAATAAAAGAGCTTCTTAAACGGTTAAATATTTACTTTTGCAGGTCAACTCAGTACCTGTTCCTGACAACTGGGACAGTCTGATCCAGAGGACGAAGCGATCGCTGCTGTGGCGCTGGAACAGTCTGAAACCTGTCGGAGCCAGCTGCAGAGATCCTTCAGAGTGTGGCACAAACCACTGCAGGTAAAACCGATTTGTGGAGCTCAATAATCCTCTACTTGAATGATTTTTGGTCACCACTTCTACAGCACCTGATGATAGTGAGCGTGTGCGTGTAGCCATTCTGTTTTTTTTAGCTATTTATGGAAGCAAATATGACATTTAAAGGAGAGAGAAGGAATCCTTAATGTGATTCACACATCTGAATGTGATCACATTTCTGTGAGGGTTTTTACGACGTGTTCACATGCGTTTTGCGTGGCGCGATCAGAGTCCAAGTCAGAGTTCAAGTTGCAATTAACGCTTCTGCTTATCTTTTGCAGGAGAAACATTTGTTCCTTCTGACTCTCCGTCTGCACAACAGACCCACAAACACAACTCTGAAACAAATGGAGCCGCCTGTGTGAAATTCCTCCTCTGTCGATATGGTCAAACTAAAAGGCGTGAAGGAAGTTTTTTTTTGTGTGTGTGTGTGTGTGATTATTTTGTTTTTATTTTAAATAAGAGCCTTTATGGAGGAACCTTTGCCGCCATCAGCCTCATCACTGGGCTGGTTGTGTAATCTGAATGTATGTTTGATAAGACAATACAAACGTTCACCCTCAGTCTGTGAGCTCTGACTTTATTGGCACATGTTGTTCCTCTGATGTATTTATTTGTATATTTTTGTAAACTTTGTAAATGTTCAAATACACTCTACCTTTTTCACGAGCTTGTACATTTTTTTTCAGTATTACAGCAAATTAAAAATACTCCCCACAGTTCTTGCCAGTTTTTAAATAAAAGGAACACGCAAATTATTCTTTGATATGAATCTATCCCTATGCGTTTCATGACAAGTGTTTTCCAGATTACGTTAGGTAACTCCTTTCTAGGCAACCAAGTACTTTGTAATAGGATAGAATAGAATAAAACAAAAAATATCAGAAAACTACATCTAAAAAACAACATTAAGAATAATATATTTTAGAGGATTACAGCATAAAAATACTGTCCATTTGTCAGAAACGGCGCACTTTTAGCCGAGGGATCACTTTGAAAATAAACAGACATAAAAAAAATAATTTCAGTGTGCATTTATATATAATGTGCATTAAAAATACAACAGTCTAATTGCAATTTGTGAAACATAAAAACTGTGCAGAAAAACAAAAATGTAGAATACAAGCAGAAATATTATTTAAAATGAGTAAAACTGCATAAACAATGTCCAAAAGTGACGTTATGTTTTAACCAGTTTTTCTGTTTTCCACCATCAACTACTAAATGTCTCCCTATGATTGAAGTCATGGTTTGAACACACCGTTTAAAAGAATTTCACAAGATCAGGTTTTCTTCTGCGCGATTATACTTTTCAAACAGTAAGCAGTTTGGACTGTGTCTTTCTCAGCTGCTTTACACCAAATCAAACTGAACTCTGCAAGTAAAGCAGAAAACCTTGAGCTTTCTAGAAGCTCTTGAACTATTCTGATGAAGCAAAGAAAAGGACTTCCTTTTTCTTTCTTTACCACTAGAGGGCGACATAAGTCAATAAAAAATGAGTGGTGGAACACGCTGGACTGTTCTGGAGGTTTTACACCAGGGGTCCCCAAACTTTTTCCTGTGAGGGCCACATAACTTTTCCCTTCTCTGCTGGGGGCCGGAGTCAATTTGTAACAGAAAAAGTGAGACGATTGCAGGAGTGCCTAAATGTAAAAATGTATTGTTTTCCAGAAAGCACAATCAAATAACTCTCTCTGGGTTCTTAGCAGAACAAAAGTCAGGAAATAAATAATAACACTATTAATGAAATAAATAATAACCAAATAACCCTCTCTGGGTTCTTCACAGAAAAAATTCAGGAAGTATTATAGTCCGTATTTTCCTAACTATGAGCCGCACCGGACTATAAACCACAACCCCAAAGTTTTTTTTTTAAACCAGTAAACATACACATACAGTGGGGCAAAAAAGTATTTAGTCAGCCACCAATTGTGCAAGTTCTCCCACTTAAAAAGATGAGAGAGGCCTGTAATTTTCATCATAGATATATACCTCAACTATGAGACAAAAGGAGAAAAAAAAATCCAGAAAATCACATTTTCTGATTTTTAAAGAATTTATTGGCACTATATGGTGGAAAATAAGTATTTGGTCAGCTACAAACAAGCAAGATTTCAGGCTCTCACAGCCGTGTAACTTCTTCTGTAAGAGGCTCCTCTGTCCTCCACTTGTTACCTGTATTAATGGCACCTATTTGAACTCGTTATCAGTATAAAACTTTAGGTTACTTTCGTAACCCCGGTTCTCTGAGTAGCATGAGTGAGTGTCTCACTATGGGAACGCCCTCGGCGTGACCTCATCAGAAGCTCCAATTACACTCCACCAGCCCTGATTGGCTGGGGATAAGTCTGTCAGTGGCCGGGAGAGGGGGCATGTCCCACCCCCTACCTATTTATAGGACTGGCCCTGCACAGACAGATCATTCAAAAACTCACCCCCTCTTCCTCGTTACGAATGAGCAAGGAGGGTGGCTAGGTGAGACACTCACTCATGCTACTCAGAGAACCGGGGTTACGAAAGTAACCTAAAGTTCTCTTTCATAGCATTCGTTTCGTGTCTCACTATGGGAATATCCTGACTCCCGGATTGCAACGCAGACCCAAGACCGACTGCTGACAATATAAGTCATTGATGGGTGCTTGGAGCCACTGACGCCAAGCTGAGCACTGAATGCGCCAGCGGTTGAGCTGTGACATCAAGCTTATAAAACCGAGCAAAGGTATGGGGGGAAGCCCAGCTTGCTGCGGCACAGATTTCCTGAATGGGAACTCCTCTAAAGAGGGCCCATGAGGTGGTCAGACCTCGTGTAGAGTGGGCACGAAGGCCCTCAGGAGGCTGCTGTCCCTTAGAGGTGTAGGCTAAAGCAATTGCAGCAACTATCCAGTGTGAAAGCCGCTGCTTTGACACAGGTTTACCAAGGTGACCTTTTGCCCAAGAAACAAACAGCTGGTCACTGTTCCTCAACATTTTGGTCCTATCCATATAAGTGTGCAGGGCCCGAACTGGACAGAGTCCATGAAGACGCTCCTGCGCCACTGAGGAAAAAGGTGGGGGGCTAAAAGACACCAAGTCTATTGCCGAACATGACCCCAACACCTTAGGCAAAAACGCAGGATTAGGAATTAAGGTCACCCTTCTATTCCCTGCAGAGAATATGGTACAAGCTGGGTTCACTGAACAAGCATGAAGCTCACCCACCCGCTTAGCTGAAGTAAGAGCCAGTAAAAGCGCTGTCTTCAGAGTAACAAATCTCAAATCCACCTGTCTCAGGGGCTCAAATGGAGCATCCATCAGAGCATCCAGAACCAGGGGAAGGTCCCATGATGGGGCCAGGGGCTTCGAGACAGGAAGACGACGACGAACACCCTTCATAAACTGGCAAACCAAGGGGTGCTGTCCCACATTTTTCCCACCAAAACCGACATGGCAAGCTGAGATTGCTGCCAAGTACACTTTTATGGTGGAAAAAGCCCTACCCTTATCCAGGAGATCTTGCAGGAAAGTCAAAATGGTAACCACAGAGCACTGAAATGGTATTTCCTGTGCTTCTCCACACCATCTTTCAAATATGGCCCATTTGCAGTCATATAGAGACCTGGTAGAGGGGGCCCTCGCACTCTGGATTGTCTCAATAACATTGTGTGGGAGACCTACAGAGTGTAAGTTGAACCACTCACGGGCCAGGCCCATAGTGCCAGTCTTTCCAGGTGGGGGTGGAGGATTTCCCCCCCTGCCTGAGACAGCAGGTCCCGCCGCAGTGGTAAAGGCCATGGTTCTCCCTGGAGAAGCTGGATTATCTCTGCCAACCAGTGCTTTGATGGCCAGTGAGGCGCAATGAGAATCATTGACAAGCCTTCGGCTCGAACTCTGGCTATTGTTGGCAGAATGAGGGCTACGGGAGGAAATGCATACAGGAGAGCTCGGGGCCAACGGTGGGAGAGAGCATCCACCCCCAGTGGTGCATCCCGGTCGTGAAGGGAGAAAAATAGAGGGCACTGTGCGTTTTCCCGAGACGCAAACAGGTCTATTGAGGCCTGCCCGTAACGCAGCCAGATCAGCTTCACCACCTCGGGGTGAAGTCTCCATTCTGCATACAGAGGGTTTCCCCTGGAGAGAAGATCTGCTCCCCGGTTTAACACTCCTGGGACATGAGTGGCCCTCAATGACAGAAAATGAGTGCTGCTCCACATGACCAGTTTGTGGGCCAGCATATGAAGATGTTGGGATCTCAGACCCCCTTGTCGGTTTATGTATGCCACCACAGTTGTATTGTCTGTCCGGACCAATACATGATGACCTTTTAGAAAAAGGAGGAAATGTCTCAGTGTCAGGAGAACAGCCAACAGTTCCAGATAATTTATATGGAACACATGCATGTGCCTGTCCCATGTCCCATTTACTGATTTCCCTTCGAAGATCCCCCCCCAGCCTGACAGGGAGGCATCCGTGGTCACCACTTTTCTGCTGTGCATAGTTCCCATGGGAACACCCTGAGTTAGGAAGTGTACACTTCTCCAGGGACGTAGAGCTGTGCTGCAGGTGGCTGAGACCCTCACTCTGTAGGGAGGGTGTAGGCCCCTCATCTGAGAAGCCACCCAACGTTGGACTCCTCTCATATGAAGGCGACCTAATGGAACAACGTCTAAAGCTGAGGCCATCAGACCCAGTAATCGTCTGCACAGATGGAGAGATACAAAATTTTTCCTGTGAAACAGGGACATGCAGTTCATAAGTGATTTTACTCTCTCCTCCGTGAGTTTCACTCTGGCTTGGGCAGAGTCTAGAAACAGACCGATAAAAGAGATTCTTTGACAGGGAAATAGGATGCTCTTCTCCACATTTATTGTGAATCCCAAATCCAGCATATGTTTTAAGAGCAACTTTGTATGATCTGCAGACTCCTGCTGTGATGGAGCTGCGATCAACCAATCGTCTATGTACATGGCTACACGAATCCCCTGCTGCCTGAGTGGTGCCACAGCAGCTTCTGTGCATTTCACAAACACTCTTGGGCTCAAGGAAAGGCCAAAAGGAAGAACGAGATACTCGTAACATTTCCCCTGAAATGCAAATCTTAGATATTTCCTGTGTGGTGGATAAATTGGAATGTGAAAATACGCATCCTTGAGATCGATTGATGTGAACCAATCGCCTGGACGTAGGAAACGTAACAGAGAAGCGTGTGTCAGCATTCTGAACTTGTATTTCCTCAGATGCCTGTTTAGAGCCCGAAGGTCTAAGATTGCACGCATCCCTCGGCCACCTTTCTTTGGAACCAGGAAATATCTGGAGTAAAAACCTGCTTGGTTTTTGTCCTTGGGGATCAATTGTATCGCTCTTTTCTCCAATAGAGAGGATATTTCCTCTTCTAGGAAAAGAGCTGCGGAGCCACTGGCCTGCGATTGAATCACCCCTCTGAACCGTGGAGGCGGCAGGGCAAATTGCAGCCGGTATCCACGGTTTATTGTTCTTAAAATCCACTCTGAGTTTGTGCAGTTTGCCCAGCTTATCAGTCTCAGTGACAGCGGACTGACAGGCCAGTTTGTGTTGCATGGGGTAATACCGCCCCCTTGTGGCACTGGTTTGCGAGACTTCACATCTCGTACTGCGCATGCGCGAGGGCTTCCCTCGGTCATGCGTCTGTTTATTGGGGGGAGAGGCTGCGCTCCTGTCAGGGAGCCGCAAACCAGCTCCCTTCTTATTGGTATTTGTTTGTTTTGCAACATTTTTAGCTGCGCCCTTGGCGTTTTGCCTGGATGCGGCAGCTTGTGAAAGTTTAATGTTCTGTGACACAAAACAGTGCTTGTGGGACATGAATCGTGCCCAATGCGGGACATTCTGAACCGAACAGGGTCCCCGTTTCGTGCGCACTGAGCGGGCTCGAACATCCCCTCGTTTGTGCGCCGAACTTTGCTGAACTTTATGGAAGGGCTCGGTAACGGAGCCGTGTCTGAGAACGAGTCCAGCTCGCGCTCTGTCTTCCAAGAGGCTGTCAGGCCAAACGCTTCCTCCTCCTCACCGTCTGAGTGGACGCGGGTGGCGGCTGATCCAGGCGAGCGGCTTCGGGTTTCCTAGGCCAGGAGCCCTTCACTGCAGCGCCCTTCGAAGGAGGATTAGCAGCTGTCTGGGTCTTCGGCAGCTTAGGGATTCTGAAAGTGGGAGGCAAACGCGCCGCTGCCTGTGCGAAGGTTTGGCGCTGAGTTGTGGGGGCGGTGGCTGTGTGCACCGGCGCACGTCTTGGGAGACACAGCTTTAAAGCCTCATCATCCCTTTTCTTTTCCTCACACCTCTTTTGCATAGATGTAACAGCTGCACCAAACAGGCCCTGCGGGGTGATGGGGGTATCGAGGAGGTCCTCCTTTTCCCTGGTGGAAAGCGTGGTTAAGTTTAACCATCTAGCTCTTTCCTGTAGAACCATGAGCCCCATAGTTCTCCCCATAGCCTGGATCGCTACCTTATGGAGATGGAGACAGTGATCAGTGATGATACACACTTCGTCCCACAGTGTAGCGTCCGGTGATGCATTCATTTCCTCCTCCAGCTCCGCCTGATACGCCATTAACATGGAAGAGGCGTTCATGGCGCGGACTGTTAGAGCGGCCGCCTTGTAGGATTTCTCCGTCAAGTTTGATTGGAAACGGTCCGCTGCTGAGGGGAGGGATGGAGCCGACCCACCCGAGGACATTGAAGCTTTCGGGTGAAGGTGCGCTGCCACCACCGGCTCGACTCGAGGCATTTGGCGGAGACCGTGGTCGTCCATTCCCTCGCAGTCTAGAACTGAGCCACCTGCCACTGGGTGCTTCTCCCTGTACGGTTTGCTGCGCCAGGAAACTGAAAATTCCTCCAGCAACTCGGGGAAGAAAGGCAGGAACTGCTTTCCCGTTCTCTTGGCTTTTGGCAGCTTTTTGCCGTCGAAACGTGATCTTGCTGCTTCAGCCTGAACTTCGGGCCACTGGATATTAAGTTTTGCTGCAGCGCGTTTACACACGTCATGCAGGTCCACATCCAAGGCAGACGAAGAGTCGCCATCACCGGCCTGGCTGACGCCCGAAGGTGTGGGTTTTGCAACCCGACCTCGGAGCACCAGAGGCGGTTCATCATCCTCATCGTCGTCGGTGATGAGAAGCTCAGAACCTGCATTCGAGTCTCCGTCATCATCACCTGCCATGGGGTAATCGAGCGAGCAAGCTGTGAAGCTATCGCCGCTCACATCCGGTGGCAACGGGTTAACAGCGTCAAGCATATCACCCCAGCTTGGTCCTGGTTCTGCATCAGGGATCGGCATCAGTCCTTGAGCTGCCGTTTCTTGGCTAGCTACAGCAGAAGCCAGGACGGGGTCGCCTCCGGACAGTGTCACTTGACGGACCAGACGGCGACGCAGCACTTTGAGAGAGAGCCGGCTACAATGAGAGCACTCCTCCGATGACTCAAGGGCTGCTTGGGCATGCCTTAAGCCGAGACACGTCACACACATTTGGTGAGTGTCCCAGCTTGAAATTTTATTTCCACACGGGCAAGCTCGTGGGCCTTCGTTCGATTTAGCGTCAGCCTTTCCGGCGTCCATGCTAAGTACAGGAACGATTTCTGCAAGCTACAGTGAAGCTGGTGACAGCTAAAATGGCTAGCCTGATATGGCTAGTTGTACGGGAGCGTTGCGGCTTACCCTGCTGGTAGCTAGCACAGTAATAGCTTGCGTGAAGTATCGCTACTTCTGTCGGTATTGCTACCAATGGAGTATTGCTACTCGAGTGAAAAACAGTGAAGCGTATGTCTACCCAGCACAGTTTTTCCTGCTAACAGTGCTGTTTTGCAACAGACTGAACGCTAGTTTTCTCCCTTTATACACTACCAGTCTGGAAGCGAAGCGCCCGGCGATCGAGTTCGCACCCGTATCTATGGACAGTTAAGCTAGGCTCCAAAAAGGCAGGCGAAAGAGAGAAAAACCAGTTGGGACTTCTGCTCGTAACGAGAAGAGGTTTTTGAATGATCTGTCTGTGCAGGGCCAGTCCTATAAATAGGTAGGGGGTGGGACATGCCCCCTCTCCCGGCCACTGACAGACTTATCCCCAGCCAATCAGGGCTGGTGGAGTGTAATTGGAGCTTCTGATGAGGTCACGCCGAGGGCGTTCCCATAGTGAGACACGAAACGAATGCTATGAAAGAGAACACACCTGTCCACAACCTCAAACAGTCACACTCTAAACTCCACCATGGCCAAAACTAGAGAGCTGTCAAAGGACACCCGAAACAAAATTATAAACCTGCACCTAGCTGGGAATACTGAATTTGCAATAGGTAAACAGCTTGGTGTAAAGAAATAAACTGTGGGATCAATTATTAGAAAATGGAACACATACAAGACCACTGATAATCTCCCTCGATCTGGGGCTCCATTCAAGATCACACCTCGTGGGGTCAAAATGATCACAAGAACGGTGAGCAAAAATCCAGAACCACATGGGGGAACCTAGTGAATGACCTGCAGAGAGCTGGGACCAAAGTAACAAAGGCTACCATCAGTAACACACTACGCCGCCAGGGACTCAAACCTGCAGTGCCAGACGTGTCCCCCTGCTTAAGACAGCACATGTCAAGGCCCGTCTCAAGTTTGCTAGAGAGCATTTGGATGATCCAGAAGATGACTGGGAGAATATCATATGGTCAGATGAAACCAAAGTAGAACTTTTTGGTCAAAACTCTACTCGTCGTGTTTGGAGGAGAATGAATGCTGAGTTGCATCCAAAGAACACCATGCCTACTGTGAAGCATGGGGGTGGAAACATCATGCTTTAGGGCTGTTTTTCTGCCAAGGGACCAGGACGACTAATCCGTGTAAAGGAAAGAAAGAATGGGGCCATGTATCATCACATGTTGAGTGAAAACCTCCTTCCATCAACAAGGGCATTGAAGGTGAAACGTGGCTGGGTCTTTCAGCAGGACGATGATCCCAAACACACCACCTGGGTAACGAAGAAGTGGCTTCGTAAGAAGCATTTCAAGGTCCTGGAGTGGCCTAGCCAGTCTCCAGATGTCAACCCCATAGAAAATCTGTGGAGGGAGTTGAAAGTCCGTGTTGTCCAGCGACAGCCCCAGAACATCACAGCTCTAGAGAAGATCTGCATGGAGGAATGGGCCAAAATACCAGCAACAGTGTGTGAGAACCTTGTGAAGACTTACAGAAAACGTTTGATCTCTGTCATTGCCAACAAAGGGTATATAGCAAAGTATTGAGATGAACTTTTATTATTGACCAAATACTTATTTTCCACCATATTTTGCAAATAAATTCTTTATAAATCACAAAATGTGATTTTCTGGATTTTTTTTCTCCTTTTGTCTCTCATAGTTGAGGTACATCTATGATGAAAATTACAGGCCTCTCTCATCTTTTTAAGTGGGAGAACTTGCACAATTGGTGGCTGACTAAATACTTTTTTGCCCCACTGTATATAAGCCTGAGATATCTCTGCCGCTCCAGGTTTTCCACAGCGATGCAGCAGCAGCAGAGGGGGACGGACACCCAAAATTTTAGTCAAAACAGGTCAACTGAATATCACATTTATTATGTTGAAAAAGAAAAGTTGCCAAGTTTAGATTTAACTGAACTGATTACGGTCGTTTCCGAACGATAACTGTAACAGTTAAAGTGCTGATCCTTTGTGTTGCTACTAGCATGTGCTAAATGAAAATGGGCGCCATCTTCTTCTTCTTCTTCATCTTCTTCTTCTTTAGATTTCAACAGCAGCTTGCATCCATTATTATTGCACTACTGCCATCTACTGGATACTAATATCTATACCTTAAATTCTCATAATGATCCCAGTATTATTTAAAAAACTGTTAAATAGCATTTCCCCTCAATGCTATTTAACTGATCAACATTCTCAAATTTCAATTCCCTATTAAAACCTAATTCCGTTTTAATGGGCGCTTTCTTTTTTTATTTACAATTTTGACTTCCAAAGATTCACTTTGTAATGGTCTCGCTATCGTGTCTTATACCAAAACTATCAGTCAAACTCCTTTCACACGAGTCAGGATTAATTAGTTCTTCCTTTATTTCCATGTAGAATGGAGTTAAACTGTCAAAACACAAACAACTCAGGATGAACTCAGAGCAGCTTACAGATTAAGTGTTTTACATTCAGTTACACACATTAGAAGTACAACTGATACAACAGCTACCTCAGAATGCTATGAGCGGCAATGCTACGTAACGACCTGAGAAATCTTAGCAGCCTGTTAGTTAGCAATGACGTAGCACATAATCAAATCGCCCGCAGTTATTTCCAAAGCTAATTCAATAAACAAGTTACTTATTTTATCATATGTTAACATAAAGGCTCATTTTGAAGTATAAGCTGCTACTTACAGGCATTGCTTCGAAGAACTCGACCGGAATGCGGCGTTCATAACAGACACGTGTGTCCATCTGCTCTACCGCTACCAACCGTACTGATTACGTAACATAAAAGTCGAACAGTTCCCTAAAAGTCCAACAGATGGCAGCAATGCGCCATGCAAAACAAAACACCCTCAGTTTACAGGACACACTTCCTGCTAAAGAGCCCCCTGGTGGTTGAAGAAAAATCTACATATAAACCGGAAAATACAATATATGAAAAAAAAAATCTGAATGCTTTCTGGTATTGTTCAGGGGGCCGGACCAAATGTGGAGGCGGGCCGGATCCAGTCCGCGGGCCGTAGTTTGGGGACCACTGTTTTACACGTTTCCCCACTCAGTTCCCCATTTAGAACTGTCTGTCTGTCCGTCCGTCGTTCATCCCCCATTTATTGATTTTTGAAAAATTATTTCTATTGACACATTTCAGGTTTTTAAATCTTAATTGTTTTTCTGCTTCACATAGTTAAAATATTAAGCAGTGGTGAGTAAATGCTACAAAATGTTATGCTGATGGTTAATTGACGCTTTGAACGACGCGGTGGTTACATTCTATTCTATTCTATTCATATAAAGAACGTGTTGCCATTTATCCTACCTTGTGTCCTGGATACTTTTAGCAGCAGTCTTTCTTCTCTCTTCTAATTGGCTGAAGACCTCGTGACGTAACATCTCCGGCAGCCTGAGCGGTGCTGATGTGGCGGCGTGGGGGCCGAAGATGATCGTGTGTGTCTGCATCTACATGCCGGACCGGTTTCATGTGGGTCTCCAACACAGTTAGCGTAGATAGATTTTAAAAGTGGAAGCACTATTTTTTTTATTATTAAGAAACTATACAGTTTTGTGTGAACCTGGAAGAGAAACAAGCTTGTAAAATGTTTTCATGAGGAATCAGCAATTGGAAGGCGCTCATCTACTGTGACTGACGGCCGTTTTCAAGTAGGTTTTTTCTTTTTTGCTAATGCATTGGTGTATAAGTGCTGCTATCTGCTTCTTCTTGTCAAAATCATTTTGTTTTCTAATGCTAGTAAATTGTTGTGCATCCGAGCTGCTTCAGATATGATGCTGCTGCCATGGATGCTTTGGTTATGCATGTGTGCACAGACGCTCTTTTATCTATCATGGTGCCCTACTTATAAAACCCTGGTGGAAAACAAACACAACTTATTTTAAGTGTTGGCTTTTCAAATCAGGGCAGAATAACGGCGGAATATACCTTTTATGATAAACGCCTCATGTTTGCAGAGTGTCATATTTCAGTAAAACTCAAGAAAAAATACCAAAAGGAAGCTCATCCTTGGTGCATTTAAAGGAATTATGTGTCTTAGCTCTTATAATCTATCTCAAAGATACTCATGTGTGTGATCAACCGCAAGTGGAAGTTACTATTACAATTAGCCATTTTGAAGCATTTTGCTGTATATTAAGACAGTTATAATTACATCAGGTGTTAGAGAAGCAGCTGGTCTGCAGGAGTGAGAAAATGTAATTGGTGCACAGAATTTTCCAGTTTTAAAATTAACGGTTATTTCCTAGTGAAGAACAATAAGGCAGTTCTGTTTCAGAAAACAAGTTAAATGTGCTAGTTAATTATACAAAAAAGGTTAAATAAAGGTGTATAATGAAAATAATTAAGGTCTAGATGTCAAACCTGGCTAAAATATCCTTGCAACTAAGGCAGGACATTTTAGAGTGAGCTGGGCATTAAAAATCCAAGTAAACCTTTATAACTCCAAAATTGTTTTAAGGAAAAGTGGATATATCCTGAACGATCACGAAGCCAAAGAGATCACTGAGGAATGTTGTGACTAAAGCACTCCAAATTAAAAATCATTAGGTGTGCTATGTTTTTCAATCATCACTTCTTAATTTAGACATTTGGGTAGTGTAATCGCTTTTAATGTTTTGGTGGAGAAAATTGATTAAAAATGCACACTTCCTCTTAATTATGAACTTATGTGAGTGATTTTTAAACGTAATTCTGAAAGCTAACATGCCTTGATGCACAGTAAAAGAAATAATACATGGTTGTGAAAATGTACAGATACAAGACAAAGTAAAAAAAAAATACAGTTAGAAATCTAAAAAAGTCTACATATCCAGATAACTTCTTTTAGATAGCTTTTAGTAAAAGTCATGGGAAACAATTCACATTTCTTCTTTAGCGAATATTACTAAACAAAGTTTTATGAAGAACAAGGAACATGTCACTATTCCCACACTGAAACACGGTGGCGGCATCATCATAAATTATTCATACTTACGGAAAATCCTGGTGGAAAATCTTTTAGATGCTGCAAAAGACTTCAGCCTGGGGAGCTTACCTTCAAAGTCTAACACTATCATTTGTGATTATAATATGACAAAATGTTCAAGAAACATTTTTACAAAGTAACGTAGAAGTTACTTTCCCCTACCCGTCAGGCAAACATCCCTTCAGACAATTAATTGCTCTAAAGTCCGCTTTTATCCTCTTCAATATTAGACAGTAAATTCAAACCATTTTGAGTTGGGATGAAATTGTCTCATTAGAGGCTGAAATCAGAGATAACGAGCCACATTATGATCACAGCGGGCTTCGGCCTCTGCTTCCATTTAACTGACTCCAGTCATTGTAAAGGGCTGGCATGAAGCGACAGACATCCAGAGTCCAGTTAATCGCAGCCATCTCTGTGCTGCAACCCGATGAAGGCGGGACTGATCCACTTGGATCCAGAAATTCTCCAGTCCTCCTCGGTGGCTGGCCTACTTCTTTCTAATTGAATCAAACTCTACTGCAAATCAGCAGGGATACGATAAATCCGTCTATTTTTTTACATAACAAACATGTATGAGCAAATGTAGATTATCTTAAAAAGAAGCAGAGGTTGGTAGTAACCACTTACACTTAATTGAGTAAAAGAAAAAGTATTTTTAATAGTAGTTTTACTGCATAAGACTTTTTACTTCAGTAAACAATTGCAGCAAACAATAAATTGGCGCTGGAAGTACTCTATCCTGATCTAACATAAAAACACATTATCTACTGTAAGTATAAATTTCATAAGTTATAAATTACTTGTAAAAGTATCTTCTGCTTAAAATATGTTGATTTGTAATTATGTCATTTGTGGGGGTTTTTTTGTTTTAGTTTTTAAAAATACTATAATTTGCACGTAACTTAAGTTTTTTTTGTCTTATGACATTTTTAACTTAATATTTAGTCTCTAGAATTAGGCACAACCTTGCAAACACAAATCTTTTTTTCCTCACGTCTTTGATTATCAGCATCACATTCCTGCTGAGTCCCTATGGAAGCCGCAAGGCATTGTAACTAATTTGGGTCCATTTTTCTTTAATTAACAGTGACAGTGTGTAATCTGTTGTGCATTTGATTTTATATTTAATCAACTCTAGAACCTGGTAAAGAACAGTTTTTTTCTTTTCTTTTTTGTTGCGTCTTGCAACGTAAAAATTCGTAAACGGCCGACCAGATGTGAAGGTGCATTTACTTGTCAGCAGTGTCGACGGAGCATCTCTGCAGTGCAGCTGCCCTAGTTACAGAGCAGCTGACTAACTGTGTGATTGTGGTTGGTCCGAACGGAGAGGAAAAGAAAGGAGGGGTTTGTTAGTGGTCGACTGAATTATGGAGCGCTACACTCGGCTGAGGCCCAGAGGCGCAGATCACAGAGGGAGTTTGAGGTCTGGTGCAGACTGCGATAGCAGCATCCTGTAGTTCTGCTTAGTGTTCATCTCTCACTTTTTTTTCAGCCTGCTTTCTACTCCGTTTTTAATTCAGGTGCTTTGACACCTCAATCAATCAATCAATCAATCAATCAATCAATCAATCAATCAATCAATCAATCAATCAATCAATCAATCAATCAAATTTTATTTGTATAGCACATTTCAGCAGCAAGGCATTTCAAAGTGCTTTACATAATTAAAATAAAAACAGCATGTGACATTGAATAAACAGTGAGAAAGAGAAAGAGATTTAAAAAAAAAGATAAAAACACCAAACCCGAACCCCTTTAGGACTTCAGTTAAATGTCGTTTAACTGGGATTCTAACCCTCAGGGACTTTAGTCAAAAACACAGTTTGACAAGGACTCCAACCTCTAGGTTTTTAGTTGAAACGCCGTCAACTGGGACTCTAAACCCCATAGAACTTTAATTAAACGTCGTTTAACTGGGACGTTTTCCGGGGGGCTTTACATCATTAAAACGTAGAAAAGAAATTAAAAACATTAAAGACATAAAAACATGGAAGACATCAAAACCCGCACTCTAACCCTAAATCCCAAAGATCACAGACCAACGTCACAGATCTGAGGTTTGGGAGGAAAAAAAACAATCCTAGCAGCTTCACAAGGATTATTTTCCTTCTGATCTCAATCACAAATGAAAATTTAAAAAGCTGATCCAAAGATTTTGGTTTTTGTTCTAATCGAGATGCAAACAACCAGTACAAGCTATTTAAAGATAACTCGTTTGGCTGAGGTTTGGGATAACCTCAGCATTTTTTTCCCCCAAATCAAAACCCTTATGTGTTTTACTTCTGCAGAATATTTTTAGGAACGTGGAGACAGCATGATCGGAGCGTCCACTCTACCGGGTCACGCTTTGCTAGCGTGCCACTTCCCAGTGGTGCAGCTTCCCACCTGGCAGCTTCCGGTCCAGGCCCTGTGCAGCTCCGCCAAGAGGCCCAGCCGGCTGTGCTCGTCCGGTCTGACCCGGGCGGTGTCCCTCCCGGAGCAGGACACGCTCACTCGAGAACACTGCTTCACGGGGGAACGGAGGCCCTTTTCCAGCAGCTACAGCAGTCTCCGTGAGGATCGGGTGGAGGAAGAGGGGACCAGCGACAGCAGCGGCAGGTACGATTCCAACTCGTCGCCAGAAGAGACGGGCTCCAACAGCAAGGAGGAAAACTGCGGAGCTGCAACCACCCAGCGCTCGCACAACTCGTTCATTCCCAACCCAGATCTGGATGAGGACGAGGAGGACGAAGACAGCGATGGAGACAACCTCCACAGGTATCGCGAGGATTCCTCTTTCGTGCTGCAAGGAAACTCCAACTGGTCGCTGAGCAACGGCGGTAGCGACGCACTGCTCCATGAGGACGTGGACAGCGAATGGATGAATGAAGGATTAATGCTGGGAATGGGATGGAACCAACACTGGCTGTCTAACCAGATGGACCCGCTGCAGTCAGGATGCCGGGGTTGTGCTGTGAGCAGATCTGGCATCGCTCTTCTGTCTTGTTTGGAGCAGGACTCAGACAGACTGCGAGAGAACATTTACACGGAGCACAAATGTTCCCCGGATCTGCTGCCCAACGTTCACACAGAAGACGCGAGTGACTCCTCCTGCAACAGCTCAGACGGCGTCCTGGTTAACTTCTGTACCATCTACAACAAAAGCAACAATCCTGCCACACCACAGGATCTCAGCAGCCCTGCTGTCAACCCCTGTCGGTCATCTGAGGGGTCTGTGTTCCTCAATCTCCAGCCTGTTCCTCAACAGGCCCAGAGAGAAGAAGCTGGGCCGACACCGTCCGGCCTAGATTCAAACTGCAACCTTTACTCCCAGGAGCCGGCGGCTCCGGGTCTCTCTGCGCTGGAGGTTACAGATCTGGTTGCATGCATACGAAGTCAGGACACGCTGGCCATGGGGACAAACCAGAAGTACTACAAGCTGGTGACCTGTGACCTCTCATCCCAGTCGCCAAGCCCCGCCTGGTCTAGCCTCACCAGCTGTCTCGAAGGGCCTGGAAGAAGCGGCACCATTCTGGCCCCTCTTGACTCTAAAAAGGAAGGAGCACCCAAGGAAAACATGGAGGTCGGTGTGTAAAAAGATATTTAGATTCGAAATTCCACAGTGAAACACAGATCAACATCAAAACACTTCATTCATGTCAGATTCACGATGTGAAACTTAGCAAATACTTCATAAATATTCATTTCTAGAAGATTATAACTCGGCTAACTGTTAAACTGCACGTAAATAAAATCAAATGAAGAACATTTATTGCACTAACAAAGCAACACATTAGATGCAGTTTTGCGTTTAGGTATCTGCAGTCGCTGGGTAATGCATCATCTATGGCAACCTTGAACTGACAATAGCTAAAGCAAAAACGCTAACCTTGACAGTGAGCACTTGCTACAAAAATATTTTTAAGAAAAATTATTATTATAGAAAGGCAAACTGATGTAAAAACAGGATTCTTTGTGGAAAATATGTTGAGAATGAACACATTACGAGTATAAGGTAAAAATTAGGAAAAAAATTTACAGCAGGTAAATTGCTAAGTTATGACAGAAACCTTGCTTAGTAAATAAATACATATCCTTTCTTTAAGGCAAGCGACCACCAGGTTGCCACCACCTCCGCTGCCCCCTGCAGGAAGCAACATTTGCAGGGCACCCAGAGCTTCTCCCACATGCCTTGTTCGCTGTGCGGCAGCCAGCGTAGCCCACATAGTAGCAAATGCCAAGAAACAGGAGCTGAATCCACCCAGCCATCTGTGATTCAGGAGCGGGATTACAATGATGTCAACGCCACTGACAAGGGTAAGGAGAGAAAGTTTGATATCCTTCTTCTTTTTGAGGGAAAAAGAAATAAAAAATCCAAATTTAAAATGCTGTGTTTCGCTGATGATAACGTCTAATTTCTGTCAGGTGTTTGGTGCTGTGAAATGGGACGCTGCAGTAAGCCACGAAGGCCAACTTCTTTGCCCATCCAGCCGTTCGTTCTGCTCCCCGCAGAAAAGCCACAGTATCAGCCTCAACTGCTAGGAGGCCTGATTGAGCAGTACCTAAACCAAAAGAGCAGCAAGCCTGCTGGCTCCCCGAATGGACCCAAGTCGACGGAGAAAAGAAGCCAGTGTTTGTCCGAACTCCAGCCGTCCCCAGTGGAGCGCCTCTGCCCAATATTCTTGGAGGCAGCGTCCAGCTCTGGCACCTGTTCCACCTGCACTCCGAGTCCAAAATGTTTCAGCTGTAGACACATGTGGAGTCCAAAGTCCCAAAGAGCATCACAAGAGGCTAATCTTAAACCGATGGCAGAGTCTCAGGAAAGCTCAAGCTTAAACTCTGGCACAACGAACAATCAACCCAACGTAGTTATGATTCTCACCTGTCAGGACCGGATCACCCTGCAGCCAGAGCCAAACCAAGTTACTTTCGGATCCAAAAATACTAATGAGGATCCCAAAAAAACTGCTTTCCATTCAAAACCCTCCCACATAACACCCGGAAAACCTGACTCGAGCCTGCAAGCGTCCCTGTCGCCTCCCCAGACCTCGCAATCACAGCTGACGCTCCAGCAGCATCAGCCCCTCATTGCTGCAGCGTGCCTCTCCTCTTTAAGCACTTTCCTCTCCTCAGACCTGCATCCCAAGCAAAACGATGAGCCACAGAGGCTCAGCCCAAAGCCAGCTAAGAGTCAGCACAGCCAGTCTCTGATCCTGAACGACAGGCCGCCTGCAGACTTTTGCCTCTCGCCGGACACATCATACGAGTCGATGTCTATCAGTCATCTGCAGAGGAAAGGTGAGGGTCACCTCAGGACAGAGGCACAAAAACAAGCATCAACGATGTGTTATGGACTATTGCTAAATTTGAATCTGGAAGACATGAGAATGAACAACTATTGGTTGCAACAAAATTTGCCCAATGTTGGTATCATCTTGCCAGGGATAAGCTGCTAAAAAAAGCATAAAACCTCAGCGTGCTGCAGCAGTGCCTTCAATACCCTGAAGGGGCTTCCTCTCAAACATGACCTATTTTTAACCATCCCTGCTCAGGATTGGTTGAGCTCTCTGCTCCCCAGCCTGAGTATGTGTGTGTGAAAGAAAGAAAAAAAAAACAGAGAGACTGCAGACTCCAAGATGAAACACAAACTGATGGAGCAGTGATAAATATTTAAATCGTACCTAATCATTTTTGCCCCAGTGCCACCAAAAGCCCCACTTAATGCAAAGTTAATCAGATACATCGGATTCTTCCACAGCATTTATTCGTAGTCGGAGGCATCTGCAGCAGCAGCAAAGAGTAAGAGCGGTTGCGGCGCTGCAGGCAGCTTCAACACGCATAAAGAATTTACCGTGACATTTGCATGGGCTACTCTGCATTAGATGAAAGACGAGAGGCAGAGCGAAGCACAGAAAAGAGCAACGCTACTGAAATGGAAAACCGACTCTTCTGTGTTCAGATAGAGTTCACATTTAAAACGATTAAGAACATTATAGAATCCTAAAGGTAGTTTGTCAGGTTTAAATGCAGGGCTCCTATGCAGACTAGATAAGTCGGGAATTGGTTAAGTATTTTCCAGTCCTAGATAAATATGGAAAAGAACAAAGGAGTGAAAAAGGAATGCTGACCTTTTCAAACCTCAATTTTCACTGATTGAAAGTGGCAGTGATTGACTGTTTAAATGTTACGTCCATTTGTTTGTTTGTCCATCATCCATCTGTTTGTCTATCGTTCGTCTTCTTACTGTTTTTGCAGATTCCTCAAACTGAATTTATGAAGAAATGAAGGTAGAAAGGAAGAAAAAAAGCACCAAAATCTTTTGTTTTTCTTCTAAAATTAAGATGTAGTTACCTAAAAAATGATAGCACTCAAAGGTTTTTTTATATGTTTTAATCAATAATCGGGAAATATTTAAAAGATTTGTGTCACAACCTTGTTGGTTTTATCCCAGCAACCAGTACTGGCTTTTAGAAACGAATGGAAAAAATACTTTAAGCAGTTTTAATAAAAATGCTACCAGAAATAGCCAACTGTAAAGAAGTCTATATTTGTGTTTCTTGTACACTGTGTCCAGGTTTGCTGAGAGCTGTGAGCAGTGCAGTGGATCTGATCGTGGCTCATTTTGGAAGTAGCAGAGACCCAGAAGAAAAGGTGAGTCAGCAGAACCAAGCACCAAGAACAACACGTCCCAAGAGAAAGCATGACGCCAATAATTCAGCTCAAGAGTCAAATAACTTGTGTCAGCAGCAGGACACACATTACAGCACAGTCTGTGTCCCTTTTTTTTTTTCTTTTTTTCTGGCGGTACAGATGCGTCTGGGTAACAGCTCCTACAGTCCCACCATCGCTGGCCTCGTCCTAGAACACTTGTGTCCTGCAATTCAGAACATTTTAGAGGATGGACTGAGGGACCACAAGCTGGATTTCATCATTGGGCAGCGCCGCAATCACTCCTGGAGTGTGGTGGAGATCTCCACAAGAATGGGTATTTGCAGTTTTGCTTCCCGGTGCTTCGACTGGCCGGATACTTGTAGATGCTGAAGGGATAAATTCACAGATATTGTTGCCTCTGCTGTAGGTCCGTCCACCAAGGTCCTCCACAGCCTCGTTTCCAAAATAAAGCGGTGCTCCGATCTCACCAGCCACTGTATGAGACTGAGAGCCTTCCTCATGGGCCTTCTCAAGTAAGACCCGAAGTCACTTTCTTTCTGCTGAACCATACGAAAAGTTGAAATACAAGCTGTACTTTCTGGGGTTATTTGTTGTCTTGCAGCTTGAGAGCTTTGGAGTTCTGGCTTAGTCACCTGCAGAGTCAAAAAGGTGAGCCAATGAACTGGGACAGGCGTTGTTGTGTTAAACTGGTATTGATGAACAAGCTTTTTTTTAGTCTGTCCAAGCTTACCAATCTACAGAATCAGCTCTTCTATTTTCACCATGGGCCAGGCCAGTAAGCAGATGTCAGTCATTTGGTCAGTCTGCTCAGGTAGAGATGCTGTCCTGAGGTCACATGTGCCACAAAGTTTAGAATTTCTACAGCGAAACATAAATGCAAAAAAAAAAGATAATAAAGGAGTGATTGGAATACGTTTGCAAGATACTTTCAGATTAAGCACAAATCAATCTTGAGCTTTAAAAAAAACCTCAACATAATTGTAAGATGTTGACTACTGTAGATAAATGTGTGGTATCTGGTTGACAATCCTTGTTATTTGGGTGTTTAGAAGTAAAGCAAGACCAGACACATAAACTCTGACTCTTACTTTAAGCTTCTTTCAGACCCATTGCAATGTCTGTGGGGGTTTTTTTTCTTACAGATGTCGTTACTGCGTACTACCACACCTGGGGGTTCCTGTTTACGTCACTGAGTCGCTGTCAGCCTCTCTTCCAGGAGCTGCTTCTTCTTCTTCAGCCGCTCTCAGTGCTGCCCTTTGACCTGAATCTTCTCCTGGAGCCACGACTGTTAAGTCAAAGACAGCTGTGTTCGGAGGAGCGCGACGCTCTCCCGCCTCAGCCGTGCTCTGCCCTGCTTGTGACCAGTTGGCCAAAGCTGCAAGCCAACAGAAAGTCGGAATACTGCAGGCGAAACAGTCAATCGCACCGGAGAGAGCAGGAGTTTCTACGGTCTCAGAGTTCAAGTTGCTGCAAGCAGGATTATGGGGCCACGCAAAACAACAGGAATCCGCTTTTGGCTTCTTTGTCAAACAAGCCAGATTTTGTGCAGAGTGTAGCAAAAGCTGTGAACGACAGCCTAGATCATAAAAGTACTACTTTGTTTCAAACCCATGTGGACGGGAGGGAGAACGAGAGAGAAGTGGAAAAAGACCGCAGAGGCCAAAACGCAACAGCTTCCGTCCAGGAAGACAGTCCCTGTCAGAGCGGCCTGCGGTGGGCCAAGCTGTTTGGAGCAGCTGGTGTTTCTAGCAGAGCTGAGAAAAGGTCCCAGCCTCACACTGAAGCACAAAAACGAAGGTAATGAGAAGTAATGAACGAAAAACTAATTTTTTTAATAAGGCTGGGCAATAAATCCATTTTATGAATCAAATTTTCTGTTTCTGAGGATTTTTCATTTTTGGAAAATGTGATTTTTTATTTTTTCTAACCAATGCTGAAATGGGTTTCAGGAGTTCAGAGTGACGTCAGCCTAACCGAAGTTCACCTTCTTGTTTGACATGTGTGTTTTACAGCTTCTATTTATTCAGACACTGAATTCAAGTCAAATGCAAAGCCAGTTTTTGAAAATATTTTGTGTCCTTTGTAATTTCTTTTGAGGAAAAGAAATGGAGGGAAAAAAGGCAATTAAATTTGAAAATTGGATTTGGTCCGAGATTTTATTTTTAAGCAATATTGCCCAGCCTTAATTTTAATTTTAATTAATTTTCAACTGTATTTTTTTTTCAGTAGCTTCTGTCATTTTTCCCCCTCTGATTAACTTCCTTCTATTCTTTTCATCTCCAAATGCGCAGACGACCATCTCAGTGGCTACAGCTGGACAGAATTCAGATCGGACTTTTGGCTCAATCCATTATATCCATAAAGCTGGGACCACCTCAGACTGGCTTGGGTGCCGAAAACTAAATCATACCTATGTGACCCCTTACTCTAATGACACAAAGTGTTAAGTGCAGAACAACTTCTACAAAGCCAGATTAAACTTTTTATTCTGCAACAAAAACACTGCACCAAAAAAAGCACAAGAGCAGGAAAATTACCACAGTAATGGGAGAAGACTAAATGTTCTCCAGCAGGAATACCAACATGTCTTTCCATTAGGGATTTTATGAAAAGATTATTATTTGTAAGGATGTTTTTCTAATTGTTTTTCAGTTTAAAAGTTGGATGTTTCAAACAAAAAAATGTCAGTGTAAAATTGATGAAAATTTAATTGTGTTTTTTTTTTTAAAGTTACATTTAATCTGACAGGTTAACACGTTTTATTCCAAGCTCTCTGAATCACAGAAAATGATAAAACACACATCTGAGTATTTTCTCCTCTTTTCCTGTGCAGTTTCTGATCACAGTTTGATAAAATAAATAAAAGCAAATACAAATATTTTTCTTAATGTTATAATGAATAAGGTTCAATAATCTGGATAATCAGGATTTGGTGCCTATATATCTTTTCTTTGTAGTTGCTTGTATTTCTACAAACCACCACACAGATTAGGTTTTCATTTCTAATGTAGGTAAAGCAAACAAACTAAAATATTCATGTCAATGCCAAAAATATCAAACCCAGCAACTTTTATTCTAACCAGCTTCCTTTCCTGTTATATTCCCAGCATGAACTCACTGTAGGTGCATGACCTAAGAAACATGCAGTAGGTGCTCTTATCCTTCAGTGATCTAAAGCTTAGTTGTACATTTGGTTTTGGAAATTTTCAGTTTTTTTTTTTTTCTGTTGTTTTGCTGCTCTACAGTAAAGCCCCCTGGTGGCTGAGTCATGTATCACATGTGCGCCAGGTATGTTTTAACAGACCGCTCATAAATTTTATGAAGGGAAAAAAAATGTTTTTTGTTTTTTTTCTTTTTAACATTTGGCAAATGGAGGATTTTAACGTGAAACTTTTTTTCACATCTTTAGTGTTTTTGTTATTTCATGGTTGCTCCCTCTAATGCCCTGTGACAATCAGTCTCTCAATAAAGACCTAAAACACTTTAAACTGCAATCAGTTTTATTTTTCTAGGAGGTTGCTCATGGTGGAGAATTGTTGTGCCCTATGGGGGGGAAGCGGCAGGCTTTCATGGATCGGTGAATTTACTGAAGGTCTTTCCAAATGCGGCCTCAGTGAGCCGGCCGGCCGTACCCCCCACCATAAACTTGTATCCTGTGGGGGTTTTGGAGAAACATGCATCATGCTTTAAGCTCACCAGTAAAGTTGCGTTGGCTTCTGCATCGAGGTCTTAAAGTTAACTTTAAGACAATGATCTAGAAGGTCTTACAGTTTTGCAGCACAGACCTGGTATATGCCCCGTGAATCCCGGGATCACGCCTTTTTTGGATGAATGGAACATGGGCAGGTGGGTTGGGTCCCTTTCGTCTGCCTTCAAGCGTTTCTGTTGTTTCCCGTACTCTTGCAGTGCCTGATTGGTGGTGATGGAAAATCCTTTACCATAGAAGTTGTGGGCAAATGGCACATGTCCTGTAAACCCTGTGAAAAGACATCACTCTGAATGTAAGAGGAGAATGGCTCCTTATCTTTTGTCCAGTGAACCCCTATTGAGCAAGTTTGAAGCACCGCCCTAAACATTTTGGTTTTTAATTGGACAATGACTGTTTAGGTCAAAAGGTTGAAACTTGGATAGAATAACAGGTTCCCACAGAACAATAAACCCAAATACACATCAAAACTGAACCAAGCTCACAAATCAGACATCTGGTGTAGCCTTTCAAAAGCCCTGCAGCAAATCCTACTGATAACTGTTGAATTTGGCTTAAGAGTCAGTTTAAGTCCAGGAAACCAATTAATTGAAATGAATATATAAATTTTGCAAAGAAGAAAAGACAAATATAATGTAACAATGAGAGAAGTTTGCTGCAAAGAGAAGATAAACGGCATGGTCACCCAAATCCTGTTTTAAAACATATTGAAGTTACTTGTTATATGATTATTGCACTGTGGAAAAAAAAAAAAAAACATTAAAAATATATTTAGTTGCACAGGCCCCAAATTGATTTGATATTAATGTCTGTGAATGCTGCTTCAGATCTGCATAGCTATATGTCATTTTGAAATAAAATTTCCAACTTAATGTTTTGTAATGTGTTCAACTGAGACGTATAAACTACCTTAATGTTAAAAGATAGAAGTGTGCTAATGTGAGTTGCCTATGTTGAGAAATTATTATCTGGTTGACCAAGTTCTACCTTTAGTTATAAAATAAGTATTCATAAGTGTTAATAATAACTGTTGTTGCATTTGCCAAAATGCCCTTTTTTGTAATTATGCCTTCACTAACAGGCTGGTTTTTGGACGTCGAACAGCAGCCATCAGTGGCGCAACTGCACATTATTCAGGTGGATGCGAAAACATAGATCGTCTGATATTATCCTGGAATGAGATCAATCTAATCGAACACAAAGCAAGTAAAATAGGCTCCCCATTGTCAGCAGGAAGAATGGTAGGCCTACTCAGCAAATGCATCACAAAACTTTTCTAGAGCACAAAAGATATGTTGTGTTTTATGTTTATCTGGTCGACGGCCCTTTCTAATGCGGCCCAGGGTAACTGCCGATATGGCCCATATCAAAAACTTGAGGAGAAACTTTAAAACTTTAGATTAATATTAACAGAAATAGAAGTGGCCTTATTTACATAAAGTTCCCAGTTCTAAATGTATGTGTGTGTATAAATGTTTTTTGGGGGGGAAGTTTTTTGTTAAAGAATTGGCATTAGCCATAAAAAAGAAAGAAAGGAAACAAATCAAACTCTAAGATTGTGAAGAGCTTCTCATCTGAATAATTATAAAGCGTCATCAGATTCTTCTGTCTTCTGTACCTGGGATGAAGTACTTCTTGGGGTTATCATCTTCCATTTGGTAAGGATTTCCTGGAGGTATAAAAGGATGTAAGGACTCGAAGACAAACACCTTGTCCAATGCTGCTGTCACCGGAGATTTGGCTCTCTGGGTGAAAATCACAGGAAAATGATCAACTTACAGGACTTTTCAAATGTACTGATTTCTTTGTGCCAGGTACCACAGCACACCTTCAGGGGTCTGGTGGAGTCTATGCTTTGATTGTTGTGAGCCTTTTTGGCACCAAAAGGTAGACTACTAGTCCTCTATTAGATGGGTAGTCATAACGTTACACCCTGAAGTTACACTTTCTGAAAAAGTGGTAACAAAAATCTAAAAGGGTTTTGCAAAAATCTATCTTGTAAACCATTAAATCCAAGTGTAGTGCTGGAATTAACTGATAATAAGCTAAACAGATCACACCAATAACCCTTTTGAAATGCAATTATCACCAAAGGGAAATGTCCAACCTGGATGCAATTCGGTACCAAGGCAGATCTGCAAAAGGTGTGAAAATGATTCAATTTGCATGGAGCTTGCTGTGACTAAAACAGACACCAGAGAGCAAGTGAGGTGCAATCAGGCAGTTGCTGGAGCAGCAGACAGTCCAGTCCAACACAAAGAAAGACATTGTGGGTTGAATGAACCAGCTTTTTTTTTTTTGCCAACATTATTGTGAGACAAGAAGACAGAGGTGAAGCTAAAGATTTGTGTGCAAGAGAGATAATGAATTTACTTCAAGGTGTTCGCTGCCGTAGGTGTTGACGGAAGGAAAACGCTTTGATTGTTGCTGGCGCTTCACCTGCTCTGCCAGATAAACTTCAGTCTGTGCTTTCTTACAGGCCACGTTGTAATTGCAGCCGTAGTAGTTCCGACTTCTTGGAATGAAACCTAGCAAAACATCAACATTAAGGGTTCAGTTTTTGACTATTTCTACAGAGGTTTTGCTAAGATTAGGAATTTGTGCGTATGGACTCCGGTGGCAGTTGAATTTTACACCAATCCTACTGTGAAATATTATTGAATATTGAGAACATGCAAATTCCATGTTGGGATTAAAACCCACAATCTGCTTGCTGCAAGGCAGCAGTGCTACTCCACCACGGTGCAGCCCTAGAACATTATCTTATTTCAGTAATTAAATTCAAAAAGTGAAAATTACATATATACGTTAATTTCATAAAGTTACATATTTCCAATATATTTGAGTTAATTTCTATTATTATGGTTTTCTGCAACTACTAATACATATTTCTAAGAAAATTGTGAATAACTTCCGATAAAACACCTTATTTTCAACGAAAAGAGCTTCTTGAATAGTAATGTTATATTTTGCATAGTCTTTATACTGAATACTTGGTAACACTTTATTTGAAAGGGGGTGAATAAGACTGACATGACAGTCATAAACATGACATGACACCTGTCATGAACATGAATAAGCCTTCATGAATATTTATGACTGTTGTCATGAAGCGTCATTTGGTAAATTATGACACTTTTAATACACAGTTGACATTATTCAAAATGTCTTTGTTATGACAACTTGACATTAACCAAGAAATCATTACTGATATAAATTTGTTATAAAAGTATTACTGATTGCACTTTAAAAATTAGGTAACTTTATGTTATTAAAGATAAAGTTTACACAGTGATGATTTATTGGTTAATGTCAAGTTGTCATAACAAAGACATTTTGAATAATGTCAACTTTGTATTAAAAGTGTCATAATTTACCGAATGACACTTTATGACAACAGTCAGAATAATTCTGACTGTTGTCAGAATAATTCTGACAACAGTCACCTGCCTGTTCACCTGTCATGAACAGGCATAACACCTGTTCATGACAGGTGTTATGCCATGTTTATGAAAGTGTCATGTCAGTCTTATTCACCCCCCTTCAAATAAAGTGTTATCGAATACTTGGTATAGAGCAGGGGTCCCCAAACTTTTTCCTGTGAGGGCCATACATTATATAAAGCTTTCTGGTATTGTTCAGGGGGCCAGACCAAATGTGGAGGTGGGGCCCGCGGGCTGTAGTTTGGGGACCACTGATATAGAGGCTCTTTTTGCATGAAATACTGCATCGGTGCAAGAGATGATCAGCCTGTGGCTTTCTGAGTTGCTAAGGAAGCTCTGGTTGTTTTAACAGTGGCCTTCAGCTCATCTGCATTAGTGGCTCTGGTCTTTCTCTACAGCTAAACAGCATAGATTCTCTGTGGGGTTCCAAGAGGGCAAGTTTGGCAGTATTTTTTTTTACAGGGTGAAAAAACTAAATGAAGCACATAAAGAAAGCTTGTCAGCAGAGGGCAGCATGCAGTGTCAGGAATATTGTTTTGATGCATAACCATGGCAACAAGGTACCGGCTTTACAACTTGGAGCAGATGATCAGCATCTCATGAGCTTAATTAATACCTGAACTATGAATCTAAATCCTAGAGGGGTTAAAAAAGAAGGCGTAATGGATGCAGAGCACAGAGAGGAAGGTCAAGCCATCTCTTCTGTTGATCACATCCCCAACTCCAACATCCCGGCTGTCTAACCAGACAGGAATTTAAGGGGAGTGGCAAAAAGCAAATGAGGAGTAGTTCTTACTAACTATGACATAACAGACAATAAACATAGAAATAAATAGCTTGATAAAGAAATTTGTGTGCCAAATATTGCATCCAACAAATGAAAAATAAGCACCTTCCCAGGTTATTTTACTATTAATATTAATAATTAATATTTATTTATAATTTTCAACAGTATATACTTAACATAACTGTTGCTTAATTTTTTTAATTCCTCTTTGTTTCACTTTCATGTTTATTTATTTATGCTTCTCTATGGCAGTCATGAGATTATCATACACAAACAGTCTTCAGTCAGAGGCCTCTTCAGCTTCACTGCAAAGGAGATGCACAGCATCACCATCCATAATGACTCTTCAGAAATACCTATGATGTGCATTATGACAACATCTAATTTCCCCTTTGGAATAAATAAAATATTTTTGAATCCAATTAAATTCAAATATAATATTTTCTATGTTGTTTTGATTTAAAATCAGAACTTTTGAAAAAAAAGGGACAATATGTTGAATTTGATTCAACTCATCTGAGAAACTGTTGGACTTTTAGATGCTGCAGACATATTTTCTGTTGCTTTATCATAGTGATTCACTTCCGTTAGCAGGTTTTGTTAACCACCTGCGTGTGACCTTTTTAATCCCCTCCGCTGTATCACTGTTTCACTTCACTTGTCGCCTCTCCTGAATAATTAAGCAGTTTAGAGATGTCCACTTTGTTCTCACGTTACTGTTCACAACTCAGAAACTTATTGCAAGAACAAGAGAAACACATTTTGCCGTTTGTGCATTTAAACAAGCAATATCAGGATAAATTGGCCAACTTATTCAGTACCTGTGAATCCTGGTATTGACTTCCGGAACACGTTATCGGGAATGTTTTCTGACAGACGAGATATGTCGTACTCCGGGTGCCTTGCCCTCTGAGACAGCAGTTCGGATGTGACCATCCCGTAAGGTTTGCCCATGGTGAACTTGAGTCCAGGGCAGTGTCCTGTGTACCTAATTAATAACACAAATAAACAAACAAACAATTTAGGGCACCTTTCTGTCAGGGAATTAAACCTTAGATCCCTTCAAGTGTTTTTTGCACTATAGGTTCTGACAGGTCAGTTGGGGCAACCGTCAAAGCACGACTTTGGACAAGCAGGTTATTTAACAAGCAATTGAGATTCAGATTCCCTTTTGAGTCAGAACTTTGCAGAAGACCAACTGTTGTTATCGCTCCAGCAAAAAGGAGAATCCCTCCTAAAATGCATAGATTGCTCTGAAGAGTATGTAAATCAAGGTAGAAGACGTGATTTTCACAACTAAAATGTATCAACTGTGAACGCCTTCAGACAAAGTCTTGTGCGTGCCATACGCCCCAAGAAAATTTAGATGAGGATTCAGGGTAAATCTCTGAACTACCCTGAAATAATCTAAACCAGAACTCAGTCTGTGGAGACACCTGAAACATTTGTACTTTGACATCTCATCAATGAAGGGACTGAGCAGAAATTGACAAGGATGTAGGATCATTCCCAACACCAATGAGATAAAAGTCAATGTACTGTGAATACATTTGTTGTGGCCTATTTGTTAAATGCTTTCCAGTGATTTTATTTTATTTTATTTTATTTATTTTTTTAAAATATTTTTTTGCTAATTATTGAGATAAAAAACAATTCACTCCTAAAAAAAAAGTCACCCGGATAAACCTTTCATTTCAAATTAACTGCCTTCAGTATTACTGCGCGTTGTTTTGATGAAGTTTTGATAGTGGAGCGCCAAATCATATTCTTACAGTCGGATTTTATTTGTAAGGGGACATTTACTCACCCCGGGATGTAGGAGGGACCCGCTGGCAGGAATGATTTGACTTCTGGGGCATATTCAGACATGTTGGAGCAACAGGTGTTTGGATCCCAGCCTTTCTGCGTTGTTGACTGGTTGCTACTGAGGAATTTAAACCCAAACACACGGATGGAGCTGTGGGTAACAGAACCAACTGACGTGAGCTACAAGAACGGAACAAAACAAATTTAAATGAAGCAAATAGGGACTATTTAGTATTTCGGGAACGCGACAAACCCTTCCTTAGTCGAAGTCATTTTAATACACATTTTGTCGAGTTCCACTAAAATTAAGGTTGTTAGTTTCTTATTTTTCGGGATGTATTCAGATGTATTAGCAAATATTTCTAAAACAAAGCCCCCTTTCCGTTTTCAAATAATACAATTTTATATTTTTTTATGCACACTTTAAACGGACATCACAAACAGGAAACCAGTTTGGAAAGAAATGTCTGAAAATTGCTCAACTACGACCCCTGGTGGATTTCGGCTTAAAACAGCAAATAAGAAAAATCCATCTGCCTCAAGAATTGAGAATCATATAAATATTTTTATATACATAACTTTTAGTGATATAGTTAAAAATGAAAAAGTAAAGATTAAAACTTATTGTTTTTGAGCAAATTCCCAGTTGTTAGTGATCATCCATGTTTGAAAGAATTAATCTGGTTTATGCACTGAATAGTGTTTTAGACTAAATAAAAAATGTACATAATTGGTACATTTAGCACATCAGTAAATAAGATAGACAATATTCACATGACAAAAGAATGAGCAATGAGTATTGATCCAAAATGTTATCAAACCTTATTGTCCTTCTGGAAAGCAAACTTCTACTTGAATCTCACGTTTTTCGCAGTCTGAAATATTTATTTTTTCCAAGGATTGCCCTGAATTTTCCTATCTTTTCTGTGTCTGCTTGATAAAAGCAAACCCACAGGATTATGCAGCCACCGCCAGGTGAATTGAGGTTCAGGGAAATGTGCACTGTACGTCTTAAAATAATTTCCGTGTGATTCTCTTACCTAAGCTTTGGATCCCAGCAGCTCCACCAAAGTTACAATTGCCATCTTGACTGCTTCTCAGATTGTAATTCTTCTTGTCCAACATGTCGGTTTTGGAAGAAAGCCATGCCTTTGTATGTTTACAGTTGTTCTTATTGTTTTATGAACCATTCCTTCTTTAATCTTCTCCACAACCTTATCCCTGCTTGCTTTGTTCTTTAAACCACATATTAACAATAATATTGTCAAACCTCCAATACCTTCATAAAACTGTTAGATTTTTTTTTTACTGAACTTAAATAAAATACAAAAGGAGTATATTAGCAAACAGATGGCAATTACTGGATTTCCCTTCACGGTAATCAGTTTTAAAGGCGGCCAGACAAAAGACAAGCCTCTCTTTCCAGAATATTGTCTGTTTACAAAAAACTTAGTATCGTTTACCTGTTACTTCACAATTACTGTTTTTATTTATTTATTTTTGACTATTAGCCGCAACTTTATTCCCACGCTTTGAACAACGCAGCTTGTAGCCGGGTGCGGCTTTTCTGTGGATTTTTCTTCAACCACCAGGGGGCTCTTTAACAGGAGGTGAATCATTGGGAGTCAAAATTAGAAATCAAAGAAGAAAGTGCTCATTTTAATTTAGAACAAGCACATGCTAGCAGCAGGGATGACGGAGAAATGTTTTCAGACTCATAGCCCCTCATTATGAAAACAACACAAAGAAGTTCTGCTGCATCTTTGTGGAAAACTGGGAGCGGCAGAGATACCTGCGGCTTGTATACGTACGTTTGCAGTAAAAAAATAAAAATTCGTGGGTGGCAAGTGAGGTGCGCTCTATAATCCGGAAAATATGGTATGTGGTACTTTGTCTTTCGCATAAGACCCACCGAGAATACATTAAAGTTTGTGGTTTGTTAAATGATAATATGTGCTAAAGTTCAAGTGGTCTGAATACTTTTATGAGTGAAAATGGCTTACAAATATGTCCCTCACGAACAGAAACTCGTTTCCTCCATTTAAAAATAAAAATCTTTCTTTTTGTTTGTTTTAACAGAATATGAATGAGTCTGTGCATCAGACCAGATGACCTAACAAACCAGAGGAATGCCAGTCATGTCAGTGGACAGGAGGGTCAGTTCAGCACATTCCTACAGTTTCTGATAAGTCCTGCTTTGTTTACTTTGTAGATCTGACAAAATAGTTTGAACGTTTTCTTTCCGTTTGCATGTGACAACAATGTATCGCCCTGAGAAATGTTTTTAGGAGTCTGTAATGCTGTCTAGCTTTTGAGGTACAGATAAGCAACAGATCTCCTGATTATGGTTTCTGTTTGACCTTAGCATTCCTTCTTATAGGCTTCCATAAGTACAAAAACTTCCCAGAACCCTTCAAATGGGTTGAGGCTTGTTCATGTCGCATTCTTACAGTTGAAGGGATAAATTAGTCTTCAATTATAGAAACACCTACATTTCCTTCCTTATTTCTAGTGACGGGTAGTAGCAGGTATCTACATGTAGTGATGTTAAGAGGCGTGGTGAAACAACAGAGGTAGGTCACAGGGAATTTTTTTAACCCTACATCACCGCCTCACCTGTGCAGATTTCCTCACTGTGAGCCCTGCTCACTTTCCTTTTGCATTCAGCAACGACTTGAGGGACAAAGCTGGAACCTTTTCAGAGATGGATTTATACAGGAGCTTTAGTAACCTTATGGAGGCTTATGTGTATGAGGAGAGAACTCGTCCCGAGTCCCAGTTTCGACGGGATAACACTGATGGGCCTCATGCACCTGTCTCCAACATCGCAGTAAACCCACGCTCGGAATCTGTGGACTCTGGAGTGGAGTCGGCCAGCTGTGAAACACCAAACCCTGCCACAGCTGGTTCTTTGTCAGCAGACAACACTGAGATGGATTTATTCCTCCTACAAAGTGACAATTTCGCCGCTGCTTCAACGCCTCAGCCACCTGTTCTCTTGTCTACTTTGTCTTCGTCGTCGTCTTCCTCTCCAAACCTGCATCTCAGCAGAGCGGAAGAGGCCCCCACAACCTTGAACCTAAAAGGAGAACCAGAACTACAAAGGACTGACTCCAAGAGGTGGAAGCAAGTTTATGAGGTGCTCAGCCAACAGCCTAAAACGTCTTCCCTGCCCAAACAACACACATCTGAGTTGAAAAGGTGTATAAGGTCAGCGAGTTTTAATTTGAGGAGGAGGTTCGACCCACCTATCCCCAATGGGCAAATGCCAGAAACGGAGAGAAAATCAATTTTATTAGGCTCTGTCGAGCAGATCTCACAGGTACGATTCTTTCAAACTCATGATTCAAACCGTTGTAATCTCTTAGATTTTAGTTTTAATGCAGGGTAGATTGTGTCACAGTTAAACACAACCTCTTACATTTGTTTGTGGTGTAGTTTCGGGATTACACACTCATCAGTGAATCAGCCTCGTGTACGGTCTTGCATTGCTCAAGCTTGTGAATGTTACGGGAAAGTCTTCAGTTGAAACGATTGCAACACCTTTTCACAAAGTCGCTCCTAAGCGTAAGGCGAGTGTGTTATTACCAATGCAGGACCTCTTTTATGTTCCCAACCTTCACAGTCTGTGACGGTGGAATGGATGCAAAACCTGTCTAACTAGGTGGGAGCAGACGTGCGCGTAATGAAAACAAGGCGAAGGAAGCTGAAGAGTTTGTCGGGCATGTCTGAACCAGCAGCCAGAGAAAATCAACAGTGATTTGGAATTTGATTAAGAGCTGAGTTAAAATCAGCACCATCAGGAAGTTGCGCTGAAACTACTTTGTATTTATTTATATGTTAATATTTCAGTCGTTGGGTTTGTGCTTGCAGAGGTTTCTCTTCTATTGTTGCTGCCTGGCTAAAATAATTGCTCAGCATGAAAAGCAGGAAGATTGCAAAGCGTAGTTCTGTCTTTTATGCTCTTCTGGTGAAGTTATGTCAGCCAATGGCAGTAAACTCGGAAACTTTGTGGACGTTATATGTGTGTATGACTTGATCTCAGTCACAGTAAAACAAACATGTTTGAGGTTTTTTTGAGGAACGCAGTCAGGTAGTGTGAACCGATAGCCGACCTAACTGCAAAAACTTGTTGCTGACAGCCTATGAAAAACAAAATCTGGAAACCAATATGAATGTCTGCATTGACTGGTTATGCAAAATGGTCCTTTGTACATTATACAAGCAAATAAAACCTGTTTTGACAGATGAAACAGAAGTAAATACAAACAATCTACAAACTGACAAGTTTATTAGAAGTTGTCTAATTCATTTTAATTTCATTTAGGAGATGGTGCCAACTCACTTTCTAGACAAACCGGTCCAGTTCATATCCAATTATATAATCGTCTGCAGCAGTGACTTGTTTTGAAGAAAGGAAATTATAGATTTTATTACAGATTCCTCCCCAATATCTGTTGATGTGTTTTTAGTCAAGGTACTGTTAAGGAAGAATTATTTGTGGGATTAAATTTAGAAAAGAATCTGGCTCTCCTTCTTTCTGTTTGGATCCCGGATTCTCTTGAACGGTGGCGCGTTTGGGACAAAACACAACAATGCGTGATGACGTCACATAATTGCAGAATTTAATCCAAATCGGAACAAAGTATAAGACACAACAGAAAACTACAAAATAATAGAGACATACATTAATTACCTGAGACAAGAGATAGGGACAGCAAAAACGTTTTTGGAGAAATTGCAAGGGCAAGATCTAATTTGTTACTCTGTGTGGAAAATTGTATCTTCTTTAATTTATTCAAATAAGGCATATCTTTACTCATCCAACCAGGACCTGTCTCTGACCCTTTTTAAAGTTAGAAACTCCCTGCAATTTGTTCACAAGATCAAACACCAGTTTTCTAAATAAGTGAAAATAAGTGAAAACTCCTGAAGTCCTGCTGCTTCATGGTTTTCACAGACAGATCAGTGTGAAAAGCTGGAACTTCCTACTGATTGCTACTGAGGGCAGATCAAAGATCTTGGCAGACAATCTGCCTTAACTACAGGTAAAATAAAGGTCAATAGGCCAGAATAAGTTATACATTTTAAAACTATAATTAGGCTATTTCAGTCAAGTCATGTTAAGTTTTAAAACTAGGTTATTTTAAATGTATTTTTCTTAACAGTACTTATCTGTACTTAACTCCATGATGCTTATCTGTCTTTGTATTGGTGTGTGAATGTATGCTTATTTGTGTGTATGGTTCTGTGAATGAGACTCGTAACTATAAAAGCAGTAAGACTGTTCAGTAAAACCAAAGTGCTTTATAAATATAAAGCCTCTTGAAATCCTGCAGATTAATTTTGTATCAGTAGATTCAGGCTCCAATTAGATGCCGTTCCCTTCAGAATGATTTATATTGCAGTGCTGTCAGATTCACTTAATCATTTAATGCCATTTGGTAAGAGGCTAGCTATCTAACAAAACCCAGGCATTGCTGCAGGTAGATGATCAACAACTTGGTCCAATCCCTTCTCTTGAATGAGGCTGAATCAGTGGGTTGCAAAGACAGTAAGCAAACAAAAACAACAGCAGCACAGAACCGCTTGGTCAAGGAACCATTATAGAGAAAAAAAAATCAGAGTTTAAATAGTTAATATTACAATTGGTCTCTAAATGGCTAAGTCTGAGTAGCACAGTTTAACTCTGAATGCCTAAGCCAGCAGTGCTTTCAATTGGAAAGCTTGAGCAAAACTTGACCACATCTACATTTTATTGAAAGACAGAAGCTACAATATGTAAAGCACTTTGAAATGCCTTGCTGCTGAAATGTGCTATACAAATAAAATGTGATTTGATTTTGATTTTACAATAGATTTGAATTATGTACCTCCAAGTTCTTTGTTCGGTGTTTTGTCAGTTTTGCTCACCTCTTGTTCTTTGTCTTTTCTACTGAAAGCTTTCTTAGACTTATGTATACAAATTAGGGTTAACTGTAATAGCCAAACCGTTTTAGTAATAAAAAAAATCTGAAATAGATCCATCAGATTTTGAATGATTCTCCACAGCAAGTTTATCTTATAACTGGTCAGCAAATATATAAATGATTTACTACATAAATCATCTAAGTACATCATTTTCTAAAGGTATTTTTCACCCATCTATGTGTATACTGACTGTATGTGTATACAGTCAGCTTTCACAAGATCTATAGTTATATTTATACGCTTATTTTTTCCTGTGGATTTATTTGTGCAGAGCTCTGGTGTTTTTGAGGGAAAGGAACTCAGTCCTGGTCTGTGCTACTTGGAATGGGTCTGTCAAAAGATGGAACTGTATGCCAAACATCAAATGCAAAACCAAGCAATGCAGGCAGAGAGAGATACTCCCCAGGAACACGAAGAGCAAAAGGTGAGGCTTCCAAGGAATTCAGTCTTGAATCCATAACATGCATTTATTCAGTTCTATACTTAACATAGCAAACTGCAACTTTATTTTCTTAAAGCCTGTTCTTGTTTTTCAGCATGATGCAGCAGATGCTCAGGAGGACCACCCCAGGCTTGAAAGCGCACAGGAAACTCCCAGCGAACCTCAGCAGCAAAAAACCCGCCATTTCCGACAGAGATCAGCCTCGGACACAACTTTTTCAAAGATGCATCTAAGTAAGGCATCTTTCGCTTCAGTGGGAATATTGTTGTTAAATGTTGTCTGGGAATGAACTGCTGGTTAAATCAGGGTTTGTGTTTGGTGCAGGAAAATTTAACTTAAGCTCCAGAGTGAAGCGACAGAGTGCGAGTGATCTACGAGAGATAGAGGAGGAAGACGTCTTGCCGACGGTGAGATATTTGCATAAGCAGCTACTGAAGACAAATGCAGCTAGACTCTGCTTATTGCAAAGTATTTCGTTTTTCTGCTGTGCTGTAACTCAAGCTTTCGGTACGTTTACAGGAATCCGCAAAAGAAGAACCGAGCAAGAAAAATATAATCCAGAGGCTAAAACTTGGGTCTTTGAGAAGAGTGGCGTCTGCTGTGTCGGACAGCAGGAGGTGAGACATTAAATCACTGAAACTTTTAAATCGAGAGCTATTGTTCATGAAATGCTGTGAGGAAATGCAGCCGCAATGATGCAGATATTAAAACAGACGTTCTGCTGAGAGTACGGTTTTAGCTTTATATTTTCATCTCAAGTTTTTATTTAGATTTTTTCTTTTTGCTCGGTATTTCCAGCGCATGCTGTCAAACTAATGAATGTTTTATCTGTGAAGCACACAGACGCAGTCTTCAGAGAAAATCACGACCCGCCGACGGCTGAGCCAACTGTTCAGGAGGTCAAGGAAAGTGTCGCCTGATTGAATCAACTGTGTCAGTTTCCATTAGCTAATATTTTGAGGTTTTTAGAGAAAACAGCCTCAGCATCAATGCTGCTTTGTAAATGACTTCCTAACCTTTCATTATTCAGCAAAATAACATGGTTTTTTTATATAAGGCATTTTTGTTTACTCATAGATCAAGTTGAATGGATACTGTTATTTTCGAAATATAAAAAATATCCTGTTGCACAGTTATTTTTTTTTTTACATTTAAAGCTGTGGGATTTAAACAATAATGGTGTTCATTAATATCACTGTTTATTCTGTGAAATAAAAATATCTTTTCCCACAACATAAAGTGTTAAGATTGCTTAACCGCATGTATGTATATATATTAAATAGGGAGGGAAATAACTTAAATTGTTATGCAGATTATTTGTTTTTAGCAATGAGCTAAAATGAAATCTCAGAAATCAAGATGGGGTTGTGAGAACGCCACAAAATGGCAGTAGGCAGGAAATGTCATGTTATGTACTTTCATTATTTATTTACAGCCTTTGTACTGAGAAGAAACCAAAGAGAATATGCTTAAAAATGACATCCAGGAAGGTTTCCTTATACATATCCTTGTAGTTAACCATGCATTATACAGTTTCCTTAACGTTTAATAGTAGAAACAGGTATTATCTCATGAAACATGAGGTATTATTAAACATGTCAGCGTTACCTTGCAGCAAAAATGTCCTGGGCTCAAATCCTAGTCTGGGGATTGCATGTTTTCTCTGTTCAGGCATGAATTCTGTCTGGGTACTCCTGCTTCCTCCCAGAGTCCACAAACAGGTTTGTTAGGTTAAAAAGTTCCTCTAATCTGTCATTAGGTGCGAGGGTGTGCGTGCATTGTTGTTTGTTTTGTTTGTCTCTGCGTTGACCTGTGAATGACTGACGACCTGCCCAGGGTGTTCACCATCTCTCGCCCAATAACTGCTGGCTATAGGCAACCGCCTATCTTTAGTTGCCTGTAAATATTAGCAGGAATTGGCAATGAATGGATGGACAATGCCATCTTATTAAACCAAAATAATAAAATGCCTCCAAGGTCAGAGAAAGTTAAAGCACTGGCACAAAAACTCCTGTGGGAGACAATGTTTTCAGTGTCATAAAATCAACCAAAACCATTTGTTTGTCCAAATAAGTCATACCTCCCATTTGACTTTGATTAGAAATAATTTAGGGAAATGTAAATTGAGCTTATGTAACACCAATCCTGGAATTAAGTGCAATTATTCAGACATTTGACAAGGAAGCCTCTCAAGTCCCTTTGTAGATTTTCCAGGCGTCTTACAGTGGAAACAAAACCAGAGGAAAACCCAGAACTCGCTGGGAGGAAATTGGCCTTTCGTCCTATGAACGGCTTGGGTTACCTTTGAAGAAGTTGGAAAATGTTTCAGGTGGTGCGGCATGGTAGGATTTCCATCCTAGAGCTCATATCTCAGTAAAAGTAACTAAAAAAACAAAGATCTCAGGATAGACAGACTATAGTAACATATTTAAGTGGCTCTTTATGGATTTACACTTCCTTTAAAAGCCCGTAAAAGTGCATTGCTAAAAATATTTCATAGTTTTGTTCTACATTTTTCTGCAGTTACTACATTTCAGAGCACTGAAAAAAAAGGCCACTCGGAGATATGTTTTTTATTTATTTAATTTGTATTCTCCTAGGTTGGGGGGGACATACCTCCCCTGGCATTCCCATGTAAAGAGATGTCATGACAAACACATCCAACCAAATGAGAGACAGTGAATAGTTTTCCAGTCCATACATAAAATACATTTATTTACTTCGTACTGGATCACCAGCATCCATAAGTCCCACACAGTATCCACCTGTGTTATTAAATATAGAGAGATAACATCTATGAAGGGATTTATTTACTGTACATGTGAGAGAGGGGGGCTTGGCAGAAAGGGTTTAGCTTATAGATGAAAAGAGTGGTGTTGGTGGGGAGCAGCATTGAGTCTTGTCTGCAGTGTCCTCACCTTCTCCCTCTTGTCTACATGATGCCACAGGAGGACAACGGGTTGGCAATCTGGCAGGTGCAGGCTGACTGGCAGTATTGACGCACAGTCTGGTAGCAGCTGCGGTCGGCCTCCCCGCCCCACTGCACGGGCCCGTTGGGGTCGGAGGGCAAGCGGCTCAGAATGCTGGTGTTGATGGCCAGAGCAGCGAGGCCATAGTCAGTGAACAGCACCGTCTCGCGCCGACATGTGGGGCAGGAGATGAACTTGTACTTGGGACATGATTCGTAGAGGATTTGCAGGCACTCCTCACACACCGAATGCAGGCAGGAGAGGATCCGCGGACGCTTCCCCGCAAAGTTGTACGTGTGACCACAGGTGGGGCATTCCAGGGGCTCGCACGGCATGACGGGGCCTGAAGATGAGGACGAGGAAGTGGAGGAAGAAGTGGAGGAGGAACGGATCACGTACTGGTTGACTATGACGTCTTCCATCTTGTAGTGGAACTGATGGTAGCAGATTTCATTGGCACTGGTTTTGCGCTGCGCCAGGAAGCTGTGTTCCCTGCGCAGCAGTGGGGCCGGAGGAGACACCATTGGCCTGGGAGACGGTGCTATGTCCAGTGTCAGGTCACTGCAGGCCTGGTTGACGATGATTTCACCCTCACCACCGCCATCCCACGCCACTCTTGGAGCTGGGGCATACCGAGGTTGAGTGACTGGAACGGGGCACTCTCTGGGAAATTTCTCCGATTGGATGATTTTGACCGTGTCCATGGGGATGGCCAGCGGCTGACGCCTGAGGCAGGACATTCGCAAGGCTTTGGAGTTCTGAGATAGATGGGCTGTAGCTCTAATCAGCGCTGGACACTCCTTGCTCTTGTACAAGGGGAAGAAGATTAATATCCTCCTTTGAAGTCAGCCATTAGATGGGACGTGGGGACGGATGGATGCCTCCATGTTCCCTTCAAAGATCTGCCCTTCAAGGTGCTTCTGTCAGTCTGAGTGTCAATGAATGAAAAACTCAGCCAACAGCTACATGTACCTCAAACCCTGCAATAGCAAACCTATTATAATATAAATAAACCCATAATTATTGTATATTATTTAACAGTCTAGTTCACAGAACTTGATAAATATTGACTATATGCAGTCAGATTTTTGTGTTTTAACAGTACTTAGGTTGGTGTTCCTGTGCTCTCGCTGATATCTACAAAGTACACAGGAATTGTAAATACTTCAGCACCCAGATGGTCAATACACATACATACACAGCACAGGATAAGAATTTTTAAATTCACTCAGTAGGTTGACTATAGGCAGTTCATAAAGGTCCAGAAGTATTTCCTAGCAATTTATCCTGTGACTTGCAAAAGGAAACACATTTTTTCCTCACTTAAACAACTATTGAGCTTTATGTTTTTGGCTACGTCAGATGTTGACTTGAGTGTGTAAGAAAGATCGAAAAAAAGAATGAAAGAAGGCCTTTCTGTCTGTCTCTCTGCTGTTGGTCCAGTCTGATCAGTAGAGCTTGTTTGACCCCTTTTCTTGGTTTCTTGATAGCAGTAGGAAGGGCGTCTTTTGTGGAGGTGTTGTATAATACTCCCGAGATGTGTTGGAATTGCTCTTTGAATTTTTCAGAGGTGGGATTGACGAACTTCTTTGTATTTAAACTCTCAGACAGTCGTCATAACTACGCAGAAGGGAAAATAACAGTTTTACAGATGCCTCTACGGTGTGTTGTTTCCTTTTTCAGTGTGACAGATTCCTTTGGTCCATTTATCTGTGAAAAGTGAAAAGTGAAAAAGTGTTAGCTTTAAAAAAAAAAAAAAACAATATTGATAAAGTGCTTTAAACCTTTTTGAAAGATGTTATGTTGCAACCCCAAAAATCCCTGCATTTTGCATGACCAATAAATCAGTTCATAATTGTAAAGAGGAAGGAAAATAATAAATTAACTAATCACACAAAACAAATTTAAAAAGTGTGGCATGTGTAGGCATTTGGCTCCCTTTCCTATGATTCCTGTAAATAAAATGTTGTTCAATCAATAACTTTCAGAAACCATCATAAAATGTTCCAAGTTTTAACACCACAAAAAAGCACAAAAAATTTATAGAAAAGTGTTTGATTTTACAAACTTTTCCTTCTTTTATTAAATTTAAATTTTTGAAGATGAAATTTTCATAATTATTAAAAATGTGATGATTTTGAAATGGTTTATAGTAATTTAATATGGTTTATTTTTGATTTGACAACTCACACCTGCTTCTTGACGTTGTACCCACATTGTACCCTATTTAGAAACCAAAATAGGGTCAATACAGTTCCTAAAAAAACTCTTAAGATTCAATTTCATCTTCTCCTGCGCAGCCAATAAAACACGAGTGCTTTCAATTATTTTTTTTGCAAAAAGTAAATAAAAATAAATGCTCTAAAGATCAAAATATTTTATTTTTAATAATCCGTATTAAGCTTGTGAATATATTCTTGGCTTGATAACTCCAAGATTTATAGATTCTGACGTATTGTTGCCTAAGTTAGTCCAGAAGCCACAAAACAACATTGAGACGACGCTGTTCCACACTCCACAAAAGATACTCCACACTAATAATAAGACCTGAAAAGTTTTCAGGCATATTCAAGATGAATAATTTGTAAACAAGACTCAAAACTAGAACGTTTAGTTTGAAAATGTACAGAATCTTTCAATAAGAACTATATCAGACCCCTGCCTATGCATGGCAGGGCCGGACATCACTGGACATCTTTTTTTTTCTTATCTTCCTCCTACTTTAAAATTATGTTTTACTTTGTGTTGGTTTAGCTCATGAAATCCACATGAGATAAACATGACATGTCAAAATGTGAATATGGTTTTACAAGCAACTATAGATGCATCAAATTTCCTGTTTGACTGAACATCTTTGTCTTGTCGCCTCATACTGTAGGTGTCCAGCACCATTTAATTAACTAGGGAAAAAGCTTTTGTCCCATTTCCTGTTCCATCTTGGCCTCTGCTCAGCTTTGCCTCTTCAAATATGAGAGATAATAACCATGTAGCTCAATCTGGGAGGCACGTCACAGGGAGCATGCCTTTCTACTGACAAAGCACAAAACATTAATTTGCTGCCAAGTCTGAAGATTACAATCACAAACTGCACAGGGTTGATCTGAAGCGGCTTTAAAGAGTAATTACTTTGTGTATTTCCTTGTTCTGTCAACAATACGGAAACAAGTAGAGTGAAAACAAAACACATTTTCCAACGATAAAATGTCTAATGATTCTCTTAAGAAAGGCATACCAAGCTTTGTGAAAATAAAAAATAGACAATTTTGCTATTTAATCTGACTTTCTAGGGTGAATTATAAAGCAGTAATTCTGCTTCTGCCTGAATGACGTTTCTGCCTGAATGACGTTTCTTGCACAAGACAGACAAAGTTCGTCACATTTCCATTAAAGAACTGACGAATACCTGGCTACCTCAGCATACAACCCCACAAATTAACCAGAAAACAAAATCAGCTATACATACACAATATTTCTCAGTTTTAGTTTTTTATGGGTTTACTAAACTTTTAAATAAATTGGATTTCAGAGATTTTCTTACTCCTGAAAACATTTTGGTCTATTAATGTTTTGATCCTTTAGAAACCCATGATGAAAAACTGTATATATTTTATTGAACGAGTCATTAACTAGAAAAAAAAAAAAGTTTTCTTTTTTGGGGGGGTTGAGAACAAATTGGTAGATTGTTATATTATGTTATAGTCATTTGAAAAATCGGCAGTGTTGTTGTTTGTCAGTATAAATGTAGCATGAGAGCTAGACTAAAGAAAATGTTAGATATGGGTTTACGATATGCTCCATTTCATCTGTTTGTGATGAATTAGTTCATGGAACAGCAGCTTTGATATGTAGAGAAGAAACAGTTGCAGGGCATATAAATATAATATAAGAAGCCATTTTTTTGTTTCTCTTCACCTCTCATTTCTTTGACCACAAAGAAAGAGATTGACGTTTATTCATTATTTTGTATTTCAAAGCGTAATTCAAATGTCCATTAATTGTTCTTGCTTTTCTCTACTGATCTAAAACATGATTGCCAACACAAACATTTACCTTTTTTCTTATTATTCTAATAAGTAAGGTCTGTGAAGATGCAGGTGATGTATTTTTCCACACTGTGTTGAAAGGGCAGGTAATTGTGACACAGTTGTGGTTCTGCATTTGCATTTCTTCCTGTTTGTTGACAACACCCAGCCATCTCATACAAACTGCTCCGGTTGTGTTTCTGACATGCGTGGGAAGAGGTCACAATCTGTGCGAAGGGTTTGTGTCATACTCTGAGTGGGCAAGTGAAAAAATAACCAACGTTCAGATGAACATTTTCGACTTGACCAAAACAATAACTGCCGGATAGCGAATGGCACGATTGCCATTCTGTGCTCGGCTGTCGACAGTGATGATTCATTATACGAAAAAAAAAGAAGAAAAGAGAAACGCACTGAGCAGAGGAGGTACTGTAACCTACATAGTGACGAAGAGAGACGGAGAGAAAAAAATAGACAGAAGAGATGAAAACCAGCGCAGGTCCTGCCGTCTATTTATGGTTTGTTTAGCTACGCACTTCTCTGTGGTTTCCTGCCCCCAACCTTAGCTGAAAAGTCACACTGAGTGAGAAAGACGCCCCCCTTTCTCAACACACGGAAGTGCTTTGTGATGAAGTAAGCCACATTTGACAGCTTCTCACCCTCCGCCCCCCATTTCTTCATTAATCTGTTGACATATTTGTTCACTCGGCCATAAACCGCAGTTTGCAAGCTCTGCTCAGAATTTTACCAATCACTCTAGCTCACAAAATGCACCCAAGCAGCAGTGCAGCGCTGCAACACTTCCCCCAAAATAGCCCGTTTCCCTCTCATCCTCTGGTGCACACCATGTGCAGGGCACACAGAGGAAGCTTTCATGCACATTTCATGAGGCAGAATAACTAAGCATGTAGCATGATTTTTCTGTGGCTTTACCATCTTGTATGTGTACAGGATGAAGGTAAAGTCATACAGTACAAGCGAAGTTGTGTTTTTTTTTATCATAAATAAAACATGTGATGTCTACAAGAGACGCATTGATCAGCTTTTTTTTTCAGATTGTTTACTGACTTGAGTTGATCAATGAAAAACTGGCCAATTCATGAATCACTCAGGAAAAATTTTATTGGCATTTAACAACACTTAAAATATTTTGACATTAAAGACAGGAAAACTCCTTTATGAGGTTTGATTCCATTTCAGGCAGAAACCTTTTCAAATTTGAAGCTTTGACTAAATTCATAGATTTATATGGTCTTATACACATCTTATGTGTGGCCATATCCTGTTTAGATTAAGTCCTTCACTTTGTGTCTGAATTTCCATTTTATTTTAATAAAATCTGCGCTAAGACTAGCTGCTGGATTAAATTTGAGGTCAGTTATCACGTGCTAAGAAATACACACATGTTGTCATGTGGGTGTTAATTTGGCACACAACTCCCACCTTCAAGATGGAGAAAACAGATCCGCCCACCGGACAAGAAAAACTCAGGATCAGATTTACAAACACAAGTGAGAGTTAAAGGCCCTCACATTGTTTTTAAAACCCAAAAGTTAATAATCTAATATTCACTCAGGATTCTCAGGAAACCATTCAGTTTAAAACAGCCGCACCCCATAAAAGCAAAGGGATTTGAAACATGTTTTGATGTTGTTGATGAGTATTAAAGAATTTGTAAAAGTGAAAAATACCCAGAAATCTGAACCAAATTAAGAATTGGCTTTTTTTTTTCAATTGGGTTGCAGGAATCAAAACTTTGTGGCTGTTTCTGACCTCCTGTTTTCATTATGTCTGACTGATTATAGCTGTTTTGATCTTCTCTGTTTAAAAATAGTATTAGAAAATATAAGAACAGCAATAAAATGATTAATTTAGAACAAAGATAGCATGACCATGCGACTGACATTTTAACTTTCACCATTTCACATTAGCAAGTAGAATCAATAGCATTACTAAAACGGCAGTCTTCCCTCCTTTCCCCTACTAAACTCTGAAGTACTAAAAAAAACTTCCAAATCTAGCATGTTTCTCGTCAGGAATTAAAACCTCGAAATTCTAATTTATAATACCAATTTTCTGTATTCGATGTAGCCTTCCTGCTGAAGGCTTAGCTTTTTCTTACACCCTGAATAAATCTGCAATCTCTTCTCACAGTCTGAGATCTTCAAGTCTGAAGAACTGTTGTTGATTCCTCAAAGACATCTTAAGACCAGAGGTGATAAATCTTTTAGAGTTGTGGCCCGTAGATTGTGGATTGGTTTGTCTTCATCTTTGCCACGTCTTCATTCAGTTGAAACTTTTAAGAAGCACTTGAAAACTCATTTATCCTGACTTTTGATTAGTTTTTTGCTGTATAACGTCATATGTATTCTGATTGCTATTCTTTATTTTGAGTTCTCATCTTTTATTTGTTTTCATTTTGAACCACTTTGTGGTTTCTGACTTGTGAAAGGAGCTGTGTAGAAAAACAAATGTACTTAATTAGGAATATCTCCAAGTCTTAAAAGAATACCTTCTCTTAATTAGCTTCTTACATCTCTGTGCCTCCTGATTTGATTTCAAAAGACCTCACTGATGCTGCAATTAGCTATCTTTGAGTTTTCTTGCGTAACTACGCCAACACTGAAGAATGTTGTTGGTTGTATGAAGCCATCAGTGACTGGAAGGATATCAGATTTTTGTATTTTGCAGTTATTATTATTGTTATTATTATTACTATTGAGGTCAGATGGGATCAAATGGGATGCTGCATGTCTATATGTTAAGTAGCTGAATACAAACAGCTTGTTAAAATAAACTGATTGTGATTATGCCTGATATTTTGTTAATAAAAGTCACCAGACAGCTTGGAAACCCATTGAGTCTGAGAGACGAGGCAGCTAAAATTCCCCAATAATTTGGTTACGTTGGTATGAAAATGACTGATGACTGATGGAGGCAGCTTGCTGATGGGTCAGCCTCAGAGCTGCTTCCTCCTAGTCGATGAAGGATTATATAAAAAGCTCATCTCCATCCAACCATCCTGTAAACGGCTGAAGCTCTCCACGGTGTTTTACTGCGTCCACACAGTCGTGGGTCATCTTCCAGCAAGAGGAATTATTACTAATGAAATCACTTCAGGCATTTGACCTCGACAAGAAGGAGGAACTGACCACAGAGATGTCAGAGGAGTCACTCTCAGCTGCAGATTCCTTATACAATTAAAGACACACAGAGCTGCATTCACACACACACACCCACGCGCGCGCACACACACACACACACACACACACACACACACACACACACGCACGCACGCACATGCATCCATCCTAGAACATTCTTACCCTCAGACAACTCCATCATGTACAGAGCACCACCCTTTTACATTCCTCCAGAGACAAACAATCTGATAGCAAACTGATGGGAGACGATAAAAAATGAGTGTTCTAAAATGCGCCCAGCATGTGATGGAGCAGAGGAAAAACACCAAGCAGCATTCTTTTTGATAAAGAAAACACCACACATGTTCCCGAGAGACTTTCACACACATTCATTCACATTCACATCTCTGCCCCGGTCAGCTCTCTCACACAAGAAGGAGTCCACCTGTGGGGATGGGAGCCTGTGTCAGGGCACCATGATCTGAATGACTCATCGATAGGAGTGCGCACGAGTATGTCGTCTCCCTATCAATCAGTCATCCACACAAAACTGTGTTGTTGTTGTTGTTGTTTTTTTTTATCACAGTGTCATCCTGGATGGAGCGGAGGATGTGGGTATTCATGCCCCCGATGCAAGATGCCAGCAGTATGCCAAGTATGTTAGCTATGAGGAGATTTGAATTCGTTCTCAAACGGTTTTCTGGGGAAGATAAAAATGTCAACAAATCTCTTCTCTGCCCTATGCGAGCTATAATGCTGCGTGTTGGCGTTATGTAACATGTAATGACCTTAGCAGGATAAATCCCATGATTTACTTCATGTTTTCCCGTCACTGGATATTACTAAATTCCGGTGATGAACAAGGCTGACTTTATGCTGAAGGTGTATAACCCTTTACCCTCTTGCAGATTTTTCGCACTGTATAACGCCGTCCAATGTTTGTTTTTATCTTGGCGAGGTGTTGATTAAAAAAACAGTCTGCTGTCATTCATGGCAGCAGACATCGGCCATTTTGCCTCGCAATTCATTACAGCCAATTGCTCTTTGTTCTCGCCAGTGTTGCTCCCACGCCAACATGGCAGAGCTGCACATGCTGCTAAAAAAATAAAAAATAAAAGCATGAACAACGCATCCCTCTTCCTGACACAGACCTCATTGAAGATTTATGAGGGAAAGTGCCCAGGCTTTTCAATAACGGCCGCAGCTTGATCGATGAGGGCAAATAATTAAGGATGTCTCGGCACGGTTTTAAAGTGGACGGCATTTGTGAGACTTTGCAGAGGCAAACTGCTCGGGTCTTCATGCAACGAAGCAGCTGCTGCCGCACACGGCTTTGCACAAATGGGAGGGGTGCAGTTTGGATGAAGCAGCAGTTATGCAATCGCAGCGTAGTGCACAGGGCGCTCTCACTGCAGCGCCGATGCTTGGCCATTATGGAGATGCATCTGTGGCTGCTGACAAATACAGAAAAGACCATTGCTCGCCCCCCGCCCCAAGCCTGCTATCTGCCTGGGCAGACATCTGGCAAATGTCACAGAAGCCCAAAGGAAAACCTCTAGACACTATCTACATTCAAACTCACACATGAGCTACCTCAAGTCATCGTTTCCGTCTGATAGGTTTTTCATCTCTGCTGACGAGAAGCTGTGGCTCTGTGGGCGTGATTGGTTTGTCTTCACTTTTACATCAGCGTGTAAACATAACGCCTGCGACCCAGATCGACATGATGAAACATCTGAGCAAAACATGGCAATGATAAACCAGAACAGAACACAAACCTCCTTCTTTCCCATGTTTGTAAGCATCTTCACATTGAGAGAGATGTAAAGCTTTGCTTCGTTCTCACCTGTCCGCTTTACGTGGTTGTCATAGTCCAGTCGTTTGTTGCCTCAATGAGCTGTTTGTGTTGGATGACAAACCGCTTTGCCTTCTTTGTCGCCGGGGTGAGGATGCTGTCTTCCTCTCTCCTGTCCGTCTCTGTTCTCAGAGCATCAACAACATGGAGGAAATGTTAAGATGGAGGAAGCTGTTGCAAGGTGGACACATCAGTCTGCCTTCATCAGGCTCAGCATCATCGGCTCTCTGGTCTCGGTCTCCTTCACTCTTCCAGTCTTTTTCCTTCGAGTTGGAGCTGAAATCTCTCTTCCTGTGTCCTTTTCTCCATCCCAGTCTGTCTGCTTCTACTCACACATCATTTACCTCATTCGAGCTTATCTATCTCTCAAATGTCACCCCACTATGTCCTCCTTTCTTCTCACTGCCGCCTTCTTCTCGTCTTCAGGTGAGCCTCTGTCTTCTCCTTCTCTCCCTCTCCCCTGCTGTCATCCCTCAGCTGGCGTTCATTACTGCTCTTTCTCCTGCACAGTCCGCTCAGTCACACATGCGCAGTGTTCTCACACATGCATACATGCGCACGCACACACACACAGACACACACACAGTGCTCTGTCTCCTCTGTGCTTCTGGCTCAGTTCTTATTCATGTAGTTTATTCTGCCTGCCCGCCCCCTCCTGCCTGCCTCTCTCTCTTTTTCTCACTGCAGCACTCACTGCAGTGCCTCTGCAGGCGGGATCACGTTTGCTCGTCGCCAGAGAAAATACTTCAGCCAATCAGGATGCTACTCCCCACCCCCATCTAAACACACAAATGCATACACACACACACAAACCCTTTCTTAGATGCAAAAGGAAACCAAAAGCAATGAATCATACTTTATATGCTGGCATATGGTAAAGCAGCACCAGCTAGGCACACGGAGAGCTTGTGAGGCTGAGATAGGAGACACATAAGCTTGCCACCAAATGGAGGGTGGTGGGTGGGGGGGGGGGGGGGGGGGGTATATCAGACTGGATATGTTGAAAAACAGACCCAGCATCTTCATCACAGACAGCAATTATCTTTCCTAAAGCCTGAAACAACATTTCTCAAAAACCTCGAACCAGCACCCCAAGCTCTTCTCGCAGATCCAAACATGCAGGGATGTTGCATAACGAGGATTTTGTTACGTTTTGTATCCGCTCAAGAAGCTTTAACACCGACAGAACAAATAATCCCGAGATCAAAGCGTAATAAAAACACGCCAGAATTAAAACATATGAGCATCCGTTGCATAATGTCATTAGCGACTGGAAAACTGGGCGTCAAAGAGCTGCTGTTCAGAGTTTCACCAGTCGGTACGATGAATTGCTTCTATAGGTTGCTCAGATGTTATGGGGCAAGGGAGACCAGCACTACACTCATCATTGGTGTAGCATGCTGAATGTTTCCCAAATTACTTTTAGTGAGAATTTTAGTATCATATTTTTTCTGTTTTTAGTAATGTGTTTGTGCTTATTATTATTATTATTATCAGCGTCACATCAGATACAGCATTTCCCCTCAGTATGGGGCAATATTTAAAGAGAAACATGAAAGCGATGCCACAAAACAACTTTTTGACAGACTCATGGTTACAACGTTCGTCTTACCCATAGATCTTAATCACTAAATGTTTTGTAGGAGGAATTTTACTATGCATTGTATTTATGGGATTTACTGACCCTGCTTGGATAAATTGCTGTAGTCAGGGCTTTCTGAACATTCCTAAACATTGTGCATTTGACAGACCAAATTCATCCAAGACTTTAACTTCCTAAATTATGTCTTAAGATGTGGCTTCAGTAGTCCAGCATAATCAATTTGTAACCTATTTCATGAGTTACACCAGTAATATCTTTGGTATAACGTCACATTTTGTGTCATCAGGCCACAAAATATGTGTCCAGAATTAAGGACATTACTGCTGAGTGCATTTGTAAAGTGTATTCTGGCTTTCTATATTAGTTTTGGATAATATGGACTTTCACCCCACGTTGTTTCAGAACTCTTTTAATTATCTGTAAAGACACTTTCTCACCAGCTTTTTGACCACATTAAAATAAACCATACTTCTGTCAAAAAGAATTAGGTTTGAAGTATTTTTATTCAAACAACAAGTTTGTTTTTGTAAAAAAAAAACTATCAAACTGTAAAAACAGTACCAGATATTTTGGACGAATGCAAATATGTTTACACCAGTTGTTTTGTGGTGCTTAAGGTCAAGATGGTAGCCAACGTTAAAGCTAATCCTGTCAAGGAGTCTAGTGTTGGGTGTAACAGCAGGAAATGTATTTTTATTAGTAATCTTCAAATCTACTCAGCTGATAATAGTTTTGTTATCTTGATGTGCCTGAACATATAATCTGCGATGGCCTCAGAAGTTTAAGAATAGCCCCTGCACTGGAACAAAATGATGCTGAATAATGCTGATCATTGGGTGAATGTTACAAAGAGGGCAATATGGATGCACTGTAGTGAAATTTCCTTACCAGTAGGAGGTGCTGGTGTGTTGGTTCTCTTTGTCATGCAATTCTGTACATGTAATGCAAACCTGCTGCAGGCTGTTTATCAACATTTTTACTGTAGCTTCATTCAAGCGTTCAGTGTACTGTTGCATTGCCTGCAGCATTTTATAAACAACTGTGAACATTTTAACTAAATGTCCTGGCACATTTATTTTAAGTTCATAAACATTTTAAAGTCTAGCAAATGCTTCATATTCATCAAATGTGATGAATATAAAAACAAACAGATTATAGGCTAAAAGACCGGTTACAAATGATGTAGATGTGACAGCATTTTTCTTACAGAAACACAAAAAAAATGTATCTGTTGTTTTACGATTGATTTCCAGAAAGCAAGACGTTCCTGCAGGGCCGGTCCAAGCCTCCATGGGGCCCTAAGCGAAATGTGGTTTTGGGGCCCTCTAGTTCTGCTAACAATGTAGACTGGCTGCAATCAGCAGTCCGATCAATAGATCATTCACACACCTGCTATAAACTTATTGCATTTCTGGCAATGCTGTTTACGTTATATAATATAGGATACATTTATTGGCCAACTGATTTATCAACCAGTTGATTTCTGGGCGCCGATTTCCTTAATTTTGGGGGATCACGATCTACTGATGTTTACACGTGAACATCAGTAGATGTTCACGTGTAAACATCTACTGATGTAGGGGATAAGATTATCCCCTAATCTTATCTTCGTCAGCAAAGGTTTAAAGATCAGTCTTTGTCCTCTTCTGCTCTGCAGTGAGAGGTGTGACTGACAGACCGACCCAACAGGTCAGGTCTGCACGTTTACAGTTAACAATGTTCACGTCACTGTTGCCAAAAGTGACTTTCTTGCTATATTTAGTGACATTTCAGATAAAAAAATTAATATCAGCCAAAATCAAAATCAGCATGTCAGGCTTTTTAAAGATCGGTAACAAGGGATCGGCCAGAAAACTCCAATCGGTGCAGCCCTACACACATATTCATGACATTCTCTGATTAAATAAATTTCTCTTCAGCATAGCTCCAATAGCTAAAAATGTCATTTATACCAGGCGAGTCTTTCTCCCCTGAGAATGTGGACCGGTACGGGTGCTGGACTGATTCTGAGCCTTCAAATGATTTTAACAGAAGTTTCACATAACTTAGAAAAATAATGATTGTTTAAGCCACAAAATGATTGTGCTCAGCAGCAAACAATATATCCCCAACTACAGAATAGAGTAGCTCATCGATGTAGCAGCTAAGTAGCCTGACGTAAAGACATTTTGCTAGACAATATCAAACATTGAGAAGTTTTAATTAATGTTATTAAACGTTATCAAACACGGCGTTTTGAAGATAAAAAATACCTCAGAAATATACAGAACCAAGCAGTGGAATCAACTCATCTACAGTTAAAACTCAGTTTCACACAAACCCAAAGACGCTAGCATAAATGTTTGGCTGTTGAATTGGACCGTTCTAGGTCGCTATCAAGCTAAATTGTCTATTAGCAGCTCCACTAATCTTTCTCATAAACATTACATTACCAAGGCACATTAAACAAACCTTTATCTTGGCTTTTTTTCTATTCTTCCTCTTTCTTCTCTCTCCCTGAAGGAAAAGTCCTTTTTTGAGACATTGTTTTGCTAACTTAACTTCTGACCGGAGCTTTGAACTTTTGGATGCTCTGGTCATTGCACGGCAGCTCATATTACCGGCGAAGCGTGCAGTACCTACCGCGGCCACCAGGGGACCCCAAGAGCAATTAATTATTTTTTCTTTTTATCAATGAAATATAATTAATTTCTACATACATTATCAAAATTGTAAAAACAAATAACATCATAGTGAAATTGTGTGTTTTTGATATTATAATAACATAGAAATTATGATTAAAAAAAAAAAAATCAGCTCCACTGAGGAGGCGGCTGCTTAGTTTGCTTGTGCCTTGGGCCGGCCCTGCGTTCCTGGTTAAGGAATGTAGTTAACCATAATAAAAGAGGAGTATAACTATTGTCAAGAATAGTTATACTCTTGACTAAAAGCTCACCTGTCTGTTTACCATTTTGAGAGTGCAGTCTACTGTCTCTATACAGTGATTATAAAGTAAAGTGACTAAGTAGTTTGGATTCCAGTTAAGCAAGCATTTCTTAACTTCCTCCCAACTCACAAAAGCGTTGCGAGACACAGAAAGGTTCCCGTCAGGTATTAGATCTTCTTCCTCTGAAACTGTACATAAATAAGTTCAATTGTTGAATTGAGAAAACCTCATATCTTTTTAGCCTCTAGCGATGTAACTATAAACCAGTGACATTAAATAAGATTCTTAGATTCATACTTACCCTGAGCTCTGAAGCGATGTCATTCAGTTTGTTTTGGTTAAGTCAAAATTTTTATCAACTTCATCACTTTGTCAAACCTTCTCCTGAAAAATCAGTCTGTCATTCTTTGTTTTATTTTTGGCTTTTTCACCTCTTTACACAACGCCTCTCGTTTTAGTGGATGATAGTCAAACTACAGGTGTTTGAGAAGAAGATATAGCATTAAGTAAAAAGTTCTTGAATTTCGGTCAAAATTGAAGTTGACACTTTGGATGTGGATTGCATTGCAGGATCTGTAATACAGATTAGTAAAAATACATTTAACGATGATTTCTGAGTCTCTGTTATGCTGTTTTGGACCATATACATACTCAGAAATGTTGTGTGAGTAGAGAGAGTTGTTTTTTTTTATTTTAAAGGGACAGAATTATGTATTTTAAAGGCACATTTCATTTCATAGCACATTCAAGTGCTATGAAATTACTTTTTTATAACAATTCAAGATTACATTGAATTGTTATAAAAATGCTGTAATTATTAAACATGACTTAGAAGTAATTTGACTTCATAATATGACACCTAGAAATTGCCCCGTTTCTTTAAGAAGCTACTGCTATTTCCAACACTGCCTTCATATCATTATGCAAACACAGCAATGCTGTCCTGTTATGCTGTTTATAATCATAAACTGAATGTTTGCTGATTGTTGCTGCCACTAGTCTGGTGGAGCTCTGTGGGGAAAACGTGCTCTGTGATATGAAATGTCATGTACAGTTCCTGGATCAGGAGGTGTTGATTGAGGAAATCTTATGGAAGAGCGTGACCACTGCCAAGGTAATAATAATAAAGCATTTAATAACAGTATGCTGGTTGCATTGAATAAATGTACAGAGTTAGTTCAAGAAAAACAAACAGATAATGCTGTAAAAGTTATTTTAAGAAACATAAAATATCATTTAGGCAATTAAAAAGGAAGCAAGTAGTCATTTATGTTTTTTGGTGAATAAATGCATTTGTGGTATGACAAGCAAAAATTAAATATGCAAAAGAGAAAACAGTGAAAATCTATTTAACATTTTTTTTTAACTTATGTCATTTTAAACCACTAGGTGGAAGCAAAGAGAGTGTCTGAGTGCTTTCTAATAATTCCTAACTCTCTCTAACTGAGATGGCTTTTCATTAACACCTAAAACAACACACACAGTTAGGCGTATGGAGGTTAGAAGTGACAGCACTTGTGGACTTTGAGCACACATTATGAGAAAACCCAGCTGAGGTCGATGAATGAGGTAGCACACATACATTCTGAGGGAATTTACAACCATCTTGTTTGTCCTTTACTGGTTAAATATTACTAACTTCCTCCAGGTAAACAGTTTTTGTCATGTTGTCCCTCTTTCATAATGACTTAATGTAGCATCTGGTGATATAAACAGCAATTGTCTGTAAACTTAAGAAAATAAAAAGTTTATGTTTTCAGTCACAAAAGACAAGGAGCTGCAAATAAAACAAATTATCGTCTAATGTACGTATGTGTGCAGTATCACAATGAAAATTTGCCAAACAATACATTTTCTAACTTCTTGGGATAATAAAAAGAAGCCAATTTGAAGCTACATATATAAGATGTTCTCAATTACAGAGATACTCTCTTTGCACCACAACAAAAAGAGACCGTTCAGGTCATAACAGGAATATGTACAAATATGATAAGACGATATGGAAGTCAGAACAAATATGTGAGAATTTGGACTTCCTAACAAGTTTGATGCATTAATATGTTACACTGTCATTTACTGGTTCACTCCAGGTGACAAATACAAGGAAAAAGTTAACTTAAAAGAAAGGTTCATTGAGAAAAGTACATGTTGTGTCCTATGTGAGATCAGTTGGCACAATACAGGAAGAATGATGGCACACAGGATCAGCGTTAATGGTTTTGTAAAAATTAAAATCCATGCAAAATAATATACAGTATCCAGGACCACTTAATGTTGATGGGGTTTGGCTAACGATAGAATAAGTGAAAGAACGCAGCGACACACAGGAGGAGGATGGCATTTGCATTGACAACATTCCTCCAGAAAGGCTTCTCTGTTGTATCTGTTAGCTGCTTCTTCAGTTCTGCTTTCTCCTGTGGAGTAAGTTTTGGTGCTGTTTTGTTCTGCTCCAGTCCACAGAAGTAGATTAGTGCTTTCTGGAAGAAAGTTCGCTTTCCCCTAGATTCTGGAATAAAGGCAACGAGATTTTTGTATCAAAATAAAGTCATGTAAAATCTAAAGCTATCTTTAAAGCAGCTTCAATCTTAAGAAGTGTAAACTGTATGTGTTCCTTATACTTTCTGCATCCATCTTTCTGTCGTCCTCATCATGATCCTCAATCCAATCGTCCGGATCAATGTCCTCTCTTTCCTCTGTACGGTTCCTCAGACTCCAGCACAATCGGTACAGCTGGGAAAGTAACATAATGCATTATGTGAGAAAACTGTTCAGAACTCAGAAAAATGTCCAACTATTGCAGCACAAATCATGGATGTTTTATAGGTTTAAAGCAGCAGAATGTAACTTTTATAAAACAGCATGATTTTTACTCTCACCTTTTGATCGCTAGAGTTAGGCTCCAGCACCCCCCATAACCCCACAAGGATAGATATTGGATCATGAATGGATAGATGGATGTTTTTTTACATATTTGTTAAAACTATCACTATGTTGTGACAGTATAGTACGAAACAGATAATAAGTGAAAAAAGATCGAGTTCCTCTTTCTTCTCCCTAAGGACCTACTGTCATCTCAACAAATAATCTGCTCTGTCAGAAGGAACCTCTCAGAGCAGACAGGAGGGTCTTAGTGCTGTCAATCACCTCATGTATGCGCCCCTCACACACTCAACCCTTTCTCTCTGATGCACTAAAGCTGTTTCATCACAACAGAAGCTGCATGAATGCACAGGCTAGGTAGCATAGCCATCGATTATGGCAGATAAATGGTTTTCATAGAACATGAAGCTGTTGCACATCGAGCACCATGTACATGAGGATGATTGACAGAGCGTAGCTCCTCCTCTTAGCTCTGATTGGATTGGTTGTTTCTGACTGGAAGAGGTAAATTTCTGCAGATGACAAAAGTAGCTTGATCTTTACTGTCGCAACATGGTGACAGTTTTAACAAATATATAAAAACACACTTTTATAAAAGTTACATAGTGCAGCCTTAAGTGAAAAAAGTCAAAGTAAGTGAAGTGAGTTTCAGCAACTGGAGATTGCTGAAATTGAAATAAACATAAATTCTTCTGCTACAAGTGCATTTTGTTCTTTGATTGGTGTAATAAAGTCAAGCTTGAAGCTCAAAGAGATGCTATAAATTACAAACAAAATCTTCAAAGAACTGTTTTCTTAGCTGCTAACTTCTTCACCATCTTCACTCAGAAACTGCATAATAAGATTTTATGTTACTCAGTCTTTAACATCCCAAAGTACCTGCAACTTTAATAAGATATAATGTATATATAATAAGCAGAAAAAATTTAAAAGAGTTTGTGCAGGAAGTGGATAGTCTTCCTGTGAAAAATTTCTGATTTGGAAAGTTACATATTAAGCTACTCTTATCACAAAACTGTCACGTACATGCTTGTCAGCGATGGGCTTGGTCATTAGGGAGATTCCAACTATGAGGATGCAAGAGATAGTGAACAGGATAATCGAAAAGTAGAGGTAGTGCACTCCACAGATGATGGTAGGACAGTTACTCGGGCTAACACAGCTCCCTGTCCCGTAGATAAACTCTGTAATCATCCTGGATAATCCTACTAATAAACCAATTATGAGTCCGAAAAAGGCACCCTGTAAAAAGAAGAAAGCAGGAAAGAAAGAAGGATAAAAACACTATTAAAACAATAATCCACCAACTGACATCTAGCTTAAATCAATACAACTCTGTTATCTGGAATGGCTGCACCAATAAATGTGGCTTGACACAGAAGCTAAAACAGGTAAGACATCTTATTCTGTCAAAAGATAACAAAAATCCTCCTTCAACATAACCCTCCCAGATAATGTTACATCATCTTTGGTTGATGTGACAGAAACTAAAACTACCTTTTCCTTATAACAAAACAGAGATGTGTTCTTATAAATTACAGCATCGACAAAGTATATTTGGGTTGTGTTTCATCAGATAATAATAGTAATTTCTGGATCCACAGCCTTAAAACTGAGTAAATAACAAACCCATAGGACCTATAGTTTGTTACCTGATGGTCACTTTAGAAAGAAATCTACCATATTTGTTATTCTTCTATAAGAAAAGGCTAAAAAGAGTGATTCATTGGTTTTCTCTCTTAATGACGAGAACCACTACCCAGGTCTGTTACACCACAGCTACAATCCTTCTCATCTCTTCAACATTAAACAGGCATTTCAACCATTGCAGGTCCATGATGTGCAGAGCCTTTCCAATAAGAAGCTTTTAAGAATCTCAGTCATGGTGACGGACTGTTCTTCTCCAAGTCCTAAGAGGCCTTCTTTGTGCAGATGACTAAACTTTTTCTATCCCATGGTAAAATCCTCAGTTCAGGTCTGTCTGCCCCCAAACCAGATAGCCTCTGATGGTTCCTGTATCTGCCATGTATGCTACAAAATACACATTTATGTTGCAACTAAAGCAGCAACTGTAAACTAAAAGGAAACTCACAGTTTCATTAACTCGTTTACAGAACATGCCGAGTATGAAGACAGCAGCCACAGGTGGAGTGAGATAGCTGGTGATTGACTGGATGTAGTCAAAGAGCTGACCACCCTGGGCTGTCTGCACCACAGGGATCCAGGCAATGCTTATTCCAATAAGCACCACAATAAACATCCTGAAAGGTAGAATAAACAAAGACTCATGGTTAGAGTCAAGCATGCAAACAGTAATTATATTAACATCAAGCCAAAACTGTTATGATCCGTGTTTCTGTGTATCTATTTTTGGGGTTTTCTGTGTTCAGTTTCCTTCCTGTGAGTCTCTGTCTCTGCATCTTCCCTGTTGATCGCTTCCCAGGTGTGTCTCATTCCTTAATTACCCTCCCTGTGTATTTAAGTCCACCTGTTGTCTTTTTCTCTTGTCGGATTGTCGTCGTGTGTTCCTCGTGTTGCTGCTCGTTGTTCTGTTGGACTGTCATTAAATTCATCATTATCATCTTCATCTGGGTCCACCCGTTCTACTTCACCACCACCAACCACACCTCATGACAGAACGATCTGACCACTAAACGGTGAGAACGCCATTAACATCATGGACACCAGGACTAATCCTTGGTGGGGGACTCGGCTGGTGATCTGCCCACCAGGGGTCGGACCCCGCCACTATTGCCGCCCTGAACCGCCGGAGGTCCCGGCCCCTGGGCACTGACGTCACCGCCGCCCTGAGCCAGCGGAGGTCCCGGTCCCCGGGCGGAAACCCCGCTGCCTCAAGCCACAACCTGCCTCCTGGTTCTCCGCCCACTCTGATGGGTAGTTTTTTGTTCTGGACTCTGGTCCTCCTTCAGTCACCCCTCCGCCCAACCTGTTGGGTTGTTTTTTGTTTGCTTTGGATTGAGTTCTTCTATGGACCCTTGCACTCCTTCCGTCGCCCCTCCGCCCACCCTGATGGGTTGTTTTTTGTTTCTTGGACTGTTTCTTTTTTTGTGGGAGTCTGGTAGCCGCCCTTGAGGGGGTGTACTGTCATGAACCGTGTTTCTGTGCATTTATTTTTGGGGTTATCTGTGTTCAGTTTCCTTCTTGTGAGTCTCTGCGTCTTCCCCGTTGATTGCTTCTCGGGTGTGTCTCATTCCTTAATTACCCTCCTTGTGTATTTAAGTCCCCCTGTCGTCTTTGTCCTCGTGTTGCTGCCCATTGTTCTGTTGGACTGTCATTAAATTCATCATCTTCATCTGGGTCTACCCGTTCTACTTCATCACCACCAATCACACCTCATGACAAACGGTTTTACCTTCCAGCAATCATCAGTTCCCTCTCTTTGGCGTGATGACGGAGCTTGGTATAGATGTCCATGGTGAAGAGGGTACTAGCACTGTTAAATATTGAAGTAAGGGAGCTCATTAGAGAGGCCAACATCACTGACAACATCAAACCCCTCAGACCTGAAGAGAGATGGACAAAGGCGAAGGGAAAACATAAAGAAACAAAAGTGTTTGAAATTTTAAGAAAATGTTGTCGATCCACTCACCATTTGGCATAAGATCCACAACCAGTTTGGGATAGGCAATGTTGGTGCATCCAACACTTGCTCCACAGTGTTTCATACATTCTTCCGGGACCACACATGCCACCACATCTGAATGTTTTAAGAAATTTACACTTTATTGTTTTATTTTTCCCTCAAGACAACAGAACTTGGAAAGAACAAAACACGCACCAGGATACAAGATCCTGCTTATCATCCCAGGAAAAACCATGAGAAACATGGGCAGCACCTTCAGGTAACCACACAAAATGCAACCTGCTTTCACGTGAGAGAGATTCTTGCCTGAGAGACAACGCTGGACAATCACCTGCAAAAAAGATGGAGCATTTGAAGGCAGTGTTAAATACTTAACTTCTACTGTATCAAGAAAAATTTTGGATTTTTTTTAGCAGAGCTGTTGGTGCTTTACGTCATTTAAAGTTCCTCACTCAGAAAAACTAAAGTAATTTCAATAAATTGTAATTGGCTGTGGTGAACGAGCCTGTAAATGAATAACTATTTCTGTGCATACAACTTTAAGTGAGCAGATGAAGCACAAACATATTGATTTCAATTTAAGGCAAATGGAGCTTTTGAGATTAATCATTTGAACTAAATTGAACATTGCCATTAAATTAATGGCAATGTTGGAAAACAAAAGCTAAGTATGACTCATAGTAATATTAGGATAACGACTATTGCATGCAGTGGACATTTCTTATCTTTTAAGATGTGGCTATTGCCATTCGTTAGATTATACAGTATGTCCGTTTACCTATACATTAGACACATTTAGCATAGCTTGTCATGCACATTACATAGCAACACAACATAAACATCATTCACTAGGACTAAAATTATTTCAATAAAAGCTAACCAACAGAGACAAGTACTTTCATTTGAAAATGGGTCAAATTTGGTCTGTTTTACATTTACTGTCAGTGTTAAAGTAAAAACAGGATGCCAGTATTTATTTGTGAACTGAAGAATTTGTTTCTAGACAACTATAGGTTCAAGAAATGTCAGGAATTCAGCTCATAGATCACCCTTTTACTCCAAAGAGCTGTTATATGACATGGCTCTTCATTATCAGCTGGCAACCTTAGACCGCCTCAGTTATTCTGTCCAAAACAGGCGAGATAAAAGAGCGTGAATGTGTGGCATGAAAGGGAACAAAGCATGAAAATAGTAGCCCCCCATTTTATTTTTATGCTAAAGTTACTTACAGCCAGAAACTAGCGTTAGAATTTATTATATCTAGCAATGTATGAATTTCGCCATCAGAGGGCGCTCAGCGCCATTTGCAACAGGTTAATGCTCTGGTAGTCTGAAGAAGTCCGCCATTGCTGAGAAAACAGCTTACAGCAGATATTAGGAGCAGCTACTGTAACTGCTGTGCTTTCTGTTCACAGTTTAAACTAATTAAATATTCTGCACCAGAAGTGACCCGGTCCATCATTTTCTGCTGTGTAACAACTGCGCTTACGGTTATATAAAAATCAAGAGGATGAGAATATGGCCTTAGATTGTTTCTGGTATGCAGTAAAAGCTGTTACTGAATCAGTGGAAGTAAAGCTTCCACACAGTCAAAGGTACTGATTGTATTTTTACTGACCTGATCAGTGCACCAGTACCAGGTGGCCTGGATGGTGAGTCCAAACACCATGCCAGGCCAGGGCAGGTCTCCTGTTATTGGATCTCTGAAAAGGTGGAAGGCGTCTTCCCGAGGCTCGTAGCACTCTGCCCTGATGTTAGAGGTGTTTTGGGGAATTGCAGCCATGTAGAGTGTCTCCAAATTTGCATAGCCCCCCACATCATTGAAAGCTGAGGGTAGACAGGGAGAGATGGTTAGACGAAGACTCACTCTTCCATTTCTTAATGATGTCACAATAAAACAAATCAATAGTGCAAGATAAAATGATAAATAAGGATTATTGGAAAAGGGTAGAGTGCCTTCTCCAGGTCAGGGGGGTCGTCCTGCCTCAAGTGGAGGAGTTTAAGTACAGTATTTTCCGCACTATAATGTGCACCGGATTATAAGACGCACTTTCAATGAATGGCCTATTTTAAAACTTTTTTCATATATAAGGCATTATAATGCCCATAGAATAGACACAACAGTTAGGGTTGCCACCCGTCCTGTATGGAACCTATAATGGACACGTGGTGTTCCGGACACAAGCGGCCGAAATGGGTTTCCTCCGCAGGGTGGCTGGGCTCTCCCTTAGAGATGGGGTGAGAAGCTCGGTCATCTGGGAGGAACTCAAAGTAGAGCCGCTGCTCCTCCACGTGAAGAGGAGCCAGTTGAGGTGGCTCGGGCATCTGGTAAGGATGCCTCCTGGATGCCTCCCCGGTGAGGTGTTCCGGGCACGTCCCACCGGGAGGAGGCCTCGGGGAAGACCCAGGACACGCTGGAGGGACTATGTCTCTCGGCTGGCCTGGGAACGCCTTGGGATTCCCCTGGAGGAGCTGGAAGAAGTGGCTGGGGAAAGGGAAGTCTGGGCCTCCCTTCTGAAGCTGCTGCCCCCGCGACCCGACCCCGGATAAGCGGAAGAAAATGGATGGATGGATGGATGGATTATTGCTTATTACCATAACCCATGAGAACGAAGGATCCAATAATCATGATGGCGGTCTGTAAGGTGTCTGTATATATCACCGCAGCCAGTCCACCTGAAATAAAACATGGCGTTAGCAATCTGTAACATTTCTTATTCAGAAGCGTAGACAGTAAGTAATATGTGCACTAGAGAGTATAGGATTATCTTATCAGTGTTCTTTTTCCGCTTGTCTTGTAAAAGTTATGTGAAGGTGTGTGGAGATTATTGCAGAGCAGCAACTATTAGAGGGCTATTTGAGGCTTATTGTAATCCATGGGCAATTAACCACAAACACACCACAGATATACAAGCCAGGAAAGGAGGAGTTTTCTCTTCACTCAGGGTGCCATTTACATAGATAAGACTTTTTGTAAACTAGGTTTATGAGGAAAATGTTGATTTCCAAAAAGAAAGTGAATTTCTTCTTGAGGATGCACCTGTGACAGTGTACAGTGCAGTAATCGCCAGAAGAGCGATAACAGCAAAGTAGATGTTCAGTCCAAGAGCCTGCTGGATAAAAATGGCACCAGAGAACATGTCGGCCTGGAAGGAGACAGAAAGGATCTTTTACTTTAATTTGTTAAATGCATTGCTGAAAGGTTCAAAGGTTAGAAAGAAAAAAAACATACAGAGATCTTTGTGAAGACGTAGAGGAAGACAGAGAGCACAGAGAGATAGATACTAATCCGCTGTCCTCCAAACCTCTTCTTCAGGTACTGAGGCATGGTGACCACCTAGACAAATTTTATAATATTTTTGTTTCATCAAGACTCAGTGATTATAACAGGTGCACTTTTCAACAGAAAATGCACATGCTGTTTACCCCAGCTTTGATGTAGATCGGCACAAAGACCCATCCCAGAATGATGACAATAAAAAGAGCCTGGAACAAACAAAACATGGTAAAACATTGAAACAATCAATAAAATATTTAACATAGAAAGGATTTTTACTTTTCAATTTCTCCAAACCATTTTCTTTTTTTTTGCATTATGAGATTTTGTCTTTCCTATTTGGAAAACATACCACAAATACTCACATTCCACTCAAATCCACCAATGGCAATTCCAGAAGCTGCAGCAGTACCAGCAATCCCTATAAAGTGGCCGCTGCCAATGTTGCTGGCAAAGAGTGATGCTCCAATCTAAAAAAAAAATTTTAATTTACAAATTAAATTAGTATGCAGTAGGTTTTTAAATTGGATTACTGAATACAATTAACTTATTGATTATGTTGTAAAACATTCAACTCTAAACTGTGACAATAAAAAACTTCACCTCATTATGTCTTGTAGATGGGAAATCATTGTCTTTCTTATGACGTTAAAAGTTAACTCAGGAGTAGATAAGATCAACAGAACCACATAATTTACAGCCTTGTTTAATTTGGTAATGTTTGCAGGAATGTATTCATTTTTCTGATTTACTTGCCAAACATTACAGTGAGGAAAGATTTGGTTTCATCTGTCCATTTTTACAAAAGTTTCATAGTTCCACTCTTGTTACCAATCCTGGTTTTTCAGTGTTCAGCATTCTCCTGCAAACTCATCCTAACAAGCCAAGGTTCTATAGTTGATTTTTTATATTTTTCCTTTTTTTATTATTTCTTCTGACTAATTCTTCTATTAAAGGTCTCAATTAGTATTTACCACACTTGGGCCTGTGCAGCCACAGATTCAGCTCCGTTTCAACAGTTTCTAGCCCATTTTGAACGAAAGCAAAGTTTTGGATTTTTGCTGCTTCTTACCCATTCAGTCCTATCTAACTTGTATGTGACCAACATGTCACCCCTGTTAAGGAGAGTGAACTTTTTTTTTAATCGTACATCTTTTCTGTCACAACTGTAATAGTTCTCCAGGCTGTTACAAAAAATAGCAAAAGAACAAAAAATGCTTGTCATTTGTTGTCAGATACCCACCGGCCACCACACCATTTTCCTCCCTGCAAGGAAAAAGCCACCCACAGTGGATCGATTGGTGCGACCCATGGCCTGCAACAGGACAAAAAAATACATAAACTTTTGAAAAACAAGCTTATCATCTAGTTTAGCTCTAAGTTAGTGTTCTATACACTGAGCAACACAGGACTTTTTTTTAAATAATTTTATTTTAAACAAATAACATGAATATACATACAGACGTTAACTCAATAACAAACATTAAAATATTATAATAAAAACAAAGAATAATTACAGACATTGAGCGTGTTGATGTTAAAGTCTACACTGTAAAAAACAAAACGGCCTCAATTTACGGTAAAAAACTGGCAGCTGTGGTTGCCACAATTTTACCGTCGATATACAGTAAAATTCTGGCAACCAAAAATGCCAGTACTTTACCGTATTTCCTACATACAGTAAAATACCGTATTTCCTAAAATATGTTAAATAAAAAATTAAAATGTGGTTTTGCCATAGTAAATACGGTCATACTGCCTAAGGCATAATACCTACATAAGCGAAAAACATGGCCAGACTGTATGATATATTGACATTTTATTGTAAAAAACCTTATGGTAAATTACTGGTCACTGTTCTCACCAGAATTTTACCATAAAAATTATAGTACAACACACAAGGAAGTGTAAATTGTCAGCATTTCTATACAGAAAGTTATAAAGAAAATAAATTCAAATTAAACAAAAATACAGATTATGAGTAATCTACTTAAAGAATTTCTATTTAAAAATTTATTTAAAAAATTTTAAACAATCCTACTTTCTGTCCAGTTTCCTCACGGTATTACTGAGATCTGGAAAAGAAAACAAAGAAGAAAAAAAACAGCATGTGTCCACATAAGAGATAACCTATTGTAGAAGAAAAACCGATGATAAAAGGATTCTTGTTCTGGGTTGAGAGTCACAAGTCACTGAGTTCAGACTTTGCTCAGGATGGTTGTAGTCTTCCCAGTCACAGGTTGAAATTGAGACTCACATGTTGTCAATCGGGTGTTTCCTCTCTGCTGGAAAACAAACAAAGCAAAAGTTAGAAAGATGCACTACATGAACATCATATAAATGCACCATTCGCTTAAATGTTTGTTTCACCTTTGTTGACTTGCATATGGAGACTGATACTTCAACTACTAGGCGGTGTGATCATTTCTGACTGAAAATTCAGTAGTTCTTGATGGGAGAGCTTGCAGGAACAGTTCCTGCAAGCTAGGGTAAGGGTAATTGTAACTTACATAAATGGTTGAAGACAACTTATTGGCCTTCATGAGACTCAGATAAATGGTGAGTATCTATTTCATAAATTGCCTAAAACAGTTATATTTGTTTTTATTTGTTTGTTTATATGTTATTTGTTTGTGTATTTTGTCAGGTTGCAGAGGATCACACCTGTCGACAACAAACAAAGGTTTAAGAACTACTGAATTTTCAGTCAGAAATGATCACACCGCCTAGTAGTTGAAGTATCAGTCTCCATATGCAAGTCAACAAAGGTGAAACAAACATTTAAGCGAATGGTGCATTTATATGATGTTCATGTAGTGCATCTTTCTAACTTTTGCTTTGTTTGTTTTCCAGCAGAGAGGAAACACCCGATTGACAACATGTGAGTCTCAATTTCAACCTGTGACTGGGAAGACTACAACCATCCTGAGCAAAGTCTGAACTCAGTGACTTGTGACTCTCAACCCAGAACAAGAATCCTTTTATCACCGGTTTTTCTTCTACAATAGGTTATCTCTTATGTGGACACATGCTGTTTTTTTTCTTCTTTGTTTTCTTTTCCAGATCTCAGTAATACCGTGAGGAAACTGGACAGAAAATAGGATTGTTTAAATTTTTTAAAATAAATTTTTAAATAGAAATTCTTTAAGTAGATTACTCATAATCTGTATTTCTGTTTAATTTGAATTTATTTTCTTTATAACTTTCTGTATAGAAATGCTGACAAGTTACACTTCCTTGTGTGTTGTACTATAATTTTTATGGTAAGATTCTGGTGAGAACCGTGACCAGTAATTTACCATAAGGTTTTTGGGGGGTTTTTTACAATAAAATGTCAATATATCATACAGTCTGGCCATGTTTTTCACTTATGTAGGCAGTATGACCGTATTTACTATGGCAAAACCACATTTTAATTTTTTATTTAACATATTTAAGGAAATATTTTGAAAACACGGTAAAAAAAAAACAAAAACTGGCAGTTTTGGTTACCAGAATTTTAACGTATAAAAACGGTAAGATTCTGGCAACCACAGCTGCCAGTTTTTTACCGTAAATTGAAGCCTTTTTTTTTTTTTTTTTTTTTACAGTGCAGATAATGTCCCTTACTGAACGGTGAGCAAACAGGAAAATGATTGATGTGGTCTTACTGTCGACTCGTTTCCCAAACCGATGAGTTACGTCGATTCCACTGTAAAAGTGGCGGTTCCTTCGTATGGAACCGCCACTAACAGAAGGACCAAGATCAGTTGATATTTTGTGACAGGTGGCTGAAACCTTCACTTTCATATCTTCAATCTCATGTTCAGGCAGTCCGTAGAGCCCTAGGCACCATCTCAGTTTGTAGCTCTCTGCATCTGCATCACGCTCCTGCAGATCTTCTATTTGCGCCCCCAATTTTGCAGTTTTATTCTTCTATACACAGTTCTCATTTTTTAGGTCTTCAATTTCGGCATGCAAGAACTCAATAGATATTTTTATATCTTTGATGTCAGCCTTTACGTCGTCCGCTCTGTCGTTCACCGCTTTTAAGTTGGCGTGTAGAGGGTTGAGGCTGATCGACGCAGGATTTCTTGGCAGCTGGGCTGTTGATGGGAGAATCCGGGAATATCATAGGATCGGCATCAGTGTTCCCATCGCTGTAGGGATGGGAACACTGATGCCAGCAGTTGTGCTCGTGCATCTTATTCTGAGGTGTGACTGGTGTCCTGGTCTTCGGCTTATTTTCATCTCTCTTTTTTCCCCTTTGTTGCTCATCTTTTCTTTGCACGCTAGTTTACTCAGCAGAGTGAGAGTATCCTGTTGGAAGTGGGTTTTTTTTTTTAATTTATTTTATTTTTTTTATAAAGTTTATGTCTTCTCTGTTGCGTATAAGGTGTGCGTAAAGTCTGTATATTTTGGCTTCTCGGAAGTTGCTTACACAAGGTTGGAGTCCAGTTTAAACAGAGACGTTTTAAAAAGCCATCTTACTGGTTCCCCAACTGGGATTTTCTTTCACTCCGCCTGTTTTTCTCTCTTTTTCGGTCTCAACTATTGTTTTTTTTTTTTTTACTTTTCTCCGTCTCGCCCGGCTGTATCTCCTGCAATGAATATGTTTCTTGCTTTCTCTGGGTAACCGCTCTCAAGCGTCCTCACTTTGGTACAATATACGTCCCCCCCTCCCTCCCCACCCCACCCCCGCTGCCCGTCGCAGATAATTAAAGCAACAATTGCTGAATAAACATCCAGCACTGCGCTCTCTTATTGTCATGTCCAAATATTCAGCTCAGAAACAACTTATCTTGATTGTTTAGGTGAGACCGTTAGCGGCTAACGAGTCTCAACCGCTAACGGCTCTATGATCCCGGTTTACTGAGCTTGATGGTGGATCTTTTTTTTTTCTTCTTTGTACTCCTAAAGGATGATAATGTCGAATATTTCTCCAGCAGCGACAGTCAGAGGATCTCTGATGAATTTTCTCTAATGATGAACAGAAGAATCACTGCAAACACTGTAATATTCAGCTCACACAGCATAACGGTCTTTGCTCCGTCAGTTCAGACCAACTGGAATGCCGTGACACTCACTTATCATTCATTATTGTGCAAAAAGAAAAAAAAAAAAAAAAAGTTTAATCTGTTTGTTTTACCTAAAGAAGCAACAAAAGAACATGACCTTTTTCTAGCAATTTGCTTAAGCAATTTACAACTACACAACTGTAAATAAATCATGCAAACAGGCTTTCAACAAGTTGACAGTTTGCAACACTTACAATAACTCCCACAGCCAAGACGACCAGAAAGTAGATGACAATAACGGAGATGTCAGCTGCATTGTTGACGCCGGTGATGAGAGATTGATTCCTTTGGGGTTTAAAGGTGCGGGAAAATCCAAAATATTCCCAGGCCATTTTGCTCAGAGTTGAAGTGTTGAATAGTCCACCGTGACTTGAAGCCGCTTCGTATGGAACCGCCACTAACAGAATGACCGTTATTAGCGGTTATCAGCGTCATTGAATGCCTTCAGGTGGTCCCTCCTGGTTATTTACCATTCGCATCGCTGGTCACAGCAGACCGTTGCTGATATAACTTATGTTTTTTAGCTTTTTTTAAAAATTTTTTTTTTACTTTATTTACAATTCACGTACCAGTTTGAGTATATCAATAATTTACTACAAATAAATGCCAGATGAAATAGAAGTCAATCCCTTTTGGTTTTTAAATGCATCCAGATACCACATTAAATTTGTTAATTTAATTAAGATGATCTCACCAAATCTGTTTTAAGGAAGAAGTTATGTGTAAGATTTATCTTGTTTCTTATTGACATATGATCTACTGTTGCTTATTAAAATTATTAATTTTAAATTCTTTTTTTTTTCAATTATCCATCAAAAACTCTTCATTTCTTTCTTTTCTTTTTCCTCAATATGGATTTAAAATTTCCCAAGTTGGATGAGCTAAGTAAAAAGACACATTCTCACCAGCTTTTTTACCATAAGAAATTGGGCCAAAAGTATCATTCTTCTGCAAGAAAGAATTAGGTCAAGCAGTATTTTTATTCAAACAAGAAGTTTGTCTCTGTAAAAACGTATCAAACTGACAGCGCAGTACCAGATATTTTGGACGAATACAAATATGTGCCTACAATCAAGATGGTAGCCAAGGTTAAAGCTAACCCTGTCTAGGAGTCTAGTGTTGGGTGTAACAGCAGGAAATGTATTTTTATTCGTCATCTTCAAATCTATAATGCTGATCAGTGGATGAATGTTACAAATATGGCAATATGGATGCGCTGTAGTGAAATTTCCTTACCAGTAGGAGGTGCTGGTGTGTTGGTTCTCTTTGTCATGCAATTCTGTACATGTAATGTAAACCTGCTGCAGGCTGTTTATCAACATTTTTACTGTAGCTTCATTCAAGCGTTCAGTGTACTGTTGCATTGCCTGCAGCATTTTATAAACAACTGAGCATTTTAACTAAATGTCCTTGCACATTTATGGCTGTATTTTAATTTCATAAACATTCCTTCATATTCACCAAATGTGATGAATATGAAATGGCTGCACAGTGGTGCAGTTGGTAGAACTGTGGCCTTGCAGCAAGAAGGTTCTGGGTTCGATTCCCAGCCCCAGTCTTTCTGCATGGAGTTTGCATGTTCTCCCTGTGCATGCATGGGTTTTCTCCGGGTACTCCGGTTTCCTCCCACAATCAACAAACATGACTGTCAGGTTAATTGGCCTCTCCAAATTGCCCCTAGGTGTGCGTCCGTGCATGCGTGTGTGTGTGCATGGTTGTTTGTCCTGAGTGTCTCTGTGTTGCCCTGTGACAGACTGGCGACCTGTCCAGGGTGACCCTGCCTCTCGCCTGGAACGTTAGATGCAGATAGGCACCAGCAACCCTCTTGACCCCACTAGGGACAAGGGTGTAAAGAAAAGAAATAGATAAAAATACATTTAAGGATGATTTCTGAGTCTCTGTTATGCTGTTTTGGACCATATACATGCTCAGGAATGTTGTTGTGTACCGAGTAGAGAGGTTTTTTTTCATAAATATACACTCAAAGAAATAATCCTGTAAATTAGTAACATACAGTAACATACTGGCAGCTATAGACGCCAGAAGTTTACTGTAAATGCACAGTAGCTGTACCGTAATTAATCCTGACAGTAGGTTACCGTCGATGCAAGTACGGTATAGATACTGTGAAAGAATGGTAAACTTCTGGCGTCAATAGCTGCCAGTTTACCGTTTTTCGAAAGAACGGTAAAATACTGGCGTCCGTAGCTGCCAGTAGTTTACGCGCACACTGCAAAAACTGAAATCTTAGTAAGATTAAATACCTTATATTAAGGAGATTTTTCTTGTTTTCTTTCTGACAAGATAATTTTTCTCACCAAGAGGGATTTATGTTATATTTTTCTTATTTTAAGTGTTTTTGTACTTAATTATCTCAGTAAGATATAAAAGCTTAATATTAAGAAAATATTACTTATGTGTAAATATGTGCTACAATCTAGAATATCAATATTTACCAATCAAACTTCAAGTCTAGAACTTATTTTATATAAGTAAAAATTTCTTATTTCAAGCACAGAAAGCGAAATCACATACTTAATGAAATGTCTTCAGATAATTAAAACAGACTATGTCCAAATGGAATCCTTTGTGTTATTTATTGTCAATGAAAAATGAAAAAAACCCCATGAACTTATACTCTTGTATAAGTTGGCAGAGTGTACGGGAAATTATAATTTAATATTTAAACGGTTGACATTTAACACAACAATTTCAGAGACAATATCAGTTTATATATCAAGATAATTCTTGTCATGTTTCTATCTGCTATGGACCTTCATCTGATCTTCTTGATGCAAGATGTGGGACCTCTTACTGACATGTCATGAAATTTCTATTGATGTGTGATTTGAAATGGCTGGTATTCCACACAATGAGATTAGAATCGACAATATTGATTAGCTCAATGTCATGATAAATATTTTAACTTTTGGTTTATATTTCAAATTCTTACTTTATAAGATACTAATATTAGTTTGAACAATATTTTATTCATCATGTTTGTAACCCCTTTTATGACATCATACAATCCAAATGGGAAAGCGCCCAAAATGTCAGTGAGATAGTATTAATGTTCGATACAACAGATTTTCTTTCCGATCCAATACTGAGTAAAATTTAAGCTGGTATTGGCCATACAGATCCCATACTTTGTGCAAAGACAGTTAATTTGTTTCTTAATTAAATAAAAAATACATGTAATCCATATCTTGGCTTCATAAAAAGAACACAATGTACTCTGATGCACTCATTTTAAACTCAGAAGTATATTGAGACAACAATCTTGTTTACTATAAGCTATTTTAATTCAGCAGAAATATACAAAACATGTGAAAATGGAGTTGCAAACTAAAAAAAGAAAATTAGTAAAGTAATAACCCTACTAAACACATCCTTGTTTAATTATTAAAACTACTATAAAATGACAGCTGAAATAGCTCCATGTCACTTCTTTTATAATCTGTCAACATGTTCATTTCTGAGTGAGTGAGCGTCAGCAGCACGCTGCGCTTGGGCATTACGTCCTTACACATTACATACTTACCAGGCGGAAGAAAAAGTAGTTCCCATTAACAACGTTTCATTTAGGCAAGATCTCAATAATTCAGTTACTTTCTAACGTGCTCTTGTTAATCTACATTATCTCAAATTACTAAAGTGTTGAAAGTATTGATCCTTGGATCTGACAATAGATTTTAAAGAATTAAGTTCTGGTATCGGAAAAATCGATATTTCAGTATCAATCCGCATATCACTAACGGCAACGCCAGAGATCTTTTAACTGCCCTGATTAACGGTTAATTAAGTTGTAACAGCCTAACTAAGCTTTTATCTACTGTACTTTTATAAGATTTTCTTTTGGTAAATTCTCTAATCTCGGTTGGACATGGATGAAGATGGAGGACTTTTTTACGTGTATAGGCCCTACAGCTGCTGTACTCAGAGGTAAGTTTAAAGTTGTCTGTCTTTCTAAGATAAGCTAACTGAAGCTAGTTAGCATGTCGTGATATGCCAATTTTAAAGAGCCGCTCTTGTGAATATGAGCTTTGAACAGTTATTAACCACAATAGCTGTGGCTTAAAAATAATATCGACACGAGTTCTTGGTAGCTTCCGTTTTTTAACATAGCTAAGGTGGCTTCTCATTCATAACTTCTGATTCGGGAAATGGTTAAAGGGCAATTCCGCCTAGTATTTCACTAACTGAGGGTGTTTGATGTGCTGTAATTTAAAAACTTAAATGCAATGAGTCTAAAAGCCTAGGTAAGATATTCCACACTGTTACCAGGATATTTTAAACACTATTTTTGATTGGTGAATTTAAGTAGTCCCAGTTTGATTTAATTAAAATGACTTTCTTGTCATCTTGCATTCATGTAATATTGTAATTGAGCACATGAACTAAAATAAGTCTTGTTTTATTTTTCAAGTAAACCAAACTGTTGCCATGGTGAAGCCTATGCCAGACACATCTCCAATCACGTATTGCACCATCTACAAGAAACTTTGGGAATTGCAAGTGATGGCGTCCTTCACATTCTTGAGGTAAGAAATTTATGATACTGATTCATCATTACACTGATTAGTCCCTAAAACGTGGTTTGTTGTGTGACTGTTTTTCTGTCTGTGCTCCAATTAGCAGATGACCCAACAACGTCAAGCAAGACCACTTTTCAGCTCTGTGGTGATCGTGAAACCAACTTTCTACTGGCCATTGGAACCATGCCTGCCCTGATCTTCTGAAAGGAGGACATCACAGCTACTACACCTTTCAGCATGCTTGTGTGGGGCCACTCCTCTCTGTGCTGCTGACAGATGTCTTGAGAACGGCGTCCGTAACTGAGGCAAGACTTCCACATATAAAAGGCTATGGCTTATTGGAAGAAGTTCATTGCGGAGGAAGCTCCTATTGTTGACATCTAATCCCAAGATTTTTTTTTTGCTTTGGACAATTTGGTTTGCTTGACTCTTAGTGCGGCAGATGTGTCAGATCGTCATTTTTCTGTCATTTTACTGGATTGTTTCAGAATCAGGTGCCCATCCAGACTTTAAATTCTGACCAGTTGTCATGTTTAATTGTGTTTATGTGAAACTTAAACGTAATAAAGATGTTAAAAGTAATTGAAAGTATGTCTTCATTTCAGCAAGCCAATAACATCTCTTGTTCTAGTATTCACAGGATCAATTTTTGGATTTTTGTCTTAGCATAAGAACCTTGAGTAAAGCTATGACAAAATATATATTTTAATCCTATGCAACAATAAAAATAAACTAGATTTAGGTATATCACTGCAAAAAGTCCCCTTTCAAAAACAAGGGAAAAAAAGTACAAAAATAGGGTATAATTTTCTTAAAATAAGAAAAAATATCTGCCAACAGAACAAGAAAATTTATCTTGTCAAGATTTTCCATAACAAGAAAAAATATCTAAACAAGATAAACCTACAAATATCTTAAAATTAGTGTATTTGTACTTAAAACAAGCCAATTTTACTAATACAAATAGAATATATGAGATTTATTTTCTTAATACATAGAACATTTTTCTTAAAAGAAGAACATTTTACGCTCATTTCAAGAAATTCAGTGTCAAGTAACATTTTCTTTACTTGAGATAATTTTTCTTAAAATAAGATAATATATCTTACTTGTATAAGTAAAATTGGCTTGTTTTAAGTAAAAATACTCTAATTTTAAGATATTTGTAGCAGCAACAAATCCTAAGCGATGTGGAACTATAACGCACTGAGGGACTGGGGAAGTTTGCGTGTTGTGGCGGAAAATTGAAGCACGTCAAAATGCATCAACACAATGAAGCTAATACGACATAAAAACAATGCCCACGCCCCCGGCCGACTCTGACTTGTGCCGCTGGTGCCTTGAATTGTCATAGAAATGCTGTAATTATTAAGGCCTATCTGCAGCTCCAGACTGGCCAGATAGGCCAGTAGGAGCCTAATTGAAGTAATTTGACTTAATATGACAGCTAGAAATTGGCCCCTGTTTCTTGAAGAAGCTACTGCTATTTCCAACACTGCCTTCATATCATTATGCAAACACAGCAATGCCGTCCTGTTATGCTGTTTATAACCATGAGCTGAATGTTTGCTGATTGCTGCTGCCACTAGTCTGGTGGAGCTCTGTGGGGAAAACGTGCTCTGTGATATGAAAGCTCAGCAGCTTCAAGGTTACGTAAAATCAAAACGTAACCTTGGTGTCTTTATGGCTCTTTAGTTATATTTAGAAAATCTGTTGAGCTGATAATTACCATTTGATTTATTGGTAAAAAGACAAAATGTCCTGTCTGATACATACTAATTACTGACCTTTGACTTGCTAATTCGTAGATAACACAATCTGATTGATAGTCTTATCAGCTCTGCAGTCATGTACAGTTCCTGGATCAGGAGGTGTTGATTGAGGAAATCTTATGGAAGAGCGTGACCGCTGCCAAGGCTATAATAATAAAGCATTTAATAACAGCATGATGGTTGCATTGAATAAATGTACAGAGTTAGCTAAAAACCAAGATAATGCTGTAAATGTTATTTTAATAAACATAAAATATCATTTAGGCAATTAAAAAGGAAGCAAGTAGTCATTTATGTTTTTTGGTGAATAAATGCATTTGTGGTATGACAGGCAAAAATTAAATATGCAAAAGAGAAAACAGTGAAAATCTGTTTTGCATTTTTTTAACTTAAGTCATTTTACCCCACTAGGTGGAAGCAAAGAGAGTGTCTGAGTGCTTTCTAACTGAGATGGCTTTATTCATTAACACCTAAAACAACACACACAGTTAGGTGTATGCAAGTTAGAAGTGACAGCACTTGTGGACTTTGAGCACACATTATGAGAAAACCCAGCTGAGGTCGATGAATGAGGTAGCACACATACATTCTGAGGGAATTTACAACCATCTTGTTTGTCCTTTACTGGTTAAATATTACTAACTTCCTCCAGGTAAACAGTTTTTGTCATGTTGTCCCTCTTTCATAATGACTTAATGTAGCATCTGGTGATATAAACAGCAATTGTCTGTAAACTTAAGAAAATAAAAAGTTTATGTTTTCAGTCACAAAAGACAAGGAGCTGCAGATAAAACAAATTATCGTCTAATGTATGTGTGCAGTATCACAATGAAAATTTGCCAAACAATACATTTTCTAACCTCTTGGGATAATAAAAAGAAGCCAATTTGAAGCTACATATATAAGATGTTCTCAATTACAGAGATACTCTCTTTGCACCACAACAAAAAGAGACCGTTCAGGTCATAACAGGAATATGTACAAATATGACAAGACGACATGGAAGTCAGAACAAATATGTGAGAATTTGGACTTCCTAACAAGTTTGATGCATTAATATGTTACACTGTCGTTTACTGGTTCACTCCAGGTGACAAATACAAGGAAAAAGTTAACTTAAAAGAAAGGTTCGTGGAGAAAAGTACATGTTGTGTCCTATGTGAGATCAGTTGGCACAATACAGGAAGAATGATGGCACACAGGATCAGCGTTAATGGTTTTGTTATCATTTTAATCCATGCAAAATCAATTGCAGCATCCAGGACCACTTAATGTTGATGGGGTTTGGCTAACCAAAGTATATGTGAAAGAACACAGCAACACACAGGAGGATGATGGCATTTGCATTGACAACATTCCTCCAGAAAGGCTTCTCTGTTGTATCTGTTAGCTGCTTCTTCAGTTCTGCTTCCTCCTCTGGAGTAAGTTTTGGTGCTTCTTTGTTCTTCTCCAGTCCGCAGAAGCACATTAGTGCTTCTTTGAAGAAATTTGCCTTTTTCTCAGGTTCTGGAATAAAGGCAAAGAGATTTTTGTATCAAAATAAAGTCATGTAAAATCTAAAGCTATCTTTAAAGCAGCTTCAATCTTAAGAAGTGTAAACTGTATGTGTTCCTTATACTTTCTGCCTCCATCTTTCTGTCGTCCTCATCATGGTCCTCAATCCAATCGTCCGGATCAATGTCCTCTCTTTCCTCTGTACGGTTCCTCAGACTCCAGCACAATCGGTACAGCTGGGAAAATAACATAATGCATTATGTGAGAAAACTGTTCAGAACTCAGAAAAATGTCCAACTATTGCAGCACAAATCATGGATGTTTTATAGGTTTAAAGCAGCAGAATGTAACTTTTATAAAACAGCATGATTTTTACTCTCACCTTTTGATCGCTAGAGTTAGGCTCCAGCAGCCCCCATAACCCCACAAGGATAGATATTGGATCATGAATGGATAGATGGATGTTTTTTTACATATTTGTTAAAACTATCACTATGTTGTGACAGTATAGTACGAAACAGATAATAAGTGAAAAAAGATCGAGTTCCTCTTTCTTCTCCCTAAGGACCTACTGTCATCTCAACAAATAATCTGCTCTGTCAGAAGGAACCTCTCAGATAAATGGTTTTCATAGAACATGAAGCTGTTGCACATTAAGCACCATGTACATGAGGATGATTGACAGAGCTTAGCTCCTCCTCTTAGCTCTGGTTGGTTGTTTCCGACTGGAAGAGATAAATTTCTGCAGATGACAAAAGTAGCTTGATCTTTTCACAGATTGCCTGTCTCATACTGTCGCAACATGGTGACAGTTTTAACAAATATATAAAGAACATACAGTACTTTTATAAAACTTATTTAGTGCAGCCTTGAGTGAAAAAAGTCAAAGTAAGTGAAGTGAGTTTCAGCAACTGGAGATTGCTGAAATTGAAATAAACATAAATTCTTCTGCTACAAGTGCATTTTGTTCTTTGATTGATTTAATAAAGTCAAGCTTGAAGCTCAAAGAGATGCTATAAATTACAAACAAAATCTTCAAAGAACTGTTTTCTTAGCTGCTAACTTCTTCACCATCTTCACTCAGAAACTGCATAATAAGATTTTATGTTACTCAGTCTTTAACATCCCAAAGTACCTGCAACTTTAATAAGATATAATGTATATATAATAAGCAGAAAAAATGTAAAAGAGTTTGTGCAGGAAGTGGATAGTCTTCCTGTGAACAATTACTGATTTGGAAAGTTACATATTAAGCTACTCTTATCACAAAACTGTCACGTACATGCTTGTCATCGATGGGCTTGGTCATTAGGGAGATTCCAAGTATGAGGATGCAAGAGACAGTGAACAGGATAATCGAAAAGTAGAGGTAGTGCACTCCACAGATGATGGTAGGACAGTTACTCGGGCTAACACAGCTCCCTGTCCCGTAGATAAACTCTGTAATCATCCTGGATAATCCTACTAATAAACCAATTATGAGTCCGAAAAAGGCACCCTGTAAAAAGAAGAAAGTAGGAAAGAAAGAAGGATAAAAACACTATTAAAACAATAATCCACCAACTGACGTCTAGCTTAAATCAAGTCAGTTATCTGGAATGGCTGCAGCAATAAATGTGGCTTGACACAGAAGCTAAAACAGGTAAGACATCTCATTCTGTCAAAAGATAACAAAAATCCTCCTTCAACATAATCCTCCCAGATAATGTTACATCATCTTTGGTTGATGTGACAGAAACTAAAACTACCTTTTCCTTATAACAAAACAGAGATGTGTTCTTATAAATTACAGCATCCACAAAGTATATTTGGGTTGTGTTTCATCAGATAATAATAGTAATTTCTGGATCCACAGCCTTAAAACTGAGTAAATAACAAACCCATAGGACCTATAGTTTGTCACCTGATGGTCACTTTGGAAAGAAATCTACCATATTTTTTTATTCTTCTATAAGAAAAGGCTAAAAAGAGTGATTCATTGGTTTTCTCTCTTAATGACGAGAACCACTACCCAGGTCTGTTACACCACAGCTACAATCCTTCTCATCTCTTCAACATTAAACAGGCATTTCAACCATTGCAGGTCCATGATGTGCAGAGCCTTTCCAATAAGAAGCTTTTAAGAATCTCAGTCATGGTGACGGACTGTTCTTCTCCAAGTCTTAAGAGGCCTTCTTTGTGCAGATGACTGAACTTTTTCTATCCCGTGGTAAAATCCTCAGTTCAGGTCTGTCTGCCCCCAAACCAGATAGCCTCTGATGGTTCCTGTATCTGCCATGTATGCTACAAAATACACATTTATGTTGCAACTAAAGCAGCAACTGTAAACTAAAAGGAAACTCACAGTTTCATTAACTCGTTTACAGAACATGCCGAGCATGAAGACAGCGGCCACAGGTGGAGTGAGATAGCTGGAGATTGACTGGATGTAGTCAAAGAGCTGACCACTCTGGGCTGACTGCACCACAGGGATCCAGGCAATGCTTATTCCAATAAGGACCACAATAAACACCCTGAAAGGAAGAATAAACAAAGACTCATGGTTAGAGTCAAGCATGCAAACAGTAATTATATTATCATCAATCCAAAACAGTTTTACCTGCCAGCAATCATCAGTTCCCTCTCTTTGGCGTTATGACGGACCTTAGTATAGATGTCCATGGTGAAGAGGGTACTAGCACTGTTAAATATTGAAGTAAGGGAGCTCATTAGAGAGGCCAACATCACTGACAGCATCAAACCCCTCAGACCTGAAGAGAGATGGACAAAGGCGAAGGAAAACATAAAGCAGTGGTCCCCAAACTACGGCCCGCGGGCCGGATCCAGCCGGCCTCCACATTTAGTCCGACCCCCTGAACAATACCAGAGAGCATTTAGATTTTTTTCAAAGTACCGTATTTTCCAGACTATAAGCCACTACTTTTTTCCTAAGCTTTGAACCATGGGGATTATGGCCCGGTGCGGTTTATATGTGGATTTTTCTTCAACCACCAGGGGGCTCTTTAGCAGGAAGTGAATCATTGGAAGTCAAAATTGGAAATAAAAGAAGAAAGTACCCATTAAAATGGAATTAGGTTTTAATAGGGAATTGAAATTTGAGACTGTTGTTGATCAGTTAAATAGCATTGAGGGGAAAAATTATATTTTTTAAATAATACAGGGATCATTATGAGAATTTGAGGTATAGATATTAGGATACAATAGATGGCAGTAGTGCAACAATAATGGATGAAAGCTGCCGTTGAAATCTAAAGAAGAAGCAAAAGAAGAAGAAAGCGCTCATGTTCGTTTAGCACATGCTAGTAGCAACACGAAGGATCAACACTTTTACTGTTACAGTTACTGTTCGGAAACTACCGTAATCAGTTCAGTTAAATCTAAATTTGGCAACTTTTTCTTTTTCAACCGTAATAAATGTGTTTTTCAATTGACCTGTTATGACTCAAATTTTGGGTGTCCGTCCCCCTCTGCTGCTGCTGCATCATTGTGGAAAACCTGGAGCGGCAGAGATATTTGCGGTTTATAGTCCGGTCTGATTTATATGTGTATGTTTACTGTGTTTTCTTTTTTTAAACTTTGGGGGTGCAGCTTATAATCCGGTGCAGAATTTATTTCATAAATAGTGTTACTTCCTTAATTTTTTCTGAGAAGAACCCAGAGAGAGTTATTTGATTGTACTGTCTGGAAAACTACATTTTTACATTTAGGCACTCCTGTAATCGTCATACTTTTTCTGTTACAAACTGACTCCGGCACCCCACCAGAGAAGGGAGAAGTTATGTGGCCCTCACAGGAAAAAGTTTGGAGACCACTGACATAAAGGAACAAAAGTGTTGATTCACATTTTAAGACAATGTTGTCGATCCACTCACCATTTGGCATAAGATCCACAACCAGTTTGGGATAGGCAATGTTGGTGCATCCAACACTAGCTCCACAGTGTTTCATACATTCTTCCGGGACCACACATGCCACCACATCTGAATGTTTTAAGAAATTGTTGACACTTTATTGTTGTTTTATTTTTCCCTCAAGACAACAGAACTTGGAAAGAGCAAAACACGCACCAGGATACAAGATCCTGCTTATCATGCCAGGAAAAACCATGAGAAACATGGGCAGCACCTTCAGGTAGCCACACAAAATGCAACCTGCTTTCACATGAGAGAGATTCTTGCCTGAGAGGCAACGCTGGACAATCACCTGCAAAAAAGATGGAACATTTGAAGGCAGTGTTAAATACTTAACTTCTACTGTATCAAGAAAAATGTTTGGATTTTTTTTTATCAGAGCTGTTGCTGCTTTACGTCATTTAAAGTTCCTCACTCAGAAAAACTAAAGTAATTTCAATAAATTGTAATTGACTGTGGAGAACGAGCCTGTAAATGAATAACTATTTCTGTGCATACAACTTTAAGTGAGCAGATGAAGCACAAACATACTGATTTCAAATTAAGGCAAATGGAGCTTTTGATATTAATCATTTAAACTGAGCCAGAAATTAATAAATGTGGATTGTGAAGGCGTTAGCTGGAGATAGGCACCAGCACCCCTCCCGACCCAACTAAGGGACAAGGGTGTAAAGAAAATGGATGGATGGATGGATGAATTGTGGAGGCAATGTTGGAAAACAAAAGCAAAAGTATGACTCATAGTAATATTAGGATAATGACTATTACATGCACTGGACATTTCTTATCTTTTGTTAATAAAAAACAACATGGCAGATGTGGCTATTGACAGTCATTAGATTATACAGTATGTCCGTTTACCTATACATTAGACACATTTAGCATAGCTTGTCATGCACATTACATAGCAACAACATAAACATCATTCACTAGGACTAAAATTATTTCAATGAAAGCTAACCAACAGAGACAAGTACTTTCTCTCATTTGAAAATGGGTCAAATTTGGTCTGTTTTACATTTACTGTCAGTGTTAAAGTAAAAACAGGATGCCAGTATTTATTTGTGAACTGAAGAATTTGTGTCTAGACAACTATAGGTTCAAGAAATGTCAGGAATTCAGCTCATAGATCACCCTTTTACTCCAAAGAGCTGTTATATGACATGGCTCTTCATTATCAGCTGGCAACCTTAGACCGCCTCAGTGATTCTGTCCAAAACAGGCGAGATAAAAGAGCGTGAATGTGTGGCATGAAAGGGAACAAGGCATGAAAATAGTAGCCCCCCATTTTATTTTTATGCTAAAGATTACTTACAGCAAGAAACTAGCGTTAGAATTTATTATATCTAGCAATGTATGAATTTCGCCATCAGAGGGCGCTCAGCGCCATTTGCAACAGGTTAATGCTCTGGTAGTCTGAAGAAGTCCGCCATTGCTGAGAAAACAGCTTACAACAGATATTAGGAGCAGCTACTGTAACTGCTGTGCTTTCTGTTCACAGGCAAGCTGAGTCATAAGTAGTATATATAGATTATAACGCTATTAGCCTCTGATAAGTACCATCTGGCAGAAAAAACGTGCTTCAGCAGAACTGAACTGCCGAGCTGAATGTGAAACCGGAGCTAGCACCAGGCTAAAGTAATGATTCCAATGGTTTGCGCTCATGTGGGCTCGGTTTTTCCGCTGTAATAGCCCAGGTGAAAAAAAAAAGTATACTTCAAACATACTTAAATTTGTGAATGTACACTTTAAGTATACTAATTATTAAGTGTACTACATATAAGTACATCTGAAGTATACTAAAAAATACACTTGTACCAATTTCGAAATGAGTGCTTTAAACACACTTAAACATAATTGTACTGTAACCCAGGCTTTCCCTCTTTGGATCTGCCACTGGTGGAAGACACCCTATGAACTCTGCGTTGTTTTATTTGTGAGTGAAGATGGGATGTGCAGAAAAGAGGAATCGGACACAGCGATCTTAGTTGTGGGGAGACCTTGGCGCGTTTATTTCGTCCACCTTACAGGCAGTAAACACACTGTCAGCATTCAACCGCTTTTTTCACAAAACAATCAAGCATCACAAAACAATCAAACATCACCAGAAAGAAAATGTAATGTATGCCTAACTGGCAATCTGAACCAATAGAAATATATAATGTTCATTTTTTACACCGGGCTAGCGGAGCTACTGCTTACCTTACAGGCAGTAAACACACTGTAAGGAATACAGCAGTTCGCGCACAAAAATCCCCTGCACTACGGTGTCCCCGGCAGGACAAACATGCTAGGATTGCGGTGTTCAAAACAGCACCCTCTTTTGGGACACTTGTGCACTGCTTTACAGTACCAAAATACTTACTATTTATTAAAATTGCATACAATAAAAAAAAGGATAATCATGATGTAATTTTTAAGAAAGTACCCAATCAAATTCAAGCTGGTGACGTCAGAGTTAGACGACAACACAACGGGACAACAACCGATGGAAATGAAATGTGTGTCACAAAAGGAGCCCGGGGGGACGAAGACTGCTAAGTGTTGCTAGCTGGTGGTAAGTTTGCTTATTAATTATCTTCATTTAATTATAAACTGTGCAGTAAAGATATATAACTTACGTTGGTTTCTTAAATAATCATTTTATCAATTGTATTGTGACTTGTATGATTATTACTATAGCAATCATTCGGCTTCATGTTTTAATTGCATGGAGGTTGTTTGTTGCGACTTATACTTGAATTCATAAACTAACCTGGTTTTAATTGAGCTCCATAAGACAGAGAGACTTTGATATTGTGAGGTTGTTGTTCTAACTCGTTCATCAATGTTTTTATCTTCAACATATGTTTGCAGTCTAACTAAGCAAATGAAGATGAAAGAGGAAGCCAGAGAAATCAGGTGTTAGGAAACCTAAAGACTTTCTCTCTCAGAAGAAGCTCTGACTCCACCAGATCACCAACCAGCTCTAAGGATGAACCTCCACATTGTCTTCATGATGTAAGTTTGTTTTTTCAATGAGGAGCTAGCTACATTTTCAACAACAAAAACTGCTGTTACCAACACTAAGTGCTTAATAAACATGATTTGATTTAAAGGTAACTGGAAAGAATGTTTCTCTTCTTGTTAATCTAACATTTATCTTTGATTTTTTTTATTTGTTGTTGACTTTCAGGGCCCTGTGATGGACTGGTGACCTGTACAGGGTGAACCCTGCCTCTCATCTGATGGCTGCTGGAGATGGGCACCACCAAAAAAGTACGTATAGTATACTAAAATATACTATTAGTTGTAATTTAATACTATTTAAATACTACTGAAGTATACTAAGCACAAAATTTGTTGTTCCAAAATAGTACAGTTTAAGTACATCGATAAAAGTATAATAAAGTATGTTAAAATATAACTAAAGTATACTAAAGTATACTTTTTTTCACCTGGGAAGGCTGCAAAATATTTTCTAAATATATGTATTTTGAGTTCACTTAATGAAAGTTATGTTTGAGGAGATGTACAGTGACGTCAGTAGTGAGTATGTGAGTTTACTGTTGTGCCGCTTTTTGATTATTGTGTTTAGCGGTTGACTCTCTGGTAGGCTGAAGAAGTCCACCATTGCTGAGAAAACAACTTACAGCAGATATTAGGAGCAGCTACTATAACCGCAGTGCTTTCTGTTTGCAGTTTGAACTAATTAAATATTCTACACCAGAAGCGACCCGGTCCATCATTTTCTGCTGTGTAATAAATGCGCGTACGGTTATGTAAAAATCAAGTGGATGAGATTATGGCCTTAGTAAACAATCTAACCGTTGGATTGTTTCTGGTATGCAGTACAAGCTATTACTGAGTCAGTGGAAGTAAAGCATCCACACAGTCAAAGGTACTGATTGTATTTTTACTGACCTGATCAGTGCACCAGTACCAGGTGGCCTGGATGGTGAGTCCAAACACCAGGCCAGGCCAGGGCAGGTCTCCTGTTATTGGATCTCTGAAAAGGTGGAAGGAGTCTTTCCGAGGCTTGTAGCACTCTGCCCTGATGTTAGTGGTGTTTTTGGGAATTGCAGCCATGTAGAGTGTCTCGAAATTTACATAGCCCCCCACTTCATTGAAAGCTGAGGGTAGACAGGGAGAAATGGTTGGACTAAGACTCACTCTTCCATTTCTGAATGATGTCACAATAAAACCAATCAACAGTGCAAGGCAAAATGATAAATAAGGATTATTGCTTATTACCATAACCCATGAGAATGAAGGATCCAATAACCATGATGATGGTCTGTAAGGTGTCTGTATATATCACCGCAGCCAGTCCACCTGAAATAAAACATGGCGTTAGCAATCTGTAACATTTCTTATTCTGAAGTGTAGATAGTAATATGTGCACTAGAGAGTATAGGATTATCTTGTTTTTATGTCGGTGTTTCCGCTTGTTTTGTAAACGTTATGTGAAGGTGTGCACGGATTAATGCAGAGCAGCAACTATTAGAGGGCTATTTGAGGCTTATTGTAATCCATGGGCAATTAACCACAAACACACCACAGATATACAAGCCAGGAAAGGAGGAGTTTTCTCTTTACATGTGTTTTTTGATCTTGAGAGGACTTTACCCTCACTCAGGGGGCCATTTACATAAGACTTTTTGTAGGCAAGGTTTATGAGGAAAATGTTGATCTCCAAAAAGAAAGTGAATTTCTTCCTGAGGATGCACCTGTGACGGTGTACAGTGCAGTAATCGCCAGAAGAGCGATAACAGCAACGTAGATGTTCAGTCCAAGAGCCTGCTGGATGAAAATGGCACCAGAGAACATGTCGGCCTGGAAGGAGACAGAAAGCATCTTTTACTTTAATTTGTTAAATGCATTGTTGAAAGGTTCAAAGGTTAGAAAGAAAAAAAAACATACAGAGATCTTTGTGAAGACGTAGAGGAAGAGGGAGAGCACAGAGAGATAGATACGAATCCGCTGTCCTCCGAACCTCTTCTTCAGGTACTCAGGCATGGTGACCACCTACACAAATTTGATATTTTGCTTTATCAAGACTCAATGACTACAACGGGTGCACTTTTCAACAGAAAATGCACATGCTGTTTACCCCAGCTTTGATGTAGATCGGCACAAAGAGCCATCCCAGAATGATGACAACAACAAGAGCCTGGAACAAACAAAACATGGCAAAACATTGAAACAATCAAGAAAATATTAAACATTAAAATGATTTTTACTTTTCAATTTCTCCAAACCAATTATTTTGCATTATGAGATCTTCATCCATCCATTTTCTTTACACTCTCATCCCTTAGTGGGTTTGGGAGGGCTGCTGGTGCCTCTCCAGCTAACATTCTGGGCAAGAGGCAGGGTACACCCTGGACAGGTCACCAGTTTGTCGCAGGGCAACACAGAAACACACAGGTCAAACAACCATGCACACACATATTCACACCTGGGGGCAATTTGGAGAGGCCAAATAACCTGACAGTCATGTCATTTGGACTGTGGGAGGAAACCGGAGTACCTGTAGAAAACCCACGCATGCAGAGGGAGAACATGCAAACTCCATGCAGAAAGACCGGGGCCGGGAATTGAACCCAGAACCTTCTTGCTGCAAGGCAACATCTCTACCAACTGCGCCACTGTGCAGCCTATTATGACATTTTGTCTCTCCTATTTGGAAAACATACCACAAATACTCACATTCCACTCAAATCCACCAATGGCAATTCCAGAAGCTGCAGCAGTACCAGCAATCCCTACAAAGTGGCCGCTGCCAATGTTGCTGGCAAAGAGTGATGCTCCAATCTAAAAAAAATGTTTAATTTACAAAGAGATCCCAAAACAATCTATAAATACCAGATAAACACATTTGGAACATTTTCTGTCTTTAAGGCCCTTTCAGGATGATATATCTCATTCCGGACAGGTTTAATGCAAGGAATGCAAAAGTTGTAGCTCATGCCGTGGGTGAAACTGTGTGTGTGGAGGCTCTTGAGACTCTAATTCTGACCACAGCCCACATCTTATGAATCTCCCCAAAACTATTGAAAGGGCTCTGCTTGTCAGTCCTGTTGTTGTGGATTTTACAGTTGCAGGAAAACCTTTTTCTATCTCAGCTTTTCCTTCCAGTCAATTTTCTATTTACCTGTTTGGATACAGCCCTCTGTGAATACTCAGCTACTTTAGCATTGACTTTTTGTGACTTTCCTCACTGATATTGTGCTAGACAATTGTCAAGTCAGCAATCCTCGATAAGTGAACAGCTATGGCCTGTTCTATACGGTGTGGCCAAGTTGTGTAGGCCTTAACCTGGCCACGCCATTTTTATTGGTGTTTTTTCTTTCTTATTTTGAGGGAGGTATGGGTAGTTCGTTTATCCATGCAGAAAGCCTTGTTTAATTTGCTCTTTTTTGCAGGAATATATTCTTTTTTCTGATTTCTTTGCCAAACATTACAGTGAGGAAAGATTTGGTTTCATCTGTCCATTTTTACAAAAGTCTCATAGTTCCACTCTTGTTAACAATCCTGGTTTTTCAGTGTTCAGCATTCTCCTGCAAACTCATCCTAACAAGCCAAGGTTCTATAGTTGGTTTTTTTATATTTTTCCTTTTTTTATTATTTCTTCTGACTAATTCTTCTATTAAAGGTCTCAATTAGTATTTACCACACTGGGGCCTGTGCAGCCACAGATTCAGCTTCATTTCAACAGTTTCTAGCCCATTTTGAACGAAAACAAAGATTTTGATTTTTGCTGCTTCTTACCCATTCAGTCCAATCTAAATTGTATGTGACCAACATGTCACTCCTGTTAAGTAGAGTGAACTTTTTTTTTAATCGTACATCTTTTCCGTCACAACTCTAATAGTTCTATTATTTGCTATTACAAAAAATAGCAAAAGAACAAAAAATGCTTCTCATTTGTTGTCAGATACCCACCGGCCACCACACCATGCTCCTCCCTGCAAGGAAAAAGCCACCCACAGTGGATCGATTGGTGCGGACCATGGCCTGCAACAGGACAAAAAAAATACATAAGCTTTTGCAAAACAAGCTTATCATCTAGTTTAGCTCTAAGTTAGTGTTCTATACACTGAGCAACACAGAACACCAGGAATTTTAAAAAATAATTTTATTTCAAACAACATGAACATACATATAGACGTTAATTGAATGACAAATATTAAAATATAACAAAAACAAATAAAAAATAATAACAGACATTGAGCGTGTTGATGTTAAAGTCTAGAAAGACAAAAGTTATATAAATATATATACATTGGTAAAATAAAACGATGTGTACTTTTTCAGTTAGGTTTTCATAACAAAAAGTGTCCAAAATATATTCAAATACATACAAAGAAGGGTATATTACAGCCAAAAGAACAATAAAAGCAAAAATAAATAAGATTGAGTTAAATTTCTGGACAAGAGATCGTTTTTTACCAGTGTCTTATTATTAAAGTTAAGTTTTTCAACAGAGGCAATATACATTTTTAAGTCAATTTCTTGAAAATTAGTAAAAGAGGGGGTTTTTTTCACTCCATTTCATTCTGTGGACATACTTTTTTTGCTAGGATTATAATAAGATTCACTCTATACATTTCATCTAAAGAAAAAGTCGAATTGTTAAAGATCTTCATGTTCAGGCAGTCCGTAGAGCCCTAGGTACCATCTCAGTTTGTAGCTCTCTGCATCTGCATCACGCTCCTGCAGATCTTCTATTTGCGCCCCCAATTTTGCAGTTTTATTCTTCTATACACAGTTCTCATTTTTTAGGTCTTCAATTTCGGCATGCAAGAACTCAATAGATATTTTTATATCTTTGATGTCAGCCTTTACGTCGTCCGCTCTGTCGCTCACCGCTTTTAAGTTGGCGTGTAGAGGGTTGAGGCTGATCGACGCAGGATTTCTTGGCAGCTGGGCTGTTGATGGGAGAATCCGGGAATATCATAGGATCGGCATCAGTGTTCCCATCGCTGTAGGGATGGGAACACTGATGCCATCAGTTGTGCTCATGCATCTTATTCTGAGTTTTGACTGGCGTTGAGACCGTTAGCGGCTAACGAGTCTCAACCGCTAACGGCTCTATGATCCCGGTTTACTGAGCTTGATGGTGGATCTTTTTTTTTTTTTTTTTTTTGTACTCCTAAAGGATGATGATGTCGAATATTTCTCCAGCAGCGACAGTCAGAGGATCTCTGGGGAATTTTCTCTAATGATGAACCGAAGAATCACTGCAAACACTGTAATATTCAGCTCACACAGCATAACGGTCTTTGCTCCGTCAGTTCAGAACAACTGGAATGCCGTGACACTCACTTATCATTCATTATTGTGCAAAAAGAAAGAAAAAAAATGTTTAATCTGTTTGTTTTACCTAAAGAAGCAACAAAAGAACATGACCTTTTTCTAGCAATTTGCTTAAGCAATTTACAACTACACAACTGTAAATAAATCATGCAAACAGGCTTTCAACAAGTTGACAGTTTGCAACACTTACAATAACTCCCACAGCCAAGACGACCAGAAAGTAGATGACAATAACGGAGATGTCAGCTGCATTGTTGACGCGGGTGATGAAAGGTTGATTTTTTGGGGTTTTAAAGGTGCGGGAGAATCCAAAATATTCCCAGGCCATTTTGCTCAGAGTGGAAGTGTTGGATAGTCCATTGTGACTGAAGCCGCTTCGGATGGAACCGCTAATAAAGGAATGGCCGTTATTAGCGGTTATCGGCCTCATTGAATGCCTTCACGCGGTCCCTCCTGTGCCTCTTGGGACGCTTAGTAGGTTATTTACCGTTCGTATCGCTGATCACAGCAGCCTATCGCTGATAAAACTTTAAAAAAAAAACAAAAACAACAACCTTTATTTACAAATCATGTACTAGTTTGAGTAGGATATCAATAATTTAAATAAATGCCAGATGAAATAGAAGTCGACCCCTTTTGGTTTTTAAATGCATCCAACTACCACATAAATTTTGTTAATTTTATTAAGATTATCTCACCAAGTCAGAAACCTGTTTTAATAAAAAGATGTTATGCCCAAATCTGAAGCATTTCAACTCAATGACACCGCCAGTTTTTTTTTTTTTTTTACCAAACCTTAGTCAGCTTCCTTTTTCAACTGTCAACTGTTGGACATAGACATGCTTGAATAACTCTAGGTCTATGCATGCAATTATAATTAATTTTCAAATGTCCTTCAAGAGTAAAAGCTGAACAACTTATTTCTCCTGACAATTTCTTGAAACCACTTGTTTGTCCAACATTTTAACATGCTTCATTACTGACTTTTTTATCAACTAATGGATACAGAACATTTCCTAAAGTGTCCACTAAATTAGATGCTGCTTTGTAAAATCATGCCTTTATGAAATTAAAGGCATGATTGTAAACAAAGGTTTTTTTTTTTTAAAGCTTAAAAAGAAAACAAGCAACTCAAACCCCAAACCGTAAAAAACCGTACACTGTAAAAACAAAACTGTAAAAAAAACGGGTAAATGTACTGTAGAAATTTGAAGGAATTTTCCGTTTTTACATTTTACAGGAACTTTTCCCGTATTTTCAATTTGGCGCATTGCATCATGGGAACAAGAACCTGCACGAAGCGCAAAATCTTGTTCTGTCGCCATTCAAAGCTCTTTCTCCTCCGACGCTGAATGTGTATCTTGGACCCAAGTTCGACTTAGAAGTTGGAGTAATCGTTTTTTTGGCACCTCTGGGGTAATGTGAAGTAAATCAATACATTTTTTAAATAATAAAAAAAAATACATAGCAGTATTAGTGTAGATAATATTTCAGACTAGCGAACTTCTTCTTCTAACTTCTTCTAAACGATATAATTTAGCATTAGTTTTGCTAAAAATGTTTTTACTCAATTTTTAAATGCCGTTTTTGGTTCTAAGACGAAGTTATTTGCTAAATAACGGTGACAGCTTTTCTTTTTTTTTTTTCCCACACTCCAACGGCGCCCATTTTTGCATTTATCTCTTGAGGAACTTGCCAGCTTGATTTTTTTCGACCATCTTAATAAGACCCCCAAAATATTGATATATATATATATATATATATATATATATATATATATATATGACTGTTATCATCTCATGTGAGTTTTCTTGATTTGGCCTTTGGTGTTATGCGTCTTTTTCTTCTTTTTAATAAATCCAAACTGCTGATAAAGGGCGCGTGAAAGTTAGCAGTTCATGGCGTCATGCTGCTTGTGCTTATTCTTAAATGTCGGGCTGTCTTTATTTTAATTAAGCACAATTTGATAACCTGGGTGTGGGGCGCTGGTGTTTTTTTTTTTTTTTTTTACTTTGACAGGATAGTTTTTACGTCAAGACTCTAGCCTTGCTTTCTTCCAGTTCGTTTTTTGTTTGAACAGGGTTGCATCGTTGGTTTGCATTTAATTAGAAATTTTGACTGATAAGCTTTTTTGTAACCTCATACTTTTTGGTTACCTTACAAATTACTTTCTTGCAGTCACACTACTGCAACAAAGCCAAGACATTATGTATGTGTGTAATATTTGCACATTTACATGCATCTTATCATCCACATACTAGAAGCACTGCAGATCTCACAGACATGTCCAGAATGTATTTTTCTCCTGTGGCCATAAAACATGTGGAAGAAGGTTTTCTTCATATCTTTGCTTTGCTGTTCACATGTCAAGAACACATTCAGACTTAAAGACCAGTCAAACCCAAAATCAAACTATATCTGTACAGTTAAAATGCGCATTCAATTTTTGTACAACAGAATATGCAGATGTCAAAGGGCTAATTTCTCATCTAAGTGGCCATATAGAAGAAGGCTTAGCGATAACTTGTCCTTCTAATGGGTGCTCCAAAATGTTTCATGTGAAACCATCCTTTTCAACTCACATCTCTAGGTATCATAGGGGATGGAATGAAAGTCAAATATCAGCCGTGCATTTATGCGAAGTTGCAGAACAGCATCTTCTTGAGGAAACGGTTTCAGAACAGTCAAGCTCAGGTGAGGCACCATGTAGTTCAGAAAATGTAGGAGATGCTAATGTTGACCAGGCTTTGAAAGTAAATGAAAGTAATGATGCACAATGTACCTACACAAAAAAATCTGGCCATATTTTACTTGGGCTTGCAAGCAAAGTATTTAGTTCCAGCCTCCACTGTGACAGAGATAGCAACTGAAATGAAAACTCTTCAAGATATTCAGCATGAATGTACAATGTCTACACTGTCTAGAGAACTAGAACAGTATTCTGTGACAACAGAGACATTATTAAGTGTTAGTAAGAAAGCTTATGAACAGGGACCTGTATATGCTGCTTTAAAAGCAAGTGGTTCTTTAGCCACACATCATTGAAGGCTTCAGTTCTACAAGACACACTTCAACTATGTTAAGGCTGTTGAAACATTGTATTAGGTCAAGTAAAAATTTCAAAAATGTGACAAAGTCTCTAGCTGAAAGGCATCAGTTATTTCAAGCTTATCAGTGTCATGGCAGCTTTTTTACTCCCCAGGTGCAATTTTCTGAGTCAGTCACTTTTTGTCCAGAACTGTATGATAGTCACATCAGAGCAAAGATGAAGACCTTTGGACTAAATGTGTTGAACTCAGTTGTCACAGAAAAAGTAGAAGTCTGTGGAACAACCTATGGGAATGGCATGTTTGTCTTACAAGCTTATGCAAAAAATCAACTACAGTTGGGACAAATTGCATCTATTGTTGTTAAAAGTGAAACTGATTTTACTTTTGCTCAGAGAAAAATCTGCGAAATGGGTGCCTGAGCTTGGAGTCTATGAAATGGAAGAAAAAAAAAGTGCAATCTGGCCTGCATAAACCTTAAGACACTCAGTGATTCTTTTCCTATTTGTTTTTACAACAGAGGTGTCAGATTACGCCACCCACTTAAGCATATGCCAAAATGGAGCATGTGAAGGAGAGTATTCAGAAAGCTTTGCCATCACTCAGGAGTGATCTGGTTGAGTCAGTTATCTCTACACTTGAGATGATTGGTGTAAGCTGTGTTGAAGACCTTGGTTTCGTCAGAACAGAGGATCTTGAAGGAATTCTAAAACCTATCCAGTGTAGAAGACTGATCCAAGCTTTCAGAACCGGTAAGTTAGTCTCTTTTCAATTCTACAATAATAATAATAATAATAATAATAATAATAAATATTTTTCACAGTAATCACATTTGCCATTTGCTTTTGGATTTTAAAAAGTGCACAATGAAGTCCTGTATATCCAAATCTTAACTTTATCACTCTCTCTTCCTTTCTATTTCTTCTTCCATTTCTTCTTTCTCCTATCTTGTGAATTTTTATAAAACCATCTTCCTGTTCTTTCTTCATCCCACTTTTTTTTTTGTCATTTTTTCATAGGTTTTTTTTTTAACAACACTCTTTCCCTCAGATTTATTTGTTTTAACTGTAAAACTAATATAATTTTAAATTGGCTTCTTTGCCATTTCATCTGCCCTACCCACTATCAAACCCATATTTTGTATTCTGAATAATGTATGAACTATTTCTAATAAAATGTCCATCCTACCTGATTGATTATGTTTTAAAATGCAGAGCTTGAATCTGAACAAATTATTGTTTTTAATGGTTTTATATATTCTCCCTATTGTAAAGCTAATAATATTGCCAACATTTCCCCTGTGTATACTGTCTGTAATTTGTTTTCCTATTTTTATATTGAATTCTGGTACTACGAAAGCTTTTCAAGTTATTTTTGATGCACCTATATAACTTTGAATATATTGGTAATAATTGTTTAAATATAATTGTACTGAATAATTATCTATGGTGTAAGATTTATCTTGTTTCTTTTCCATTATTGACATATCTACTGTTGCTTCTGGTAGAATCCATGGTGGTATAATTGATATTAGTGTTTGACTAATTTCTAAATTATTCATTTTAAATTCTGTTATTTTCTTTTCAATTATCCATCCATAACTCCTCATTTCTTTCTTTTCTTTTTCCCAACATGGATTTAAAATTTCCCAAGTTGGATGATCTAAGTTATTACCTAAAGACACATTCTCACCAGCCTTTTTACCATAAGAATTTGGGCTAAACATATTCTTCTGCCAGAAAGAATTAGGTCAAGCAGTATTTTTATTCAACCAAGAAGTTTGTCTCTGTAAAAACGTATCAAACTGACAGCGCAGTACCAGATATTTTGGACGAATACAAATATGTGCCTACAATCAAGATGGTAGCCAAGGTTAAAGCTAACCCTGTCTAGGAGTCTAGTGTTGGGTGTAACAGCAGGAAATGTATTTTTATTAGTAATCTTCAAATCTACTCAGCTGATAATAGTTTTGTTATCTTGATGTGCCTGAACATATAATCTGCGATGGCCTCAGAAGTTTAAGAATAGCCCCTGCACTGGAACAAAATGATGCTGAATAATGCTGATCATTGGGTGAATGTTACAAATATGGCAATATGGATGCGCTGTAGTGAAATTTCCTTACCAGTAGGAGGTGCTGGTGTGTTGGTTCTCTTTGTCATGCAATTCTGTACATGTAATGTAAACCTGCTGCAGGCTGTTTATCAACATTTTTACTGTAGCTTCATTCAAGCGTTCAGTGTACTGTTGCATTGCCTGCAGCATTTTATAAACAACTGTGAACATTTTAACTAAATGTTCTTGCACATTTCTGGCTGTATTTTAATTTCATAAACATTTTAAAGTCTAGCAAAATCTTCATATTCACCAAATGTGATAAACATGAAAACAAACAGGCTACAAAACCGGTTACAAATGATGTAGATGTGACAGCTTTTTTCTTACAGAAACACAAAAAATTTGTATTTGTTTTACAATTGATTTCTAGAAAGCAAGACGTTCCTAGTTAAGGAACGTAGTTAACCATAATAAAAGCAGAGTATAACTTATTGTCAAGAATACTTTTAAAAGCTCACCTGTCTGTTTACCATTTTGAGAGTGCAGTCTACTGTCTCTATAGTGATTATAAAGTAAAGTGACTTTGTAGTTTGGATTCCAGTTAAGCAAACATTTCTTAACTTCCTCCCAACTCACAAAAACGTTGCGAGACACAGAAAGGTTCCCGTCAGGTATTAGATCTTCTTCCTCTGAAACTGTACATAAATAAGTCAAATGTTTAATTGATAAAAATTTCATTTTTTTAGCCTCTGGCGATGTAACTATACTAAAAAAGTGACATTAAATAGATTCATACTTATCCTGAGCTCTGAAGCGATGTCATTCAGTTAGTTTTGGTTAAGTCAAAATTTTTATCAAATTAATGACTTTGTCATACCTTCTCCTGAAAAATCAGTCTGTCATTCTTTGTTTTATTTTTGGCTTTTTCACCTCTTTACACAACGCCTCTCGTTTTAGTGGATGATAGTCAAGCAACAGGTGTTTGAGAAGAAGATATTGCATTAAGTAAAAAGTTCTTGAATTTCGGACAAAATTGAGAACCCATATGCATTGGTTGTGAAATGCATCGCAGGATCTGTAATACAGATTAGTAAAAATACATTTAAGGATGATTTCTGAGTCTCTGTTATGCTGTTTTGGACCATATACATACTCAGAAATGTTGTGTGCTGAGTAGAGAGAGTTGGTTTTTTTATATTTTAAGGGATGGTATTATGTATTTTCCAGGTACATTTCTATTTCATAGCCCAATCAAGTAACTAGGTTAACTTGAATCAGGGGCGGGGCTTCACGGGGGATTCGAGGGTGGAGGGACACCGGCCAGTGCCTCGGGGGTGCCCGGATTCTCGGATAAGAACTTAAATAAAAGCCGTGTGAGGACATGGCTAATGGACTCTCACTTACAGTGGTGGGAAGTAACGAAGTACAAGTACTTCGTTACTGTACTTAAGTACAATTTTTGTGTATTTGTACTTTACTTAAGTAGATTTAATAATGTATACTTTCTACTTTTACTTCACTACATTTTACAGTAAGTATCTGTACTTTCTACTTAACTACATTTCTACAAAACCGTCGCATTACTTGTTACATCCAAGTCGCGTTGTGCTTTTTTTCCGTTAAAATGTGAAGTTCAGGGACTTAAGGTGGCGCCGTAAAATCCAAGCAATAACGTGACTTGCGCGTCTGTTTTCACCTATCGCCTCCCCCTTTACTTGCACGCAAGCTCCAAGACATGCACATTGGTTTCCTCTCAGCGGGAGAAAATGTCTGTCTAATCTCAGTAATATAATAGCGCTGCATAAATCATAAGATATGGCTACATGTAAAATAAGCAGTGCTTTGCTTTCACAGATGGTGGGGACTTCGTCCAACTTTTAGCGTCACTTGGAAGGAAAGCTTAAAGAGAGGTAAGCTCTGTGGACATGGTGCTAGCAAAGCTAGCTGTACTGACTGAGACACATGTTGCATCTGCGATGAAAAAAAGTTGTCACTCATGCACTGAATTATTGTGCGGACTTGTTGACTGAGGTGTCGCATATATGGGACAACGCTGTGACCAAAGTGCAATATAGTAATATGACATTCACGAACGATCCGATTCTTCTGGACGGATCTTTACTAAGTCCTAAAGGACTGAAGCCTCACTGAGAGCCATTCTTTGTTTTTGTGATGCTCTGCGTGTGTACCCTGCTATTTAACTATAGCTATTATTTTATTTAATTAAAATATATAGATTTGTTAAATTGATGAATAAATAAAACAAGAATGTAAAAATGCAGAGCATGCTCATTGCTCTTTATTTTTGTCTCCTGTCATGGTGGCCGACGTTGCAGCAGGAGGGAGGATGAGAACAGTCACCTCCTTCTGCTTGGTTACTTCTTGCTTGTTGCGCCTTGGACAGTGTTCATAGTTGCACGTTGTTTACCGTTAAATGCTATGTTTAATGGTGGTTTCTGACATGGGCAATATGAGCAACCGCCCAGGACATTATCCATTTAGGGGTGGCAGGAGACCTCTTTAGATTGTAGCACAGAGATGAGAACAAAGCAGAATGAAGAAGAGTTTGAATTGATACTGGTAAAATTTATTTCAGCTCTAAGTATTTAACATCTAGGTGTTTTTATGGGAATGTGAATCTTTCAGATCAATTTGGGAACTAATTTTGATAGGTGCACTTAATTTTATTGTGTCACATAGAACGGGGTGCTGGTCTTGGTCTTGACTTGATCTCGGTGGTCTAGACTACAACAATGCTATGTGGCTCCTTGGTTGCATGTCCTCCCCCAGCTTTCTGTTGGTTTTCTTTCAAAATAAGAGCCACTAGTGGCAAAAAAGTGAAGTTCATCCTGTTAGGACAGGAGACGAGATGTTTCCATCCCTGAAATTATGATGCATAGAATCACATATCTAAGTATAAACTATGTTAGAGTAAGCACAACATGCTTTATCTGTGGCATTGTTCATTAAAATGACACATTACTGATGTATTAAAATTAAATACAATCGTACACTTAATGATATTAGCGATTAGATAATATAGTCAGCAAGTACTTTTACTTTTAATACTTAAGTATTTTTAAAAGCCAGTACTTTTTTACTTTTACTTGAGTACATTTTTGTCTGTGTATTTGTACTTTTACTTAAGTTCATGTATTGAGTACTTTCTCCACCACTGCTTACTTACGAGACATCTTGTACATAAATACCACTGCCCTTGAGCCAGACCTGGCCTATGTGCTGCAGTCCTGATCGCAGTATCACCCATCACGTTAATGCAGACAAGTAATTTGTCATTTACAATAAGTCTCTGAATAAATTATGTTTTTTTTAGATCAAAATCAGTCAAAAATTCAGACAAGTTTTTAGTTTTCACTCCAGAATAATAAACATTTAAAAATCTAGTCAACATTTATAGTTACTCATATGTCATATTTCAAATGAACCCTGCACTTGTTGATATGACTATTACTTGCTCATTTCTCTGTTATTTTATTTAAAAACTCGGTAAATGTGGTGCTATGGTGAGATATTTTGCTATGATAAGATATTTTTTTATGTTTCAAATGTAATTTGCACTCAAGAGTACAATTACTTCTGTTTAATCGTTGGAAAAAAGTTAAAGTGTTAAAGTGAAGTTAAGTGAATATTCAATTGCTTATGATATGCATGTTTCAAATGAACCCAAAGACATGCTTAAGATCGCTGAAATTAAAATAAAAAAGCAAATGTGAAACAGAATGGCTTGCTGAAATTTGTTTAAATACATTGCTTTTCTATGTAAAGAACGTCCGCCAAGGTCGCCCCCCCCCCCCCCCCCTACCAAATCTGGTTAGAACACCCATGTCACTTTTGATGAGAACTAGAGAAGGTACGCTCTCCTGTTGAGTTTGCTGTATGTAAAATTATGTCATGAGTGTGCCCAAGTCAGTTATATAGTAGATTGCCGCAGTCATTGTTGAAACATGGTTGCTAAAAGCCTCATAAGACCAACTGATTTTACCAATATTGTCTCCAAGTGTATTCTGGGTAAACCTTGTCACCAGCCGTCCACCAACGTCATCAACGGTTTCTTGGCAACAGATGGCAACTAGCTAGAGCAGTGTTTTTCAACCATTGTTCCGCGGCACACTAGTGTGCCATGAGTGATCGTCAGTTGTGCCATGGAAATTATTCAATTTCACCTACGGTACCATATTTTCCGGATTATAAACTGCTACTTTTTTCCTAAGATTTGAACCGTGAGGATTGTAGTATGTGGCTTTTCTGTGGATTTTTCTTCAACCACCAGGGGGCTCTCTAGAAGGAAGTGAATCATTAGAAGTCAAAATTGTAAATAAAAGAAGAACGCTCTAATTTTCATTTAGAACAGTGTTTCTCAACCTTTTTTGGCCCAGCGCCTCCCTAGCCCTTATTCAGGTCCCTCACCGCCCCCCCACCAAAGAATTTGTAGGCTACTTTGCACTGACCATTATTTTATCATTAATATTACTATCACTATTGTAGATGTTTTGATTTTTATGCTTGTTTCTGTATTTATCATCAAAAATAATTTCCCAGAAAACAAAAAAGCCATGAAAATAGAAATTATTTTCACAGGTGTCTTTGAAAAATTTAATGAACATTCAAGTTAAAATTGGTAGGCCTAACAGCAGCCAATCAGAGTGGAAACAATATTCTTATTCTTTGCCATATTCTAGTTGTTAAATATTACACAAAATGACCAGATAAAAGATGAACAACATGCCAGTTTAAACTTTGAACTATTTGCAAATGACTGAGCTCTGCAACATTAAAACATGGATAGAACTGTAGCTACATTAATCATAGCTCTTCTTCTCTTGTCAGTTTCTGGTGGTGCAGCTCTGTGCTGCCTTCAGGAGAATAGGACAACAGAGTATCATCCATAAAATTTCACCCACATGGCATTTACTGTGCAAACCAGAGCTTTCAGTGGAAAAACAAAAGTTCCAGGTCCTTTTAATGCCATACAAATATGAGACTGAAACATGGATTATATCTTTATGTAGACCTCTCTATTGATTTATAGATTAATAGTTTTACTGGACAGAAATTACAAAGAACAAATCTGATTCTTAATCAAATCCTAATGAGTCAAATTGAAAGTGTCATGGAGTCATCAGCCTCATGACATTAACACTGACATGAAAAATAATATTGAAGAAATAAATATATCAAATCTAATTAAAAACATAAATAAGTGATGTTATTTACTGTTATGGTCTGTAAGATATATTTATTCTCAGTACTAGATGTGGTCTCAACAAACCCATGACATTTCAACAATATTATTTTGCCTTTTATCTGGAAATAGTGTCTGTTTATTCTTGCCATACAGTCCTCTGTATTAAGTTTTGCTCAAAAGGTCTTGCCATACAAGTTTATTCCTCTGTATTTACTTTAGTTTCTTAGTTTATTCTTGCATTATGTTCTTCATTAATTTACATTTATTTTTCTTTTAATAGTATTATCCTCTCTTGGTTTATTGCCATGTCCACTTTAGTTTCTTTCCTGTTGCTACATTTATTTTATCGTTTATTGACCATCAGTAATATTCACTCATCACCTGCTGCACCGCCTAATCGTCATGTGTTTCACATCATGTGTTGATTTTTCACTGTTCAGCGTCGGATTCTCTGTTTTTATGCCATAATTCACATCTAGTTCGTCGCTTCGTTTTATGTCCCGCTTCACGAGTTTTGCGCAATGTGCGCGTCTTTTTTTATTTTTTAACCCCCTAAGGTGCAGGGCGTAACGATGGGGAAAATGCAGACTGACATAAACCTTTTAAAACAACGGAAACAATTTCGGTATTCTGATAATTGAAATGTAAAAGTCCTGTGGTATCGTTGTTCTATCACCCCCGTTTCATACCGGACCACTTACAGCACCGGTGTTAACGCTATAAAATGAACGCTCTCTATCGTGGTATCACCCATGGAGGGATTTCGGATTTCTTTATTTAAATGGGTTCATTTTTCAGAGGGATACAAAGTGAGGGTATCGTGATTTTAGTAATTACATGTTTATAAGAGCGATTTTCTGCTGTCCTTCCATGGAGGCTGGCAACTTTCAAACGGAAATAAAGCACTTTTTAATATAAGTTGCTGCTTTGACATGATCACAGAACTGCCAAAACATATATACAAAAGTACCAGACAAAGTGAATCACAGCAACGTCATCAGCCGGTGTAACCAACTGATGGTAGCTGGTAGCTTTACCTCATGCGGTAAAGCTACCAGTAGCAGGAGCGGAGCGGCGCCAAAAAGCTAACAGAAGCTAACAAACACTGAATAGAAGGAGAGCTGCCATAGATACCGTTGCAGCCAAGCATGATTTAATGTTACACAATACAGTTTTACCAAGTTGCTCAAAGTCTAAACTGGTATTGTTGTGCATTTAAGGTGTAAAGTTTACCTTCGACCAAACGCCCCCCAGAGGAATCCCAGCGCCCCCCTTTTGTAAAAATTTCCGCCAGCGCCCCTTGGGGGGGCAGGACCGCCCACGTTGAGAACCGCTAATTTAGAACAACCACATGCTAGCAGCAGGCACGACGGAGAAATGTTTTCAAACTCGTATCATGCAGCTTTTAAGTTGAGGGCTGTCGATCTGGCACTACAGGAGGGAAATAGAGCCCGGTGCACTTAAGCTCGGTGTGAACAAAACCATGGTTCGGCTTTGGAGACGGAGTGCTGCGTCCAGCAGATTTATTAGGACGCAGCACTCTGCTGGGTCCTAATGGAAAACCGAGAGCAGCTTCCAGTTTTGTTTTTTTTAATTGAAGGTGCTAGTATGGTTCGTTCTATAGTCCAAAAAATACGATAATTGGTTTTAAAGGATTTTTTGAAAATGAGTTATCTGCAAATAATGCCATCTTCGAGTGTCTGCAGTAGTAGTAGTGGCGTAATCATGTAATTTTCTTACCACTAGATGGCAGTAGGTACAGAGCATTTTACATTAAAACGAGAATTAGTAATGCATGAATGTTACAGGTAGCGGTGAGAGCACTGAATCTAGCAAGACTGTGATGACAGTCAGTGGCGCAACTACACATTATTCAGGTGGATGCGAAAACATAGATTGGCACCCCCCGACCGAGGGAAGGAACGTCAGGGTGAAGGAGCGACGCTCACTCAGCCCCCCCACCCCCTGAGGCGACGATACGTGAAGGGTAAAACTCGCTACATTTACCTCGTTATGTTCGCGAGGTGAAGGAGCATAAGGCGCGCAAAAGTGTACGGGAAAACATCATCGGCGCGCCGCCCCCTCCAGACGGGGTTTTGTTGCCCCCTCTGGTGCTGCGCCCCTATGCGTTGCATACCCTGCATACCCACTTTTTGCGCCACTGGTGACAGTGATGGAAAAGACAGTGAAGCTCAACAGTAGTTGGAAAGAGCACAAGTCCATTTTCCACAACATATCTGTGTGAAGTGAGCTTCTCAAGTCTGGCTACTATAAAAACTAAAAACAGAGAGAGACTGAGATGTTGAGGAAGAGCTTTGTCTTTCTTCAATTTCTGCCAGGAAATCAGCTGTTTTCATCCAAACATGCACAGGTTTCACACTAGGTGGGTAAAATATACACATATTGACATTTTGTACATGCAACTCTTCATATTGTAACAGTGAATATGAAGTGAAATGTTTCCCAAATATTATTGCTTCTTTCAGAATAAGGATTATTTTCTGTATTCCGGCTATAAGAATGCTTGTGGATTAGTTTGTAAACCACTTTGAAGTTTTCTACAACTTCTTTAAATTTAACACCATAGTGTTGTGGCTGTTCAGGTGTATTTTTGAAGTGGACATGTTAAGTGCAATTTGAAATAAGAAATGTAAAATGTGATAAAAATAAATTTTTGTGTTTATTTGATTCCTATTCAAGAGACTTTGATAAGAATGACTATATATGTAATATAGGCGGCTGCAGAGTATCTTTGTTTCCATTTTTGGTTGGTGGTGTGCCTCGTAATTTTTTCAATTAAAACAATGTACCTTGGCTCAAAAAAGGTTGAAAAACACTGAGCTAGAGCATTTTTACGGACTAACTTAACATGAGTGGAGCTCCATGGAGCAGCAAAGCAAAAAGGAAGGAAAAAAGAGAGTAAGCAAAAGCCAAACTTTCAGGCCCGCCAGAACTGCTAGCCCAACGAAGGAGCCGGACTAGTTACAGGTAGCAACTTTAACATTATTCACAATGTGTGACTTAAATCTATACTGATTGTAAATTGTAGCAGCCCAGCCCAGTTTACATCCTCTTTTTCTGTTTCGGTGGTACAGCGGTGATGTCAGGGACTCAAAGCTGACATCAGCTTTGAGTAGTGGGGATTTTGGCAGTTCGGGTTGAGCGCGTGCGAGCCAAGACAGCAGTATGGCGTTTATAGTTGAGGTTCACATTGGAGCCGCCTGCAAGAGCATCTAGTTTGTGGGAATGCAACTTGGCGTGCGCAATCCGCGCCGAGTTACAAACATCCAGAGGTGCAAAAGGCGCTGCGACACGCTGTACGTGCGGTGCGGCTGCGTGTTCGGTTCATTGCGTCAACAATATACCTAACTTCAGCAGTTAGCTGCTCCAGGCTCTGAGTTGAAATTGATAAGGTCTCAAAATAATCCGATCGCTCTTCGTGGTTCTGAACAGCTTTGACTTTGTGTTATTTCATCATTAGTGACCAGTAGCCTGATGTTTCTGTTGTTCTCTTGGTTTGTTATACTTCATGTCTGATGGATTTCAGAATGACGTAGTCGCTCTCTGTGGTTGTGAAACTTGTTAGCTCCACTGTTGCAGGCATGTCTATGTTGTAAAGTTATATTATCATGAGCTTTATTATTTGTATATAAAGGGCCCTGTCATTAGCCCCACGCCCCCGGCCGACTCTGACTTGTTCCGCTAGTGCCTTGAATTGTTATAAAAATGCTGTAATTATTACCGTATTTTCCGCACTATAAGGCACACCTTCAATGAATGGCCTATTTTTAAACGTCTTTTATATATAAGCGGCACCACATTATAAGGCGCATAGAATAGACGCTTCAGTTTGGGTTGCCAGTTTGTTCCGTACTCTATTATTACACATCCACATTTATAAAGAAGTGGCCCCCGAGTACTTTATATAGTAAGCTGCCCCAGTCATATTTTCACTCACGGTGTTGGTGTTGCGATATTTTGCCCAACTGCTTTCTGGGTAACACAGACCAAGCGACACGCTGCCGCCGCAGTCTCTGTCTCTCTTCCCCCGTCCCTCCCCCCCTGGCTTTAAATGTATTATCAAACTTTATTAACAAACCAGCGTTCTGACAACTATCCCAGTATGCACCGCGCACTTCTTCTTGTACGGGCGAAAATGAAGTCGGCGACTGCTTACCGTAGTTGCTAGACCTGTTGTGGCTCAATATTGGTCCATATATAAGGTGCACCGGATTATAAGGCGCACTATTGGCTTTTGAGGAAATTGAAGGTTTTTAGGTGCGCCTTATAGTATAAATACGGTACTGACCTTTGACTTGCTAATTCTTAGACAACACAATCTGATTGATAGTCTTATCAGCTCTGCAGTCATGTACAGTTCCTGGATCAGGAGGTGTTGATTGAGGAAATCCTATGGAATAGCGTGACCGCTGCCAAGGCTATAATAATAAAGCATTTAATAACAGCATGATGGTTGCATTGAATAAATGTACAGAGTTAGCTAAAAAAAAAAAACAAGATATTGCTGTAAATGTTATTTTAATAAACATAAAATATCATTTAGGCAATTAAAAAGGAGGCAATTAGGCACTTATGTTTCTTTGGTGAATAAATGCATTTGTGGTATGACAGTTGGGCAAAAATTAAAAATGCAAAAGAGAAAACAGTGAAAATCTATTTTACATTTTTTTTAACTTAAGTCATTTTACCCCACTAGGTGGAAGCAAAGAGAGTGTCTGAGTGCTCTCTAACTGAGATGGCTTTATTCATTAACACCTAAAACAACACACACAGTTAGGTGTATGCAAGTTAGAAGTGACAGCACTTGTGGACTTTGAGCACACATTATGAGAAAACCCAGCTGAGGTCGATGAATGAGGTAGCACACATACATTCTGAGGGAATTACAACCATCTTGTTTGTCCTTACTGGTTAAATATTACTAACTTCCTCCAGGTAAACAGTTTTGTCATGTTGTCCCTCTTTCATAATGACTAATGTAGCATCTGGTATATAAACAGCAATTGTCTGTAAACTTAAGAAAATAAAAAGTTTATGTTTTCAGTCACAAAAGACAAGGAGCTGCAGATAAAACAAATTATCGTCTAATGTATGTGTGCAGTATCACAATGAAAATTTGCCAAACAATACATTTTCTAACTTCTTGGGATAATAAAAAGAAGCCAATTTGAAGCTACATATATAAGATGTTCTCAATTACAGAGATACTCTCTTTGCACCACAACAAAAAGAGACCGTTCAGGTCATAACAGGAATATGTACAAATATGACAAGACGATATGGAAGTCAGAACAAATATGTGAGAATTTGGACTTCCTAACAAGTTTGATGCATTAATATGTTACACTGCCGTTTACTGGTTCACTCCAGGTGACAAATACCAGGAAAAAGTTAACTTAAAAGAAAGGTTCGTTGAGAAAAGTACATGTTTTGTCCTATGTGAGATCAGTTGGCACAATACAGGAAGAATGATGGCACACAGGATCAGCGTTAATGGTTTTGTTATAATTTAAATCCATGCAAAATAAATTACAGCATCCAGGACCACTTAATGTTGATGGGGTTTGGCTAACCAAAGTATCCGTGAAAGAACACAGCAACACACAGGAGGATGATGGCATTTGCATTGACAATGTTCCTCCAGAGAGGCTTCTCTGTTGTATCTGTTAGCTGCTTTTTCAGTTCTGCTTCCTCCTCTGGAGTAAGTTTTGGTGCTTTTTTGTTCTGCTCCAGTCCGCAGAAGCACATTAGCGCTTTCTTGAAGAAATTTGGGTTTTTCTCAGGTTCTGGATGGAATAAAGGCAAAGAGATTTTTATATCAATATAAAGTCATGTAAAATCTCCAACTATCTTTAAAGATAGAAGTGTAAACTGTATGTGTTCTATATACCTTCTGCATCCATTTCACTGTTGTCGTCGTCATCATGATCCTCAATCCAATCGTCCGGATCAATGTCCTCTCTTTCCTCTGTATGGTTCCTCAGACTCCAGCACAATCGGTACAGCTGGGAAAATAACATAATGCATTATGTGAGAAAACTGTTCAGAACTCAGAAAAATGTCCAACTATTGCAGCACAAATCATGGATGTTTTATAGGTTTAAAGCAGCAGAATGTAACTTTTATAAAACAGCATGATTTTTACTCTCACCTTTTGATCGCTAGAGTTAGGCTCCAGCACCCCCCATAACCCCACAAGGATAAAAATTAGGGTTCTATAAATAAATCGATTCTGCGATATATATCGATATTTTCCGCCCTCGGAAAGTATCGATTTTTCATCCGCGAGTATCGATCCGTTAAACCATAGAGGTCCATAACGTTATAGCTCTTTTTAACGTCTAGTTTGTTACGGCGTAGCAGCAAGGCTCCGCCTCCCTCAGTCTCACTTGAGCTTAAAGTGCACATTAAAAACTACACACCAGTTTTTAAATTGTGTTAATAAGCCAAGTATAACAGGAGTTATGCTAAAATTAGTAAACCATATTTTTCCGAATGTCAGAGAAATGTCAAAAGCGCCGCCATTCCCCGGTTTTTCCGATTATGTGAGAGGGAATGAGCTTCCAAACGTACAAAACGAAACAAAACATTAGATTCCTGTGTTTTTTGGAAATGTAAAATCTTCAATAAATATATTTTTTTGCTGAGAAACGAAGTAAAGCTGCGCAAGTAACCGTGAAAGAGAAGCGGAACGGAACGGAGAAGCGGAAAGGAGTAGCGGCGCGAATGGAGCAGCTGCAAAAGCAGTGAGATCGCGAAATTAATGCAAATTTCGACTGGTAGCATTCACTTCGTAATTAGTTTTCAGCTTAGCGGTTTCTGTTCTGTATATAAAGGATTACCTGAAGAATGAACATGGGTTGACAATATCTGAAGAGGGCGCGCAGCGGCGCTGTGTTTTGAGCAGGAAGACGAAGAGGGAAAAAACCCTAGTCGGAATCCGCGGCGCAGTGACGATTTCCATGATAACAATGGCTGATCGCTAATTTTTATTAGCAACAGACAAAGAGTATCAGAGACTGGGAGAACTATGAGATCCTGGCAGTCTGAGAGGCAGCTACTCAGAGATGCAAGCAGGGGAATAACGGCGCTGTGTAGTTGCAGGGAGAAAAACCTTTTTCCCCATAGTCCAAAAGACTGCATTTGTCCAGTCTTTTGTCCAAAATAAAAAACATAAATGCAATCAATCATTTGCATATTGAGAGTCTACAGAGGCTGATAATCTCCCCACTCTGATCTTGGATTACCGTTTAAATTTTTGAATTTTATGTCAAATCCACATGAATTAAATGACAGAAACTAATTCTCTCACTGCATCTTTGATTCATTTTGTCCAGCTGTAGACTGTTCGACTGTCCAATCAGATTCAGGTATTGTGTAATTGGTGCTTTTAATCTGTTTTCAGTTAACTAAATTCAAGTCTATGGAACACAAAATGTCACTAAAATCACTCTGTCCTTCTAAAATCTTTCAGAAAATCGTAAAAATGCAGAGAATTGTGTCGAATTGTATCGCTCAACAAATATCGTGATACATATTGTATCGTGACCAGAATATCATATATCGTATCATGAAATGATTATATCACTACACCCCTAATAAACATATTGGATCATGAATGAATAGATGGATGTTTTTTTACATATTTGTTAAAACTATCATTATGTTGTGACAATATAGTACGAAACAGATATGTGAAAAAAGATCGAGTTCCTCTTTCTTCTCCCTAAGGACCTACTGTCATCTGAACAAATACTCTGCTCCGTCAGAAGGAACCTCTCAGAGCAGAGAGGAGGATCTTAGTGCTGTCAATCACCTCATGTACGGCCCCTCACACACTCAACCCTTTCTCACTGATGCACTAAAGCTGGTTCTCCACAACAGAAGCTGCACGAATGCCCAGGCTAGGTAGCATAGCCATCGATGATGGCAGATAAATGGTTTTCATAGAACATGAAGCTGTTGCACATTAAGCACCATGTACATGAGGATGATTGACAGAGCTTAGCTCCTCCTCTTAGCTCTGATTGGTTGTTTCCGACTGGAAGAGGTACATTTCTGCAGATGACAAAAGGAGCTTGATCTTTTCACAGATTGCCTGTCTCATACTGTCGCAACATGGTGACAGTTTTAGCAAATATATAAAAAACATACAGTACTTTTATAAAACTTTAGTGCAGCCTTGAGTGAAAAAAGTCAAAGTAAGTGAAGTGAGTTTCAGCAACTGGAGATTGCTTAAATTGAAATAAACATAAATTCTTCTGCTACAAGTGCATTTTGTTCTTTGATTGGTGTAATAAAGTCAAGCTTGAAGCTCAAAGAGATGCTATAAATTACAAACAAAATCTTCAAAGAACTGTTTTCTTAGCTGCTAACTTCTTCACCATCTTCACTCAGAAACTGCATACTAAGATTTTATGTTACTCAGTCTTTAACATCCCAAAGTACCTGCAACTTTAATAAGAATTTGGATATAATATAATCATGAGCAGAAAAAATGTAAAAGAGTTTGTGCAGGAAGTTCATAGTGTATAGTCTTCCTGTGAACAATTTCTGATTTGGAAAGTTACATATTAAGCTACTCATATCACAAAACTGTCACGTACATGCTTGTCATCGATGGGCTTGGTCATTAGGGAGATTCCAAGTATGAGGATGCAAGAGACAGTGAACAGGATCATCCCAAAGTAGAGGTAGTGCACTCCACAGATGATGGTAGGACAGTCACTCGGGCTAACACAGCTCCCTGTCCCGTAGATAAACTCTGTAATCATCCTGGATAATCCTATTACTAAACCAATTGTGAGTCCGAAAAAGGCACCCTGTAAAAAGAAGAAAGTAGGAAAGAAAGAAGGATAAAAACACCCTATTAAAACAACAATCCACCAACTGACGTTTAGCTTAAATCAATTCAAGTCAGTTATCTGGAATGGCTGCAGCAATAAATGTGGCTTGACACAGAAGCTAAAACAGGTAAGACATCTTTCTCTGTCAAAAGATAACAAAAATCCTCCTTCAACATAACCCTCCCAGATAATGTTACATCATCTTTGGTTGATGTGACAGAAACTAAAAATATGTGTTCTTTATGACAAAACAGAGATGTGTTCTTATAAATTACAGCATCCACAAAGTATATTTGGGTTGTGTTTCATCGTCATTTCTGGATCCACAGCCTTAAAACTGAGTAAATAACAAACCCATAGGGCCTATAGTTTGTTACCTGATGGTCACTTTGGAAAGAAATCTACCATATTTTTTTATTCTTCTATAAGAAAAGGCTAAAAAGAGTGATTCATTGGTTTTCTCTCTTAATGACGAGAACCACTACCCAGGTCTGTTACACCACAGCTACAATCCTTCTCATCTCTTCAACATTAAACAGGCATTTCAACCATTGCAGGTCCATGATGTGCAGAGCCTTTCCAATAAGAAGCTTTTAAGAATCTCAGTCATGGTGACGGACTGTTCTTCTCCAAGTCATAAGAGGCCTTCTTTGTGCAGATGACTGAACTTTTTCTATCCCGTGGTAAAATCCTCAGTTCAGGTCTGTCTGCCCCCAAACCAGATAGCCTCTGATGGTTCCTGTATCTGCCATGTATGCTACAAAAGACACATTTATGTTGCAACTAAAGCAGCAACTGTAAACTAAAAGGAAACTCACAGTTTCATTAACTCGTTTACAGAACATGCCGAGCATGAAGACAGCAGCCACAGGTGGAGTGAGATAGCTGGTGATTGACTGGATGTAGTCAAAAAGCTGACCACTCTGGGCTGACTGCACCACAGGGATCCAGGCAATGCTTATTCCAATAAGGACCACAATAAACACCCTGAAAGGAAGAATAATCAAAGACTCATGGTTAGAGTCAAGCATGCAAACAGTAATTATATTAAAATGAAGCCAAAACAGTTTTACCTGCCAGCAATCATCAGTTCCCTCTCTTTGGCACGACGACGGACCTTAGTATAGATGTCCATGGTGAAGAGAGTACTAGCACTGTTAAATATTGAAGTAAGGGAGCTCATTAGAGAGGCCAACATCACTGACAGCATCAAACCCCTCAGACCTGAAGAGAGACAGACAAAGGCGAAGGAAAACATAAAGAAACAAAATGTTGATTTAAATTTTAAGACAATGTTGTCGATCCACTCACCATTTGGCATAAGATCCACAACCAGTTTGGGATAGGCAATGTTGGTGCATCCAACACTAGCTCCACAGTTTGCGTCACATAATTCCGGGACCACACATGCCACCACATCTGAATGTTTTAAGAAATTATTTAAATATTGTTGTTTTACATCAGATTTTTTCCCTCAAGACAACAGAACTTGGAAACAGCAAAACACGCACCAGGATACAAGATCCTGCTTATCATGCCAGGAAAAACCATGAGAAACATGGGCAGCAGCTTCAGGTAACCACACAAAATGCAACCTGCTTTCACATGAGAGAGATTCTTGGCTGAGAGGCAACGCTGGACAATCACCTGTAAAAAGATGGAGCATTTGAAGGCAGTGTTAAATACTTAAAACTTCTACTGTATCAAGAAAAAATTTTGGATTTTTTTTATCAGAGTTGTTGCTGCTTTACGTCATTTAAAGTTCCTCACTCAGAAAAACTAGAGTAATTTCAATAAGTTGTAATTGGTTGTGGTGAACGAGCCTGTAAATGAATAACTATTTCTGTGCATGCAACTTTAAGTGAGCAGATGAAGCACAAACATATTGATTTCAATTTAAGGCAAATGGAGCTTTTGAGATTAATCATTTGAACTGAGCCATAAATTAACAAATGGCAATGTTGGAAAAGAAAAGCTAAGTAAAAGTATGGCACATAATAATATTAGGATAACAACTATTACATGCACTGGACATTTCTTATCTTTTCTTAAAAAGAACAACATGGCAAATGTGGCTATTGACAGTCGTTAGATTATACAGTATGTCCATTTACCTATACATTAGACACATTTAGCATAGCTTGTCGTGCACATTACATAGCAACAGAACATAAACATCATTCACCATGACTAAAATTATTTCAATGAAAGCTAACCAACAGAGACAAGTACTTTCTCTCATTTGAAAATGGGTCAAATTTGGTCTGTTTTACATTTACTGTCTGTGTTAAAGTAAAAACAGGATGCCAGTATTTATTTGTGAACTGAAGAATTTGTGTCTAGGCAACTATAGGTTCAAGAAATCTCAGTAGGTTAGCAAAATATTTGTAAAGTAATTGCAATTCAGCTCATAGATCACCCTTTTACTCCAAAGGGCTGTTATATGACATGGCTCTTCACTATCAGCTGGCAACCTTAGAGCGCCTCAGTGATTCTGTCCAAAACAGGCGAGATAAAAGAGCGTGAATGCCCGTACGGTTATGTAAAAATCAACTGGATGAGTTTATGGCCTTAGATTGTTTCTGGTATGCAGTAAAAGCTGTTACTGAGTCAGTGGAAGTAAAGCATCCACACAGTCAAAGGTACTGATTGTATTTTTACTGACCTGATCAGTGCACCAGTACCAGGTGGCCTGGATGGTGAGTCCAAACACCAGGCCAGGCCAGGGCAGGTCTCCTGTTATTGGATCTCTGAAAAGGTGGAAAGAGTCTTTTCGTGGCTCGTAGCACTCTGTGCTGATGTTAGAGGTGTTTGTGGGAATTGCAGCCATGTAGAGTGTCTCGAAATTTGCATAGCCCCCCACTTTATTGAAAGCTGAGGGAAGACAGGGAGAAATGGTTAGACTAAGATTCACTCTTCCATATCTGAATGTCACAATGAAACCAATCAATAGCGCAAGACAAAATGATAAATAAAGATTATTGCTTATTACCAAAACCCATGAGAATGAAGGATCCAATAACCATGATGATGGTCTGTAAGGTGTCTGTATATATCACCGCAGCCAGTCCACCTGAAATAAAACATGGCGTTAGCAATCTGTAACATATTTTATTCAGAAGTATAGACAGTAATATGTGCTCTATGTCAGTGTTCTTTTTCCACTTGTCTTGTAAAAGTTATGTGAAGGTGTGCACAGATTTATGCAGAGTAGCAACTATTAGAGGGCTATTTGAGGCTTATTGTAATCCATGGGCAATTAACCACAAACACACCACAGATATACAAGCCAGGAAAGGAGGAGTTTTCTCTTTACATGTGTTTTTTGATCTTGAGAGGACTTTACCCTCACTCAGGGGGCCATTTACATAAGACTTTTTGTAGGCAAGGTTTATGAGGAAAATGTTGATCTCCAAAAAGAAAGTGAATTTCTTCCTGAGGATGCACCTGTGACGGTGTACAGTGCAGTAATCGCCAGTAGAGCGATAACAGCAACGTAGATGTTCAGTCCAAGAGCCTGCTGGATGAAAATGGCACCAGAGAACATGTCGGCCTGGAAGGAGACAGAAAGGATCTTTTACTTTAATTTGTTAAATGCATTGTTGAAAGGTTCAAAGGTTAGAAAGAAAAAAAACATACAGAGATCTTTGTGAAGACGTAGAGGAAGAGGGAGAGCACAGAGAGATAGATACGAATCCGCTGTCCTCCGAACCTCTTCTTCAGGTACTCAGGCATGGTGACCACCTAGACAAATTTGATATTTTGCTTTATCAAGACTCAATGACTACAACGGGTGCACTTTTCAACAGAAAATGCACATGCTGTTTACCCCAGCTTTGATGTAGATCGGCACAAAGAGCCATCCCAGAATGACGACAACAATAAGAGCCTGGAACAAACAAAACATGGTAAAACATTGAAACAATCAAGAAAATATTTAACATAGAAAGGATTTTTACTTTTCAATTTCTCCAAACCATTTTCTTTTTTCTTTTTTTTTTGCATTATGAGATTTTGTCTTTCCTATTTGAAAAACATACCACAAATACTCACGTTCCACTCAAATCCACCAATGGCAATTCCAGAAGCTGCAGCAGTACCAGCAATCCCTACAAAGTGGCCGCTGCCAATGTTGCTGGCAAAGAGTGATGCTCCAATCTAAAAAAAATGTTTAACTTACAAAGGAATCCCAAAACAATCAATAAATACCAGATGACTTGCTCTGCTGATAAACACATTTGGAACATTTTCTGTCTTTAAGGCCCTTTCAGGATGATATGATATCTCATTTTGAATAGGTTTAACACAAGGAATGCAAAAGTTGTAGCTCATGCCATGGGTGAGACTGTGTGTGTGGAGGCTCTTGAGACTCTAATTCTGACCACAGCCCACATCTTATGAATCTCCCCAAAACTATTGAAAGGGCTCTGCTTGTCAGTCCTGTTGTTGTGGATTTTACAGTTGCAGGAAAACCTTTTTCTATCTCACTTTTTCCTTCCAGTCAATTTTCTATTAACCTGTTTGGATACAGCCCTCTGTGAATACTCAGCTTTTTTAGCATTGACTTTTTGTCACTTTCCACATTGAAATTTTGCTAGACAACTGTCAAGTCAGCAATCCTCGATAAGATTTTATAGGCCTTAACCTGGCCACACCATTTCAAGACATTCAACTCTAAACTGTGACAATAAAAAACTTCACCTCATTATGTCTTATAGATGGGAAATCATTGTCTTTCTTATGACGTTAAAAGTTAACTCGGGAGTAGATAAGATCGACAGAACCACATAATTTACAGCCTTGTTTAATTTGGTCATGTTTGCAGGAATGTATTTGTTTTTCTGATTTCTTTGCCAAACATTACAGTGAGGAAAGATTTGGTTTCATCTGTCCATTTTTACAAAAGTCTCATAGTTCCACTCTTGTTACCAATTCTGGTTTTTCAGTGTTCAGCATTCTCCTGCAAACTCATCCTAACAAGCCAAGGTTCTATAGTTGGTTTTTTTTATATTTTTCCTTTTTTTATTATTTCTTCTGACTAATTCTTCTATTAAAGGTCTCAATTAGTATTTACCACACTGGGGCCTGTGCAGCCACAGATTCAGCTTCGTTTCAACAGTTTCTAGCCCATTTTGAACGAAAACAAAGATTTGGATTTTTGCTGCTTCTTACCCATTCAGTCCAATCTAAATTGTATGTGACCAACATGTCACCCTTGTTAAGGAGAGTGAACTTTTCTTTTAATCGTACATCTTTTATGTCACAACTGCAATAGTTATATTATTTGGTATTACAAAAAATAGCAAAAGAACAAAAATTGTTTCTCATTTGTTGTCAGATACCCACCGGCCACCACACCATGCTCCTCCCTGCAAGGAAAAAGCCACCCACAGTGGATCGATTGGTGCGGACCATGGCCTGCAACAGGACAAGAAAATACATAAACTTTTGCAAAACAAGCTTATCATCTAGTTTAGCTCTAAGTTAGTGTTCTATACACTAATCAACACAAAACACAGATTAGCTATGACGCTCCTTTATGATTCACTATTGTGCAAAAAAAATTTGTTTAATGTGTTTGTTTTACCTAAAGCAGCAACAAAAGAAGCATTACATTTTTGTAGCAATTTACTTAAGCAATTTACAACTCAACTGTAAATAAATCACGCAGACAAACTTTCAACAAGTTGACCGTTTGCAACACTTACAATAACTCCCACAGCCAAGACAACCAGAAAGTAGATGACAATAACGGAGATGTCGGCTGCATTGTTGATGCGGGTGGTGGGAGATTGACTCGTTTGGTTTTCCAAGGTGCGGGAGAATCCAAAATAATCCCAGGCCATTTTGCTCAGAGTGGAAGTGTTGGATAGGAAGGCTGCAGCAATGAGTCCACTATGTCTGAAGCACACTCTCAACACTTACCTTTATATCTTCTGTTTGTGTGTGGGACAGAAAGAGGGAGGGGAGAGGGTTGGTTAATAGTGTACGTGGAGAAAGAGAGAAAGGTGGGAGGAAGGGGGATGTATATGAAAACAGAGCTTTACTTTCAGGCCATTTTGTTATAAATATTAATGCAGCAAAATGTGTAAATTTTTTGAAAATTATAAGGTTAATCATCAATCTACAAGGAAGGAAAAGCTACTGTTGTTCCTGTAACAATCTTTATTTATTTTTTCCTCATTTTGTTATTGATTCTTGCAGAGGTCTGGCTATTAAAACACCGTTGTTCTTCTTTAACATAAAACATATATATAGTATAAGTTTAGTTAAAGTTTAGTTTTACAATATATGAATATGCAGCAGACGTTAACTTTTACTTTTTCACGTTAAACAATCTAAAAGGAGCAGGAAGTAGTGATTTATGGGCATTTACTCCACAAATCTTGTAACTTTCTACTCAGATAGATGCAGATATATAATTCTTCACTTTAATAAGTGAACAAGTGAATGTTATTTCTTTATAATTACATGATTTCTTACAGTATCTAGTGTGGCAACAGTCTTTTTGTAATTTTCAGCTGATTGTGTAAATTCTTTTAACAGCATAAAATTCTCCATAAAATTTACGAAAGGAATCCACGGATGATCTAACTCAATATATAACGTTGTACATTAACACTATTGCTCCATTGACATAATTCACTGACCCACTGTAACAATTTTGCATCTGTATACAAAGGTAAATGAAGAAATCTGCCCAAGACTAACTAATATGTTGAAATAAAAACATTTAAAAACTTTTATCTATAGTTCAAAGAGAGATTTTGGCCATAATTTAAAAAAATCTGAGTTATTTAAAATATGTATTACTCCCTGACACCGCTGGGCTCTTCCAAAAAAGATTGTGGATTTTATTGTGAAAGTATATAACAAACAAATAGCTTCCAGTCTCACCTTCAACCCGTAGTATGAACATTAAATGTTCTTGAGAATCATTTATTTTTATCTGTGTGTTAATAATTAGCTTGTAGAATAATAAGAGATAAGTAAGATCCAAAAAGAAAAAGAAAAAAATCTTCCAGCTGATCAGCATAATGAGATGCTAAATGTTACATTTAAATTGCTGTTTTACTTTTAATTAAAAGTATTGAGACTTTTAATACTTTTAAAACAGCAATTCAAACATTTGCCTGGATTTATATACTGAGAATAAATTGAATATCACCGTTTTATTTGTTCAATCTATAAATAATTACAGTTAGAAAATTTTCAAAAATGCAGGTTCTCATAAACAGACATTATGGTCATTAAATGGCCATTATTATCCTCATCTTTTTACAGACAACGCTAAAGACAATAAGACATGTAAACAAATTCTATGGGACTGTCTCAAAGCCTTGACATATAAAGTGAAGTGTTTGTGCAACTCATGACAAAGGTTTTTAAATCCCGTGCTTCTTGTAGGTGTCCTCTCTTGTAAAACTTGTTTTGCTCCCTATTTCTCAAAAGTTGTTTATTGTTTCATTAAAAGAATTTTTATGATATGAACTATATAAAAAAAAAATCAAAGGTTATATCAGAATCATCTTATCACCTTCTTTCGTCTGTTATTCTTGATGTATTTAATCATCAACTAACGTGCTTTTTTAACTGCTTTTCAGGTTCTTGTCTAGCTTTTTAGCTGTATTTTCTAATAACAGTAAATAATTACTCCAGATTTATCCAGACTCCAATACGTTTACTGTTAGTTGACTTTTTAAGATTACGCTGGATTTTAATTTTGCTATATTTGGTATAACTAAATAAATATGCATGCTACATTTGTCAGATTTTTCTGATCCATATATGTTTTTCCTTCCACTTTCACAGTTTTACTTAACTTTGTGTTGGTCCAGCACATAAAATCTCAATAAAATACCAGAATATTTGTTGTAGTATGAAGAAATGTGGAAAACTGAAGTACAATTTATACCAGCAAAGTACTATCTTATAGTTCTGGGACCATTCTGAACTCTTATCAGAATGACATATATGTTTTACAAATTGGTCCAAGTCATGGTTCAGTTTTTAGGTGCTTGTGTTATTTGCTCAGATTAGCTCTTATGAGAGGTTTTAGTGACTGTGGCCTCAGACGCAGAGGGACTGCATGCAGTAAATAATTTAATGTAACATGTTTCAGATTTAGGGATGGTCAAAGTTCCCTGAAGAACCCAGAAATAAAGGAATGAGCCAAAGTTTATGTGCGTCTCATCTTTTTCTCAGCCAAGAAAAAATTTAGCTTTTTAAGCAGATAAAGAACTTGAGCATGGTTTTGTTTGTCCTTTGTATTCCCTTAAAGGCCTAACTCAACTTGTCATTGCGATTGTTAGTTGTGTATGCAAACTCTGGAATGCGGAACTCTCAGCCTCTTAAATATTAGCAATAGGCTATTTCATCTAGAAAACAAGACAAGTGTGAAACATAATTCGTTGCCAGATCTTAGTTTAGGCCATAGGGCTGCTCGGTAGTGCACCTTTTGTTATCACTGCATTGAAACAAGAAGATCCTGGCTTTGAATCCTGACCACGTTCTCCCTGTGCATGCCCGTGTTCACTCCAGCTTCCTTCCACTGTCCAAAAATACGTACTTTAATCTTTTTTCCCTTATAAATAAATGTATGACTGCGTTGATTTAGCTCGCATCTTGCCCAAATAGGTATAGACTACGCTTGGATAGTTTATTTAACTTTAAAATTGTTTTAGTAGGCCAACAGGAATCAAGCTGGAGATAAAATTTGTTAAATGTACATAAAGATTAAGGTTGTCTGGTTAAATTATAGGATTTTTCTCCTTCCCATGCAGTGACCAGAGTAGCATAGTTTGGCTGATCTCCCTAAATTAGCCAATGCAAATAATCTGCTGTGTCAATGTCAATGTCAATATTATTTATAAAGCACTTTAAAAACAGATATTGACAGTACCAAAGTGCTGTTCAGTATTCATAAGACACATATAAAATACAGAAGAATAAAACACTAATTAAAACAGACAGGGCAAGTAAATTACAATGTCAGGTCTTATGGAAAAGCTAACGAATAAAAATTAGTTTTAACAAGTGATTTAATGTGTTCCACACTGTGTGCAGATCTAATGGTAATGGTAAATGGACTGAACTTATATAGTGCTTTATCCAATCATTTTTGACCAGTCAAAGCACTTTACACTAGTCACATTCACCCATTCGCACTCACAAACGCTCACACATTTATACACTGATACGCAGCTTGGTAGGCAATTTGGGGTTAAGTGCCTTGCCTAGGGGCACATCGACATGTGGTAGGAGGAAGCTGAAATTGAACCTACAACCTTCCGGTCGCAAGACGAATACTCTACCCACCGAGCCACAGTCGCCCTTATCTAATATTAAAAGGCAAATTGTTCTACAAATTTGGAGCAGTGACAGTGGATGCCCGGTCTCTGCTTTTCAGTCTGGTTCTAGGAATATGTACAGTATTTTCCGCACTATAAGGTGCACCTAAAAGCCTTAAATTTCCTCAAAAGCCGACAGTACGCCTTAAAATCCGGTGCGCCTTATATATGAACCAATATTGAGCCACAACAGGTCTAGAACCTACGGTAAGCAGCCGCCGACTTCATTTTCGCCCGTAGAAGAAGAAGCGTGCGGTGCATGCTGGGATAGTTGTCAGAACGCTGGTTTGTTAACAAAGTTTGACTGACCTATCTACCTACCGACCTGATAATCAGGTCGTCTGCAGGTCATTTAGCACCACGTTCTCCACGAACATGCTGTGCGCGAACGGAGAAGGATGACCATTGTCCGGCCACGCCCAGTCGCAGAGGGCTCTCCTCGCCGATCCGAGTCGGACTGTTTTGTTGACATTCTTTATGTCAACAAAGTGGCTTTAGATATTCATCCGGGGTGCTTCGACTAGGGTTACCAAGGTACCAGCCCTTATACATTTAAAGCCTGGGGGGAGGGGGAGGGGGAAGAGAGACAGAGACCGCGGCGGCAGCGTGTCGGTTGGTCTGTGTTATCCAGAAAGCAGAGGGCACAATATCGCAACACCAACACCGTGAGTGAAACAATGACTGGGGCAGCTTACTATATAAAGTACTCGTGGACCACTTCTTTATTATTTTTTATTACACATCCACATTTGTAGAGTATTGAACAAATCGTGTCCCGTATAGGTTCAATACGGGACGGGTGGAAACTCTAACTGTAGCGTCTATTCTATGCTCCTTATAATGCGGTGCGCCTTATATATGAAAAAAGTTTTAAAATAGGCTATTTATTGAAGGTGCGCCTTATAATCCGGTGTGCATTATAGTGCGGAAAATACGGTAAGAGAAATGTATTAATTGACCAAATTGTTCTAGAGATGGTTATGAAGAAGGTCTTGAAGGTAAGCTGGATAAAGGCCATGTAAAGCTTTAAACACCAATAAGATCATTTTAAAATCAATCCAATAAGAAACTGGCAGCCAATTCAGAGAAGTCAATACTGGTGTTTTGTGCTCTTGTTTCAAGGTTCCAGCTAAATGTCATTGTGAATCATTTGGAGACGCTGTAAAGAAGATTGGTCCATATATTATGATTGCTGTGATTGAAATCATAACACAATCTCAGGGTAGAATTTATTTTAAACGTTTTCATTCCTAATGCCACTGATGTCGAGTTAAGTGGAGAAGGTGCTTCATGGTGATCGGCTGCAGATTGTAACTCAGCCTGCAACAGTCTTTGGGGAAAAGGATTCGCCAGCATTTAAAAAAATCTATCTTTCATCTGATTTGTTCTCCACGAACAAATCCAGCTGTTATTCAGAGGATTTTATCCAGGAAGTAAGGCTTACTTTTAACCCCCTCGTCTCATCTTTACCCTCTTGATTATCTAATACTCACATGCAGAATTCAGATTATTCAAATGTCTGAGTAAAATATGCCCGTAAAACACAGTCGTTCACCATAAAAGTGAAAAAAAAAATCAAAAAAAAAATTCTAAATAAATATGTAGAAATTTGTCATGAAATTAAGGTCAATATTATATATGTATACACCTACATATATAAAAGGCCAATATTTACGTGCAGAAATAAATTCCTTATTCAAAGTACTCTGAGGTATTTTTAGACAATGGATATTTGGTGGTCAGATGAGGACTTTAAATAAAAAAAAACATATTTTGAAAGGATGCAATAAAGTGTCAACTAGTGACATCTGGTGGTCAAACTGAAGGTGAAATCCTTCGGTTTGCAAAGTATGAATAACATGGTTAAACATGATCTTGTAGAAGATCGTAGATTATAGACTTGAGAAATATCTTTGAGGAATAAAGATAAATATGAAAACATTTAATCCCTTCCAATTTGCAAATTTCTACTCAGTCAGCACGTCCAGAAAAGAGGTGTAATGTTTATCTATTTTCCTGCCAAATTTTTGTTGTTTCGTCTCAAACACAAAAACGTATCAAAGTTAAAAATGCACCAGATTATAAAATTATTACAGGTATGTGTTGGGCAAATATGCAATCATAATTCCTAATGATATGAGAATAAAAAAGAAACACTTTGTGTGTCATGAAGCAAAATAAAATAAAATCTTTATGATGCCACTGTATTCCAGTGGGTTATAAGCTTGGAGTTTGATTAGGCCACTCCAAAACTGTCTTTTCAGCTCTCATAATTTTTTTAATTAACACATTGCTTTGCTTTGCTTTAACGTGATCACTTTCAACCAGAAATCCCAAGTACCATGCAGAAAAACATTTTTATTTGACATTTTCTTTACAAATTAATAAATCCCAACATGGAGAACAGTCAAAAGAATGTTAGCCCGTCTCCTTTCCTTTTCAACCCCCCCACCACCACCACCACCAAACACGTGCATTAAAATGCAAATGTAAGAAGCAGTTGTATTCATGGCCTTTGAACACATCACTGAGAAAATCCTGATAAAGAAGAAAGAGGCTCACTGTCAATAAATTTCCAGTGAATTTATAACCATTTATGTTGCTGATAAGCCAAGTTAATCAGTGCAGCTCAACATAATTATCTTAACATGTGAAATTATCAAAATTATATAGCACCTTCAGTTGACAAAAAAATCCATGCTTACTGTACTGGATACAAGCTTTTACAAAACATTTTTTTACTTGGCTTGTTTTTATTTTATTTTTCACTTGGTCCTTCTTGGTATTTTGTGAACTTATCTTGTAGAAAGCCAAAGTAAAAGCTATTCCATTCTATCTAAATACATAAAGATAGAAAATGGTGCACTTGTTTTGGATTAAATCATATTTCATAGAATAAAATGCTGAGCACCCAGTTAAATTTAGTTGTAAGTTTGAAGGATAGCATCTACTGGCATTTTGGCCATCACTCATATACACGTTCCACCTTGTGACTTATTCATAAATTAAGTTATCTAGAAATAATTGATGCTCCATTTGTCTAACCAAAGTATCCGTGTAAGAGTGTGCTCTGTCCTCCTGCTGTGCCTGTGTATAACTACGTCTCACTTATCCGACAATCATGTTTTGCACTTTTATCTCATAGGAATTATGACTCTAACAGCTTGATAGGATGGATCAGAGGTCTATTAGCAGTGGGTCAGCTTCAATCACTGAAAACCTTTAGCTGACTGCAAGGCTTACAGCACATTTATGAATGATGGATTTAAAGTGGAATTTTATGTAATGTTTATTTTGGGTAATTATGACTAAATGAAAATGCCTTGCAGGAATTCTACAGTGATTATGTGTTAAATAAGTGCAGCATGGTCCATGTGGCTATTTCAAGTCTTTTGTGTTACACAACATGCACATTTCACAGCATGTTCACCGCGTGCATTAAATAACCATAAGTAATAAGTAACCTAGCCTCAAAGTGACCTTTTGCTGAGGTTACTGTACTTTTGAACTCAAGGGATAATACCAGGTTTTTTACATATTTTTGTGAGTTTATTATGTTTATGTCAGGTTGTATTTTCCATAAACAAATATACCAAGAATGAGCTCAAACTGCAGTTCCCTATTTTCCCAGGAACAAACCATCAAAGTAAAAGAAAAAAAAAACTTTTTAAGTGAAGAATTTGCCTTCACTTTCTTTGCCTTCAACTTTACTCTTATGAAATTAGAGATTATTTCCAAGGGAGTTGCAGTTCAGATCAATGATTATGATCCTTTAAAGGGTTTTTATGAAATTAGTTTAAAAACTGTCAGGCTTACAGCACAGTTATGTAAAATCAACTAAATGAGTTTGACTTTTCATTGTTTCTGTTAGGTTGTAAAACCTGTTACTGAATTAGTGGAGTGAGGGTCTCCATGCTCAGAGCAGATGATCATGTTTTTTACCAACCTGATCAGTGCACCAGAACCAGGTGGCCTGGATGGTGAGTCCAAACACCAGGTCAGGGCAGGTCTCCTGTTACTGGATCTCTGAAAAGATGGAAGGAGTCTGACCGAGGCTGGCAGCACTCTGTGCCGATGTTTCCAGTGACTGAGGGGATTGCAGTCCAGTAGAGGTCCTGGAATCTCTCATAGCCCCTACTTTAACTGGTTTACACTTTTACTTCTCAGAAATGTAGCATTAAAGTCAAGAGTTGCAAGTGAAATGATGAACAAGGAAAACATTATGTTACCAAAACCCATGAGAATAAAGGATTCTGTAAGCATTATGACGGTCTGTAAGGTGTCTGTGTAAATCTGCAGCCAGGCCACCTGAGGTAAAAAGTGGAAACGGGACAGCATAGTGATAGAGGCAAATGCACTTTCCTCCGAACCTCTTCTTCAGGTATTCCGGCATGGTAATCACCTAGACAAATATAATAATGATACTTTGCCTTTTCAAGGCTCAATAATTGTGATAGTTAGTGAGATCTGGTCTCCGTCTTCTTCTTTACTCCTGCCTTGATGTAGATTGGTACAAAGACCCATCCCAGAATTACAACATTAGCAAGTGCCTGAAACACACAATACAAGTTTCCAACTTTAATTTTAGCTTCTGCAAACCACATTGCTATGAGTTTAGTTTTTATGCTAACACATTTAAACAATTATTCACATTCCATTCAAATTCAGTAATAGCTATCCCAGAAGCTGCTGCGGTTCCAGCAAGGCCTACAAGTGGACGCTGCTGATGTTGCTGGCAAAGAGCGACGCTCCAATCTATAGATAGTTTAGAAAAATTGTATATTTTAAAATAACTGAAAAATTCGTTTAACACTGTAGATTCTGTTATTTAAGGGAACACTTGCTGATGACCTATAGTTTTGCATCCATGAAGATTCTGACTGTTTGTTTAAATGTTCACATACTGTATTTTTTGAAAGCCAGTGTTTTTGTGAATGGTTTATTTTGAAATTATACATCAGATCTAGTTGCAACTTTCTGGTTCTGTTCTAGAGGTGTCCCTCTGTCCAGAAGTGGTAGCAGTCATTGAAAACAAGAGAGTTTCTCAGCAATGTGCATGGCAACTTAGGGGGAAAAGATACAAAGTACTATTTTAATAGTCTTTTATTTTGAAATTATACATCAGATCTAGTTGCAACTTTCTTGTTCTGTTCTAGAGGTGTCCCTCTGTCATCCAGATGTGGTAGCAGAAACAGAGTTTCTCAGCATAAATCTACATTATATATATATATATATATATATATATATATATATATACACGTTATGCTTTTGTATTAGTTTTTCAGCATATATTATTTTCTTTTTGCAACTGCAGCGGCTGGAAACCTATTTTGAATAGCTCAAACATGGACCGGATGTGCGCTTTTATTGTGAAAGCAGCACGTAAATGGGTGGACCATAATGTCTTGAGCTGCCGCGCACTTGTTTATCGTGTGCTGGGCCGGCTGGTCGCAGAGCCGGCTTGCTTTAACGCGGTCTTCGAGCACATACACCTAACTGTGTGTGTGTTGCTTTAGGTGTTAATGAATAAAGCCATCTCAGGGAGAGAGAGTTAGGAATTATTAGATCACTCTGGCAGCTGAAGGAGGAACAGCTTATCCTGCTCTCTCCCGTCCTTACTGATAACTTTGCTTGTGAATTATTTTTAAAGTCACAATTTTTATGGTTTTATTCACATTATTGACATCATAACTGGATTACTTCAAACCTAAAGACCGGGAGATTTTCTCACTTTTATTTTTACCTCACTTTTCTTCACCTCCAAGTTGAACTAGGGCAAAATTCCCCCGTCCGACCCCAAGGACATTAGCAGTATTCTACAACGACTTCAGTTTTTAGAAACGAAGATTCAACGGCTGGAGGTGAACTTTGAGATCAACGCTACCTGTGGATATGAAACAACTCTTCCTCAAATCAGCGGAGAGGTCGTGCACCCCGCACCAAGCAGCTCACCCTGGATCGCTCAGGGCACCAAGCCGAAACAAAAGTCTCACTGCAGATTCCATGAGACGACTAACGGGGAGAACCCCTCACCTGGATGAATCAGTGTGGCCGGCTCTGAGCCGAAACCCACCTTCAACCTTAACATCTGCTCCGCCAAAGAATAGCAAACAAGCAGCTGGAACCAAAACGACTACACCGAGCCCACTCCCAAGGACAAAGCGACCAGCCCGAGCCTCAAAACATCCTGACTCCGTGGGAATCCCACTGAAAAACAAATTTTCTGCACTTCAGCACGAGCCTCTGAGTGAAAACCCACCTTCAAACATCAGCAATGAGGCTAAACCAACGCATCCACCGCACAAAGCTCCGAAGGACAAAGTGACCACCAGGAAAACGAAAGGTATGCCAAGAGTGCTTATTGTTGGAGATGAGGCAGTAAATGGAATCAGTCATGTTTGCAATCCCAAGAAAACGAGAGTGGTTTCTTTTCTTGGTGACACTGTATCTGATTTGACTCGCAAAGTGCTCTCTCTAACCACTGATCAGCCAAACATAGAGGCTTTAGTTGGGCATGTTGGAGCCAACGATCTGCCAAAGCAAAAGTCCGAGATTCTGAAAAAGGACTTTAATATTCTTCTGGACACTATGGGAAAATTAAAAACAAAGTTATTTCTCAGTGGTCCAATTCCATCGCCTCAATGGGGAGACGAAAAACATTCCAGGTTGCTTATGATAAACAAATGGCTGATTAAAACCTGCTCTGCCAGCTCAGTGACCTTCATCGAAAACCTCTGGATCTACTGGCAGCGCTTTCACCTCTTTGGAAGAGGCGGACGCAATCTTGGCAACCACGGAATAAGGCTGCTAACTGCAAACATTTTTCATTTTATCAACAAGAACAACAATGTGACCATCGCTTCAGAAGAACAGGCTCAAGGATGTCTGACTAGGATGGAGCCCTCCGCATATCAAGAACAAACTATTCAAAAAAACTGATAAAACATCGGCTGTGAACAGAATGACTGGTTCCCCTCCTCCTTCCCCCATCCCACATCTTTCCCCCCTCCCTCCTCCTTCCCCCCTCCCTCTCTGCTCCTACACTCACTCACAAGATCAGAGTTTCTCAGAAAGTGAATCACTAAAGAGAGTCGGGCTGCACCTGAGCTGCCTGAAAATGCTGGTGGAGAATTCAGGTCAGAGAGAAAGATGGACGGACTCTTTCTCCTCCCAGCTGGATAGTATGGATCAACAGGTTCGCCTCGGCACAACTCTCACTTCATCTAAGCCACCTGCCTCTGACCTCCCTGAGGATCCAGCACTCTGCGTTTCTGAGGTCTGAGACCGGGTTCCAGATATTATCTTTACACCCGTCTTCCTCCAGAATGTGTTTGGCCCCCCAACATTGCATAGCAGGACAATACCTGTCCGGATCACTACAAGAAAAGTTACAAAAAATAGAAATACAAAAAACAGTGATCTTAATTCAAACCTCAGACTGATCCACTGTCTAAAGGAATCTCAGACTGAAGAGCTTTCATCCTCCAAGTCACTTAAATTGGCTCTTTTAAATACCAGATCTCTCTGTGCTAAAGCTCTATTAATTAATGATTTCATCACTGAGCATAATATTGATGTTTTATTTCTGACAGAAACATGGCTGAATGACAATAATGAAGCAATCGTACTAATTGAATCAACGCCTCCTACGTACAATTTTTTAAGTGAAAATAGAAAACACAAAAAAGGAGGAGGCGTGGCTTCAATATTTAAGAATACCATAAACTGTAGTAAAATCTCTTTGGGTAGTTTTATGTCTTTTGAATATCTTGGAATTGAGGTAAAAGGCCACAAACAAACTTTGACACTAACTCTATACAAAACACCAACATATGTGGAAATTTTTTTTGTGGACTTGAATGAGCTTCTATCTCTCATGTGTATTGATTATGATTGTTTGATAATTGTCGGTGATTTCAACATTCATGTTGACAACCCCCAAGACCGAGGGGCTAAAAAGCTCTGTAATATATTGGGAGAGTTTTGGTTTAAAACAACATGTCAAACAAGCAACACACACTCGGGGACACACACTGGACCTGGTTATCAGTAAGGGTGTGAATATTTCCAATGTCTCTGTAACTAATATTGCCCTGTTGGATCATTTTGCTGTTTTCTTTGACAGTTCTTTATCCGTTAATCCACTTGGACAAACAGATGGTGGACAAACTATCACAAAATGTACTTTCACAAAAAACACAGCAGAAACATTTAATCAAATCTACTCTTCTTCCTCACTCTTAAGTTATAGTGACGTAGATAAGTTGGTGGATGATTTTCAGTGCAAACTTTCAGATATCATTGATTACATTGCCCCCTCTAAAGTAAAGGTTGTGACTGGTAGGAAGAAATCTCCATGGAGAAATGCACAAGAAGTTCAATCTGCAAGACAACTCTGCCGTAGGGCCAAACGGAAATGGCGTAAAGGTCAACTGCACATTTATTGTGACATCTACAAAGAAAGACTGCGTAACTATTATACAACACTAAAACATGCAAGAGAGGCTTTCTTTGCAGATGTCATTAACAAAAACATTAACAATGCTCGAGCTTTATTTGCCACTGTTGACAGGCTCACAAATCCTCCGATGACATTTCCACCTGAACTTCAATCTATTGCCGCCTGCAACAAGTTTTCAAGTTTCTTTTTAGAGAAAATTCAAAAGATCAGAGGATTAATCTGCACATCCACTCCAAAGACAGTACCAATGCTGTGCCCAAACAAAACAAATGCAGAAAAAATGACCCAATTTCAACTACTAAATTATAAAACCCTAGAAGAAATTATAAGTCAATTAAGCTCCGGTTCCTGCTGTCTGGATGTCCTACCCACACATTTCTTTAAGAAAGTCCTGCCTGTTGTTGCTACTGATCTGATCCAAATAGTAAACTTATCGCTCTCTTCAGGTGTTTTCCCCCAGGCTTTGAAAACAGCAGTTGTCAAACCACTGATAAAAAAGAACAATCTGGACAAATCACTACTGCAGAATTACAGGCCGATCTCCAACCTCCCATTTATCAGCAAAATTATTGAAAAAGCTGTTTTTAAACAATTAAATAACTTCCTAACAATAACAAACTGCTTTGACTCCTTCCAGTCTGGTTTTCGTGCTCACCACAGCACGGAGACGGCCCTTGTAAAAGTGTTCAATGACATCCATATAAATACAGACTGTGGGAGAACCACAGTACTGGTTCTGTTGGACCTCAGTGCAGCTTTCGACACTGTTGACCTTGACATTTTACTGAATCGACTGGAGAGTTGAGTCGGACTCTCCGGTCCAGTGCTCAACTGGTTTGAATCTTACATAAAGAACAGGGATTTCTTTGTTTCAATCGGAAACTTCTCATCAGAGAGGTCAAAGGTCACATGTGGGGTACCCCAAGGTTCAATCCTAGGACCCCTTCTTTTCAATATTTATATGCTCCCACTGCCTCAGGTCATAACAGGGAATAAGATTAGCTACCACAATTATGCGGATGATACACAGCTCATTAATTTGGCATCTGTTGATGTCACCAGGTGGCTCTGAACCCATCCAATCACTGAATAGATGCTTAGAACAGATCAATGTGTGGATGTGCCAAAACTTTCTCCAGCTGAACAGAAACAAAACTGAAGTTATTATCTTTGGACCTAAAGAGGAGCGAACTAGAATCAATGCACAGCTTCAGTTATTACAACTAAAAACCAGCGATCAGGCCCGAAACCTGGGAGTAGTGATGGACTCTGACCTGAACCTTCAGAGCCATATTAAGACAGTCACAAAGTCGGCCTTCTATCACCTGAAGAACATCTCTAGGATTAGAGGACTTATGTCTCAGCTCGATCTAGAGAAACTCATCCATGCGTTTATCTTTAGCCGCATTGATTACTGCAACAGCGTCTTCACAGGTCTGACTAATAAATCAATCAAACAGCTGCAGCTGATCCAGAATGCTGCTGCTCGCGTTCTGGTCTGCTCTGCATCCCCAGAACCAGAACCAAACGAGGAGAAGCAGCATTCAGTTTCTATGCACCACAGATTTGGAACAAACTTCCAGAAAACTGTAAAACAGCTGAAACACTGGGTGCCTTTAAATCTCAACTTAAAACCCACATGTTTAGAGTTGCTTATGGCTAAATTAGGGTTAGAGTGTGGGTTTTGATGTCTTCCATGTTTTTATGTCTTTAATGTTTTTAATTTCTTCTTGTTTCTTTTCTACGTTTTAATGATGTAAAGCCCCCCGGAAAACGTCCCAGTTAAACGACGTTTAACTAAAGTTCTACGGGGTTTAGAGTCCCAGTAGACGGAGTTTCAACTAAAAACCTAGAGGTTGGAGTCCTTGTCAAACTGTGTTTTTGAACCCTGAGGGTTAGAATCCCAGTCAAACGGCGTTTAACTGAAGTCCTAAAGGGGTGGGGGTTTTAAAATCTCTTTCTCTTTCTCACTGTTTATTTAATGTCACATGCTGTTTTTATTTTAATTATGTAAAGCACTTTGAAATGCCTTGCTGCTGAAATGTGCTATACAAATAAAATTTGATTGATTGATTGATTGATTGATTGATTGATTGATTGATTGATTGATTGATTGATAGAAAGCACTCATACTCTAACTTCTTCCAGGTAAATAGTTTTTGTCATGTTGTCCCTTTTTCATAATGACTTAATTTGGCATCTGTTGATATAAACAGCAATTGTCTGTAAACTTAATAAAAAGGAATTTATGCAGGCACGTGGAGGGGGGGTGGGGGTGCTTGAGCACCTACCCCTTTTTCTCCTTGCCCCCAAGTGCCCTTTTGGTCAATTTTTTTTTTTTTTTTTTTGGTATTATATATTTTATCTAGCATAGTGCAGCCTGTTCTTGCAATTATAAATAGCAGTCTGTCCTCAGGTGTGGTGCCCTCTAGTTTTAAACATGCAGTAGTGCAGCCACTGCTTTAAAAACCTGGCCTTTATCCTACTGCTCTGGCAAATTATCGGCCTATTTCTAAGCTGCCTTTTCTTTCTAAGGTTTTAGAAAAAATTGTGTACTGCCAGTTGACAGTTTTTAGATGACAATGGCATTCTGGAAGTTTTCCAGTCAGGTTTTAAAACTCTTCATAGCACAGAATCTGCTTTAATAAGAGTTTTTAATGACATCCTTCTTGCATGTGATTCTGGTCACCATGTTGTTCTGATCCTACTTGACCTAACTGCTGCCTTTGATACTGTAGACCATGACATTTTAATATTGAGATTACACCACGTTGTAGGTATTGATGGCACTGTTCTTAAATGGTTTAGGTCTTACCTGGAGGAGAGAACTATTTCCGTGAAAATTATTGACTCTGAATCATCTATTGCTTCAATGCCTTATGGTGTCCCGCAGGGCTCAATTCTGGGCCCTCTGCTTTTCTCACTTTATTTACTGCCTCTGGGTTCTATACTTAGGAAACATGGGATCTCATTTCATTGTTACGCTGATGATTGTCAGATTTATTTTCCCCTGAAGCAGAAGGATGTCCAATCCATTAAACATCTCCTGGCATGTCTAGGTGATATTAAAGGTTGGATGGCCTTGAACCTTTTAAATTTTAATGAAAAGAAAACAGAGGTGATTGTGTTTGGACCCAGTGGCTCCTGTGAGTCCTCCTCTGTTGACCTGGGACCCTTGGAGGTATATTTTAAACCTGTTATTACAGATCTTGGTTTTAAGGTGGACAGTGATTTTAAATTGGACAGCCAAATCAGAGCCGTGGTTAAGTCCAGCTTTTATCATTTAAGGCGATTGGCATCAGTGAAATCTTTTCTTTCCAGGCAGCATTTTGAAACAGTGATCCATGCTTTTATTTCGACTCGGTTGGATTACTGTAACGCACTTTATCTGGGAGTCAGTCAGTCACTGCTCTCACGTCTGCAGCTGGTTCAGAATGCTGCTGACGACTTTTAACAGGAACTCGAAAGAGGGAGCATGTGACCCCTGTCCTGGCCTCACTTGACTGGCTGCCTGTATATTTTAGAATTCATTTTAAAATTCTTATGTTTGTTTTTAAATCACTGCATAATCTTGCCCCGGCTTACCTCTCTGAGCTTCTTCACCCCTACGTACCTTATCGGTCACTCAGGTCAGCAGATCAGCTGCTCTTGGAGGTACCGAGATCCAGGAGGAAAAGCTCAGAGGGGACAGGGCTTTCTCTGTCATTGGCAGGCATGTGCAGAGGGGGGTGCTGGGGGTCCTTGAGCACCTGCCCTTTTTGCTCCTTGCCCCCAAGTGCCCTGTTGGTCAATTTTTATTTTTTATTTTGTATTATTTTCTAAGCCATCTTCTGACACATAACATGTACTAAAATTATTTGTTTGTTTTTTTTGTACAACATAATAAGCCCTTCGGTCACCTTGTTACCTTTGACCTTTTGCCCGTGACGCATGACGCAATTGCCTCTCGCGCAGTGAGATAAGGCCTATGTCAGATCAATTGACACAATACTGGAAGAATGATGGCACACAGGATCAGCGTTAATAATTTTGTTATAATTTAAATCCATGCAAAATAAATAAAAGTATCCAGGACCACTTAATGTTGATGGTGTTTGGTAGGGCTGTAGTGATACAATAATCTCACGATACAATACGATACGCGATATTCTGCTCACGATACGATATATATTGCGATATTGAGCAAACGATACAATTCAATACACTTTTGCGATTTTCTGAAAGATTTTAGAGGGACAGAGTGATTTTGGTGACATTTTGTAACTGTTATAGAGTTGGATTTAACTGAAAACTGATTAAAAGCACCAACTACACAATACCTGGCTCTGGTTGGACATGGACACAAACTTAGTCAACAGCTGGACAAAATGAATCAAAGTGGTGAGAAAACATGTTTATTTTAATTGAAACAATACAAACTGTAGCTTACATGCATTTGTAAAGTAAATAAAGTGCACCAAGTACCCTGCTCTGAACAGTTTGATACCTTTTTAACCTTGACACTTAACATTTGAAGGAATCACTCTAAGCCTGATGACCTAATCACTCTCCTGGCGAAGCAAGCAGTGAGTGAGCAGGGTGACAGTTGGACGTTACGATACTTGCGGATGAATATCAATTTTTTTCTAGGAAAGAAAATATCGATATGTATCGCAAAATCGATATTATTACACAGCCCTAGTGTTTGGCTAACCAAAATATCCGTGAAAGAACACGGTGACACTCAGGAGAATGATGACATTTGCATTGACAACATTCCTCCAGAAAGGCTTCTCTGTTGTATCTGTTAGCTGCTTCTTCAGTTCTGCTTCCTCCTCTGGAGTAAGTTTTGGTGCTTTTTTGTTCTGTTCCAGTCCGCAGAAGCACATTAGCGCTTTCTTGAAGAAATTTGGCTTTTTCTTGAGTTCTGGAATAAAGGCAAAGAGATTTTTGTATCCATCTTTAAAAAACTTCAATCTTAAGAAGTGTATACTGTATGTGTTCTGTATACCTTCTGCATCCATTGTACTCTTGTCCTCATCATGGTCCTCAATCCAATCGTCTGGATCAATGTCCTCTCTTTCCTCTGTACGGTTCCTCAGACTCCAGCACAATCGGTACAGCTGGGAAAATAACATATTGTGTGAGGAAACTGTTCAGAGCTCAGAAAAATGTCCAACTATTGCAGCACAAATCATGGATGTTTTATAGGTTTAAAGCAGCAGGATGTAACTTATATAAAACAGTACGATTTTTACTCTCTCCTGTTGACCTCTCAGATAAATGGTTTTCATAGACCATGAAGCTGTTGCACATTGAGCACCATGTAGATGAGGATGATTGACAGAGCTTAGATCCTCCTCTTAGCTCTGATTGGTTGTTTCTAACTGGAAGAGGTAAATTTCTGCAGATGACAAAAGGAACTTGGATCTTTTCACAGATTGCCTGTCTCATATTATACTGTCGCAACATAGTGACAGTTTTAATAAATATATAAAAAACATACTTTTATAAAAGCTACATACTGCAGCCTTAAGTGAACAAAGTAAGTGAAGTGCGTTTCAGCAACTGGAGATTGCTGAAATTGATATAAACATAAATTCTTCTGCAGCAAGTGCATTTTGGTGTAATAAAGTCAAGCTGCTTGAAGCTCATGGAGACGCTATAAATTACAAAAAAAAGTCTTGAAAGAACAGTATTCTTAGCTGCTAATTTCTTCACAATCTTAAACCTCACTCAGAAACTGCATACTAAAAATTTATGTTACTCAGTCTTTAACATCCCAAAGTACCTGAAACTTTAATAAGAATTTCAAAATAATGTAATCATAAGCAGAACATTTTTTAAAGAGTTTGTACAGGAAGTTCATATTCCCTTTCTGCTGAATGGGGTTCACAGTGGATAGTCTTCCTGAGAATAATTACTGATTTGGAAAGTTACATATTAAACTACTCTTATCACAAAACTGTCACATACATGCTTGTCATCGATGGGCTTGGTCATTAGGGAGATTCCAAGTATGAGGATGCAAGAGACAGTGAACAGGATCATCCCAAAGTAGAGGTAGTGCACTCCACAGATGATGGTAGGACAGTCACTCGGGCTAACACAGCTCCCTGTCCCGTAGATAAACTCTGTAATCATCCTGGATAATCCCATTAATAGGCCAATTGTGAGTCCGAAAAAGGCACCCTGTAAAAAGAAGAAAGTAGGAAAGAAAGAAAGATGAAAACACTCTATTAAAACAATAATCCACCTACTGACGTCTATCTTAAATCAATACAACTCTGTTATCTGGAATGGCTGCAGCAATAAATTTGGTTTGGCACAGAAGACATCTTATTCCATCGATATATAACAAAAAAACTCCTTCAACATAACCCTCCCAAATAACGTTACATCATCTTTGGTTGATGTGACAGAAACTAAAAATACCTTTTCCTTATAACAAAACAGAGATGTGTTTTTATAAATTACAGTATAGACAAAGTATATTTGGGTTGTGTTTAATCAGGAAATAAGTCACTTCTGTATGCCTGGTGTGGATCCACAGCCTTAAAACTGAGTAAATAACAAACCCATAGGACCTATAGTTTGTTACCTGATGGCCACTTTGGAAAGAAAACTACCATATTTTTTTATTCTTCTATAAGAAAAGACTAAAAAGAGTGATTCATCGGTTTTCTCTCTTAAAGACGAGAACCACTACCCAGGTCTGTTTTACCACAGCTATTATCCTTCTTACAACATTAAACAGGCATTTCAACCATTGCAGGTCCATGATGTGCAGAGCCTTTCCAATAAGAAACTTTTAAGAACCTCAGTCATGGTGATGGACTGTTCTTCTCCAAGTCCTAAGAGGCCTTCTTTGTGCAGATGACTAAACTTTTTCTATCCCGTGGTAAAATCCTCAGTTCAGGTCTGTCTGCCCCCAAACCAGATAGCCTCTGATAGTCCTTGTATTTGCCATGCATGTTACTAAAAAACATTTATGTTGCAAATATAACAGCAATTGTACACTAAAAGGAAACTCACAGTTTCATTAACTTGTTTACAGAACATGCCGAGCATGAAGACAGCAGCCACAGGTGGAGTGAGATAGCTGGTGATTGACTGAATGTAGTCATAGAGCTGACCACTCTGGGCTGACTGCACCACAGGGATCCAGGCAATGCTTATTCCAATAAGCACCACAATAAACACCCTGAAAGGAAGAATAAACAAAGAGCCATGGTTAAAGTCAAGCATGCAAACAGTAATTATATTAAAATGAAGCCAAAACAGTTTTACCTGCCAGCAATCATCAGTTCCCTCTCTTTGGCACGAGGACGGATCTTAGTATAGATGTCCATGGTGAAGAGTGTACTAGCACTGTTAAATATTGAAGTAAGGGAGCTCATTAGAGAGGCCAACATCACTGACAGCATCAAACCCCTCAGACCTGAAGAGAGATGGACAAAGGTGAAGGAAAACATAAAGAAACCAAAATGTTGATTTAAATTTTAAGACAATGTTGTTGATACTCTCACCCTTTGGCATAAGATCCACAACCAGTTTGGGATAGGCAATGTTGGTGCATCCAACACTAGCTCCACAGTGATTCATACATTCTTCCGGGACCACACATGCCACCTCATCTGAATGTTTTAAGAAATTGTTTACACTTTATTGTTGTTTTACACCAGATTTTTCCCTCAAGACAACAGAACTTGGAAACGGCAAAACACGCACCAGGATACAAGATCCTGCTTATCATGCCAGGAAAAACCATGAGAAACATGGGCAGCACCTTCAGGTAGCCACACAAAATGCAACCTGCTTTCACATGAGAGAGATTCTTGGCTGAGAGGCAACGCTGGACAATCACCTGTAAAAAGATGGAGCATTTGAAGGCAGTGTTAAATACTTAACTTCTACTGTATCAAGAAAAATGTTTGGATTTTTTTTTAGCAAAGCTGTTGCTGCTTTACGTCATTTAAAGTTCCTCACTCTGAAAAACTAAAGTAATTTCAATAAATTGTAATTGGTTGTGGTGAAGGTGCCTGTAAATGAATATCTATTTCTGTGCATACAACTTTAAGTGAGCAGATGAAGCACAAACATATTGATTTCAATTTAAGGCGAATGGAGCTTTTGAGATTAATCACTTGAACTGAGCCATAAATTAACAAATGGCAATGTTGGAAAAGAAAAGCTAAGTAAAAGTATGGCACATAATAATATTAGGATAACAACTATTACATGCACTGGACATTTCTTATCTTTTCTTAAAAAGAACAACATGGCAGATGTGGCTATTGACAGTCGTTAGATTATACAGTATGTCCGTTTACCTATACATTAGATACATTTAGCATAGCTTGTCGTGCACATTACATAGCAACAGAACATAAACATCATTCACTATGACTAAAATTATTTCAATGAAAGCTAACCAACAGAAACAAGTACTTTCTCTCATTTGAAAATGGGTCAAATGTTTTCTGTTTTACATTTACTGTCGGTGTTAAAGTAAAAACAGGGTGCCAGTATTTATTTGTGAACTGAAAAATTTGTGTCTAGGCAACTATAGGTTCAAGAAATCTCAGGAGGTTAGCAAAATATTTGTAAAGTAATTGCAATTCAGCTCATAGATCACCCTTTTACTCCAAAGGGCTGTTATATGACATGGCTCTTCACTATCAGCTAAGGGCGTAAATTCCATCTCATTATTGGAGTGGGGGACCAGAAACTGACATTTTTTGGTTACAATTTTGGGGTGGGGGTCGGCAAAGTTACAGTAAAATGTGTGTGTGTGTTCGTTCAAGTTACACCATCAAAAATGATTAGTAAGTAGCAATGAATAACAAAAGTGTTTTTCTCAGTAAACAACCTGAGAAAAAGGTTGTTTACCTTTTTGTCAGGGGGGGGGGCACTCTACATGTCCCCCCCCTTTAACATGTAGCGTGTCAAAGGGGGGGAACTAAAAATTATTTTAATTTTTTTCTTAGATGAATGGCACATTTACTTTGTTCTTTGTTTCTATTGCCTTTTTTATATTGATATTGTTTACATACAAGGGTTTTTTCATGATTTCTTTGGGGGGGACAATTCTAGACTTTTCCAAGATTGGGGGCGTCCGGACCCCCCCACCCACCTCTGGGATTTACGCCCTTGCTATCAGCTGACAACCTTAGAGCGCCTCAGTGATTCTGTCCAAAACAGGTGAGATAAAAGAGCTTGAATGCGCGTGCGGTTATGTAAAAATCAACTGGATGAGTTTATGGCCTTAGATTGTGTCTGGTATACAGTAAAACCTGTTACTGAGTCAGTGGAAGCAGGGTCGCTGCCAGGAATCTTGGGCCCCCTGACAAAAAAAATTTAATTGGGCCTCCCCTCACGCAGCTGCTGTTGTAATTTCTTGAGTCTATCTGACCCATCAAAAGTGTCATAATTTCAAAGGCTTGCAACTGCCTTGCTTTCTTTGGTCCAATACTGATAACTAGTACAATATTTACTGTTCATGAATTTAACATACAAGAGTAAAATTCAGTATGCATACAGTCTGCAATGCATACAAGTAGGTTGCTTAAATTTTTTCTATTAGTTTTAGATTACTGAAATGTCTCCCCATGAGCAACAGTCATAGAGTAGTCAGTCAACTTCATTCACTCACTGCTAAATGTGCTAATGGTGGAGAAACAACTTATTGTTACAGGAAAATGCCCCCTAGACTAAGCATTCACAACAGGCTATGCTGACTACAACATAGCACAGAGCAAAAGAGGAGGAAGGATGAGCCATATGAGGTTGTGATTGACAGCACTAAAATTCTCCTGTCACTCACTGGTTGTTTCTAGCGCTGGGAGAAGGCAGAGGAAATATAATTTTTGCAGATTATCTCTCATACCATCCTGTCACAACTTAATTACAGCTTTGACAAATATGTGGAAAAAAAATTTTTTTTTTATAAAAGTTACATACTGCAGCTTTAATTTCACTTGGAAGAGAACAGGTGAGAAGGGACACGGGTTAGAGCTGCTGCTGACTGACTCATCTGTTAAGTGGTGAAAGATACAGGGACAAGTTCAATATATGAATATGTTGGTATTTTTTTTCCGTAATTAATTAAATGCTAGTGAAATAAAGGCAAACAATAGTCTGTAGCTAAGCTAATTATGCTAAATGGTTGATAATATCACACAGTCAACCCACCTCTGTTGGAGAAAAACTGGGTTATAATTTGACACTCTTGCCTTTTTCTCTATCTTCCTCTCTATTTTTTCTTTTTGAAAACCTGATTTATTTTCTTCCTACTGTCTGCTGCTGAACAGTTTCACTCTCATGCGCTCCAAGCAGGAACAAACCATTTCATTCGGGGTGGGGGGTTCAGTGTAAATATGGATGTGTGTTTTTTGGTCTGGGAGTGGGAACATTACATTTTTACTGCTAAAAACAATCTTCGAAAATGGCTCAATGACGTGACGCCCATTTTTTTTGTGCGGCTCTACTTTTTACAGTTAAAAAGAGGTTTAAACTCATAAAAAGAAACCATAAATATGTAACATATCTCCCCCATTAACACCTTCTTTAACCTTTCAAATGCTGTTCTTTTTTGGCCATTTTTGGGGTCTTTGAAGGGTCAAAATGTCATGCGGTGCGACTGTCCAAACTCAATTAGTGTTTCAAAAATGTCTTTAAAATTACGTTAAATCTGTTCAAATATATTTTATTTCCTGTTTGGCATGATTTTCAAAGTCTTTTCTTCATCCTGTACAAATTTTCAAAGAATTTATAGTTATAATTCCATTATAACATTTAAACAAACTTTGTCCAAAAATGTCATTTAACAAAATGTCATGTGGTGCGACCAACAAGAAATTCAAATTTTTGGACTTAAATTTTGAAATCCAGTCAAAAACAGGAGGTTGAATCATCCAACAGTCTGACAAGAATCACTGGATACAGCAAACAGGTTTGTTTATTTTTCTTAAATTTCAAAAAGTGTCACTTTTAGCAATAGGTATGTAGCTGCCATATTTGGGTGTCATTTGGTGCGACCACCAAAAAACTATTAATATTTAAATATACCAACTATTTTCTGTTTTGATTATAAATGTTACATTTGCCTTGTGTTTGAAGCTAGGTTGTTTTTTTAAGGAAGCAAATTATTTGCCTTTTGATAATGACCGAACATGAAAATATAATTTGGTGCGACCGAATATCATTTGGTGCGACCGTTGTAATGATACATTTATGTGTTTGAAAAGGAGTTTCTGTAATTTTATTTTTGATTTCAAGACTCAAATGCAAAAGCAATACTTTGTACTATTATTTCGAGAATAGGTTTGTTTTGCATTTTATTGTATGATAAAAATATAATTGAACATTTAACATTACGGGAATAGTTATAGCATATATTATGTCATTTATTGTTTTTATCTATTTTACCAGATCCCACTGTCATCAAACTGAGCTATGATGAAGTGCCATATGTGACCCAGATACTTCGAGATGTGAGAGAAGAAGTCCAAGTCGGCACCATGCGACAGTCTGATGACAAGGACTTGGTCACATGGTCACATGCTCACCAGAACTTGAACCAGCAAAACCTCATAGAGTTCCAAGTTGAACAGCCAAGACTGGGCAAAGTTCATAAATGCCTGGTTCTAAAAACTGCTTGAAAATAAGCATTTTCCTTTGTTCACTTGGGCATTAAAGTTCCAGGAGTAGACGTGTGCTGATCAATCGGCCACCGATCGTCCCACCGGTCCGATTGATCTGGCAAAATGGAGCCATTTTGCCAGATAACATGGTGTCATTTATACCTAAAGCGAAAAATTAACAGTCAATCCACGTGATCAGTTTTGGCGATTGGCAGTAATCGGCCCTCATTGATCAGAATCGGCAGGAAAAAACTTAATCGGAGCGTCTCTACCCAGGAGTAGCATGATGGTTTTTAAGTTAATTAAATTTTTCCATTTTGAAACCATTACTTATTATATGGTTCTGTTTAAAATAGTTAAACTGAATTATTATATTTTCATTAATGCACTTACATTTGGGACATTGAAAATGTCTTTCCAGTTTTTTAAATAAAATTATGAAATTAAAGCAATCTCCCGTACTTTCTGATTTTATGAGGGATATGTTTGAAATGTTTACTACAAAGTTGATTACTGCATTAATTTTTAGGGAAATTAAATTGGTGTGTTCTATTTGAGTTATTTTTGTAATATACTGAATGCAATTCTATTTTCATGCATTAAAAGGATTTTGACCCGTTTCCTGGCCTACATTTAATGCATAAATCATTTGGTGCGACCATAAATCATTTGGTGCGACCGATTAAAAATGTACATTTATTGAATTCAAAATAGAATATCTAGTATCTGGAGCATAAATATTAACCACTAATACAGTGTCCTTAAGTGACTGGTATTTATTTATTGTTTTAACACATTTTGATAAAATGGTGAAGAAAAATAGCTGTCACATCAATTATAAATGGAATTTCACAGGGTTTTTTGGGGAAAACCTGTCATAATTGCCAGAAAAATAAAAAGAAATTTTAAAAATGTATTTCTAAACACCTTAAATAAATGGAAACTTATAAAACAAATTTCCATAGTACATCATGGAAAATACCTTATTTTTAGATAAATCACGGTCGCACCAAATGACATTTTTTAGGACCACAGCCAAATCATATTGATAAAAAACCCTTGAAAAGGTCTAATTTGAATTTTAAATGATGATTTCTGTATGCACAACATTTCAAATATTCTAGTAATTGCAATGGATATAAATATTTTTGACATTTTTAATTTAGCTTGGTGGAAATCCTTATACGTCATTGACCCAAATACATTATGATTAATTTTGTAATTGACAGGGCCCCAATTTTTTATTTTTATTTCTATGAGCAATAAATAAATAAATAAATTGTGGAGGGCCCCCTGTTGATCAGGGCCTCTAGAATTGTCATCACGCTTCCCCCTATACCGCGCCCCTGGGTGGAAGTAAAGCTTCCACACAGTCAAAGGTACTGATTGTATTTTTATTGACCTGATCCGCGCACCAGTACCAGGTGGCCTGGATGGTGAGTCCAAACACCATGCCAGGCCAGGGCAGGTCTCCTGTTATTGGATCTCTGAAAAGGTGGAAGGTGTCTTTCCGTGGCTCGTAGCACTCTGTGCTGATGTTAGAGGTGTTTGTGGGAATTGCAGCCATGTAGAGTGTCTCGAAATTTGCATAGCCCCCCACATCATTGAAAGCTGAGGGAAGACAGGGAGAAATGGTTAGACTAAGACTCACTCTTCCATTTCTTAATGTCACAATGAAAAAAATCAATAGTGCAATATAAAATGATAAGGATTATTGCTTATTACCAAAACCCAGGAGAAGGAAGGATCCAATAACCATGATGATGGTCTGTAAGGCGTCTGTATATATCACCGCAGCCAGTCCACCTGAAATAAAACATGGCGTTAGCAATCTGTAACATTTCTTATTCTGAAGTGTAGATAGTAATATGTGCACTATAGGATTATCTTGTTTTTATATTAGTGTTCTTTTTCCACTTGTTTTGTAAAAGTTATGTGAAGGTGTGCATGGATTATTGCAGAGTAGCAACTAGTAGAGGGCTATTTGAGGCTTATTGTAATCCATGGGCAATTAACCACAAACACACCACAGATATACAAGCCAGGAAAGGAGGAGTTTTCTCTTTACATGTGTTTTTTGATCTTGAGAGGACTTTACCCTCACTCAGGGGGCCATTTACATAAGACTTTTTGTAGGCAAGGTTTATGAGGAAAATGTTAATCTCCAAAAATAAAATGAATTTCTTCCTGAGGATGCACCTGTGACGGTGTACAGTGCAGTAATCGCCAGTAGAGCGATAACAGCAACGTAGATGTTCAGTCCAAGAGCCTGCTGGATGAAAATGGCACCAGAGAACATGTCGGCCTGGAAGGAGACAGAAAGGATCTTTTACTTTAATTTGTTAAATGCATTGCTGAAAGGTTCAAAGGTTAGAAAGAAAAAAAACATACAGAGATCTTTGTGAAGACGTAGAGGAAGAGGGAGAGCACAGAGAGATAGATACGAATCCGCTGTCCTCCGAACCTCTTCTTCAGGTACTCAGGCATGGTGATCACCTAGACAAATTTGATATTTTTTTTTTATCAAGGTTCAATGACTATAACTTTTCCACAGAAAATGCACATGCTGTTTACCCCAGCTTTGATGTAGATCGGCACAAAGACCCATCCCAGAATGACGACAACAAAAATAGCCTGGAACAAACAAAACATGGTAAAACATTGAAACAATCAAGAAAATATTAAACATTAAAATGATTTTTACTTTTCAGTTTCTCCAAACAAATTATTTTGCATTATGAGATCTTGTCTTTCCTATTTGGAAAACATACCACAAATACTCACGTTCCACTCAAATCCACCAACGGCAATTCCAGAAGCTGCAGCAGTACCAGCAATCCCTACAAAGTGGCCGCTGCCAATGTTGCTGGCAAAGAGTGATGCTCCAATCTAAAAAAAAATTTTAATTTACAAAGGAATCCCAAAACAATCAATAAATACCAGATGACTTGCTCTGCTGATAAACACATTTGGAACATTTTCTGTTTTTAAGGCCCTTTCAGGATAATATGATATCTCATTCAGGACAGGTTTAACACAAGGAATGCAAAAGTTGTAGCTCATGCCGTGGGTGAGACTGTGTGTGTGGAGGCTCTTGAGACTCTAATTCTGACCACAGCCCACATCTTATGAATCTCCCCAAAACTATTGAAAGGGCTCTGCTTGTCAGTCCTGTTGTTGTGGATTTTACAGTTGCAGGAAAACCTTTTTCTATCTCACTTTTTCCTTCCAGTTTTCAATTAACCTGTTTGGATACAGCCCTCTGTGAATACTCAGCTACTTTAGCATTGACTTTTTGTGACTTCCGTCACTGATAAGACAACTGTCAAGTCAGCAATCCTCCATGTGTAGGCCTTAACTTGGCCACAACATTTGTTATTGGTGCTTTTGTCTTTCTTATTTTGTGGAGGGGGGGGCATGGGTAGTTTGTTTATCTATGCTGAAATAATCATAATGAAGTCTATCCACTAACAAATGTATGTAAAAATATGCAGTAAGGTTTCAAGACTTTTAATTGGATTTCTGAATATATTTAACTTTTTGATTATCCTCCTGACTACCAGTAGTTCATTTTTGTCCTCTGTAGAGGACATTTCTTAACTTTAATATCTCCCACCCAATGCATTCTACTGAATTAATTCCTTTTGGTATCTAGAGAGGACATTTAGGGCTTTTCAATAATACCACATGTGAAGGTGTGGGACTTTTGTACCTTACTTTTTCTCATTCATAAAAATGACGTTCATCAGTACAAGCACATTTTATGGAGAGAGACAAAGTAAGTGCATAAAACTTTTTATTGTGCAAATTTTGGTTTAAAATTTTGTTGGCATATTCTAAATAAGTCTCTTAGCAGCATATTAAAACATTCTATGAATTATTTTGACTATTTAATTGTAATATTTAATAGTTGAAAAATTGTCCTCTGTAGTGGACATTTGGAATTATTTTCTGTTTTTTCTGTATCCATCCACCCATTCATCCATCCATTTGCCCATCCATTCATCCACCCACTCATTCATTCATCCATCCATCCACCCATTCATCCATCCATTCGCCCATCCATCCATCCATCCATCCATCCACCCATTCATCCATCCACACATCCACCCACTCATTCATCCATCCACCCTCTCATTCATCATATATCCACCCACTCATTCATCCATCCATCCATCCATCCATCCATCCATCCATCCATCCATCCATCCATCCATCCATCCATCCATCCATCCATCCATCCATCCACCCATCCACCCATCCATCCTCCCACCAACCCACCCATCCATTTACTATGAAGGACCAAAACCGACATAAGAAATAAAAGTATAAATATGTTTTAATAAGAAATAAAAGCATAAATATATATTTAGTTTTTCATTTTCCTTACACATGAGTGTCCGTCAAGTAATGTATATATTTTATTTTTTATTTCCCCTAAACATGCTTTTTGTCAAGAAAAATAGATATTTTGCGTTGTCTTTTTTTGCTTCTCCCTTTTCTGCTCGCTGTATTTCTGCTTGCTGTTTTTCCGTTTGCTGTTTTTCTGCTGCATCGTTATGTTAATGAGGAGAGCTGCCTTCTATGTCTACTATTGGCCAATAGAGCTTTGGAACCAACCAATCCAATCTAACTTGTATGCGACCAATATGTCACCCCTGTTAAGGAGATTTAACTTTTTTTTTAATTGTACTTCTTTTCCATCACAACTGTAATAGTTCTCAAGACTGTTAAAAAAATTAATCAGTTATAAAATGTTTATTTGTTGTCAGATACCCACCGGCCACCACACCATACTCCTCCCTGCAAGGAAAAAGCCACCCACAGTGGATCGATTGGTGCGGACCATGGCCTGCAACAGGACAAGGAAATACATAAACTTTTGCTTTGCAAAACTAAACAAAAGAATAATAAGCTAAACTAGGCTTATTACCTAGTTTAGCTCTAAGTTAGTGTTCTATAGAGCTTTGGAACCTACATCACTGTGTGTGACATTTACATCGCTCAACGCCTTATACACTGAGCAGCACAGAACACCAGGAATAGTATACAGTTTAGTTTAGCCATGACACTCTTTTATGATTCATTATTGTGCAAAAATATTTGTTTATTCTGTTTGTTATACCTAAAACAGCTATAAAAAAAGCATTACATTTTTGTGGCAATTTCTTAAAGAAATTTACAACTCATAGCTACAAAATTGTAAATAAATCATGCAACTTGTTGACAGTTTGCAAACACTTACAATAACTCCCACAGCCAAGACAACCAGAAAGTAGATGACAATAACGGAGATGTCGGCTGCATTGTTGATGCTGGTGGTGGGAGATTGACTCGTTTGGTTTTCCAAGGTGCGGGAGAATCCAAAATAATCCCAGGCCATTTTGCTCAGAGTGGAAGTGTTGGATAGGAAGGCTGCAGCAATGAGTCCACTATGTCTGAAGCACACTCTCAACACTTACCTTTATATCTTCTGTTTGTGTGTGGGACAGAAAGAGGGAGGGGAGAGGGTTGGTTAATAGTGTCCGTGGAGAAAGAGAGAAAAGAAAGAAAAACTCTTCCAGCTGATCAGCATAATAAGATACTAAATGTTACATTTAAATTGCTGTTTTACTTTAATTAAAATTATTGAGACTTTTAATACTTTTAATAAGTAAAACAGCAATTCAAACATTTGTCTGGTTTTATATAATGAGAATAAATTGAGTATCACCGTTTTATTTGTTCAATATGTAAATAATTACAATTTGAAAATTTTCAAAAATGCAGGTTCTCATAAACAGACATTATGGTCATTAAATGGCCATTATTATCCTCATCTTTTTACAGACAACGCTAAAGACAATAAGACATGTAAACCAATTCTATGGGACTGTCTCAAAGCCTTGACATATAAAGTGAAGTGTTTGTGCAACTCATGACAAAAGTTTTTAAATCCCGTGCTTCTTGTAGGCTTCCTCTCTTGTAAAACTTGTTTTGCTCCCTCTTTCTCCAAAGTTGTTTTATTGTTTTATTAAAAGAATGTTATCTGAACTGTAAAAAAAATCAAAGGATATATCAGAATAATCTTATCACCTTCTTTCGTCTGTTATTCTTGATGTATTTAATCATCAACTAACGTGCTTTTTTAACTGCTTTTCAGGTTCTTGTCTAGCTTTTTAGCTGTATTTTCTAATAACAGTAAATAATTACTCCAGATTTATTAAGACTCCAATACGTTTACTGTTAGTTGACTTTTTAAGATTACTCTGGATTTTAATTTTGCTATATTTGGTATAACTAAATAAATATGCATGCTACATTTGTCAGATTTTTCTGATCCATATGTTTTTCCTTCCACTTTCAGAGTTTTACTTAACTTTGTGTTGGTCCAGCACATAAAATCTCAATAAAATACCAGAATATTTGTTGTAGTATGATGAAATGTGGAAAACTGAAGTACAATTTATACCAACCAGCAAAGTACTATCTTATAGTTCTGGGACCATTCTGAACTCTTATCAGAATGACATATATGTTTTACAAATTGGTCCAAGTCATGGTTCAGTTTTTAGGTGCTTGTGTTATTTGCTCAGATTAGCTCTTATGAGAGGTTTTAGTGACTGTGGCCTCAGACGCAGAGGGACTGTATGCAGTAAATAATTTAATGTAACATGTTTCAAATTTAGGGATGGTCAAAGTTCCCTGAAGAACCCAGAAATAAAGGAATGAGCCAAAGTTTGTGCGTCTCATCTTTTTCTCAGCCAAGAAAAAAATTAGCATTTTAAGCAAATAAAGAACTTGAGCATGATTTTGTTTGTCCTTTGTATTCCCTTAAAGGCCTAACTCAACTTGTCATTGCGATTGTTAGTTGTGTATGCAAACTCTGGTGTTCTCCCAGTGCATGCCCGTGTTCACTCCAGCTTCCTTCCACTGTCCAAAAATACATACCGTATTTTCCGCACTATAAGATGCACCTAAAAACCTTCAATTTCCTCAAAAAGTGCGCCTTATAATCCGGTGCACCTTATATATGGACCAATATTGAGCCAGAGAGACAGAGACTGCAGCGGCAGCGTGTCGGTTGGTCTGTGTTACCCAGAAAGCAGTTGGGCACAATATCGCAACACCAACACCGTGAGTGAAACAATGACTGGGGCAGCCTACTATATAAAGTACTCAGGGACCATTTCTTTACAAATGTGGATGTGTAATAATAGAGTACGGAACAAATTGGCAACCCAAACTGAAGCGTCTATTCTATGCGCCATATGAAAAAATATTTAAAATAGGCCATTCATTGAAGGTGCGCCTTATAATCCGGTGCACCTTATAGTGAGGAAAATACATACTTTAATCTTATTTCCCTTATAAATAAATGTATGACTGCGTTGATTTAGCTCGCATCTTGCCCAAATAGGTATAGACTATGCATGGATAGTTTATTTAACTTTAAAATTGTTGGTAACACTTTATTTGAAGGGGGGTGAATAAGACTGTCATGACACTGTCATAAACATGACATAACACCTGTCATGAACATGAATAAGCCTTCATGAATATTTATGACTTGTCATAAAGCGTCATTTGGTAAATTATGACACTTTTAATACAAAGTTGACATTATTCAAAATGTCTTTGTTATGACAACTTGACATTAACCAAGAAATCATTACTGATATAAATTTGTTCTAAAACAAACTTTAAAGTGCAATCAGTATTACTGAATGCACTTTAAAAATTAGGTAACTTTATGTTATTAAAGGTAAAGTTTAAACAGTAACTTACAATGGCAGGTCTTATGGAAAAGACTAAAAATGAGTTTTAAGAAGTGATTTAATGTGTTCCACCCTGTGTGCAGACCTAATGTTAAAAGGCAAATTGTTCTACAAATTAGGAGCAGTGACAGTGGATGCCGGGTCTCCTCTGCTTTTCAGTCTGGTTCTAGGAATATGTAAGAGAAATGTATTAATTGACCAAATTGTACTAGAGACGGTTATGAAGAAGGTCTTGAAGGTAAGCTGGATGCTGGATATAGGCCATGTAAAGCTTTAAAAACCAGTAAGATAATTTTCTTTAAGTACTGTAAATGTGCCACTTCGAAGCTCCCGTTACTGAAATATAATTTATATATATGTAATTATATGTTTATTACCTTCTACTTCCATTTCATCCTCTTCATAATTAATCTAGTCATCTGTTTCAATTTCCACTCCCTCCTCTGTACTGTTTCTCAAGCTCCAACACAATATGCAGCTAGTAAAGAAACAACAAACTAAAAATGAAAAATGATTGACAATTTAGAAATAAACATGATAATCATAGAACAAAGCCTACATTTCTATTTTTGAGAACTAAAACAGATCTCTTACATGCTTGTCCTCAATGGGTTTGGTCATCAGAGAGACTCTGACTATGACCTGCTTTGACATGAGAGAGATTCTTGGCTGAGAGGCAACACTGGACAATCACCTAAAAATAAACGAAGGTGCAACAGGGATATTAAACACAATAACTGGTTGGTGCCTTATATATTTACATATCAGGTAAGCAAAAGAAATGATCAGTACTTTAATCCTCTAAAACCCCTTCCTGATCATAGTTCCACATTTAACACAGAAACCAATCCAGCAAGACAACAGTATGCTGTAAAAATCTGCAGGACATCACTGAGCATGAGTCAGCATTCATTTATATGCAGATCTGGCTAAACGTTGTGGTAGTTCAATGCTTCAAATGCATGAAAAGCTGCTAACCAGCGTCTGCAACATATCAGATTACAATCATCTATTGATCGACTCCAGTCTTTTTACACGTGTGCTCTGTCCTCCTGCTGTGCCTGTATAAAACTACATCTCACTTATCCGACAATCATGTTTTGCACTTTTATCTCATAGGAATTATGACTCTAACAGCTTGATAGGATGGATCAGAGGTCTATTAGCAGTGGGTCAGCTTCAATCACTGAAAACCTTTAGCTGACTGCAAGACTTACAGCACATTTGTGAATGATGGATTTAAAGTGGAATTTTATGTAATGTTTATTTTGGGTAATTATGACTAAATGAAAATGCCTTGCAGGAATTCTACAGTGATTATGTGTTAAATAAGTGCAGCATGGTCGATGTGGCTATTTCAAGTCTTTTGTGTTACACAACATGCACATTTCACAGCATGTTCACCGCGTGCATTAAATAACCATAAGTAATAAGTAACCTAGCCTCAAAGTGACCTTTTGATGAGGTTACTATACTTTTGAACTCAAGGGATAATACCAGGTTTTTAACATATTTTTGTGAGTTTATTATAATGTTTATGTCAGGTTGTATTTTCCATAAACAAATATACCAAGAATGAGCTCAAACTGCAGTTCCCTATTTTCCCAGGAACAAACCATCAAAGTAAAAGAAAAAAAAAACTTTTTAAGTGAAGAATTTGCCTTCACTTTCTTTGCCTTCAACTTTACTCTTATGAAATTAGAGATTATTTCCAAGGGAGTTGCAGTTCAGATCAATGATTATGATCCTTTAAAGGGTTTTTATGAAATTAGTTTAAAAACTGTCAGGCTTACAGCACAGTTATGTAAAATCAACTAAATGAGTTTGACTTTTCATTGTTTCTGTTAGGTTGTAAAACCTGTTACTGAATTAGTGGAGTGAGGTCTCCATGCTCAGAGCAGATGATCATGTTTTTTTACCAACCTGATCAGTGCACCAGAACCAGGTGGCCTGGATGGTGAGTCCAAACACCAGGTCAGGGCAGGTCTCCTGTTACTGGATCTCTGAAAAGATGGAAGGAGTCTGACCGAGGCTGGCAGCACTCTGTGCTGATGTTTCCAGTGACTGAGGGGATTGCAGTCCAGTAGAGGTCCTGGAACCTCTCATAGCCCCTACTTTAACTGGTTTACACTTTTACTTCTCAGAAATGTAGCATTAAAGTCAAGAGTTGCAAGTGAAATGATGAACAAGGAAAACATAATATTACCAAAACCCATGAGAATAAAGGATCCTGAAAGCATTATGACGGTCTGTAGGGTGTCTGTGTAAATCTGCAGCCAGGCCACCTAAGGTAAAAAGTGGAAACGAAATTTGATTGAAATTCAAATATCCCCAATAAAGATAACAAGCTGGTATATTTTTATGTAACTGTTCCTTTATCACCTATCTTGCAAAACTGATATTCAGCTGTTAATTCATGATTGCTGAACATGTTGTGGCATGTGTGGAGTTTTTGAAAGGAATACAAACTCTATTACGGTGTTATTTACATAGATAAGAACTATTTGATTCTGATATGCCAGAGAAGGAAGTGGATTTCCTCTTTTGGACAGACCTGTGACAGTGTACAGTGCAGTTATTGCCAGTAGAGCCATAATGGCAACATAGATATTCAGCCCAAGAGACCTGCTGGATGAAAATGGCACCAGAGAAAATATCGGCCTGAAACAAACAGAAACAAGATTGTAGGTTAAGAAGTTTTTCCTTCTCTTCAAACTGAAGGTTTTTTTTGTGGCAGTCACATAATCTTACAGAGATCTGAGTGAAGGCGTACAAGAGGAGGGACAGCACAGAGTGATAGATGCGAATGCGCTTTCCTCCGAACCTCTTCTTCAGGTATTCGTGCATGGTGACCACCTAGACAAATATAATAATGATACTTTGCCTTTTCAATAACTGTGATAGTTAGTGAGATCTGGTTTTCTTCTTTACTCCTGCCTTGATGTAGATTGGCCCAAAGACCCATCCCAGAATTACAACATTAACAAGTGCCTGAAACACACAATACAAGTTTCCAACATTAATTTTAGCTTCTGCAAACCACATTGCTATGAGTTTATTTTTTATGCTAACACACTTAAGCAATTACTCACATTCCATTCAAATCCAGCAATATTGCTGGAACCCAGAAGCTGTATGCGACAGTTGAATTATGTTGTAAATGAAGTGTGTTTATAATACAGAAGAAGAATAAATCTTCCGGTTGAATGTGAAGGAAGCTCAACGTGTGTGTCTCGTCTTTCTCATACCACAGCATCACATGTTCAGGGAAGATCATTACCCTCAGCCATCCAAGGTTGCAGGGTAACACTAACAGCAAGCAAATAACGCTTTCTTGCTTCCACCATACTCTGCATCGATCTTCATCCTCACTGTGAATCCAGCTGCATAAAGCTGCCTTGTCACACTGGTGCAGCAACAAACCTCAGTCAAGTAATGAAGTCATGACTCCTGAGAAATTGAATACATATTGAGGAGGTGATCCAGCCATGTGATTCAGGGACACATCTGAAAGTTTGAGAACACCAACCCTTGAGGATTGGATTTGCAGATCCATGGCATACAAAATAAAAAAATCAAGAATCAAGTTAAGGTGAGTTTATTTGTGAAGCATATTTCAAAAATTAAACAATTAGGAGTGTTTTACATGATGGGAATATAAAACAGGAGTATGTAGCAGGTGCATAATGTAAAGAAAAGTTAATGATGTTTCAGTTAATGTTATTAATAGAAAAGTCAAAGGCAACTAAATAAATATAAACTCAAGTTTGTAAAGCTCACGTTTATTTCTTTGTTAAATGTATGAGCTTCTTCCAAATCTTTTCTGTAGATCGGGTGTTGAGAAGAACATTTTTCTGCAAATTTCAAGATAACTGGGAATGACATTTTCTAACCTCTTAACATGTTCATCTTTTGTCATAACACAGATCAGCACAACAGACAACCAACATGATCCTTTAAAATAATTTGTAGCTATACTAGAGGATTAGTTGTTGATAAATGCCTGGAAAAAGTGCAATTAAGGCAGTTGTGGATTGTCTTTGTTTCAACTGCATATGACCAAATATTGACATTTAACATTTTTATAAGGCTGTTATAACAGTTACGTTTTACATAATATAATGATTTTAAAAATTATTCATATATAATAAAACATTAACATTACAGATGGTGTCATTCGGTTAATCAGAGATTAAGTTATACAACCAAGACCACTATGTGAATATGAAAGTGAGAAAAAATACAAAGTGTTTAATTTATACTTTTTAATTTTTCTAGAGTGGAAATATCTCTTACCCTATTAGATTTAAACAAGTTCCCCACAGACAGTAATTTACTTTTCAGACCACTAGGTGGAAGCAAAGTAAGCGTTTTATTGCTGAGTATTTCCTAACCCTTTCTAACTGAATTATTTTTATTTCATAAACACATTTGACTGCATACAAAAGATGTGATTACATTTGTGGACTTTGAACAAATAAAATGACAAAACAGCTGGGATTTATTGAGGCAGCACAGGCATACTTCCTGAGCACATTTGCTATCATTTCGTTTGTCCTTCACTGGTTAAATATTACAGGGTTTTTTCAGATTTTTTTTTTTTTGTGTTATGCTGTTTGTATTTTATTAAACCTTCATGCAGTGTCCAGTGTTACATAATCCAATCATACGTAAACTTCAGAGTTCATGACAATAAAAAAGCATTTATATATTCATTGATAAACGTCTTGAGCACTTTTTAAAAATAATGACAAGTGTACACTGTGCATTTTTTCAATAAAATTTTTATCTTAGTGCAATATTGAAAAAAAATTATGTAAATGTGTTCTCTTAAGAAAATAAACAGGAGCCAACTTGTAGCTAATGATAATTTATGAGCTTTTCTCAAGTGCACTCCAACTCTTGAACAAAACAAAAACAACAAAAACAAATATTAAGATGCGCAGTCATCTGGGAATATCTACAAATTTACAATAATTTTATATAATGTATATATAGAGAACTGAGAAAGACTTTATGCTGGCCTCTAGGTGTCTTATGGAGATCAGGACCACACACACAGTGCCAGACTGGGTTGGTCCTTTTTTTTTTTTTTTTTTTTTAAGACTCCAAGCAGTGAGGGGTCACACTTGTCAGTCTCCTGTGAACGTTTACTTTAAGACCAATGTCCCAACATCCTTTGTGCAGATGATGTGGTACTGTTGGTGTCTACAAGCCATGGCCTTCATTGTGGACTAGAGTGGTGGTCAGTCGAGTGTTAGGCAGCCTCTCTTCTAAATCTAAGACTATTGTTTTCCACTGGACAGGGTGGACTGATTTTTTTTTAAGGTCAAGAAGCATCAACACACAATTTCAAACCCTTTGCGGTAGATAATCGGTACTGGTGCTCTCTTGGTTTAGACTCAAATCTCCCTCTGGTCTGTCTTGACAAAGAAAGGCTGAGTCTAAAAAGTTCTTGATTTGCCAGTTAGCCTAAATTTGAGCCTTTATGACCAACATGTATAAATCATGACAGAACAACACAAATTGGGTTCCTTAGATTGTCAAAGTCACCCTCTGAGATAAAAAGGACCTCTGTCTCCTCTGGACAATTGTTTGTCAAAAGTATGACAGCTGAAATTGTTTAAGCATCTGATCAAGCGTCTTCCTTGGAGGTCTTCCAAGCACGTCAAACAGGAGGGGATGGACGTTACAACAAATGTTTTAGTATTAAATCTATATCCTTTTAACAAGTTTTATGTGTGTGATATGACTTGATTCACTGGTTTACTGAAGATGACAAATATATTAAAAATGTACTTTTGTCTGGCATCAGTACTCACGATGCAGGCTGAAATATACAGAGTTCAGAGATTTGAAAGTACCTTAGGTTGTATCAGAGAGTTACAGGCTAATTGATAGTTTGGTCATATTTTATACCATGGTTACAGCTGTTAGTAAAACATAAATTATATTTAGGAGTATTTAATGCCGAGTCTGTCTAACCAAAGTATCCATGAAAGAACACAGCCACAGCCAGGAGAATGATGGCGTTTGCGTTAACAACGTTCCTCCAGAGAGGTTCTTCTGTTGTATCTGTGAGCTTCTTCTTCATCTCTGCCTCCTCCTCTTTAGTCATTTTTGGTGCTTTTGTCTTCTCCAATCCACAGAAGCACATTACTGCTTTCTTGCAGAATCCTGGCTCCTCCTCAGGTTCTGAAATAAAGGTAAAAGCGTTTTGTTTTTTTTCATCGGAAAAGAAAAAAATCAAAAAGAATAGACTATTTACATTTTTCAAACATGTCTAAACAAAATTCAAGAAATCCATTATTTCCAGAGTTTAAAAACCCTGCGATTTAAAAACCAACAATATTTTAAATATAAATCTAACTCATCATTACCTTCCATATTCTTTTCATCCTCCTCATAGTTAACCCAGTCATCCTGTTCAAGGTCGATTCTCTCCTCAGTGCTGTCCCTCAGACTCCAACACAGTCTATGCAACTGAAAAAATAAAAAATACATTATATGTAGAAATTTTATAACTGTATCCTCCATTTGTTTTTTGTTTTTGGTCAGATTGAATAATAAAAACGATAGAAATGTTGTGCGACATAAGCTAAGATATCAGTATCAACCACATAACAAAAACAAGACATTGTGAAGATGCTGCTTGATACAGATAGGACAAATCCTATGACAAGCCATTACTCCAAAAACAACATAACAATTCAAAGAAATATAATTTTGAATATTCTACGCTAGTGTGTAGAAATTATATAAATAACATGGCTATGGGAGTTATTTTTCAAGTCAGCAATCACCGATAGATCAAAACCGGCTTTATCTTGCGTCGGTCACTTACATGCTTATCGTCGATGGGTTTGGTTATGAGAGAGACTCCAATTATAACGATGCAGGTGATAGTAAACAGGATCAGCCCAAAGTACAGGTAGTGCACTCCACATATGATAGCAGGACAATCACTAGGGCTAGCACAGTTCCCTGTCCCAAAGGCAAACTCAGCGATCATCCTGGTCAGACCTACAATCAGACCAACGATGAGTCCATAAAAGGCCCCCTTACAAGAAAAATAGAGAAAAAAGAAAGTTAGGAGAGTCACACTTAGAAAATAAAAAATAAATAATACAGGCTTCTTTTTGAGGTTTGATGTGAACAAATAAATATTGCTGTTTGGGAATGATAAATTGTAGCTGCTCAGTGGATGTCCGTAAAATTAGGTTGATTTTATTTGCAACGACTATTGTTTGATTCAATATTCTGTTGAAAGGTAATGTGAGTATCAAACACACTTGGATCAAATAAACTGCTTGCTACCAGCCTATTGCATAGATGATTGAAAGTTGGTGAGGGAATTCAGACATTTTGGAGCAGAGATGCATCTAAAAGTTGCAGGATGGTAGCCCTTGGTGACTGGACTTGGGGACCCCTGGTTTAAATTATTGCACATATATTTACCATAATGGCATAGAATAGCATTTGTGCTCTGATTTAGCAAAATATTATAAGCTGGTTCCAACTAAGTCTCAAAATTCCCAAGGCAAAGCTTATTATCAACAATAACTTTTCTAAATCAGAAGTAAACTCACAGCCTCATTGACCCGCTTCCAAAAGATGGCGAGAAGGAAGACAGCAGAAATAGGTGGAGCTAGATAGCTGATGATTGACTGGATGTAGTCAAAGAGCTGACCACTCTGGGCTGACTGCACTACTGGGATCCAGGCTATGCTCACACCAATGAGGAACACAATAAACACCCTGCACAGTCGAGAACAAACACACACTTATCATACATGTCACAAATGCAAACAGTATTCAAATTAAACACAGACCAAAACAGTTTTACCTGCCAGCAATCATCAGTTCCCTCTCTGTGGCACGAGGACGGATTTTAGTATAGATGTCCATGGTGAAGAGAGTACTAGCACTGTTAAATATTGAAGTAAGGGAGCTCATTAGAGAGGCCAACATCACTGACAGCATCAAACCCCTCAGACCTGCAACAGAGTTAGTAAGTTATGCAAAAATAAAATTAAATGACAAAGTTAAAGTTTAAATTCACTCACCATTTGGCATGAGATCCATGACCAATTTGGGATAAGCAATGTTTGTGCATGCCACGCTAGAGCCACAGTTTTTCTGACATTCTTCTGGGTCCACACATGCCACCACTTCTGTATTAAGTTAAAATTAAAGAGACGTTAGTTAGGTATGTGTACCCTATGGAGGGCATTTCTGACAAGCAGGTTTGCGTTATTCCAAACAAGTTAAGAGACTTCAAAACCTCACAGACCTGGATAGAGGATCCTGCTTATCATCCCAGGAAAAACCATGAGAAACATGGGCAGCAGCTTCAGGTAGCCACACAAAATGCAACCTGCTTTCACATGAGAGAGATTCTTGGCTGAGAGGCAACGCTGGACAATCACCTAGAGAAAAAGATCCAGCTTTTGTTATAAGTGCAAAAGACTACAGGCGTCAAATGCATTTACAATAAACATCTATAGTGCTGAAAATGAAGCATCACATCCTATTTCAAATATCTTTGCTAAAGTCATGATCAAAACAATCAGTTCAAAGTAAAAATAGGATACAAACTTAAGCCAACTTTACATTATCAAATCAAATCAAGTTTGCAAAATATGTGTGGAGGATTCTCTTGACTATCAGCTGGCAACCTCTGACCAGCTCAGTAACGCTGTCTTAAAAAAGTAAGATAAAAAGAGTGTGAACAAATCAACTTTCAGATTTTATGGCCTTTTACAGTTTGTGGTATGTAGTAAAACCAGTTACTGAGTCGGAGGAAGTAAAACTTCCATACAGTCAAAGGTGGTGATCATTACCAACCTGATCAGTGCACCAGTACCAGATGGTCTGAACGGTGAGTCCAAATATCAGGGCAGGCCAGGGCAGGTCTCCATTTATTGGATCCCTGAAAAGGTGGAAGGCGTCTTCCCGAGGCTCGTAGCACTCTGCGCTGATGTTACCGGTGATTGAGGGAACTGACGTCATATACCTGTCCTTCATATTTTCATAGCCTCCCACTTTGTTGAAAGCTGAGGATTAGACTGAAGTTTATGCTTCAGTTTCTCAATAATATGACAATAAAACAAATGTAGGTACAAAGTAAAATTATAAATAATGATTTATTCATTACCAAAACCCATGAGAATGAAGGATCCAATAAGCATGATGATGGTTTGTAAAGTGTCTGTGTACATCACTGCAGCCAGTCCACCTGAAATAAAACATGTCGTTAGCGATCTGTAACATTTTTCAGAGTATGATTTGAGAGATTTAATTTTTATGGAGATGCTCTTTAACCGCTTGTCTTTTAAAAGATACAATCAGTTGCATTACATAGTGCAAATCGGCAACTGAGAACCATTTTAGTACTTACTGTGGTCTATTAGTGTCTCACAGACACCTTTAGAGAGATAAGCATAAACTAGACAGTTAAAGCAGGGGAGTTACTTTAACGTGACTTTATTTTTAGATCTATGCGGTACATGTGGCCTTGAGAAGACTTTCCCCTCCTTCATGTGCAATTTGCTTCGATAAGACTTCTTTGTTGGCTAAGTTCATGAGAAAAATGATGATCCATAAAAAGAAAATGAATTTCGTCCTGAGGATGCACCTGTGACGGTGTACAGTGCAGTAATCGCCAGTAGAGCGATAACAGCAACGTAGATGTTCAGTCCCAGAGCCTGCTGGATGAAAATGGCACCAGAGAACATGTCGGCCTGGAAGGAGACAGACACAACATTTGACTTTGATTGCATTTCATTGTTGAAAACAGGAAGGTTTTAGTCAGCAGTTACACAAACTTACAGAGATCTTAGTGAAAGCGTACAGCAAGAGGGAGAGCACGGAGAGATAAATACGAATGCGCTGTCCTCCGAACCTCTTCTTCAGATACTCGGGCATGGTGATCACCTAGATGCACAGATAGCGATGATACTTTTTTTTTTAATTGCCAAAGTTTGGTAATCGTTGTACATAGTTATTGTAAATAGAAATACACTCACATGCCAACTTATTAGGTATGCATCTTGTAGATACAACAGATATATAGAGATTCTAGATATAGGAAGGTGTCTAGAATACCTTCTTTGAACACACAAGGTGTCAGTCTTTGAAGCACCTGAGCTACAACAACAGATGAACACCCTGAGCGCCACTGCTGTTTGCTAACAACTAAAAATTGAGGCTGCATTTTACACTCGGACACCAATATAGGAAAATAATACTTTGGTAAGTTCTCCCTTGTTTGACTAATCTTGCATGAACATTCAGATAGTATGGATCCCTTATGACTTCTATGGGACTAGGTGTGGAGAATATTTTCTTGATAGACTATTGGTCCCCTTAAAAACCAAAGTCTCTCTGAGTATTGTGACTTTTTGACTACAATATAACCGTCTTCTGAAGGCTTCTTCCAGCAGGATACTGCAAAATGTTACAAAGCTCAAATGAAGCTCAGCTGGTTTCAGATTCACATAAATGCAACATGCAGCAACTGCATGATGCAACTATATCACTTTAGAACAACATCAAGGAGGAATACTTCAGACATCGTTTTTGATCTATGCCAAAACAAAAATCATTTTGAAGGCACACGTTGCTCTGACCCATAATTATCAAGGCGTCCCAAACAAAGTGTTCACAGCTTACCCCTGCTTTGATGTAGATTGGTACAAACACCCATCCGAGAATGACCATAAGAACGAGAGCCTGCAACACACAAACACAAAAAGCATTGAATAAATTAGGACAAGATTATTTACTTTACTTTTTTTTCAAATCAAAATTTATATTGATCTGTAAACTTTAAGGTCCCATCTGAGGGGGAACTTCTGTGCTTGTGTTATTGACACAGGATTACTCACGTTCCACTCAAATCCACAAATGGCAATGCCTGCGGCAGCAGCGGTACCAGCGATCCCTACAAAGTGGACGCTGCCAATGTTGCTGGCAAAGAGCGATGCCCCGATCTGTGGAGAACATCGAGCAATGAGTGTCAAAGAAAAAATACATTGAAAAAAGATATGCTGAAGGGAAAATGTGAGATAAATTGGAGAGAAAAATGTACACTGCTCAAAAAAAATAAAGGGAACACTTTAACATTTAAGTGAACACTGAAGTGTTCCCTTTATTTTTTTGAGCAGTATATTATACTTCTACAAAATAAACATGTATTTTTAATGCACACAACTCAAAAATAACTTTTTTAGAATTAGATGCTGCATGTTATCAATGTGCGCAGTGGTAAAACACAGTTTTCTGTACCGACTTTATGTATCATAAAGAAATAATTCTAACAGTTTGGTGAGAATAGAAGCAGATGGACAGATTTTAAAAGCACTTTTCTCATTGCAGCAGTTAAAAGTAGGTTTGATGATGCTTGCTTTATGAGAACGTCGCAATCTGATTGACAAAGAAAATTCTTCTTCTTCAGTACAGTTCATGCTGTTTGCATAGAAAAAGAAAAAGTAGGGTTCATCCAGCGTTTCCCTTTACTCCGTTTGAAAAAAAGATATATATCAACATTTACTTTAATATTTAATATTTCTCGTTGGCAATAGACTGCAAATTGCCAACGAGAAGATATTCCTGTTTTGTATTAGACTTAACTTTACAAGGACATGGATTCATTTAGTTTCCTGACTCTGCACAATCAATCTGACTGGGATCTTATCCAGTGAGAATAAACAGAGTGGTTTAGGTTGTTCTGTTCATCTCAGGCTGCAGATCATTAAATAAACAACCCAGTAAGGATCAGATAATTACTAACTATACTATTGGTAGGCACAATAAAAAAAAGCACTTTGTCTGTGCAGATCTAATTTTAATCTTATCATGTGTTAAGATACTCACCGGCCACCACACCATACTCCTCCCTGCGAGGAAGAAGCCACCCACAGTGGATCGATTGGTACGGACCATAGCCTGCAGCGAGAAAGCAGAATATCTTAGGCAATCCATAAATCTGAACAAAAGATGCCCTAGCTCTAGTTAAAATCAAATTGCTTCACTCAACGTGAAGGCATGTAAAAATTCTCTGATCTGACAAACACTTTTACTGTATCGGGATGCTAAGTTGGATTCTGAATTTGCAAAACATTCGTCCACTGCTTTTATGTTTTATCTGCATAGCGAATCTCTCTAAGATAGATAAAGTAAGTCTGATATGTAACACTCATTAATGTAGTTAAGGTGTAGACAAGAAGTAGTGTAAAGGTTTATTTGAACATAAAACTGTAGAAAAGCTAAAAAAAAAAAAAGATAACAAAAACCCAACCATGAATAATTTGTAACACTCACCCATACTCCCACAGCCAGGACAACCACGAAGTAAACAACAATAACGGAGATGTCTGCTGCATTATTGAGAGCCGATGAAGGCGATTGATTTTCCGTGTTTCTTACAATGCGGGAAAATCCAAAATAATCCCAAGACATTTTGCTCAGAGTGGGTGTGCAGCGAAGGAGTGCTACTGGAGTCTGTCCTCAGTGACTGCAACACGTGCACAACACTTACCTTTATATCTTTTGTGTTTGTGTGTGTGACAGAAAGAGGGAGGGATAATTGATAATGGCTTCATGTGTGTGTTCTGTTCTGCAGAAAGAATGAATGTCATCTAAAAGCGAAGCTCCAGTTTTTCATCGTTTTGCTGTTGAGTCTTTCATAAGTTTGTTTGGTGCAGTTTTAATACAAATGTTGGGAAAATACATAAAACATGACATATTCTATGTATTTAGTTGGGATGAAATTCATAACAAGGTAACAACTTTTAATGCTTTTGTGTGTTTTTATTGTTATCTATCAAACAGATTAATTGATTAAACAGATTTGCATAATGCTCCACTTTCTGATTTTTCTATAAAAATCATTGCCCCACTAAACATAATACAAAATTGAGATGCAAGAATGCTGACCCGGTGCAAGTAAGAACTTTCTTTTCTTTAAATTGATTTTTTAGTATTTTTATTTATTTGCTAGTTATAATACAAACTATTGATTTGATTACCTTACAAACTGTCTTGAGAGAAAAGTAATCTGTTCCTACATGTGGTTAAAGCTAAAACAGATGCTGAGGCATCATTAATTAATTACGACTCTCCTTTGTAGTAGTCTGTCTGAGCACCTGAGGGCAGCTTAGAGCGCTGATGTTTCTGAAAGCAAACTAGAAACCAAAGCATTGAAGCATGTTTTCTTCTTTTTTATCGATTGATTTTTCTGCAGCTCAGGAATTCAAGTTTTTGTTTTAGGCTAACTCTCTATAAAATTTTAACTCTGTTTATGTGTCCTTTGATAATTATATTTTCAAATTGTTTCGGGTGCCTTTAATATTATTCAACTTTTAAAAAAAGATTTTGTAGCATTTGTAGCCTTTATTTACAAGTAGCTTGACAGGAAGCAGTGCAGAGACAGAGGAGGTGGTCATGCCATTACGGGCTCAGGTCAGGAATCAAACCCAGGTCAACTGGATTAGGAACGATAGCCTCTGTATGAGGTGATCCACCACTCAGACAGTTTTTAAAAATGTATTTTTATTATTTTGTTATTTTGATGTGCCTCGTGGTTAAGAATTTTCTATTGTTTTAGGTAATTTCACATTTAATCTGTTACTGTTTCGCCATTCACAACTGAGATTCAATATGTTCAGATTGTATATGACCTTTTATATACTAGTTGACTTATGGTTATTATTCTATTTCATTTTTGTGTCTGTTTTGTTATTGCTTCCCTTTTGTATACAGGAAACAATAACAAAACTTTACAGTTTTGTTATTTTGTTATTACAGTTTTGTTATTTTGTTACTTTACAATAACAAAACTTTACCAGCTTTACAGGTGTGTTACACCTGTAAAGCTCTCTGTGTTGTTGATTGTATAAAATGTTTTCTATGAATTAAATTAATCTGTTGATTGATGATAAGTATTATTTTTTTCTGTTAGAAACAAGCTTGGCTGCAGCTAGAATGCCCAATCAATCGCAGTTACATTACCTGACCTTGATTAAATGTAAATTGTCTTTACGTCAAATGAAATTATAAGGGGGTATAGTAAATAATTACTTTGATCTTGACAAACCGAGATGGAGAATAGTGCATGTAGCAATTTATTGAACTGAAATCCCCCACTAAAGACTTTTACTATCAATCTCCTAAAACCTTAGAGATAGTGTACTGAAAAATCTTTAAAATTTACATTTTTTCAGGTAAATTAACACAAAGTTGCATGGTTTCTGTCATTATTCATGTTTCATTATTTTACTTGTTCCAGGGTTGTATTTAATTTGTAATGAGGTTCTCACAATTTCTCAATCAAAAATAGCCAATTCAAGATGTTTTCTGTCATGTTTGTGAAATTTGACTTATTGACGAATTGCATAACGTAACTGAATAACATTCATATCTTAGTGATATTTTAATCCACGTTTGCCAAAAGAAAGCCCAACTTTATCTCGACATGTAAGACAAACGAAAAGCACTTAAATTAATTTGCACTCCGCTACACAAACTGTTTATGTTCCTAATAATAATGGGTATCTTATCAGCTTGTTAATAATTAGCCTTAGGAAGAATGAGGTAGGGCCAAAAAAGGGAATAGCAACCCTCGTCAGCAATAATTCATGTGAATTATGAGACAGTTGGAGACGCTGGAGTATTTCAAGGCTGTTATTTATTTAACTTTAAAAATCAGTTCAAATACATACATGGAATAATATTAAAACAACATTAAAGGAAGCAACAAAACAGATTCATGCTTTCTGTTCATGTTCATAAAGCCCACAGCAGTGATCAGAACTTATTAAACAGTATTTTTGTCATTTAAATGTATTTAGTAGATGTTGCATATAACAGCCACTAGAAGTCTCTGCAGCACCACAAACCCAGGCTGCCCATCCAGTCTGTGGGAGGTCCTCATCCCTTCTGCATCAAACCTAAATCAAATCCTCAACCTTTCCTTAGTACGTTCTGATACAGCACTTTATGAACAACCAGCTTCTTCAATAACTTGTGGATGACCTTTTCTAAGGAGGCTGCAGTGACTGGGTAGCAGTCTTTGTGTCGGCTGAATTAAAAATATCGTTTTTATTGGTTTAAGTAATATGCTTTTTTTTTTTCCTTAGACTCATTTGCTTAAAGTCATGATCATCGAAATGACCAAATATAAACAATTGAAATATATTAATATAATTTATATAATTTCACTCCAAAAATACTCAACTTCACTGAGATCTACTTCTAAAATTCAAGCAGAAATCAGGTGAAGCTAAAACAATTTCTAAATCAAATTCTAACTAAGAAAAACCCTGCTGTGTGGTGTAATTTTTGTCATTTAAATGTATTTAGTAGATGTTGCATACAAAAACAACAAATGCTTCAGGGCAAGTAGAGCCAAAGGTTGCTTTTTTAATATATTTCCTAGGTCTGCAACAAAAAAGAAAAACAAAGTAAATGCCACAATACATCAGCCAGAGCTATGTGGACAGGAAGACTCAGACTGGGGAGCTATCTGACTGTTCTTGTTACAAATGGCCGCTTAAAATCTCTAAATGGGGACAATCAATATGCAGCTGAATGAGAATCAATCACTGGAATGAGGCCATACTCTTTGAGGATTAGTGCTTGGATGAATTTGTTGGATTTAATCCTGATTTCCAACCAAACAAGATCTTCCAGTGAGTGCTAATGGGGAAATATGTTGCCAATGGTTTTTTTTATTTTTATTTTTTTTTTATTTTACTTTGTTAAGGATTCAAATCCAAGCAAAAGAGCCACAAAAAGCACTTCACACAGCTGATAATTTCCCAGTAGTGGGACACCAAAGACAGCACGAACAAGTCCTATTGTTTGGTCCGTATGGTATGGAAAAAAAGGTTTTGGGTTTCTTATGAGCGTCTTTCTGTGTCTCATATGTGTGAGATATAAAATAAGCTGTGCAGAAGACCTGGTACACTGAAAGGAAACAATAGTGGAGTCTTCTAAGACAGACTGACAGGAGGAAGCCATTTTGTGACTGCATATTCAGCACTATAGGATTATTTTTGCTTCATCCATACACTTGAGTTGAATGAAAGAAAAACAATTTCCTAAAGCAGAGCTTTGGTTTTGTCATAAATTTAAATACATATTTTTTCAATTATCATTTTATTGTTAACCTGTCTGATTGTATCTACTATGCTTTCTTAAAGTGTTCACACAGTTTCTCCCTCGGTGCCTCATTTAACACCCCCATCAGCTGTTCACTTAATCAGATTCACAATTGTTCTAGGAATCACTCCTCTCTGCATTTATCCTCCCTGTTTTTGATCACTGCTTGTCAAATTTTTCTATTGTTTTCCTTGTAGTGTCCTCCCCCCTGCTCTCCTGCTATATTTATAGCGATGAGGGTTGAACAAATTGCCTTGGTCTTACATATGAGATTAATGCAGAGGTGTACAAAGATTTAGCAAAGTTTCTTTTTAGAGCTGGAAGCATCTCTGTAAAGAAGAGACTCTCTGCTTCCAAATGATATCTTGCCTGAGGGGTTTGTTCAAAGCGGTGACGTTAGCAGAAGCGGAAAAGTGAGCATGTGCTGTTTAAAGTGTTTTACTACATGCCCATGTGATTGCTTTGGTTTGGAGTTGTGTTTCGTTTGGATGAAAAAGTGTTGCGGAGGCTTTTCGCTCAGTCTTTTGATGTCTTTTTGATATGCTGCATGTTTGGTTTGGTGATTCTCAGCATTCACACAGATCATCTGTACTGCTGGCGTCTCACGTAGCCCACTGAAGGAAGACGATCGTACTGAAGAGGTTCTGGGCGAGTTTGTTTTGTTTCTTTTTTGGTTTTGTGATACTGGTGGACAATAAACAAGCAGGGAGAAAATGTGGGAAGACCTGTGGCAAATGTCTGATCCATGTTATTAACTTTGCTAATAACATTCTAGCACAAATACAGTATTTGTGTCTTTGCAGCAGATGTGCTAAAATGCTATTTAAAAGCTCAAATATTGAGATTATATCAGATTTATAATAAATTACCAAATGAAAAGACATAGACTTTTTGGTGATATTTTGATTTCACGATATTGTTTCCAGTCATGGGCTGCACAGTGGTAGAGTTGGTAGAGCTGTTGCCTTGCAGCAAGAAGGTTCTGGGTTCGATTCCCGGTCTTTCTGCATGGAGTTTGCATGTTCTCCCTGTGCATGCGTGGGTTTTCTCCGGGTACTCTGGTTTCCTCCCACAGTCCAAAAACATGACTGTCAGGTTAATTGGTCTGTCTAAATTGCCCCTAGGTGTGAGTGTGTGTGTGCATGGTTGTGTGTCCTGTGTGTGACCCCGCCTCTCGCCCGAAACGTTAGCTGGAGATGGGCACCAGCAACCCTCCCGACCCCACTAAGGGACAAGGGTGCAAGAAAATGGATGGATGGTTTCCAGTCATCACACCATTTTGGTGAATGGGGTATTTGCTTAAGTGCATAAGTGCATTGTTTTCAGAAACAAAGGTCATGACCTTTCGTTTCAGTCACTGCAGGCTTAGATATAAAGAAAACACCTGTGGTGATTAATTCGGTGTAACACTCTGCAGGTTTTGTTTTTAGTTCAGAGAAACAATAAAACCTGCTGCTAAAAACCAAGAAAGAACTTAAAGATGTTTTAAGTTTTTTTCAATGTTTTTCTAACATTATGAGTAAAATATTGCATATTTTGTTCTTCATTATTAAAACTTACTATGCTGTGATTTGATTATGCTCAAACCTCACCTGCACAAACCAAATACTCCAGTAATCTTACAGCCAGTAGTTTGATTACTTTTGTTATGGTGGTTGAAAGGAGTACACTTTTAAATTCAAACTACCAGTGACCTCAGTGCATCATCAAATATTTATATTTCTGTGATTTTTTTTTAATGGGAGGCCAGATACTGATACATTACAAGACAGATTATGTGCAGCTAAAAATGTATCACAGGGGCTTCAACTGCATGATAAAAGAACTTCAAAGCTATTTAATCTTTCAGTAGCTCTAGTATAAATAAATCAAATAGTATCTTCATGTTTACACAGTCTTAGGCTGGACATGGACATTTTCTGAACTTAGAAGTCAAGTTTGAATAAATTAGCTTGCAGCTGTGTGCAGCTCACTTTAAGCTTATTCCTCAGTCACTTTTAGCTTAACATCATAAATGCCGGTGCTACATCAGAATAACAAGGTCAGACCTGTGATTTGATTCCTTACAGATGCACAACGATGTGCCCATTAGTCACGAATATGATTCAGTAGAAAACCATTTATAATCAGTTGCTTTGGGTTCTAACTTTGGACACATTTTCTGGAAAAAGTGCACTGCTCATTTTTGTCTGTCAGTTATTCTCAGTATATTTTTCAACTGAAGCAGCACAAACTAATGGCGGCACACGAATGCAAGCATGCTTACTCAGCCTAATATTCCCAGCAGGCCTCTCTGTCAACCTCCAAGCACCTAAAATGTGTTATGGGATATAGTAATTGCTACAGTCTAGACACAAATTACTTCTCTTATAGACGGCCAAATTAAGAAAAGGGAAACAGATTGCATGTTCCCAAACAGCACTTAGGGTAAGTATTGCAATTCAGTACAGAGTGACATGGGACTTTGTAAGTGTACCTAGAAAAACAATGTGGTGGAACGAGTGTGGACATTTCTTTTTTTTTTAAGTGTGTTTGCAAGTTATAATAAAATACATTAGAACTTCTCTTCTGACAAAACACACGCAAAATCAATTTGCCATATTTGATTTAGGTGGTTATGAATGTTAGTCTTACGCATTTAATGATATTTGAAATATTTATCTTCAAGAAATTATCATGCAATAAACAATGGCAATGATTTAAAAAAAAAAGTTGCTAGGGTTTGAATTTATTGTGGATGAAACGCGTCATTGTATAGACTTGTGGTTAAAAGAAACAGGCCTCTGTGTTGCATCGTATTTGTGAAGGAAGACGTGGAGTGCCTGTTAGAAATTGCCAGACATTCTTTCAGAATCTAAAAAGTAAGGAAAAAAGATGTAAAAAGCATGCCTTAGTTTTATTTAAGATGAAAAGAGGTGCCACTAATAGCGGTGGGCGCTGTGTGACATTTAGCATCTTCTTCCTGGAGGCTAACTATCTCACCAGGTCGCTCGCCTCTTTTGGCTGACGTCTTCGTTGACGTGTTGTGCTTGACGGCAAAATGCTTTTCCACCAGCGGGGCTAAGATGAAGATTTGTTTTTAAAGTGGTTTCAAATCCCACAATGCTCCTGCTGCCCAGGAGCAAAAACTGTCCAGACTCTGCAGGGTTGCTGTAATTACAGCGATTTAGAATGTAATTGCCTACTCAGGTAGAATATTAACAACACTTCATGGTGGAACAAGGACTTCTTAAAAAAATCTTGAACACAGGAAATGTCTTTTTAGCACCTTCTGGTGTTCTAAAGATCAGCCTTCCTGAAGAGAGGTTGAGTGCTGGCTGAAAGCGTACTTCTGGCTTTTTTTTTTCAGAGAAGATTGCTTGAGCAGCTTTTTGCACTTTGCTGTCTATTACTGCCAAAAATGGCGAAAGCTCTACATATGACTTTTAAATCTACTTACAATATCAAAGGGTGGAAATGCATTTAGTTGCACTAACACTGAGGATATAAAGACAATGAGAAATGCAGCCTGAATTTAGCTCATATAGATGTCATAAGCCTGTAAATTTAAATATTTCGAGAAAGTAACAAAAGATCTCTCTCACTATTTTGAACATTTAGGAAACAGATATAATTTAACTATCCTACCTAACCTAGAACAGAAAGATCTTTAGACTGAATTAAAGACACAGTATTATGTAAAATGTTCTTTTTTCAGCTGTGCACCAGGTTACAATGTTATTCCTCAATCAAAAACATACCTGGAGTGTTGTCTTGATTCTTTCATTCAATCGGAGCTGCAGTTTCCCAGCTTCCACCTCACAGAGCAGCACCTCCCATATTCAGCTCCTTCAGACTAGCCAGCAGCAATTAGCAAACACCCGGTGGAACTGTGCACCTGCCGAGTTTGTTACTCAAGCTGCTTCTCAGTGCAATGACAGAAAAAAAATGTTGTTGAAATAATAATAGAGGAGGGACGTTGTGCTGACTTCCTGAGTCAGAAAAAGCAGGAGTTTTAAGTAGACAGAGGCCCAATTTCGAGACGTTAATTTACTAAGTCAAATTTCTTTTAAGTCATATTTGACATATAGAAACATGATTTGTATAACAGCTGATTTTAACATAGCTACTTGATTGTGCTTTAAAATGGCACTAAGTGCCTGGAAAATACAAACTACTGTCCCTTTAATGTGAGAGTAAAGGAAAAATGGTTGTGTCTTTCATAGTAAAACGTAAATGCCAGGTTTTAATCGCATATCAGTGTATTAACACTTTTATGCTCTCAGCTTTAAATTTCAAATGCAGGACAGATATATAATAGTGTGATTGAGTGACTTTTGTCCAGTTCCATCAATTTGTGAATTTGACTAATGGATATTTTCATGTTTATTATATTTTCTTTCAACTCAAACCATGCTGCTTTCTGAACTTTCCGAACTTTAGCAATGACCGTTTTCAACCCAAAAATTAACTCAAAAACAAGGCAACATTGACATTTTAAAAAGTACTGCCTTTAAAATTCATTTTAGCATAACATCTTAAGTATCATTTTCACCAAAAAATGGACAGAAACTATATTTTGTGTATATTAATTTTCTTAAACAACTGCTTGCACTCAACTGTCATTTAAGACTTTTTTTATTTTAAAGTAAGTTAGTGACCTTATTGCTTTATTGCCTAATTGAAACTAATTAAAGTATTAGAATTTGAACATTTATCTAATGTGAACTCTAAAAGTTACTTGTCCGGACTGTGCATGGGGAAGTTTTCCGAACTGGTCAAAAAATGTTTGTGAGAGGAAACAGAGCTGAGGACAGAAGCAAGAAGGGGGAATATGAAGCAGTGGGAACGCTGTCCAGATTGAACAGATGGTTTGTAGCCAGATGTCACCGATCTGGACAAGTATCAAATCGGCTCCATTGGTCCCGGACACGGAGTCGGTTCAAGAGGGCAGATGTTAAGTCTTTTCATTTTATTTTCAAAGGCGTAATTTAAAAATAGTTCAGGAGCAGATAGTAGGCTCACGCTGCAGGGGTCAGCGGGGGGGGGGGGAGCAAGTCAAGTTTGGGCTGGAAGGCCTGGAGGATGAGCCTCGGCCGTCATCACTCTTTCTGTGACGCGAACAGAGGAGGGCAGAGTGGTCAGAAGCAGAAGACTGGATTCATGGGAGATTTGCCGGCAGATAGGAGTGGAGATAGGAGGAGATGAGGTACTAAACTGCTTACAAGAAAGCCAGACGTGGAATTTTTATCCAGCAAGCCTGAAGGGCTGTCTGTTTGATTCACATGAAAGTTTTAAACCCAGAGAGCAGGTGGGGGGCAGATAGGGGAGAAAATCTGCAGGAGGGAGGGATAAAGAGCGCAGAAGGGGATGTGAATGAACAGGATAGAGAGTTGAGCTGAGGACAGAAGCAAGCAGGGGGAATATGAAGCAGTGGGAACGCTGTCCAGAAAAGGTCTGAAAAAGAGCTGCTGAGGAAAATGGAAAGAAGCAGGTGAAGCTGGAGCAGTAAGGCGTTTTTTTCCCCCCTGTTTTTATTTTTAAACACATTTCTCTGTTTTCTAAAAAGAAAAATGTCTGGAACATCCAGGAGGCCTGCACAGGGCTTCCAGGGATTACAGATATGCACCGTTTCAAAGCCAAGAACTTCTCTTGGTGCCAGTAGGTTGGATTTTAGAAATACATTCCATGCTTGTCCTGCTTGGACGTCTTACTGTTAATGTAACATGAGAGTGACTCTCTAACCTTCATCAACAAACCTTTCATTTGTACTTTTAATATCTAACAAGTCCAAAGTTTATGTATTTTTAATGATATTATTAGATAACGCGTGGCAGAGGAATCTTCTTTCATTTTTCCTGTTTTATCTTTTCAGTCACTCTTCAGTCACATTTCAGATCATTAAACAAATTTTAGGATAAGAGAAAATATAAAAAGTATTTTTCATATCAATATTTTACTTATTTAGGGGATAAGTTATCTAAACCAGACTGGCCCAATGTGCAAAAATAACTGGTGGTTGAAGAACAACAGTCTAGTCCTGAGTTCAGGATCTAAACAACTCGCCATAATAGATGGAGCCATAAATTTAGCTCCATAGTTAATAAAATCTTGAAGGAGAAAGTCCAGCTATCTGCCCTTGACAGCGATGTAAAACACACCGGCAGGTCCGCCTCCGAGTGGCTCCAAAAACAGAGACGAGGTTTTGGGGTGGCCTAGTAAAAGTCTGGAGTCAAATCCAATTAAAATCCTATTTTATGACCTCAAATAGGCCACATATGCTCAAAAACTCTCCAGTGTGATTTAGTTATTTAATTAAAAACAGTTCTGCAAAGACAGGGAGAAAACTCCCACAGTTTAAAGACTCGTTAGCTAGTTTTACATAGAGCCACGTTGATTCTGAGCATTTCCCTTTAATAAATAAAATCGTCCTTCAGAAAATCCACTTTGCTCTGACAGATGTTAAAAATTGATGATTTAGAAAAATAGAAGTGTGACAAAACAGTTTTTTTTTCACAAGTTTGTATGCTAATTTTTATTCTTTCCAATATTATCTGAAAATTGGTTCAACCATGTGCTGAATGTGCTACAGCTATCAACAAATCAATAGCTGTGACTATTTGAAGAAATTTATGAAATATTTAATGTAAAATTCTCTTTATGAATACAATATTTTAAGTCTTTTCCACCTTAAATACAGCTTTCTGCTCCCGTGGGCTGAACATGGTATAAAATAGTGTGATAGAGTGATAAAGCACTATGAGAGGGTGGCATTGTTAAATTCTTCAGGCCGCCCCAGCTGCCCATATCGCACACACAATCTAACAATTCCTCTGATTTACAGCGTTGTAAGAAAAACGTCCCGCCACCATCAAGAGCAACAAACCTGTTACTGGGAAAACATACTGGTCCCAAACTGCTGTAAATTCAAAGGTAAGTAATAAAATCTATTTTTGTGGTACTTTATTTATTTATTTGCAGATAAAAAGATACATTTTAACATACAATGGACATTCTTTGTGGGGGTTTTGTTTTTCAGAATTGGTCAGGCAGTTGATTATATTATTATAGTAACAAGGCTTACATTAACCATGCTGGCGTATTATATAAATACCTCTCTGTGATAAAAAACCCCAAAACAAAACAAAACAAAAAAAACTGTTGACTACACTCCATTGTTTTATGGAGTTTACTCCTAATTTCTTTGAACTCATAAATTAAAAGCATCGTCCTTTGAGTTTCTTTTTTGCATCCATTTTGTAGCTTTGTGGCTTTTATAGCCGCCCCAGGCCCTGACCACATGATGGTCACAAGGCACAATTTCTGCAGAAAAAAAAGAAAACAGCACATTCTCATACTCTTACTTTCTCATCAGCAGGCTATATTTATGTTCACCCCTCAGAAAAATTCCCACTCTCTTGAATCAATCCCAGAAAGAGCACTGGTGACCGAGAGTTGCTCTTGACATACAAAAGTTGAGCAACTTGCCAACAGATAACGTCCAAATCAAAGGGATGAGAGAGTTTTGTGAAGGTTTTTGCGATCTGTGCTGTCGCCTGTGTGCTGTAAGCCGAGCTTAAGCAGGAAAATTGTCACGTGGACATTAATGAAGAGCACCAGATTAGTCACGAATGTGAACCTTTAAATGGTTTGATCAAAGGAGACTATTTACACACACTCTACAATTACTGGAGCCCACGGTGAAAAAGGAAAACGGAAAAACGTCTTAAAATAAACAAGTCTTTCATTTTCTCAACGTCCTTCATAGAATAAACTTGAAACCTCGCGCTGCACAGCTTGTAAAAATTCCAGTTGTTTTAAACTTTATGATTCTTGTTTTGGGGCTGGAAGATAGGGAAGCTGATGGCACCATTACCTTAAAATCCCGCCCTCTCTGCATGCAGTGGGTTTCTCACCGGGTAGTCCAAAACGGTGACTAGTAGGTTAGTTAGCCTCTCTTAATTGAAATTAGGAGAGCATGTGTGCACTGTAAAATATCCGAGGCGCATTTAGTTGTGTATCTTCTTTTCTTTAAGTCAAATAAATTTAGTGAGTTTTAGATTTTGAACCCAAATGCGTGAGTTTGTGAAAGATAATTGTGTTAACTTTTTTATTAATTTTATCAAACCTCGCAGAGCTGAATAAACCAGAGTTTTTAGGTCAGCTTTTAAAAACGCTGAAAAAAGAAAAAGACCGGAGTGGGAACTATTTCCCAGCGTGCTTAGCAGCATGTTTTTGTTACATTGATCTGACTCTTGTGCGTTATCAAAAAAACTGCTTTTTTTAATGCAACTTGAGGATAATGTGCTGTTGACACTAAATGTTTTTGAGCAGAATCCCTTGTGATGTTTAATATCAGATTATCAGATCAGAAATCTTAAGGATTTAAAGTATTTAAAGTAAAATAAGTAGTTATTTTTAATTTAATTATGTGAGTGAAAATAATATAGAAGTGTTTGCTCTTTATCAAGGTCAGGGCAGTTTTCTTTTTCTTGCACATAATTATTTGGTTTAAATTGCAACGTTACGTTAAAAGTCACAATTCAAGATTAATTAATTTCAAAAATGTGTTACAACTTGTGTCTTGTAGTTAAATCAACTTCACAAACTGTAATTTCTGAGTTAAAACCATGACAAATTTCTTGCTGACTTCGATTGCATTTTCAAGGCAGCAGGTGGACTTTCATTTTCAAGTTAAATCACCTTCAAATGTTTTACCGTGTGTGTGCGTGTGTGTGTGTGTGTGTGCATGTGTGTGTATCTTTCCCATGTCAAAGAGTGGCTAAAAGAAATGTGCCTCTGTCACACACAATGTCCGTCTTCCAGGGAAGAAGGATGCAATACATAAAAACAATGGTTCCTCAATATTATTTCCCTCCACTGAATAAATGTACGCACATTGAAAGCTGGATTTATTTATTGTTTTTATTTCCAGGGTAAGATTGAGTTACTGCAAATTTACTGCAAGAAGGACATTTAGTCCTTCTTCTTCTTCTTCTCATGCAGAGGTTTGAAGACGTTCTAAATAAACTCTAATTTATGTCTTGTGAGGTTTAGAAAGAGCGTGGTCTGTGAACAGGCTGACCCGTTGGGTCAGCGAGAGTTTATACTCTAATTAGAGCGGAATCCTGTCATCCCACCACACAGAGGCCAAGTTCATTCAGGAGTAATTTAATTGCATACTTCATGCCCAAAGTTTTCTTGCTCCAATGGCTACATTGTACGCAGAGGACCCCCTCGCCACCACCTTTTATACGACGACCGTGGAGGTTGCAAATTGTTTTTATGCATAATTACAGTGAAACAGGAACACTTAGACAAAAATCACCCAAAAAACACATTCACTACACCATAGAAATTTGCATAAGTTGTTTTTATTCATAGTTATCGTCCTTTTATATTTTGTATCTCGTTGTTTTTTTTTTGTTGTTGTTTTTTTTTTGTTTAATCTTTCTTTTTTTTTTTTTTTAGATTTTTGTTGAAGTGGACATCCTGTAAAGCCAAGCTCGAAGCCCTTGGCTGAGTTGTTTTCCGAGCTGAAAAGATAGAGGGAAGAGTGGAGAAGCATCTTCCTCTTCTGTCTCTCGCTCTCTCTTTATGTCACTGACAGTATCCCAACTCAACCTTTATTTTCACTTGTTTGAACAAAGAGTGTACCTTACAGTATATTTACATCATAGCGACTGACAATTTCCACTTAGATAACGTAAGGACGATTGAACTCTCAAGATTCCTTTTATGATTTAAATTCTTGTTCTTCTTTGATCCACTTTGTCCTCAGATAATGACCTTAAAGAGAGTGTTTTCTTGTCATTACATCATTGTAATCTTCTTGGTAACCAACATAACATTTTTATATTCATATATCTCTTTTTCAATAGATTCCTCTCTGAGAACTGTACAATCGTACACAGTGTTTGACTTTTATATATATATTTTTTGGGAATATATTATTTAAACCCGAGAAAAAAAAGAAACATAATCCCAAAGAAAATACATATTAGTATCCCAAAGTAACAAAATCATGCATGTTTTGATGTATTTCCCATAAAAACAAAAGAAAGAAAAAAAAGAAAAAAAGAAAGTATGGGATCTGGTTTTATTTACAAACTGATCTTGGCACGGTTTTCGTTGTCTCTTGCTGGACTCTTGGAATGGTTATAAACACGATTTTTACTTTTCTGAGTGCGACATACCTCAGGTATTTTAAGTCAGTGACCTGCTATTAAGAGCAAGTATGAAAGACTTTTTTTTATTTTTAAAGCACATAAATATTGAAGAAAGATGAGGGAGGAAAAAGAAGGACATAAGAGGGTCAACCAGAGGAAAGAACAGAAATAAGGTGCCTTGCAAAATGTGTTTTTACCTCCTGCGTTTCACTTTTTTTTCCACTTACAGCCACAGTTGTGTGTTTTATTAGGATTTTGTTTGGACAAAACAAGACAAAGTAGTGCCTAATAATGTTGGCGGTTCTCAAATTTTACACACCGACTTCTGAAAAGTGTGACTTGGATTCATATTCACCCCATTTACTCTGATACCACTAAATAAAATTGCAAAAGTAATTTAACTTTTAGGCCATTAGAACCAGTTTCAGCTGTTGTATTTTGAATCTAAAGTCATTTGCTGATCTTCACATAATCTTTTTTTTTTTTTTTTTCCAAATTCTTTGGATAATAACTTAAGCTTCATTTGACAGGATGAAAAGTGTCTCTCCATTGTCGAGCTGTGCTAGAGAATCTTAATTGGATTTTGATCTGGACTTTGGGAATTTATGAAAGAAAGACCAATATGCTTTGATGTAAGCTGTTGTATTGGAGCTCTATCTCTGGATGTTGTTACCAGAATCTTTGCATCCTCTGACAAACATTCCTTCAGTATCCAGTTATATTAATTTTCTCCATGAGGCCTGAATAGCATTTTTGGAGACCACCATGTGCCAACCGTGGGGAAAGTGTTTTGTTAGGTTTGCCAAACTCTTTGTATGCTAAGAACACAGACTGAACTCCATAAGATGTTAAAAGCCTGAGATATTTTAACTTTGTGCCTAATCTCTCTAATTTGTTCTTTGTGGTGCCATTTGTTCACCAATGTTCTTTAAAGCTAGGTCACACTGTTTCCTATTTTTCTATGCGTGCTATGTCTAGAAAATGATGGGGTTACAGTGGAACATTAAATCATGTCACATCTACAGTATGTGTTACTTTTGGTGCAGTTGAGCTGTGAACAGTACATATATACTGGAATCCATGATGTGTAATTCACATTGTTCTGCTAGCATGTCCTACTTTAACTTCCATATAAAATGTTTAATATTTTAGGACCAGCTGACTATGTGAGAATGAAATGTCAATGGCTGGCTGATATTTCAGTGATTCTTGAGAATAGGGACAAAATGGGTTTTAATTTTCCCATAATTTTTTTGTTGTCATTTCTCAACCTTATGTATGCAAATATGACAAATAATGTTTTGGAAATGTAAAGATGCTAAGGTACAGGCTCCCAGTTGCAACATTTTTTTTTTTAAATTACATTTTTAATCGACCTGACCCAGAACTTTGTCATCACCATCTGACAAAAATAAATATAAAATGATTTTTAAAGTACCCTATTAGTGATATTTTTACTCATTTTGCAGACAAATGCTTCTCAAGAAACAAAATAAATATTATTTAAAACTAAAAACAACAAAAAGTCCATCTGACGGAGTTGACACTGCATGACGGAGTTGACACAGAACTGAAGGTGGTGACACACTAGTGAGTAAAATGAAAAACTTGATACATGTGAAGTAATGCAATTTATGTAAAATACATTAAAATGAATAAATTGCACATTTAAGTGAGATTTGACGACAATTTCACTGAAAGAGTCACAAACATCTGACGGAGTTGACAAAAAGCCAAACTACCTCAATTTATGTGATGTTATTCTGAAGGAGGCCATATTGTAGCTCATCAGGTCTATGAAATATTTACATTATACCAAAATTAAGCTTTTATTTCACAAAATTTCATAAAAGTTTTGTAAATTGTCAGTTATGGTGTTGGCACATCATGGTTGTGACAAACAACAGGAATAAAAAGAAGAAAAAACTAAAGATTAACATAAGCTAACCAGAGCTAACTAGCCCTCTAGCAAAGGAAGAGAAAGGAAGAGGTCACGGGGTCCTCAGAAGTTCTGGTGCCCCCCAATAATGCCTGATGTTTTTTTACATTCTTTTCATTTCTGACGGTGTTGACAAAAACTAGGGACAAATTTCAATGGAGTTGGAAAATATATAAAACTGATTTTTAATTCAATTTATTGACACCTTTATATATATTTATATGACTACTTATACTTGTCATAATATATAATTTTAGTATTTCTTTATTTTAAACTATTATAATGTGTTGAGTTCTGCTCCTGGACAAGGGCTTATACAGGCATCTTCCACCGACTACAATGTTTAAAATAAAAAAAAATTATTCAGCAAATACTATACACAAAAATTATATTTTGTGTATATTTTATTCAAATTTTGTGCTTTATCCACAGGACCTGTTTTGTCCCTATTCTCAAGAATCATTGAATTATTAGCTGAACTGATTAGTAGAATAAGAAATCTCTGACCAATGAGGTTAAATCAAACAATTGTGTATTGCATTCAATCCTAGAATGACTTCTTATCTTACTCTATTTAACTTGGAGGTATCCAAGATAATGAGGCCGAACACATAAAGTTGAAAACCAAGCATCATTTTTCTCAATTATGCACTGCTTTGTGCTGATCCGTCACTCAAAAACATAACGACATACATTTGAAGTTTGTGGTTGCAATGTGACAAAAAAAGTTGAAAAGTTCAAGAGGCAGCTGAACTTTTGCAAGGCACTGCTGTGTGCTGAAAACAAGTTTCACCTATTTTTTTAAATTTTTTTTTTAGGTCGTGGCAGTTTCCTTTTTGAAAGCAACCCTGTGACATCATATCAACTGACTTTTGTTCCCCTTCAGAAACACAGATTTAAGGTGAATACCTCATCAGGTACACTCGCTGTATCCTATATGTGAAGACTTCCCTCCCTCCCACCCCCCCAAAAAACAGCATTGATTTGTCAAGATTATATATCATAACACAGCATTAATTGACTCAGGCAAATAATAGAAAGGGGAAAAAAAACTGCCAGTACACACTTTGGATCTCACTCTTAGGTTTGACAAGAGTAGTCTTGAATTTTCCAGTGTCGTTCTGTCAAAGGAGCGTTGACCCAAATACCTTGTGTGTGAACAAACCATAAAGATGTATGTGTGTGTTTATGTGTGGTGTCTCTGCATACTTAAATTCAGTGCAAACACATAGGGTAAAAACTCCCACCTCAACCACGGCCCGGCAGCTCTGTTGACTCAACAGCATTGTCCAACCCGACCGACTTAACACAGATTTTTATCTCCAGTTCTCTCCTGCAAGTCCTCGAAAGCAGACAGACTAACACATTGCCCACCGGTGGGGGGCCAAACTGCCTCTGAGCTGCCTGCATTTCTCCCGCTGCAACAACCCACCTGAACCCACCTCCCAGCCAGTGTCAGGTCCTAGCATAGCCCAATATACTTGAGATTGTTCTGGATGATCACGTCCGTGACGGCATCGAACACAAACTGGATGTTGCTGGTGTCGGTGGCACAGGTGAAGTGCGAATAGATCTCCTTGGTCTCCTTGTTGCGGTTGAGGTCCTCGAACTGCCGCTGCACGTAGACGGCCGCCTCTTCGTAGGTGTTCTGGCCTTTGTAGTCTGGGAAGCACACTGTCAAGGGAATGCGTTTAATCTTCTCAGCCAGCAAGTCCTTCTTGTTGAGGAAGAGAATGAGCGATGTGTTGGTGAACCAGTTGTTGTTGCAGATGGAGTCGAACAGACGCAAGCTCTCGGCCATGCGGCTCTGTGTGGGCACAGAAACACGAAACCTTAAGAACAAGGAAAAGGCGAGTTTCATAGCTAACCCAAGTTTCTGTTCTAATCGACACAGTTTGTAATTTTCAGTGGGTTTTGACAAAATGAGACACAAAAGGTTTCAACAGAGTGTCAGGATGAAAACAAAAAGAAAACAGCCTCGCACGTCAGAGACATCTGCTTGACCAACCAAATGTACAAATCGTCTGTTGTGTCAACAGAGGTTTAAGACCAAGATAAATCAAGGCCTCAGTTTGAACTCTCATTCTCTCCCTTGAAACAGTCAATTACATCTTTAACCACATTCTGCATGTCCGGTATTGTGAAATGATCAGCTAAGGAGGACGCGTTATTTAATATTTTTACAGCTGATGCTGTGAAGCAGATAACCTGAATGGACAGAAGATAAAAAGAGAAATGTCCACCTTCATAGAGCCTGTGTGCAGTTTAATTTTTGTAAAAATAAGTTTGAATGTACATGTTTATGAGACCTGCAAAAATGACTTATTAATGACTTAGGAGCTTTAAAATTAACAACAGTGTTTTGTTGTTGTTTTTTTTATCTGAGGAACTTTAAGTGACCACAGCTCAACGCTGCATTATTATTATAAGCAACTTTGTTTTAGGACAAACTAAAAATTACATTGAAAGTTATTGAATTAACTTTTGCTTTCAGTCTAAACAGCATATAAAGGTGGTTGAGCATATAAGTTAAAAAGTAAAATATGCTTTTTTTTCTGGGCTACATACGGACTAGGTTCAGTCATTCTCAAATGGTAGAAAAAAAAAACCTGATATCAAGAGTAACATGCTTTTTACCTTTACCTTAAATCTTTAATCCAACATATTAAGCATCAAACCTGAAAGTTTTATTCCTGCTAAGAATTTTCTTGGTGAAAAAAAATAAACAAATGTGCACAAAATAAAAAGGATGAAAACACTTCTGATTTTTTTTTAGATTCTTTGATTTTCTTTTGGACCTTTATGTGAATTGCTGATATAACACAAGTTCTAACTTTACATTATTTCATTAGCTGCTTTCTATTTGGGTTTTTGCAACCAAGCAGCTCCAGGCATTAGCGACGCACAGCTATAAACTACTATACATATGAAAATAGTAGTTTGTTTTGTTGCAGCCAAAGAGACAGCTAAGTTTCTCATTGTTGTGTTTTACAAGCCTTTCATTCTGGTTTTCTACATATTTGTGGTGGATCACAATGTAGGGAGCAAAGCATCGCCAAAAGGAGTTACATGTAGCAAAATAGTTCAGATGGCCTATCAACTATTTACTTGGTATGTGTGACTGGATGAAGTATAATTTCTTGCATATAAGGTTTTAATTGGTCCTTTCCCAGTCAACAAGCCAAATTCATCTCCATTTTCAAATCCTGTGCTTCCCCTTTTGTGATTTGATGGGCAGTAGACTGCAATCGTTGATTGGCCGGTGGATCTACGTCACTGGACGAGCGAGGACAGTCATTACAAACTCCTGAAACAACAACATCCTAACCACCGCCATCAGTCCGCAAGATGGCAAGCTGCAAACTGATAATTCCACGGTCAGATCTTGAGGTCAAAATATTTTTTATCAATTGTGGCAGAAGAGTTCACACAGCATCAGCTGGACGGAGCAACCCACAAAGGGAACAAATATCAAGAGATTTCTGAGAAACTGGCTGAACAACATGCGCAAAGTGACATCACTGGCGCGTCAACCACCTCCTGAGCACACATTCCCACATATAGAGACCAGCACTCTGCCAATGCAGACACCCGACTTGACTGGAACCCTCTACGTTTTCTTTATCTGCATGCTCTGCGTTTGCTATGTGAGCTATTAGCTATAAACAACTTTGACGCATTTTCATATCTCTCTCATTTGATTCAATAAGAGGCAGAGATTCCCACATCTAACGTGGAGTATTGTAACCCTACGATCTGTCGGTAGTGTGGGAGCATGCATACATGCACGCCGTGGGGAGAATCTGTGCATCCTGCACTCATGTGATGTTGAATGTATAAGAGAAAACAGAAGAATAGAAAGTTGATCCGTTCATGGCAGCTGCTGGCATGTGGCGACTAGCCAGCAGCTTGTGACTGGGAAGATGTCAGATGGAGGACTGCTGTTTTGAAAGGTTACAGAAACAACATGCTCTAAGCAAATCACAAGATCTGCACTGCTTGGAAAAAAAAAAAGTGGGAAAAAAGAGATGCTGATTATTCAATGGCGTGAGCCCAATATTTGTGGACTGGAGGAAAATGTTAAAATTTTAAGAAAACAGGTGAGCGAAACCTTCATATATGTATCAGAAAACTCAATTACAGAAGATACTGAAGGCTGAGAAGACAAATGTAATGACAACACAGCTTTATAATGAATTCTCCAAGGTTTGCATATATCTCACCTGCTACAGGAGTCTTTTAATAACTCCTGTCGCATAAATCCAGATTTTTTTAGCCTTAGAGGCTAACAGCTAATGTGATATTCTATATCCCAATACAAAGTGGGTATTTATGACTTAAAAAAAACACTAGTCTCAAGATGTAGTTGTGGTTTATGCAAATGATTTTCTGAAGCCTTAAAACATTTAAATTAGATAAAAGGATTGAATCTAGATTGCATACTTTTGCTCACACTGATCACTCAACATGCTTCCAAGCTGAGCTGCACGTACTATAGGTGTCTTCTGAAAACTCTAAATATTTGCTTGCCTGTCTCTTTGTTTCTGATGTTGAATCTGGTTCATGTCGACTGAGCAACATGCTGATAGATTGCTGCCAGGAAAGAAAGTTGACGTTTATTACACTGGGAGGATCTTCAACCCAAATATCCAATGATCAGCTGCTCCTTGTGATTATTTACATCTCAGATTCTTGCAGTCCACAACGAATATTTTAAAGGCTAGGACATAAAACTTCATATTCTCCGTCTTCCTGTAGTAGATTTGCTTTTGCACCTATTCACAAATACATTTTTCCCATGTTATACGTATATGGAAAATTTTGAATAACTTGAATTCTTCTAGGACATTTTAGGTCATTCTAGTTCTTCTTTCAAAACTGTGGAAACTGCGGACTGGGCCCTAAACAATGTGTACAGCACAAAATGCTGTCGGGCTGCTTGACCTAACTCTTCCTCTTTCCTCGGTGTCAAAACATGACTGCAACTGCTTTGGGACTACAGCAGGAGACAGCCAGCAGAGCCCAGGGAGGCTCTCGTCTCTTCTGCTGGCCACTTCACACTTGTGCTGAAAGATTTCTTAATGGGGAGAGCAAGGAAAAGGTTAGCTGGGGGGAGACAGGAGCTCTAATGCATGCAGCTCCTCCGTTCTTTGCTTCAAACACCAACAACTGATGCAGATTGACTCATGAACAAAAGCACAGGCAAACAAAGTGGCTTAAATTAGGGCTAAGTATTAATAAGGAGGTCCACCACAATGTCCCTGCTTTGTTTCCATAAATGAAAAAAAAAAATGTTTAAACGTGTGCATGATTCATCGAGGTTCATTTTCACGCTGCCTTATGAGGCCAGGCCTCTTTGCATTTAGCAGCAAACTCGTTGTACCTGAGAGCTGCATTATTTAGGATTGGCCGTCTTTGTTCTGCCCCTTTTTTTAAATTAGTAATGTCTCAACATGCGGCAGCCACACTGCAGAACCCAGAGCTGAAATCACACGAAATTTTAAATCAGAATTATTTTCAAAGTATTTTTAGTTTTTTTTTTTTTAATATAAAATCTAATCTTTTTGTCTGACATTTTCATGTTTACGGTTCTGCTCAGACTTACAGACAATAATCCTCTGAGCCGTGCATGTGCTTTACCTTGATTTGGGATTGCATAAGAGGAAGGTCATGACATTTCCTCTAAAGGACAAACTAATAAAAGATTATGGAGGATGACAGACAAAATGTACTGAGATAGCTTTGTAGGTGAAAGCAATGGCATGAAAGGTAATGCTGTTTTTTTTTGTTTGTTTTAGCTTCTGCATAATAAATAAACTTCCAGGTGCATTTTATCAATATTTAAGATTCTGAATGAAGCAAACTTTTTTGAAGGATTGGCATGAAAAATTCAAGGCTAGATTCTGGATTCACTGAGCTGAGTATTTTTTTCTAAACTCATTAGAAGATATTATTGCTGATCATTGTCTAATGTGACAGACGAATTGCTAAAATAAGCAAACATTAGCGATAGAGAATTGATCCTGCAGCCAGGGCTGATATTTGCCAAACAGAAAATCACAACCTTGCTTTTTTTTTTTTTTCTTCACAGACATTAAATTCACAGCAGGTTTGCAGAATCAGCTGTTGCTCATAAACCTGCGCTCCACATTCCTGATGCCACACCCATGGAGCACTTTCACAGATTCATGCACACACATGCATGCGCATGCAGTCTTCATCCCTGTTTTTTTTTTTTTTCCCTTTTTCATCCTCCCCTACCTCATCGCAGCTCCCTGTCAACAGCGCTAGGATTAGGAGCATTTGACTGGCCTGTTTCTTAGCAACAGTAACCATGGCATCCGATTCATTATGAAGACAGGGATGGGACAGGGAAAATGCATCAGGGAATGAGCTGATGGGTAAATGTACTATAATTATTATGGAGCGTTTTCTTTCTTGTGTGACTTTGTGCGTTTCAGCTGAGCTGGTGTCGTTTACAGACGGAGGGACGCTGTTTTCCGTGTGTGTCTCCACGCGTCACCATGTCTCCAGCTTTGAAGGATGTGGCCATTACAGACACTGCTGGCCAAAGGAAGGCAATGATGTTAAATGACAAAAGGTTGTTTTTTTTTCCCATCCAAAGTGTTCCAGTGCTAAACCAGGGTTGGTTCTAATATCAGCTTTAAAATAGTATGGAAAAAAAGCAGAGACAATTAAGAACCAGTTTGGTTTTCCAGAGTCAGAGAATTGGTCTGCAGGGCACAAGTATGTCTCAAATCTCTCCATCCTAGTCCCAAGATTAAGGTACACAGTTCCAGAATCAAATCTAATTAGGAAACTTTGAATTTCAAGTTTTAAATAAGTTATTTGTCCAAATATGTAATTTAATTACAAAGCAGCAGAGATTTATTTTTTATAGTTTTATAATTATATACTAACTTATTAAGTTGTATTTTTTCTTAGTTGTGTTAGATCTGGAAATTTTCACAATTATTTACAGTATTGCATATGTAAACAATTTTTATGTCTTTTTATTTCTCCTCACCCCAAATCATGTTAGCATATTAGTGTGATAAACCTCAACTATAACATTGATAGAACATCTTGATTTATAAATTTTTAAAGAAAACATCTTTCTGTCGGTAACCCACATTTGACACGATGCAAATTTGATCATTTTAAAACTTAATTTAATTACTTAATTTTAAACAGAGTGCACTTTATGTTAGAGCGCTGAGCAGTGGGTCCAACAAACACAAGACCTGCACATTTGCTGCGGCTCTGGCTTCACGTTCAAATGTCGAACATGAAGCCAAGCAACTCAAAACAGCCACAAGCAACAATCATTAAGAATCAATTAAGAATCTGTTCTGATGCACCTGCTACTATCTGGAATTAAAATGTTAGTGAATCTGCCTCAGCATCTCTGTGCAGAGTTACCTGGGTGATGCAGCATGCATCCTCTCTGCCTCCCTTTATTTTCATCCAACTTTGTGTACACCAGTTTGACAGGGCTGGTAGAGCAACAGCTAAAAATAATTAGAATATTGTGTCAATACTAGAACCTGGGTTTCCATTGCGCCTCAGCAGGTTGTTCATTTCCATCTTACGTCATATCAAAGCAGCATTTCATGCAAAACTAAGAGCATAGAAATGAACATGCTTTTCAGTAACTTGACATTTCTGTTTAAAGCATCCCTTTTTATCAATTTTATGTAATATTTCCATTTTCTGGGACTGGATTTGGGTTTTCTATTATTTTTAACTGATGATCACCAAAACTACAGCAAATACAGGATGGGAACATTTCACTCTGTGATGAATCTCTGAGTTTCCCCTTTTTAAGAGTGACAACAAGTATTTAGCTTATTCACAACATTCACTTTTTTGAATATGCCTAAGAAAAGCATTTAAGCAACACGCCAGAGATTCATTATGTATGTTGCACCAACAGATTCATAAATATTTGCAAATTACCAGAAGCGTGCAGCGGGCTGGTTTGTACAGCTACATTGTAGCAGACTTTCTGTTTGGTGTAAGTATTTTCAAATTAAATGGTTCAAGTCCAAGTGAAGTCATTGGTGTGAATGTTCAGGTCAAGTCCCAAGTCCTTTGTGATTTTACTCAGGTGACTCTAAAGCCATTAAATCTGAGTCCACACCTCGGTGAGAACCAGAGTTTTGCCATTTCATCCTGTGACCTAAAACGTCTCCTTTGGTAAATCTTTGATTCTCCCTTTCTTCTCACCACCAACATTTCTGTAGAGAATCAAAGTGCAAGAAGACGTTGCACAAATCTGATTATTTTCATGCTATGCCAACAAACAGATGTGTTAATATCACTTGTCAGAATTTCTAAGACTGTTTTAAGCATCAGTCAGTGTTCGTGATCACTTTAACAAAAGTAAAACAGGGATTTCTGATTGCTGATTACTCAAGATGGGCATCAATACTATGATTGGAGCAACAAATCCAGGTTAAAACAGGATGCAAAAATACTATTTGTTTATAAACAAAGATACAAATGGGGTTTAATATTGGCTTTTGTTAATGTAGCTTAATTTAGTACAAAAAAACGTACAAACACAAGAAACATTCAGGTTTGAGGCGCTACAGTGGTAAGCCAATAAAGACAATATCTATTATCTTTAATAAGCACCAGTTAAAGGTTGGAGTTGATGTGGTTATTTTTTCCTACTAGACTCAGCATATCTTCTGTTTTGTTCATTGATATTAACTTCAAAGCATGTTGGGTTCAAAGGCTGATTTAACTCGAAATTTGAGAGAAAGAAAGAAAGAAAGAAGGAAAGCTAGTCAGCATCATTTCCAGTTAAAAGCCGATGAGTCACATCTTATCTGAAATGAGACCTGTGACTTTGATACACATTTCATTTTGTTTTGTTTTTTACAAAAGTTGATTTCACATGAATAAAGGGGGATTTTTTACGAATTGATGCAAGCTCTTCTTTACATTTCGAGGTGTTATTAAATGCCAGTTTCTTTTCCTCATAACTATGACTAATGTGATCAAATTTGGCCAAGTAAGTTTTAACCTAAGTAGAGCAATCTGCGTTTCTTTGGAATGTGTCAATATTCACCAACATTCAATATGTGACATTTGCTCACACCTCCACTGCAAATGTACTTCTACTTTTAATTTTGTGTCCATACTTTTGGTGTTGAATGCTCTTGAAAATATAACGTTCTAGTTTTTTGTTGCAAAGTACAGATATTTGATTATGGCTTAAATTTACCATTCAGCAAAATATGGAATGAAAAAAAAAAGGCATTTGTTGAAAAGTGTAGAAAATATAACACATCTCTGCTCCACCTTAATAGATGAGAAGAAGGCGGAGAACCTCAGGCCCCGACATGATGAAACATCCCTCCAAACTTTAGAAAAGACAAATGACTGAAGAAATAATGCTGCATTCATGCACAGAGTGCTGCTAGCCTTGTACATCTGTCTCTGACTGTTTGTGTTGGGTTCAGGTTAATAGCATTTGCAGATTGATTCTTACAAACTTCCAGCTAATAGCCTCATACATCTACCCCTAACTGTTTGTAAAAGTAATTTGAAAAAAAAAATAAATCACAGTATCATCCTTTCTACATAACTTAAGGATAATTATTGACCATCTGATGTTTGCAATTTCATTGTGTTTAACATTAAATATCAAAGAATGAAAAAATTGCACAAAGTTACAGAATTTAGATTTTTTTTAATAACAGTTATATTTATTATGCACAAGTTCCATTTTACTGAAACGCTGATTCTTTTTCACTGTAATAAAACATTCAGAAACATTGGAATTTATTAAGATGGCACACTTCTGCGTCATGTAGCTGCTGTTGTGTTTTATTTAAACTCGTCTTGCAAAAGATTAGAGAAAAGGTTGCAGGTACATTTATGGTCCTCATCAACAAATCTGCTGGGTGTTCATATCTGTCAGTCTCATTCTTAAATGAGCTGAAAGAAAATATGGGTCATCTTCTTTGAAATATGTCTGAGGAAAGCATTTTATTTCTCAGCCAACTGTGTCCATGAAAGTTAACTATCTTTGAAACATAACCAATAGTTAGATTCTCTTTGGTAGATCTATTTTTTTCATCAGTAATTTTGTTAATTGACACCTTCACCTATCAACAACTGAGCTAGGTAACACACTTAAGCTGATAAACCTGCATAATTTACAAAATGAAGCTTAGCTCTCTCACCAAAATACATCTGATTACTGAGGTGTTGCTTAATGCAGCTGCTTCGCTTAATAAGTGGGTTCTGTAAGAAGTTGTGCTCGTCCTGAAAGCAAATGGTAGCATGAATATCAACAAGACCTCTGCAAAACAAATAAGAGACTCTTGGGTTTTAGCTAACAGGCGTCTTTTTGTCATTCACCTTTGTGCAAAAGTTTGTTCTCATCTCGCGCTAGTTAACTTCCGTTGCTACACGCCGCCTGTACAATCTGCTAATTCTCACAGGTACAACCTCACACTTTGTTCTGTGAACTCAATTAACACCATCCTGCATTTTCTCCTCAGACTTTATTTTTAACCTATAAAACTAATTGATTTCATGTTCCAGCCTGGCGCAGCCAGTGCACATTTTACTTTATCAGAGTAACCCGTAAATTATCAGGCCAGTTTGGTATTCAGCAAGGACGACGTTTCAGCTGCACTTCGAGCTATTTCCAGACTCAATCAGGGTAAATCCTGGATGCTACAGTTGCTTATAAGGACTGAACTGTAATTGTGACACTGGAAAATGAAAAAAGTAAGTTTCATGGTTATAACTTCTCAGAAAAAGTGGTGTTAGTCTTTCAATTTCACTGGGATGCAATATCTGTCCAACTATTCTTAAACACTCGGATAAGAAGAGCAGAACGGTTATGAATGGGAAATTATTTAGATTCCACAACTGTTTTAAAATAACATCCACTGCTAAGATAACAAGCTAAAGTTAAAGCATTTAATAATCTATATGCATTTTACAATCATGAAAAACGACCCCGACACATTCCTACTAAAAAAAACTTTAGATAAGGACAATAGAGTTAGAAAAAGTTATCTAGATTGTTTATTGAACTACACCAGAACGAATGAATGGATTGCATTTGGATTGCAGGAGTGCATTTTTAAAGAAAAGAATGAGATGGTTTTGTATACTCTGCAGGTCTGTTTTTGGAAAATGTAAAAACTGCTGTGTGTCTACTGAACTCTAAAATTAGTGTCAAACAGAGTGATGCATTTGATAAATTTGTAAAACCATTTTTTTTCTTTAAATCTGCTTTACAAAACTTGCTTTAGAGCCTGAGGCAGGAACAATGCAGTACCACTTAAAAGTTTTAAGAGTCTAGACATGGTGAAGAGGATTTGTAGTTCAAAGCTTCAGCAGAGTTTGTGGCACCAAACAAATTGGTCTGAGTATATCAGAAATTTCCAATTTACTTGGAGTTTTACACAAAAGCACTCTCATAGGTTTATGAAGACAAAGAGGAAATGCCCAGTGAGTGGTAAATGTTTGGATGGAAATGCCTTAATGTCTGAGGCAAATGGGCAAATAGGCAATTAACTTAAATATCCAATTATGGACTGTCACAACAAGGGTTTTCACAGGCTAAGACAAATCAGACAATATCAAATTTAAGACGTTGCCTGGACTGATTATTTCCGGTTTCAGTTACATTTTACGGTGTGTTCCAGTTACCTCTGAAATCAGAAGTCGCAGTTAAGTTTGACAGGCAGGGAAACCAGCAAAATGCACCATAAGTTGTCGATTGGTTTGCACTTAGCATTAAATTAAATCAATTAAAAACTGGGTTGCATATGATATTTTTTCATAACATGGAGATACATGTCTCCATATGTGTTGCATGGTTTCTTTGACTCATATTGGCAAAATGTTTAAACGTTGACTAATTTTAAAGTTAAGTCACAAGTAGACAAATTGTACTTTTTATGCCAAACTTCTCTTTTAAAAATTTGATGGCTCATTTGTTTACTTCTGTTTCTGTGAGGGGTGTTTTTCTGTTTGAAATCAGTCAAAAGAACCTTAGAAATTGTTTTATTTCGATCATACTATACCTTTACTGAACTTGTTTAGCATTACATCTCAAATTCCTCATAAAGATCGGTTGTCTCATCCTAATCCTGCAGCCACAGCTAACATTATTTGCTCTACTTTTGGGTACCAGCCTGTTTCACAGGGCAGGGAATTTTCTTCTGGGAAATGTGTTGCTGCCTCTTGATGCTGAGGCACAATGCTCCAAGTGTTTCCCTTCACATGACTGCAGTATGTAAAAGAGCTTGACTATCATGCTTTTTCTTGTTACTTTAACTTACTTATTCATAATTTACTGAGTTGGATGTACATTTTTAAGCGAATAGTTATAATACAGAAAATAAACATCAGAGATCCATTATATTTAATGTGATGCTTGTTTGCTGTAGTAGTTTAAGAGTTGTTAAGGCTTAGCAAACTAATATACTCATTTAATTGTAAAGAAATGTATGAACTGATTTTATGTGAAGTTATTACACCTAAAAATTAAACTTAAACCAAAGATAATCAAATTTTGAACACAATTATCTAAGAGTCAATGAAAAAAATATGAAAGTCATTTTGAAAATAAAACAAATTAGCTTGAAATATGCAATATAAAAATCCTACAAGAGGCAGAAAATAGCACTGAACAACAAACAAAGTCTGTGTGTCCCCGCGTATCAACGTGACCACAGCAGGGCTGCTTGTATTGTGAAAGGGGATCTACAGAGAGGAAGTGACACAGCCAAACGCCTGCGTCCTCTGCTGTCTTCTCAGAAATATGAAATAATTTGTTCTACATATTAGTTGTTTGCCTCTGAGAACTTTTAGCTCTTTTCAAAGTGTGAAATAACAATTTTCTAGTGCGTTTCAGTGATTTAAGGACATTAGAAAAAGTGGACATTAAATCAAGAGATATAAATGATTTAGTTTTATATGAAAATGTGCAACTAGACAAATGCCTTCTAGAGAAAAAAGTCACAGTAACAATGACAACTATGCTTGGAGAAGTCAAGATGAACCTTTTTATTTTAGGAATATTTTATTAAGTTTTGGGCATTTGTAGTAACATCTTGGCTTGAGCTTCTTTTACTACTGGCATTGGTCAAAGTAGATGAAGTTTATAAACTCGACTGCTAACGGTGTTGAAACTTGGAGAGAAAAAAATGTTCCAACAGGACAAACACATTAAAGCTGCTTTTTGAATGGAAAAGGCAGGCTAAGATCAGGCTTCTTTGCAAAATGTGGACAATGTTCAAATGCCTTTTCTGTGCCAGAACAACCCATTTAGATTGATTCTACCAATGTTGCCACAAATGGTGGGCAAAAATCTAACTAATAGGCCCAGAAGCTTATTGACGACTACAAAAACATGTAGCTGCAGTGTAATGTGCAAAGTCACCTTTAACCTAATATTAGTTGGAGTGCATGTGTTATGGTTTGAACCTCTATATGTAATTATGAGCATGTGTGGATTAGAGAAAACCGACAGCAACTTTGAACATGTGAGGAGTGAATGACAAACATCTGACTCCAGTAAGTGTCCCAAAACAGAAATGTTCCTTACCGTCTGGTTGTCCTCGTAGAGTTTTAGATCATAGCCACTCAGCTCAACACAGAATATGATTGCAGTCACGCCCTCAAAACAGTGAATCCACTTCTTTCTCTCCGAACGCTGTCCACCCACATCCACCATCTTAAAAGTGAGCTCCTTGAAGGTGAACTTGTTCTCCACGATGCCTGTGGTCATGTCGCGGGAGCGCAGGATGTCCTCCACAGTGGGGATGTACTCGGGTGCGGAAATGCGGTCCAGGTCATTTAGGTAGTAGGCGGTGTTGTCCTCTAAGTGGTACTCGTTGGAGCGCTGAAAGCACTCCTGGACCCCCGCGTCTGCCCACAGACGTTTCATCACCCCCAGCAGCTCTGGGGTGATCTCCCCTTTGCTCTCTGCCGGCCCCGTGAGGGCGAAGAGTTGAACGGCGTCGTAGGCGCGATCGGGATTGTGAAAGTCAATCTTAAGGGTGGTGAGGGCTCGGATTATGCGGGTGAGAGAGTCGATGGCGTTGTAGAGGATGAGAGGCTTGTACTCCTTGCAGGCTTCCAGGTTGAAGCCACCACTGTGAATGATTTTCATCTGCTTAACAATGGTGCTCTTTCCGGAGTTGCTGGTGCCCAGCAGGAGAAGCTTGATCTCACGCCGTTGCCGCTGACTCTCTGAGCGCAGATGGCGGTCGATCCGCCTGGAGCGCCGAGCCGCTTCCTTCTCCTCCGAGCTCTGACGGCATCCCATGGTCCTCCACCACGTCGTTAGCACAAAGGAACTCGTGCTGCCTCTGGATGGGAAAGCAAATTATGATGAAGAAGTGGATCAATAGGAGGTGGTGGTGGCGGCGGTGGAGGAGCTGGAGACTATTTCTGTAGAGTGCAAAGGATTCAGTGAAGGATCCAGACAAGAAATCAGTGATAACACGAGACAGCAAAGGGACCACACGCAGGAGTGACTCAGGAGTATTTCATTCTTTTTCTTCAGGGGCAGTCTGTGAGTTCTGTGTAGGCAGAACCCAGACTTGTGGGATGCCCACACAGTCCCTGGCCCTGAGGTCGGACTGCCTGCTGAAGCCAACAGAGCTGGGGTTCATAGCAGGGGCTCCCCCTGAGGAAAAGCACTGGTGAAAGGCTGGGGAAAGGTTACTGTATGTCAGTAGAGAAAAGACTTGGACTTGATGCTCGTGAATGTGAAATCCCAGTCACTCTCCTCCCACATGGCTCTCGTGCTGTGTTGTAACCATGCACCTCCGTTCGATATTTAGCCAGTTTTGTTTGATCCAGGTGATGAAAACCTTTCCTCCTCTTCTTCCGTTAGATTTCTCCCAGAGGACAGGAAGCCTGCCAACACAGAACATGGAGAAAAAGATTTTATACTTTCAGTTTCAAGCAGTTTTCTAATTAGTAAATTAGGCGTAGAAGGAAAAGTCTCACCCTAAATGTGTATCGTACTTTAAAATGCCTTGATTTCAAAATTGCATTTGTGAAACTGAAACTAAAACATAGAAAGTTTTTGACAATCCGCCAAAACAGAAATGTCACATAATCACATGCCAGGTATTTTCTATGCATTGCAATTTCATGCTTGTGTTCAGGCATATCTGCTTCATTGTCCTCCTTTGTCTTCAGGCTTAAAAACAAGACTGGATGGACTCAATGTGATGTCATTTCCTTCTCTTACAGAGACACACTTCTGTTGGCGGAAGAACAGCCAGCTGAATAGGAGCCGATGCAAATTGGTGGGTTTTTAGCACAATAAAAGTCTTAAAGTATCAAACAGTTGTGTTTTATAAGTTGAGTTTGAATATGACATAGCTTCAAGAGACCAATTTGCAAAGTAAAACTTTAAATTAATGTGACTTGTCATGGATGTAGGATATAGTGACTTTACTTTAATGTTTTTAATATGAAAATCAATAAACAGAAGCAAAAATCATACAATTTTTCAACTTGTCATGGCATCCAAGCACCTAAAGAAAGCCAAAAACATATTTGTGTCCCGTTTTATACTTTTATTGCTCCAAACTCCGTCTGTTTAAACTCCCTGTAGAACACTGTTGCAAGGACAAAATTGTTTCTACATTACAAACAGTATTTTGCACATATTCAAGTTAAGATTACCATTAAAATCATAATCAGTGACAGTGGTAATAGAAAACTCCAAATTGTTATCTTTGTCTTTCTAACACACAAAATCACACAAGAGTAGTAGGTTGTGAAAGTATAGCAACAATCCTTTAACTCAAAAAGATCACAAAGCATTAAAAGTAGCTGCTTTTTGGATCTTTTACATGCACAAGGGAACCTTTTGAAAACGGTTTTGTCTGCAAGAAAAACACAGAAGCACTCCTCTCTTCCAGCGTCAAATACTAAGTAAAAACTCAGTCAGATGTTTGCACTCTTGGTCTGGTTTGTTTGTTTACCTTGTTATTAGCTTGTCAAATTTTTTTAACTCTCAGCATTGTATCTTTTCATGTACTTAAAGCCAACTGTAACTTCACGGAGATGGTAAATATTAACAAAACGTACGTATTGAAAATAGAATAAACAGAATGAAAAAGACCTCCCCGCTTATCTAAAAAAAAAGCCACAAGTAGGCTACTAAACAAACCACAGATTAGTTGTGTCTGGTTGGGAAAGGCTGGAGGAAGAATGAAGGCCGATCTCCAGCAGCATAATTTTAGCTCATCTTCTCTTCGGTAACCAACATGGCATTAGGAAGGCTTTTAGCTCCACCGATCATGCAGAAGCACCTGCACAATCAAAAATGCTAACATGACCATATGTAAAAAATAACCTCAAAACACCAGATAAAAACCAGGTTCCTAAAGCAAATTATGTCTACTGACACGAATAGATTTAATCCTTCTGCAACAGCAACAGTTAGCAGTCGCCTCATTTCTTACAAAGTAAAAATGTGGAAACCATAAAACAAATCCTACGATGTTGTGATTATATTCATTTTCATATCGGACCATTAATGCTCTTGAACTCTGTTTAAAATCTTGTTATCTCCGCACTTCTATAGAAACCCAGAAAATGAATATTTATGGTTTGTTTAATTTGTTCAGTCCTTAAGGTTAGATTATTTTGTTGTCATGTTCCAAGATTTAAAGTTAACAAAAAAATCTGAGGAGCTTAAATTATTGAGAGATATTAACCAGTAGGAAAGTTACTGATCAGAAAACTTGCCGTTCAGTTTGTGGTTTATTCAGAAAACTCCATAACATGAGTACATCGGGCCCCGCTTCCTGTATTGGAAAAACTATGCCAGTACCATGCAAAGTTACCTCCAGTGGAAACACATCTGTGGTTAGAGTTTGTGCTTCACACCACTGACTTGTGATGTTGTCATCTTACAACAAAAACATTCAGCATGAAGCTATAATCCCACTTTCATCTAGTCATCTTTCTTTATTGAAGTCACACATTGTTGCTGGTTTGGCACAGATTAAGGAGTCAACACGCAACATGTCTCTTAAGCTCTTTCTGCAATAGATAATTAACATCAATGGCCTCAATTTTTTATTTTTTTTTTCATGAAAGAAGAGAACCTCTACATTGATGTCTCATAAAATAATCAATCCAAATTATACTTACAGACAGTCACTGTGAATGAGCTAAGACATTATTTTATGTATAACATTGATAACACAATCAGTTTGTATTCTAAAGCATTTTGCAAATGTACACAACATGGGTTAATTAATATGGAAATACTTTTCTGCTTATTTAACCATACTGAATAAAAATGTCTTCTTACTACAGGATTTATGTACTGGATATTAAGTTTAATGTTACTTTTTGTTATCCATCCTGTATTGTTGATAACAAAAAAATGTTTTACACTGCTGTAAAACATTGCACCTTAAATATTAATCAGCAACTTGACCTACATATTGAGGCATTTTTCTCAAAAATGGCATGTCAGACAGTTCCTTTTAGAAATAAGTGAGTTGCAATCTGATGTCTGAAACTTATTCTGTGGCCAGACGCTCTGTTTACTGGTGGGTGAGAACTCACCACAGAGGAACAGTGGTTGCAGGGCTGGAAATGCACGCCAACCTTTAGGGGTTGTTGTTGCACACAGCTACTTAGAAACAGTTTTGCAGCCATCAAGTATTAAATACTAACAAGTGCTAGAGGGGTCTAAAAATTTGAATGCCAAGTCTTGTTTTCTTGTAATTTAAATTTAAATATATATGTATATTTTTATCAATAAGTACCATAATATTTATTTAAATTAGCAATAATATTGCTCTCAGTAAGATTTATCTTGTAAGAGTAAGCATTAGGCCTATGGCACAACAGAAACAAGTGTAGTTATTTTTTGTTGTTAGTTCATTTTACAAAGGTTATATTAATTTTAGTAAGACTTATCTACTCAGTCTTCAGAAAAATGGGAAAAACAAACATGCCAAAAATGCAGCCGTAACCCAAACAGCTAACCTTTTATAAGTAGCAGATAATGAGACCATTTTGTTGACCAAGTGCCTGTTAATTTCTGTTGTACTTCTAAAATTCTGAAATAATTTCAAGGATGATTTAATTAAAATATCCAAATAAGTGCCATAAATTAAAAATCTCTTCCTCTAATTGAATGTTTGTCATGAGATTACAAAAGAGGTGCTTACTAGTCAGGTGCTTACTGACTTGCGCTCATACCCCTAATGCTATTATCTGAGCAGTGCCTCTTCTGAATTCTTCATCTGGTCTCTTCAGCTGCAGTTCTGCGTTCACAGATCTAAACCAGAGAAGAGATTAGCTAACCATGTCGACTCCTTCAGCACCAACATGCAATCGCATGAAACCTCGTATGTTTAATCAAGATCAAGGCAGATGGCATGTAAGTGATGCAGTTTAGATAAAAGAAGCATATTTCCTTGCAGCGTTATATAAGATGATGTCTCTCACCATCACCGTGGAAAATAACAAGCCAAAGTTGGCAGGTATCGTTCTTGCTTTCGTAGAGCTTTAAGCTTCTCTCTGCTTGCCCGGACATCTGTTTGTTGTTCTGCCCTGTAATGCCAAGATGAATAAAAAATATTTGTGTGAATTTAATTTCAATAAAACGGAATTTCCTCTGCTGCAAATTCCAAGTTATTCAGTAATAAATACACTGATATTTTTCTTGGCTGAGGAACAAATGTGATATTATTCAGCAGCCTAAATGTGTTTTTAGTTGTTGTTATTGTTTTACCAGCAGTGAAGCTTAATTTCCTAATTCCCTGGGAAAAAAGTGATAGGGGTTTGCTTATATAAAAAAAATCTGAGTGGCCAAATGGAGCAGAACCAAACTATAACCAAACATCACTACACAAACAAAGCAGGGAACATTGTTTTGTAGCTTCGGGCACTTGACCACCCTTTCAAAATGCCATATCCAGCCAAACCAGTTAAAGCTCATCATTGATTCAGAGAGCTTTGGAAACACATTGAAGCTCCAAGTATACATCATTCCATGTCTCTAAAACCTGCAGCACTTGTGGTTCTGCTCTGTTTTGATGCTTAACCTCAGTAATGGCATTGGAGGTATTTTGCAAGCAGCACTCTGTCAAGATTGGTTAGCATCACAATGAATTTAGATGAATATATGCAAACTCTGCGTGTGAAAAATTAGTGGGGAAAAAAGACTGGTCCTTTGGCCACTTAGTTTGGTTCACTCATTCAGTTTCTTAGACAGATTGCAAATCCACTAATCTGAAGGTAGCAACTCACTGCATTTAGGTCTTTAGACGAAATGAAGGAATGTCGGTTCACACCGAGCATGAGAATGGGAAGGACAGAGCATTTAAGTGAAGTTTACAAAAACTGCTAACCTGCTGGCAGTTTCAAGGAGAACCATCTCCTTGGTTTACAGTGAATGTTCAGAGAAAGAGAAAATATGCAGTGAACAAGAATTGCTGCTTTCTTGATGTCAGAGTTCGTGGAAGGACTGGTAGACTGGTAAACAAAACTGAAGTTATTATCTTTGGACCTAAAGAGGAGCGAACCCGAATCAACGCACAGCATCAGTTATTACAACTAAAAACCAGCGATCAGGCCCGAAACCTGGGAGTAGTGATGGACTCTGACCTGAACCTTCAGAGCCACATTAAGACAGTCACAAAGTCGGCCTTCTATCACCTGAAGAACATCTCTAGGATTAGAGGACTTATGTCTCAGCTCGATCTAGAGAAACTCATCCATGCGTTTATCTTTAGCCGCATTGATTACTGCAACAGCGTCTTCACAGGTCTGACTAATAAATCAATCAAACAGCTGCAGCTGCAGCTGATCCAGAATGCTGCTGCTCGTGTTCTCACTAAAACCAGGTCCCTACACTGGCTCCCTGAAGCTCAGAGAATAGACTTTAAAATACTGATGTTAGTTTATAAATCACTGAACGGTTTAGCACCACAATACCTTAAGGTTCTGTTATTGTTGTACCAACCGTCTAGACCCCTCAGATCTTCTGGTTCTGGTCTGCTCTGCATCCCCAGAACCAGACGAGGAGAAGCAGCATTCAGTTTCTATGCACCACAGATTTGGAGCAAACTTCCAGAAAACTGTAAAACAGCTGAAACACTGGGTGCCTTTAAATCTCAACTTAAAATCCACCTGTTTAGAGTTGCTTATGGCTAAATTAGGGTTAGAGTGTGTGTTTTGATGTCTTCCATGTTTTTATGTCTTTAATGTTTTTAATTTCTTTTTATTTTTTTTCTACGTTTTAATGATTTAAAGCCCCCCGGAAAACGTCCCAGTTAAACAACGTTTAACTAAAGTTCTACGGGGTTTAGAGTCCCAGTAGACGGAGTTTCAACTAAAAACCTAGAGGTTGGAGTCCTTGTCAAACTGTGTTTTTGACTGAAGTCCCTGAGTGTTAGAATCCCAGTTAAACGACGTTTAACTGAAGTCTTAAAGGGGTGCTGGTTTTAAAATCTTTTTCTCTTTCTCACTGTTTATTTAATGTCACATGCTGTTTTTATTTTAATTATGTAAAGCACTTTGAAATGCCTTGCTGCTGAAATGTGCTATACAAATAAAATTTGATTGATTGATTGATTGATTGATTGATTGATTGATTGATTGATTGATTGATTGATTGATTGATTGATTGATTGATTGATTGATTGATTGATTGATTGATTGATTGATTGATTGATTGATTGATTGATTGATTGATTGATTGAGATGACAGAAGGAGGTAGCTTACTCTTTACAGCCAAGGTATTCAGAATACCATTTCTAAAGACACAGCATGTTCATCTCTAAAGCAAATGGCCGTCAGCAGCAGAAGACCACAGAACTACTGTCCACTAAGAAGGAAGTCACAGCCTCCCTAAAGTTGGAGTTTTCACGGTGGATAAACATTTCTTGGTCTAACGATTCTTGATTTCAGCTGCAACATTTGTGAGGTAGGGTCAGAATTTTTGCATAAAGATAAAACAGTCTGGAGCCATTCTGTTGGTCAGGCAAAATAAAACTCCTACTTCTCTTACTTCCTGGAACCAAACTTGTACATAAGCATAAATAATGATGCCCTCATCTGTTCAAGCTTTATTATTTGCATTAATCTCTGCATTCATTTGATGATTTGTTGGTTTGTATGTGAAATTACTGTTGGGCAACATTTGACATCAGTATTAACTTTCCATTATGCAGCCCACTGTTATTTCAAAAGCAAGATAACTATTCAGTAATATAGTTAATTGGGGCGGGGTATTATTCCCAGATCTGAGCTCTGACTTCAGATCTAATTAAAACAAAACGCTCATATGGAAAACAGTAACCTAGTATATTGCATTGCTTAATGATTTTACCACTGAACAGTGAAGCTATGACAGAGTAAGTGACAATCTAGAGATTAAATCAAATGGCTTCTCAGTGGTTGTCTAATCTTGACTTGCATTCAGAGTCCCGCCAAATAAAAACTGCATCAATGCTTGATATGTTCATGTGAGGCCAAAGAACTTTTTTTTTTTTATGAAACGGAGTGCATTAAATGCAGAATTAACAGATTAATTAAAAATATATTATGGTGGTTATGAAACATCAGCATTACATCGGTAATGCTTTTTAATTCAGCGGGAGCGGTTACCCCGGATAATTAATCTGGCTACGGAGCCAAATTGTTTAATTAATAGCCAAGGGTTCAGCCATCTAACCTAATACTTCTGGTTCTACACACATCTACATACTGGTAATTACATTATACCAATGTAATTATCTAATTAACAAAGATCATTTAATCTAAATTTTGCATGCAAAGACAGTCTTCCCAGAACCACCAAGAATAGTGGCAATTTGTCACCAAACTGAGTAAAATATTATTCAATCTCCGTTTGGCACAATCTACAGATGCAGATATACATTTTTAAAAACCATTTGCTAAAAGTATTTGTTTCTTGTTATTACTTAATATCGCAATGGAGATGTATGTTAAGTTCCTAAGTACCATTGCTGGATGGTCTAAAAACCTATGCAGCACAAAGTTTATATTGAATTGATATCAACATAATGCATTTGAAGAACATTTTGACAGATAACTGGTTTGCAGCACGCAATACTTAAAATCTAATAATCTATTTTGAAGTTCTTCTGCTGTCTCATTGATTCTTACCTTGCCATGTTAGCTGGCATATTTAAAGACACATTTTATGTGTCTAAACTTAAAGAAATGAAACATCAAGTCCTGTAATGTCTTAGCTGTTCAAATGTCATTTATGATACATTTCTGATTTTGACAATACATTTGCATTCAAATGAAAGGAGTCAAAATAAATGTTCCAGAAATGTTTGTGTCAGGATGTCACATTATGACTGTTTTTTTTTTCTTTTCAGTTCTTTTTGATCCACTGATGATCTTGGGCTGAAAATATAACTCTTTATACACAGTTCATGCATGTATTAAAGTAATTATGAGCTAAATTAATCAGAACAGAGAATAAGTCAATCTGCCCTCCTAGATGAACTAAGTTGTTGGTGTGAGCAATTATTCATCAATGTAGACAGAATGTGTGCATACCGTAGCATAAAAATAAATCCTGTTAATTTAGAGTCATTGTTAACCCATTCCTGTACCAGAAGTGCCAGAAAAAGATAGTGTTTCTCTAAGGTATGACCCTTCTCTCACTGATTGTTTTTATTGTATTTTAAAGAGAAATATTTCACAGTTTGAGTTAATGAATATCAAATTATGCACCCAACAGTTTCACAATGTATTAACAAATCGAGCCATCCTTTTTTTTTGCTCCCGTATGTCCTGCTAGCTGAAAAGAAGAGACAGTCGTGTAAGATGGTGCATGCCAGGAAGGGTGAAGACAGAGGAATGGACGACATCGCGCAATGAGGCATCTCAATCCAATATCGGAGTAGTGGAAATGTGAGAGGCACATGAGGTGGAGGCTGGTAACTTTTTATCTTCACACCTCCAGCTCCACACATCCTATCAGCTTTTCTCTCCATCACTTTCTCTCTCTCTCTGTCTCTCTCTCTCTTTGCTTACTCGCTGTTATTAATTTACCATGCTGCACATAATTACAATCACACCTTCCTTTAGAGCTCAGTACAAGCAGCGTGCCTGTGTTGTGTAACGTCCTCTCCTTTCATGCTGCTGTTGTTCGGTTGCCAGAAGATTTATTAATAACGGGGTCAATCACTTTAGACTGAATGGTGATTTTAATCCATTAGAGGTGAAATGTTATGGCTAAAACACAACACTGTATTGTGAACTGGTAAAATGCATTAGACATTGTCTGCAGAGAGCATGCAGCAACTGAAATGATCTGATTTTTATAAATCAAAATGTTCCCCACTTACAGCAACAACTATTGATTGTATTGTATTTTTTGTTTTGTTTTATTAGGAGCATAATCATTCTTTTTTTTTCATTTAGCAGCACTTTTCCACCAAGCTTTAGAAATGTGTTTTTACCTCAATTATACCTGTGATATATCACTAAGTAGCAAGTACAATTGCTTGTGTCTTCGATGCAGTAGATTGCATAATTTGATCTCAAACAAAGACAAGTTTGGAAAATTCTGTCACACTCTTGCAACTGAGATGGTATGTAAGATATAATCACTGTTTAAGTTATACAAGTGCTACGCAAATGGCTCAAGGATGAGCCACAAATTACATTTTTCTCATGCAACCCTATGCCGACGCTACGTCAACACTAATGAAAGTTCAATTACCTCACCTTTCCAAGTGGTTTTAGTGGCTGAGATTAGGTTATTAATTAATTCAACTTTCTAACTACGTGGGGGTATTTATAGAATGTGTACATAAACATTGAACATTCATGTTTAGTACTTGCTTAAAGGCTGACAAAATGACCCTTTATGAAAACACCTAATGTAAGTTATTAAATATGACTGTGTGTAAAATACTTCCTAGATGTGACAGAATTTGATACGTCACAAAAACCCTTCATTCATTGTATCTCGGCGGCACAGGAACAAGACAATTGCAATTCAATACACAATCACTTATTTATGTTTAGATAACATTTCTGCTGTAATTGCACATCTGTTTTTCTGCACAGTTATACTGTATTGTAAATAGTCCATATTCTTTAATGTTCAATACACAGGCACATACATTTTTGAAAAATGGGTTTTGACTCAGTTGCACATTTCTTGAATTGCAAGACGGATATTTTTATTTCTAATAACTGCACACTATTTTCTGTTACAATATTGCACAGTATGTTGTTGTTATTATTATTATTATTATTATTATTATTATTATTATTTGTAACATTGTTTTTTATATTTTGTTTTTAATACTAAAAACTTTTTTTGTGTGTGTGAACCTTTACACAATACTGTTTTTACACCTACAGTCAGAGCGATCATTAACAAGTTGAAAACTACTCGAGCTGTGACACAAAAGGCTGAATGAAGACCAGACTTTCTCATGACACCACACACAGTGGGGAGCATTGTAAAGCTGCTTTCTCACAGTTTTTTCAATTTGCCACTCGTGTAAAAATAGAATCAAAGAGGAAATTCAGGACTGCTTAGAGTTTTTGGAAAAAAAGAAAATAGTTATTTTATCTTCACAGACAAAGATAAAATAAACCATTTTAAAAAAATGTTTTGGGGGGGGGGGCGAGGTGTGTGTGAGTGTGTTTCCCCATTTAAACCAACCAGTTTGCATTTCAGTAGGATTCAGATGAGGAGCAGGAGGAAGAATAATGGGCTCTGCTGCGTCTGCCTGTCAACAACAACTGCTGTCTCATGTGAGTGACCAGAATGTAATCACATCTCCCACTTATGAAACACTTAACCAGTATCCATTTACACTGATCGACCATAGCTCTATGACAGGAAAAGTGACTAATTCTACTTTCCTTGTTGTTTTTCTGCCGGAGGAACTTTCTGGCAGCTCCCACCAGTCTAAACATTTTCCAACCAACCTCACACCCTGCATGACAATAGCACTAAATGGTCATTATTTTATGTCTGATGTTCTCTATATCACAAAAACCAAAGGGGGGGAAAAAATGGCCTGTTCATCGCAGATAAGCAGACAGGATGTTAGAGGAAGCAGCAAGGAGTCTGGCACCTGTGTGGGGGGAGAAAAGGACCACCATCATGTTCACTGTTCACATAAAAATTACACTCAAAGGCACGTGAGCAGCCATTTTAATCTCTTCAGAACAGCTTGGTGATGAGGAAATGTGAGTCTTTGATAAAAGCAGAGAAGTGAGCCCCTAGGGGTTTCGGCCAGTTTGTCACCATCACTTATTGTTCCTGCTTAGTTGGCCTTGGAGAGTGTCAAAAACATAATAAATGACGGAAGAGACTATTTCAGGTCTGTCGTATTGATAGATTTTGCCATTATTTAAAGACGCATTGAAGCATGTCGAGTCCCTCTAGAAAATTATGTATACAATATCCGCATACACAATAAAAAGCTGCCCTGCGTTATGATCAACAACACAACTAAAAACAGGATCCTGAAACACACGGGTACTTCATCTTACCTGGCACAACGGTATCAGAAACCCCAGGAGTGAAACAGTAGCTAATCACCAGATCTGCTGTTTGTGATAAGAGGAAACTGTGACAGAGTGAAACTGTAATCGAGCCTTTTGCCAGTATCATATTTTATATTTCTGGTTGTCATTTATAGTGTTGCATAAATAAATTCCAAAGTGTTTGGAAATCAGCACAAGAGAAGAAGACAGGCTTGTGAAACTCCAGGGACGGAAATTTACCCTGGAAGAGAGTAGAGAAGACCTCCAAGTGAGACAAGAAGCTTTGCTACAGCAAAGTTGTTAATTTATGTGCTGTCAGTAAATAAGCAATGCATTAGTAAAAAAAGAAAAAAGAAAAGAAAAACTCCTTGGAGATACAATCCCAAGCTGAAATTTCCTTTAATGGTCACAGAACTGCCTCAAAGTTGATCAATGCCCAGTTTTACTTGATCAACAGGTTAAGGCTCTTTTTTCTTAGACATATAAGCTTTAATGGTTGTCATGGAGACGTAATGTCTTCAAGTCGCCACTCTTTCCACGTTTAAAAATTAAACTTAAAAGCAATAAATATTGCTCTGATTGTAGCTGCATTGGGTAAGTTTCTGTTTTTGTGTCAACATTTTCTGATTTTTTAAGATCTATAGAATCTTTTTATCCGACTTTTATTTTGAAGAGTGGCTAAAAGAAACGAGCCTCCATGTAATGATGATACCTCAAGAAAAAGGAAATCATGGGATACAAAACAAAAATTTCAGATACGAAAATATTGTATCAATACAATATTTTCAAGCTGATATGGCAATATCAGTTTGCCAAGCTGATATTGGCAAACTCTTCAGTATCAGTTTCCCATTGTAAACGTATACAAACAACTAAGTATGTATTAAAAATGCTTCATTTGCATCTACTCTGTATAAATTACCATAGTCCAACAACTGTGGCCCTGATGACTTTGGGTAAGATGAGTTTATATGTAAAGTTATGGTGTAATTTCGAGTGTAGCTGCATTTAGAAGTCATGGTGTTTAATTAGCACCAGACAGGTGTGAACACAGAAATCTTCTCATCAGGTTATGTATGCATATGCGCTCATAAGAGTTACTATTTCAGAGCACTAACTTTTTAGAGTTGCAAAGACGATCCTAAAAAATGTTCACTGCTCAACTCACTGCCAGATTTACCAGTTTTTCTTGTATAATAATTATATTGGCGGTGAGAATTACTTTAAATTACTCATGGCATGTCAGATGAGAATAAAATAATTTTGGTGAACACATTTTCTAACAGTTTAAATGTATTTTAAATACCTAAAAAAGAGGCTATGTGGACACTTAGAAAATTACTCACAGATATTAAAATATTCTACATTTTTCTCATCTTGCATGTTTTTGCTATAAAGGACATGCTTACATTTACTGCTGAAATAATTATCATTTTCATCTAAACCACATCCAAGTAACCATAAATTGTGGAATTACTGAAACTGACCTTATGAAATAAATAATCTTTCTTTCAGGCAAAACCAGGAAAGAATTTATTTGACGTGACTCAGGCAGTTATATAAACCTTAACTTTACTTTTTTTTGTTTGTTATTCAATCAGTTTGTTTGCTGGCATTCATTCCAGCTGCATTCCACTAATGTCTAGAGCCCAAGAGCAATGCTGAGGGGAAGTTTTAGATCCATTTTCTACCAGACAGAGTAGTGGAGATGAAACTAGTTTTCTGTTTTTAAGACCTTCTGTTAAGATGGAATTTTTTAGCAAACAAAATCTTGATGTGTCACACACCTTTTGCAGGCTTAAACCAATATCAGTTTGCCTCGAAAAGTCACAAGCAAACATGGAGAGTCTAGAATTGACAACTGACCCCTTCCTGTGATAAGCAGAGTCATGTGAATCAGAGTACGCGCAAGGCAGAAACGGACAAGATAACACAAATCATGAGCATGGATGGGTTCACTGAGTTTTGCAATGAAAGAGAAGGAAGTTGTAAATTATAAGGTAGGCGGTCAGCAGGGCGTGATGCAATTTGTAAGACCAGATCTTCTAAAGCTGTGATGCACTGGAATGTGAGACAAAGTGCAGACTGTCAATTTCATGCTGTGAGTATCAGACCAATAGATCAATCTCACCTCAGCGCCAATTAACAGAGGTCTTACACACAGAGCTGCATCATGTGAAACTGCCTGTAAACTTAAACGGATCACATTGATGCTGAAAAATCCCCCCAACCAACTCGCTGCTGTTCGTATTTGAGTTTAGCAGAGCAAGCTGTCCAAGCCAGAAGGCCTGAGTCCGAGTGATGAGTCAGAGCTTCATGTTCTCTCTACTTTACGTCACAATTTTATGAGATGTAGGTCGCAGCAAGAGCGATCTTTGGCTCCATTCAGCGGCTTATATTTTGCATTTGATCCAATGACAGCTGACTCTGGACCTTCTCTATTTGCAGCAAAAAGAAGCATCAAGTCCGGCCAACTAGAGAATCAATCTAGTCACATGATAAAATCAAGATATCGGCCAGCATTATTACTTGTAAGCTAATAATGGAAATATGTGAAGTAGTTTAATTCTAAAAAAAAATAAGTATTCCAGATAAAATGAGATATTTAACTTTAACTGTCCACACCGCTGCAAGTCTTAAAGATCCACTATGATGGTTGTAGTTAGGTTTTCCTTTTTTAGCCTGATATTTTAAGGACTGCTCGTCTAGCTAGCCAAAACCACTAGTTAACATGATCAATGAAAAAGTCCCAAGTTATTCAGTTATTTAGTACCAAGTAGAAAAAGTACACTAAAACAGAGTAACAGGTAACACACACACATATTGTAAGCACTGTACAAATGCCTCTAGTAGCTAAATGTTAGCCTCCTGTCAAACCTTAGTGGAAATCTTTAAGTAAAGAAAGTGCAGAAGTCCTTCCAGGGCCTCCATGGAGAAGAAGGAAGATAGTAACAGTTTCATCAATACCTTTTTAAGAAATTTGAATTGGTAAAATTTAAATATTTTACAGTATTTATGCTCTGAGACATATTTTATTGGACATAATGCTGATGATTCACTGATTTTGGGCTTGAATGACACAAATATGCTGAAGTATGGTCAGTGATCCTACAAGACATCACTTGCATGTTTTAATTTAAAAAGATCTGCGATTTACTACAAACGCTTTCTGACTTAAAACAGGTCTACCATGTCAGTTTCAGAGCTTAACCCTGCCATAAATTATGTCTTTAGATATCCAATTCCAGTCACCAATAGAACTCTTCTTTCCTTTCGGTCAGCAGGGGTGTCCAAAGTCGGTCCTCGAGGGCCGGCATCCTGCATGTTTTAGTTCTCTCCCTAGTGGTAGTAACAATCTCTTCAGCAAGTCAATGTTCCTCTTAGGGCTCTAATGAGCCATCATTTGATCCAGGTGTGCTAAACCAGGGAGAGAACTAAAACATGCAGGATGCCGGCCCTCGAGGACCGACTTTGGACACCCCTGGAGTATAGAGGGTCAGGATTGATACACATAGTAATTGCTTTTGCTGTTGATCTGTGTTCCCAAATTGCAGCAACAATCCTTCAGGAGGAGAAGCTAAACAGAGACAGTCGATATTAACTCAATATTTCATTATTTGCCATTTGTGCATGAAACTTGCAGTCCAGGCCTATTAGAATTTTTGTCCAGAGTATATAAATATCTAAAAGCTCTTGACAAGACGAGGAACATGAACACACATTTAAAAACAAATACTCAGCAACTGCAACAGGTTGGTTATGTTGAAAATATTGCACAGTTAAGAGTGTTGCACATTTCCTGAAAGGTGTATCCACTTAAATGCAGAGAAAAAATGTGGTACAGGTAAGTAAAGCAACACTGAGAACTTAATTTCTGATATTCAGGAGCCCATAGTTGAAATACATTAGACAGGCATAAAAACTGTCACTGGCCACTTTTAAAGTACAAGTAACAGTTTTGGCTGGTGGTGGTGTGATGATGTGAGTGAGATTTTCTTGCCAAAATTTGGGCCCTTTAGAAACAATCAAGAATCATTTAAACATCACATTGTACCTGAGCATTTTTGTTGATTGTGTCCATCCCTTTACGACCACAATGTCCCCATCTTCTAATGGTCACTTTCAGCACAATAATGCATCTTACAAAGGTCAAGTCCTTTGAAATAGGTTTCTTGTACTCCAGTAGTTGCCAGATTGCAATCCAATAGAGAAAATAGGGATGTGATGAAACAGATTATGGATATGAAATCGGAGCTCCAATCAATTTATTTATCCCAACAACATTGCTAAAATGTTCCATCATTCTGTTCTTCTTGACCCGATATTATGTGCTGCTCACATTGTTGAATAGATAGTTTATTGAACATTTTCTGAGTGTTTTTCTTACATGGTGCCCTGTGTGGGGACTTTAGAGCAAGATTGCCATATTACTGTACACATGCAAGGACACCAACTCGTTCCCCATGCCAAACAATGACAGGCTGTGTTTTATTCCTTCCACTCCCCCCTAAAAACAGTGAGCTGTTTACAGGGTGGGGACTGGTTGGGGGTGGTGGAGGGGTTCTCTGTATGCTAGATGCTTTTCATGATAATGCTCCGTTTAATGCTCCTGATCTCAGTGGCTGTGTACCCTTTTCTACGATCCAGTGGGTCACACTGAGTCACAAGGCCGACCAGTGATGACAATGGCATGCTTGTGTGCAGACTGAGCTATGGGCAGCCCGTCTGATGTGAAGACATGAGATTGTTCATGGTAGACAAGTGAATACACGTATCTGTTTTCCCACTGCAAGCTGCATCATGTAGAGCAGAGCAGCTCAAGTTACATGTACCTAATCTTTAGTCAAACTCTCTTCAGTGAGTTATTAATTTGTGTCTTGACAGATAAGACAAATGCTTCCTGCAGCAGAAAGACATTGTGGTTCCCAGACACTTGCTGATTTCTCCGAACTACAAACTTATCTGTTTTCATGATTTAATAAGCGGAATAGAGGAAAGGACAAACTTCAAACGCCGAGGCAGATCCAGTAATACAACTGTCATTAACCCATTCAGTGAGCTTCATTAGATTAGGGCTGTGACGACAAAATGAGAAAAGCAGCTTAAAAGTAGGTGCTTCTGTAAAAATCCTTATGGAATAATGGCATGAAAAAGCATGTTCTCTTACAGGCTCCTTTTGTTTTTGCTCGTTTGTGTGTTTCAGATGAGCGTGAAGTAGTAGCATAATGTTCAGATCTGAAGAAGTTTAAGAACAAAGGACAAACAAAGTCATCAGATAGTTGGAAAGGGTTCCAAAGCAAGTTTGAGACGTCAATGAATGACTTCAAGAGCCACTATCCAAAAATCAAGAAAAAATGGAACAGCAGTGAACTTTCCCAGGAGAGAACGACAAACAAAATTACCAAAATTACTCGACATCTACTCCAGAAAGCTGACAGGAATGTTGAACACTAACTAATGCGCTGCAGTCTTGTCTCAATTAAGCAATGTTTTTTAACATTTTACAAATAAATTGAAACTTGCTACAAATGGCATCTATTAAATAACGTCACGACCAAAATCACTGTTGAAAAAAAACCCACTAGACCCATCTTATCGACACATATTTATAAAACAAACAGGATATGTGATAGTCCGATATGTTGAAGCTAAATGAGAATATTTGCCTATCAGTTAATGGCCTTAAGCTCAGGCATACTTGGATAAAGCAACAATGCAATGATCCGAAGCACAGTTTGAGGAAGTCAAACTGAAATAGCTAGAAAAAAATGACTGTAGAGTGGCCTACTTAAAGTCTAGGTTTTAATCTGATAAGATGTTGCAGCATGATCTTTAAAGAGGTCATTCATACTCAAAATCTCTCCTTCTACAGCAAAGACCGACTTCCATCAAGAGCTTGTTTAAAGTAGAGCCAAGTTTGTTTGTTTTTTCACAAATGAAATCTTTTGCAAATATTTTTTTATTTAGTCTAGTTATCCTGATATTAAAATTAGTTTGAGGATTTGAAACATTTGATTGTGAGAGAAAAGTAAAAACTCTAGAATCTAGATTTCTACAACACTGAACACATATATCTCTGTTTGTGCAAAGGCAGTTTGAGTTGTTAAACATCAAGCATTTCAGGATTGATATTAACATGATAATGAAGAGAAATAATAAAATGTTAAAGGGCAGTACTGAAAACTACTTTGCATTTGGTTTTATATATATACATAACATTACTAAAACGTACATGGTACAAGTTAATAACACAATATGTACATAGGGGAAACCGCAGCCCAACTGAGAGTGTATCTAAAAACACCTGATTCTAAACATTTGTACATGTTGGTTGTGGGCGTGTTTGTCTATATTTGGTTTCTCCATAACAATGTTCAGTACCGGGTGTGGGGAACCACAGACCTGCCCTCCAGGACCTGAAGCAGACATGAGAGAGACCAAAGCCACAGACATCCAGAAGGCCCCTGAGCACGGAGCCCCGGGAGCATCATCACAGGGATAACCGCATCCCCCCTTCCAGAGCGGAGGAACCCCCCAGCAGCCACAATGCAGAAGCCCCAGGGGCCACAGTGACAAGCCCCCAGGCTCCACTGGCAACCAGCTATGCTGGAGTAGATCCATCCATGGACACAGAGTCCCACCACACCCCAGCAGACTGAAAACTCATATACCCAAGCACCAAACCTTGAACACTGAGACTCATGAATGCAAGGAGAGGCAACAGCCCCTGCATGGGGGGCGGTGGACCCCGTATTTAATGGGGTCTTTAATATTTAAAGAACCAAGATGATCCAGGAAAGGGGGCAGTGTAAGACCCAAACTAATAGATAAACAACCACACTCAAATACAACAACACATTCCCACCCTCATGTGTTCACAAAGACTTTTACGTCCACTCACCCAACGTACGCGCACACAAAATGTGGACCACTTTGATTTTTCTTTAACCCTTGCCAGTGGAAGGCCACAGCTCGCCCTCATCTCCCCCCTCCCTCTCTCCTCCACCTCCTTGTTGTCATATGACTGCTGTTATGTGTGTGCAGTGGAACACAAAGTTTCTCTGTTAGTCCCCTCTGCTCTGCCCTCTCATCACTCAGATTTGAGAGCTGGAAGTAAGGCCGTCTCGCTCAGCAGCAGCGGGAAAACAGACAGGCCCCTGTGTGCAAGTACCAGCAACGATTAGAAAGGAGGGCAAAGAGACAGGGAGGGATGAATTGAGCCCGTGTTGTTTTTATGTAACACCAAAAGATAACCTAATCCTCGCTTGTTCACACAGATCCCACCCACTGCCAGTCCTAAGATTTAGTTCAATTCAATAGGCGGCCATCCTTGTGGATGTTTAGCTGTTGTACTGCCTTGTAAAAGTGTTTATGACTCTTGAACGTTTTGGAGTTTGTTCAGCATGGGTTTCTAAATTTTTAACAAATAAAAGTCTAAATTTTGCCCTCCATTTGTATTCCTTGTACTACCTTCTTTCAATGTAATTGCAGTCTTTTTGGGGATGTCCACTAACCTTCTACCTATATAAATGAAATGATCATACTTCCGCCCAAATAAATCAGTTCAAAAGCTCATTGCATAAAGCAGAGTTCTTCAAATCCAGTCCTCCAGGGCCAGTCCTGCAGGTTTTAGATTTGTCCCTTCTTCAACACACACAAATAATTGGGTCATTAACACAACTTTGGAGAACTTGACTGCTTACTAAGGAAGTAGTTTAGGAATTTAATTCAGGAATGTTGGACAAGGGACACATCTAAAAGTTGAAGGCCTGGATTTGAGGACCACTGCATTTGATACTTACATGACTTCTGAAGCTAAATGCTTGCATGCACTGGATCTCATTTGAGGTTGTCAGAGTTTCGTGCTTTTTTTTTGTGCTGGTTTATCACACAAAATAACAGCAGAGCACATAAGAGTTTGTAACTTGACTTAATGTTGTTGTAACTTGATAAGACGTGTGATACTGCAAGGGCATGAATACCTTTGTAAGATAAACAAGGTTCAGGTAAGTAATTTAAAGCCCTATCTCTGTGCTGATGTCCATCTAAGAGAAAAGGCTGCCAAAACACGTCTTCATGGCGATGACACTTTGTCCCAGTAACTGACTGGGATTGAAGACCCAAAACAAACAGAGGTGCTGTGCCAGCTAAATCAGAGCAAGGGGCTGTCATTCCACTTTGAATAATAAGTTTCTCTGTGGTTTGACTCATTTTATATGGTGTTAAAAATAAACTTTAACATAGCTCTATTCCTGCAGAAATGTCAAAGATTTCTTAGATAATTCTGCCGTTCCCTCTTGAGGAAATGAATGACATCTCAGATTAATCATTTTATTAAGTAGGTAGCAGAGGGAACTAAGCCTGGGCCCCTTGGCACTTTACTGTAATAGAGCTGAGTTTAATTGTCCGAGCTGCTGGTGTGCTCACCTACGAGGTGAAAAGGAAAAACAGCCTAAAGTGCACTGGTCTGTGACATTAAACTCCTCTGTGCAAGAATTGCTTCCTCAACAAGCCACTGCCTCTTTAAAAACCCAAGTCTGTCTCTTGTGATTATGTCACACAGTTTAATGGAGGTTGCAAGCAACAAAAGAGGTGAGAGGAGGTCAAAGTCAGCATATGGTTTGCCACACCAGAAACTCCTTAAATTGCAGCACGCTGTCCAGCACCAGTTCAGCAAAAAGAACCATAATTTGACTGATTTAGTTGGAGGAAAGGTTCGTTTATGTGCAGTGCAGTGTTTTCTTTTCTTGGTGGTTTGGGCGGTTGAATCTATGTCAGAGTACTTCTGCTCGCAAAAACTTTAGATAGAAGCTACCAGGGTGTGGTGACGGGTTTCATGACCCTTGAGAAGCGCAGACATATCGCATGTTGTTGAATGTTGTGATCACTTTAAACCCAGTGTCACTCAGGACTTCGGTTTTATGCTTATCATAGAAAATAAGGACATTCTTGTTTGATTTTTTTTTATATCAATCCTTTGTTGCAACAATTCTTCTTAGTAAATCATTTACTGATCTGGATTCTGTTGATTTAGCTTTGAATGGTGCCATATTTTTAACAAAAATGCAATCTAGGATGAAGACTGCACTTGTGAAAAGCTTGCCAAGCCCTCTATGTCAACGCCTTACTTCCTCTTGAAAGGTGTGGGGGGGTTTTTTGGGATACAATATTCAAATTTGAAAAACAAGACAGGCTGACAATTTAACCATTTATTCCATTTACAAGCACAAGCCTGAGAAGCACTTGGAAGAACCACATGAGAGCCAGACAGCTCCTCGTCATGCTGGTCACCAGCCAGGTCAAACACTGCTGAAGGGTGGCCTCCCATTTTTCAGCTAGCATTTGTCGCGAATCAGTCAAACCTGGTTGTGCTGGACTTTTTAAAAGCTGAAATTTTGCATCTTTTAACATGAGGCTCCTTGAAGTTGGTACTGTTTATCGCTCAGTGACCCACAGTAGAAAGATGTGATATGACTGAGTTTATAGAGGAGTCAAAAGCTGAAGATCTTTTACAAAAGATAATTGTCATGTTTGTTGCTCGTGGGGATTTTTTGTCCATCAATGTGCACAAAATTGTGCTGCATTAGACTCGTGACAGCATCATGTGCCTGAATTGACAAATACTTATGAGGACTGTAAATGCACAAAAACGTGTCATATTTGATGCTGTTACAAAAGAAACACTATAACATAATTCAGAAGGTTACTTCAGTCTTAAGGAGTAATGGTTAGGTGGGGTAGAGTTGGAATCGCCTTAAACTCAAGTGTGATGTAATTTCCAAATCTGACCTCAAACTTCTGTGACAAAGTAAACTCGCCATGAAAACATACTGACAATTAGTGCTGGTCTGTAGCAACACATATATTGTTCTATAAGAAAATAGCACAAAGTTGAAGGAATATGCTAACAGTGGACGGCTAACAACTGTGAATTTGTAATTATTTTTTGACTACAAACTCACAAATATGAAATCTTTCTACAAGTAAGGAAACTGTCACTGATAATAAATTAACAGAGATTCACTTCAAGTTATCTAAATTATCACTTTAAGATGTGTTCTTCTTTGTCCTTCCATTGAATGCTTACCAACCCATCAATAAAACATTATTTCAGCTACATGGAAGCTGAAATAGAAAGCAAGATCTTCACCAGATAAAAACAAGAACACAAACGGTTGTTTGCATGTTAAACAGCTAACGTTGTGCTACCACTTTATCTTCCAGCTGCTGTGTTTCTGCCCACAGATTTTGTATTTATTCCAGTAACTGATGTGGCCACAACATATTTACATGATGGCGCTATGAAGGATCTGCAAAATTAATTACACAAGTACTTCCAAGAAAGTGCTAACATTATTGCACTTCATCTCAGTTGTGTATTTTGGAAAAACAAAACCATCCATCCATCCATTTTCTGTACACCCTTGTCCCTTAGTGGGGTCGGGAGGTGCTGGTGCCTATCTCTAGCTAATGTTCCAGGTGAGAGGCGGGGTCACCCTGGACAGGTCGCCAGTCTGTCGCAGGGCAACACAGAGACAGACAGCCATGCACACACGCACACATAAGGAGAATTTAGAGAAACCAATTAACCTGACAGTCATGTTTTTGGACTGTGGGAGGAAGCCGGAGTGCCCGAAGAGAACCCACACATGCACAGGGAGAACATACAAACTCCATGCAGAAAGACCGGGGCTGGGAATCAAACCCAGAACCTTCTTGCTGCAAGGCAACAGCTCTACCAACTGCGCCACTGTGCAGCCCAGGGGAAAAAAATAATAAATTTATATAACTGTATTCAATATTATATTGTTAAGGCAAAAGCTCTCTTATTGTATTACCTCCTTGCAGCTTAAGTAAACAGAATTGGGTCTTGTCAGGTCATATTTCCTCTACAAGAGGTAAAAGTAAACAGTTTCTAACAGGCATTAGCTGGTATAACGTTCTCATGGTATAATAACTTTGAGTAAAAGCATCATAGGTATCAATAATACCACAAAGGTTTCAGGCAAAAATGCATACCATGATCTCATTGTGAGCTGCACAGTGGTTCAGTTGTTTGCACTGTTGACTTGACACTGTCAATGAAGGTCACGGGTTCAAATCCCGGTCAGGTCATTTCTGCATGTTCTGCATGCAAAGGTTCTTTTTAGCAGTGTTTCCCAACCCTGGTCCTCCCAGTATACTGCCCTGCATGTTTTAGGTGTTTGTCTGCTTCAGTACACCTTATTTCAATCTATAGCTGATTAACAGGCTTTGATTGAACTACAATCATATGAAACAGGTGTGCAATAGCAGGACAACATCTAAAACTTGCACAGCAGTGTGCATGGAGGGTCAGAGCTGGGAAACACTGCTCTATAGGAAGCTCAACTTCCTCCCATACTCCAAAATATGTATGTTCAGTTACATGGTCTTTCTAAATTGCCAATAGGACTGAGTGTGCGTGCGTGCGTGCGTGCGTGCGTGCGTGCGTGCGTGCGTGCGTGCGTGCGTGCGGGGGGTGTATGTGTGTGTGGTTGTTTGCCCTACATGTCTCTCTGTTGCCCTCTCATGCACCAACAAACTGTTCAAGCTGTACCTGCATCCTGTCCAATGACTGCTGGAGAACGGTGTCAACCCTTCTACAAATGGCCTGTACTTGCATAGGCCACTGCACTTTACACTACATTCAGTCATTCACCCATTCACATGCTAATAGTGGAAATGTACTGGATAGTAGCCACAGTTGCCAGGCACCAGCACCACCAGGCTGTCTGAACAGCACCAGCAGACAAGGCGGGTGAAGGTCTCAACAACTGAGACACACAGAGCGGGGACTCAAACCGGCAACCTACTGATTATGGATCAAACTCTTACCACCGCTGACAAGGTATAGACACTAAGTGGATGGTCACTCCAAGTGCTTTTATCAAACACAATTAAACCTGTGGGTTACCAAATGAAGTTTTAAATTGGTGTTACCTTGGTGAGAATAAAAGGCGTGTTAGTGTTCAATTCTTGATTATCTGTATTTTAGTGGCTCGAAATATGTCAAAAAAGTATTTTTTCTCTGTGAGTAGGTAATGCTATAGTAGGGCCATGTACGATATCAGGAAAACATTTAATTAAAATACTGTTCCTACATATTGTGACAACATAGATTATAATTAACCCACTATTTTTATAACTTAATATAATTAATTGCATAATATAATTGCATTTACAATATAAGAAAACCAGTTGTTGCATTCTAATAGTCCTTATCAGTTGCAATATTGCACACAATGTTTTGACGACTTTTGAAACTTGATATATTGTCCGACAGCAGCTAAGCAGCGGGCAGCACTACCTTCAAAACTCTAGTCTCTTTGCCACTTTCGTTTGCATCTCGTCAATAAAACCGTTGGAACACTGACAGAGAATGTTTGCACTTGTGAAACCTTTCGTTTATTGCACCTTGAAATACCTCGGTGTCAGTAACCATCCCAAGCCCAGTTTCTAATTAGAGCTACATTATAAATTTAGCCTAGAAGATTAATGTTCCTGTCAAGTCCCAATGTTCCCTAATCACCAATATCCCAGAGGCTTGGTAAAGGTGTCCAGTGTGTCAAATTTGATGGACTCGTTGAAGGAGGTTGTGTTTTCCACTGTCTTCGTCTTGATTCAGGGATGTCTCAGGGCCTCGGTTGGACAGATCGCTCGCCAACTCATCTAGCGTTCTGTGTCACATGCTCAGCAACGCGCTGCCTTTCCACCACCATGAAATTATCACCACCACCCTCCGCCCCCTCCACCTTTATCCCCCTCTCCACACCCGCCGACCCTGCCTGCTCATCCATCCAATCTGTACCAAATCTTCCATTCCTTCTTTTCTCCCTCTTGCTCTCTGCTGCATCAACCTCCGCCCCTCTGCCCCATCTGCCTCCCTACTGTTAACCCCCCTCCCTCCAGCCCCTCAACCGCTCCCTTGCACAAGCTCTCTCTTTTTTTCCCCTCTCTCTCTCTTTCTCTTGAGTGTGTAAGGCAAACACACACACACACACAGAGTGTACACAAACACACGTTCTTCTGGTGCCACACAATAAATCCCAACCCCCACTGGAAAATAAAATACAGTAAAGCTCTTGTAAATAGGAACGACTGTGGAGATACAAAATGTCACAACCGTCCTGCTTTTTTCTCTCCCACTGGGGTAACGAACATGCGCTGCGCTTCCCATCTACCCCCTCCCGTCCTCTTCCCCACATCAAGATTTACAGTAGATCCATGAACAGCTGGACACAAGTAAACCAAATGGATTATGGTTCTAGAAGGAGATTGTTATTAATCGATGCAATTTGGCTCCCCGCAAAAAGGAAAACATGAAGCTTCACTCGCAAAATCTCACGGCGATTCCAGGGCCTCGATTTTGCCGTCTTATCCCAAACTCCTAGGGATCTGTGCACGTTGGCTGTCTGGTGAAGCCCAGCTGTGCTCAGCACCTGATTGTGTGATGGCGGGTTTTGTGCTCCTGTTTCCCTCCCTGTTTGTACAGCTTATGGCCTGGACTGATCACATCCATGCACGCACACACATGCACACATCTTTGCTGCATCCTCCACTTGTCCTACATACAATATTACGTAAACTAAGCGCCGTATTCACATAAAGGCATTCTATAAGAATCAAAGATGCTCTAGGGAGATGATGAGTCAAATTGCAAATGCAAGATAGCAGCGTCCATTGGCACTGAGCTAAGAGGGTGGAGGAGGGGATTGGACAGCCCGCCTGGCTGCCTTAGTGCCATCTCTGAACATCTCACTCCCCATTTTATCATTCTGCTTCAACAGAACGGCCACAGTGAGATCCCATTGTGCAGATAAGAGAAAAAAGGCACAGTGAGAGCGGCTTACCGTGATCTCAAGCCAGCATCCGTTTACAAAAGGATACTGCAGACAAGCCCTTGCAGGGAAAGGAGAAGGCTCAGTGCAATCCACCTTCAGTGCCTCTGCTTCATCTTCATGCCGTCCTCATTTTCACTGCACACACAAAGTATGCCTCTCACTCTTTCTCTCTCTCTCTCTGTCTGTCTGTGTGCGTCTCTTTCAGCGGCCCTCTTCCTCTGTCTTCTAACCGTCTGTGTTCTGTATCCTCTCTTGCTTGCTCCAAGGCAGTTGAGACACTGCAGCGATGGGGGTGGAGGGTGTGTGTTTGAGTGTGTCGGAGAAGGAGAGGCAGAGAGAGGGAGTGCAGGGCAGAAACAGAGGGAGGAGTCAGTGAAGATAGAGAGAGAGAGGGAGAGAGAGAGAGAGAGAGGAGGTCAGGATTAAATCATGAGAGTGACAGAGAAAAGGGGGAAAGCACACGTTGATGGTTTCAGCATCTTTGTTTCGATTCTTGTTCTGGCTGCCGGGGGGGAGGCTGACGGCTCGGTCGAAAACAAACCATCATCTGTTCTTTGAGGGTGTAATATTCTTCATGACAGGGCCAGCAATATGTTTGGTTGTGATTTCATTGATGAGTGAAAAAACATGCAGGACAGGGAGAGGAGGGAGGAGGAGGGCACAGGGAGGGAGGACAAACATGACGACAAAGGAATGGGAGGGGGATTGGATGATGGTGTAATGTGCTGTTTCCGTGCCAACTGTTTCTGTGACAGTGAGACCACTTCCTTTATTGCTATTGGCTATACCCAGGAAATGATAGAGGCTCGGGCAACATGCCACGCGGTGGTTCCCTGTTCAGTGTGCCTTACTGTTGTAGATCATCTCACATTAAACAAATTTACCTAAATGAAGTAACTGCTGGAACATAACAAGCAGTTCCTCTTTCCCTTTACATGTGTAAAGAGTCTCCTCCCTTATTTATTTTACTCACATACTCAAACAGACTATCCAGCAGGAACAAAATCCCCAGTTTGTTCAGAGTGTGTGGTGTAATGCAATTGCCTGAACACCGACCCTGGTGTCATAAACTATGAGATAATTAATCGGCTAAAGGCCAGAGCAAGTACGCATCTGGTGGTGGGGTGGGGGGGTGAACAACTTGCCTCACACTGACCTTTCATCTGGGTCTTTTTGGGATGTTTGACAAGCAGGTGTTGAATTATTCGCTCACTGCTACATGGTTGCTTTAGCTCTTATTCCTTTTTGTTATTTTCAGTGGGTTAAAATCATCTCACTTCTGCTTTAGTGACGATTCAGTGCTGCACAACAATATTTGGTTTCAGTGTGAATGGAGCAGGAACATCTGAGAAGACAGTGAGTGACTGAAACTGCAGTGTTTCAAGTAGCAAATACAAACCGAACACATCCTCAACTTTTAAGAGTGTGAGAAGAACAGTTACTTCAATTATGCTCAGTTCAAAACATTCATTCAAACATTATTTGAATGTTATCTTGTCCAAATAAGATAACATTTGAATAGCCTTGACCCTGTAAAACTTAGTTTTGTCAACTTATGGTCTTTAGTTGTTGATATCTCCTTTTGAAATGTCAAACTTTTGATAAGGTGCTTCTAAGACTGGAAATCATTAGGTTGAAATTTGCATTCAAGTTTAAATGTAGCCTTTCTGTACCATTTCCAACTTGGGACTGTAGCATATAGTATAACACTGTTTTGCTTTATGTCACTACATGGACGGATGTGCGAGCTGCCATTTTATTTAACTAGTTATTAATTCAGCTACCTGTTGAGCTGTAAGTAAATAAAGGGAAAGAAGATGTATTTAAGCACACGTTGGGCCATGTTTATTTTCTAAAAGGCAGATATCATTGTATTAAAAAATAAAAAAATTATGACAGATAAATCTCAACTAGAATTTCTATTCCTTTTCAAAGCACATAAGTGATTTTAAAACACACTGAAGGAGCAGTTGGAGCCACACTTCTGAAAAACAAAAACTCTCTACTACAGAGGATTTTGTCTGAAACACCGGAGGCGGCTGGCCTGTTGCTGTAAATAGAAAACTGATTATTTCCTTGACAAGGCATATCTATTACTAAATGGATGTGTGGATGTTTAGTGGCAACGCAGAAAAGGAAGGACCTTGAAGAAGTAAATAATGAGAATGCATTCACAACCAGCTACAGCCTCTGTGTTGGAAGCGTTTTGCCCCATATGAAATAATTGGAAACTCAGCTCTGAGGTAAACATGAGGCTGAGGGATGAGAACACAAGTTATGCTGCAGCTATGACAGACTATTCAGTCAATTGCTAACCATCAATCTATCAATTTCTCCATCCTTCAGTCAGCGATTTTACATATATGTTTATATATATAAACACACACACGCACACACACACACACATATATATATATATAATTTTTTTTTTATGCAGTTTTACAAATCTTTTGATTTTATACATAGAAATGAGTACAACTAATAGAAACTACAAGCCTAATACAAGTGAAAAGGAAAAGCTGTGAAATTACGATCCATGCCCTTTTAGGAACCGGTTTTCCTCTTGAAAGCTTCTCAAACTTTCTCTCTGGTGTTTGGTAAACAACCTTTGACTTTTATTTTTGACCTCCTTATGTTAAAGGTCACTTATCCGCCCTTCACTGAACAACTCCTTAGACTACCAGAAGACTGTGAAAACCACTCAAACCTATTAAAATACATGAAATCACTGGAAACAATGGAGTCAAAATACCTTGTTGTTTAGCTCCTCCTTTCCACAAACCTGAATCAGCTTGTAAGTGAAGAACAAAATGAATCCCATTAAACACAGAGTACCTGTGAGTTGCGTTACTTATTTAATTATTAAAGCACAGCAGGGGGTTTCCTCTAAGTATGTGTCAGAAGTTAGCAGCAGCTCAGACTTGTCTGCCGAGTAACCTAAGGATATAATAAGGCGCCGTTCATTTTGGCCTGAACTTCTGTCTAAAAATGGCATCTGTGTGACTCTTTTGATCCCTGTGTCCTCCTTAACATCTCCTTAAGTTTTTCTAACTCATCCCATACCTTCACCATCCTCTTTTGTCTCTTCAGGGTTGCTTCTGTGTCTCTCCCAGCATCCCAGCTCCCTAATCCTTAATCCTTTAGAAATCGGTCGGGCAGAACGAGCCAGCTTTGATCAGACTCTCAGATCACGCGTGCTAATATTGTCAGCGCACCCGGATCTCACAGACAGAGCCCGGAGCCCGGGGGGAAAGCTTCAAACAGTCGTTTCCCTCCCCTGGACTCTGCTTGGGCAGGAGAGGCTGAACAGCTCTTGCAACAGCTGACGGCTAAAGGCGCCGTCTGGTTGTGTTTTTATTCAACAAAGCAAACTATTGTGACCCAACTCTTTTTTTTTTCTCCACTGCTAACACCTGTCTTGGTGAACTAAGAAGCCAGAAGTGGGAAATTAGATCAGAAACCTGCAGCTGAGAATAGAGATGTCTTTTTTTTTTTTTGTGGGGGGTGTTCCATAAAATCAACCTCAGTAATTCCCGTTAATCTGAAATCTCATTAAAATTACCTCCTCCCTCTTTGAGGATCGCCCTTTCAAAGACTGCCAAAGTCAATAGACATTATCTTAAAGAGCATGTTTTAAAACTACAACTCATTAGCAGCGTGCAGGTTTTACATGCATGCAGTTTTTTCTTCTCTCCAGAGTTTGCAAAAGTAGTCAAACCCTTTGACCTTTTTACGTTTTAGCCATGTTACAACTACAAAATTCAATGTGTAATGGGGTCTTATGACAGACTAACAGAAAATTGATTATTATTAGGATGTGGAACGGAAACATTACATGAGTAAGACCAACTGCGAACATACTTTTTCAAATTCTACCCCAGACTCAGATGGATTTAGGTCAGACCTTTGACTGGGTCGCTCAAATCCTGTGAATTGTTGAATATTGTTTTCTGGTTGGAAGGTGAAACTCCAACCCAATCTGTTCTGCAATGTAACCTCTGAAAGGGTTTCTTTCAGGTTTACTTTACTGTCTTCCCTTCAACTTTTGACAGAACTTTGTCATCCCTACTGAAGAACAAAACATTCCCACAGCATGAAAGTGTCATCACCTTATTTCAGTGGGAGTATAGCACATTGGGACGTACATATAGCGTTAATTTTATGTCAAACAGTGTGGGCCAACCAGTCCCGCTCTGGTTTTATCTCTCCTGTATTGTATGTGCCAGACTTTAAACAGTGCTTCATTAGGTGTTCTTTCAAAAATGACTTCTTACTATCTTTCCTTGCCAGACTTTTTTTAAGAGGTCAAAACTAGGAAATATTCTGTTAACAGATTCTCCCTCTCAAGCTGTGGATCTCTGCATCTCCTCCAGAATTGTGGCTGCTTCATTTCTCAGTGTTGTCCTTCTTCTGCCTATCAGTTTTAGGACGAGCATGTTTGCTGTTAAGCCATTCTGCTCACACTCTGTTTACTAATTCGGTCACTTCTGAAGGCATTTGTTTCCACTTTATTTCATTTAGGTGCCTCAGAGTGAAGATGTATTCAAAATGCACTCCAGCATTTTTAGATTTGTATTTATAAAAAGTAAAAAATTGTGTTTGCTTTTTTTTCTCCATGGGATACATTCACCTCTTTGAGTTGGTGTATCACGTAAGATCCCAATAAAATACACAAGAAGAGGTTGCTGTGACATGACAGAATGTGAAAATGCTCAAACGGTGTGAATAGTTTTGCAGGGCATGATGTACTGAATTCACAAAACATTTCGGTAGAAGAAATGTAAACAACGCATAAAGCTGAACTCTTCTCAAAACTACACGGCCAACAGGTTGAAGCTCTCAGCAGACCCACAACAGTGCTGACAATGTGCTCTCACTTCCTGTCTGATCAGTTCAGAAGTGTAAACAGGTGCTTTTTATCAGACAGTCAAATGAAGGAAGCAGCCTATGAGACCCATCTGTGAGCAGGATGTAGTGTCGCATCTCGCTACTGAAACTTGGGCCGCCTGTTTCAAAAACGTGCCAGATTAGTTTCTTTTTGTTTTGTGTAAATCAAAGTTTTACCGTTCTTTATAATGATGGAGAAAGGCACACAGAAGGTAATGCAAAAGCTATGATAGGATGGAGGAACAAAGTGAACGTTTGCAACAAATATAATATCTGCAGGCACATACTTCTCTGTGCTTTTTGTGCGCTGGATCTAATTAAATCACAGACAATGGTGACACCTAGCGGCCAAACTGATATAACACACGATGCATTTGCTTTTTAATGAAACAGTTTGTTAGATTTGCACAAGAAAAAATATATATATTCCAGGGTGAAATTGTTGAGGAAGAGTGTCTGTTATCATGCAACATTAATTCATTAAGCGTAACATTTAAAAGGGGGGAAAGGGAGACTTGGTTTGGATTTTCCTCATAAAAGTAAACAGAATTATTCACATGAAACACTGGCTAGGTAAGCAGCTTTTTACAACCTGTTGTTAAGTTTTATTGAATCAGTGTTCCCTGTGAGCCATATTAAATACAAGGAAAAACGTGAGGCAATGTTTTAGTGCTACAAAGTCCGTTCAGGGAGGTAGACAGAGGGGATTATTGGGATGAGTGAACAGCGTTGCTATTGGTTCCCATGATCACATTTTCTTATCATGACAACGATATAACTCTTTATTTATTGCTATCATATCCCAGTTTTATCCCTGTATAAATTACCTACCTCTTTTCAGAGACTTGCTTTCAAGAATCTGAGAAATTGTAGCCTTTGTTCTTCATTTCAACCAACTCCTTTTGCTTTTCAGGGTAAGATTAGTGTGTCTTCATGCAAACTGAGACATTGAAATTTCTCACTAAGTCCTGGGTTTGCCCTGAGGCCTCCTCCTGGTGAGATGTGCCCTAAACAAATCCTGGGGGAGATTCCAGGAAGGAATTGAACCAGATGGTTTAGCCTTCTGCAGCTCATACCAGATAAATGAAAAAAAATAAAATAAATCTTCAGGGGAAGGTCATTCAAGCAGCAGTTTTATTCTTTCATTTAATGCCCACAGAAGGTGGATATTAATTGAATCAACATGCTGGGTTTGTCTCGAAACTGAATCAGCATACACTTACTGTCCTTCTCCTGTAATCTACCTTTTCTCCACATGGGGCACCAATTTACCTAAAACCAAACATTCTTTATGGCTGAAGGTTGGGACTTCAGACAACCTGACAGAATCTATGGACTGCAGGAGCAGAACCTGGAAAGAATCCCTGCATGCTTGGTGAAAGCATGAAAACTCCACTGGTGCCACTGTATCAGTGTGCAAAGAGGATTACAATATAAGCAAGTGAAAAAGAAACTCCTGGATGGGGAAAAAGAAAAAAAACACTATTGAATGAACAGATCATAACAGAGCAGAAGTATTTTCCAAGATCCGAAATAATCTCAAAATGAAACAAAATTAATAGCGTCAAAACAAAGTCCTATGGCTTATCCTCCTTTTATACAAACAATTTTGATAGATACACATTCAAATAAGACAATTTCATTTGTTTTATATATACATATTTGAAGGGCTTTTTTCAACCATCTGCCACACTGTTGTGTTGTTTTAGTATTTTTACTAAACTTATTTTTATTTCCTATTTTATCAGCTATCTACCTGTAATGTTGTGTTTGTTGTGAAGCACTTTGGTCAGCTGAGGCTGTTCTAATAAAATAAAGAAACTTAGACTTATTTGAAATATTAACTATAATCATCAGAAATAAACAGCTTGGCAACAGAACTCTGTGTGTAATCTATAAAATGGGTTTCACTCAGTGAATTAACTTACTTAAATAAATCAACTTTTGAATGTTATTCACATTTATTTTTTTCTTATGGATGCTGAAGATTGGATCCTATAATAAGAGTCATTTCAAAATGGATGCCCAAGGATTTGACTGCTACGTCAGACACATTTTTACATAGAATAATATTTTATCTTAACATCTTAACCGTCATCATTTTTTGTTGATGGTTTGGGTCATCAAAAAATGGTTTGATGACCCAAACCATTTTTTTCAACTATTGGATTATTGCTGACATTTCTTTGTTGTTTGTTTTAAAATTTGCAATCCATTACAAAGCTAAGCAACATAAAGTTGTTCATACTTATGTAGAGTTCAGGTTTGAGCAAAGGAAGAACTTTACGTGGACTTAAAGAAAGTAAACCCAGGACTTTCTGGTTTTATTACTAACATACAGGGCCCTACAAAACTTTTTGTATTTTATTGGGACTTTAATGACCCTCTGGAATGTATTGTGTCTTAAATGTAGGTTGACAAAAGGCTGAATCATTTTTCAACATCTGTAACCAACAACAGTATGAGTGTGACTGTTTTGGAATGTTTTAGGTGTGGTTGCGTCTCCAGAGCTGCAGGTCTTCCACATGGGGGTGTGGCTGCAGTCAGACTCTGCTGCCATCTGCTCATTTTCCTTGATGTAGTTAAGGAGCCGTCTGGCTAGCGAGATAAACCTAATCAAATCTTCTTGTGAGTTATTATCTCTTTGCACTTTCCCACAATGGACCAGCATGAAAACTTACCTGACCAAACCATCTCGAGGGACTGCCTTCTGGGCTGCTGGTGGGAGATTCTTCCTCCTTCAAATCAAACTCAGACTATGCATGGGATCCGCTGGAATCCTCATCACCCTCCACTGTCGTCACATCCACCTCCAAGCACTCCGCCTCCCTTCTCTTACTGAGACTTGTAGTAAGAAGGTTCTGTGTTTGAATTCGACCCTCGAGTCTTTTGCCATAGAGTTTGCATGTTTTCCTCTTGTAGCATTCGTTCTTTCTGATACTCCAGTTTCCTCCCAAAAATATAACAAAATAACTGCTAGATTATTTCAGCTCTCCAAACTGCCCTTTGGAGCAAGTGGCTGCATGGTGGTTGCTACATGGATGATATTTTGGAAGTTTGTGGCCAGATTCCTGAGCTGATAAATGGAACAATCTAGTAAACAATTAACCATAAATTAATATACACAATTGCATAATTTTTCCAGCTCAGCTTTTTACATCTGATTTTATATGCTCTGCATAAACTTGGTCCTCCGGTTAAATCTGTAATAAGTAGGTACTTGTTCCTAACATCTTCCATTTTTTGTTTTACTAAATCAAGACTTCAAAGATTTTAACTTTTAATCTTAAAGACCATCATTTTTCATAAAGGTTCTACCTCATTTACACATGAACTACAACAGAGTAAGCATAGTAATCATGTGCGCCAAATTGCATATGGTCATTTAGGCACTTCTGTCACATCTAAAGTGACTGTGACAATTATGGGACTCGTGATTACAAAGAACCTCTTGAATATCGCATAACATAAGATCATCTGCTCTGAGTGTTTAGAAGTCAGTTGGCAGTTCAGTTTAAATCTCTTTTTATGAATTGCTTTCCGTCTTTTGATTGGTAAAAAGTACCTTTGGAGTTGGTGTTTTTCAAGTTGTGTTGAGATGTGTATTTTTCTTCAAACTGGCAACCCAAACAATAAAGGTTGATCATTATGTCGAAAAGCAGAAGGTTGAACTCTCCCTAATGTTCAGCAAAACAGTTTTTTTTTTCCATACTGAAGCTGAGTAAAGGTGAGGCGATGCTGCAAAAATGATCCAATTTGTCGTTGAATTAGATAGGCTCTAAGTTGCTGCAGCGTCAGAGTGCTGAGATGATGGGTCTTCTTTACGGTGAACAGATTGTACATAATCTGCTAGAAAATCAGCTCTTTGCACACTTTGCTAATCCCTACACTCTTTGGCCTGAGGGAATCCCTCTGACCTCTTAGTAAACCCCATTGGTCTCTTTGTCTACTGGAAGGCCGCGTTTTAGCAGGCATCAGCAAAACCTTAGCAGGAACATTCATTTTTGTGAACATCCTTATTCTCCCTGTAGTACGTTTTTGAGTCTTTACAGGCTGTTGAATTGTTAGACATTAAAAATATGACCCACTTGGGCCCTTTTTTGTCTTTAAAAAATATCCACTGACAAGAAAAAACACTGTTGGGTAATAAAGCATAGGCTTTCACTGCAGAGTTTCACAAAATCTTTTCCAAAGCTACAGATTTTTTTGTTCGTTTGTTTTGTTTTTCAGGTGCTTTTGGTGAAAGTGTTGTGCAATTAACATTTGCACAACACTTTGTATATTTCTGTAAACTATAAATACACACTTCAAAACCTGGTGTTTAACCTGCAAAGTTATGAACCAGGTGGGGAACAGTTCTTTCCTCAAAAGCAAGTGTTCATGTCAGTGAAAGAGTCAGTGTCATCAAAATGAAATGTCCTGACACTATTGATTATGAAGAAAATAGTGAAATGACTCTCTCATGTTTTCATTATGACATTTCACTCTGTGTAGCATAAATCTACACTTTAGTGAAGTAGAGTTATACCAGACAGTGAATGTTTATGTTACCTTTTTACAATGCATGCTATTTATATCTTTTACTTTTAATTCTTCAAAGCATTGTGCAGACACAAAAGTATACAACTTATTTGCACCTTTTGGGAAAAGCTGTGCAAAAATGTCAACGATATTGCAGTAGACATTGGAACTGTCTGGAACTGTCAATCCTCAGCAGTGAAAGTTTAGGTTCACCTGAGATAAATTGCTATTGTTAGTGTGTGAGACGCTTTCCGGGAAGTATGATGAAGAAAGGCGCAAAATGGACAAATTTTGACAACTACTTCAACAGATTTGTTGAACAAGTTGTCAGCAAATCTCTTGACAACTTGCTTGAAATTGTCCCCATTTCAAGCACTGAAATGGGGACAATTAGTTTTATAGGGACTGACTGTTCAGCATTCAGTTAAATTTTGTTAACATGACATAACCAAATGACAATGTTGTAAAACAGCAGAGCATTGTGTGGAATCAATTGATGCATGGTGGAAGAAATGAGAAACTGCTATTTTGATGTGTACAAAGAACTAAATGTTGTGGAAGATGAACTAACAGTTTTGAGAATTTTAATGCTCATCAGAGAATTTGGCCAAAGTAACTGGGGTGAACTGTAAAAAATTTATTCAGTTTTTTTGCTACATTTATTTATATTTTTTTACCATTTGTAGAAACTTCGCTGGGCTCATATGTTTCTCCAGCTGGTGAAGAATTTAGGTAACTGGGGCTGCAGCTGCTCACAAGGAAACATCATTGGGACTTGAAAACAGAATGAATCGACAAAAATATTTATTTTCTTTTTTTTTTTTTTTTTTACAGAATGGCAGATTATGTCAGTTCTAGTCTAGTCTCTTCATGAGTCGCTACTTACATGTCCATAAAATCCATCTTCCCATAAACAGCTCAGAGGTTTTCCTGTTGTCATACTAGAATATAAGCACACACTGGTAAGATAAAGTTGATTAAAAACATGTAAACAAAGAAGATAAAAAGATATGATTGGTTGAAGTATGCCTCGTGTTATGTCACAAGACACTTACGGTTAAGAAAGCTTGTTTTCAGGAGAGGATTTGGCTTTTATCCTAAATAACAAATTACAACAAAACGGCAAATAAATATAACAACTGATCACCACGTTGTTCTTAATTTAATAAAGTATACAACTTTAATTGACTTTGATGGAGTTTACCTTCAAAGTGCCAGGGATGAGAGCTCATTTGAAAATAGCATGTTATTGTTTAACAAGGACAAGGACTTTGAAACTTCAACATTGTTGGGTGTTTTAAAGTTGCAACATTAAGCTACACAATCGGCTGATCATGAAAGTAAATCATAAGTGTTTCCATTCATCAATGAGAAGGGAATCTGTGTCATTCTCAATGGATGATGTACACTTTATAAACCCTTAAAACATTATGGAGCTCGGATCTGTCCTTGAATCTTTACTTTGTCATTTTTACATTGTAACACTGTTAACACAAAACGTTTGTATAGACCAAAACAGGAAACGCCATCAGAAGGTTAAAGGTCATGTATCCTCCCTTTGCCTGGTCTAATTACTGATGTAAATTATCTTAATGTTGCATTAATAATTATGTCTAATGCAAAGGCGGAACATATTCTTATGAAATCAGTACCTTTCATTTTATCTCAATTGTTTCCACCACAAAGCAATAAATTAAGTAATTGGACAATTTACATTTTTTTCTTCCACAGTGAAATTTTGATATACATGCTCTAGTAATTTTTTATAATTTTTTATTGACCATATGCCCTATATCCAAAATATCTTTTTAGTTATCTTCTGGAATATTTAAATTTTAAACAATTAGCTCAATTTATTGCACAATGAAATAAAAAAAATAATAAGGTTGCCATCAACAGATATTGAAAAGAAAAGAAAAATCCCATTAACCTTTTTTCAACACTTTTATCCATTATATCTTAATCTGCTAATATGTATATTTGATGCAATGCTGCCCATTTTTTAATCAAAAACCAATAAACTTCATTTAGTTTTACAAAAAAAAGTTGTTAAGATTCCTAAGTAAAGACATAATTTATGCTCCTTGATCTATAAAGATGAAATACTTATTGTACGTAAAACAATTGGAAAGACATCTCTTATAAATATCAGAGCTACACACTTAAACTTTAATTTTCTGGCTGATGTGTTAAAATGTTGCATCAATATTTCCACATAATGTTCTGTTTCATCTTATACCTTCAGCAGCAAAGCACTGAGGAAAGCAAAACAAATTACAAAAAATGTCCTAAAAATAGATCCTTCATTGTTGTGGCATAGGACTTGGGGATAATCTTGGTAATCCTAACTAACCTAAAAATCATAATTTTATCCTGATTTAATGTCAAAAAAATGAAAAATATTAACTATGCTTTGTAGTTTTGTGTTTTTTTTAAATATGTTTGCCTGTGTTTTGACCAGGGAAATCCCTGCCTCGCTGAACAGACTGATAAACAGAGTGATGAACCCTAATCAACAGGCTATAAAAATAACACCAGTGGTCTGTCTCTTTTTACTGTCGTCACAAAATGGGACAAGTGGATTCAACATTACGCATAACTTTTAGATTTACATTTTAAAAAATATAGCCAATTTTTAATAGCCAAATTATGTTTGGCGTTTAAATTAAATTCAACTGTATCGGTGATTTTTCTTCTTATTTATTTTATTTTTTTTTTTTGCATACATCACAATACTTTATGAAAAGACTTATTAATTATTACGTTCATTCATGCATTAATTCATTTTTACTATTGATGCAATGCTCAGGATTCAGTGGGAGGCGTGCATGACAGGCTGCAATGTTGTCAGATGAAAGGAAATAATTGCAATCGTTTTCAGTGCATGACAGCGTTTCAGTGCTCGTCCCACTTGTAAACCTCTACAGCAGGGCGATAGTGCGCGTTCCCGCGGACTCGCTATAGAAAACAAAGCTGAGCGTCTTCCATATCAGCTCGGGCTGCAGACTCAAGGAATATCCGAATTTATTCTGGATACATCGCACAGAATATGGATCTACAGTGGGTGTAACATCGTTGCAGACCGAGCCATCTCGGCTGAGGTGACGGCAGGACACTAGCGAGACCGACGAAAATAACATCTGTGTGTTTTTTTTTTCCTCGGGGTGCTTTGTCTTGTCCACCTAACGATAGCAAACCATCATTTTCATCTCAATTGCATGAAATTCAGCTAGTAATTACTAGCTGCCGCCGGGATGTATCATCATGTTGTCACCTAAAAGTAACTACTAAGACGTCGGATTGCGAAGGAAAAGCAGAGACCCCTCGCTCCCCGGTCCCAGCGGGCTGACACCGGGACCTGAATCTGTGTTAGCCACAGCCGCGGAACCCACTGTTTTCGGCGATATGGCGGAGCAAGGCTACTCATCCTGGTGAGTGCAAGCAGGCGTTGCGCTACCGATTAGTAGCGGCTGCCTAACATTAGCTGCTGCTGCTGCCAACTCTGACAACACTGTGTCAAAAAGCAAATGAACCAAACACCTGCCATTCTGCATAAATACTTGTTTTGCCACTTAAGCTATTTGTGAAAGCGTAGAAACCAAATTCACACATGTATAGATACATTTATCTACATCTGGTTAGCTATTGGTGGCTAATGCTGTGCTAACTTTATTCAGCTGCGGTCAAATCGAGTGATGCTATTGAAAGCGAATGAGGAGCTAGCTCTGTTGTATGATGTTAGGGTTTGATAGTCTTATGTGTGGCTTTTTATTTCATTACAGAACAAATAGCTGCACGAAAATCGCATTTCTGTTCAACAAATGGAGGTTCTCCAGCGACACAGTTTAGACTAGCTGTGCCAACATACTAGCATTTTAGCTGGGTAGCATTTTGCCGTCGAGCCACAGCTCACAATAACAAAGGTTATGCTAAACTAGCATCGCAGTCGCAACAGAAGAATACCAGTTTCTCTATTATATCACACCCCTGCTTATAATAAATAGTCTATTATTCAGGGTTTGTTTGTTTTTTTTTAACAAAATACGTCCTCAGTCAGTTATTTGTTGTAATGACTGCCAATGTTTGGGGAAGTGTAGATTTAGTGACTTGAGCAAAAGAGAGCGTTGGTGTACATGAATGACTGCTCTGTAAAGGCGTAGTTGATTAATGTCGATTTAATTGTTGCAAGGGGTGAGTCTTAGTATCATTCCTTCCAGTAAACAGAGAGAAAGAGACATGGCTTTACCAGACTGGACTCGTTTTGACATAGCCTCTCACGGAATGGTGGTATACTTTGTCTTGGTGTGAACATCACATACGCTAAAAACACACTAACTTGACAACAATAACTTCCTTACTTTAAAAATACTTGCGCACAGACGAGGTGGACTGCATCAATTGACCGTATGTTGCAGGCCATTCACAGTAGCAAATAAACCAAGGTTTTAAAAACTTGCTGTTTCTAGATCCACAATGTTTGTCCACCCTACTGTGTGTATGTATGTTTTAACAGTATTTTTAAAAACATGCCAGAGAAAGTGTCTCTGGCTAGCATAGAGGAATGCTGTGCATCCTACCCACTCCTACCTGTAGCTGAAAACTGCCAGCCAGATGGCTGAAAGGGTGCAACACATTTTCTCCACTCACACAAAATACACATTTAACTCTGTCCTCTGTCCTACTTTGGCAATATTGTTTTATAACTATATTTGGCATGTGTGTTGAGCATCCCTGTTACTGATTAGTTCCCCAGTCAGATAGCCTTAATGATCAACTTGTTAGACTTAGTTCATGGGATTTATTTGTCAAAAAACATTGCAAACAGTCCTTTGTGATATCAGTAAAGCACTTACCAATATTGGGATGATATATTTTGAATAATTGTGCAACTCTACCCAAGGGAAACGGGATCATATTTTGTACATTAAGCGCTTAAAAAAGTCCTAATTTAAAGTGTTTTATTTTTTTAGTTTGTCCAAGTATGTGTATCCAAATGGAGATGAATAATAATCATTATTTTAGGAGCTGTAGGAATTATTGTTGCATTTAAAGCAGTTAGACTGTTGTTGTTTTTTGTTGAACATGTGTATAAATGCAGCAAAAAATAACTTGTATTTGTACCATAAGAACCTCAGTCTGTTTTCATAAATAGTAACAATTTCAAATGCCAGCAGATTAGAGGCGAGAACTATCACAACTATTAGAGATGCACTGATCCGGTGTATATTGGCATAAATACCAGTTCTCAGATTTCGTTGAGGTCAGATCTGCCAAGTGTTGTTTTCTTTTAGGGATTGCAATTTATACAAGCTTATTTGAGTTGACTTTGTTTTAACAATTTGGTAGATCAAATATTAACCATGAAAGCAAAGGAGTTCTGTAGGTTCCTCAATATCATATCATATGTCCATATTATTTATCTGATTTTCACTAACAAATGTTTCAGGGAGTATGCTTTTTGTTCACTTGTTTACAGGCCAAAAAAGGGACTTTAAGTTTAAATGCATGGAGTGAACAGAGCCCACACCACTCAGAAAATCCAACTTGCTCTTCAGCGTTTGTTCTGCTGATTATCAGTCAGATCTGATTGAGGGAGAATTTGTACATTTGATGCTAGCTTGATTGAATAACAAATACAACTTCCACTGTTAGCATAGTCCTCCAACCTCTCATTTATTTATTCTAAAATGCGTATTTCCGTCAGTACATTGGTCTTCTCATTCAAAAAGTTTGTTGAAACTATTTTATTTTATTTTAATGCTTGATCTACTATAATGTGTGCCGTTTAACAAGGAAAGAAACTGAAAAATATCAATAAGGTAACAACCGGTTATCTTTTTATGAATGTCTAACATATAATCAACATCCTTCTCTTCGGCTTCCCATTTTCAAACAGAGGCCTCTAACACAATATTAGCTGTCATCTTCTAATTATCATCACAGTAACTAGAGCCTGAGATGTGACATAGATGCCAAAACACACGGTCTGATGTGTATTTTATTGTGCTTTAGATCCAGGTCTGCAACTTCGGGGATGCCTCCTGACTCCAACATTGGTCATACTTTGGCAACATTGTTCTACAACTACATTTGCCATGTGTGTTGAGCATCCTGTAACTAAGGCCTGAGAGCAGTTGGGCTGCATATTGGAAATATACATAGTGTCAGATTGATTGTGGCTCCAGGTCAGGATGTGTGCTTTGGTCTAGTTTCAGTATTAACTTCTAAACTTCTCATGTCAGCAAATTTTGCAAAGGCCTCATCATTAATGATTCATTTGATTCAGGTGTGTTGGAGCAAAGATGCATCCAAAAGTTTCAGGGCACTGACAGTTGAGGATGACTTTCAGACTGCTGGTTTAGATGTTATGAATAATTTATAGTAGGTCAGCGATATTCTGCCATTGTGGTTTTATTTGGAAAGAATTGTTAATTCTAATATACTGCTGCACATTTGCTGCAAGAATACCTACTCACTCCCCTTGTTTTGAGCCATTGACCTGGCTTAAAAAAAAAAAAAAAAGAAAAAACGTGAGAAAATCTTAAGTAAAAGCAAATATTCTTATCTAATTCAAATACTTGACAATGATTTTTCGAATAGTATTGACCAACATCTCCATTTGAGCTGCTGGACGTATTTAACATTGTGAGATAAACTTTGAACTTAAAACTAAGTATCTTCTGCATCCCACAGAAATCTGCTGCTAACTCGTATGAGTGGGATCGATCTCCATTGCGATACGTTCAGCTCTTATCCTCATTGCACTTAGGCTGTATTCTGAAAATATACATAGTGTCAGATTGATTGTGGCTCCAGGTCAGGATGTGTGTTTTGGTCTAGTTTCAGTATTAACTTCTACAGCCCGTGCACCCCTGGTGCTTGTGGGCAGCAGCGTTTCCACCAGTAAAACCATTGCAAACACATGTTATACATGGACCACTATATTCGTATTGCATATCCACGTTATGGGAAGAGGCTCATCTAACTGACAGGAACAAGATTTTCAACCTACTAAATGAAAGAAAAGCTAATGGAAACTAAAGACGCATACCCAGAAAAACACATCAACTGCTTCTTAAATTAAAACTCAAACTCTGCTCTTTCTAACTGAATAGGCGTCACCACACTACATAAAAAATAACTCGGTGAATCAGCAGCTGAAGAACAGAAAAAAATGTGACTTATTTCATGAAGGCAAAAACAAGCTCGATCTTTCCTTTGCTGTTTTATGATCACGATCCATGTTGGAGAACCGTGTAGAAAACTCTGACTCATTCCCGAGCTTTACGGAAAATGCATTTCCATCGTTGTTATTGCGGAGTCGTATAGGCTGCGTGATTTTTGGATTCTGTTTGCTCTGATGGTGGATGGACGTATCAATCATCCGATTTGACCAGTGGGTTCTGAGAAAAGTTAGATTGCATTCACACTTTTAAAGGGCCATTCACATCATGAATTGCCTTTTTTTTATAGGTGGAAATTATTTATTCCCCCGTTTTTCATTCTATGATATCTTAATGTGTTTCCATTCATTAACATAAGTGTCGCTTTTTAGACCTCTAGAGTATTCTGTGGAGTCACACCTTTTTATTTTTGTACCAGAACTATTTAAATAAACCCGGAAGCTTCTGAGAATTATGAAATTCATTTTGTAGACGTCATTTTCGAGAAGATATCACAAAAAGATGCAGAGGGGTCAGAACTGACCCACAAATGTCTGGTTATAGACGAAACAAAAAACTACACCCAAATAACTATTTTTCACCCCTCATTTTCAAATATTTAATTCTAAGTGGGGTTTTATTTTGCAGTGGCTTATCTGCTGTGAGAGGATCATGATCTAATCTATCTGTTGCTTAAATTATAAAAAGAGATTTCCAACTACAAGTCGGGTGTAACTATCAGTCTGGCAGTGTGCTACTTTGATTGCAGTGTCACAAAATCCTTTTTACATTGCTGTTAAACATCCGTCAGCAATTTTAGGATAATTCTGCAACATAGAATAAAACATTAACCAGTCTCAGTCCCTTTGTAGAAAAACAACTCAAAACAATTGTGAATGAATCTGTCAAACTTCTAGTTCCATTTAGATTTTTAAAAATTACCACGTTTTTCTTGTTACACCTTTTAAAAGTAGTAATAAATTAACTCAGATTAATTTCCAGTATCAGACCGCTAAGCATTTACTGATATTTCAGCATCACTGATTCAGTTGCTGAACTAAACACCATAAATTTGCTCTAAGCATGTTTATTTGTAAGCCACATGAAAAGTGATTGAGTGCCCAATTACTTGAAGGAGGTAATTTGTCAGATTAACAGCTGGGTACTCTCAGTTAAATACAATAATGCTTCTAATCCCAATCTAATATCAAGGAAAATAACTTTTATGCAAACTAATCCTTGATAACTTTTCATGTTGGTGACAGATCTATTAGTTGGTCAGTACTTGGGTGGTGTTTTGATGATACACCATCTGAATACTTTCCCCCCCAATTAAATGGTCTGATAAGTTTTTTTATTTCAACTTCTGCATTTTCTCTCTTCTCATTTCCTTCTCATATTTGGCTAATAATTGCAACCTTGTGCTTCTGATGTCTTAAAAAGAAATACTTGCACCTCCTTTATGCTGTGGCATGTGTCTTCTTACAGACTGAAGAAAATGTTAATGTTGTGTTATATAGATACTAAATTCTTGAAATTGAGCACAATGATGGGATGCCATTAGTGCTTTGAAAGAACAGAAAGGGATGAATTGCAAACATTTTTTTACAACTGTGAAATATTTTTATGTTGGAGAACAATTAGGCTTCCTGGGACGTGTCGCTGCTATATATGTGAGAAACAGTCATTTTTATTCCCATGGTAAAGAGCTGTACGTCTTAACATTTAAGGCTGTTTTGTTTAAAACAAGGTCATGTACAGTGAATAAGTTTCAGCAGCTTTTTATAGCATAAAGTATGTGACTCCCAAGTCTTTTGCATTAAAGCTTTTTGCATTAAACCTCGTCTAGTTTCTCTTCCTCTCCTTTGTCTATGCAGCTGTCAAAACTGCAAACTCGGTGAGCTTGGGACCTCTTACTCTTACATTTTAGGTGACATTTAGAGAGTGGCACGTCCTCATGTTGAAGATGGTAGACACAAGAGCACATGAAGGAAAAGCAGATATCTGCACACCTTGTGTTTTGCACAAATACAAATTCCTGAATCAAGCTCACATCGCATCACTGTGCACAGAGCACTTTCAGTGATGGAGGAGGTTGTAATATGTTTTCCTTGATTAGTTCTGATGCGTCTGTGTTCACATGACAAAGAGCAATTGGTGTAGAGTTAATTCTGCAACATGCTTTGACGTTAGTAATTATTTACACACTTAAAATGTACTGTAAATTGTTATAGCTCTGTTTGTGTCTGGTTCCAACAGTTTCATTTGATTATTTTTTTATTTTATTTGTCTTAAATTGTAGATATACTTTTGTCCAAGCAAAACAAGTACGAACATTAGTTTATTATTATTATTTATCCCAAGCAACTGTACTGTGTTTTGTTCAGAAAAATGGCACAAAGCAAATTTCAATAAGTGCAACAAAGTTGGGCCTGACAATTGTCACATTCTCTGCTCCACTTAATTGGACAATTTTAGCTAAAAAATGGTTTATGTCTGCCTTTTTTTCTTGACAACGTGTTTAGTTCTTTAACAACCTTTAATGTTTTAATTTAAAGCTGCCTCTCATTGTTTGTCAGTTCATAGGGATTGGCTAACTTAAAATCTGATGATATTTTGGATTACTTATTGTGAGAATGATAAAAGTAATGATAAATGGGTATTTTTTCAGCATCTTTTATAATCTTGGATGACAATTCACAACAACTACAAAAACTGTTCTCAAAACACACTTTAAAGTAGGCTTCTTCATAACACTAGTTACATAAAGAGGTGTGATTTCTTTTTTTATCACTAAACTGCACAAAGCAACTGCATTTAATCACATATTTGAACAAATAATATCTCATGCAATCAACAGTGGAGTAAACTTAAAGTAGAAAAATGGCAATCCTTACAATATTGTCAGTTTTTGGGAGGTTTTAGACATAAGTTGGGATTTATTGTCATAATAAACAACAATTCACTAGCAGTACAAGAAACGGTGTCCTTCTTCAGTTTCTTTGTGCTACTTTACTAACTTCCTGGTATCCTACCACCCTTCTAGGAACGGTAACAACTAGAATCAGGTACCAGGAAATTAATAATTGATGCAAGATACAAGTGATCCTGAAGAGCGAAGCTCCCCTAGACAGTCCCACTACTGCTGCCATTTTTGATTGTTAGTGTGACCTTTTTTCGGGAATAAAAATAACTGGACAAACACCTTTTTACAGAAGCTTGATTTCTGGTTTTTCAGTCACCAAGATATCTTCCCAAAGGATTTAACTCGAGACAATTGAGTTCTTTGGATGCTGATCACTCCCGAAGAGGTTTCATGTTTTCTCTACTGAGATTTGATAGTTATTTAAAACAAAATTTAAAACCCTTTTCTAAGTTGATGGATGCTTCTGACTTTGTGCCACATGTTGTCACCAGTCAGGTTCTTTTTAGGTGATTTCTGGATTTTATAGGATATAACCTAAATCAGTAAAGTTAGTTGAAAAATCTTGATTTAAAAATTGCATTTCGTTTTCACTCAAGTAATGTATCTAATCTTAAGATGAATTATGTTTGAAATATTAATGTGAACACTAGTTCAGTCTTGTATGAATTGTGTTTAGTACTTCTACTCAGGTCTTTCCTGGCCCTTAGCCATTTGCTTAAAAGGATTTTGACTGATGATGATGATGATGATGATGGTGGTGCTCAATAAAACGAAATAAAAAGTTTGCGTCTTCAGTTGGTTCTGAAAGTACTGCGAAAAAGCCACGCTCAATTATTTTGTTCTAATGACACAAAAGGCTGCTTTAAAATGTTACAAGAACTATTAAAGGTACTCATTTTTTCATTTTTTTAGATCACACTAAAAAAAATGTAGATGGCTACAGTTTATGCTGTACATCTTTCATGATCCATGTTTTTTTGAAAACACAGTTTCTGTTACTTTTGTCCCTCAACATTTTAGCAACAAATTGGCAGATAAATGAAAACATGCAGTGGCACCAAAGATAAGCAGATGAAATAAAATAATTTCACAACTAAATCAGAAGTACATATTTAAAGGTAATTAACTCTTAAAATTAGTCTTGTCTGCTGTTTTGCCAAGCATGGAAGTGACTATTTTAAATGAATTCTCCTTGACTTATTGGCTTTGCCCTAAATAAGGAATTAAAAAATTTTGTCGTGTTGTAATTAATCATACTTTTTGCTCTTAACTAAAAACGACCTTCCACCTTCAAAAAAATGTTGCTCCATTATAAAAAATGGTGTTGGAGTGTTTGTTGATATTTGAATTATTAGTATTACCCTACATCCTTCATGTAGTAATGAGGGTGAAATGGTACTGAATATGTTTTCTATTAATATTTCCGCCTTTTTGTTCTCAACTATATGTTGGAGCAGAAGTAAAAGTTCTAAATATGGTTAAAAAAAAGACAGCTTTTTAGGATATTTTGCAATGAGGAGCTGTTTCTGTTTTTGTGCGTGTGTGTTCCTATAAATAAGTGCAATTTTAAAGAGGAAGCTAGGGTTATGTCACCAAATATGTCCACTTATCTGGAACTCCAAGCAAATTGTTTGATCAGTGGACACTATTGACACTCATCGTCCCAGTACAAGAACTATTTCAGAGGTTTGCTTTTGCTTAATTGGCAATAAATTAAAATAATTGCAGAAGTTTCCCCAAGAGGACGTTTTGAAAGATTCCAGTGTTGCTCAACAGTTTTGGTTTAAAAATGCTTGGAGATGCTGTTTTTTTTTTTTATTAAAGAAAATTATTCAGTTTCAAATCTTACTTACAAAGCTTATTTACAAGACAGAGTTTTTTTTTCTTCAAAATGTTCCTAATACATGTATATGGATGTGTTTCTACGCTAGAAGGATTTCCACATATCTTTCATGAGCCTTACAAAGGAGATGTATTCATGTTAACTTGCTAATGTTAATTTTATGGAGGAGTTTTAATTCTTGAGAATGTTTTTGCCCTTCTGCAATAGAGAACACATTGTTTTACCATGAATAATCTAGTTGAATAAGCTTTTATAAAAAAAACACAAGTTGCCAGTCGTAAAAGAGCAACAACAGCCACAGTTTATAACGTTGACATATTTAACATATTAAAAATTATATGTGGATCAGAAAATAAACAGATATATGTCAGTCATTAAAGATATGTTTCCACTGCAAGAACCTTTTCTGGGGGTGTTTTTCCATTGCAGAGAGCAGAACCAAATTATGTTACTGAAGTAGAAATCTACCCTAGATAACGACCATGTTTTTTTAAGTTTTAAGTAACTAAAATAACATTTGGAGGTGTTATTTAAATGTAGTTGTTATTTAAGCTAGTGAAGTGAAAAGCAGACCTTCATTTGTGTCCATTTTTGGAGGAATGAATACTCATGTCGAGCCGCTTTTAAGAATTTAAACCATGTTCCAAGACACACACAAAAAAACAATTATTATCCTCTGATGGTTGTGTATCTTTAACTGGTTTTAAAATCAAATGCTGCTGCATTAGTGGAGGATTACCTGGGAACGTTCCAGGTAATAGAATGGCCCATAATTGTATTTTTATTAGTCGTTTCGATTGATAGCCAACTTTTGCCAATATAAGTGACTGACCAATGGTAGGGCAGGTCATCTAAAATATATCTGCTGTTCCCAATATTGCACATCAGTATAGTTTTTGTCATGTGTTTTAAAAAGCAACAGCTGGCGCCTCTCACTCACACAACTTGTAATTACTATTACATTGGAGGATGAGATGTGTTTGAAAAACACTACAAAAAACAGGGGAAGTAGCAAAAGTTGTTGGGCATGATGAGAAGAATGAGGTCTAATTATTTTGACACTATGGTAAGTGGAAAGCCACAAGCTTTATTTTAACACCCTGCCTTTTATTTTTTTGTTTGATCTTACGTTCGCTCAGTGGCTGTCTACTAATATAAAGATACATTTGATTATTAAATGTATGTTCATGCTTTAAAGTTCAAGGTTTCAAAACAAAAAAAAATCTGTTAAATCCAATTTTGAAGGGCTGATCATTTTTCATCCAGAATTTCCTAACTGGATCAGAACAGATCCTAGAATGCCACTTAATCGTCTTTGTGGCATGTTGACCTGTGCCTCAGTGCTAAAGTAATGCGTGCAACTGGTTTGATGAAGGACGGTATTGGAATTGTTATTGAAAACCTAGTCTGTCAGCGAACAAGGCCGTCTTATGGCACTTCAGGCCGTCGGCCAGCTCTCAACAGTCCCGGATTGTATTTTGTTTTTAAATGTTCCATTCATCTATCTCACTCATGTTCTCCAGGCTTCTGTGCACAGAATTCAGACAAACCAGTTCGGTACCAGAATATGAATGAGGCCTGTGGTGGATTAAACTAGCTGTCTAGCAGCCCGCTGTGTTGACGGGGAGTCTGTGACATAATTAATGTCAGCATGCAGGAGAGCGAGGTCACTTTCTTAATCACTGTTTTAATGCTTGGAGGACATGGAATAGTTTTTGGTAAGAAGACACAAATGGTTATGCACATTGGCATGAGAGGACTGGATTTATTGTCAGACATTTACTATGACTTAAATATAGTATAAATTTGTGTTGCACAAACGGCTTTGAGATGCTACATGGTTCTGGTGGCCTGTGAACAATTTTCATATAACCAGTTTTTCAAGCTAAAGCTGGTCTAGTTCACCTTCTGACAAGAAAAATACTGCTTGATGAACCAAAACATGGAAATCAGATAATGTGTTTTAGCTTATAATGCCAACGTCAACTTTGAGAGAAAGTTAGTATTGTTTAATTAAGACCTGCTTTTTTTTTTTTTTTTAGCTGTTACAAATTACTTGGGCAGGAAACTGGCCTAATGAAGTCAAGTTTGTGCCTTGCAGCTGAATGTAAACATGTGGAGGTGGCAAAGTAAATTTGCCCTAGAAAATAGTACGCAGTTTGAGGTTGAGTCAAAGCTTTGACGCAGGTAGGGCTGGACAATACAGCTGAAAAGTGTATCGCAATATAAGCGTTTTCATATTGGTTGATATAGACAACTATGATTAGTTTTTTTGTTTCAAATATCCGAAATACTGCAAGAATAGTGACACGATCTTTCCTCGCCACACCATTGTTTATTTTTAAGTAGTCATGAATCATTGTGGCAACACCTGAAACTGCTACTGCGCAAGTTACTCAGCAGGTTGTTGCTAGGTAACCACAGAGCGAGTGAGCTGGTTGATGCCACCAACTTTTCTTAGCTGGTCATCAGAGGGAGAGCGGCTAAAATCTTTCCTCTGCCTACATTCCCCAGAATGCTGTGCGGTTCTGGATCGGGAGTTCCGCGAAATTATTAGAAATTCTATCAGATGCATTATCTATTGAAACTGATCACTTGCCTATTGTGATGTATATTATTTATTTATTATCCAGCCTTTGATGCAGCACCAGATAATCTGTACTGGATGTTTTAAATGAGATATGCAAATTATAACCATATGAGTTTGTTTGGTTTTTTTTTCCTGGGATGATGTCAGCCTGGCTATTTTTGGAATGAAGCAGCATGTTGCGCAAGTTATGTTAACACAAAGTAGTGCACAATTGTGAATTATGAGAAAAATTATTAATGGCTTTCAATATTCTCTAGAAATTAAAATCTGGAAAGTGTGGCATTTTGTTGCCCGCTGTTCATTTTAGCGAAGTAGGTCAAGCTCAGTCAGATTTTGAGTCAGATTGCAAATTGAATTTAGATCTCCGCTGTTACTGGAGTGGTTCTAACAACATGGTTGCTACTATCTAAATTATTTGTCAATGTTTATTTTTCTGCTGCAAAGTGAACACCTCACCAATCTTTTGCAGCCTCCAACAGGTTTTATTTCAGAATTGTGCCTTATCTACCACCCAGAGTTTTGTTTTGTCTTGTATGAGCATAAAACCATCTTCCTCATGTGGAGGTTATAAAATTGTAAAGGGGACTTCTTGCTTCCTTGTTGCCACACTTCCACATCTGCAATTAGGTTGTTGTATCAACATATGCTGCCACCTGTGCTGTGGATCTTTGTAGCTCCTCCAGTGATACCACAGCCCTCCTGGCTTCTTCTCTGAATAAAGCTCCCTTTGCTCTCCCACTCAGTTTGTGTTTACAGATGTCTCATGGCAGGTTTGCTTCCATTTTCAGATGTCTTGAACAGAGCTGCTGTTCAATACAGCCAAAACTTGAAGGTTTTTAAGAGTTTTGATAGTTTTTTAACTTATTCCTACCATAAACTTATCCACAGCTTTATCCCTGACCTGTTGCATGTTTGCCTCGGTCTCCATGATTAGATAGAACAAGATGGCCATCTAACGCTATTTTCTTTCCCTGGGTTTTCTTTTTCTGTATCGTGAAAGAAAATTGTTTCTAATAATGTCTCTTTTTCTAATGTGTCACATAAAATTTCAACTAAGGTTTGTAGTTGACCAAAGGGGCATGAACACTTTAAGCTCAGGCTTTTTCAAGATTGGTAATCGGCGATCTGCCAAAGCACTGCAATCGGTGCAACCCTAATTAATATGTATAATGTCTTAATTTTGTCAGATACTTTTGCAAATCACTGAAATAATTGTCCATTTTAAAACTGTTGATTACTAAACTGATTGCATAAACGAGTGGGCTAAAAGAATCATCAAAGGATTTGCAGGCAGACGTTTTTAATTTAATAAATGAATCATTTAGGCCTGATAGAACAAATTCTAATGAACTTCCTGAAATAAATGTTTTCAAGCCCATCCAGATCTCTTTCCAAGTAGCCATAGCTTGCCATGATGAAAGCATTTCTCCACTTGTTTCCCAACTGTTGAGTCATTTGCTCCGAGTTACACTAATGTACAAAATAAACATTAATGCATGCTAAAGGAAATCTGCAGCCTTTAAAAGCCAAGATGAGTGTCCTCAGATTGTTTTACTGTCACATTATATTTCTATTCCTGTTGGGTCACATTCTTTTAAGAAAATGCAGCCAGGTTTACGTTTCTATTTTTATCTTGTTTTTCACTTGTATCCTGTTGGCTCAATTCTGTATGTTGGGTGCAACGACTACAGAAAACCAAAATGTGTTCAGTTTTTGAAGTAAACATTTTTGGGAGATTCAAAACTATGATTTAGTATAAAAAATACATATATATATATATTTAGCATTTATTTTGTGTAATAACCAAACCTACTTCCGTAATAGGTCTGTGGTTACTAACCTGGTTCCATTCAAATGAATAACATGACTTTTTTGTGAAATACTATGCTGCTAGGTTAGTTTACACATACAGTACTGCGTAATGCTAATTCCTGGAAGGACATTGTCCCAGTTGCTGTTTTCTAGGAAATTGATGTTGTTTTTTCCTGGCATTGCCAAAAGGAAAACTGTAATGAAATGAAAATGCAGATTTAATCAAGGAAAAACTAATGAATGAATTATGTGGAGAGATACATTTGTGAAACAGCTCAGCCCAGCACAAATAGCAGCCAGGGGTAACTAAAATCAGGCGTTGAAATCACAACCAGGAGGGTTCATTGTTTGGGCATGCGAGTTGCATTTCAGCTATGAGGACGTTTATTGACAGATTTCAGTGCAGCTCGAATGACCCACAAACAAAGTGTGAGCAACAACAAAAGTCTGCAACAAGCTGCGCTTTGCTCCACTCGCCGTCTCTACAGCATGCATGTCGGCACCTGTAATTCCCCTGTTTGCTCTCGCCACACCCACAGCCTTTCATGCAAAGTTTTCAGCTCCTGGCTTTAAAGGAGAATAATCTCCTTTATGTAAAAATATTATTTTAGGTTTGTCACATTTAAATTGTCTGTTATGTTTCACCACAATAGGAGTTCATCTGTTAAACTTCAGGAGCTTTCCGGTTCTTAAATGCATTTGAGAACCCTTTAAGTTGAAGGGTTTAGCAGATAAATTGATGATTTATTTGCTCTTTCCTACAAAAGACAATTCTCTTTTTTTTTACTATATAGTTTAAAAATACTGCGGTTTGAGTACATTTTATTTAAATACAGACTACAAAGACCATTGAGCCTCATGTTCGCTGATGGAGGAAGTAGTTTTGAACAAAAAGTGAAAGGATTACGTTACGTCTGTGCAAATCTATGAAGGTGCCATTTGTTGACCCATTTGTTTTTAGTGTTTATCTGTATTTGTAATGGTAAAAACAAGCTGCCAGTTGGTTAAATATTATCACTTTTTATAACACAGTAATGTGTGTCCCTGAAATATTGATGATTAAATGCAATATTTTGCGTAAATTGCATGTAGATTAAAAACTATTCTCAAAAGGTCTTCCAAGCTTTTTTTCTTTTTTTTCTTTAGCTTTTTATTACCTACTTGTTTTGCTTAGAAATATAAGCCTGTTTTTTATGTCTCTCTCGTATTTTTAGGGCATACTCCCTAGTTGACTCCAGTCAGGTGTCCACCTTCCTGATCTCCATCCTTCTTATCGTCTATGGCAGCTTCAGGTGAGTAAATGATCACTTTTATCACCAGTTGAGCTCAAATATATTCTCAATTTGAAACTTACTTAGACCGATGTTGTCGTTTACCTACATCTTTCGGAGGCGGTTTTCTATTATATTGTTACCAAGGAGACCGCTGTAGATCAGGTTTAAAAAGAAAAAGAAGAGAGAAGCATGTACATGTCTGAAAATAATACGAGTGTTAATGCGTATGCTCCTAGCGTAAGAAGTAAAGCTGTCCTTGAGAGGAAACCTATCTGCCTTGAACCACACACTTCCTGTGGCCCACACTTAAATAGTCATAGCAAGATGTGTTGGCACAAGTGGTACTAACACATCTGGCAATGCCTCTGATATCTGAGGTGTCAGGAAGCTACAACCAAAAGAAAGAGGTAATATTAATTTAAAAAATGTGTTAAAAATGCTTAAACTTTGGTCATTTACACAATTCTGGCTGAAATAAGGCTGCTGTGACTAGTGAGACTTAATCTGTCCAACGCTGCTGACAAGATTCCTGAAAGAAAATTTTCTCTTGCATCTTCCTTGGACTTTATCTTTGAGGAAACATTTAGAATAGGGTTGCACAGTTGTAGATAAAATTATTATATATATATATATATATATATTTTTTAAATATATTAATATCTAATATGTTAATAATGAGTTACCAAAGTCCAAAGAGTCTCTTGCAGCTCTGGAGCTGCAGGTTGCAGATCTCTGGACAAGAATCTGGGCTCGTCTGATTTTATTATCGCCATGTCTGCTCACTAATCTGCAGACTTTTTCTGGTCCTCTGTATCTGTTGCCTCTGGCTGTTTTTAGCACATTAATTTGAGCTAATGAAGATAATATTTTAGGAAACATAATTTAAACCAGATAACTCATAAATAAAACATACTTACAAAAGTAAGGATGGTTTCCATTAGGGTTTTAGTTGTATTTTAAAGGGTTTAAGAGAAATTGACACATTTTCTCCTTTGGAGACGAACTTGTGACTGAAAATAGTCCCAATAATATAATCTTAAAGTTCAAATAAATAGAACAAGAACTCTATTTAACTTTAATTTTTTTTTGTCATATTGGAATGTTGTCTTTTTTTGTGATTTAATCTTTCTTCATTAAATTGCGCTTGTGACTTGCAATAAATTTTAACATGAGTAGTTAAAAAAAGAAGACATATTCAACTTTTTAAATTTTTTTTAGTAAAAGTAGTTGTCAGTTTAATTGATTGCTGATTAAACTAGTGCAGAAAAAACAGTTTCTAGTGTGAGAAAGCAAGTGTAATAATACAGGAGATTGCATCGATTTGATATCTTTATACGTGAATTTTCGGTGTCGTCTGAATAATACACTTCATCCCGCCTGAATGAATTCCTGCTCTGAGAGCACGTCTTCAAAGGGAGATAGCTTTTTCATTTTTAGGAAAAACGGAGTGTAATGTTGTGTCCAAATCACACGGTTCTCTGCTGCTTTTGCAGGTCATTAAACATGGATTGTGAGAACCAGGAGAAGGATAAAGACGGTAACCCTTCAGCACCAGGGTCTTTTAATAACAGCAACACAAACAACAGTAAGTGTCAAAAGGCCAAGGCCTTTACAAGTTGCGTGATTGTCTGCTTTGATGTTTGGAAGCTCATGTGTTTTTCATCTGAACTGTTTTCCAGGCATTCAGACTATAGACTCGACGCAGGCCCTGTTCCTGCCAATAGGAGCGTCTGTGTCTCTGCTAGTCATGTTCTTCTTTTTTGATTCGGTTCAGGTGGTCTTCACTATCTGCACTGCAGGTGACTATGCGGCTCCGGAGGGCAACACAGAAGCACCACACATGTAGAATCATTATAAGGCTTTCTCATCGCTGCTCAGTTCTTGCACCCTGGAGAATGTCTTAAAACTGAAGACCATTAGCTGCCCCATTTAACACACAGAAATGACTGCTACAAGCTGTCAAGGTGTATTAGGCTGGAGCTCTAACTGCTGTGCTTTTCTCCCTCTCTTCAGTACTTGCTACAATTGCATTTGCATTCCTGTTGTTACCTATGTGCCAGTATCTGACCAGACCCTGCTCCCCGCAGAACAAGTAAGGAAATCTTGTGGCTTTTTGTGTCTTGAAATCTCCTCCGTGCTGTTTAGCGCCGGTCACAAACATCCAGAGCGCTCCACGAGTCTGCGTATTACCATATCATTGTCAAGGCAGATTTGTAGCAGTAGCATTTAGATCTTTTCTCTCCAAATGTGAAACTGGAAGAGGGTCTAAGACTTAATGTAACTGAGGGTATAAAAGAAATTTTGATTTTGTAATTAAACCGACTCTTTCTTTATACTTTGACTACCTCTTATGGATTTCTTCAATTTTCTGTTGCACTTAAATGCTTTGGATCATCAAACATTTTTTATATTAGATAAGAAGAAGCTGAGAAAAACAAAAGGATGTGCATAATTATACACATAAAGCAAACTGAAGAAAAAGCAGCGCATAAACATCTGAAACATCGTAGTCATTGATTACCTTTATCAAAGATGCAGTTGGCGACTTTTATAAAAATGCACAGCGAGTACAAGCTCTGCTAATGGAGGAGGAACAGCCTAACGTTACAGGAAAACTGTTTATCCGCTGTCATCTGCAGCCATGTTTTCCAGCGTGCGCATTCGCGGCGGGTGTGAGCAGCACATACACAAGAATGATTGACAGTAGGCCTGTCACAATAACAATTTTGCTGTATGATAAATTGTCCCAGAAATTATTGCAATAAATGACAATATTGTTGTTTTGAGACAACAAAACAACTGAGCTCTTGTTGTTCTCGCTCTCCGTGATGTTTGTCCTCAACATTATTAATAATGTAGAATTAGATCCTGAAAGATGAATAAACTTTAAATTCTAATGAATATTTAGCACTGAAACTAGAAGACATTTTAAATACTCAAAATAAATCAACAAAACAAAATTTATTATGAAGTTTCTGTAAACAAAATTATTAAAGTGAGACCAATGTACCAAAATAAAAACTTTTGTCATCTAGTTTTTGATAGAAGGAGAGAGAGAGAAAAGAAAACAATAAACCATGCAAATGGAAATTATTGAGTTTGATTTCATTTATTATACGATTAGCTGATTTATTAACAGCACTAAGACCCGCCTCCTGGCTCTGATTGGTTGTTTCTGACTGTGTGGTGTAGTCCATTTTGTTTAATTTTTTTTTTACAGATTACCTGTCATAAATTATACCGTCAAGACCGTGACAACTTTAACAAATGCGTATTAAAAGAAACCTTTTTATAAAAATGCATTACTGTAATCGCATTGTCAACATTTCTGGTTGAACCATAAACATTTTAGCAAAGCTGTTATATACGGGTGAATTTCAAGTTGAAAACTACTGATGACCAAGAGCCGACAGAAAGGCTGGTCCCACAAACACAAAAATCATCTTAATAATCTCCAGAACTTGCAGGATTATATTCAGTTCACTGAGAAAAGGGGGAAATGTGGTCCTGTTGTATAAAACTATCAAACACGGTGGTGGCAGAGTGATGGTCTGTGGCTGCTTTGTCTATGACTTACCAGCTATTGATTAAACATTGAGTCTGGCTCTATAGAGAGAGTCCTGAAGGAGAATGTCAGCCAATCAATCTGTGATCTTTTGTTTATGCAGCAGCAAGTTCACCTCTAAATGTTTTTTTAACAAAACAAAGGTTTTGTAGTGGCCTAGTCAAAGTCTGTACTTTGATCCAATTAAGCTGCTGTGGAATGACAATCAAACAGGTTGTTCATGCTTAAAATCTCTCCTGTGTGGTTGTGTAAAACTATTCTGCAAAGAATGAACTGAAATTGTTTCTTTATGCCAAATGTGTCTTAACCAGTTAAGAGATTTGAAGGACAATTACTTTTCACCCGCTGCATTTAAAGGATTTGTTCAGTTTGAGTACAGGTCTTCCTCCTGATTCATAAAATCATCATATTGAAACTACATAAGTTAAAATTAGTTTGAGCTCAAACATCAAAGTGTGATTTTTTTTTAAAATTTTTTTTAAAAAAGGACAAAATAAATCTGTAAGGGAACAAATACGTTTTAGTTTGTTGCGATTTAGAACTTATTTTTTGTGTTCATTTTTCTCACGGTTTGGTCTACAAATATTCTAACAAAAAGGAAATTAAATATTATGTGGCATGGAAAACATTTCCTTCTCCTCTCCTTCGATTTCCACGTCTATATTTCTGAAACCTGTTGTAAGGATTTGCTTCTTTCTTCTTTGCAGGATTTCATTTGGTTGCTGCGGACGCTTCACCCTGGCTGAACTCTTGTCGTTCTCGCTCTCCGTGATGTTGGTCCTCATCTGGGTGTTGACCGGACACTGGCTCCTCATGGACGGTGGGTCACTCAGCTTTCCTCTTGTGGGAACATCAGCCGCTGTTAGAAATATTTTAGGCAGCGTGAGCACCAACGCACATCAATAACATTCTACATTAAATCTTGTAGCAATTCAAAGAATTTGAGTCTCAGCATCGACTGACTTTAGAATATTCAAAGTATCTTACATCTTACTGTTAGATGTAACTTTATGCTTATTAAATAGTTTGATAAAATCTAATTTTCTATCATCACATGAAGAAGAACCTTGGCTTGGCTCTGACTGAGGAGGTTTATTTAGTTGTCTTCAAACATTTACAGCAATTCTAAAAAGAAGGAGCGTTGCTAGCCAGCTAAATGGTTTTCAGGCAACTCATTGTCTTTCTGAAATGTAAAAAAAAAAAGCTACTCTGTATTTAAAAAGGGTATTTAATACAGGCTGCATTTTGGGTATTTTGTTTTCAATTTCATGAATGCAATCTTGGAAAAGTTAAGAGTTCTGTATTGGCAAACACGTAAAGTTTAAAATATAATTTTCTGCTCAATACGTGTCGTTTCAAGAAACATAAACTATAATTATGATAAATAAAATGTAATAAATCCGCTTTGACCTCAATACGACTGTTCGTTTTTGCTAAAATGTGGAAATATGTTTTTAAATGCCACTTTCTTTTCCCTCGCTGCAGCTTTAGCCATGGGCTTGTGCGTCGCCATGATCGCTTTTGTTCGGCTTCCCAGTCTGAAGGTCTCCTGCCTGCTGCTGTCAGGACTGCTCATTTATGATGTGTTCTGGGTAAGAAGTCATCCCGCTATGAGCTCTACCTGCATCACTAAAAGGCAGCACAGCCATAAAAGATGTCGACTCCAGGGGGTTTTCAGAAAATGAGAGCGATTCGGGTTTATGAAAGCCTTTGCTTGTCTTTGTGACGGCACTTCCTGCTGCTCAGAAGGGGATGTAATCTGTGAACGCAGTCATCCTCTGTGAGTGTAAAGAATGACTAGTCAGTACTCAAGGAACAATTGCTAACTATGGAAGTTATAAGCACAGCAGGAGGTAAGCCCCAACTTTAATAATGCAGAGAAAAAGCATCAATAACACAGTAGTGGTCTAACTACTAAGGGAAACTGTTAGCGCTACATTTAAAATTTAATTGCTTTTTTTTTCTTTTTTTTTCCCTGATTCAATCTGGTCAAATTGGCATTTATTTTTAATCCAAGGTGCTGATCTGAATCACTTCAGGTTGCTAATACGTAATCAGTGACGTTACCAAAATCAGTGTCATGAAAATGGTTGAAATTGAAGTGGCAGATTGTCTGTCAATTCACTCGCTCCCCAGTAAAGACAGCATTCAGGATTCAGAAGGAATTTCTGCCTGACCTCCTTGGCACAGTGAAGCTCCACCTGTTTGCTCTTCATTTTTTGTAGACTCACCTGTTCACAGAGAATTACCAGAGACAAAGTCACCTGTTTGCTGGAGATTTTTTGTTTTAAAAATCTATCTGGGGAAGCTGAGATATCAGTGCTACGTGATATGATATTGCCTGCTGTTTGAAAAGCAGCCAATCCAAGAGCACCGTTGGTTTTTCTTGACACTGATTGGCTGTAGAGCGGAGACGAGGAAGATGAGTCTAAATCATTGCTGGTTACATTGTTTTAACTACATTAGGTTTTCAGCTTTTACTTATTTTTTTTGATTAACTTATCTGTTAATTGATCTGAACTGTTTATTCTAGAAGAATTAATATAATAATACATGCGGCATGCTCAAACTGACTTTTTCATTTGAAGGTGTACAATTAAAGCATCAAAGACCCTGTGTGTCTAAATCATGAGGGCTGTTATTACTCAGTTCCCCGCCCACAGAAGGGATTAAAAGAAAAACTCAGTCTTTAGGAGTAAATGTGTGTCTAGAAACTCATTTCTCTCAAGGAGTAATTGTTGTTTTGCACTAATTTCCCTGTAGATCTGAGCCAGTTGAGTTTTTCCAACACAACATCTTTTACATTTACAGTTTACCCAACTGCTCTAAGCTAACTAGCTTCTCAAAAAAATATGTTTTTGCTCGTCATGCAATGAAAAGTTCTGAATGAAAATAATTTTTGATGGTTTTTCTCTCTCCTGCTAAAGGTGTTCTTCTCAGCGTACATCTTCAACAGTAATGTGATGGTCAAAGTCGCAACTCAGCCTGCTGAAAATCCCATAGATGTTCTCTCCAGGAAGCTACACCTAGGGCCCGGGATGGGCCGCGACGTTCCCAGACTTTCCTTACCTGGAAAACTGGTCTTCCCAAGGTAACACTCACATTACAGTGGTGCTGGAAAGTTTGGAAAATTTTTACCAGAATTTTATATATTTCAGACAAAAACATCATCAGGTTTTCACCGAAGTCTTAAAAGTAGATGAAGGCGAACCAAATTAACAAATGAAATGAGGGATTATTTAAATAATACTTTGCCTCCATCTACGTTTCTGGAGTTTAATGCAACTCTGCTGATGTTTGTAATTAATTGACATATATCAACAATTCTGAAGGGTTGACAAACTTTCCAGCACCACTGTAATTATAGGGGGTAAAAGGGAGGGATTTGTTGAATTTCACTCCTGATGTGTCACAAAGTTGAACCTTTGCTGGTGATTTGTAGCTAAATACTCTCCGAACAAATGCCTTCATGCAGTTCTTCCCAGAGGAGCTTCTGCGACAAATGCACTTCCTGGTACAGAGGAACCGTCTAAGGGTATTTATAGGCTGGAGAAATCTTCGAGGTCTGGAAGTGATCAGATCACGTTTGCGTGCAGGAACATCAGCACCTTGTCTAAGTGTCGGTAGTGATGTAGCTGCTCTCGTGACGGGGTTGTACAGCGCTTGTCAAGCCGCCCCTCATCAAAGCCTTATGATGCACAATGCGCCGAGTCCTCTCCCAAGACGGAGATGCCGATTAGATATGGCAGTGGTCACCATCGTAACATGCAGAGCTGAGAACAACCCCACACTTTTTCAGATTTTTACTTCCGTCGCTTCAATTTCAAATCAACTTTTCAGACCATCTTTGGTTTTCACTAAAGAAGAGAGTGAAATGTAAATTAATGTATAGATACCAATCACAACACCATAGTTTGTTTCTGCTTTTCACTGATATTCAGACATACTTTGTCATCAAGGAGATGCTAACAGCTCCATATCCGGGCAGCAGAGGTAATATTTCACAGTAAAATGTCCTGGATGAGAACATCGGATGTTAGTAGGCACTGCTAATCCCCCTCATTTGCTTTTTCTGCTCCTCTGTAAATCTCTGCTCTGTGTGGTTAGAAAGCCGGGCAGAGAGACGTTAGAGTCAGGGGAATGATCCTTTCCCGTTATGATCGATGGAAGAGGCGATTTGAACTTCATTCTCCTCTCTTTGCTCTTTGGTCCTGCTCTGTCATAGAGGCATAAAATAGTTTTGTGGTTAAATTTGTCCTTGATAAACTAGAGCTAAGAAAATATCCACACTTGGATGAATAGGTATTGTAAAAGTGTTTTAAAAAATCTAGACTAAAATACCTTTTATTCAAAATTCCTACAGTTTTTTGTAAATGTCAAAAGTTTGAGAAAGTCTGACAACTTTGAAAGATTTTATTTGAGACACACTATTGATGATAAAATATTGTAGTTATATTGTTATAAATGTCATAATGTAGTGCATAATATGCTAACAGGTTTATGAAGTTTGTAATGATTTGTGATAACAGTGCCCTGAAAAAAACTTTTAGTTAAGCAGTTATTTGTGAAACCCTATAAGGTTTTATTTTATACATCTTCATAAATATTTGGCCTTTTGAAATTCCTAAGATGTTCATAGCCTCAATTATCAGCTGCTGAAATCATGTCTCCAGGCTTAAACTTTTCTCAAAGCAGTCTGTACAGAAACATCTCGGTTTCAGAAAGAGATGATGAAGCAGTGACGTGCAGATTAGCGTAATCTCCACTGCCGAGTCGCAGTTATTCTCCGGTTTGTCCGGTCTAGAGTTTCACCTTCGCTTCCGCTCTTTGCCTCCATGCAGCTCCACAGGAAGCCACTTCTCCATGTTGGGAATCGGAGACATCGTGATGCCGGGGCTGCTGCTGTGCTTCGTCCTGCGCTACGACAACTACAAGAAGCAAGCAACGGGGGAGGTCCCGGGGCCCGGCAACATGTCCGGACGCATGCAGCGCGTCTCCTATTTCCACTGCACCCTCATCGGATACTTTGTGGGTAAGCAGCCGACCAATGCACAGACGGATGGGAGAGGTCACGTTTTTCTAAAATCTTCTTATAAGTTCGGCAGGACTGGTTTGCTCTATTTTGTTTTCTTTCATTTTGAACATGTTTTCTCCTCAGGCCTGCTGACTGCCACTGTGGCCTCGAGGATCCATCGTGCTGCTCAGCCCGCTCTGCTCTACTTGGTTCCCTTCACCCTGCTGCCTCTGCTCACTATGGCTTACCTGAAGGTACTTCTACAGCCTCACTTGTTCCCTACAGAAAGGTGTCGGCTACATTCATCTAGATTTTGTTAAAAAATAAATAAAAAAATAAATCTCTTACAATTTGATGACAAATCTTCTTGCATAATGTCAAAACCAAATTTACATAAAACTTGTGGTTTTAACTGACTTTGCAAATATTTTGGTACCTCATAAATCACATCACAGCGACAAATTTAAATACCCTGTATTGTTGTTTTTATGTGACAAAACAAAACACAGTATCTGCATAATGAATAATTGTAGTAAAAGAAAAACGATGCGTGGTTTTCAAAGCAATCGTTTTCACAAATAAAAGTCATATTAATGATAATAAGAGCAATAATCACTGAAGCAATCAGAAGACCAAAGATAACTCTGGAGGAACCAAAGAGATCTACAGGTGAAACGATTAATTGAATTAATTGTGTTTATCATTAAAAATCTTCAGCTTTTTTAGTAATTAGTCAATTGTTAGCTGGACTACATAGAATCTAAAAGAGGCCATTTGCTGAAATAACACAGTCAAAGCGACAATTATGGCAAAACTGTATAAAACATGTATACATTTTTCATTGAAGTTTAAAAACCTTCTGTAAATCTGTTATACTCAGAACTCCTCAAGTGTCATTTTTGGTTCAAATTCTGTTAAAAAAAAAAGTCCTGTTAGACATTTTTTGCTGTCTAATTGTAATCAGAAAAATCAGACAGTATTTTTTAGTTGCAGATGCATCCTTTGCTGCAAATGATGAAGCATAAACTAAAAAGTTACATTTTAGGTAATAAAATTTTAATTTTCTTATTATTTGAATTATTTGCATCTTTTAATGAGTTTCTAATGTTGTGTAAAAGAGGAGCAAGTGGTAACATACAAACCCTGCAGAATGTAACAAATTTTTATCCGATTAATCAATCGGTCATCAGAATAATCTGGCTCTTTTTCAGCAGCTACATGGAAGCATGTCATGGGTGATTGAGATAAATAAAATCAAACTGAGATGAAAATACATCAAAAGCTGCAAAACAACTAGAGTTGGGCTCATCTAACATCAGGAAAACAACCGTAAACAGCAGAGTGTTGGTTTAGAGTCCATTTGATGACCTGCAGCTCTGCCCCAGCACACCTGGTTCAGATGGTTGCTTTGCCTCACATGGAGGCCATCAAGTTCTGCAGAAGTCTCCCATACATGCAGCTGGGAAACACCTGGAACAGGCCGGACACTAGGCTTGAGAACCAATGGTTACACTTTCGAACGTCAATTACCCTCAAACCAAGATTTGAGAATTATTTCTCACATTTGCTCTCTATCCCACCTGACTGAGCTTGAACTCTTTTGCAAAAACAAATGAGCAACAAATTCAGTCTCTACATGCAAAGCCCCGGAGAATGATGCTCCAACAGTCTGGTGACTATAATTGCCATGAAAGGGGCTGGCTATAAAAACACACCGCACGTTTCAGATTTTATGTGTATTCATAAAAAGAAAAACTTTCTCCTTTTCATTTTCATGTCACCACCTTGTGTTGGTCTGTCAAATGAAATCCCTACAACTTACACCGATTCTGAAAAGTTGTGGTAGTTTTTGACTCCAGACCGTGTGTGTGTGTGTGTGTGTGTGTGTGCGTGTGCGTGTGCGTCTTTCCAGGGGGATTTGCGGCGAATGTGGTCCGAGCCTTTCCACACCAAGGCCACCAGCTCTCGCTTCCTGGAGGTATGATGCAACCCGGGGAACGAACAACCAGCACGGGGACGACTGCTGATCTTTTCTTCTTAATCAGAGGAAAGGAAAGAGGGCACACTCACCAGGAGGCCATGTTGTCATCACTTCATGCTTTCCACCGATCTGTGAAGAGAAAAAAAAAAAAATCCCTCAGAAAGGACACCAGAGTGTGGATCACAACGCCCAGACACGACTCATCTTTGCTCCGTACATCCTTCCCCGTTTCATCTCCGCTTCCTCTTAGCCGTTTCTTTCCTGTCCATTACAGCACATCCTGCCTCTGCTGTTTTTGTGCTGCCCTCGTCTTTGTCTCCTTTCCTTTCCCCCCCTCCTCTCCACCTCCCTCTACATGGCCATTCTCAAATTTTCCACCTCCTGTCTCTTCTGCCTTTTTGTTATTTTTATTCTGGATTCCTTTTCTCTGTGATGAACTAAATGGACCAGGCCTCTCCCCCGCCCCCTCCCACCTCCTTTTTTCGTGGACTTACAGTTGTGAGACATGGCTGGGGTTTATATGTATTTTTTTAGCATTGTTGTGGTCATTATAATTAATGTTAATATTATCAAAGAACTTTAACAAGTCGAGAAGAGATGGAGTGTTGCACAGGAGCAGCAACACAGCCCAGAGGTCATCCCTCTTCTTCCGTCTCCCTGTTTCATCACCCCTTCCCCCCCGATGGCTCCCCCTGGTGCTCCTGCCCTCTTACTACACTCCCTGTGCGCCCCCCCCCCCATTTCCTCACCTTTACCCCTCCGTCTTCTGTTCATCTGCTGTCCTTACCCAACAGATAACTATGTATTTTATTTAGAAAAGTTTTATTCTTTGCATATACAGAAATGATGCATTAAAATTGTTGAGCTGCCTCCCCTCCCCACCAGTGACGGAGTCGGACGGGGTCGCTTTTATTTGTATATATGTGTACACATGTATTTGCGGTATCATGAGTTTGTATTTGTGTTTGAGAGCATGTTGAAGAGGACGGTAAACTGATGTCGAACAGCAAGCTTGACTTCACTCGGATTGGCGACGGTGGATCCAGCTTTGTGCAATAGAGAAACCCTGGAGAACTTCTAAACGTCTCTCACTGGACGACAGTTTCCCGCTCTGATCTTAAAAGTGCGTGTGTGTGTGTGTGTGTGCGCGCGCGCGCGAGTGCAGAAACACATGAGCAAGCGGTTCTTTTACTCTGTTTTAATTTGAACTCATGTTTAAAATGACGACAATAGTCAGGTTTGCATTGAGCTGTGTGTTTTGAATCAAAGGGTGTCAAGCACATGAAACATGTAAACGGTTTATCTTGTAAAAACGGGCGGGAAAAAAATATATGAGAAAAAAAATGTAGAAACTCCAGAGGTCATTTTTCTTTTCAGTTTTCTGCAGACAGCAGAAATGTAAACAGTGTTTTTTGTTTTTTTTTTTTTGTTTTTTTTTTCTTCCAAATAAATGAATGTTAAATAAGTTTTCCGGTCTTCTATTTTACTGTGCAGCCGCCTCGCGCATCGCTCTGGGTGTTGGGACTGTCGGCACTGCAGCTTTAACTTATCTATAATTGCTGGGGTTTTGCAGGTGCAGATCGGGAAACTCATATGAATTTTGTAAATGTCAGTGTTTATCCTCAGCCGATGAAGACCCGACTATTGTCAGAGTTTAAACTAAGCTTTTTTTTATGAAGATAAACGGGTTTGGAAGATATGCATTGAGCAGATGGATGTTTTGGTTCAGATAATGCTATCTGGGGAGTTGTTGAAGGGTGTGTTTGTGTTTTCTTGATTTAATCATAAAGTTTGGACCTGTGGAAGACGGTTATGAATCAGCCATGCCCCTCAGAGATCAAACATAATTAACCCTGGATGTTTTCCTGCTTTTATTTGGTTTCTTTTTTGTTTTTTATAAACCATCTTCATTCTTGCTTTTCGTTAAATATCTTTGCGCTGGAAACTGAATAAAAGTCGGAAGTCTGCTGTGATGGCTGCAGTCGTTTACAGTCTCTGGTAAAGATGTTTTACAAATTTAAGGTAAATCTTTCTATTTAACATTTATAGGAGATGAACTTTTAATTTGACTAGTTTAATTTCATCCCCAATCACCTCTTGCACAATTATTGGCATCATCTCTGCTAGTACCATTTTATGCTCACAGGATTCTGGTTTTCTGTCGCAGCTCAGAAGGTTAGCAGAGTTTCTCTACATCATCCAGATCTTGCAAACATTGGCAATAATTATATAAAAAAAGGGTACATTAAATATATAAACCATAACTTGATTTAATTATGTTTCTGAGCCAGAGACCAACTGATTCTTTTTTTCTTTCTTTCTTTTTTTTAAACATCTTGATGAAATTAGTTACAATGTGCACTCTAACAAGGATTCCCAGGATTTTTGCTACAGAAGTGGACCCACAGCATCACAGGTCCACTACCATACCTATAGGTGGGCATGGAGTGATCTTCCAACTATCACTTAATTTACCCCAAGCCCATCTCATCACGCCATAAGTCAACAATTATTTTTGTGATGTTCTGGAATCACTCCCAAGCGGCTAACTTGCGTAATAACTTGTTGCTATGGAGACCCCAAGATGCAACTCTCAGCTACATTTCTCTCGCATAAAGCTTTTGAGGTTTTATTTTACTTACCTGGAAGAAATAAGCCTCTTTGTCACATCATATTTATTCTGAGGGGAAGCAAGGTTCCAAAGATGCTGATTAGAGTTAAAATGGAATGTTTTTATTTTCTAACTTGTTAAATCGATTCAGTAAAAAAAAAAGTTTAATGTGGCATCAGAAAACAAATCTCAACAATGGATTACTTCCCTACTGAACTCGAAATTTGGATTCCTTAAAGATTTTCCATAGATTTAAAATATGGATTTACCTCGAGGTTTTCCATAAATCTTTACCAGTGTTGCCAATAAGTGCGGTTGGCGCTGAATGGATAAATCTTCATTTTTATGTTATTTTCTGTGTCTGTGCACGTTAAGTGTGCAGCTGCACAGCGCATCGTTTCCCCAGACGAGGGCTGCTGCAGGCGTGAGCCCCGGTGCTGAACCTGCGGGCGTTGATCAGCGGAGGAACAGACGCTGCAGGTGGGAGAAACTTCTTACCAGTCAGCTTTGACTTCCTGCGTAGAGACTGAAGAGTAAGGTGTCACGTTTTGGACGCTGTGCAAAGCGCTGCCTCACTTATGGACGTGGTGAGAAAATACATAGATTTATATGATTTATTTACATATGTGTGTGTGTGTGTATACATGTATAAATACCAGATGATAATCATGTTGACAATGGTTTTTTTTATAGAGAATTTGTTTGGGGTTTTTTTAGCCCCTGGTTTGCATTTGTTTCCCTTTAAAACTTGAGTTTCTTTCCGCCCTGTAGCCGAGAACTTGATCTCCATTTTCACCCTAATTCTAAGGAGTGGATTCTGTGTAGAAGAAAAGCAAATAAACTAAATCAAGAACTGTGTAGTGTACCATGAATCCTTGTCCTCCTCATTCAGGATCCTGCTGTAAATAAACCTGACACTTAACTGTAAAAGCAGTGTGTCTCTTTCTTCGAGTTTATGAAAGAGGTTTCAATCTCCAGTGGTTGACTCTAATATCCCTGTGCAGACGATGCAAATCCTTGAGAAATGTGTTGTTTTCAATTCAACTACTTTGGTAAAATAGCTTTGGCAGTACAGTTATTAATTATTAATTAAAAAGCATATTAAAATATGAACATTCATATTTTAGATTTTCCCCTTCGTTTAAATATAAATTGTACTTTGAGTTTACACATATGTGTGTTAGCTTTACTAATTTAAAAAAAAATGTATTTTCTACTCTAGTTTTTGCTTTTTTCTGTTTCTTTGAATTCATTCTAATTAATGTTAAGCACTTTGAAAAGGCATTGTTGCTGAAAATGTGCTATTTAAATGAAATGACCTTACCTTACCTTAAAATTGCCTTTCTTCTCTTAATGCAGTGTTTTCTCTTAACTGTAGCGGTGGGGATTGCAATTCCAGCTTCTATCACCAGATGGCAGCAAAACATAAACGTATAAAAATCATTAAACCGCGGAATCTATCGAGGATTTTGCAGGGATCGATGTTGCTTTAGGTTTTCAGACAAGGCTTTACAGTTCATTCTCCTTTCTGACTATCTTGGGAACATTTCATTGCTTTCAAAGCTAACATGCACCTAAAGCTAAATAAGTGGACTGCTTATCTTTAGCCCCCCTTGTAAGATAAGCAAAACTGCAGAATCAGGGGGAATTAGAGAAAGGAAATCAGCCCTTGATGGAGCAGTTTAGCTGAAATGAAAGGCGTGCGTTCATCACAGACAGGTAATTGGTTCCTGCAGGGCATCGGGTTGATATCTCATGAGCCTTGATTGGAAAATGTGCGCCTCAATTGCACAACCAAGACGCTGAGTCAGGAGTTAAGACGTGTTTGCAGTGAATGAAGAACTGTGTCATTGTTTTGCGCACAAGATTCTCGCAGCATCAACCAATCAGTTTCATGAAAACATGCCTCCGTTTTTATAAGGGACTCCGCCAGTCCTGGTTCTGAGTTCACCATTCAGTTGGTCCCGATTGATTAAAGACAATCATCAAACTGTCAGACAAATGGGCAGCTTGACCTGGTGAGTGACCAGCGCACAGATGGCGGGATGAAGAAGCTGATGTGGGGGATGAAGAGTGAGAGGAGAAGGATAGAGTGGGTGAGGGGAAGGTTGGCGAAGGTCGGTGAGGTCAAGGCGGGCAGAGTCCACCCCTCTGCACCTATTGGCCGGAAAGCTTGATGATTCCCGTTCAGCTTTGAAGCCTTGAAGTGGACAGAATTCCACCACGGCCATGGGGATTGTAGCAGGTCATTTGTGAGAAATTTTTGCCGAGGTGGTCCTAAATCTGAGCTTGGCTGCTGTTTTTTTCTTCTAGGAATGCGCTTAAAAGTGATTGGGGCTGATTGGTCCCTAAAATTAGGGAAAGGTCAAACACAGTTAGCCAGTAAATGTGGATTACAAATTATGCAAGAGGAAGTTTAGACTAGTTTTTTTTGTTTTTTTTTTTAAGAGAATGAACACTTTGAAGAGATTTAATTTCTCACACTTGTTCTGATTCCCTGTAAGAGCCTCTTCTAGAGGCTCTCTTCTCTTGATTTCACAGATTTTCTGCAGGAGTCTGGAGACTGAGATGTGTGGTGAAGCAATTCCATATTTTGTTAATCATTGTTCTTGAAGAAAACCCAATGACCAGAAGAGTCTTCCTGATTTAAATGTCCTATTATTTCATAAAGATCCCTAAGCATCACAGATCCTCTGCCATACTTAATATAGAGCATGTTGTGCTTTTCCAAGTCATCAGATATCTTTTCAATCTTCTCTCATGACATTTGTTGATTTCACTTTATGTTTTGGGTCATAATCTTCTTAAGAGTCCATTTTCAGTCTTTCATTTTAGTTTTAAAAGTCCAAGTATTTAAGAGAATACCCACAGAGAAAGAAGAATCCCACAGCATCATGAATCCTCCTCTGGATTCAACAAGGTGCATGTGTATCTTTTCCACATGTTCATCTCATCTTCCTGGCGTCCTAAATATGACCTTTTTATTGCTGAAGTGCTTAAAGCAAAGATGTTTTAGCTAAAGTTGTCGTAATGTACAGCTTTTTTTTTTTAAATTCTGGCATTTCTCCCAAACACATGTCTGCCATGCTTTTGGCAGAGAACCCAGCCCACATCATCACACATCCTCTACTGTATTTAGCATTGGGCACGTGGTTCTTTTCAAAAAATGTACCTCATTTACGAACTTTTGAATGTGTTAGAAAAGTCTTAAAACAGAGAAAAAGTTTCGTTTTATTATTGAGTTCTTGGAAAGAGACCAGCTGCAACAAACCAGCTCAGCTTGTTCCGACTGTAAAAGGTTGATTTATGTCAGCGGCGTAAAAACAGCACGTAAAGAAAGTGTACATTTAAAAGGCTGACTGCACTTCCGCAACACACACGATAATACGTTCAGGCACGTCGCAGCAGCTGGCATTTATTCCTGCTCCAAATGGTGAACACATAGATCGAAAAAGAGCCAGCAATAAATTTCAGCAGCACATGAAGTCAGCCAATGCAGGTAATTTAAAATGTGTTGGTATTTACTGGAGGTGGCTCCATCACATTTTTAATGGCACAGAGGTTCCACCCCCCATCCCCTTTTCTTCTTCTTCTTCCTCTTCTTCTTCTTCTCCCATCCAGCCAGGCATTCCTAGCTTGTTTAAATAAGGCCTGCCTGCCTGCCTGGGCGCGGGTGGATTCCCCTCTGGCCCTTTGCCCTTTGACCCAATGTGCATTCCGTATGTAAAGTGAGGAATTCCTCTGAAGTTCAGTTAATGGGGTTGAGTTGTTTTTTCATCTTTTGGATCTGCCCGGTGGAAGGGAAAAATCTGGCTTGACGTACAGCCTTATAGGACTGAGTTATGGATGAGGTTCTTTACCGCTTACTGCTGCTGGTGGTTAGAAATTGATGAGACTCCACGAAAAAAAAGAGGGTTTTCAGCGCGAATGATGAGTGTTGGGTTTAATGGAGGGGGTCGTGGAGTGGAAGTGTGCAGTTTGAGAGCAGAGAGGTTGTTTGGTTATTCTTGGCCTCAGAAAAAACATTTGTAGGGTGGCAATAACAAACCCAAATGTGAGCTTCATTTTTGGATCAAATTGGTCATTAAACACAAACTTAAACACAAATTAAACTTCATTAAACACAAGCTAACCAGTGTGAAAACGAATGTTTTCATCAGCGAAAGGAGGTTAAATGATGAAATTAAGCTCTCTAAAATTAACTTATTAAAAATGCAAGTGAGAGTACTGTTGTATGTTTATAAATAATATTATCCTGAAATTTTGATGATTTCAGGATTTCATTATTATATTTAGAAGCTTCAAAAAATACAGTGATTTTGGTTTTTAGGATAACAATATAAACTTTCAAAATGAGAAAAAGGAACGTTACTGCAAAAAGGGGGGAAGAAATTACCTTAATTCGATAAAATGTGTCAAAAGGAAGCTGTAGTAAAACAAAAGAAACTTCTCTGCTTTTACAATTTAAAGGTATCTGTTTGAGTGAAATAAAAATTGTTGTGTTATTTCAAAAACTGCATTAAAAAAATATTATTTCAAGCGTCTGTTTTCAGGAAAGGAGAAATGGTCAAAACAGCAAAGACGCAGCGATGTCAGACCTCAAAGGCAGCACAAAAACGCACACATTCAGATTCATTTTCAAGCAACATTGCGTTGGTGTTTTAACTGAATTGGCGGAATAAACCTGGTTTCCAGTCCAAGCTTTCTCGCGCCTTGGCGTCTCGCTCTTGCCGCTGTTTGGGTTCAGTCAATCACCTGAGCAGCACCTCTTTAAACAGCAGGAAGTGTGAGACTCCAAAAGACTCTGGGTTACGATGGTTGTTGCAGAGGATGATTTTAGAAACGTTTGGCAGTGGTCTTCTCCTTTTTTCCAGAGCTGTACAGGCAAACAAAGGGAAAGGTTAGAAGTCATAAAATCTATATTTAAAAGCAGCTTCAAAACATTCAATTGAGAAGGTGAAACTTTTCTTAAATGTGGTTTTGAAGAGATTTTTGTCCGCTTTTTATTATGTATTATGAATTTATTATGTTTAGCTAAATTACAAAGCACCTTGCTTAACTTGATTTTCTTTTGATATTCACACAAACATTGACATTGTCTGTTTTGTGGTTCTTTCTTATTATTTTATTCCATTTTTCTTGTTCTGGGGTTATTCTGTTTTTTCCTGGTTTTCTGTTTAGTTGCATTTTGAAGCACATTGGTTCACTTTGACTGTTTTTAAATGAGCTATCAGACACATTTCAGTTTAATATTGATGTTAAAAGTTTCATATGATAATATGTTTCTTCAAATAAGGTACTTTAGACAATGATTGTAACATTTTTAACCATGCCTATAAATCACAAAATGCACATAAAAATTGTAAAATTTATATAAAAATTAAAGAAAATGTGCAAATTACTTATTTTTCTTTTTTTTTTTGCTTCTTCTTAGCCGTTGCTTTGCAAATTAGAATGGAGAAAAATTTTATGAATTTACAGGCTGTAAAAGAACACGGTTTTGTTTTCTGAATGTCTAATATGAGTGTTGTTTTATAGCATAAGTGTAAAGTGTGGCAAAAACAACGTTCTGAACTTTTTGCTGAATACAACTGAAGCTGATGTGTGCCTGTTTTAGGGAAAATACAGACCATTTCGCGGTTTTAGAAATTATTTGGGAGACGTCAAAGATCTTTAAACGAGTAAAATAAGAACAGAATTGAACATTTTTTACATTTTAAATGTTAGCTTAAAACTGCTGATCTCCAAGTGAAAGATGAAATTTGTCTTCTTTTTTAAATGATTTTAAGAGTCTAAAAATCGTCCCGTGTTGCTCGACTGAAACACCGGACGGTTGTTCGAAACGTCTCTCAACTCCAAACCTTAATTTTGGAACTAAAAAAAAAAGAAACGTGCTGTTTAGTGACTTATTGCTTTACATAAGTTGCCCTTTGGACCTCCAGGTCGTCAGGTAAAGAGCCAGCAGAGCGCCTTATCTCCGTTCCCAGGTGAGGCCAAACCCTGCGTAGAGACTGGGAGGATGGAGGCAGGGTTCCTCGTGCTGTTGTGCTTCTGGATCACTGTGCTCTGGTGGAGAAGCCATAAAAAAGCCGTGCCACCCACACAGCTGGAATGTCATGCATGCAGTCCATAGAGTCTATTTCAAGAAAAAGGTGGAAGGAGGGAGAAGCTGAGGTAAGGAACCCACTTTGGAGGAGACCGTGGGTCCATGAGGTGGGGTCTGCTGCAGCTACTATTACTGCTGCTGCTGCTGCTCTGTGAAAACAAAAAAAAATTTTAAAAAGCGATGGAGAAGAAAAACCCTCTTCTCACCCGCCTAAAGGTTCTCAATTAACATATTTTTCCCCCCTCTTTTCCTTGGTGGGAAATTATCAATGACGATCCATCAAGGCTGTTTGGTCTTCGGGCCGCCGAGAGGAAACGCAGAGGGGAGATGTGAGACGGAGGGATGGGGGTTGGGAGAGGTTAAAGGGCAGAGGAAGAAAGGAGGTACATTTTCGGAGGATGGGTGGTTGGAAGGGGGAGAGAGGGAAAAAAAAAGAGAGGGAACAATGACTCCCATGTTTAAAAGGCTTTTCTCAGCCCCATGACACCTCACACAGGCAGCAGTTTGGAGTCAGGCCTTTCAGGAGGGAGTGGTGCCGAGTTTGTGGCTGTTTCCCCCCCTCAGGCGCACAACCAGCAGAAATATTCAGCAAAACATGAAACTCTTTTCCTTTTTTACTCTATTTGCTTCATGAACCTGTCTATATATATATATATATATATATATATATATATATATATATATATATATATATATATATATATATATATATATATATATATAAGCAAATAATTTATATAAGCAAATAATTTTACCCTGCATCAAATCAGAATGTGCCAGGTAATACATTGATCAGAGTCTTTTGTTGTGATTTGAGGCCAGAAACAAAAGAGAGAAAATATGCACAACAAATGTGAAACATAACAAAAAGAAATGTGAAAAATGTGAGATGTATACTTTATAAATGTACAATTTGTAAAGAAGAATAAAGGCAAAAATGACAACCTGAGAATAACAATTTAAACTGGACCCTTTGGCATTTTAGATCGGTTTATTCTTTAAACATCTGTCAAAACAAATTATAAGAAAAACACAGAACTGCTTCTAGGTTTGATTTGAATATTGTTGGAGGATTAGAACATTTTATATACACTGTTATTCAGATTATGAGGTTGTTTTTTGTTTCTTAAAATTGCTGTGCCCACATTTTCCCACATTTACATAAGTAAATTAATTTTGGTCTAAAACTTGTCAATGAGCATAAACGTTTGTTCAAATCAAGTAAAGGGGGGCATTAAAGTAAGACATTTTAAGATCTTTTGTTTGTGTGTTTTTATTGCAGTTTTTAGAAAAGAAAATAACTAATTTGAACACCATCCATGTTTAATTATTTAATCTCTTTTTCCCAAGCATTATTAGTATTTATCCTTTTATTGTCAATGTTTGAAATGATTCTTAATAGAAATAATTCATTGAAAAAGGGCAGCAGTAAACCTGGATGGATACAAGAAGAGGTATCATTTTGAAAACATGTCATTTGAAAAGCAAGTATCTGATTTTGCTGGTTAAACTGATCTCTTCTTCTGCATAACTTCTTTTAAATTAACAGGGAGATGGCGTTAACAGAGTTTCTAAATGCATTCAGCTTTAAAGACACTCAAATAAATGACCAGCAATTTGTTTAAACAGGTTGAAATTCACAGCTAAGTTGTGCATCAAGTGGAGGTAAGGAGAAAATGTTTTAGATCTGTCAAAATGTATGTTACATTTTTCAATCTGTTGGGGGAGAATATTTAAGTGATTTTTTCTGTAAATGCAACAATTTATTCTCTATTAAACCAAATTTCTATATTTTTAATCAACCCTTTAACTTGCTCCAGTTCTTTCTAAAATTGTTTGCTAAATTTAAAAGATTTGCGTGAAACAAGAAGCTCCTGTTTCACGCAAATGTAGTAGATGGTGTATTTAAAACTTCATCGAGTCGTTGTAATTTGCCAAGCAACCTTTTAAAAACACACTTCTCTGTGCTTTATGATTTAGGGACGATTGTTTGTTTTTGTGTCAGTAGGGAACCCGAAGATCTAATTAGATCCCCTATTTTGTGGTTAAAAAAACAAAAAACACATTTCCAGGTTACAGTGCAGTTTGTGGAAACGGCCTCTCTGGTGAGAGGGGGGGGCCAATCGGATCCGTCCTGCCCCGCCTTACATCAAACATTTTTTTATATCCGACTGGCTGCACAATCAGATCCCTTCTGAGTGGGCCGGAGTCGGGTGTGTGTGTGTGTGTGTGTGTGTGTGTGTGTGTGTGTGTGTGTGTGTGTGTGTGTGTGTGTGTGTGTGTGTGTGTGTGTGTGTGTGTGTGTGTGTGTGTGTGTGTGTGTGTGTGTGGGGAGTAAAGAGTGGGTCCTCTCCCACTGGATAATGCCATTATTTCAGCTCCTCTGGCCAGGAATGCCAAATTTCACAGCCCGCTACTCTTCTCTCTGCGTCAATCAAGACTGCGCTAAAAAAGAAAAAAAAAAAAAAGAGGGGGGTGGACAGAGGGTCCGCCTCCTCCAGCACCGTGTGGTCCGATACGACCATCGATTGATGCCCCCCACCACGAGCGTTTCTCTTCCTGCGTGGACGACAAAGAAGCAGCAATGCCAAAAAATTATTATGTCTCTTTAAATCACTTTATAATTTCTAATTCAATGCAGGAAGGTCGTGTTTAAAAACCAGAGGACTCTATAAATACAGTGGCGCCACCGAGGGGGCCCAGGAGGAGGACACCCCCAGCCCAGCAAAGCTCTTTTCATGCACATTATAAGCATATTTTTGGAAATATGCATTTAGGAGAAGAGAAAGCAAGTTGTCAACTAATTGCAGCAATTTTAAATAATCTGGAATACAGGGTTTTCTTTTTGTTGTTGTTGCTTTTTAAGTGCTCTGTTTTTGAATTCTCATCCCTGCACAACAGTATAAATAAAGCTCCTAAAACCGTATTATGCCTTGCAGACATTTTCTTTATTTTTTTATTTAACATCCCATTTACTGCAGCTGTTAGTACTTTTCACAGAAAAACCAATCTGTTCTCATTTAGCATCTATCTGGAAAAATGATTAGCTGCTGTAATTAATAATTACATTACATTTAACCAACTGGGGATAATGTCAGCCAGTAATATATCTTGAGGTGAAATTAGCCATTTTAGTCATTCTTCGAGTTTTATATGAGATAAAATCATATTTCTCTAATAAATACAGCGGTGATTGTTGATAGCCGTCTATGCTGCACGGCATTCAGGAGTATTTCTGTAAATTGCTCTTTGATGCATTGATGTGAGTTGTTTGTTTATGTGTCAGTTTATCGTTTATTCGCTGCAAAACTATGATTGGAGTCGGTGATGACTAACAACTGGCATTTCCAGCGAAACCCTGATCCCCAATCGCTCAGACTTTAAGAAATGTTTTTTTTCAGAAACCACATTTGGTACAACAGTCATTAAATTTGAGAAATCTGATTAATTTATTCATTAATTGATTGACTGGTTGACTGATTTACGCCTGTCTTATTTTGTGTCCCTGATACTACTCCACTTTTAAAAGCTCGTCCCTCTGTGATGGGGTGACGCTAATCCTAAAATACTTCTAAAGGATTTGATGTAACTCTGCAAGACAGCCCACCACCAGGGAAGCACTTTTAAAAACGTTCTGGATGCTTGTTAAATTAACTGTATTTATTTTTGTTTTATTTAGTTGCTTATTTAACTTTTGGGTTGAGTGGAGAGGAGGCATGTGCTGTATTTCTTTTCTTTTTTTATCTAACAGCACAATTTTCAGAAGCTCCCTTTCAACCTTTTAATTAACGTTTTCCCAAAAAGCAAACTCAGTAAATGTTAGGACGCTTATTTATTTATTTTTGTTATATCTCCTTTAACTTTCCCCTTTTTATAAACACTTTTCTTTCCACTTCATCGCATCACTTTTGAACACTACAGATTAAGGCAATTCAGACTTTTCTGCAATCGTTCTTAGTTTCAGTCCCAGATTATCAGCGAGTCCCAGTCAGGGCAGCCCTTCAGAAACCTTCTAGATACGTCCCTGTAGAATTAGCTACTGTATTTTTATTATTTTTAATTATTCTGTCTACAAGCCATTTCTTCAAACTGACACCATTTTCATTTTAATTGACGCCTGTAACGACGCCAGATTTGGCGCTAGTATCCTCCGCCTTAGTGAGAGCGCAAAGATGTTTGCGCCGCAGAGGGTTTCAGATAGTTATCCAGACACACGGTTGCGAGTCCATGATGGGAAATTTGTGAATGGGACACGTTAAGAAAGGTATTTGTCGTCCTGTGTGACGCTTTCCCCCCGCAGCCAATCACGCGCTCCGCTGGAAGTGTCGAACACGCCGAAAGCGAGCCAATGGCGCGCCGTGGAGCAAAGACTAGCGCAAGGAGCGGCCAATCAGCGGAAGGCATGCAAACGAAGAATTTGCTCCGGCAGACTCTGAATGTCAAGTAGTCAAAGATGGAGTCCGGATCTGAGAGGCCGTGTGCTTGTGCAGGGAGGATTTTTTTTCTTTCCCCCTTCTCTCTTTCTCTCTTTCCCACCTCCGCAGATCCCTGTCGGCTCGCAGCTTCTCCCCAGGATGACAGCTTCAATCCTCAGTGGAGCGCACCGCGAAGCGTGGCTTTCGGAGAAGGGTTGCTTTTCTTTTCCTTTTTTTTTTTTTTTTTTATGGACAACTTTTTTTTTCTCCTCCTGCTCTCTTCTGCCCATAACGGATCGTCCCTCCCTTTGAACAGATACTATTCATGATTTTGGAGGCGGAGGAGGAGGGGAGAGGACAGGAGGGAGAGGTTGTCCACTGTGAGTTGTGGCCGTTTTTGCGTAAAAATGTCAGGAGCTCGGCGCAGAAACTTGGAAGTTGTTGTTTTTTCTAATATGCGACCTATAAGAAGGGAGGGGGATCAGAAACAGCGACGAGAGTTGAGTCGATCCACGTTGCGCTGCGCATCTGGAAGCTCGTGTCTTTAAAAAAAAAAAAAAAAAAAAAATCACAGAGAAAAAAAAAAACTTGATCGGGATTCGTGGACAGAGCTTGTGAGGCTCTGATCGCATTGTAATGGCTCTCGGGAGAAAGCGGGGTACGCGTGTGCGGCCATATATGCTGTTGTGCAATCTAACAAGTCGCCTGTAATGTGTTGTAAGCTCAGGTCCTGCGCTGAAGGGAAGGAGAGGCGGATAGGCCGCTCACACAAATGGATAGCGGGTTTTTTTTTAATTTTTATTTTTTAAGCCTCCACATGCAGGTAAAATACAAAACGACACCTGGAGGGGCTTTCTGCAGCATGGTGCTCTGGAGATTTCCAGTGTCCCCTCCAGTGTGCCATGCTATCCACTCTGTGGGTTGTGTAACTCTGTTTTCAGCGATCAAAGTTGTCTGCTTTTATTTCAGAGATTGTTACACGACTTTTTTTTTAAATTATTTTTATTTGTGTTAAGTTTTATTTATTCTTCTTGTCTCGGAGCTCAGGTGATTTATTTTACTATTTTTCTTTTTCCCCTTTTTTTTTTTTTTAAGCAACACAGAAAGAGAAGCCAGAGTGTGTGATGGTTTTGTGGATGAGAACATATCTGTTAGCTCGCTGTAAGCTGTTAAAAGTGTGTATACACCCCACCACCCCTTCTCTCCTTTTTTTTGGCGTTCTTTCCATTCTCCAACCTCTCTCCCCTCCATCCCCCCATTTCGCCACCAAAATTAGAATGCATGTCATTCACTGCAGAGAATCGTATGGGCCCACATGCTGGGAAATTCCCATTCTCCCAGGGTTGGTGAGGAGGGGTGGTGTGGGAGGGGTGTGTGTGTGTGTGAGGGGGGGTGGGGGGGACCAGTGCTGTTTAATTTGGGCAAGTTCATTTAACTCCACCAGTGAAAAGTGATATTGTTAATCTGTCACATACTAACGTTTTGCTTCCCACAGATCCACTTTCTTTTACATCTTGAGGTCGAAACTTACAGGAAGAAAAGCTTTAAATGAGACGTTTGATCAAAACCTGCAGATTTGTTCAGATTTCCAAGTGATGTCACTACTTTGTTTGGTTTGTGGATGCCTTGTTACCATGGTATTTTTAAAAATGTATCTTTAAGGTATACATCCTTAAAGAGTGGGACAGACATATGCCATCAGCAAGTGTGTTAAACAGCACAAAATGTAATCACAAGGTTGTTGTAGTGAAGAGGAGGCTGGTGGGATCCATGTTGTTTGTCCACTGCCCTCTTTCTGTTGCACTACTGGACACTGACATGAGCAGTGCAATATTAAAAGGGCATTGGATGATTGAAAATAAAAAGAGACCCACTCTTCATCTTTGCACACTTTAAAGCAACACAAGGAGCTTATAAAGTTGTTCTAACCTTAACGCCAACCATATCATTTATGATTCAAGTTTTTATGAGACATATGCCTCTTTAAAAAAAAAAAGCCCCACACCTCTTTGTTTCTGCTAAACCTGCACATGGAGTTTCTGAAGGTGTCTTATTGCTACAATACTAATTTTATTTTGTTTTGACAAAGTTAGTACTTTTCTCGCTGTCTAGTGAATTGTGTTTTGTAGGTTTGTGCCATGAAGGAGAAATCCTTTTTTTTTTTTTTTGATTAGCACCTGACCACAAAAGCCCAAAATATCAACATGACGCAAATGGAAACCAAGTGATGTTTCAGAATTATTTTCCAAGTTTTTATTGTGTTTTGTTTTTTTTTTTTTCTTAAAAGCTTTCAGTAAACAAAGTCAGAATTTTCTACAAATTGTTTGGTTGCATCTGGCTTTTGGAGAGTTAATGCGAGAAAGCATCTCGTTTGATTAGCTATGCACAACAAGAAAATTGAAGCAGCTGGTTTTCAATTTCTGCAAAATTCAAACACCTCTTTGCTTTATCCACTATTTAAAAAAAAAATCTATATAACCAAATGCAATTTTGAGTTTGTCAGTGAGGAACGGCCACGTGCTGACACATGCTGAGGTCAGCTGCTTTGACAATGTTGCACTACTGTACCATCCATTCTAGCAGTGCAATAGTATTGTCATAGCATTTGGCCTCAGTGCTGAAAATAAGGGGCCCATTTAAAAGAAAAAAAAAAATCAGTGTGTGAGGAAGTGGAGCTGATGGCTGAAGGCAGGTGGTGGTGCAGAGAGCAGGAGCCTCCTAAAACTGTTTACCCAGTGTGTTGTGTTTACAGACGGGGGGGGGGGGGGGGGGGGGGGGGGGGGGATTACTCCCCCTTGATTGGCTGACACAAGTCCTCAAGGTTTGAACGAAATCAATGTTTTACATTGAAAACCCCGGTTTTAGTCACGCTGAGTTCAATTAGTGACTGAAAATGTCCTAAAAAGAGAGGCAAGAAGAGACTAAAATCGTCTGAAGCAAGCAATCAGGATTGTATTTTTCTGATCAGCCAACCCCCTCCTCCATCCTCCATCCTCCATCCGTTTCCTGCTGTTCTTTATGTGACTGTTGTTCTGTTGTGACATCAAACACTGCCACAGTGTGTATTGATAAGTGGATGGAACAGGAAAAAGAAGCAGAAAGGGGGGGTTGGAGGTCGATGTGTGGCTCTGAGCATCCTCGATGGCAGCAGGTCGGCGGGGGGAGGGGCCCTTCGGCAGGAATGCAGGGCCTTCTCACCCCCCACCCCTCTTTCTTTTTTTTTGCATTTTGCCTTCTCTTTTCTTTCTCTCTCTCACTCTCTCTCTCTCTCTCTCTCTCTCTCTCTCTCTCTCTCTCTCTTTATCCCCCTGTTGAGATTAGGTGTCAGTGCTCCTGTGTGCCTCGTGTTTGAACCCTCTGGTTAAAGAGCCAAGAAGTTTGTTTTGATGACTATGCCCACGTTAAAGTGGGTGGACGCGTTTAACCGCAGTCCGGTTGCTGTTAAAAGCCGCCTTGAGAAGGACACTCAAGTCATTATTAAAAACAGACATGTTCTGTGGGGCCCTCCGATGGCTGTGCTGCAGTAAAAGGTTAAATTTCCCTTGTTGTTGAGGCGGTTAAAGCAAAACAGGTTAAAGATTCTCTGAATCAAACAGAAAAGCATTTTATTTGGTATTCTGTTTAGATATGTTTGCACTGAAAGGAGAAAGCAAAAGGGAAAATCTCCGCCACTTGACTTGTGTGAAATTCTCTCTGAGTAAAGAACGTGACTTGTTTAGGCTTGCTTTGCAATGCTTGCTGGGAAATCCTGGAATGTGTGGAATGGGGGCCGGTGGTGCTTCTGCAGTTATCTGACTGCACGGAGCAGCAGTGGAGCCCAACATGTCAGCAAGTGTGTTTTCATATGTGCAGCCTTTGAATTAGCTCGAAACCAAGTGATCAGAACGAAGCATGTGTGCATTTCTTTAATCACAGAGGGAAATCACAACGTTCACAGTGTTTGCTCTGGGTTGGGTTGTTGGGATTTAGGTGTGCATGTGTTTTTTGTTGTTGTTGTTTTTGGCTGCTTTCAAACACTTCATTTAATTCATTGTTGGAGCTTTTTCATCCTTCTAAATTAAAATCCTCACATTTCACAAGGCTGAAAATGATAATCAGTTTTACGCGTGCATGTTTATGTATTTCTAATGGTTATATTTGTTTTGTTATTGTTTCGACTAAATATTTTTATTTTTCTGTCTTTTTGAATGAAGACAAATAAAGATGATGATGTAACTAATCATTTGTGGAGGCTTTCTTGAGAAAAAAACATTTAAGGGAGTAGATCATTCTAATGCTAATAATAACATCAGAATAAAATTCTGAAAAAAAGATTAGTTTGTACGAAAGTTTATCTAAAAAGTTGAAATCTAAATAACAAATGTCAGTTTTACAGTTACATAATTTATTCAATGGCCTAAAATGCGTCCTATGTAGAATTAGCAGTTTTGTTTGAATTTTTATCTGCAGTAAACTTAAATTTTGTAAGTCTTGCTTAATATCATTAAATATGTTTTATTCATTATTGCTATTTAATTTAACTGCAAGGGAATTAAAACTTGACAGAAACAGTAAAATTATGGGGGTAATTTCATCTGGATTTCTGTGAAATAAAAGTCAAAGGTGTAAGTAATTTGTTTTGTGTGAAAAGTCGAGCTTATAAATACAAACATGGAGATAATTCTTTGCAAGAAAATCACCAGAATTTACAAAGTTAAGAGGAACAAAAACCCAATTAAAATAAATATTTAAAGATAACATGCAAGTGTCACATCAATGCTGCTTTTCTTGTCTGGATAATTTTATGCTTCACTTAAAGTCAGTATCTCCCTCTCTAAAAACGAGAAATTCTTTGTGTTTATTCATCATCCGCAAAAACAAAAATTAAATTAATTAAAACACGCACTGTGTCATCTTGAACCCTGCTGCTCATCTTCTGCATAACTGTGAATATGTGACATATCTCTGTGACTTGTGAGTTTCTGCTCAGTGCTGCTCAGCTCTCAGAGGAGCACACATGGTGTCTGTGGCTTTGGCAGAGAGCAAACTATTATTTATATCATCACCTCGCCTCCCTTTCAGAAAGTTTTCAGGATTTTTTTTAAGCACTTGGATCTGAAAGAGTGAAATGCAATGAGTTGTGACATTTCTAACACCTAAGCGCTCTTGTTACTTTAGTTAGTTGGAAAGTAGATATGTGTAGATTAGAAAACATGCTAACTGCCCCCATGATTCATAGAGCAGCAACTAAGACTTCTGTCAATGTTATCCAAAGGATATCAGCTCTGCTTACATTGTTTTTATGGTTGCATTTTTCTTTTTCACCTATTCATAACCTTGAATCTCTAAATTAATAAAACTACATCAAAAGTTAAACTGCTTTTGCTTAATAAAACACATCCTGAGACACAGCAGAGACGTGATTAAAGTGGCTGAAACAGATCAGGAGAGATGAAAGATTGGGATTTCTGCATGCAGGAAAATAAAACAGGACAAAATTAACCAAATGATCCAGTAACAATAAATACAGGTGACAAGCAGACAATGGTGACAGGAAATCCAAACAAAACCAGAAATAGCCCCAGATACAACAAATGAAATCATCTAGGAAATATGTGTGGGTGTGTGTGTGTGTGTGTGTGCGTGTGGGTGTGTGTGTGTGCGTGCGTGTGTGTGTGTGCGTGTGTGCGTGTGTGTGTGTGGGTGGGTGGGTGTGCTGTGTGTGTGTGCGTGTGTGTTTATGAGGAAAGAGGCTCTGAGAAAAGGAGAGGAGTTATCACCTCACCGGTATAATTAAATTAAAAAACTGTAAAAGAAGAAGCCGTGGTTATGGATTGATACGTTGTGTTTTGATCCCAACATGTGGCTTCAGACTGAAGACTGAAACAGAAAACAAAATCCATGCATAATCTTTAAAAAAAAAAAAAAAAAAACATGCAGTGGCTGGTGTTCAGGAGCAAAACGGGAAAACTGTGACACTCTAAACACTTCAGTCCTGCAAAATGACTGGATCATTTCCTGTGCGGAGATGGGGGAGAAAAAAACTCTTACATATAATCACACATGAGCTCTGACATCATGTAGCGAGGAGGAGGAGGAAGTAGAGTGTGAATCAGAGTGTGTACCACAGGACCACACAGATCTACATGAGAGTGTGTATGTGTGTCGGTTCATGTGCTACGCAAGTATCACATCTGATTAGATCAGTTTTCTGCTTCATGACTGTCTGACCAATCCCCTGGTTTCTTGCAGTCTCCCAGGATTAGTTTATTGGATGAACGTAAAGGATTGACTGATGCAAAACAAAACTCTAAACGGCTTTGTGCTTTTGATGCTCAAAATTAAAAGCAATGTTAGTGTTAGTTTTGGAGATCAAACATGTAGATGTTCAATAATTGTGAAGAAAATCTGTGTTGAAATGATCCGCATGGTGGAGAGGGGATTAAGTGCCATCTAGTGGATGATCAGATAAACCTAATCCTAATCCGGGGTCTCGGTGTGGTTCGTTCTGATGAGAATCAGAGAGGCGACTTACGTCCTAACAGCTCTTCAGTCCATCACAGGACAAGACATTGGAAAGTTCACCTTTAGATTCCTATCAGCAATGAATCAGTTCATTTCCTCAACCACACACCACGATAACCCTACCTGCAAAGTTCTGTGCTGGTAAGATGTTTTAGGGTTTATATTGAGCACCATTCCTCTATTAAACATGGTCTGAGATCCAAAGACTTGAATTTCAGTCTGACCCAACTAAATTCTGCTAGCCAGAATTTCTCTGCCTTATCCAAATATTTTAAAGCAAACTTTGAATGAGCTTCAATATGCTTTCCCTTCAAGAGTTGAGTCTTGATTGTTTAATGTATTACTTCTTTTGTACTTTTTATGGTTAAGACACACCAAGGACTAACTTCATGTAGGTCTTTGTACAACTTCTGATTTATTGATTTGACTCTTCTGTCAGATTTATTGAGTCACACCTATGTGTGTACTCCTTGGACTGCTGCTGACCTCTGGTGAAAATGCAAAGCAATGGGACCCTTAGAAACATTTTTACAGAGATAAATTGTTTCTTTGTTTTACTCTGCAACAGTCAATGTAAGTGGTTCTACAAAATAAGGCTATTGTGAACAACTTAGTAAAAAAAACCCCAGACTCAACAGTTTTTGTATTAAAAATCTTAATTGTTTTGAGCGTCAGCACGTATCATTTCCACAAATATGTGGAGTTAATGCATATCAATGAATAGTCAACAGGATTAATAGCAGTGATTTATTGACTTAATTCAGCAGAAGTTGCAGAAACAATAAATAATAAATTTTAAAAAATTATTTTTGAAAGAAATTACACAAATCTTATATTTAAAGCACATTCTGCACCGTTTACATGTTAAAAACTCACATTTACAATAACTACCCTTAACATCCATTCATCCATTATCTATTCCCGCTTTTCCTTGAAGGGTGCTTATCTCCAGCGGTCACTGGGTGAGTGGGAGGGGGGGGGGGTAAACCCTGGGCGTGTCGCCACTTCAGCACAGCAATCCCTAACATTTCAGTGTAAACTTTTTTTAATCACAAAGCATTATTTATCCAGCAGATGGCGCACTAGGTGACCGATGTGACAAACCGTCCATCAGCGTGTAACTGCGGTCAGGAACCTCCACGATGTTCTGCTTCGTGAAGAAACGCATCTGTGGGGCAGCAACAAGAAAAAGACTCATTCAATTGTGACAGAAAACAAAGCAAATATTTATATCTGATTTCAAATCCTTGAAAAATGCAAACCTTAGCTGCAGTTCGTTGTGTCTTTGTGGTTGCTCACATTCTGCTCTGTTGAAGGAATGTCCGCAGAGCTTTGGGAAACTGCCTCATGGGGCATCTGAAAAAGAATCAGCCCCAATGAAAAGCTTTTAGCAGGCAACTAAAACGCTCACACAAGCTTGCTATTATTTCAAAAAAGGAGGAAGGAACACAGACCAGGACAGGGGGAGCCATGAAGAGGTAATTGAAGGGGTAGTGCAGCAGGTTAATGCAGGTGGAGGAGTACAGATCTGCATAGCGAATCAGCTGACTGGCAAACAGTGTCTGTGTGTAGCCGCTGCGCAGGAGGCTGCCCATCTGGCCGTAGGACATGTCCATCCTGTGGGTCAGGACCTGGGAGCACACAATGTGCAACAATAAAAGCTCGAGAGAACATACATGATGCCTTGCAAAAACGTTAATCTGCTACGAGCTTTTTCTCTGGGATTTTATGTAGAGGCTCAACACGTGATAGTACATATTTCTAAGGTAGATGAAAAATGATTTTCAAATATTTTTTTACAGATAAATTTATGAGAGGTGTAGAGGAGTATTTCTACACATTTTTTAATTGGATTTGGGTCAGAATCATTCCAACACATGTAGATGGTTGGATGTAAATCCTTTAACTGTACAGCTGGGTGAATGCTGAGGGTTGATGCTCACCTTTCATTAGTTTTTCTTTCCTCCAGGAGTTAATCAAATTAACCTACATCCTTTCAAGTCTGATCAACACATCCTCCACAGGATGTTACTGCCACCACCATGCTTCATACAATGTTAGCTTTCCTCCACACGGTTCAGTTTTGGCCTTATATGAGCACAGCGTCTTCTTTCACATACTTTCTGGATCTTTTTAGGGGAAACGTGACTAATATTTGACTTGTCGACAGATTCTCCCACCTGAGCTACGGACCTGCGTATTTCATCCAGAGTTACCGTCGGTCTCTTTGTTGCTTGTCTAATTAACACCCTACATGCTTAAACCATCATTTTCGATTAACAGAATGTCTTAGCAGGTTTTCTGTTGTCCCATAATTTGTTCAAACATGAATGATGGATTTAAATGTGCTTTGTGAAATATTCAAAGCTTGGCATTGTCTCTTTTTCTGAGTAAATTAGAAAAAGGCCAAGAAATTAGGGCAAGAAATATGATTTTAAAAATATTGGGACTACGTGATCCCAGACTTAGATTGTTTAATAATATTTTCATCTGACTCACATTAATTTTCTCTGTCAGCCCTTTCACGTGAAAGTAGGACTGATTAACAAACAGACTGTTTTGGGTGCGTAGGTGGTGCTTAATGAATATATAAAGGGGCTAGATTCACTTAGCAGCAACAACGAAAAGAAAACGCATAAAAACAAATTCAGTTAAAAATCCATTTGATGACCTTACCTTTATTCTTGTCTGAATGTTGCTGATGTCAGGACAGTCTATGCTGCCGCTGTCTAAGTGCCTTTAATCAGAACAAAAGAGGCATTTTTATATCGAAGCAACAAGATCAAAGCAAACAAGCCATTTTAATTGAATTCATATGGTTATAATCATAAAGTGAAAACGGAAAATTTGACGTTTGTTCTCCATCACCAAGCTGCACCGACATTGTTAGCTGTGCATCAGCTCCCCCTGGTGGTCAAAGTTAAACACCGCCCATCACGCCGATAATGCGAGTGCCTTCGGCATGACAAAATGTTTTTTTTTTGTTTTACGTAAACTATAAAAACCGCTCACGACAGTAATAATATAGAGAAAAGCTAGTCTCCACGTTTACCACTGCATTTAGGAGCTTTTATGAGGAAAATATGTTATAATTTACAATAAATGTGATGTTATTTTAATAAAACAAGAGTCTTCCAAGTAAAACAACAGTATTCTCACATTATCCTGTTACCTTGAGTAGGTGGAGAAAAAAAGCCAAGCCAGCCTTTTTACGAAGGCCTTTAAAAACTGCAAGTGTTGAACATAAAAGCGTAAAAAGAAATAAAAACTTTAAGTAAAACCAAATTAAATGTTAAAGGTGCAAAAAAACAAACAAAAAAAACTGCAGAACATGTGAATCCATAAGTTTTCTTTCTGCTGAATTTCATTCAGTGTGCACGCACATGTTCAGGTTAACAAGCTGCGAGTGGCATATAAAAAAAGAAAAACCTTGGTCAATAATCTTCCAGTAAAATACAGACACAGACTGACCTGTACAGTTCAGCCAAATAGAAGTCAAGATGTTTCAGCTCCTCAAAAAGATCTGAAAATCAAAAAAAAGAAAAAAGAATGAAATCAACAAAAATGTGACAACACAATAGTAAATAAAGATGAGTTGCTCACTTCTTCTTTCCTCCCACACTTGCAACTCCTTGGTTAACTCCGGCACGACAAGAAAGGTCTTCCAGCCTTGACGTTTCTTTGATTTGAGAATGTCTCCAAAGATGTGATCTCCAATATAGAGGATGTCCTTGCCACTGACATCCAGCAGATCAGAGACGATGTCTGACGATCCTGCACAGAGAGAACAGAATATGAATTAGGCTTGCAAGAGCGGCGATGTTCAAAACTGTATGAGTTCTTGGCATCTTTAGCACCAGTGACTTTTTTGTTCATGTTTCTCATTGTGACTCTGTGTCTTTTTTTTCTTTTTTTTTTTGTGTAAAATGAGACATGTTTGTGCACCACTCAGTCTACTGGCTTTTTAGCTGCCAATATTTCAATAAACATATTTCATTGGACTATTACAGCTCAAATAATTGGTAATTATTCTCAATTTGAATACACAAAATGCTAAAAAAAATAAAATAAAAAAAAACACAAGAATTAACACATCTAATTAAGAAACTGTAAATCCGGTAGATTTTCCATTTTAGCTATATTCTGCCCCCTACTGGCTATTGACCGTCTGAGCAGCTTAGCAAGTTTGTTTCTCTGAAAGGCTCTGAGACGTTTCAATGCCAACAAAAATGTTAACACAGAACATAACAGCATAGTCTATAAAAACACAAATAAATACATTGTTACATGAACTATATATTTATTTAAATGTCAACATGTCACTGAGATATTTTACTTTGAAAATAGACTCATATGTAAAGTCCAAATGTAATTATTTATTCTCATTTATAACTAGTAACACAATCAAACACAAATGAAGTTGATAACCTATTTAATGAGATAACTTGGAGTCTTTTAAGATAAACAAAGATAAACAAACGTTTTCCACATGAGAAGTGAACTAATGATGTAATCAACTTACAACCTTTCAAACATGATCAAAAGTAAGGTATTAATGTTCACCTTGATCTGTAGAGCTTGTAACAACAGCAGAATGAGATAATAGACAAAAACCTGACCGATTCACATTAGGAAAGTTAAATGAGGCACTGACTGAATGAATAAGGTGACTATTTAGGCAAAACAGGAAACAACGACTTGTAATAATGTAAAAATAGAGAATAGTTTCTGGAAGTTTTTTGACGAAGGCTTTAAACATTCATCCAGCCAACTAGTGTGTTAACAAAGGGTCAGTAAAACTGATTTCTAACAATGATTTGTTCCTCACCTCCAGAGTAAACTGTGCCGTGCTGCAGGTCTCCAGTGTAAGTCCCAATGCGCAGCTTTCCTGTGTCCTGCGTGTCCAACATAAAATAACACATTGTTACTAATGCAATTAGTTCATCAAACCCCTGCCAGGAGACAGTTTTCATACCGTGTCCACTTGTCTCAACACTGTGCCATCTGCAAAGAACAGAGGCTTCCTGGTATCGACGACAACAAGGTCGAAGAAAGCACGCCACGGCTTTTTAGGGCTTCCAGGCTGCAAGAAAATAGAATAAATATTCTATTCTTTTCAAGAAAATTAACAAATCAAAAAAGGTATCATAGCCTTACCTTTGGGGTACTTTCCAACAGGTACTTCATGATAGCCTAAAACAAGAAGGGACATACAACAAACATGTTAAACTCGTGTTTACTCTCAAAGATCATCTACGGTCCTCATAAGCTCACCTCTGTGTAGTTGTAGTCACTATTGGTAGCCAAGAAAATCTTCGCCGCCTCTTTAATTCGAGTCAGGAGCACGGGGATGTTTGGCTGTGGAGGAAACGTTTGTCTTTTCAGCATTTCAACCATTCAGAACTAAAACGCATCCAGATGAGGTCAGTGCACTCACATCTTTGACGACGTACTTCTCCAAATTCTTGATCGTCTGTTCTTTCAGGGTTCCCTATGGAGCAGCAAGTGTGGGCTTTATTATTTAGCATGAAATCCAATAATAAAAAAAATGCATGGTCTGAATGGCTTACTGTGTCATGAATAAAATCCATTGCATCTCGAACATCCTGGAACATGCTTCTGTAGGACATGAACAAGTCTCCATGCTGGAAACCTTTCCGGAGGCTAGGAGAATAAAAGGTACCAACAAAAAAATATGCTCTTTTTAAGCTTTAAATAGAAAGATTTGTACCGATATATTCAGAGTTTGCCGCTTCGGATGTTGTTAACCCATAGAATGGCCGATATTAGTGGTTAACAGCCCCATTGATTTTTGATTTTTGTTTTTGTTGTTGTTATTAGCTTGATTTTAAAGCTTTATTTACAATTTACCTACTATTTTTGAGTATGATATCAATGATTTACTGCAAATAAATATGCCAAATGTAACAACAAAGAAAACCTCCGGTTTTACACTTTACTGAGTCATTTTTAAATTAAAGTCTTATGACGGATACATCTGGCATTTATTTGTAGTAAATTCTTGATATCCTACTCAAACTGGTACATAAATTGTAAATAAAGGTTTTCTAAATAATCTAAAAAAAAAAAAAAGCTTCTATGATACGAACTGATACGAACGGTAGACAACAACCTACTGAGCCTCCCAGGAGGGACCGCCTAGAGCCATTCAATGGGGCTGATAACCACCAATAACGGCCTTTCCATGGGTTGATAACATCCGAAGCGGTTGGTTTGCAACATAAATGAAAGGTGCGTTAAGAAACTGATAAGCATGTTCACTCACTTTGAGTATCTGGTGCATCGAGTAAAGAAATCCACCAGACATGCATAAAGATAAGTCTCTGAAAAAACAAAATGAAAGAAAATGAGTTATTTCATAACATCGCACATCTACTGTATATATATGTATGTAATTGTATGTTTTATTTGGATTTCAGACATTATGAAATCACACAGAAATAAATTCATTTCATACCTGACAGATTGAAGAGGGTGTTAAGCATGTAAAACCTGTCAGTGTCATCTCTTTGGATGAACTTGTTTCGATAGTAGTACTCGACGTCTTCCCTGTGAACCAAACCAGAAAACGCGAGTTGTTACTTAGATCCAAACACTAAGTAAACGGTCCACAAATTAGCAATTGAATTTAATTTACAGTTGCCTTGTCTGGTTTGGTTTCTATGAACTGCATTTTCTAAAAACTTTGGGTTTTCATTCCGTGTGAATGAAAACCCAAAGTTTTTAAAAAGTTTTTTGTGAATTTGGTGGTTAAATGGACTGGTGGGTTATTTATTTGTTATTTTTTTTATTTTTTTGCTTTATTGACCAAGTGTCTGCGTTGTTGGTTAGTTAGTATAGTAAACTAATTAGCTGGTGACTAAATTGTTAAATTATTTATTTAGGTAGCTGAATAGTTGTTTGGCTGCTTAGATGGTTAAATAGGGAGATAAGTAGTTTGTTGGCCTGTATTTTGATTGAGTAGCTGATTAGTTGGTACGTTTGGTTGGTTAATTTGTTAACTGATTGGTTGGTTTGCTAGCTCATTAATGGGAAAACAGTTGCTTGATTGATGTATTAAATTAAATTAGGTCTTATCCAATATTTTTCTGTTCCCTTCTCATAAAGCATTTATGACTGAAGTGCCCTGGATGAATGAGAATCTACAGCAGCCCACTGTGATCTACATGTTTTCTGATGTAAAGAAGCAAAACAACAGTCAGCATTGCTATTCAACTTGACTTTGACCTTACTCTCTAAGGAAGCGGAAACCATGACTGCAAACTAAGATGTTGCCATTTGAATCCACTTTCAGCAGGTTCCCTAATGTTTTGTCAAGGACTATCCCGCTGTCGGGAGACAAGAAGAAAGGGGAAAGAAAGCGAGTTAGACAAACAGATAATTGACTTTTGCTTTGAATGAATAGATGAAGCTTTGAAAACAGAGACTGACCGAGTGGGGAAGCTTGGGTCGTACGTATATCGAAGAATTTCATGAGGGTATCCAATCGATACCATTCTGTCTCTCAATAGCTCAAAGCCCATGCTCTCATAGTCAGGAGATTTATACACTACAAACAAAGACGCAGATAGATGACTGGCATTCTGTCAGTGAGATTGTAATTCTATGATTTTTAGCTTTATTCCTTCACTTACTTGCCAGTGTGTAGTCCATGTCAAAGCCATAGCACTTAATGTTTTCCAGAGTCAGGCTCCTGTTAACAAACACCCTGCAAGTGAACACAATAAATATGGTGAAAAAAATGAAGCAAAGAAAAGTGTAACATGATATACCTGCCTCCCCCTTGGGCATCCTATTTTTTGATTAAGCAGCCAGATTTCTACGTCTTAAAAGTCAAAACTTTCTTTGCAGTTTTTGATCCAAACGCCTGCGTCACAGTTCTGGTGTTTTGGTTTGGGCCGTTCTGCTGCTGGAAAGTGAATCCGCACCTCAGTCTCAAATCTGTTGCAGTTTCTTAAGATTAGTTTCAGGATTATCCCGTATTTAATTAGTTTAATTTTCTTAACCCCTGCTAAAAATAAAAGAGACAGAGAGACAGAGAGAGAGAGAGAGAGAGAGAGAGAGAGAGAAGAGAAAAACACTGCATACTTTACAAATGATGCTGCCACTACTATGCTTCACAGTGGTGTTGTTATGTTCAGGATGACGAGCTCTGTTAGCATTTTGCAAACAAGCCAACTGTTTGTCTAACTTTACACTCTTCAGTGACTTGCAGCAAAAGTATAATTTGTGTAATGGCTTCATGTGAAGCTTCCTCTCAGCAATTCCCTCCCAATTCAAACGTGATCTGCACGGCTGCTGTAAATTGTTAACCTGCTTTCTGTGTTTCTTCTAAGATGATGAGGGCAAATTGGAACAGGCTGAGAGGACTTTGCTTTTGTTGCGGGAGTTTTCCCTGCCTATCTGTTGACTCAATCGCCTGGTCTTAAGAGTGTACGTTTCACGCAAACAAGCCAAAGATTAATCAAAAATGCTTTTTTTTTTTTTTTTTTTTTTTAAATCGATAGTTACAGAACCTCTTTTTGCGCGAAACAAAAATAATAATAATAATAATAATAATCTTATTATAAGTTCGTAGCGGAGGTATGGTTGTGTTGTTTTAATGTATCAGAAGCAGAACTCACTTTTTTTCAAAGTCTCTGTTGGCCATTTTCTCCACAAGAGGCCCGCAGGGAAGTTTATCCATCGTGTCCCTCGGAGGAAGCCTGCGGTCAGCCCTCAGTCACCTCGGGGGGCTTTAAATGGTCAACCCCCCCCCCCCCCCCAAAAAAATAAAAAAAAAATGGGTGGGCGTCACCCTCTCGGTGTTTGTTGTTGACGTGCGCTGTTGACTTTGCGCTTCTGTTTTCCAAACCCATCCTGCATCTCGCCCCTGGCCACATGCGTTCGACCTGTGGCGCTTTCAGCTCTGAGGGTTTAGATTGCGTTATCAGCGGCTCACACATGTACGGGCGCAGCGCGTGCATGCGTAGGTTGGTGGGAGTTTCCCCCGATGATTGTCGACAGGCCCCCCTGCCCCGAAGTTCAACTTGTTCCATCAAAGCAAAAACGTTTAAGACATTTTGATTTGTGATCTGTTTGGTTTTACACACAAGAGCTATAAAATCACAAACTTCAATGTGTGTCCCTTCGTGGGATCAACAAAAATAATTTTTCAAACATGTAAAAAGTGTGGTGTGCACTTATTTTCAGTCCCTTCTAATTTAATGCACTCCAGATTGACTGTGCTTAAAACTTTTAACATCTGATGTGAAAAATGGCTCAAGCAGAGATGTGCCGAAACTTGTTCAGCATCTTTTTTCATTATTGTTTTGTTTGTCTTTATTTGTATTTCTTCATTGAAGTCTTATTTCACATATTTTTTCAGATAATACTCTAGATTGTATTAACACAGTGGACTCTATTTCAGCTGTAGGTGACTGAAATTTCTACTTCCCAGTCAGAAAAATCAGCTGGAGCGCCTCCGAAGTCAAACTTCCCACTGGGAAAGTAGGAGCAACTTTGAGTTCTCATAGTTACAACTTGTCAGGCTTCGCTGTGGTGGAAACATGTTTACTTTACACGTCACACTTGTAAAAGTGAATCTAAAATAAAAAAATTGACCGGGAGTTAATTGTTTTGTAAATGTTTGGTTTGTGCTTAATAGACCCAAAGAGAACGACGTGTTCGTAAGGCTTTCTTTTTCTTCACATCATATTGTCCCTGCTTTATAGAGAGACATGGTGTAAAACTGCCACTTTCTATATAACCTAATTCATTAAAGAAATAGCATTACAAAACCATTGCTTCATTCTCCAGAGGATTGTTTGTGTAAACTTATTTCTAGAGCCTTGAGGAAGGAACAAAGCTCTTTATTTGCCACTAATGGCTTGAAAATGTTGGGACTTGTCACTTTCAGATTGTTGTGACCTCTAAGGGACAGAAGGACCTGCATTTTCCTGAAGAATAATATAAGAATAACATAGACGAATTAATAAATCTTAAATTTAGAGCTCACTATGGCTCCGTTGACTAATACTAACTGAAAGACATAGATTATTTATTGTCACAGTGAAAGAGGAAACAAAATAATACATTTGGAGTCATTGCTAAAAGTAATTACACCCTTCCTATGTGTCGTGAAATTATGAGGAAATGAGGGTCATTAACAATCAGCAAAAGTGACCATCTCCACTGAAGGAGTCAGATGTCATGAATGACCTTAGAGAAGCAATAATAGCTGCACATCAATACAAGAAGGGTTGGAAGGCCTTTTTCATTTGATGTCCATCATTCTTCACTAGTAGAAAGTGTTTCAGACAGCTGCCAATCATCAGTGGCCATCCATGGAGTCAGACAATAAAGTAAACCTCAGTAGCTACAGCTCAGGCTTTACAGGCCGAAGGCAATATGTTGAATAATCACAGTCATGATATGTGAGATATTGTACAATGTAACATTTTGGAAGGGATTTTCAGAAGAAATGCTCTTTTTAATAAAAATAAGATGGCATCTCAACTTACTCTGTTTGCTAGAAGAATTTACTCAAATTAAACTGGGTGATTCTAAATCTATTGTGTTTAAAAATAATAGAAATCCTGTTACAACTACAGGATAAGAAGTGTGTTTAAGCACATTTATGATCATTCTTTCCACAGGACATTTGTGAGGTCAGACACTGATGTTGGACAATAAGCCCTGGCTCGCAAAACAACAGTCACAAAGTGTTCCACAAAGTCGAACTCATAACTCTTTAAAGATATTTGAGTTTCTCCCACACCGACCTTGTCACCTCTTGGTTCAAAGTCAGGTTACAATAAGAAGGAGGCATCACCAGACTGGACCCACAAAGTTTGGACCACGAAATTGTCAAAAATTTCTTGTTTGATTACTGTTTGCCGCTAGTAATAAATCAGCTGAATAGCCTTAAATTTTTTAAGCTCGTGTGAAAAAAGTGACTAACAGAGACAAACACAGAAACGTTTTCAGCTTTTACTCTACTGTACAGGAACTTGAAGAGACGTTCACAGCTGATCCCCACTCAACCTGAGAGAGCTGCAACAAGGAAGAATGAAGAAAAATTGATGCGTCCAGATGTACAAACCTGATAGAAACCAAAGATGCATCTACTAAATACTGAAGGCAGTGAATATTCATGCAATCACTTAGTTTATGTTGCATATTTTCACTTATCTATTGTCATTTTATGGGAATCAGTTTTCACTTTGACATTAAACAGCTACATTTTGTTGATCACGAATATTTAGCAAAAGCAATTAAAGAGGTGAATGCTTTTTACAACCCTAAAAATAAACTGGAAAAACTAAATCCAAAGGAATGAACATATATAGTAAGTGAAACCTTAACAATAATTAACACAGCAAAACAAATGTAGTATAGCAATTCAACCTGGAAAGACTCACTGAGAGAGAATGGTATTAGAACATTTAATTGACAAATGAAAGTCTTTGGTGCTCGGCGGGAAGAACCACTGTCAGAGAGAATGAGCCGCTGTGTATGAAGATTAGAGACGTCTTCTTCACCCGCTCGGACCCACACACTGATAGTGGAGAGAATGTCGCCTATTGAAGAAACCATGAGCTGAAGGCGGAGGAGGGGTGGAGGAAGGTTGAAGCTCAGCCAACGAGCGGAAGCAGATGAACAGCTGGACCTTATCAAGGGAGCGGCGCTTGATGATCGGAGGAGGAGACCATCACAGATAGGTTGGCATGGCGACATCTTTGGTTGAGCAGGTGAGACGAATAGAGTCTTCCAGTTTGAATTTACGCCTAGGCTTCTTGACGTAAATGTAAAACGTAAATGACACACACAAAACAAAATGATCACTTACAAACAAAATCAAAAACCAAATTCCCAAAGAATGTAACACCTTCACGCTTCCTCAATCTTAGTCTTTATTGTGAAGTAGCTGTAAGCTTTGCCCAAACACTGCATCATAATTTGGTGTCTTGTGCTTTGATTTCACAGATTTTAGAAGAGTTTTTCTTCTGCGAGGTTTTATCTTTGGCACGCATCCTGTCAAACTCAGCAGAAATCTCCAGCGCTGTTCTATCTTTGGTCTCCGGCATGTTGAACCTCACATGAAACCCACAGATGAGACAAACAGCCATAAATATGAGGAAGCAAAAATTGCCAAGGTTCTCCTGGAAACATTTGAAATAGCAAATTAATTTACAAGCTAACACATCTGAACTGTAGCTGAGGATATGGACATTTTGATGCTGAGGCACTCACCACCAAGATGGGGAAAAGTGACCCCAGAACAAACAGGCAGATCCAGTTCACTGTGCATCCGACTGTGTATCCAGCTGATTTAAACGACTGAGTTAAAATCTCCCCTGGAATAGGAATGGTCGTTGCAGCTTAGGATGAAAAAAAAAATGCAGAGTAGTAGAAGGTGTTAAGGAAAGCTTTTAATTTAGAAATGAGTAAAATCTAATGAAGCATTGTGATACAAACACACCTGGTCCACAGGAAAAAAAGAAAATGAAGACGAAAACGAGAACCATGCTGCAGTACGGCAGCCACCAGACAGTTTTCTGCAGAGAACAAGATAATTTTTTATCCCTTTTCCTGGTGTCATATCACACAGAGGGAACAAATTGTGAAGAAATATACATTAGATATATCTGGGTTTTTTTTTTTTTTTATAAACTCACCTGAAAGTAAACAGTGACAGAGAGGAGGCCCAGAGATGCAGCCATTCCTATGTAGCCACTGAACATCAGGTCCTTTTTGCCCATGCTCTCAATTATCATTGACTGCAAATTTAATACAGATTTAACACCTTAGTGCAAATGTTCAGCTCTCACTGACCACATGGAGGCACTATCAACACACACAAACACATTCAGAACAGCTTAAACTGAAACACAACATTTAGATGTGATAAAAAGGAAAATAAATCTACGATATTAAACATAAGCTGTCAGGATGTTTTACCTAAAGTTACTGAACAGAACAATGTTAATAAGTGGAAATCAGTGAAGGAGGACTTACACAGGCTATAGAGGTGGTTAATTCACAGAGGCCTGTCCCCAAGGCAGCGTACGCTAACCTGTGTTCTTGGATCCCTGCAGCTCGAAATACATCAAAAGAGTAAAAATACACCTGAAGAGAAACAGTTGAACATGTGAGGTTTAATTTAGAACATCATATTTTCAGAGATGCACTGAGAGAAATTACTGATGCAGTTCATTTTAAGTAGTTTTTATCTATAGATACCTCTGCTCTATGAGATCACTGTAGATTTTCACTGATGAATAGACAGATAACTGTTAAGTCAGTTAAAATTTTATATAAATTTATCATTTTATTTAAAAATCCTCAGGTCAGAATTTCAAAAACTATTGACAGGAAATCAAAAATCATAAAATCTAATTGGTGCATCTCTACTTGGGCCCTTTTTATTTGGTTGTAATTGTGCAGTGAGCAATTTCATGCTTTGGAAATTCATACAAACACAGATCATCAATTCTGCTCACAATAAAAAGGCTCTCTGCATGCAGAGTAAATCAAGGCTATTTGCATTTGTGAGTGGAACTCACAGCGTTGATGCCACAAAGCTGCAGCGAGGTGAAGACGATAACAATGGTGAGAAGCTGCCAGCGAACTGTTCGGTTCTGAAATAGCTCCAGAACCGAGCAGCTCCGGATGCTCTGCAGAGCTGCTTTCTCCTCCAGCATCTCCACAACTTCCTTGCTGTGATCTTTATTGCCCCATAGTTTCCTAAAAGCTAAGCGAGAATGAGAAAATTGTGCATTCTGGTGCAGCTGCTTGCTAATAGCGACAAAATGAAGGAAAGTGTATTATGGAACGGATCAGTTTAGGGCAGGAAAAGCACATATCAAACCATTTTCAGAGGCCTGGAGGTCTCCTCTTTCCAGCAGCAGGAACCTGGGAGACTCTGGCAGGAGAGGCAGAGTGCAGAGCTGGAACAATGCAGTGAAGCCATTGAAACCAAGCAGCCAGGGCCAGCTCTTCTCTGTGCCAAGCAGCTCTCTGTGTAAGGGAAAAAGTCACTTTGAGATGAAGCAACAGTCAGAACATCAAACTCACAAATCATTAACAAGTCCAGTTAAATAAGAAAGCATTCTGTCGGGAGAATGAGGGTTGAATTGGGTCAGACGTTAACTAACCCAACTTTAGTTATATATGTACTGATGTCAATTAAATATGTTAGATGTAAACACTCATCCATTCTTTGCCTGAGAGAAATATCTGATTAACTGACGCGTCAAATTTTGTCAAGATTATGGATTAAAAACAAATTTCAAGCCACAAGAAAAATATTGATTTTTATTTAAGGCTGCTTATTCATTCAGTGAGTTTCTTGTACCTGAACATATCAGCATACGTACCATGTTGGATCAAAGGGCGGACAGGAACTCAGGAGGCGTTACAGAAACAACGAAGGGAATTACACAACAACAAGACCGACAACTGAATCCAGCAGACAACGAACAAGACACAAGAAAGAACTAAACTCAACATAAAGGAAAGAGTCAAGATGGAAATGCCCTAATGAGAAAACGTTAAAATGATCTAACTACAAACACAAATGACAAGCATATTGTCTGCTCAGGTAACAGAGAACCGATTAGATAAAGAGCGGCGAGGGCCACAGGGAACAAATCTAAATCATTTTCTAACTATTATGTCATTTTTTTATGTAAACAACAAAAAAAACACCACAATCACAATGACAATTATTTTATATAAGGGAAAACGTCGTATCACAAGAAAAAGTAAATTGGTAACACATAAAAAAAGTCTTTAGTATCAACATTGTAGTCTAAAGTTGACAGAAAGACTTAAAACAAAATAAGAGAACCAAATAGCTCCTGGAAATACAGGACTTTTCACACTATTGTGTTTCTAAGAAGCCCGGTGTCATTAAAATAGACTAAGACGTGACCATAGGTCCATATTCGATTGTTCATTTGACCCAGTTCAGCTCACCTGATCCCCAGCAGCTGACCACAGAACTTCCCAACGGCCAAAGCGGTCGCAATGGTGACGCCCACCATCGCTCTCAGATTCTTAGGAGCAGATTCAGTGAGATACATCGCTTGAGCCGAGAGACCAATCCCTGAACACAAACCAGCTGCAACACTCAAACTGCTTGTAAAACAGGATAAATGGAAATATAATGCGGAAGGGTTTGGGCGATTACCTGCATTGATGCCGTAGAGAAATCTTCCCACCATTATCATCTCAAAGGAATTGGCTGTTCGGCTCGAGATCATCAATATGGCTCCTAATATAGCCCAAAAATTATTTAATAGAAGGCAGCAATTTCTGGGGAGGAGTGAAACACGGGGTGTCTAGTTACAATCAGCAGCATTGAATCAAAACGATGACCGAAGCTGTAATTGTGTCACAACCTGCCAAATCTTGAACTGATAGAACTTGCGATCAGCGATCCCAGCAACCCCCCAATGCAGAAAACAGACACTGTGAAGGACCAGATGAGAGACACCTCCCAGTCCATTAAGATTCGGTCGAATCTTTCCACACAGCTTCTATTCACCAGCTCTTTTATGAACTGCAACATGAAAACACACAGGTATTCACAAGTTGTCTGGTGCCCCAAATCCAACATATCTGGTTAAAAAGACCGAATTCCCTCATCAGCTAATGACCTAATCGTTTGATTCAGACGTGGTGACAGAGTGACACATCTAAAAGTTGCAGGGCCCCGGTGGTCAAGGAGTTTGACACCTTTCAAATCCTAACTTTTTTGGAAGTTATTGTACTTACTTGAGAGGGGGAAGTCATCACAGAAACACTGAATCCATACTGAAATGTCCCCCCGATGCTGCAGATGAAAATGGCCGCAATGAGGACAGGATAGTTCAGCTGCAGATACACACACCAAACAAAAGTCGGAATGTTAGGTTAGGGTCGTTACATTTGTTATTTTACCAGATAAAACACAATAATTATCAGTACTAAAAGAAGAAACTACTGTTAAATAACTGAAGACAGTTGTAACAAAAAAGGGAGAGGCAAAAATAAAAATTGTAAAGGAAGGCAGTTCATTTGTTCAGCACATTTTCTTCAGCAGAGCAGTTCAAAGAAATTCAGAAAAAGACAAAGATCACTTACGAGGAGAGTCAGGTGTTGTGGCATGGTTGGAGTCTGTCGCTATGTGGCTTCTCAATTCATTTGTACTCACTAAGCCCATCTTATAACTGAGTTCTGAAATGATTTACTTTGTTTTGAGGCCAAAGCAGAATTGTGAAGTGGAGTGACAAAGCAGAAATGCTTTGTTGTTCTACTTTAATTTATTAACCCCTATCAACATATTCTTTCTTTCTTTCTTTTTTTTTATTTGTCACACCTAAATGCTTCATATCATCAAGTAAGTTTTGATATCTACCTTAATAATAACTTATGTAAATTGACTACATTCAAACTACTTCAAGAGCGCCTCGAGGGTTTATCCAGAAAAACAGCATTTCAACAACTGCAGGCCTCACTTGCCTCAGTTTAGGTCGCTGTTCATGATTTAACATCAAGAAAGGGCATCATGGGAAAGATCCACTGCTCACTGCAAAAAAATAAAAATTACAAAGGCCTGCTTCACATTTCCTCGCAACAAAATAATTGATGGAGCCAATTACATGGAGCAAAACCAATTTATTCTGCTCCATGAATTCTGCTGTAGCCGGATATCCTGAAGGTCATCAGTTCATGAGATTTAGCTCAAGCACACTTTGGGTTATGCAGCAGGAAAATTGGCTGGAACACCTCATGGAGTCCACTGTGTAACTGCCCTTTAAGTTCAGACTTAAAAGAGCAGTATTTTGTAAAATCAACTTTTTGAGGTCTACGTCATGTTATAACGTTATTCCCTCATGAAAACATACCTGGAGCGTTCCCTTGATTCTTTCATGCATAATTTCCCGTGTCAAACATTCAGCTTGGCAGGACCGGACGCCTCCTTAAAGGATGAAGCTCTTTCTCGAAGCTGCAGTTTCCAAGTTTACAAGCTTCGGCCTCACGTAGCAGCCCGCACCCAATCCAGCTCCTTCAGACTAGCCAGCAGCAATTAGCAAACACCTGGTGGTATAACTGATTAGCCAGTTATCCCAGCTGCTTCTCAGTACAACACTGGGAAAACTGTGTTAAAGGGTTAATAGAGGAGCGATGTTGTGATGACTTCCTGAAAGAGAAGTTTTTAAAGAGACAGAGGCCCAATTTCCAGGCGTTATATTACAAAGTCAGTTTTTTCTTTTAAGTCATATTTGATATATATAGCCTTGTTGTAACAACTGAAGGTAACAGTTATTTGATTGTGCTATAAAATGGCACTATGTGCCTGGAAAAAACATAATAGTGCCTCTTTAAATCTAATTCAGACCTTAAATTGACTGTTCATTCCCAAAAAAGCTCCAGTGTGGCTTAACTAAACACATTCTTAAAAGTACAGTCAGCACAAATGCACCCATTGATGCAAAAGCCTCATTGCAAGTCATCATAATTGTGGCCACCAAGGCTGGTAAGAAGATTTAAGAAGCTGTGTGTGTTCTTGCAACTAAAGTTGGTTAATTATTACTGCAAGACTTTTAAAAAGGTGTATGGTTATTTATTGTCTGGGAGTAAATCTAAGGGAGACCGCAACATTTTCCTGACTTCCCTCCGGCATTAGTAAAACATATTCATTCACTAAAGTATCTACTTTGAAATATTTAAGATCTTTTAAAGCTGACAAAACATTTTAAATGTCTGCTGTATGGGTAATTCAAAACAAAAACGGTGAAAGTTGACTTCTATCACACTTGTTTAATCTGCAAACTGTCTCAACTACATTTCAGGGTCCAATTTAGCATCATCCAGTTAACAAACTTAATTAAACATGTCCTGCTGTGGAATATCTTGTGATGAGCTGTTTCCTGACTGAGCACAGAGAGATTCTGAGGTGTTGCTTTGAGGATACCATGTTACGGCCAGAAATGGGCAGAGAGAGAAAAGAAGAAAAAAACAGACTTTATACTTTACTATTTAAGAGATCCAGCATGTTAAGCAGTTCTGCTGGGAGTGGTAAATTGGAGCTGCTCATCTTTTACCCTGTGGCGGGAACAGAAAGTGTATTTTTCAGAGCTTGAAGATTAAGAATAGCAGCCCGGAGCTCTTTGCGGATTTATTCAAACTGCTGCTTTTCACATTTTAACACCCAAATCTGATCCTGATGACAGACACTCAGGGTGAAAAAAGAAAACTCCTCTGTGTCGGGCCGAATATTCAGTCACACTTCTGAAGCTTCAGGTGATAAGAAGATCAATTTCAAAAGCATGTGAAGATACTCACAAGGCGATATGTAAAAAGAGAATTACGGGATAATTTCTAGTTTTTGAAGTGGAGCAGCAGTCAATATCTGGCCACCAAAGTTCCCACCAAATGATCCGGTGATATCTGATGATGAACAGATGCTTTGCTCATTCAACCTGTTCATATCCAGGCAGAAAAAAAGCCACACATAAGATATGATTCATTGTTTCTCCATCCAAGTTTCTCTATGACTGATGGCAACATCTGGTGAGATGGAGGCAGCTGCTAAACATTCATATGTTGTGAGTTTTTTCCTGTTTGTTTTGTTGCAGTTCAGACACATTAGCAAGCACAGACATTTGTTGCATTCAGGTACACGGTTAACTGTTTTGAGGTATTAATAAAGATTAATTTGATCCAAATGAACTCGCACCAGTGAAACTGCAAAAACCAGCCAGTCTCCATCAATCCACTCCTTCTGCTCCAGGCGTCTGATTATACGCAGAGAAGAAAATGTGGGTGAGCAAACTGAATATTTTAGTCAGAGAAGGAATTAAAGGACTGAAACCAGCAGATTAATTAACGAGACGCATTTCATTTTGTTTCAGGAGAATTGGGGAAACAGATGCTGATTATAAATGTGAAACGGAAACATGATGTTGCACATAGACTCATTTTGAACATTTTGGAAAAGGGTAAACAAACGAAGCAAAAGAAATGACTGTAAGGAAATTGTGTGAAATGTCAAATTAATCAGCAAAAAAAAAAAAATGTTTTTGTCTTTTCCGTTGAATTCTAAGCTAAAGCTTTAGTTTAGTTATAGATTCGGTTTCATGCTGAAGATTTGGGATAAAATTTAATTGGTATTTACAAGTAAAGCTGAAAATAAAAAGTTTAAATTAGATGAAAAAGGTACTAAAAACCGAGTTTAGTTCTCCGCCTGGCACAGGGAGGAGAAGGGGAATCAAACTAAAAATCTCTAAATTTTATTGATCGATAACTGCAGCAAATAGTGACTTCTTGAGGTTGCCGAGTCTCCATAACGATCATTAAACATTTCTGTGCCCAGCTGGATGTTTGGGAGTAATGCCAGAACAGAAAATCCAATCACAACCGTAAAAGCGGCTGGGACTTTAATTGGAACAGTGTTGTTACTTATCTTGCATTGCTTGATGTAGTTTACTTGGGTTTTATGTGAGGAAATAAAGTGGTTTTTGTGGAGTCTTATTTTCCGATGGCTTGATCTCCTGCTGCGCCACAGAAACAAATATTGTATGGCGGAGGATTTGTGATGCTGTGGGCCTCTTTTTTTTCTAAAGGCTTTCCGAGAGCGCGCGTTGAACTTTTCAAAATATCTTCTAAAATCTTTATATTCTCACTAAATATGCTCTGACCTTTAGGGATGTCAAAGGAGAGTCTCACTGATAAAAGCTGCTGGTACTAAGTGTTAAAACAGGTAGTGAATTGTTTTTACTTGTTTTTTTTTTTACTTTAAGTTTGCTTGGATATAAAAATAGAGAATTTATATTCATTTCAAATGCAAAAACTAAAAGTAAAATCATAAATCTGTTTAAAAAAGAAACAAAAAGTACACTTAACAATAGGAGAAACAGCCAATTTCTTTAAAAAGGAACAATTAGGGCAAAAAATAGATTTTTTTTCTTGTTCTTTTTCTGCTTTGCAATATGAAAACAAAATATGGGTTTTAAGTTGTAAAAAGTAATAATAGAATGCACCCATTATCATTTAATATGACAGGATTATCTAAGTACATACTTTGACTTGCTCCTTCTTAAGCGTGCAAAAAAGAGGAATGCTAATATTTTAATTGGTTTAGATAAATAATAAAGCAGTCTTTGGTGGGGCTGCCTATACTTGTAAGATTTTAGAGCCAAAGAACCAGCAGATGATTTATGCATTAACAACCAGACTTTTTTCTTTGTCCTTTACTGTTGCACTGAACTCAATTCTCTGCATATTATTTCTGGCTCCAGAGGCCTAGAGACAAATCTCCAAATCAATAGTGCAAAGCACTGAGTGATGTCACATTTCATCTCTTTATCTTTAAAAGACAGCTTGTCTTGTCAATCCCTCCGCTTAATTATAGTAGAAGGTAAATCACAAGATCACAAATTGTTTGGACTGTATTTGTTCCTCACTACACAAGACTCAGAAAGGCTGTAAAATATGTTTTCCTGCTTGCAAATGATTTGATGCTAAACATGTAAATGTGCAACCGACTGATCAATCCAGAATAAAACCCCTGCTTATATTTTCTAAATTACCATTTGATGTTTCACTTTGTATTCTTATCCAAAGAATGCATGAAAAACATTTGCATGATGTAACAGTTTGTTATATTTCGCTGTGACTGGTTATTAAAGTCTTTAAATATACCATGCATATTTAACTTTTTCTATATCTGTTGCACTGAGTTTAATCAGAAACAGATAAGCAGTGCAGCGGCTGATTTTCTCCGCATAGGATTCTGTGCACAAATAACCGAGCATCGGTTGTTTCATGTGGGCTGACGCTGGGGTCTTTAGAGAAAGGCTTGGCAGCAGAAGCAGACACTCAAGGAGTCAAGTCAAATTTGTAAGGTCCTTCCAAGCAGACGGAGAGTCACACAATGCTTGATCACGATGAATAATGAATGACTCGTGGGTTCACTTTACAAGGACCTGTTCACGTCCACACAAACATGCTGTGTCTTCTCTTTGGTGTAAAGTGAAGGGGACCTTTTGGGGTGTATAACTTCTTCTAATTATTATAGGTATTTCCTCACATTAAATTTAAACAATGTATTATCAACACAACACAAACCTAAGCTCTCAGACTGCAAGATGTATGGATTTGAACATGTTATTTTGTCTCAAGCCTTCCAGTAAAACAGAATCACATGACCCTTATAAACCCACCAACACAAAAACAATATATATATAAAAAAAAGGGGGGGGGGAAATGTTGTCCTGAAAACGCCAGTCACTGTAGATCAGTCCTTATTGCAAGTGACAGCAGACTGACTGGCACAGCAGCAAAACAAAACAAACTTATGTAAAGAAATTTTCCAGGAATTGATGCTGCCTCTGTGTTCAGATATTTCTAAAATCCTCTTGTGAGGTATTTCAATAAATCTTCTTTTTTTTGTGCTGTCAAAATTCAAAACGCAATCAGAAAGCCCTCTTCTCGTTTTGCATTTGCACGGAGCGTCATTCGGCCATAAAACACTCTTGTTTATGAAATAAAAAACCAACAGGCCAATTAGGCTGCAAGTGCATGCAAGCCAACGTCTCATTCTCAAACAGAAAATAAATAAAAATAAAATAAAAATTTTCAACCAGATCAGCTCAGCATCAATTTATCATCCCACTTCCTGGTATAAACTGGGAAACAGAGGGTCAAATCTTGCTTGGCGTGCCATCGTGTACTTGAGTGTGGCACTCAGAGTTAGATTGCCTCTAAATCTTTTGCTTAGCGTAAATAGCTCTTCTGCTCAATGTGGCATGCCTGAAAGCTCTGTTGACTCAGGTATCAGGGACACTAGAGGAGGAACAGCAGCAGAAACAGGTGCAGACTGCTGCAGAAGGGTGAGCTTTTCACACAGATCAGGTATCCTGTCTCCATATGACCTGCAGCTGAATAAGTCATGTTTGAGTAACTTTAAGAACAACTGGGGCAAAGACATGCACAGAAAAACAGTCCAAGTGGTGTAATTAATTGCAAGTTTTCATGTTTAAACGTTTTTTTGTTATTTTTATTAACATTTTTGCTTCTTGTGGCTCTAATCGTTTTATTGTCTCCTTCTCAACAGAGTTCTTAATCATTTAATTCTTAACGTGTTCCTGTAATTCAAATCTTAGCATGTGCTAAAAGGGCAGCAAACTATTGCTGTGTGTATAATTGTACATTTTTCGGTTGCACATATAACACAAGTTATTGCTTTACATATTTTTATGCAACTTTATGAAAAGAACAAACATGAGCAAAAGCTTTGTTTGTAAAACTTTCAAACAGTCAAACAACATTCTGACAAATTTCAAATGAACGTAATTCACAACTTTCAAACACGAGCTAACGAGAAAGAAAGCAAAATGGATTTTTAAATTTTCTACATAAACTTTCGGAGGAATAAACAATTTATTTACAAACAACAAAGATTATTTCGCACAATCCAACATTTCTATATTGTTCAATTTTATTGCTATTTTCTTGACAAAATTTGCTCAAGCAGCTCTATGAATTAGATGCCTGCAGCACTTAATCTGAGTCATGCTGGCGGTGTCAGACTCAGTGTACAGACACATGAACCGAATTTTGACCTCAAGGCACAGCTGCTGTTTGCAGAATAAATAACATTTACTGCGGCACTCTACACAAGCATTGAGTATTACTTCCAGTTACTGAGTAATCTTAGGTTTGCAGTTCACTGGATTTTGTTAATGCAACTTTCCTGTGATTTATTCAGCATCAGGAGTCTGCAACGGCTGGCAGTGCAGTCAGGTTCTGTAGAGTCTTGCTGATTACCTGCTTATTCGATTCAGATGTGTTGAATCTGTGGTGGATCCTTCTGCGACATATTTGATGGCACCTTCAAATAACACTTATGTATATGAGTATTACAAGTTTAAATCAGCTTCTTGATCTGTCAAAAATATTCTTAAAACATCTTTTCTACATCTGCCCCATAATTCAGTTACTAATTTAAAGATGTGTGAGGATTTATTTGATCCATCAATAATAATTATACTGAATCAATAACTACAATAAACAAAATAACAAACTGAGAAAGTGTGTGCAGTCAGGAATAAAAACTAAACATAAATCAGAGTGTGTGGAGCTAAATTGGAATAAAGGGCATTTTTACAAATTCTGCTTTTTATATTGCCTAAAAAATATGTCCTGTACAAGAATACAGGGATCTGAACAATTACTGCAAATTCCACTTCAGGTTCCATTTTATATTTATTCATGACATTTATGAAAGTCGGTGACTAATCTCGTCCCGCTTTATGGAGTCTGTCCTTTGTCGAAGAGAGAACGGCAATCAGGACTGAAAATGTTTCATCACCGAATCAGAACAACGCTGCATAAATTTGCAATTACCTTTTCCTCTAAGTGAACATTAGACAAATGATGCAAGCGAGCTGTTCTATCAGAACGAATGAAAGCCCAAGCACTGCAGCTTTCCTCCTAATTCCTCTTCTTGTTTGTCTGTTACACCAATAAAAATGTGAGAATTTTCTCAGCTGAATAAATATTTCATTTAGTGGGATATGACCATTTAGACTTTGTGCCATTAATCCCACCTGAGGCCTGCAGATGATGAAGACGAAGCCCTGAAGTGATTTAAAGTCTCTGTGCATTAAAATAAAACAGGCATCAGGGGTCAGGGATCTTTTATCAAGCATCTTCCAGGTGTGGGAGTGCCTCACATGTACTGCGGTAGATGGATTAAAACACCCGGATATCTATTGAGGTCAAGAGTCTTGATGTTCTTGCTCCAAATGGACTTGCACCGTCACCCAAAGGAAATCACTTCTGAATTACTCTTTCTGTTGACTAAGCAGTCTGCTCCTTTTTGCTGCTTCATCAATATCTTTAGCCTGTGTGTCAGTATGATCAAAACAGAGTTTGTGGTTTGGACCATATAAGATAATAGCTGCATTTGGAAAGAAGCAAAAAATGCTGCGGACTTTTTAATGTATTTGCATTCGTATAAAATAAAATAACATGGTTAAAGAGAGAGCTGCACCAGTCAAACCTAATGTGTGATGTTTCTGGATATGCCAACCATTTCTGAGGAAAAAAGGATCATCTACTCTAGGTTTATGATTCTAGTTAAGTGATGAAGTGGAAAAGGCCATGAAAAGATGACAAGATGATAATTTTTCCAATTTTGGGTCACTTACGTAAAGAAAACATCAAAACTGACTTTACACAGACATTTAACTGCTTTTACTAAGGCTCTTCAAACGTAGCTAGAGCTAAGTACGCTTACCTGCAAATGGCATCACCCCAAATCTTCAAAAAACATTTATGTTTTTATGACCTCAGATCCATTGCACTAGACGCTGGAAAAGTGTTTCAAACAATGTCTGTTTAGCTTAAAGTATTTGTTGATGGTTTAAACCTTCAATGACAAAAATAAACTCTGTATTCAGTGATTGCTGTTAAAACTCATCTCTCTAATCTCATCAGAAAAAAAACAAACAATAAATACATTATTCCAATTTTCCAAAGTCAATTTCTGATTGGTTGATTCAGCCCTTGAGACAGATCCTGAGTTAGCCGATATCGGACTCAGTCAGGAGACACAGAAGAGGACCTGAACCAGCAAGAATTATTGCCTGACAAACTCAATAAGAGGACGGATCACAGTGTCAGACTCTATTATGATAAATGCATCGTGCACCTTCCCGCACTCATCTCATTTTTGTCTGACGTTCCCGTGAGATTTTTGATTCGATTTTCCTCCACACCTGGAATGTGTTCAGCATCCCTCAGTGACTTTCTTCAAGCAGATCGCCTGGTTCCAAATTTAACATCGGGAGCAAACAAACACTTAAAAGGACCAGGAGAGGCTGAGCGTAAAACTCAACTCTCAAGCCTCAAGCTTCTTCCTATAAGCTCCCGAGAGACAAGTGAGAGTTACATTTGAATTTTTAATAAATTTAGATTACATTTTGAATCTTCATTCAGAAAAATGTTCCCCTGTAGCGGTGTTATTTGTGTATTTTCTTTTTACTTCTGATAAGTCAATATTGGAGAATTTGATAAATAATAAAAACAACTTTTAATAACATTAACCAACCATCCCTTTAGTTTTTTAGCACAGAATACTTGATTCAAATGGAGTTATTTAAAATCGATGACAAACTAAATCCAGAAGTGAAATTATTCATATATAGATTCATTAAAAAAGAAACAGAATAATGTATCATTCAAAGTATCTTTCAAACACCAGTGATCCATTACATGAATAAATACTATGTACATATTTTCAGTTTTGATTGATTGCTTTGGTGCATTTCTCAATAAAGAAATGTAATTCTCAAAACTGCTTTACACTTTTACAATCTTTTACATTTGTATATCAACACGTACAAGCAAAGTATTTACTGTCAAGATTATCAAAATACCTTGAACTTCTTGTTCGAATCATAGCATCCAAAAGTGTCACGCTGATTAACCAAAAACATTTAAATACATTTTTCTCAGATTTTAGTAAGTGTGCTGAAATGATTTCTTTACCACCTTGCATTAGGTTAAATTTTGAGGGGAAATGTGTTAGCTGTTAAGAAAACTAAGCAGTCTTTTTAAACTGCTTTTAAAGCCTCTACTAAAAGGAATGTTAAGACGTGGCTCAAATCAGTACAGAAAAATAGCAAGGAAAGAAAAAAAACTTAAACAACCAAAAGGAAAAAAACAAGGTTTTTATCATTAGAGGGAAAATATTTGTAGTTTTATAGTAGAGTTTTCATTTTCTATTTGTATATCCTTTCCTTTGTGCTGTACACAAAGTATTATTATGCTGAAATTCATTGTTCATTCAAAATTCACCAGTGCAAGCAATAAGTTATGGCTCTTGAACAAGTCTCCCACAGTCAGTGGTGTAATTTTAATTGTTAGAAAGGACAAATGTTACATTGATTAAACATCTAAACCCTTATATGTTTTTTCTTTGTACAGCGCTTTGTGTAATGATTTATTCGTTTTTCTGTAGGTTCCACCACTAGAGGGAGAAATAACGAACCTCACAGAACTAATAGTAGGAAAACTGCACTAAAAGATAGATAGATAGATAGATAGATAGATAGATAGATAGATAGATAGATAGATAGATAGATAGATAGATAGATAGATAGATAGATAGATAGATAGATAGATAGATAGATAGATAGATAGATAGATAGATAGATAGATAGATAGATAGATAGATAGATAGATAGATAGATAGATAGATAGATAGATAGATAGATAGATAGATAGATAGATAGATAGATAGATAGATAATGAAGTCTGTTGTCTGTTTCATTCATTTTCACTCCACATAGAAAAAAGAGGCGAGCTTCAGCTTCCGGAAGGTGGGGGGTGTCACGTGGTGTTCGTCCCCCGCCAATCAGGAGTAAGTGCGCATTGCGATCCTGTGCAGGGAGGTTGTTTTATTGAGGGGCTGCTTGCGATCAATGAGCGAGTGGAGCTGTCCGCCGTGCTGAAAGTTACTTCTTTGATTGGCTGTTTTTTGGCACCGCTGACAGCTCCCACTTTCCTCTTTCCGAATGTAACAAATGACGGCATGGTTGCATTTTCACACTCTTTTTTTTTTCTGCAGATGTATAGTCATTATTTTTGTTTCCACCTATGACTGTTAGTGAATGATTGGACTACAACTGAAACAATGAAAGCCCCGTTAAAAGGGGGGAAAAAAACAAAAAACGGAAGCCCCTTGAAATGCAGAAAACATTTCTTCAGCATACAGGCTCTGATACCTAATTTGTTGCTGCTGTAAATTCAAGAGGCGTGGATGATTTGAGTTCGGGCTTTTTTTTTTTATGTCTCACCAGCTCCTCAATCGCGGGTAGTTGGCTGTAATTCCTAGGGGGGATATAACTCTCCTGCTCCATAATAACACAGCCACCAGTGGTCCCATCAGTCTCTGGCTGAACACAAACTCTGGTCATATGGGCTCCATACGGGCCAACCCTGTCACAGCGCCCTGTGAGCAGAATGAAATCATAGTTTTAAGGTACAAGAGATATGTGCAATGAAACGATTTCTAGTATTTCATATTTTTTTGATGTTTATTCCACCATCTTCAGTGTGTTTTATTGAGACTCTGTGTAACTTTGGTGTACATAATTATGACGTATTAGCAAAAGGAGCCATCATCGTCTGCAAATGCAAATATTTTATTCCATCTGTGTATCTTTTTGTCTGTCTCTCTTTGCCAAATAGCTCAAATTCAGCTGGATTGGATAAAGAATCACATGAACTCCTTTCCACATATGATCAACTGGATTTAAATCCGGATTTCATCTGGACCATTCTAGTCCACTTTGATGCAAAAACACTCCTTGTCTTCAAGGACTGCTCCGTATTTGGTTCTCTCCATCTTTTCATCAGGATTTCCACAGCATGATGCTGACACCACCAAGTATGCACCCTTCATGAAACATTACTCTTTAAAATTACATTTTACTGCAGGTGCGGCAGCAAATCATTTGAGTTTTGTTCCCACCGCGTTTACATGCAGAAACTTTCATTATTTTGTTTATTTATTTTTTTATTTTTATTTTTTTTGCTTCTTCTTCTTTTTCTTTTTTTTTTACAGAATAGTGAGCCAGACAGATCCAACATCTTCTTTGCTTAAGCCAGGACAGGACACGCAAAAGCAACATGGGATTCGACTAACAAACTCGTTAACCTGTTTAATGACATCAGCCTAAACTGGGGCTAACTACTGCATCATAGTGCACATATTTGTATTTATTTTTTTGTAAAAGATGTTCAAAACATGTATCTTTTTTTTCCTGCATCAACTTCATGACTTAAATCTTAATTAAATACAGATATGTGTGTAAGTGCTTTAGAAGACATGAAAACGTTAATTAGATATGAATAATCTTGTATCCGTATTCAGTGTGTTTGCTGTATTTAAAGCAAGATTGTCCAAGTTCAGTCCTATCCAAGTCCAGAGCTGCTATCCTGCCACCCATCACCTCTCCGGCTGAATCAAATGAATGCTTTTTCACCTGACTTCTGCAGAGTTGAACGACTACTGATGAATTTCAGTCTTTTAGTTCTGGCGTGTTGGCGAAGCGAAGGGATGCATCTAAGAGTTGCAGGATAATAGCTCTGCAAGACTGGGGAAGGAAGCCCTGATTTAAAGCAAATAAATCATAAATGTACAGAGGACGTAAAGGAAGGCTTAGCTTGTGTGTGGCTATGAAGAGATATTTGGGTGGAAGAATATTTAATACTGAGAATAATAATAATAATAATAATAATAATAATAATAATAATAATAATAATAATAATAATAATAATAATAATAATAATAATAATAAAATAGGTTTTTATTAATTAAAATAAATGCAATAGTATATTTAAAAACAATTTGAATGAAACTGAAGAAGCCGAAAATTTTAACCCTTTTCGTGGCGCAATTGTCTTGTTAAATCGATCTGCACTGATAGTTTGTACTGATATCGATAATATCAGGCAGAACTTCACGTTCCAACCTTCTTTGTGACGTCGAAACAGTTGTTTTGGTTTCCCCCTTCCTCCCACTTCCCAATCGGAGGTCCATCTCTCACATTCTACCGGAGCCGAAATGGATCTGCTCATGCAGCGGCTCCGTCCTCCTGTGAGGAGGACCATAACGCCCTTTGTCGGGTGCTCTGTGGCGCCTGACCGCTGCTGTGATCGGCAGCACTGACATGGAAACCCCCTTCCAGCTGCACAACGACTTCTTCCCAGAGCAGCAGCAGCAGCTCCAACACTGTAAGTACCAGCACTATTACTGCGGACCGGAGCAGCAGCAGCAGCGCATCGGCAGGCAGCACGACCAATGCTGCACCTGCAATAGCTGCACCACCTGTGATGCGAGAAAAAGCCTCGTCTTTCGCGGGACGTCGCCGACCACTGTGGGAACTTTGAGGACACCTTCCGAGACGTCTTCGAGGCAGGGCTGCCAGCACAGCACCGCCTGCGACTTCACACCTTCTAGTCATGGTAGTTCAACCAGACATCATCATCCTCACCACCAACATCAGCAGCAGCAGCAGCAGCAGTATCGGCAGCGGGGCAGCCAGGGGAGCAGCCACAAAGACAGCAACTCCTACAATGAAATAGCCATGAGCAGCTGCAGATACAACGGCGGCGTCATGCGGCCGCTGAGCAACTTGAGCTCGTCCCGCAGAAACATACACGAGTTCGATTCCGAGTCCCAGCCTCTGCAGCCCATCTCCGCCGCAGATGCGTCGGACACTCTAGTTTCCAAACCGGAGAACAATTCAGCCACGCTGATGCCTTACGCATCGGGGGACGGAGGGGCCGGCTGCGGCCACAGCAGCGGCAAATCGGGGAAAAAGAAGAACCAGAACATTGGGGAGAAGCTGGGGCACCGGCGGGCCTTGTTTGAGAAAAGGAAGCGTCTCAGTGACTATGCTTTAATCTTTGGGATGTTTGGGATCGTTGTTATGGTTATAGAGACTGAACTCTCATGGGGAGCCTATGGCAAGGTGCGTATTTACTCAAACTTCACGTCCCGCTTGGGCGAGTTAGTCACTGCTCTGCTCTGTCACTGTGGATGCAACTCGTATATTTTAAACAACTTCTTCCAAAAGAGTGGAAGAAAAGTCTGCGTAGTGCAGCGTCCCAACACATACAGGCCGATTGGCCCTCTGCTGCCCAACCATGAAAGAGGACCCTAATAATTATGATTTTTTTTTTTTTTTAAACTGCAAAGTCTTGGCTAGTTGCAATGGTGTAAAAATCACTTACTATATATTTTTTATGAATTGTGCATGTATTGTCATCATGTTTAGTCTTGTTTGGCTTTCGTGTTTTCACTCTTTTGCAGGAATCCCTGTATTCATTAGCTCTAAAATGCCTGATAAGCCTTTCTACAATCATTCTCCTGGGGCTGATTATCATTTACCATGCGAGAGAGATACAGGTAATGTCCTAAGTCGTTTTCTTCATTCTCCTGTATGCCTTTTTATTTTAATTTACTTATATTTTTTGTTGTTTTAGCAAAGAGATCAACTTCTGAACACTGTGTATGATGCTGAGATGAGGTGTATGATCTCTGTTGTGCTGCACTTCTAGGTGTAATTCCAGTTGTGGTTTTTGATATGGGTGATAGTGGTCACTGCCCAGGGCATCATCCCATCAGGGGGTGACAGTCTTTTTTTTTTTTTTCACCCAAAACATGTTTTTTATTGCTTGCTTTCATATCAGTGGGGAGATGGGAAGAAGGATTGTGACATTCACACCATCAATGCTAATACAATACAGATCTATGTGTTTTACATGTTTAGAAATGCCTTATTCTGACAACACAGTTACTGTCCTCAGAGTGTCACATACAGTAAGTCCTGTCCCTACTTTGGTCTAGATTTTGGCTGCAATGTTTCTTTCTCTCAGCTTGCCAGCACACCTTTAATTCTCAGAAGAAAACGTAAACCAACAATAACAACTCTTACCGTTTACATGTTAATGCGCGTAGCAGTAGAGGAAACACATAATTTTCTCATCTTTCTCTGCTTGAACGCAGTGACATTGTTTGGTCTAGCCTTCTCACTGGGTTCACCTTTAGCCTCCAGCCTCTTTGGTAAGATAAAAGTGTGTTTATACAAAACCCCAGACTGCTAAGAATCTATGGTATCCTACAAAATGTTACAGCTAAATTTTGAACTTTTTCAGAGATTGTTTCCGTCACAAAATGACAGAAAATAGAAAAGATTTAAGGAAATGACACTCCCATTTTTATGTTACTTGGCAAAGACAAATATCACCCAGTGGGGTTTATGTTATGTCTTTTGCATTTTTGTACTTTTTTTCGCTTTTATTGCCACTAAAGTATAAGATTAAACACCAATAATGTGTTGAGTTATTAAATGTGGTTGGTCTTTGCAACTTCATTTATTCATAATTGCTGTTATCACAGACTTTTCTTAGAATATCATGATTCAGTTTTGAGGGCATGTTGCTAAACCCTTAACAGGAAGTGAGCCTCCACTGTTTTTGTTCTCCAATGTAAGAAAATATGACCAGTGGTTCACAAATTTTGCTGAAGTAACCTGATTTATAGCTTCAGATCTCTTGCAAAAGTAAGGTGTATATATTCTTAGACTTTTTAAGACACGTGTCATTTTTAATTCAAAATGTCAAATGCTTAGACTGCTTAGCTTAAACTGGAATTTACCAGTCTGAATTAGAGTGAATGCACATCGGAGATTTTAAAAGCTGTGTTTTATTTAAAAAAAAAAAAAAAATATATATATATATATATATATATATATATATATATATATATATATATATATATATATATATATATATATATATATATATATATATATATATATATAAAAAGAAGTCATTACTGACATTGCAAGGTTATGGCAGACTGTCTATCCATTTATTTAATATGTCAAACCTTTACTGTACTTGTAAAAACAAAAAAAATAGATTTGAATTTTTTTCAACATTGTTAAAATCTTGCTTCATCTTTTCTGGTGTGCAGGATGTAAGGTTACACCCCTAATATTGATGTTGAATAATAATTACTAAAGAAAACAGCAAATTCAGAGCACTAAATCACAAAGTGAATTAGTATAATTAATATCCTTCCCTTAATAACTCATAATTACAGGTGATAAAATTACTACTGCGGTATAGTTACTAAATCTTATAGTCACATTTGCTGCAACATGAACATGATCTAAACATGACTGGAGTTTAAGCTCTCAGCAAACTTTTTTGGTCTGAGGCTGCAGAAAGTGCAGATGTTGCACATATGAAGTGGACTCTGGTTCGCCAACTGTACCTTAAGACCAGAAGTATAACGCTGGTCCACTGGGCCAAGAAGTCTCTGACATGTGAAAAACAAGGTGTTGACCAAACTACTGGTAGACTTGTTGTACCTAAAGTTGTCCAATATTGTCTGAAGACTGTAGGAGTTTTTGACAAAAACTTCTTATTGCATGAAATTCCTCTCTACTATCTCAGATTTTTGTTTTATTTACAATGCTTACAATCTGAAAATTATAGAAGATTTTAATCAACCTAACTACAAATATATTTTCTCAAACATCTAGCAGCAAATAACTTATTCAGCAGCAGAATAAATACTAACAAAATTGTTCCTATGAAGCAGAAATCAGTACGACTAAAGTTTTAATTTGCTCTGATTAGTTATTTAATTAAAACAACGTTTTTAAATATGATTAGTTGTGGGGTTTTTTGTCGATTTTTTTTTTCAAATTTTAATCAAGATTCTCAATCTATAATAAAGCAAATGATTTCTCAAAAAACTCAAGTGTTAATTTTAGAGATTCAATGATTTTGTGTAAATATTTCCAACTTTTTTGACGTTTTGAAACAGATCAGATTTCAAGACGCTCATGAATATTAGATGATTTAATTTTTTATTTTGCACACATTAAACCTGCCTAACAATGGTGAAAGTTTTTCTTTTTACATATAAATGGTAAACAGCTTCTACTTGAATTACACTTTTTTTTTTTATCAAATCCAAGATCTCATAAGTACTTTACACCAAGATCTGTCATTCATACAGTAGCTACAGTGGAGCCACTGCCTCAGACTGACAGAAGCCAGGCTGCCACCACCAGCATGTAAATATATGGACGGAGCAGGGATTTGAACCAGCAACCCAATGGTTACAAGTCTCCTGATGCTCCTGAGCCACTGCCCCAGTGTAAAATGTAAAAAAAAGAAATCCTCACATGAGATGCTCCAACATAAGTCTTTTCTAACATTGCCTTGGAACAGTGTTGCACTCTGTCTTCCTGTCTTCATTGAGTTCATGCCTATAATTAATTGTGTTATTTTCTGCAGAGCGGATGCGTGCTGCTTGAAAGGTTTCATATATCTGAAGCATACTTTTTTTTTTTTTGATTAAATCAAAAGGAAAACTTCACTTGAAAGGAAATGCGACGTAAGCGGTTCCGCAAACAGCGTCATATTTAATCATGCTAATGCTTCGTCTTATGCATAAACAAAACTGTATATTGTGAAACGCCACAAAAGGTATACGCTGATCCTGCAGGTTTCTGTCCGGTTTACGCTTCCCTGCGATATTTATAGACGCCTCGCACTTTTCTCTCTTTTGCTTGGATGAAAAAGGTTAGCTTTCTTCCTTTCTTTTGATCTAAAGTCACATTATCAGTTGAATGCATCGGCCTCGTTGGTAAATTTAGTACTCGCAAATCCCACAGGAGGCTCAAACATTGCGTTGTGGCACTGCTTTCAACTGTGAATCTTTCTTCATAAAGTATGACAGCAAAGCACCGACATCACTTCCACATTTCGTCTCACTACCTTGGCGTTTCATTTTCCCTGCAGGCAGGTCCAACTAGAAATTAGAAGGAAAATTTGTCTTGTGTAGAACTTTACAATTTATTTTTACGTCTTTTAGGCTGTGCACATTTAACTTAGATGTGTTGTGAGTTACTACATCCAGAAATATATTAAGATTTGAGAAAATATTGTGATAGTTTTGCATTTGAACCTCAGATTTAAGAGGAATATTGTTGCTTTTGGTCCTCCAGTTGGCATGTGGTTTTGTTGGATCCTGAGAAGTCCTTAGAGGGATTTATTGGAAAGGTGCTAGTAGAGCATATCTTGTAAAACCAAAGCAAAATCTGTAACCATATTTTCAGCACAATCTCAAGCTTGTTCCCAGTGCAGGTTGGACTCCAGGGCTCTCTCTTGTCTCTGATGCTTTCTGTAATTTTCATAGTCCGGCTCTCAAGGCCTAGTTTAGCCTGACATGGAAACATCTGTAAATTTCTTGTTTTCAGAAGATGTGGCTCTGCTAGCATCGTCTGGCCATGATTATTGTGGAGTGCTGCAAAAGTTTATTCACAAGTCAAGTAAAGAAATGGTTCTCAACTTAAAAAAAAAAAAAAAGGATTACTACCATTCAGGTTGTCCGGTCAGTCTTTTTCGAGCAGAACGGATTTTTGTGACTTGTCACAATCATTTCTGAAAGAACAAAATATGCAGACTCAGCGTCCACTTTTGGTAGGGTGTTGATCTCCACCAGCTTGTGTTTAAGCTGCTGCTTCTCCTCTGCATCAAAAGGAGCCAGCCGATGTGGTCCAGGCATCTGATCAGGCAGCCTGTTAATGACTCTTTTTTGGAGGATTTCCATTCAAATCCCATTTAAAGGTGATAATGGGAAAGACCTAGAACTCGCTGAAGGGACTTCACATACTTTATGGCTTCAGAATCTCAGGAGATTCCTACAATAAAATGAAAAGTGTTGCTGGAAAGAGGGACGTCTGGGTTTCCCTCCTGGACACGTTCCCTCTGCAACTGATTCTCAGAACAGCAGAAAACAATGAATGGATCAATGAAACTTATAGCAATTATGTTGTTATTATTCCATGTATAGTTGAAACTTGATATTTTTCTTGCACTATATAAAGGAAACTAATGTTTTTACTCTCTGGCTTTTCTGCTTCAGGATTACCAACATTATTTTCAGTTGCTAAATGCCAGAATAATAAAAGTCAGGTCAAGTTTATTTGTGCAGCACATTTCAGCAACAAGGCAGTTCAAATCGCTTTACACCATAAAACATTGTATAGTCACCAATTATGAAACAGCAATACACGTTACATTTCATCAAAAATCATCAAACGTTGAATATAACGACAGATGTTCCAGTTACCATGAATCAAAGGCAACTCTAAACAGGTGGATTTTTAGCTTCTGCACATTTAAATTATTATGCATTCAAACATTTTGATGAACAACCAGATGACATCAAGCAAGGAAAAGTGTAGTCGATGGTTGGGTGCAATTTCCTACCAAAAAAGGCAAAAAATCTGAAGCCAGTAAGAGTCACATTACTAATGAAGCAAGTCCTGCACAAACATGGACTGAAAGGCCTCTTTTAGAGGAAGACCTTACATGTGCAATCCAGATTAAACTGGATATATTTAAAGACGTGTGCTGTGATTTGATGAAACTAATTTGTAGTCTGTTTCCATAATGAGAATCAAACCTGGAGGAAAAAGAGGAATGCTTGTAAGTCTCAGGACACCATTCCACCTGTGAAGAACAGCGTTGTGGCTTCATGTTGCCTGGTTGACAGATGTCATCATGAGGAAAGATCATTAAGTGTAATTACTGAAGTGGGTCCTCCTAGTGGACGATGACCCTTATGGACATCACGTGGCCGTCGCAAAACCCTGATCTCTACTCCACAGAATATTCGAAAGCAGATCTGTAGGGCCGTCTGTGAGCAAGATGACCTACAAACCGTCTTAGTTACTCCAGTTCTGTCAGGAGAAAACTATTGTAAGACGTTTCCTGAAGAAAATCTCTCTCTTTCAGCAGAGAGGAAAAAAGAAAAGTTGAAATAGTTTTTGTTTTTTATACAGCAAATGTAAATATCTGGTTTCGGCAGTGCGTCTAATCATTAATCCTTTTTTATAAAAAGACATTTGATTAACTAAATGGAATAATTCAGTTTTTCTCTCAGGAATAAAAATGACACCGAGGCTCTCCTTTCCCCCCCTGCTATCTCAGGAACGCTGAAACGCTCATTTTAGCTCCAGAACCAGCTCGTTTCAAGCTGCATTTATTGTCAGCCGATGCATATTTACCCCACAGGAAGGCTGTTCAAACCTCTTTGATCCGAGCTCCTCCGACAGTCACATCAAGAACCAAAGCATGTTTCACACCAGATAGCTCTCCTTTCACAAAGAGAGTAGTTTTTCATGTACTGACCTAAAAAAGAACTTCGCCCCAATTGTTTGCCACAGAGTCGATTACTGCAACTCGGTTTTCACCACAAATTCTCGATAACTGTACTCTGGAGATAAATCAGGAAGCATCATCATGTCTTGATGATGATGAAGACCCTGAGCTTCTTGGCTCAGGGTCTTGTAATTGTAAAAGATGATGGGAAGTTCTGCCTCGCAATTCATCGAACCCCACTGGGATGTAACCATCATCCAGTTCCTTTTGCTGTTTAGATCCAGCTCACCATGTTTGCGCTGTGACTTCCACCACACCAGCTGCTCCTTTCCTTCCTCGCCTCGGGCTCTTTTTGTGGCGGCTCCTGCTACTCTGTCAATACCCGTTTCCTGCAGACTAACATATGTGCTGGCACACACACTCACATAAGGATGGGCGTACACGGATGACTTAATTCCAAATTAGTCTTGATCACGACACACATGTATACAGCTTTGCTGATGTGTGTGTGTGTGTGTGTGTTTCCTTTTCATGTCCTTCAGCCTCCAGTTTCACAGGACGGGAAATGTGGCAAAATCTCTGTTTAAAAAGGTGGAATAAAAACCTAAACTTGTAGCTTTTATGTAGTTTTATGGTAGATTTAGTCAATACAGATAAATTAAGAGTTTTATTCCAGATTTTGAGTAAATGGAGGACCTTTTAAGTGATTTGACATCAATGTCTGGTTGGAAAACTCAAATGTTTCAACCTGCTAGCTGGTAATTGTATATAAAATTGAAAAATTTAGAGGTAGTCTTATTTCATCCTCTTAAATCCACTTTCTTAAAATCACCAATAAACAGGGCAACACCATTATTCTCAACGGTTACAGGTTTGAAAGTCTCACATTGACACTTCTCAGTGTTATTCCTGTCAAATAGTTGTTTTTTCCTCGTTTGACAGTGTTACATATATGCTGAAGTCAGCATCCGCCCAATCCCCGACACACACAGTTCATGGTAGGCTTCAGTCTTGGAGGTTCCTGGGTTGTTTCAGGATGTCCTCACAAATCCTCCTTTAATCTGGGGACAGTTTGTGTCAGATGTTTGAAACTTGGATCCAAAACACGTCCAAATGGATAAAGCTGGATAACATTACTACCCTTTACTCTATGAAACATTTTTAGAATTTCAGTCCGTGCTAGGAAACCAACCAATCTGTGTTTAATTATCCATCCTAATTCTGCCAAGAGAAGTTGTCCAAAATTAGCCCAAAACTATGAAAAAACTTTGTTGATGACTGAAACAAAACACACATTTCTTTGAGGTTCAATTTGCTAAAAGACATTTATCCCATCGTAAGAAGGGAAAAAGATACCGTATTTTCTGGACTATAGAGCGAGCCTCACTATAAGCCGTTCACTATAAGTCTATATATATATATATATATATATATATATATATATATACTGTATATATAAGTCCGCTGGTATCTTCGCCGCTCTCAGTTTTCCTTAATAAATCTGCCATTAAGGACGCAGCCCTGCGTCTCGTTCACGCCGAGTTTATGTGCAGTGGTTATCGATCTGTACTGCCAGATCTTCAGCCTTCAACTTAAAAGCTGCATCATATGAACTTCTTTGTGTGGTTTCTATGATGATGGGGTATTAGTTTGAAAACATTTCTCCGTCGTGCCCGCTGCTAGCATGTGCTTTTTCTAATTGAAAATTAGCGCTTTGTTCTTTGATTTCCAATTTTGACTTCCACTGATTTACTTCCTGCTAAAGAGCCCCCTGGTGGTTGAAGAAAAATCCACAGAAAAGCCGTACCGGGCCATAAACCGCATGGTTCAAAGTGTGGGAAAAAAGTAACGGCTTATAGTCTGAAAAATACGGTACTTATATCAATCTGTATGTATAATTTTGACCCTGTGAGAATTAAAGAAATTCAACGATATATTAAGGACGGCCGGATCGTCAGCGATCTGAGTTGCATGTAAATATTTTTCAAATGCCGGTAGAATTCGAACCACGTAAGGTAGAGCAATTTTTTTTTTTTTTTTTTTTGCATATAAAACCGTAAGAATTTTACTTACTTTTCCGACAATCCACATGTCCCAGAAGCGCTGAATGGCCGCATTACGACTTCACAGATTTATAGTAAACGGAGGAACAAGACACACGAGGCATATCCATTCGCGATATCAATCTATATGGTTTTTAGATCTGCGCAATCACTTCCTGGTTTGGATCTCCCATTCTCACGTCGACAGCATAAGATATCGTGAGATATTTTCACAGGACTTCATTTTCCGTCGGACTTTATTTTCGGGTACAAAATGCTGTACCATACACATTGTGCCACGTATACAGCGTACGTGCACCACCTATGAGGAAGTGGTGTACAAAACGAAGTCACGTGTGCTGTACACGTTTTTTTTTATTATAGATCTTTATTGAGAAACAGTAACGGTACAAACAGGACACAAATAGCATACATTGTCGTAAAATGTACGCCACAATATACAAAGTCTATATGACACGCACATTTCTATTCTGGCTTTGGATAGATGTTATAAACTTGGCAGTATGTGAAAAACTAACTTCTGCAAAAAATCAAAATACAAGTTCTATGGTTCAGAAGGCCTCTGTGCAGCTTTTTTGTATTGACAAGTTTGGTAAATAGGAAATTGTTATATTTGCAATATATTGGAAAAATATTATGAGCCGAATTACGTTTTTGGGATTTTTCTTTGCACTTTTTAGCATTTTATTTAGTTGTTATGGATTAATAACATATAATTGTGAAAGACCTGGATATAAGGATTGTATTGATGTATTGGTTATTGAAATGCTCCAAATAATGGCTGTACAGCATCCAAAATGTAAAGAAATAAGCTCATGCAAACCTTTATAATTCTAGTCCGAAAAGGGCTTTTACATCAGGTTCTTTTCAGAAATCACTTTCTAATCAAATTGTTAGTTATATAATCAATTCACTCTGGGCAAACATGGTTCAAATAGATCTTTAAACTTTTTGCATTATTAGCATTCATCCCCATGATGAGTGTATGTAAACTGCAACTGGAGAAGAGTTTTAAGGGAAAAAAAAGATGCAAATCAGATAATTTGATCAATGTTAGATAATTGCTGCTGAGAGGCTTGAAAGTCTGTAAGGAAAGCGTAGGAAAACCATCCGTGCACAGTCAGCTATCAGATCACAACCACCTGCATTCCTCAACATTAGAAATCTATCACTGGTCTCAAACGGAGATCGGCAAGTAGATGTACAAGTAGGTTTTTTTTTCTCCCTCGAAAAGTTTGCAAAGGTTTTATAAGATGTAGAACAGATCTGGTCAGTTGGTCTGGAAAAAATATTCACTCTTCATCTTAAAGACTGCATGGAAGCTAATATTCCAAAACAGCCCCATTAAATTTAAGGAGCGAACACTGAACTAAATTGGAAAGTGTATGGAGAAATTTCATTTAGTGCAAGCCTCCAGTTCCACACAGGAGCCACGCATCAACCCACCGCTTTAATGTGATGTTTCCTTTTTTGACCCTCACTTCATTTCTCGCCACAAAAGTGCCAACGTGTTTGCAGTGTTGCAAAATAGATTTCTGCCTCTAAAGAGCACTTTTTCCCCCTGCTCCTGCAGTGGAATAGATTATGCATGCACATCCATGTGTACTCACAGATGCCTGTCAGATGTAGAGGCATAAGTCAGTATGATGAAATGTTTCCCCTCACTATTTTCAGAAATCTCAAAACTGATTTCCTTGTCAAGCTCCAGAAAAGGTAGCACAAACACTTTCCCCACTGGCATACCTGAAAACTCCCAAGGTTCGGTCAGACAAGACGGAGACTGAATGCCAGTTGTTGCTATAATTGTTGTATGGAAACATCTGATATAACATAAAATATGGTGACCTACTGAAACAGCTACATTACAACAACAACAACTCAATACAGTGTTGGCCAAAAGTGTTGTCACCTTTGGATAAAGATGTGTAAAAATCAAGAACATAAATTCATCTTTTATCACAGTTGCATAATTTTGCCCTCTTGATTTTAGAAAACTCCAACCTTTAGCTTGAGTGCATCTATTTAGTGAGTAAAAAATAAGTAGTTTTAACAAGATCGATATTATCACTATTGCTTAAAATAAATGCAAATAAAATTTTAAATCTATGATGTCTTTGTACGGGTCCCAATAATTCTGTCATTTGCCTTGTAGCTCTGCATTTGAGACTTTTGTCCTATCTGTTTATTAATGTTGAATCATGGACATTGTCATTGGCTGTTTTTAAATTTCTTCAGATCGGACCATGACGTGTTGCTTTATGAGACATTTTAGGCTTCTTCACGTTGTCAGAGAGGTTCTGTTTAAATTATTGCTCGGTCCTACAGATTTAGCAGTAATCAGACCTGGGTTTTACAAAACATTGTTTCCAAAACATTGTGGCAAACCACCGTTAATTCAAATGTCGGTAAAGGACAAAATGGCATAAATAGCTGCAGAGTCAGTAGCTCTGCTGCCATGCAGGAAGAAACCCCCGTCCTCACGCACGCACATAACCCTGCATGGATGGATGAAGTCATCAATTAAAAACATCATCATGCGTTTAATTCAACATCTGTGTCTCATATGGAAATTTGTTGATAATAGTAAGATGTAGTCAAATTAAAGGCTGGATTTTCTTCATTTTTAATGTCAGATTATGTTGCTTCAATTAAAGATTCATTTATTTAAATGTGTACTATATATTCCGCTATGTCTACTCAAATTGTCTGCAGGTTCAGAAAAACTACCATAGATGAATTTATTTATTATACTTTCACAATTCATTTTATCACGTTGAATTTTTAATCATCTTTTTTTTTGTTATTCAGATCAGATGTTTTGTTTTCAACTGTTAAGTATTTTATATATATATATATATATATATATATATATATATATATATATATATATATATATATATATATATATATATATATATATATATATATATATATATAAAAATTCCCTTCTCACCCTCCGCGGGTGGTTTGTTTCATCCTCTGAGCTCGGGTCCTCTACCAGAGGCCTGGGAGCTTGAGGGTTCTGCGCAGTATCTTGGCTGTACCTAGAACTGCACATTTCTGGACTGAGATGTCTGATGTTGTTCCTGGGATCTGTTTGAGCCACTGCTCCAGTTTGGGGGTGACTGCCCCGAGGGCCCCGATGACCACAGGCACCACTGTGGTCTTCACCTTCCAGGTCTTTTCCAGTTCCTCCCTGAGGCCCTGGTATTTCTCCAATTTCTCATGCTCCTTTTTCCTGATGTTGTAGTCACTTGGTATTGCTACATCCACCACAACGGCTTTCCTCTGTTCTTTATCCACCACCACAATGTCCGGTTGGTTCGCCATTACCATCTATATATATATATATATATATATATATATATATATATATATATATATATATATATATATATGCCGTTTCTTGACTTCAGGGTAAGTTTGGTGCATTTGCAGCAAAGCATGTGTATGAGTCTGTACCTCTGTCGTGACTTTGACTTCCCGCTGCCTAAACCTGATACGAGCTGCAAGGAGCCGGGATCCTCTTCTTGTCATCTGACAGTTGATGAGCTGAGACTTTTTTCTGAGCAGACACAAACTCACATCAAGGACCTCTTTGCTTGGGAGCTTCTGTTTGGAGGACGCCGTATCTCTCATCACCTCTTAGTGACAGTTTTACTGAGTTTTGCTAAACTTTTTTTGTTATGCTTTTGGGGCCTGTCCTGTTTTTTGGTAAAAGTCAGCGCTGACAGACGGTGTTAGACCGCAAGAAATATAACACACCGCAGTGTCAGAACTTGCACCAGCAAATCCTGCCGAGGCTGAACTCAACTCGAGTCGCCTTCCCTCTCCCGGTGCTGCCTAATGTGTCAGAGATATGCTGCAACGTGCAGGAGGCATTTCTCAAAGTGAAATCTGTCCTCTACCTGAGAGTCCAGACGGGAGTCAGGTAACCAGCGCTGGCTGGTGACCTCAGCGTTTTCACTGAGCGTCCAAGCTTTCAGCAGCAGAGACGCCCAGTCACGCCAATCCTAAAGATTATTTATTGATGGTATTTACTGCATGCAACTTTAAACATTCAGCTGATTTTGGATTATTAATGCACGCAACTGGGCTGCAGCCGCTGCTTTCTGAAAGACAGGCAGATTTACGCGCTCTGACTGGAACATTGCTTGAGCGGACAAATTGCAAATGCAAGTTTCAGACTTAATCTGGAGAAACAAAAGCAAACTGAATCTGCAGCAGCCTCAGATTTACTCGGCAAAGTGGCCTCTTAGTGGCTCACTTTGATACCATAAATAAAGCATTGCTTTAATGCCTAATTGGACCGAACCTCTCAACCTAATTTACTAATGAGACTGAGCGATTTAATTCTCAATGACAAGATATATGTTTCCATCTCCACATTACACAGATTAAATATTGAGTCCCATTCCATTAGTTTTATTAGGAGTTGCGAAACCAGTAACTAAACTAACCGGTGTTTTGCCTGAAACGCTTCCAGGCAGCTCCAAGTTCATGCAGGGAATAAAGCTTAAGACCTATTCAGCTGTGCTCTATATCAACCTGATGTGAATAAACTCCTATGGTGATGAGAAAAGGGGCATGCACTCTGAGTGATTAGGCCGCATTTTGAGTCCATCAGGAAACAAGCTGACTATCCGAGAGAAGCACTGGAGGAATTAATGTGTCTTCAGTAAGAAGCACTGCGCTGGCTGCTTTCTCTTTGAGGTTTGTTTCACAAAATTAGGGATTACTCTGTGTGCTTCTTTACTCTACTGTCAGTATCAGGCTGTCATATTTGTAAAAAAATTTAAATATTGTAAACAATATTTTTCATCTGCTGTTAAGCTGCTAATGCTAATATCTTCCTTAACTACTCATACGGGCATAAATAGTTAATATTTATAAAACAATTACAAGCTTTAGGTGAAACTTCAAGTCTTCTCACATTTGAGAATGATATAGAGGCGGCTTATTATTTTGCTTCCTTGAACAGATTGGGTCAGGTCTATGGGCTACGCAAATCATGTTTATTAAACTTTTTGCGCAAAATCATTCGTAGATCAGGAGATTTCAGTCTGCTCTGCTGTGCCCATTTTGAGATCTTTTCATAAAAAACTGTTTTGGGAACTCTTGTCACTTTAAATCCAGATAAACTGCTGCTGGCTATGTCACCAAACTTAACGTTTACTCCAAACATGAAAATGTCTGCAAACAGATCCGCAATTACACAATCATACTGCTTAGCAGAAGTAGAGCCTCCTGAACACCCAATAAGAACGCAGCAAGCGGTCTCTGAATGGTAAGTCAACAACAAAACTTCCGAATGGAAGTACTAAAATGTGCAAAATGTGGATTAAAATTCAGACTGAGTGAGAGTTCGATGCTCTAAACAGTTTCTGAATGTCCCCACGTGGTTATACTGAATAATTACGATTTTTAAATAAGAAAAATTAGGTCCAAGCCCTCTGCTTTGTGTAAACAGCAAGCATTTGGAATGCTGAGGTGGTTCATCAGTGCATCTGCCAACTCCAGTATAAAATTGGGAAATTATAGCATTGTGTTATTATTCTAACATTTTTATAGCAGGGGATTTACATCCATATCAGTTATAAAGCCAGTTTCAAATGAGGATTGATTCAGAAATTAAAAATTTTGTAAAACTCCAAAATCATTCCTGAGTAAATGTTACCCTTTTTTTTTATATGTGTGAATTTTTCTCACTTATTACTTTTGCATCCATCTAGTTACAGTCATTGCTTTGAGATTTTCTTCGTCGGCTTCAGGCACCAACAATACTGAGTTTTCTTAGATGACATGACATGACCTGAGAAGTAACAACAAGAGTTCAAGTTTTGCTTTGCTCCCTTCCTCAGACAGCCTGGGGCAGCGCTTGTCACAGTGGTGAGCAGACAGATCAGTCTGACAGATGTTTGAAAGAAATACATGTAGTGAGAACAACCTTTTAACACTCTGGCCAGTTGAGGGGAGCCTTGTAGATTTATGTCGCACCAGTGGGTAATTGTAACATAATATGTCCCTCTACATTCCTGTTGTGACCCAATGTTTATTACTTTAATTAAAACAAAATGTCTTATCAACATCAAACTTTTTCCAAAAGCAAATCACTGATAGATGCACAACTTCATAGGAAAAAAAAGGACAAATCGTACAGTGGTAAGTTTCTCAGGTTATGACAGTCCTGTGTAGGATTAAATCAAAATCTTTCATTTAAATTATCCATCCATCCATCCATCCATTTTCTTGCACCCTTGTGCCTTAGTGGGGTCGGGAGGGTTGCTGGTGCCCATCTCCAGCTAACGTTTCGGGCGAGAGGCGGGGTCACCCTGGACAGGTCGCCAGTCTGTCGTGGGGCAACACAGAGACACACAGGACACACAACCATGCACACACACACACACTCACACCTAGGGGCAATTTGGAGAGGCCAATTAACCTAGCAGTCATGTTTTTGGACTGTGGGAGGAAATCAGAGTACCCGGAGAAAACCCAGGCATGCACAGGGAGAACATGCAAACTCCATGCAGAAAGACCCCAGGCTGGGAATTGAACCCAGAACCTTCTTGCTGCAAGGCAACAGCTCTACCAACTGCGCCACTGTGCAGCCCTCATTTAAATTATCTTCAAGAATAAAGTCATAGATAATTAACAGCAAATGAAGGTTATGTGAGTACAAACTGCCTCCTAGAATTGTCTTCAAGTTCTGCAAGTTTCACATCCATTGGTTTTCTTTTATATATTTTAGGCACCAAAAACCAAAGACGAAAACAAGTAATGTCTTAACTGAGCCATTAGTATGCATTATATGCAGAAATGCTAACCTGAAACACTGTCATGCTACTGCATATCCACAATGCATTCAGATTTTGTCCAAAGCTAGCTGAATTACATACATATTACATATTACATACTAAAAAATAAAATATGTTTCAAACACATTAAACGGGCCGTAAACCAAATATTCACTTAACGATAACAACAAAAGTAATCTACAAATGCAAAGAAATCAACGTGAATTAGACTAGCAATGAAAGAGCAGTAAGAAGATATAATCCAAAAAGGCAGAGAAAGCCAAAAAAACAGCTGATAAAGTTGATTTCCTGGCTCTGGCTGTATATTTGCTGTCCTGCTAGAAGGTGAACCTGGATTACGTTGTAATGCGACATAATGTGAAAAGTTTTGAAAGACACTATTTTGCAAATTAATTAGGAAAGTTTGCATTTACAGTCATTTAAAACCATTTGTCAGTAACACACACACACAGTGTGATGGTTCTATTTTTCTCCATATGTCTGTCATAACTCCTGCTTCTGCTGCGAGCGGGGGATATTTTCTCATCTGATGTAAAGGGCCCTTGGGGGTGTTGTATTTCAGGTCATCCATTACTATAATTGCTTTTACACACCAAGTAGGCTTTCCTCATGCAACCTAGCCTAAATGTTTAATTACGCAGTTTTAAGGTTAACAAACTTCGTAATTGCTTTTGACAGGGCCGGTTTGTTGCCTAAAACGTACAATAAAACGTGGCCTGTGCTTTGTGCAAACACTACGACATGCTCAGCTGCTTCAGGAGTCTCAGTTCTTCCAGTAAGAAACTGTAGTCCAGTGCGGTCCCAGCTTGTGTTTCATTGTCTACATTACACTAAGTTGGAAAGCCAAACAAGGGCAAGCTGTGGTTAGAGTTACGCACTTCTCTGACAGATGTCAGTCCGTTCAAGAAGCTCAGTGTCAATCATTTGAAACGAACAACTGCCCTTGAAATTTTAATGTGTGTGTTTTCTTGGGTTGGAGAGGAGACTCATGGCGGGTTTCATATAAATGTAAACGAGCTGCAGAGGCTCTGTTGGACAGTTGTACCACTTGTTCAAGGACGTGTGTTTATTGTTGCATTCTCTGCTTTGTTCCTAATGTGCCAGCTTGTAGACACTTTGTATTTCTGGCACAGAAGCTTTTTGCAGCAGAACTGACTCAGAGGCGTGCAGCGTGCGCTAAACTCTGTGTGTTAATGTGACGCGGTTGAGAAGCTGAAGTGTTCACAGTCTCTTCAAAGCTGTCAAACTACGCAAAGCATTCATGTATGTCTGCAAGAGACGTGGCAGCGCGCTTTTTTTTTTTTGTTCGCTTTTTTTCGTCCTTGAGATGAGTGCATTAAACAGGAGCGTTTGTTCTTTTGAATTTGACATGTGATGTTTTTTTTTTTATTATTATTATTAATTCTGTTTTATATCTGAGCTAAATTTACCATCTAGGTCACTGATCCCATTAGCGCTTCATGAGTGGTGCGGTTTTTAACTTCTATAAAAAGAATCCCAAACTGAACTAATGGAAGATTGTCGGCTAAAAGCCCAGTCATGATCTGACGCCACGATTCAGCTGAATAGGAACAATAAATTGTTCTTTTTTTTAAATAATAAAACAGCCTTGTCGAAGGAAAAACTATTAGCTGTATTTCAGGTTTAATCAATAAACATTTTTGCAACTGAAGTAGATTTGGGTGTAGAAACTTAAATATTTTCCAGTGTTCATTTCATTCTTACCCCAGTTATTGCACACTTGAGCAACCTCCTCGCTATATTTGATGCCTAGAGCAAAGCAAACCACATCAAGCACCATCAATACAATAACAGTGAACGGTGAATTTATTAATCATCTTTTAATATAGACAAGTAACACAAAAGGCTTGAAGCATGTGTTAAAACATATTACCAGGGATAAAAAATTAAATAAAATAAAAAAAATAAAAAATAAAAAAAAAAATATATATATATATATATATATATATATATATATATATATATATATATATATATATATATATATATATATATATATATATATATATATATATATATATATATATATATATATAGATATATATATCTGTATATATATATTTTTTTACACTATTTTTACACTTTATTTTTACACTTTAAAAAAAAAAAGCTAAAAGCATTTTAAAAAATGACAGAGATTTGGCAAACTGAGTGAGGAAACGTTACAAAATTACAAAATATACATTTACAATTCCAAAATGCTAAGCTCACAAAACCAATACACTTTATTATGTGACTCAAAATGTTTCACATAATACAAGCTTAAAAATAAGGAAACATTTTCTAAGAAAAAGTAAAAGATTTGTTTTTGTTTCATTATTTTCCTTATATGTTTTGCTGCTATAGATCGAGGATCACCCGACTATGATCATGTATGTTTGTCATGTGTTTCTGCTTCAGCACGCCTGATTCAAATGACTGTACTGCCGTCTCAGCTTGTCACCAGATGCTGCTGAAGCATGTTGATCACTCATTTGTCTTAAATCAGGCGTGCAGCAGGAGGGAAACACCACAGCACAGGAGCCCTGCAGGACCCAGGCTGAGAACCTCTGTTTTGTTGAAAACCCCAAAACAGGCAGATGTGTGAGACAGAATAATGCGATTTAAGAATACAAACTACAACTTATAAAGTCCAAATTCAAAACAAATGGCTGGAAACGAACAACACCAAAGAGGCAACAAGCCAAACCACAGAAAAGCGGAGGATGTGGCGAGGAGATGAAGCAATTGAGAGGCTTTTAACTGCTGGGGGGATTGATGAGCAGCATGAGAGCCGGGTGTGTGAAAGCAGTGGAGCTGGGGAATAACCTGATCAGTGGAAGAGAAAGCAGGGTGACTAATGGAAACAGACGAAACACAGAGGAGCTGAGCAAGACTGCAAATGGTTCAAACTGAGTCAAAAACCACTAAACAGGTAGTGAATAGAAGACAAGGAACAACAAAGGAACTAAACATAAGGAAATTAACTTTTATTTTCTTCACCTTAAATGAAGATAAAAACCCAAGTTTTTGATCTGAGATATATTGTGGCTCAAGTCAAGAATCGTATATATAATGTATAAAACCAATTCTAAAAAGAATTGGTTGCAAATAAAAAAGATGTATGTTGGATAGGTGGAAGTGTATTCCCTATTTTGGGTTTTGGTCTTAATAATCTTTGTTGGCTCTGAAAAGTTTAATATGTGTTCAAGCCTGATCTACAGGAGATAAAATCATAAATAGCAGCAAGTTACTGTAAGCTTTTAAACTGCTATCAGTAGTACAATTTCTATGTTTCTGATGGGATGATAAAATACTATACGTTTTCTAATGCATATAAATAAATTAGAATACACATTAAAGTGGTTTTGTTTATTCTGATTATTGATCAAATTAACCAAAGCTATGTTTACTCCTGAAATTTTCTGCTATCAATATCCTTTAACCTTGTGACTTGTAGATGCACATTTTAGAGCTCGTTCAGCTTTAACGTCACATCACTAAATTGGATATGCAGAAGAATGTAGAAGAAAAAACTCCAGTGGAAAAGATCCATGCCACTCCTCAAAAAGCAAAAAAATATCTGCCCACCTTGCTTTTAGCAAGCAAAACCTTCCGCTCTCACACCGCCTCACCTCCTACGGCTAAAGATTTCATACAGACTGCAAAGCTTTATTAATGTTGAGCTAAAGGTTCAGCCGACCTTTGCACAATTTTGCCTCCAGCTACGTTACGCTGTAAGCAGAAGCAGAAGCATTGTACTGTATGTGCATATTACAACCAAGCACATAGCTAAGGTTTTTGATCAAATGTCCTCCTTTTCTTTTATTTTTTTAAAAAGCCGTCCACCAGGATTAAAAAAAACAAACAACTAATGTCTGAACTGTTCGCTCATATTTGCTGACAGCAACATTTTTTAAGATATCTACTGCCGCTTGTGATGACTGGTGCAGTCAGAGGACCTTGACATGATTAAGTGGATGGAGCGAGAGCAGATGTGGAGGAATACCGGTGCTGTGTGTCAGAGAGAGAGAGGGGAAGTTAATATGGCTCGATAGCACTTAATTTGCAACCCAAACCAGCAAACAGAACCTCCCTAAGACAGGGAAGATTGAGACGCTATGTCCTCAACCGCGAGCATGGAGAGGGGATGGTGTGGAAGAGGAGGTGATGGAAGCCATCAGGGAAGCTCACTGCAGATTGTATCGAAGAGGTGAAGATGTGGTTTGAGCTGCAGTAGCAGCAGCAGAGGTGACCATGTGATGAAGCCACCGTGTATGACAGAGGACAGGGAGCAGGGAGAGTGATGATAGGCCCTGAAATCCATTCTTTCAGTCCCCTGTGAAACTGTCTACCTCCTAGTCGAAGTGGAACGACGATCGCAACCTTATGCTAACGTGCAGGCAGCAGATGTTTGCGTCAGAAAGATCCCAGTATTTACCACATGCTGCAAATGAAGTGTTTTGTTTTGCAGCTTTTATTGTTGCTTTATAGGAGTCTGAGATAGAAGTAAGCAGAACTTTTAGTTGTTGCAGATGTTCTCCAGATTATTCCTGGTTATTTATTGATGGCAGTGGATTGTGGCCATTGCAGATAGAAAAGAAAAGAAGGAGGAATAAATTTCCACCTAAAAACTTTCTTGGTGATTTCTGAGCTAGAAAATTTGAGCATTTGTTGGGGGGAAAAAAATCTGAAATTTTGAGAGTAAAAGTCAAAACCTTTTGACTTTTGAAATTCAGAAATCTTGTTTACATAAATCCTGTGGAAAGCCTTTGCAGAAGAGTTGTTAGAGCTGCAAGTCTAAACTTAAAACTAAATGTTCACAAGGTTAATTAAAAAGAGTTTGAAAATCAGACACAAGTGCCAGAAATAATGGAGCTATAATATTATAACAAATCTGCAAAAGGAATGTGATTTATTTTTTATTTTATTTTTGATGGTCAAAACTGAGAGAATATTTATAAATGTTATGGCAAAATTACATATTTATGCTGTATCTTCATACAATGATATTCTCAGATAGATTTCTGATGAGCACCAACGCTTAAGCATTTATGATAGCGTGTTACAAAGACCATTGTTGAGGCAGCATCCTTAAGCGACGGTGGTAGAAATCAGTATAATTTTGTTGAAAAACAACTTTACGTAAAACAGTTGAAATGATACTCTTCTAGCTTCCTGTCGGCTGTGTTAACACTATTTATATCTAAACAGGAAAAACAAGTTGAGGTTTGGTTAGTTTTATTGGTGTCTTCCAGTAAGAGTGTTGCAGTCAAAATGTTTTCAACATTCCCAGTCAAAGCTCACACCTCTCCTCCTTTATTGGCAGCTCTTCATGGTGGACAACGCAGCCGATGACTGGAGGATAGCCATGACATATGAGCGCATCTTCTTCATCTGCCTGGAAATCCTGGTGTGCGCCATACACCCCATCCCAGGGAACTACACCTTCACCTGGACAGCCCGCCTGGCGTACTCCTACGTCCCGTCCAAGACGGACGCGGACGTGGACATCATCCTGTCCATCCCCATGTTTCTGAGGCTGTACCTCATCGCTCGGGTCATGCTGCTGCACAGCAAGCTCTTCACCGATGCCTCGTCCCGAAGCATCGGCGCCCTCAACAAGATTAACTTCAACACCCGCTTTGTGATGAAGACCCTCATGACCATCTGTCCTGGCACTGTGCTGCTGGTCTTCACCATCTCGCTCTGGATCATCGCTGCATGGACAGTGAGAGCTTGCGAGAGGTGCCCAGACCAGTTTTTCCTCGCTACGCCACGCTTCACGGCGTCAAACATAGATAGAGGCGTAAAAATAGACCAAACACGTCTCAGCTCACTGTCTCTGAGCCCTAGGAGAGACGGAGTTATGTCATAGACTGACCAGCACAATGAATCTCTTTTCAGGTGAAAGTGAAACATTAGGTGTAAGGTAAAAACCTGTTATTGTTCTTTACAGGTACCATGATAACCAGGACATAACCAGCAATTTTCTTGGAGCCATGTGGTTGATCTCAATCACGTTTCTGACTATTGGATATGGGGATATGGTCCCACACACATACTGTGGAAAAGGAGTCTGCCTCCTGACGGGCATTATGGTCAGTGTACGCTGGATGCTCGTGACCTTTGTGGTATTTTTTTGCTCTGTTTGCTTATTGTTGTTGTTTAAAATGTCGAATTTGCTAACAGCATAAATATACTTAGTTTTTCAACTGGGAGGAAAATAACTGAGACTCAGAAATCCTCATTTAGTTCAGTTCAGTTTATTTCAGTCGGTCAATTGAAATGAACAAATATAATCTCAAAGCGTTTTACAAGATAAACAGGTTCATTCATACATTCATTAACGTATAAATCCAGTTTGATTTATGCTCAGTGTGAATACAATTCATTGCAATAATAGCCAGTCAGATAACCACACTTCAAAACATTAAATCTTACTAAGTATTTTTTGTCTAGTTTTAGTGCAAAATATCTTAAAGAAGACAAAACTGACTTACAAATCTTTTCTGCAATATGTAGATATTTGTTTTAAGTAAATTATTCCTTAATATTGATAAAAAATTTATGTTTCACTGGCAGATTGTTTCACTTATAATAATCTGCCAAGTTGTTTTAATCATAACGATGTTATAAGACATTATTATAGCATCGAACGCGTACTTTTTTACCAATATTAAGGAATGATCAACTTAAAAAAAAATAGCTCTTACTGAAACGTTACTTGTATGTTTGCCTTATTTCACGTGCACTAGAAACAGAGCCAGAAATATTTCACATGAATTTGGGGGGGTTTTTTGCAGTGTACTTAAAAAGAAAAAAAGAAAAAAAAACAGAAAATCAGAGAGAGAATAAAGTGGTGAAGAGCAGTGGTCGATTTGTCCTCCAGCAGCCTAAGCCTATAGCAGCGTGATTATCTACATAGCTCAGTAAACCCTTTGCCTTGATGAGCTTTATCAGAAAGTAACATTTAAAGCTTAGTCTGAAGATTGTAAGTGAGAGCGTGTCTTGCTTCATGCAGAAAAACTGGGAAATAGTTCCCTCATGTCCCCAGAGAAATGGCACAGAGCGACATTAACACAGCTTCAGAAAGCAGTCACAGAAGTTATCGCTGTAATTGTTTTAACAAAGAAATCAGGAGTGATCAGAGGACCGACTGGAGCAAAAACATGGAGATATTTGTATTCATAAGGGCATAGAGTGACCATGACCATCAATTCTGTAGAGAATGTCTTTGCCATGACCTGTCATTGGGTCTCCAGATTTATTTTCCACAGCATGAAGGTAAAAAAAAACAACAAAAAAAAAGGTAGTCCAGCGTGTCTGTTTGTGTCTTTCCAGGGCGCCGGCTGCACTGCCTTGGTGGTGGCTGTGGTGGCGAAGAAACTGGAATTAACCAAAGCTGAAAAACATGTTCATAACTTCATGATGGATACCCAGTTAACAAAAAGAGTACGTCAGCTCTCCTCACAGGATCTCAGATGTTTCTCCACTGCGCTTGGTTTTTATTTATTTAACTTATTTTTATTCTTTGCATTTGCAGGTGAAAAACACAGCTGCGAATGTTCTCAGGGAGACGTGGCTCATCTACAAGAACACCAAACTTGTGAGGAAGATGGACCACGCAAGAGTCAGGAAGCATCAGAGAAAATTCCTTCAAGCCATTCACCAGTAGGTCCCGCGCTCCTAAACTAGCCTATTATTAGGATGTTCATTTAATTCACCAAAAAAAATAAACCTGAAATCTGAATTGTTTGACACCTGTAGCAAAACATATATGTGCTCATATATCAAAGAAGAATGTTACGGTTCACACGTAGCATGCTGGAAAAGTGTAAACTTGCTGGGTTTGATCATGCATGCAGTTTAACCCAACGGTTCTATTTCATGAGCATGAATGCTCATTATGAAAGAAGCACAACGTGTGCTCACCTTAGAATATCGTTGTGTGTCAAGCGCGTGGAATCGATCCGTTTCTTGCTGCCATTGTGCCGTCCCGCTGACTCCCGCGCGTCTCTTTCTCTGTGAGTCAGATGTCAGGCTGACCTCAGGGCTGACACATCGGTGTTTCTGCTTCTCCGGTGGCCGGCCGGGCGCCTACCTGTCAGCTAGTCCTTTAGTGGGTCCCCAAGGACTTCCAACTTACTCCAATACAGTATCGATTTTAGCCTCACCTCGCTGTTGTTTTTCCTCACGCTACAATGCTCACCAACACTTCTGCTCCGTGTATCTGTGGCCGCTGGAAATGGACGCAGAGCTTTATCAAGAGAAATAACTACAGTGACTTTGTTAGTATGTGGCTTAATGTTTTTAAAAAAAAATAAAAAAGCATCTGCTGTGTGCGCATTTGGCTTCTTTCTGTGGTTTTACTCATGTTTATGGGTCTCTGTAGGATCTTGTGTGCAAGTTTAATTTGCTCATGAATTTTTTTAACATGCATTTGTGTTTTGAAAACATTTGGGTGGTTTATTATAGGACAGGGGGAGTAAAGCTTTACTGCTGCTGCTTTTCCTCCTGCATCCAGATCAGCAGAGTTTCCGGCTGTTTATTTCTTATTCTCCAGCGGTGGTGTTATTTTATTCATCCGATTTGCAGCGATGATGACAGTGTCTCACGTCCACCTCCTGTTCTCCAGGGTTAGACAGTCCTGAAATGGGAATTGCCCAGAGCTGCAGCTTAATCTATAATAAACAACGCCCAGCAGGGAAAAGTCACATCCAGCATTCAGTTCTGAGTTTAAAAACAAATACTCAGCATGTTGTCGGGCACACCTTTGTCTTATAAAGGTTTCTTTTCCTTTTGTGGTTTTGATTTAGAGGGTTCAAAAGATTGAATTGGGATTTGAAGCCTACATGCTTTGCATCAGATACAAAGCCTTAACTGACATAAATATAGAAAAAGAATAACTCAGACATGTAAGCTTGTCAGACAAATCACATCAACTGTCATCGCATTTTTTTTTCTACAGCTTTCAATACTGAAAGCAAATGATACGAGCTATGAGCTGCTGCTAAATGGAGCCTTAGATGCTTTTTGACAACGCCTTTGTGTCGTATAGTTGGAGGAATGTTTCTGGGACCGTGAACGCAATCGGGAAGGTGGATTTTATTTACTCTACTGCAAAAAAATAACAAGATTAGTACTGTTGGGGGAAAATGAGATTAGACATAAAGTATGAGCACAGATGCAGCTACCAGAAAACAGTCTAAACATTAAGAAACGATGATGTGTTTTCAGGATGATATGCAGCTAAGATGGGACGTTTAGATCTGCTCATTATTGACGTGAATGTCTGGTTTCTATTTAATATGCCCTTTTCTGAAATTTGTAAAAGATTATTCAAATAAGTGAGCTTGCATTCAGCTTGAATATTCTCCAGTCCGAATAGGGTCAAAGATACATCCTGGCTAAAATACAAACAAACACCCACATTAATGTTTGGAGTAACAACCTGCTTACTGTTTAAGGACGAGCCTCACATGCTATTCCAGACGTTTAATGATTACCTGTTTTATCCAATCCAAAAACAGTTTTAACGTTAGGGATCATTTGCCAATTGGACATCCCATTTCTGACCTGGTTTCATCTATCGACTCTTAATTTAAGGAGACGTTCAACTCAAATCAACTCAATTAGTTCTGGGCAGAGTCGATGGGTTCAACTATTAAACATGCATGGTGGTGGCAGCATCATGCTAAGGTGGCTATTTATGAACCGTTCTTGATAGGAAAAATTTCCGACTTACATATCCTCGCAGATAAAAAGCATAATTAAGCAAACGGTAAATATCTATGCGCTAAATACATTTGACTTTGAGAAAGGACTGTTTAAAAACATCGTCAAAGGCTCAAAAATAATATGCCGTTCATGTCGATGACGAGCAGATCTGCAAATGCGGACACATTGCGGTTCGTGGGTGAGGTGGCGTTGTAAGAGTTGATCACTCCAACCTGTACTAGCAGGGTTTTCTTTTTTTTTCATCTGAATATGTTTATCTGATGTTGTAAAAATTCATCTGTCTACTTCATGTTTCCTTTTTTTTCCTGTTTGTGTCGACACAATGCAATAGAGCTCGAAAGTAAGTCTTCGCCTTTAATGTAGATAGAGACCTGTTGTGTGCATGCCAACGAGAGCTTGTCCTTGAACCCGATGATGCTACTAAAAAAAAAATGGCACTCCCTCATTTGATAAGTGAAATTCATGCCTTCAAATGGATGCCTTTTGCATCACATGAAGACGTCCATGTTATTTAAGGCGCTGCACAGGACTTTAATGTAAAAAAATATATAAAAAATGGAAAATAGAATTGAAAACACAAAGAAGTGCAACTTTTTTAACACGCCTACTGCATATTCTGAACAAATCCACAGATCCATGTCATGTGAATTTCAATTATCAGTGATGGAGGGTGTTTTTCTTTCCATTTCTGCATGGATGTGATGACCTCTAACCTTTAATCAGAAAGCTACTGATTAAACTCCAATCAACTGTGCTTTCACATACCGAAGGATGACAGCTAGCGCTCCCCATCAAGGCAGACCTGCCGATTTATAATTTATGAAATCCTTAGAAGACTTGTTACATGCAGCGGAGCCGTCGTGCTCATATAGAGCAGGGCTTGTGGGGGCGGGGGGTCATCTTTCGGCGAGTGGAACCATTATTACGCCTGTTGCAGCATTTGCAGCCGCATTTTCCTCCATTTCTCCGTTTGACGACTCAGTAGCACACACCCAAGCCGTTAACCAGCGCAGTAACAAGGACATTCGTCAGTCATACAAGGGTAATTAGGAACGCTTGCAGCAGAGAGTGTCTAAATACTGCCGAGGGTGTTCGGATCAGACATGGTCAGTATACAAACAAATGTCTTACACCAGGTTTTAGGCCATTATGGCTGAGAATTGAAGTGTCCCCATGCAACCTCAAAGTCCCCCTCCAAGGGATTACCATTCATTTTCATCCTCAAGGTTGAAGTGGGAATCATAGCAGGAAACAGGATAGTGCTTGTTAGTTGAGAGATCATTGAACTGAAGACGCAGCGAGCGACCTGTGAGGAAGGTCAAACTCCGAGCAATCCCATTTGCTCTGAAGAGACTCAACAGTGACCGCCAGCGTGACGCTGTCAAACAGAAACCAAGCTGCCGCTAATGACTAACTGGCTCATACCAACACAATCTTTGGAAACTAGACAGCATTTACAAAATTTCAGATTTAAACTTATCTAGGAGGATTTTTTATTTTATTGTTTTTTTACAGCACTGCATAGAAAGTCTTGAGTCAAAGCTTGTTTTTTTATGTTTTACTATTAAGGAGTGAAGCTTTCATGGAATCTCTTCAGGCTTTCTGTGCTTTTTCTCTGGAGTTGCTCTTTGTATCTGACCGTTTTCTGAGGAATGTTTTGCTTTTAAAGTGAATTAAATCCTTGAATAACACAAATCTCCCTAAACTGAAGACATGAACCAGTTTACACATAAAACTTAGCAAAAAAAAAAAAAAATTTTTAAAGGGATCATCTTTAAAGGATGAGGCAATCATAGTTTTTCGGCTGATCTTCCATCACTGTTTAGTAAAGCTTTCATCTGACCAATAGTTATTCAAAAGAAAGTTGTCATAGTAAAAAGGAATTAATTATTTATAAATTCAAAATGAATATATCTTCAACTGCTTATTTTGGTAGCTAGCAACATTTTTGCCACCATTTGTTGTCGACAGACAGTGGACAAAACGTGTGTGAAAAAGCATCAAAAGTCCAAAAGTAAAACTTTAAAAAATACCTTTAGTAAACCGGGGAAAACAATAATCAAGACATTTTTAAGGTATAGTTGGTTACTTGGAAACAGAACAGGAAATGAAATATAATTTAGAGCTCTTGTACGGTACTGCACATCTTTTTATCAAATTGCTTTTTATTCATATAACAATTACATCCAATCTAGATATAAGTTCTTAATCTACACAAGTGAAAAAATTTTTTATTTATTCAGTCATGTGGTCAAATGTCTTACTTCAGAAGTGGCGGTCATGACAGAGAAAGAGACTCAGGGCAGCAGCACTAACTGAGATTGCCTTGAAAGATTTAGTGTGGCGTTGAAAAGCTTAGCGTAGCCGTTTTCCCCTGATGAATAGCAAGCAGATTTAGAGTGCTCGTTTAAAAGGAGAAAGCCCTGAGAGGACTGATTAACCGAGGTGGGAAAAAAAAGACTGAATTTAACTTTTCTTCATTCTGACCTTGAGCTGCTTCGTTCTCAAAGCTCGCCAACTACTGTGAAATCTTTATTTCCATTTAACACAAAAAACATTACATCTCTTAAAACCTCACTGAAACCGCCCTCTTTGTTTGTTTTGTTATTTTTTTTAATAAATAAAGCAGAAGGAGGAGGAATCCTCCTGGACTCAGTTGTGAGGATATTAACTCGCTGTTGCAGGTTTCTTTTTGGCTCTTGTGGCGCCCTCTGCTGGCCAAACGTATTCTTTTTGCGCCACATCTGTCTATCATTAGACGTAAAAATTGACCTGATCTGCAAAACGATTGATAGATTTAATCTGATAATCAGACCGTTTTTTGTTCCATGTATCTTTTGATTCTAGTTCACATTTGAGTTTCAAATTATTATTTAAATGATAATAATTTGAGCTTTGCTCGATGCAAGCAAAGTTGTGGGTTTTGAGAGATTTCTAAATCAATATTCCAGACATTAGATCTCAAAAGCAATATGTGTCTTTGCCTATTATGATTCAAGTGAAAAAGATGAATTAATATCTTGAATCCATGTTTAGTTGACACACTGCAGGAGAAAGTTGCGGCTTTTGGGCCCCATGAGAATGGAAGTGAAAAGAGTCTTCAGTGGCCTAATTAAACAGGCAGCGTGATTCCTCAGGCGATATGTCTGCAGTGAATACATTAACTTTTATCACTTTTGTACGTCTTTTTTTTCCCCCGTGGTAAAAAAAAAAAAGCTTAGATTGCAGTTTATATTTCACCAGGTAAATACGACAAAAAACTTAAAACTTTAATAGTAAAATTACAATGCATTTGAGGTTTTCTAAGTTAATATTGAAAATTCAGTAAAAAAGAACAATGACACACAAGGGTTTTATATAAACTGCAGTAAATTAACAAGCATTAAAATGTCAATAAAAAGTATTTATATATCCTGATCCTTGTTATATTTGGTCACATTACAACTCAAACATCAATGTATTTTCACAGAATTTGATGTGACACTCAAACAAATCGGTTCATAAATGTAAACCAAAAGGAAAAATTTTCTTGTTTTATTATTATTATTATTATTATTATTATTATTATTATTATTATTATTATTATTATTATTATTATTATTATTATTATTATTATTATTGTCACTAATACAAATCTGAAAAGTGAGATATGCATTTGTATTCATCCCATTTTACCCTCATGCCCCTAATTAAAACCCACTGCGACCAATTACTTTCATAAGTCGCTTAGCAAATTAGCAAATAGCCTGAGTTTAATTTGTGAAGTTTTTGTTAGAGGAAATTATTAGCATTAGTGGTTTAAAACAAGACTGGGATATAAAACAATATTCCAAGGCTTTAACATATTATAAAATATTGTTGAGTGGATTTTCTGACAACGTAGAAAATGCATTGCAAACCTACTAAGAAACAGAGCCCAAAGGCTCAGGGTAACTCTGGAGGCACTGCAGTGATGCTCTGCTCAGGTGGGAGAAACTCTAGACTGGACAAACTGCACATACTTGTGCACTTCTCAAATATGTCCTTTTCTGGAAGGGTGATAAAAACAAAGTCATGAATAGGCTAGCTTAGTTTTCCACGGGTTATGCAGGGGACACAATAAATAAAGAAGGAATCTGTCGAAGAAGGTTTTCTAGATAAGGCCAAATTTTACTATCTGGACTTATAATTTAAAGGTTTGACCTGAAAATGAAGCAAAGTATTAAACAAAGTGTTAAATCACGGGGTCTGATCAAATTTGAAAATTATGTTGTTGTTTTTTCTAGCTCTTCCCAATTATGCACCACTTTGTGGTGGCTAATCCCATAAAATCCCATTACAATACACTAACTTTTCTTACTGTACTGTGCAAAAATGAGCAGCAATTCAAGAGGTATGACTACATATAGAGACAGTCTTCTTTTTCTATCCATAAGCACAGATGTCGTTGACTTACTGAGAAAGAAACATAAAGCGACAACCGAAGACCTTCCCCGTGTTTTTAACAATACCACATCAGGACATGAGTGTTTGTATACAACGCAGACACACAGAGATCCCTTCCTTCCCTTTGTGTGAAAATTGGTCGAGGATGTAGAGCTGATCTCGCTCTCCCCGCTCTGCGGCCTCCTTCCCACTTGCATGCAGTTCAGCCAAACAGATTGCCCTCTCCTGCCCTCCTCTCTCCCCCGTCTCTCCCTTCAGTCCCTCCATTCTCAACACACATCCTGTGCATGTCCCAGGAGTGCTCTCCGTGTGTATGCCCTTGTGTGTGCACAGCCTAAAACATCATTTCTGACAGCGCTGATTTACCGGGTTGTGAATGGTCTTGTGTTCAGATTGAGAAGTGTTAAAATGGAGCAACGCAAGCTGAATGACCAAGCAAACTCACTAGTGGACCTTGCTAAGGTAAGATAGACTGTTCCACTGTCAATACGATTCGCTTAACTCCTGTGAGTGGGCTCAGTGCATGCTGTTTCACTCACTACGTTGGTGTTCTGGTGTAGACAAAGTCTACAGGTGTCAAATAAACAGACAGGCTTTACATCTATGTTCTGTTGTGTGGTCCACTCACCTGAAGTGTCTGGGTATGAAATAATAGCCTCTCTTTATTTAACAGTTTAAGGTGTTTATCCCAAGATATGCCCTCCAAGAAATGCTTAAATTTTTTTTTTAAATGCAGTGTAATTTTTCATTTTGTTCGCCTTTAGAGTCACTAACTACAAGCGGACAACCCTCTGGGAGAGCGCAGGCAGGGTGCCAGCCTGACGCAGCACAAACACTAACCTGGGAAGGGAGACACTCTGTGATCTGATGATTCAGCCTGAAATAAAGGCAGAGGAGGGGGGAAAGGAGACCACTCTGACATTCAAAAAACACAACACAGTCAAGCTGGACGTAATCCAGCATGTCACTGAGAGTAGTAGCTGATATCGCCCAGTCATCTATTGCTGTAAAACAACACTCAGACTCGGAACATGGGAGAAACTGGCTAACGTCCGCTTCAGTTCGTTTTGGTCCGAGCTGTTGTCATGAGAAGCCACAACCACGAGAGGGCAGTAAAACGTCTTTTTTTTTTTTTTTGAAGGTTTGCTGTAGAAAAATTGAGCTCAACATGTGCAGCTGTCGAAGATGAATTGCCACTGCAGTGCTTTCTGAAAATCATCAGATCACGGTGCATCTCTTTAATTCATTATCTCCTGCACAGCCTGTTATCTGTGTGCTCGGTCTCTGATTGCCTCCTTTTCCTCCTGCTTTCATGATGTCAGCTGGTGGTTTGCTTCGTGCTTAAAGTGACTCTTGCTCTTTTAATGAAATTGACTCCTGCACAAATTGCTGGGCCAGGTTGTTTGCCATTAAAGTGTAATTCCTTCTCACTTCATGACTCACAGTTAGGTTTTTACCTAAAGAGCTGCATCTAGTAACAAATTCAGTGTTCTCTGATTATAATTCTGTTATATGACAGTCACAAATGTTGATTTTTTTTTTAAAAAAAAAACAGGATTTTATGCTATAGCTAAGCAAAACATGGCACATAACTGTGAGGTGGAAGGATTTTTGACAAATGAAAAAATATCTGAAAAGTGTGGCATGCATTTGTAATATTTTGTATTCGGGAGGGCTGCACATAAATGCATGCCATTCATTTCAAATTTTATTTGTAAAAAACATTTTTTGTAAAAAATCTTTTTTTAAATATCATAACCTTCTCTATGTACTTCACAATTATGTGCTACGTAATGTTGGTCTGAGTGAAGTACGTTTAAGTTTGTGGAAAAAAATCTGAAAAAGTGCAAAGATGTTGTGAACACTTTTGCACAGCAGTATTTTTGTGAGAAATCTTTGCATGATGAGTATATATGGATTCATAAATATAATGGAACAAAGTAAAACTGTTGTTACCGACATATTTAGCACAGTGTTTCTAAATATGCAACACTGCAACAGTGAGTTGACTGAACTCACTGTTGCAGTGAGTTCAGTCAACACTGCAACAGATAAGCAACCTTTTCCATCATTCCTGCCTTAATTCAGAATAGGACAAGGTAAGTGATGGATGACATTGCCTCTGGCCTGCCAAGGATTATCAGTCTTACACTGAATAATCTCTCAGAAATCATCCTCTGACAGTTTCACCCCAAAGGCATGTTTGAAATGTGACAAGAGTTTCTACATCTGCAGTTGAGGAATATAGAAAACTAAAAGCTCAGGAGGAACGGTCTGCAAAAAGAGCAGAAAGCGACCTCAGCTGGCACATTTCCTGTGTCCTCCAGGCCAACAATGAATGTAGTTTGTTCTGCACTGAAACATAATTTCTTGCAAACTTTGTACAAAAATGGTCCTTCTTGAGTTCAGTGATGTTGTGGACATCAGCTTTAAGCAGCATTAAAGCTGATGTTTTTATGATTTATCTTCATATTTCAGCAGAACAATAACTCAAATATTCTCACAACTGTTTTGCATCATGAGAACTGTTTGACACATAAATAGAAATCTGTGGATTTTACCAGAAGAATTCAAATAGTTTAGTATTGGGTATTTATTCAGGTTACTCATGCGAAACCGGTTTCTTACCAAGTTGTGGTTTGAGAAGACGGTAATGTCAAATTTTGCACATTAGCAGTAAAATCTCTTATGTTTCAAATACACACGAGATGCAAGAAGGTGAAGAGCAAAAGATCTGCTCCAGGAAAAGTTTCGGGGAATCCAGATGTTCAAACAAAAATCCAGATGGGAAAATTAGATTAACTATACACTGGTAAATGTACATAAACAAAAGTATTCAAAATAATAAATATGTACAGAAGCAATGGTTCAAAGAAAAAGAACTGTTATCAGGCATGTTGCATCTTTTGGATTGTGTTTTAGATCCGGGTTCCCATTTATTTCTCCTGGTTCCAAATGCAGTGAGGGCTAAGGTCAGCTTCTTTGAAAGAAAGTTAAAAGTGGTTATAGTGAGACTTTGGCACTTTAAGTTGTGGATGACTTTGCATTACTTATAGTGTGGACACACTGTAATTAACAGACACATCACTTATAGTTATATTTCTGAAATCTTGTCTTTTTATTGTAATCATTTTTTTCCTTCTGTCGGATAGTTTGTAAAACTCCTCAGGAAGCTTTAGGCTCAATTTACATTCAAGCCATTGACATAACCTTGCAAACCAGATGTCCAGAGAAGATTTGGACTTGGAAAGTGTTCCTTTGACTTTTATACCTCTCCCTTGAAGGTCCACTGCTTTTGCTGCAGTTCCTATTTTAATCACTGGATGTCTCAGCAGGTCAAATTTTCCTGTATTCAACAATTAGAAACAGAAGAAGAAACTATCAAGGGAGCCCATTCCAAGTAGAACAGACAGTATCAAGGTTCACATTTAAAATAAAGTAACATAAATCTCAAATTTTAGCCCTCTTGAGATTTGTTTCTTGTTTCTTTTGACAGTAAAGACGTTTAGCATTTAAATCTACAATTTGAATTACAAATCACATCTTGAAGACATAACCTTGAAATCTCATTTTTAAAATATGGAGAAGCTGAAACACTATTTTGCGTGTTACATACAGTAGATTACATTATTTTACCTAGGGTAAATGAATGCACTTTAATTTCTGCATTGTTTTTTAGGTATTTTCTAATGTACAGTCTGCAAATTGGAATTAAATGCATTAACAAAGTATATGTTTTAATTATTGGTAACTTTTTCTTTCCTCTTTTCTTACAGAATCAACATAAACTACATATTTAAATGGATGTCAAAGAAGCCTTTTTTTTTTATCTATATATTCACGAATGTTACACCCTTCACATGTTAGCAGTGAAGAATGAGCAACAAGTTGAAAGACTGATTGCATCAAGTGTGTTTCCTCTCTGCCGTTGCAGACGCAGAACATCATGTATGACATGGTGTCAGACTTGAACGAGAGAGGGGAGGACATGGAGAAGAGGATTGCGTTGCTGGAAACAAAGCTGGAAACCCTACTGACTAACTTGCAAGCTCTTCCTGGACTCATCAGCCAGGTCATCAACCAGCAGCACAGGGACTTCCTGGAAGTGCAGCTCCAGCCTTACGACAAACACAGCCCTGAGCGCTCGCAGTCGGTGTCACGGAGGAGGTCATCCTCTACGGCGCCGCCGACCTCCTCGGAGAGCAGCTAGAGTCCAAACGGGGAACGCCTCCGCTCAAGACTTTTGCCATCATATGGCCAAGTTGCATTTACTGTAAAGCCTTATGGTTTCAATAAGTATTACCCAAATTCTGATGACAGAATCCGACTTCCTGGGGACGACGCGTTTTAACGGATAACTTCATGCTGTTCTTATTTTTATTACCTCAAAAGATGATGTTATCCATGCTCTGGTGATATACCACAGATAATGGCCCTTCCCTCAGTAATAAAAGGCCTCCCCAGGCTCTGACAGGAACTCTACTCCGTCTCTATGCAGAGGTAGCCAGCTCTAGGTGTCAAGGTTACCAGGCGTGAAACTATTGCACTAAAGTAGTGCTTCTCATGGACGTTGCACTTCTGCTGGCTTGACTCAGTTGCAAACTGAGAAACTGCTGAGAAACCAGACAGAGAGCATGTCAGCGATATGACGGAAATAGTGAAGTGACTCTAGACGGCAGGCAAATAGCACTCCAACACACAGTCGCCCAGAGATAAGGTAAAAAGCTTGAAATGAGGAAACAAACACGTATGTTTTAGGTTAGAAAACAGCATCAACTATAGCGGTTTTTCTTTGCAGAGTGCCCCCTGTAGACTGACTATTTTTAAGGGGGGGAGATGTTGCACATAGTTTAATCCTCAACTCAATTGAATGCATCGAAAATCTGTACTTGCACTTAATTTTTAATGAATGCACTTCAATGCTGGCTGACATATGATCTAAAGATCTATACCCATTTTTAAAAAAAGTCGTATGGGCATGGGTTTATTGTTGTCAGTTCTCAATTTGTAGTGTTGTCTAATCCAACAAAGCCACATTTAATTTCTTTTGTTTTTTGTTTTTTAATTATAATTATTATTGGTTCTTGATAAAAAAAAATGCATTTACTTAGACTTATAGAGGTCTAATGAAATGCACCGAATGATCATAAACGAAGTAATTCCACCCATGTCTTGCTGTGTCTTAACTCCTGTCCTCTCCTGCGTTATCTATGCTCTCTGTCTTCCAAGCCGGGCAACAAAATATGCCGAACAACAACTGTAAACCCTATCTACCTTTTAAAGCTGAAGAAATACATATTTTTATATATTTTCATGAGGACAAGCACACCTCTTGCGATAAATAAACGACAGGGGGGAAAAAAAGGTGAAGAGTCAGAAACGGCATACGGTGGGAGAAACCTGAAATGGAGATGATTTGTCTGAGTTTTTCAAAAGGATAGGAAAATTAATTAATTAGGTATTACTTCAGCATAAGACCCCACTGATGTAAACCTTTCTAGAATGAAGAAGATAAACTGGTCACTCGCAAAATCAGCGGCTTGGCCAGCACTCAAACATAAACCAACCGGATGTGCAGTCCACAAACATTAACAATGTAGAAACCAATGAGAGATTCTGTTGTATGCAACCTAAATGATAAAGCAAATAAAAAATACCCAATTAGATGAATTTGAGTCCTTCTTTGTTTTTCCTTGTGTGACATGTCGGACGATTTAAAAAGATGGTTTCTATGTTCAGATGTTTACAGTGCAATGAAAAAGTATTTGTTCCCTGACAAATTTGCTCAATTTCTTACACATTCTATTATGTGGACAAAACTAAACTTGCATCTCACGTGCAAATATCCTTTACTGTATAGTCAAGCGGTTCTCAACGTGGGCGGTATCGCCCCCCGGGGGGCGTTCAGAGGACGGCAAGGGGCGCTGGCGGAAACTTTTACAAAAGGGGGGCGCTGGGATTCCTTTGGGGGGCGTTTGTTCGAAGGAAAATTTTATACCTTATATGCACAACAATACCAGTTTAGACTTTGAGCAACTTGCTAAAACTGTATTTTGTAACATTATGCTTGGCTGCAACTGTATCGATGGCAGCTCTTCTTCTATTCAGTGTTTGTAGCTTCTTGGCACAGCTCCTCTCCTGCTACTGGTAGCTTCACCGTGTCAGTTCAGTGTTACATCGGCTGATGACATTGCTGTGATTCACTTTGTCTGGTATTTTTGTACATATGTTTTGGCAGTTCTCTGATCATGTCAAAGCAGCAACTTATATTAAAAAGTGTTTTATTTCCGTTTGAAAGCTGCCCGCTTCCATGGAAGGATGGCAGAAAATCGCTCTTATAAACATGTAATTACTAAAATCATGATACCCTCACTTTGTATCCCTCTGAAAAATGAACGCATTTAAATCAACAAATGGCATAAAAACAGAGCAGTGAAAAATCAACACATGATGTGAAACATATGACAATTAGGCGGCGCAGCAGGTGAGTGAAGATTACTGATGGTGAACGTCATGAACAATAAAATAAATCTAGCAACAGGCAGTGGCAGAGCTAGACTTTTAAAGTTGGGAGGGCCAAGGGGGGGCCAGGACTACCTCTGGGGGGAAAAAATTTTAAATGTGTGTGTGCACATATATATAATTTAAAAAAATAACCAAACTGAATATTTGGTTATTTTTTAAGCCCCTCTGTCATTTGACATGTTATAATTAACACCTTTGACTGGCGCACATGGAGACATGATAGACTTTACGCAAAGAGTTCATCGCAGAGGAAACTAAAATCAATCAAATAAAATATCCTTTCTGAATTTCATCTCATGGACACTGAACTAAATGCGTCTTTCTGACCGGGAGCTGACATCGTGTTGAAGAGTTATGGACACTTCCTTGGTTAGGAAGCTCTGTTGTGACAGGTAATTTGACAGATAAAAATAGTCCGGGTTGGACCAGAACTATTTGCCTGATGGTGGCTCGGGCTTCTAATTAGTTTACATTTAATGAGTTTGGAGCACACAGAGAAAACCTAAAGAGAATGTGATCTACTTATTGTAGTTTAAGTAGAGGAATAACAGCTGACTGTTGAGAGAGGAAAGAAATTAAAGTGCAGATCCTTTAGGCAGAAACAAGCGCAGACCACTGGGCAATAAATGCGCATAAATATACAATATATAGTTACACTGCTTAGTTAATGGTGTTTTAAAAACAGTAAAAACTTAACTGTGTTAATATGTCAGATTCCGTCCTCACCATCGTCTTGATAAGAACAGAAAGCAATCCGCTGGTTTCTATCCAGACTGTGATCAAGCGCAGTTGACCACTTGGTGCGAGACAGTTTCAACTTTACGCACAGAGAACATCGTGGAGCTTATTATTAATCAGACTAAGAACAATATCTGTCAGAGAATCATCTCTGATCTGGACGCTTTAACGGACCAGAGGCTTTGGAGCGTCCAGCAGCTGATCTGCTTCTGCTGGTTTTTCTCCCGCTGAGGGAAGTGATGCGGGATCAGGAAACGATCAGAGTTCTGTCGTCTTCTAATCACGTCATTTCGTGAATTGTTACCTGATTTCAAAAACGTTCTAACAGAGAAATAATAAATGTTTCGTTGGATGACTACAAATTGGAAATAAAATGTTTTTTCTTTGACGGACAACGAAAAACTCCAGCACACCTCTGCTCCAAACTACGAACATTGTCGGCCCTCTTCGGTTTTTCTCTTTTTTGCGGAGGATCAATAAATACTTATTGGTGTTTTACAACCACCGATATGAAGTGCTTTAGCCTTTGAGTTGCACCACAGCGCAGCATAACTGAACACCAGGAGAAGAATATCAGCTTGTTGTTATGAGTATAAAGGAGGCTGGTGTCGCGCCTGATAAAAATCTATTTATTTATGTCATCACATGAACTTATATAAAGTTTTATACATTTTCTTTTCATACATTAATTATTGTTTTTCTTCTTTAGATATTAGGTTGGCTTAGAATGATTCCAAATAATGTACAGGAATGATCTGGTGCTGTTACATGTCAATCATCAGGGGAGGAACCTGGGGGGCCCAATCAGATGACAGGGGGGGCACTGGCCTCCCCTCTGGCTCCGCCACTGGCAACAGGAAAGAAACTAAAATGAACATAGCAATAAACCAGGAGGGGATAATACTAATCAAAGGAAACTAAATGGAAATGAATGAAGAACAAAATGCAAGAATAAACTAAGAAACTAAAGTAAATACAGAGGAATAATCTGGTATGGCAAGACCTTTTGAGCAATAATTAATACAGAGGACTGTATGGCAAGAATAAACAGACACTATTTCCAGATAAAAGGTAAAATAATATTGTTGAAATGTCATGGGTTTGTTGAGACCACATCTAGTACTGAGAATAAATATATCTTACAGACCATAACAGTAAATAACATCACTTATTTATGTTTTAATTAGATTTGATATATTTATTTCTTCAATATTATTTTTCATGTCAGTGTTAATGTCATGAGGCTGATGACTCCATGACACTTTCAATTTGACGCATTAGGATTTGATTAAGAACCAGATTTGTTCTTTGTAATTTCTGTCCAGTAAAACTATTAATCTATAAATCAATAGACAGGTCTATATAAATATATAATCCATGTTTCTGTCTCATATTTGTATGGCATTAAAAGGATCTGGAACTTTTGTTTTTCCACTGAAAGCTCTGGTTTGCACAGTAAATGCCATGTGGATGAAATTTTATGGAATAGTACTCTGATGTCCCATTCTCCTGAAGGCAGCACAGAGCTGCACCACCAGAAACTGGTAAGAGAAGAAGAGTTATGATTAATGTAGTTACAGTTCTATCCATGTTTTAATGTTGCAGAGCTCAGTCGTTTTGCAAATAGTTAAAAGTTTAAACTGGCATGTTGTACATCTTTTATCTGGTCATTTTGTGGAATATTTAACAACTAGAAAATGGCAAAGAACAAGAATATTTTTTCCACTCTGATTGGCTGCTGTTAGGCCTACCGATTTTAAGTTGAATGTTTATTGCATTTTTCATAGACACCTGTGAAAATAATTTCTATTCCCATGACTTTTTTGTTCTCTGGAAAATTATTTTTGATGATAAATACAGAAATAAGCATAAAAATAAAAAAAAATTACAATAGTGATAGTAATATTAATAATAAAATAATAGTGAGTGTGAAGTAGCCTGCAAATTATTTGGTGGGGGCGGTGAGGGACCTGGATAAAGGCCTTGGAGCAATCTTATAGAAATAAGTTTTGATTTAAGATCTTTCTTGCACTGTCCTAAAAAGTGCTGAATTGCAAATGAATTGAAACAGAATAGAATATAATAGAATATACTTTATTGATCCACCAGTAGAAATTGCTTATTTGTTGAAAGCTCCTCCATCTTAGGTAATATAAACAAAGTTTTTAAAATATATATATTTACCTAAGAGTCATAAGTTCAAAATGACTAGATGTAAACAAATAAATAAATAAATAAATAACAAGCAATCACATGCAATATATTAATTAATAAATAACCTATAAATGAGCGCAGAAAAGTTTGAATCAATTAGCACAGACTTGGGCATTGTAGAGCCTGATGGCAACAGGCAGAAATGACTTTCTGTGGAGCTCTGTGGTGCACTTTGGCAAAATGAGTCTCTTGCTGAAGGTGCTCCTGTATGCGGCCAGCCCGTCATGGAGTGGATGAGACTCATATATTATTATTCTATATATTGTATATTGCAGATAATATAAGCCAGATCCATCTGTAATGAGATTTTATTGCATGTTGATATAGGTAACTGTGGTGCTTCTCGAATAAATAGCACTCTGAATATATATATATATATATATATATATATATATATATATATATATATATATATATATATATATATATATATATATATATAGTATGACAAAAATTTATTATGAAATAGTTTATTCCTAAATAGTGAAGCAGTGTCATGTCAGCCAAAAAGCCGGGTAATGCGCTCCTCCTTCCTTTGACATCGCGAGATTTGCTGTGAATTCTCGTACAGCGGCAGTTCTGTGGCGTGTGCTTGCTAAAACGGCTAAACGTTGCCAAATCATTTGTAAATTTTCTACAAATAATTTAATTGACGTTAATTGTGAACTGGCTACATAGTCATAATGAGTATACTCGCCAAGATAGCGGAGATAGAAAATGAGGTAAGATAAACATTACCAGATGGGAGTGTTTGAGTTAGTCACGTTTTAGCTAACAGTTAGCTGTTAGCAGTAGCTGAAATATTCTAATACCAGTAGTTTTAGCCACCCGGCTTTTCACGGTTATTGCTTTTACGTAAAATAAATTTATAATTGTATTTTACTTACAGTTATACTATGAATTTAACACTCCAGTACTACCAATATTGTTTTTGTAACAACCTCCTGTTCAACTAGCTGCCAAAATAAATGACATAATTAAAAAAAACAACAGAGGAGGCTATTTGATGTTGGAGAAAACATACTCTCTGCAGGCAGTATTAATTATACATATGAGCTATCTTTGGAGATAATGACTTAATTGGTCCAGCATTACAAAACAAAAAATGAATGACAAACTGTCAAATATGTACATAATATAATTCCTGACGAAATAATGTTTTAATGTAAACCTTTTATTGACTCTTTTTCAGTTGTATTTATGTTTTTATTTCTTGTTGGTGTTCGGTTTATTTTGCTAAAAATGTAATTATTTGAGGTTACTGTATATGCTGTTAATATCTAATACATGTGTTTTTAGCAGTACAATTTTGTTTAAGCTTAAGCTGCATGTTTTACACTCACAAAATATTAATATTATGTTTATTTTTTGCTTGAGCTGTGATGCAGATGTTTTGTCTTTAATCGTCTATAAGTTTGGTGTTCTCAAAAAATGTTCAAATTTGATCTAATCAAATTTGAACTTCTTTTTAGGTCAGATTTGCAACTTTTCTAGATTTGAAAAAAGTTATTTTCTATCTGCTGAACCTGCTGTGGTCAACTAAATATAAAGTATACGCTATACATGTTTGCTAGAACTTTACCCTGTTCTAACATAGATATACATTTCCTACTGTATTAATTTTATGTAAAAAAAAAAAAAAAATTGGAAATGTGTTTCTACTGCTTAAATTTGTTTTTGTTATTTTTTTCTTCATTTTAGAAATAACATACAAAAATGTACACATAACTCTATATTTTCAGATCAAATTATTGTAAAATAGTGAGTCGGATGTTCTGATAAATTACTTATAAGTTACTTTTTTGGTTCCAAGACATAATAAATGTACTTTTGACGATAGCTGTTCAAATACCAACTAGTGTCGCCTGTTCCTGTAGATGGCCAGGACGCAGAAGAACAAGGCCACAGCTCACCACTTGGGTCTGCTCAAAGCACGTCTAGCAAAGCTGAGGAGGGAGCTGATCACGCCAAAAGGAGGCAGTGGTGGTGCAACGGGGGAAGGTAATATCTCAATACTGTGGATTTAGTCCAAGTACTGCTCAAATCTTGGTTTATTTCCTTATGAGTAAAGTGACTCTCCTGTAAAACATAAAAATATAGTTAATATTCTGATGTTTCTCTGACTTTCAGGCTTTGACGTGGCAAAAACCGGTGATGCCAGAGTGGGTTTTGTTGGTTTCCCATCCGTAGGAAAGTCCACACTGCTCAGTAACCTTGCGGGTGTGTACTCAGAAGTTGCAGCGTATGAGTTCACCACCCTTACAACAGTGCCTGGAGTCATTCGGTATAAAGGTGCAAAAATTCAGGTACAAAAATTTACTCTTTCTTTACAGTCTGGGAAAATATGCAGAAGTCTGGTTGATTTAAAAAAAAATCCCTTTTAAATTATTTCTTCTTAGCTTTTGGATCTACCTGGAATCATTGAGGGAGCCAAGGACGGCAAGGGCAGAGGCAGGCAGGTCATTGCAGGTACTGTTGGGATTATTGATATTAGTTGGAAACCTTAAAAAACATCCAAATATTATTTTTTGCTGTTTCCCTAGATTTGTGTTAATGCATGCAAATTGTTTGAAATATTAGCAGGGTTCTTGTACAGGCTGGAAAAAAAGGTCTGGGTAAATATGAAAAAAGAAAGAATAGTGAGGAAAAAAAATATTTTAAGACTTGATTCTCTCTGCCCTTTATGGACATCTGTCATATAAAATGTGTTTTTATACCATAAAAGATTATCTTTTGTTAGCTTGGTTTATTGATTCACGTTATACCTCCATAACTGCTGCATTTAATAACGGTCATTAGGATGAACTCTAGCAAACACTGAACTGTTACAGCTGTTTAACACCAGTAAAGAAATATAATTGTTGTTTTTTTATATTTTTAATTGTGTCCACCGAAGACATAAAATGTATTCCCTCATCTACAGCACAAACTGCTCTTTTCCTTCTCTCCCTTTCTCTCTCAGTGGCTCGAACTTGCAATCTAATCCTGATAGTGCTTGATGTGTTAAAGCCTCTTGTTCATAAGAAGCTAATAGAACATGAGCTGGAGGGCTTTGGCATCCGACTTAACAAGCAACCGCCAAACATTGGTTTCAAGAAGAAGGACAAAGGAGGCATCAACTTTACTGCTACAGTACGTCTCTCGCTGCACTGCAGGATTTCTTATATGGAACCGAGGATGGTTGCATTGTTACAGGTTCCTGTTTTCTGGCTCAATAATAAATATAGTAACAGATAAAGTCAAGTTTCCAGAACAGACCCAATTCTACACTGTAAATGTTGATGCTGAATGACAAAATATTATACATGAGGGGAGTATTGTCATAAATGCTTTATGATTGTCTGCATAAAACAGTTACTAAAACATGTAGTAAAACATTTAGTAGAGCAAAAGGTTAAAATAAACTTGATAAAAGAAATGTAAGTAATTTACCATATAAAATAGGTCACCACAATAATAATTAAGAGTCAAAATATGCAGTAATATACAAAATAGGAATCATTTTAAAAAATCAGTAAAAAGCAATTTATAAAATTAGATCAGGTAATAAATACCATAATAAGTAGAGGCTTTGGGGAAATTATTTTTCGTATTATTTTGCTTCTCTTGCTGACAAAAAGTATTCATCAGTGCAAATTTAAAATGTTTTTATTCTGTGTCTTTTCCTTGTCGTCAGTGTGCACAAAGTGAGCTCGATTCCGAAACCGTTAAGAGCATCCTGGCCGAGTATAAGATCCACAACGCCGACATCACCCTGCGCAGCGACGTCACGGCTGATGACCTCATCGATGTGGTGGAGGGAAATCGGTAAGCTGCTGAAGCGGGCTCTCCGTCGCTCGTCTCTCTGGGTGTGGCTTGTTGCTCTCTGAAATCAAATGTCCACCGATATGTCTACAGCAGTGCAGCTGCACCTAAACCTCTGTGTTGGAGCTTTGCTCTCTTTAAAAGCCGGTTTCCGAGAAAGGATTATGTGACAAATGTTGAATAAAACACATGAAAATCAGCAAAAATCTGTACTAGGCACAGAAATTGCAGCAGCCAGTCTGTGTTTCAGTTATCTCATCTGCATAGCAGATTTTTTTTTTTTGAAGGGGTTGGGGGTAAATGTGATAATTTCTAGGAGAAGACTCTGTAATAATTATAACACAATTATTACAGGCAAACAAGGCAGCTAATTTAAAGAAAATGCCTTAAAATAAGGAAAACTAAACCTGTTCTGGTGGACTGCTCAATATTCTAACTTCAAAAGCTGTGGTGGACCTGAAACGTACGGTCACTAGTATCTGTAAAACTTAATGAACTAAAGCAATGCTGCAAATGAGAGTGGGGTCAAGTATCTGCACAGCAACGTAAGAGAACAATAAGTTGGTATTTTTAAAAGAGGAGCTGCACACTGTGCTGTTCCATTTTAGTTTGTCTTCATTAAATTAGCAGTGACACATTGCCATATGTTGCATCTTGCGGTTTGCTAAAAATAAATGTCACGTTAAACTCTGCTTCAAGTCGTGACTTAAGTGGAAGGCAGAATGCAGTTAGTAAAGACAGGCTTTTTATTTTTCTCCTTTCACATTTGGTCAAATTTAATGTCAGAGGCAAGTACTTACTGACTCCAATCATTTCTCATCAGGGTCTACATCCCGTGCATATACGTGCTGAACAAAATCGACCAGATCTCCATCGAGGAGCTGGACATCATCTACAAGGTGCCCCACTGCGTCCCAATCTCTGCCCACCACCGCTGGAACTTTGACGACCTGCTGGAGAAGATGTGGGACTACCTGAAGCTTGTTCGCATGTAAGGGTGGATTGATTTGTTCTGTTTGTATTTCTGTGGGGATTCTGAATGAAGTGGGCAAAATGAAATATTTGCATGTATTGATGAGTTCAAATCCGATTGGGATAATGTGCTCACTTACAGCTACACCAAACCCAAAGGCCAACTTCCCGATTACACGTCTCCTGTTGTACTCCCTGACGGACGGCTGTCGGTCGAGGATTTCTGCTTAAAGATTCACAAAAATCTCATCAAAGAATTAAAGTAGTAAGTACTACACAGGTTACTCCAGATTTAACACTTAATTTAGTGTGTTTCATAGATTTTATGGGATTTTTATGAAGATCACAAATTTCAGAAACGGTGGATATGTCATAAGCAAAAAGGAAGTTATTGCAGTAAATGATTGAACACATCATCAGAGGCATTACCTTCTATTTATTTCATACTATAGACTAGAAGGACTTTGCTCTAATAAAATGAGAATATTGAAATAAAAGGAAAATGGAAACACCTAAGGATATGTATACTAATTGTACTATAAAAGCAAATATTTATGAATGGCAAATTTAATTTAAAAATATGTTTAGGTGTAGATTAACCGATATAGTTCCAATTAAATACTAAATTGAAACAGTAAATACTCTTAGTGTACATATAATTCAAACATGAGCTTGAAGTGAAGTAAACAAACAGATCTTAAAATATAGAACTGCCTAAATGAACAAAATCAGTGAACATTGATGTGACAATTGCCTCTTTCTATTTAAGAGTAATTTTATCCTTCACAGTTTAGAGCGGTCATATTAGTGCTGCCTGAGTCAGCCTGAGATCTGGCATCTGTATAATAGCACAGTTAGATTAATGATGGTCCTGCAGATGCATTTTACATGCAGAGCAGCTTCAAGATTTGCACGTTATCCAAGGCAATAGCCGCGCTCTCCATCAAACTCTGCATGCTGCACTGCATTTGCACACGTTCTGTTCACTCAAGACTGTGCAGGTGTCAGTAAAGTAAATAAAATTAAATTGAAAAACTCCTGCAGGACCCATCACCCATTTGGGGAGCTTTTGCTGCACTGATTCACTCTTTGCTAAAACTCACGTTAATGATCAGATTTGTAATATTTTTAAGATAAAACTCAGATATGACAACTTGGATTATCCCGGTCTGAGAAAAGTTTTTTTTTTTTTTTTTTTTTTTTTTAGACCCTGCATTCCTAATTTAAATAGTAAAAAATATTGTCAGTAACTGGTATTTTTCTGGACATTTCAGGATGTGTGAGTTTAGTTTTGTACCTTACAGTATGTTTTACCTGCATCTCCTAATGGGTGAGGCAGAGCCATCAATCACTCCCTGTTAGTGCTTCAGATCATTAAACGTCCTCAAGGGAGATGATTGGTCAAACTGTGACACATGCAGTTAGAGGCATTTTCTGTCTTTACCTAAATGCTTTCTTGCCATGTTAGCCACTCTATAGTAAATTGATCATTTTAGCCAAGAATAAATGGTTTTCTTTTTTTTTTTTCTTCTTCTTTTTCCAGCGCACTGGTGTGGGGCTCCTCTGTGAAACACAACCCCCAGAAAGTGGGGAAGGACCATGTTATGGAGGATGAAGATGTTATCCAGTTGGTGAAAAAGTGAACTGGGTTTTGAATCACTGCATGGCTCAGCAAATATCACCAGATGTCAATTAAAACACCTCTGTCATGTGGTCAACTTGTTTGCTGTGTTGTTGTAACGGTGACATCAATGCGACACATTTGGGCGTACCCGCAGTACCTAACACCATAAATAGTTCATATTGAATGTTGGTTAAGGCTTGCATTAACAATCTGAAGCTGTTCAATAAAAAATCTAAATATACAATTGAATTTGTCTTATTTCTTCTGCCACTGCATTTTGCACAAGATGCATGTAATTTGAAACTAAAGCGTTTCTGCAGTGTGACGTTGGAAGAACTCGTGTCACTGCGAACATTTCAGTCTGTTCTTTCAAATCTTGTTTGAAAGCAAAAGTGATTTATGTGGCATTGATGATGAAGCCAGTTATTCAGGCCTGTGCGTCCATTCCTCCCCCACCCACTCCTGTGGGGTACGGCCACTCAGGTTAATCAGTTCATTCACTCAAATGTGTTCTGGGGGTCATCAGATGCAAGCTGTTTGCAAGTAACAAAACTCCAGAGAGCAAAAATAAAGCTTTTATTATCAGCCATGGGCTCTGTGGTAGAGACTGCTGTTAGTATGCTGCATGCACCAGTGGAGGGTGGAGGAGCCATGTTGTTTCTGCAGATTCAAGTCTGCGAATAAAGCCGATTGCTTTAGTGCGTGCAAAGACGAGCGGTGCTGCCGACGCAGCAAATATCACTTATTTTTCTTGTTTTCCATTTCAACAAAATCAACTTTGCCGTCTATATAGAAATCTAAACCATGTGATGAATTTATATATTCCAGCAGTGAGTTTAGTGTTTTTACCTTTGCATTTTATTTTTCTCTTATTTGTTTTAACTGCTTTAAAGAATGCAGATTCCTGTAACTACGTGGTCCTGAATAAATCAATTCAGACAATAAAAGAATATAGATGGAACTTTTTAAAGATGAAAACTTAAAATCGGAGCAAAGCCAATCCCTCTTTTATTATAAATCAACGTATCTTGTGATTTATCAGGGGATGTACAAACTTGGCGAATAACGTATCAAACAAAAGCTATTTGTAGTACATTTGCAGCCTTGATTTATCTCTACTCTCTAGAAGTGTGAAATATTTAGCTTTCTGGAAAGAAAAAACTGGAAGGCTTAACTTGGCAATACTGAAATGTTTTGGCACTCTCTACTGAAAACCATTTGATTTTCCAAAATCTATATACTGTACTTAAATTGTTGCAATGCAATGTTGAGAATCAAGGTCTTGAGACAATGTTTGAAAGTCAAGGTAATTTTAACAAGACCAGAAGGTTCAGAAAAGTAGATTTTTTTGTTATAGACTGAATGTAACTAACCAGATGCTTTTTAGTAAAAGCTGCAGTGGTTGAGCGTGAGGTCTACTGTCCAGCAACAGCAGGATCAGCCCTCCCCAGACACCGCTTCTACCCCACTCCCCCTTTTACCCTGTAAATTATAGCAGCACTTTAGCTAATGAAAGAGTTGAGGACTGGGCACTAATAAAAGCCATTAAGTGAATAAAGCACTTCCCCCTCTAACAAAATTAAAGAATCCACCCATTTAGAGAGGGCAGACTATGTATTAATATTTATGAAATGCGGAACCGGCCGCCCCCACCTACCCCAAACTCCACCAACCCCGTATCCAATCCCAGATTGACCAAGTCTTCATTGCCATAGCACCTATCCCAAGAGAATGTCGCCAACTCCTCCTAGCTTGAAGGAGGGGCACAGGAGATGGGGACTTGAAGGCTGCTGAGGACGAAGTCAGAACAGTCTTTCACAAGTAGAGCAAGCTGGAAGACCCCAAGACTACTCAGATCATCCAGACGTCTTCATCACCAAACAGCAACCTGAGGCCAAGGGACACAAAGGTGGGTTTCTTAGCTAGAAGTTGTCCGGAAAATCCAAAGTAGATGAAGAGTATTTTATTTAGAGTGAATCCCGGATAGGTAGGTTGCTTTGACCTTCAGTCAGAAGAGCATTTAACATCTGGTTTGTCTTTTCTAACATTTCTATTCAAAATCAAGGTTTATAGATGATTTGGTAGCAGTTCCTGAAAGATCTCTGTTAGGATGGCCCTTCTGAAAGCTTGGAAAAAGTAAGGTAAGATAGCATATTCATGTGTCATAATCATCAGCACATTAAGATCATCCCATCAGCTTTATTTCATCTTACGGAAAACATGCTCATCCTGAAAAACGCCCACCGCCATCGCCCACTGTCTTCGCACAAATCCCTCCAACTCCTGCACCGTTTGGTCCCGAAGAACAGCGAGTTTTTCCTTGCTGCATTGATATTCATTACGACATCATTTCATCACACAAAGTGGTTCAGTTGCCTGAGCTCTAAGTTGATTATCGCACCACGCTTTCTCGTTTGAGTAAGACGTCTCTGGGGAGCTGAAAGAGACACTGGAGAAGGTAACAAGATTGAGAAACCTTTTGGGGAAACGACTCCCTTAGCTTGATGGTATCTTGACTCTTGACATTGCACTCACTGGCCGATAACAAGGTTAGTACTGAGATGTAAGACGGGTCGTGTCTTTGCGTTGAGGAGATGGTCAATGTCCGCAGATGGACTGCAGAGATACAGCTGTAATTCTTGAGGTCAGTGGGCCACCGTGGCTCTTTTAGAGTTAATTACAAGATAAATTCGAGAGTCTGGGTTCTTTGAGACACAATGAGTCTAAGTAAGATCGCCCAAACTCGGTTTTCATTGATCAGTGGGAAAATACCTATTTGACTTGCAAGAAAAAAAAAGCAAGCCAGTGAATCTTAGACTTGTTGCACACATCGTAGTGAAAATTATTTGGTGTTTCTAATGCATATTTTAAAAATAAGCTACAGAATTTTCTCGTTTCCTTTTGTTCAGGCGTGTCTCAAACAAAGGCGAGAAGGGCGAGAGGGTGGGGTTTGACGCAGTTTGTGCGCAGGAAGGGTGGTACCCTTTTTTTCCGCAGTGAGCATGACCTATGACTAATCTTTTTTTAATATTCTGCAGATGTTTTTAACTGCGGGATCTAAGTATAGCCAAAGGTTCTAGCCAATCAAAAGACAAGACAGGACTCTAAAGAACTTTTTGACTTTTACCTAGCAGAACCTGCTAAACTGAACTGGATTATTCTATTGAAGAAACCAAAGAAAAAAATCATGACATAGAGTTTTTTAGGATTTAAGCTTAGGCTAGGAGATGTATTTTTTAAGATATAAAAAATATGTTTTTTTTGTAAAAGCCCTTCTACCACGTGAATTCAATAATCTGCACTGTTCTTTGGCGGGAATGCAGGGTAAGACTTTGGCGATATGCGTTGGCTTTTCTCGTCTTTGCCCAAGACTCCATTGTGCTTGATCTAACCATGCAGTGCATCCCGTGTCCATGGTTGTGCCAAGCACCTTGGAGGCTTGTGAGCGCAACCTACAGTCATCTCCCAAGCGAAGGCATCGAAATATTTTACACGTTCGCAGTTTTGCATTTGCTTGATGTGAAAACTTGTAATAAGGATGAAGATTTTAGAATGACTGCAAACCACTGAATAAAAAAATTATTTCTGAGTTTGGTTTTAATCAACGCGTCTTGTTTTACTTCATGATGCACATTAAAATTCAGAACTGTGACTAATAAATTGAAACTAAATGCTCTGTGTGTGTTAATTTTTTTTAGTTAAATAAAATGGATGGAGGTGGGGGGGCGGGGGGAGCAGTGTGACAGGGGTCATTCAGTTCAAATTATTCATTCAGATAAACCTGTCATTATCTACAAGCTGGGTGGTCAAAATATGTCCCATTCATAGAAACGATCAATTACAGTAAGTGCTTGGTGGCTTTTAACTGCGTCCAATAATTTCAGTCTCTAGAGGTCATACATTAAAACGATCTTCCGCCTGTCAGGACTGCAGATGCATCACAGATGCGTAAATCAAACCACTGCTGCACAAAGACTGAAACACAAGTGTTCAGGATGAGTTTATATACCTGGATTAATGATGAAATTACTGTGTTCTATCCAGAGCTCAGCTACGTATTTAAATTCAATCGTTGTTGTCTGATCAGAACTGATACACTGCACCAATAAATTTCACTTGTGAAAACCAGACTCCTCATTTCCTTGTGTCTCCTATTGTAATCGATCCATATTTTGCCTATTTCTTTTTTTTAATTTTGTCTTGAATAAGAACCACAAATACATTTTTTCTAGTTTAAAACTCACCATTAATGACCACCCTTGCACTATAAATGGTGAACTTCTTAATGGAGAAATACTTTGCAATAAATATGTAACATGAAAGTGTTTCACAGGTTTACCATCAATATTTACATGAATAAAAATAACTTGCATCATCAAAACTTCATGTACTTTTTTAAACTATAACTCCTTGCCTATATTTTCTGTCTTGTTACTCTTTTTTTTCTTATTCTGAAGGTCATATTGAGAACATTTCAACAATTACTGATAAGAATTAGTAACCCATGACACTGGGTTATAACTAGCAGCTACTTTAGCCATTGGGAAATGAAATCATTACTGCACTGATTTTGTTCATTGTCTGACTTGTCAAAATGTCTTCATCAAAATAAAGACAAGAAAATCAATAAAACTGCAGCAGTTTTAGTGATCCAGAAAACAGGACACACACAGACGAATACAAGATCACCTTATTTTTATGTAAGCCACCAGTGCATAAGTCAGAATTGACATTTACTTTGCATATATAGTGTACAGAATAGTAGCTATGAGAAAATTATAAAGTATTCTCCTAAATGTTAATGCACGCTTTTTTCTGCTTTGGTAATATGTACAAAAAAAAATTAATGTAGGATAGAGATTGAAGAGTTATATATTATATTATATTATATATATATTATATATTATATAACAAAATTGCTGCGAACAATGAATGAGGACTGGAGCTGCTCCCGTCTCCAAAATGATTTCTCTGACTGCTCCATGCATGAAAGAATGAAATCCTTATATAAATAATATTAAACACAAATGTTGTCAAGCATAAAAAGCAAACTACAAATATTAAGTAAAACCTTGAAGGCCAAATCATTTCTGTCAGACTTCATAATTTGAAATTATACAGCAAAGCAATGAATGAAAAAATTAATAAATTATATTCAAAAAGAAGAAAGAAATAAGCCAAAATGTATTATGGATATAGAGGTTGCACTACCTATAAATATACTATCCTTTATTATGTTATTGTGTAAAATTCATTCCACATCAAAAAATATGCATTTAATATATCTAAATATATCATATATTATTTGTAACACAGTCTTATTAAATGCATAGTACATTATCCAAGCCTAAATATGCCCTCTGCCACAAACACCCCATAAAATGTGCGTGTTTGTGTGTGTGTGTGTGTGGTGTTTAGATTAAAAATTAAGGTCCAGAATGATGTAGAATATGCATTAGTTTTACAGTTATGAGATTTTTTTTAAATACCTGAGATTATTTTAACTGAATTTGTATTTTTAATAAGTGTTAATCAAAAGAAAATACTTATGTAAATTAAAATGCTCAGCATTTAATTTTTTTCTATATTGACATAGTAAAGGTGATGAAAATGTAACAAAAAAGGTCACTTTTCTTGTATTGTTTTTTTTTGTTGGCTTAATAGTCAAACTAAATAGATACTAAATTAAAATTAGTATAATGTACAAAAGGTTTTGTAGCATGACTGACAGCATTTTTCAGCAGCCGATTGATTCAGTAGCCGATTGATTCAGCAGCGCTTTCAGTAAAACCACCAGGCGTCTCTGCAGCTTCTCTCCGACCTTTCACCCAGACTGGAGTACGAGGTTTATACCTTATCCCATTAGACTGGACTACATTGGTTTAACAGAGACAATGCGGATTGTCCTTTTCTCTGGCAGGATGATATATCAGAGCTGTTCTCAAGCTGAAGACGGTGAGACAGACAAAGACGTTTAGATGATCTGGTTAGACTCCAAATTCAGGTTATTTATCAAAATCCATTCGATTATAAATGAAAATAGTCAACATGAACTGCTCCTCATTTACTAAATGAGGTCAAATTAAACAACTTTTTTGCAATAAAGGGCAAAAAGGAACGGCAAAAAGGATTGCACAGCTTGAGGGAAAGCCTTAAAAATCTATGCACACATTCAACAGTAGCAAACATGTTTTATTGGGTTGAGATTTTCACATTTCAGTTCGATTACGACAGACTGAACCTGAAACAAACGTTTAAATTTCAATACATCAAATTTCTCTTATATTACACAACCAAGTTTATTTAAAAAGCAGGACATGCTTCACCACTGAAGTAAATGAAACAAATTCAGGACCAGGCTTTGTCACAAAAAAAAGAAGCGGACTGAATTACACTGAAACAAGCGATTCACTCAGATGCGTCAACTACAAATTGTGAACATAACAATTTAGTAGAACATGGAGGGCTTTGTTAAACACCATGTCGGTGCCAGTTTAACAAGCTGTAAACAGTTTAATTAGGCAAGGTTTCAATCCACAGCATGTGGTTCACTTTGTACATTCATTAGAGACCCTGCATACAGCTCATTTTAAACATCAACGGAGAACACTATGACGTTTCAGTAGAACCTGCATGAAAAAAGAAAACGTATAATTGAAACTCGGGTTAGGTATTGTGAAGCTTTCTGCACATAAAAACGATAAATGTGCCAGACCTACAGTAAAGGAGAAAACCACGTAAAACACAGAGTGGAAACAAACTAAACAGAGAAACGCAAAAAACAAGATTCAAAACGAGAACTTAAATATACATCCAGACAAATTGTCATGTGGCACGGTCTACGCAGGGCACTGCTTTGTGTGTTTTTGTGCAACCTCCTCACTACGACCACTTTAGTACCTTTTCTAAAGAGGATTTATGCGGTTTTTGTAAGACACTATGCCTCTACTGCTGAAAGACTGCAATATCTTCAGAAGGCTGGCAGCTTTGAACACTGAGATGACTACAAACTCCTGTTTTTCTTCTTCAAATGTAAAAAAAAAAAAACATTTACATTTAAACCCTTTTCCAGTAAAATGACCCTATTGCGCAGCAAAAAAACTACAACCTCCTCATCCATGAAATGCAGGAACCTCTTGTGAAGCGTTTCTCACAGCGGCCACAGTTCTTCATCAGGCAGTGGGTTCATTGGGTCAAGGCCTTGCAATTCAGTGATAAAGTCCACCAGGATTCAGTCATATTCACCTCCCTGTATCAAAGTCAAGACAAACCACATGACTTTCCATGGAGCTTTGAAAAAAGGAGAGAGAGAGAAATAGTGCTTTGGCAGAAGCCTCTTCAAAAACAGGAAAGCTGGCTGGATCGTATAGTTACAGAAGACACGCCACTGCCAAACCATGATGATTGTTTGGCCGGATACCAAAACTGTGCCACCGTCATCAGTCTGCATCTTGTAATGCCATCCATCATATTCTGGCTGCCTCATTCACAAACAGTATAACGGCATCTACATGTGTCTGCAGGTTGGACTACAAACCCCTTAACTGTCATGAGGACACCGGTGTCCTTATGGCCCCGTTGACTTGCATGTGGGTGTGTTTGGGGTGACAGTTAAGGGGTTCATTTGAAGCAGTACCCTAAAGATTTCATTGGAGGACTTCAAACAGACTCGAGTGCAAATTAAAACATGCCAGAGTTGACTCCTGGACGACTTCCGTCTCAAGCGTAGATGTGACCAGGACCACCAGTGTGTGTGTTTTCAGCACCTAGGCGCTCCTGGCTCGGCTGACGGCTGGACTCGCTGGATTTCCTGGATTTGATGACGCCGGTGTAGTCGTGAATCCCGACCTCCAAGTTCTTGGCCCGCAAGGCGGCAGTATGGAGCTTCTCTAGAAAGTCTGGCATACCTGGCAGGGAGTTCACCAGCAATTTTACTCAGGAACATATGATAAATATTCAACTAACTCAAAAAAACAACTCTCCAACATAGATAATAAACATGGACAGGGTTTCTATAAAGTTGCAATTTCAAAATTCCAGGATTTCCCCAAATTTTCTGAAATATTATTCAGCTTCTGATGTAGGAATAAAATTTTTGAGGTTTAGCGTCAGTGTTTTTAAAGCATTGAAAGTTTTAAAACTGGCACAAATCCATTTTTAATCACCAGAGCGACGGCCAAGTGTTGAGGATACAACACTGTATACAGGGTTCGTACACTTTTCAAGAATTTCCAAAGTAAGTTTTCAAACTTTTCAAGCGTCAGACAGATCCTGTGCTTGTTTGTCTAATGGGAGAACATTATTATACAAAATTTTCATAACATTATTATCTGCAGAGAAATGCCCAAGTCATATTTTGTTAAGAAAACATTTCCCTAATCTCAATGTTTTGAGAAAAACTAAATCTCAAGATGGTTTAGTAACAACTGTTTGATTATAGTTCAGCATACTAAAATGGGATTTCAGGTTAACCTTGTTTTGTCATGTAACAATTATCTACATGATGTTAGTTTTTATGTTGTTGATTACAGCTTAGCAGTGTTTTCATGACAAAATTATGAGTCCCCAGTCATGTTTTTGGCACAATACCAATTCAGTTATGTCAAGATCACAAGATTCTGAACTCACTTTGTTATAACCTTAATTAGATTAGATTAATTGTCACCGCACATTATTTTTAGCAGTAAAATAAGATTAATAGTGCAACTTTGCTATACTGCACAGTTAGTCTTCAATCAGACTGATCATACCTAACAGAACAGAGAAGAGTCTAGAAACATTTGCTAAACAATCCATCTTTGAAGCCCCTAAAATCTACTTTCCAAGACGGTGAAGATGGTTATTTCAGCTCCGTGTCTGAAATTGGTATATTAAACATATTTTAACTGAATGTTTATCTACAGCCAACAAGAGATAAAAGTATAAACTGTAAGTTTAGGGCAGTGAAAAAGAGCTCACCACTTGACACCATCCAGCTCACACAGTAACGAGGAAAGACCGTCTGTGGATCATCACTGTAGGTCAGCAAGTAATCAAAACCGTTCTGTGAAGGAAAATGCCAAATCAATACAAAACCTTAAAAAACACACATTTTTTTTATAAGCTTGAAGTAACTAAATAATTCAAAACCGATTACAAACCTCATCAAAGGACTTATGAGGACGAATGACCATCTTTGACTGGTATGACTGGACTCTCACAAATTCTTGAGTCTCTGGGACTCTAGGATGCTGCACGGCTCTACACAAAACAACAACACACAGCAAGCTATGAGATGCACACATCACTCGGTTTGTTTGTGTCTGTAAATGTACGAAACACCAATCAAGTTTACAATTAGATGCAAATATTTATGAGCCCCACCTGGATACCAAGACCATCATGTTATTTTCCATGTCAACGTCATACCGCCGCACATAAACATAGTCTCTTGAATACAACGGGTACTGTGAAGGAACAATAAAGACACATTTGTTTCTAAAACTGAAAAATTGTGGTCATTTCTTTGTTTGTAATACATAAAACATTGAGTGGAGGATAAGCAGCAAACTTACTGGAAAGTGTGTCGCCCAGTGCACAACTTCAGAGCCCGTGTTGGCATCCCTGTCAACCACTTCAAGCTTGATGACCAACGAATCCCACTTCTTCCTGTACTCAGTGTCCAACTGAGGGAAAGGGGGAAAGTGTTAGTAAATACAGAACAAGCATTTATGGTTTACAATAACCTTGTGATACAAATTTTGAGAAAATTTTTAAAAGATGTTGCGAGAAAGAAATTGCTAATTAAGTGTGTTTACATCTACATGAATCAGTCAGGCGAATTCCATTAGATTCTGATGCTACGCATAGCTATAAGAAAAAAATAAATACATTTCAGACTTCCATGCTTCCAGTACGACACAAACCCACCAGTGGATAAGAGCGTACCCCCCTGAGGTAGGGCAAAACATTTTTGTTCCAAATTTTGGGCTTTTAAAACTCTGAAGACATTTCAGTACAAACCATTATCTTGGCTGGAGTTTACCTTTATAATCAACAATTATTGAAACAGCAGAAGTGGAAGTTGACATTTTATTCAGCAGTGTCATAAAGGAATATTATATAGATTTCTAGGTGTCTGGACTAAAATGAGCAACAGCTAACAAATCTAAAACACTTAAAACTTGTAAAATATAGCTAAGTGTTACCTTTACTGAATACAGATTATTCTCAACAAAAAAGGGAAGCAAAGAGTATAGCTGCTCTTTTTATTTTTGAAAGAGCCGTGGGGTTATCTTCACTCAAATACCAAACAGCGTAAAAAGCACTTTTGGAAATTCCTATGACTTGCAAAACATTTTTCCAAGCCCATCTTTTTTCTATGAGCTTCCAAGTAGTAGTTCCAGTCGAATGCTCTTCTAAATGTGACACAGACTAAGTGGAACATAATGAGATTAATGAGAGTTTACCTGTACATTGAAGAACTGTCTCGGTGTGACATCGTTGTAGGAACCCAATACTGCAGGAAAAAACAAGAACGAAAATGCCAACTCAGATTGTTGTCCTACGTGCCCATCAGAAACTTGGGTGTCAGATAGCAACCGTGCTGACCTCTGTATTCATAGAGCTGGGTGTCGGAAATTTGCCTCTTCCACACTTTGATATCCTTCTTGTCCACCACAGCTTCCCAGCCACTTTCCTGGTATGCGGCCTTTTTGCTAGACGTTGTGCATAGCTTTTTCACAGCTTCCATGGCTTCCAGCTCGAGTCCACATCTTTAAAGAAACGTCAGTGTCAAAACAGGATTAGCACACAAGTCACAGCTCACACGATAGCTCACGGGGAAATCAATCCAACTCACTGCGGGTTGCAGTTACCAACTGGTTACAAGTAGGCATGGGACAGTAACAGGTATCAATGTATACTAAGGTTATAATAAATACAGAATTAGAATAAATTTTCTGTCATACAGTTGCTATGGTTTAAAGTCCTGAAAATGAAATGCCAGAGAACACGCTAGATTAACTAGTTTCTTATAGCGGCATAAAGTTTCATAGTTTACTGCGAGTGTTACCATCTTGCAGTAAATGCTGCCCTTAGCTGATTTAGATCAGTTGTGGACAGCAAAAGTCCATCCAGAGGCCAATATTGTTGGCAACAACAGCATGAATGCAAGAACCTGAAATATAATAGCCTCCAAAATTTGCTTCAAAGGTCTCCTTTGCAATTGGAGACCTTGATCAGTGAGGACAACACTTTTATATTATGTCCGGCTAGTTAAGGAGTAACTGTCAACTTGTTTTCCTTGTGTTCATCTCAAAAGAGCAAAATATTCAGCACAACAGTTGAAACTATCGTAGTCTATGCAACATACTTGCCATTTCACTTAAATGTGTTAAAATTGAGAAATAAATAAACATATTATAAATAATAATGCCCTTTATGTCTCAAATCGAAATCTCAAAGGGTACAAATGACCTCAAATAATATGTTAAACTATCTTAGTAGCAAATCAGTGCCTTTTTTCTTTGAATAAAAATAAGCTGGCCATGCTACAAATTATTTTACAATTTTATGTAAATACCATGCTATTTTTACTTAAGGTAATCATGCTCTGGGAATATACATGGAAATGCATTGAAACTAATGTCCAACGAGAGGGCAATTTCTTTGTCAGAGTGACTGTTTTAGTTCCCTATAATGTCTTTCCATCCCAGTTGTTCGTGGGTGAGGTGCAAGGAGTTCTCACCTGCGGATCTCCTCATCTTGTATCTTTTCACTCTCCCACAAGAAGACCCCAGCCAGAGCCGCCACAAGCTTCCCAGTGGGGGCGTGATTGTTCTGAAATCTGCGCCAAATGTTGCCAACCAGGGTCCACCTGGTTCGCTCGGAGTACAGGTTGGAGTAAAGCTCGCCCACTTGGCAGGCCCGCCGGAGCCTTTGACCGGTCACAAAGCCACAGTGGTCAGCAAATATGGACAGCAGTCCCTTCTTTTTCTTCTGACCCGAGGCCCTGTTGGAGCCCACACCTGCTCTCTGGAGCCAGGAGAGCAGCAGGCCCAAGTTCCTGCCCAGCCTTGGGAACCTCTGGAGTTTCTCCATGCCTTCCTCCACTGTAGACCCGAGAGACCTGCTGCTCTGGAGCCGCATTGTATTGACTCCGATCTCGCAGATGGGACGTCGGGGCACGGAGTGAAACATGACTGACAGCTGTGACCGTGATACAAGGTCCCGGAGATAAAAGCCAATGGCAGGACGGTGCAGCAGCAACGTTACCAAGCTAACTTTTTAAACAAGCCGGACGTTCCAAAAAGAACCACCATAGATTACCCCTGTGTGTATAAAGAAGCAGGGTTTTAGTTAGCAGTAGTCATAACTTCACTCTGGTAGCAACTCTTGCTGTCAACCCCTGTGTGAACACGCTACATGTATCGTTAGCATTAGCTAGCAGGTTTTCATACTAACTATTTTGCCGCAAACAAAGGAACCCAAACCCCTCTGACGCCACTCTATTATTCGAACTGAAACATAAAAATGTGCAACATAAACGATATGATCACACAAGACCTCTATAAACCTGGTTATCTCTCCTTATGACAGACTCACGCTTTCCAAACTCTACCATCTCATTTGACCTCCTCTTCCTTTCGTGTCTTTCACGCCCACTCCTAAGGCCCGCCTTCCTGAACGGAAGTTAGCAGTATATGGCATTTCTGATTGGTCGAGAGGGATGCCTGTCAAAGCTTCAGGCGCTTAAGTGCCAGCATGTATGTATGTCCGCTTCTTCCCTCAAAGAAGGCTTTCCCCATCAGACTGAACCTGGATCAGCTTGCTTGTCCCACGTTTTCCTGCGAACACTCATTATTAAAAAAAAACTTAGGCGGAAATTTAAAACCTGATCCAGGATCGGTGTTTTAGAAAAGCAGAAATGACAAGATATAAAGAGGAAGTGAAAGTCGCCCTCAAGTGGTACAGTTAAAAAATAAATAAATTAAATTAAAAAAGTCTGTAGCCAACATTTACACTACTGTACAAAAATATAATCGTATAGTACGAATGATTTAAGGTTGTCATAGTTACCCAGGCCGTAAAACGTCAAAACTAAAGGTAACAATGAGAAACAAAATAAAACACATGAAATATTAACCACACACTTTGCTGTTGTCAAAATCCACGTCATTTTAAATCTATGAAAACGCTTCCAAACATACGGACGCGAGTAGGGAGACGCACATCCCTTCCGAACAGCGTCAGTGGGGATAAATAAGACGAACGGCAAGATCAGACATCATGGATTCTTTTAATATCTATAATTTTTTTAGATTTAAAACGTTTGCTGGGGTTGTGTGTTTTATTTAGAAATGTTGATATTTTTGAACAATACAGTGTTCAGTGATTTGGATAACCTAAGTCCCATTGAACGATAAGACAGACAACAGACAAATACTGTCACCTTTTGTATGTACCTTAAGAAGAATAAATTATTTAAGAGAATGTAGTTTCTAAGTTTATTAAGTTTCTAAGTAAAGTTAATATCCACACTCCATGCCACTTGGTGGCAGTAATGTACCAAATATCAGCGATCATTAGTGACAACCAGCATCATAACAACTTAAAAAAAAAACAGGTCATTGAGTTGCAGAGAACGCGGTTTTCGATTAAGCGCTAACTGGCATTTGCTAAATTAAGCCAGAGGTGGTTTTTGGCATAATCCGGGTTGTGAGTGGATCAGATGGCAAGTAGTGGTGGGGGAAATTTGGAGGACGAGAATATGGATACAGGGTGGTCTATGGTAGAAAATAGAAGAGGGGCAGAGGGGAGAGATAAGGCTAAAAAGGAAATAAACACTGGGAAAAGATCTCTTGAGGATGAGGAAGAAACAGCTGAAACAAGGAAGAAAGCAATGATGGAAGAGTTTAAAGTTATACAAAAATTTAAAACTGGACCCGATATGTTTGGAGTAAGCCCTATTAATCTGTCAAATGGACTTAAGAGAGCTATTGGAGAAGTAGAACTAGCTAAAGTCTTAAGAGATGGAAGTCTGCTCATCATTTGTAAAAATGCTGAACAAAAGAATAAAGCTCTTAAATTACAAACGGTGTGTAAAAAGGAAGTGCTGGAAAGAAAGGTTGTTGGGGATGAGAAAGGAGTAATATCAGGAATTCCTGTAGGAGAAAATTTGGAGGAGCTGAAGAAAATAATTAAAGGAAGGGAAGTTACAGACCTCAAACGACTACAGGCTTTTAGGAATGGAGAGAAAATGGACAGTACATCTGTACTACTGGTCTTTAAAGATAGAGTTCTTCCTGATAAGGTAATGGTTGACTACTTGAGTTTTAATGTAAGGTAGTATATTCCACCACCACTCAGGTGCTTTAAATGCCAAAGATTTGGACATATTGCAAATGTTTGTAAAGGGTCAGACCTGGCAGGCCCAAACGTGTAGTGAGGGTCTGCTGGGAACGTCTGGCGGAGTCCCCTGTGAGACGGAGCTTCAACTCTCATCTCCGGCAGAACTTCGAACACGTTCCGGGGGAGGTGGGAGGCATTGAGTCTGAGTGGACCATGTTCCGTACCTCCATTGCCGAGGCGGCTTATCGGAGCTGCGGCCGCAAGGTTGTTGGTGCCTGTCGCGGCAGCAACCCTCGAACCCGTTGGTGGACACCTTCGGTGAGGGATGCTGTCAAGCTGAAGAAGGAGTCCTACCGGGCCTTTTTGGCCTGTGGGACTCCAGTAGCAGCTGATGGGTACCGGCGGGCGAAACGGCATGCGGCTCGGATTGTCGCTGAGGCAAAAACTCGGGCGTGGGAGGAGTTTGGAGAGGCCATGGAGACAGACTTCCGTACAGCTTCGAGGTGATTCTGGTCCACCATCCGGCGTCTCAGGAGGGGGAAGCAGCACGAACACTGTTTATAGTGGGGATGGTGCGCTGCTGACCTCAACTCGGGACATTGTGGGCCGGTGGGCGGAATACTTCGAAGACCTCCTCAATCCCACCAACATGCCTTCTGTTGAGGAAGCTGAGCCTGGGGACTCTGGGTTGGGCTTTCCAATCTCTGGGGACGAGGTCGCCAAGGTGGTCAAAAAGCTCCTCGGTGGCAGGGCCCCGGGGGTGGATGAGATCCGCCCAGAGTTCCTTAAGGTTCTGGATGTTGCAGGGTTGTGTTGGCTCACACGACTCTGCAATATCGCATGGACATCAGGGGCAGTTCCCCTGGATTGGCAGACTGGGGTGGTGGTCCCCCTGTTTAAAAAGGGGGACCGGAGGGTGTGCTCCAATTACAGGGGGGTCACACTCTTAAGGATTAAGGACTCTTAGGATTGCATGTCTGCTTTTTGCGGATGATGTGGTCCTGTTGGCTTCATCGGAACGTGATCTGCAGCTCTCACTGGAGCGGTTCGCAGCCGAGTGTGGAGCGGCCGGGATGAGGCTCAGTGCCTCCAAATCAGAGGCCATGGTCTTGAGCCCGAAAAGGGTAGAGTGCCTTCTCCGGGTCAGGGGGGTCGTCCTGCCTCCAGTGGAGGAGTTTAAGTATCTGGGGATCTTGTTCACGAATGAGGGAAGAAGGGAGCGGGAGATCGACAGGCGGATTGGGGCAGCGTCTGCTGTGAAGCGGGCGCTGTACCGGTCCGTCGTGGTGAAGAGAGAGCTGAGTCAAAAAGCGAAGCTCTCGATTTACCGGTCGATCTACGTTCCCACCCTCATCTATGGTCATGAGCTTTGGGTCATGACCGAAAGAACGAGATCACGGATACAAGCGGCCGAAATGGGTTTCCTCCACAGGGTGGCTGGGCTCTCCCTTAGAGATAGGGTGAGAAGCTCGGTCATCCAGGAGGGACTCAGAGTAGAGCCGCTGCTCCTCCACGTAGAGAGGAGCCAGTTGAGGTGGCTCGGGCATCTGGTAAGGATGCCTCCTGGACGCCTCCCTGGTGAGGTGTTCCGGGCACGTCCCACCGGGTGGAGGCCTCGGGGAAGACCCAGGACACGCTGGAGGGATTATGTCTCTCGGCTGGCCTGGGAACGCCTTGGGATTCCCCCGGAGGAGCTGGAAGAAGTGGCTGGGGAGAGGGAAGTCTGGGCCTCCCTTCTGAAGCTGCTGCCCCCGCGACCCGACCCCGGATAAGCAGAAGAAAATGGATGAATGGATGGATGGATGCAAATGTTTGTAAAGGGAAACAGGTGTGGGAGATGTGGAGGCGAACATCCTTATGGTGAGTGTGGAAATAATCCTATTAAATGTTGTAACTGGAGGAAATCATACTACAGCATTTGCAGGATGCACTGTAAGAAAAGAGGCAGCTTAAATTCAAAAAATAAAAACTGAAAAGAGAGTTACTTATGCTGAAGCAGTGAAACAGGTGAAAAGTAATGATAATGCTCCAAAAATAAACTATGAAAGGAAGACAGTGGCAGACAATAATCAGGGTAACATCACGTTAGAAAAATCGATACCCTTTTTTGCATACATCATTAATTGCTCAGAACAAGCAAAAAATAAAACAGAAAAAATAAACATTATATTGAAAGCAGCTGCAAATTTTTTTAAGGTCAAATATTTATCTTGGGAAAAAAATCATGATGAATTGCGACAGGGTGAAGGAGCATCTGAACTGGAGGCATCTCAAACCATCACATAATTCTAATATTACAATGAAACGCTCGCAGTCTGATAGCAAATGGTCAGGAATTTAAAGGCTTCATTAATAATCTAAATCCAAAACTAGATGTAATATGCATTCAAGAAACATGGCTCAAGCCATCGTTACAGTTTAGTATTCAGGGTTGTTCAGTTTTACGTAAAGACAAGTAAAACGGGAGTGCAGGAGGTTGTGCTATATTTGTAAAAACCAACATAAAATTTATTCAGCTACAAGTAGAATCAGACTTAGAAATTACTGCTGTTGAAGTTTGGACAAATAATGGGAATACTACAATAATACATTTTTATAATCCTTGTAAACAATTAGAAAAATTTAAACTTGAATCAATCCTAGGAAACTGGAGTGGGAAAATAGTTTGGTGTGGGGATTTCAATGCACATAGCACTTTATGAGGAGATCAGGATGATTATAATGGAGGGGTTGTAGAAGAGTTGATTGAAGAAAAAGAATTGGTCATTTTAAGTAATGGTGAAGGCACTCGGGTGGACTTTATGAGGGGTAAAGAATCTGCCATTGATCTGACCTTGGTCTCTCAATCTATTGCTGATTTATGCAGATGGAAAGTATTTAAAGAAAACCCAATAGGGAGTGATCATTATCCAATTTTTGTTAATATAGGTATAAATGTAAAGCAAGACCAGACAAAACTTGAGGGGAGGTGGAAATATGAGAAAGCAGATTGGGGTAAGTTTGAAATTTTGAGTGAGGTTAGCTTAGAAAATGTAGATATAAATAAGTTAAATTTAGAAATTAGCAAATGTATAATTAATTCAGTCAAATCGTGTATTCCTAGAAGTAATGGTAATAGAAAAAAGAAGATAGTTCCTTGGTGGACACCAGAATGCTCAATAGCAATTAAACAGAGAAATAAGGCTTTTAAGACACTTAAGAAAATAATTTGTTTCCAGCATCTAATAAATTATAAAAAGAAACAGGCAGAAGTCAGTAAAATTATAAGAAACGCTAAAAGAGATTATTGGAGGAAATATTGTGAATCTTTGGGGAAAAACACTGCTTTAGACAGGGTTTGGAATACTATTTAAAAAATGTCTGGAAATTCCAAAGAGTCTTTTTTTTTCCAATAATAAAAGATAATGAAAATATTATTATAGATAATAAAAATAAGGCTGAGATATTAGTGAAAATATTTGCAAAAGTACATAGTACAGAGAATCTAGATAAAGAAAAATTAGGACGTGAAACTACTAAACAGCAAAATATTGATTTAATTCATAATGATGAAGAGTATGATGATTTTATTAAAATGAAATTTTCCTTGTTTGAATTAAATAGAGCACTGAGGAATTCTAGTAAATCAACTCCTGGTAATGATCAAATTACTTATAATATGTTAAATAAACTTAGTGGATGTGAGTAAAGAAATAATTCTAAAATTGTATAATAACGTTTGGGAAGAAGGTATATTGCCTGATAAATGGAAAGAAGCCATTATTATTCCTATTTGTAAACCTGGGAAAGATCCAAATTCAGCTGAAAGTTACAGACCAATAGCCCTAACATCATGTCTGGGTAAAATTATGGAAAAAATGGTAAATAACAGGTTAATTTATTTCCTAGAATCTAAGGAGAAGATTAAAACTTATCAATTTGGTTTTAGGAAAGGCAGAAGTACAATCGATCCAGCATTATGTCTGGAACATGAAATCAGATGGGCCCAGATTAATAAAGAGAGTGTAATGGCGATCTTTTTGGATGTGGAAAATGCTTATGACATGCTGTGGAAAGAAGGACTGCTGATTAAATTAAAACAAATAGGCATAAGGGGTAAAATATATAGGTGGATTAAAAATTTCTTAACTGAAAGAAATATTAGAGTTAAAATAGGCGGGGAAATAAGTTCAAAGTATCAAGTTGAAAATGGTACTCCACAAGGCAGTATTATAAGTCCTATGTTATTTATTATAATGATTAATGATATTTTTAGTAGTTTAGATAAATCTTTTAGTGTTTCATTATTTGCTGATGATGGAAAAGGGGAAAAAACACAGAATTTATAAACAGGAAAATACAGGAAGCATTAAATAAGGTAGAAGCTTGGGCTTTAGAATGGGGATTTAGGTTCTCAACATCCAAATCTAAATTTGTTGTTTTTACAAATAGGAAGGTGAAAACTAATGTGGATCTTAAGTTATATGGGAATATTATAGAAAGGAAAGAGCAAATTAAATATTTGGGTATATGGTTTGATAAAATACTCACATGGAAAATACATATAGATAAAATAGTGTAAAAAAAGTTAAATCATTTTAAATATTATGAGATGTCTGAGAGGCAAAGAATGGGGAGCAGACAGGAAAGCATTAAAGACAATTTACATCGGGCTAATTAAATCAGTCTTTGATTATGGATGTATTTTATATAATTCAGCTTCAAGTAGTTTATTGGCAAATATAGATAAAATACAATATCAGGCATTAAGACTTTGCTGCGGAGCGATGAAAACCACTCCAGTTTCAGCTCTACAGGTTGAGATGGGTGAGATGCCACTAGAGCTCAGGAGGGAACAATTAGCCTTAACCTATTGGGCAAATATTAAAGGACATAATGAAGCCCATCCTCCATGTATGACATTACAACCCTGTCAAGAAAAAGAAAAGAAGCAAATTAATAGTTTTGGATGGATAATTTTAAATAAAATATATATTGGGATTGATAAATTTCTAATTAGTCCTGTGGTTGTTATTCCTGTCATTCCGTTATGGGTTTTTGAACAGGCTGAAGTTGATTTAAAATTATTGGAAAAGGGAAGAGAATTGGTAAAGAATGAAATGGAAAATTATATTAAAAAAGAATATTCAGAATATATTCAAATATACACAGATGCCTCAAAAATGGTAAATAATCAAGTAGGTATGTCCTTTATTGCTCCAGATTTAAACTTTATGAAAAATAAAAGAATAACTGATAAACTGACAATGTATACAGGTGAGCTAATGGCAAAATTAATGGCTTTAGAATGGGTTGAGGAAATGGAAAAAAGAAAGTTTTTAAAGTGAAGAAGATGTTATTTCTAGAATTAGGTTTGGACACACAGGATTAAATAGTACTTTTAAGTTAATTAATAAACATAATACAGGTTGTTGTAGTCATTGTGGAGAATTAGAAACAGTACAACATATTTTCTTAGAATGCAACAAATATGTACGGGAAAGAGAGATACTACTTAGAGAGTTAAGTAGAAATAAAAATAAGTTAGATATTAGACAGTTGTTTCAGAGATCATCAGGGGATGTAGTTTTTGATAGTATTTTTAATTTTCTTAGAAGAACGGGTATTATGAGAAGGCTATGAGCTTCTGATTCATACTCCAACCTGGAAGGTGGCGGTAATGCACCTTAAAGTTGTTTGCCAACCGCCATAAAACAAAAAAGAAGAAGAAGACAGAGTTGCAGAGAGTTTTGATGCAGAGTTAGGCTATAAAACAATACAACAAAGATTTTGACAAAACACAGAGCGGTGTTCATTTTGTCATCCAAAAATGGACGAAAACACGGCACAATTACAAATCTTCTTTGAGTTGGAGAGCAGAAGAGCTGCCTCGAGTTACATGGGAACTGTGCAGATCCACGGCTCAGGTGGGAGAATCTGGTAAGAGAACAAATTTTAGACATAAATCTGAAAACTGAAACTCTACATCCTTCTCGCCAGCACACTACCATGTTTGTAGCAGCATCAAGCTGTGGGTTTGGTTTTCTTCAGCAGAGACAAGAAAGGTGACCAGAAGTGATGGGAAGACAAATCCTGAAAGAAAATCTGTTTAGTGACTGCAAAAGACTAGACTGGGGCAGTGGTTTGTCTTTCAGTAGCATTTTGGAATACTGGAGACTAGGAATACTGAAAGATGGGTTAGATCAAATCATTTTTCAGTCAGAACTGAGAAAAAAGAAATCCAACTGAGAATCTGTTGCAAGAGCAATATGTTCTCCATCCAAGCCTGAGATGCACTTTTCAGTCTCTAAAAGTGCAAAGTAGAGACATACCCCAAATATTTCCAGCTGATTTTGCAGTGAAAGACAAATCTTGCAAATGCATTCCAACCGCTTCCCTGATTCTTAATAGAAAATAAGAAAATGTTGTATTGTATCCTCTCACAAAACAAACATATACTCTTCTGAGTTGGTATACCACACATAGTTCCAATAAAATACACAGGTGTTTGTGGTTGCAGCGTGTCAAAAAAGAAAAAGCGAGATGGGTGTGAACACTTTTGCAAGAACCTCACTGCACTGTGCTGACCAAAAATGTCGTGCCTGAGCCTCCCTAATTGTAGTAATCATAACAACACTCCCTTAAAGGATAAACAGAATGTTATACTGGATACCAGTAAGTAATTTCTGCAAGTCATGACTCATCAGTGGAAGGGGGCAGAATGATAGATATAGAGACCACGGGACAACACTCTGACCCCATTACAAAATTGCAAACATTCCAAAGTCCCATACCAAATTAATTTGCCCTGTTCAAAATGAGTACCAATAATATAAAATCTTTATCAGATTTAAAGGAGTTCCTCTTATTTACAATTTAATAAACAAGCTCTGTTAACTCCTTTTAGACCTAAAATGAAAATATTCCTACAAAAGATATGGTTTTCGTTCGGCTACATTATTTATGTAAGACTAGGTATAAAATCAAACCCTTGTGTTCATTTTTTGTAAAAATAAACAAAAGTAATTTCTTCATATCAAAATTTACCTAAAGCAGCAAGATAGTAGAAACAATTCAATTGTTGTTACCGTAATATGCGCCAGGAGGCGCCGTTTCACTTACGCAGTAAATGAGATTCATCAGAGAGCATTTCTAAAATTAATGCAATGTAGATAACTTGCACCAGAAAGTTCAGCTCGTCGTATGTGAGTGACACTACTTTGATCCCACTCAAAAACTGACATTTGCTCTATATTCTACATTTACACTCTCATGGAAAGTATTCATACCTGTTAGAGGCGTGGGTTAGATTTTGTTTTCGTTTTTTAATTTTTTTTAGTTATTTCAAAGTCCATTGTATCTGATTTGGACTTTATCTACTTGACCTACATTAGCACGTAATTGCATAACTGAAGGAAAGTTGTTTTACCAATTTGCCATCTGAAATTTCTTTCCCTACATCTTCTTTGGAATGTAGCTCTGCTCATACTGGATGGAGGGTATTTTCAAATATTAATCTTCAAAGATTATGAACTGACTTTACGTCTAGACTTTGACTGGGCCATTTTTTTTCCAGAAATATGCTTTGATCTAAGCCATCTGGCCATATCTTTAGGGTTGTTGTCATGCTGGACGGTGAACGTTTTCTTTGTGAACAGAAATTGCTAAGTCTTACTACAGATTCTTAATTGGTTTTATGTGTGGACTTTGAATGGACCATTCTAAACATGCAAATATGCTTTGTTCTAAATGAGTGGTTCACAAAGTTGGGGTAAGGAACCTACTTGGGGTCATAAAGTATTGATTTCTGAGATTTTAATTAATTAATTTACTCTGCAATAATAATTGTATGCTGAAGCAATAGACAGTCACAAATGTCTGCTACTATTATTTTGTGGGTATAAAAAAATTGGAAACCACTGATCTAAGCCATCCTATTGTTGTTCTGCCAAAAGGTAAACATTCGGCCACTCAATTCTTTTGCTGCCTCTAGCAAGTATTTTTTTTTTCCTAGATTGTTGCGCCATCCATGTTACCATAATTTCTGACCAACTTTGTTGTTCCTGTTAAAGCTTTCCCAAAGCATGATGCTATCACCATGTGAAAAGAAACATCACGAGATTGGACTCTGTTTAGAAGTAAGATTACTTGAAAAGTGACTAGATTTTAATTGGGTGTATCAGAGTAAAAGAGGGGCAAATTTAAATATACAACACATTTTTTCAATTTCTCTTTTAGTATTTTCTTCTCTCTTCACAATTATCCTATACTTTCAGTTGCTTTGCTATACAATATGTTCTCAAATGCATTTGAATCTGGAATATAAAATGTGAAAAAATTCTAAAATGCTTAAGAGATATGAAAATTTTGTAAAGCATCCTTACAAAATTAGCTTCATCATTTCATGCAACAAACAATCAGGTTAAATTAAAAAACATGCATTTTGCCAAAGAATCACTACTGCACTAAAAGACATGTGATCAGAAAAATAATGAATTTAGACCCTACAGTCTTGCTGGAGATCATGTGTTTGTTACTCAGGCTGTGGTGGATTTCAGCATCATAAGACTGTGAGGTTAGTGTTAAGAAACACAGTTTTGAGTTTGTGCCCTTGTTTTTATAAAGTCTGCTTTTCTCACTGACCTCCGGTCAAGGTAAACAAGAAGGTTTCTCAAATCGGTTAATTGCTACGTTGAGGAAAGGTGGGAGCTGAAGAAGACACAAATTATATCTTTAGAGATTATGGATAAAGTTCTGGAAATTGCCATTATAAAACCGTAAAAGTTACGTTGGAGAGTTTATGTGTTATCGCCATTCCTGTCATTCCGGTGCTTGGAAACAATTGCAATTATAACCCTTACTTTTGCATAGATAAAGCTGCCCTGATCCCCAAAGGTGTGATGCCAATAAACAATGGGGGAAAGTAGACAAATACAAACACAAAGGGCCCTTTTGTTCCACTGACAATAAATCAGCCCTGTGTCTTTTTGTTCTACCTATTGAGCAATGCTTTTATGTGACATAATGCATCTCTGTTGACCATATATAAGCCAGCAGTGACCAAAGAAAACAACTTTTGTTAGAGTGAATGTTATCATTTCCAGCTGGACGCACTTCAATGAGTGACAAGTCTTCTGTAATGTGCCCAACATCACCGGCTCAGACTGTTTTCCTGTTTTGTTTCGTCCTGACATTGTTTTTCCATTTTTATGAAAACCAGACTGTGACGGGCTATTCTCCAGGGTTTTATGTGTGGAGGCACAAAATTCATGATTTCCTTATTAACCCTGGTGTTTACAAATGGGGTCCAACCGACCCCACACCTGTAAAACTTATATCGTTTGCCACAGTCCTCCACGTTTGCCTCAGTCCTTGCACACACAAGGGTTAAATTATTAAAACACCTTTGGATTATTTGGCATATGCCGTACGTGTGACAAAGACAGAACATCAGCCGACATGGTTACAACATGACTCAGAGAACATTATGTTTCATTGCCAACAATATAATAAACAACCCAACCTATCTTGTGCCTTGTTTTTCAGGTGTTCTGTACTGGACCTTGATTTTCAAGTCTGTGTGACTTTAAGCCCAGTCTGGATGTAACGTCCGTCTTCAAACCTGCGCTTCGGGGATCGTCCCCCAGATAGACATTCTACTTCCTGTAAGAAGACTCACGGAAGACTTTTAACAGTCTGAGTGATTGTAAAATGACTTAAAGTTGGATGGCTATTTGGAGTTCAGGTGAAAGTTCTAGCAACTGGACGTTGACTTTCAAGTCTGTGTGACTTTAAGCCCAGTCTGGATGTAATGTCTTCAAACTTGCTCTTCGGGGATTCTACTTCCTGTAAGAAGATTCACAGAAGACTTTTAACGGTTTCAACGGTTGTAGCAAGACTTTCCAGTAGAATTAGTATATTTTACCAAAACGGTTCATAAAGAGTTGACAGATTATCAAAACAATCTCACTGTATAAAGGTAAAGGAGAGCACAAATAACAGTAATATGAATACAGTATGTACCATAGTACTGAGAAGGGAGTGATTAAAAAATACTGGGTAAATAACAAAACTGAAAGTTTGTTCCTAAATTGAAGGGATAAAAAAGATAAAAGTTGTTCAAGGAGGCCAAGAGACTGTTAGTAAAACTGTGGAAGCTGCAGGAATTTCTAACATGCACTTTTCATGTTTGACAAGTGTCAAAAATATCATATATTTTCATATGTAAAAGCTAAGATAATGGGTAATGGGAAAGAATCCTTTGCTTTAAAAAAGCAACTAAACTTAACATTGTCCAAAGCAATGTGGCAGACATGGTCTACCAATGTGGTCTGGTCTGAAGGAACCAAAGTGAGATCTTTGGGCCAGATTTCCAAAAGGTGTTTGGCGCAGAAACAGAAGTGAACATCACCGAATGAACACAAAACCCAAACAAAACATAGTGGTGGCCGCAACGTGCTCTATTGCATACTTGTGGTCACTGTTTTTGTTAAGGTGCATGAAATACTGAGCCACCTCGAATAACAGGCAGTTTCCATCAAAACATCTCAGCTATAAAAAAGGAAAAAAAAGAAAAAAAGAATGGATGAACTACAAGAAAATGAACGCCTCGGAATGACCCCGCCAGTGACCAATGCCAAATCTAACAGAGTCGTTGCGGGATCACCTAAAAACGAGACAAGAGATGTCATCACTAATCAAACTGGATAACTTTTACAAAATGTTCAAATACTAATAAATCAAGATTTGGCAAATGTCAGCCACAAAAGACTGGCTGAAAAACTTAAAAGGAGTTTCAACAAAGTATTATTACGCTCTAACAGATTCAGTTATTATTAGCAGAGGTATAACACACTGAACAGTTGTCTTAGGCCCTAAAGTTTGTAGGACCCTCTAGAAAAGTTAAAATTCTTACACAGAATTAAGATTTTAGAAGATAATCATTGGTAAAAGTTCTTTGAAATGTACTCTAAATGTTACTAAAATGCACATTTGACCTGAAAATGATGCTTAGTTTGAAATGTATTTGGCAATTTTAATGAACTAGTATCTGTGCTATATGTGATCATATAAAATACATCTCCTTTTAGAGGTATATCAAAAGGAATAGATTTTTACCACCAGTCATGTTGTTTATTCTCCCTATTTCTGTTCCGGAGTTATATTTCCAGCTATCTGTGTCCCCAAATAAAATCTAAACAATAACTGACAGTAGTCCACAGTTTCTGATCAGTAAATGCAATTAAGCCTGTTCTTTCCTTCTTTTCTGACTATTTTTGACAAAACACTGCTAACCACCACTGTAGCCGACACCTTCTACAACACCCCAAAGTGTTGTTTATCTAAAGAATAATGTGAGGTGGTGACTCATGTTTATGTCAAACAAAATACATTCCTTGAGGAATCCATTCATGGCTCTTCAGTTAACTGTTAGACGAGTTGTGTTAAAAGTTAGATAGTGAACAATTTTAAACTTTATACTCTCTGTGGTAAAAGTTTCTGGTTTGAGGATTACTGGCTATCGAATCAAAATTCTGCATAGGGCCTCTCAACAATCTTACTTATTGACTCTGAATATGTTCAATATCAATAAAATTTACTTTACTCATGTTGACACTTTTGTTGATATGCTCTGTGCTGAAGCAACATTTAACAATTTAGGGTGACATTGCTCTTTATTTTATGATTAACGAAGGAGATTCGGGTTCTCATTGTGCTTTACAAAAACAAACTGTCCCAAAGTGTGATTTTTATCAAAAGCAGATAAGAGAAAGATGAGCATTCTTGGCATACATGATTTCACCCTTTATTATAATCTAATCTACTGTAAAACTTTCAAATTAATCTACTTAAAATGTTTTTGCTTATTTTACTATGATTTTTTTTATTATTCCTTCATTTTTAATTTGTGGGGTTTTTTTCACATTTTTTTCCTGTTGTGTATCGACGGGATTTTGCATAACTGACCAAGAAAAATAGCAGATAACTATGACATGAAAGAAAGAAAAATAATACACGTTTTTAGAATTATGCTTATAACATTCTGTTTTCTTCGATTTACAACTGTCTCAGAGCTTATATGCGTAGTTGTGTTCCTCCTAGATTAAGCTCCTAAAGAATCTCTTGCTGCCATTAATTCTTTGCTTTCTCAATCACACTGGAAATACTGTTGAACCAGTGTACTGTCTTTTTTTTGTTGTTGTAGTTGTTTCTTTCCGTCTTTTCAATCGTCCAGTCAGTCATGGCAGATGGCTGCTCACACAGAGCCAGAATCTGCTGGGGGAGTTTTTCTCTGTGCTGTCCCTACATTCAGGCTCAGATTGAGGTATTGCTGCAAAGTTAACTCAATTAAATCGACTGCTGTCGCTACATCCTTGTTCCAGAAGAGGAATTGCTGCAAAGTCAGTGTCTTGATGCAACTGGCTGAGTTTAATTAGAGAGAAAACCCTTTTTCCATTTAAAATAATAAACTTGACTACATTGTTTAATAACTGGGATCAAATTAGAATGAATGTAATTTACTTTGAATCTCTATAAATGTATAAATGTAAATCTAATTCACTGTGTAAATTGTAACTGTACTTAACCCTTCTGAGCCAATTTAGGCTACTTTGTAGAACCATATCTCTCAATGCATTAAAAGTATTCTGCTGTATTCCCCAGACTTTTACATTTACAGATTGGCAGTTTTGTCCATTCTTACTTTTAAAATATCTTGGGTCGGGTTGTTTTAGATGGAAAACCTCTGTGAACATCAATTTTCCTGATTCTCAATTTGATGTAGATCAAGGATTTTACTGCACCCTTATAGCTCATGAATATGCTTTGATCTAAACCATTGTATTATTTTGAATAAATGTTAGGGGTTATTGTCCTGCTGAAAGGTAATATTCAGCCCAGTCTCAAGTCTTTCGTATAAAATGTAGTAAGGTTTAATGCTTGTGACTTCTCTTTAAAACTATTTTTTATTTAACAAATTAAAACATGTTATGCAGACATGTTACCATATTTATTTCTGTTGTTGCTATTGTTCATGTGATATCAGATATTTTCTTACACAACATCAGAATTTGATGCTCCCAAGTGGAAAAGGCTAGATAAACGCATCACTTTATGTAACGTGTGCAAAGTATATTAAAGTATTTCTGATTGACTACAACTGGGCAGACTCATATTCATAGGACTACTGCTTCACTCCGTGTAAGAACAATGTAAAGTCTGACAGTATGCTATGGTCTTAGTTTAAAAGATATTCATTCATTTGATTAACGTTTCCTAAAAAAAAAAAAAAACAAAAAAACCCTTTCCCAAGAAATCTGACCCATCCCTGTTTGTGTTGCATCAGAAGAATGGACTCCTTTTTCCGGGGGAGGGGAGGGCTACATGCGCCGATCACGTGAAGGAGGAGCTGGAAGGGGCGGGGTTTCCTGAAGGGTGTATCCAATAAAAAAAGGAACCCCCGTTGTCTCACAGAACCGGCACGAGCAAGTTTCATACATGCGGTAGAGAAGCTTCAATTCAAACAGAGACCTTTCTGGAACTTTAAAAGCTTACTTATTTCCGATATAGGTGTTGTCGTAGATATATATCTTTTGGCGCACTAATTTCTTTATGTTAGTGTAGACAGCTTTTGAAGGGATATTTTTTTAATCTGTTTAATTTTTCCTTATCCCGCGCGCGCTATAGCAGAGAACCGTTTGTGAGCGCGCGCGCGCTAATTAGCTTACCGGCTAAAAGGAAGTATTTTCTTCTGGACCGACTGTCGTAACGTGTGGTAAGTTTACTACTTTAATATCTTCATCAGCACTTTGAGCCCTCTTTTTTGGTTTAGAGGCATGATGGTGTATTTTCAGGCTCAATAACTGCCGATGTTAGCCTATAGCTAATGGCAGCTCGAACAATGTTGTCATCACAAACAACAAGTGAACTGTGAATAATAAACTGATTGACTTATTGCGAACTAAATATTTCCTAAGCTTTAACTAAATTACAGTTGTTGCCAAAAATAGGATATGGGCGTGTACCTTTTTACATCCATTGTCATATAAGCGAACATTTTTTGTGTGTTTAGAAATATGTGATCCTCCTTGACATCTACATTATTAATATGCATTAAAATATTCTATTTATTGGATGAAAACTAAACTGGGTCAAGACGCAGAAGATCCACTTAGTCGATGAAGGTACCGCATCAGCAACTGGAGGAGTCTGTACCGACTCACATCCGGTTACATCCCCGTCGTACGAAGAAAAAAAAAAAAACTCTGCACACATAACTTATAAAAAACATCTTTTGCCCACAACAGCGAGTATGGCGGTCACAAAGGCGAAATAAAGACTACACTGTATCTCTCACTGCTTCTCTGTTGTCTAGACAGTCTGAGCCGCACGTAAAGGAGCAGCTCGTGTTCCTTGCTTGGCGTGAATGAGTGACGACACGTGCACACGTAGTAAAATCATGTCTCCACTTAAGATAAATATGCCTTTTATCTTCACTCTTCTTTAATAAATGCGATTCCTCTTATCAGGCAGTTGTAAACAAAATGTTTCTATCGACCGAGATGTACTAACGGTCGTTATTGATGGGAGACTCTTCGTGCGCCATTTCCTCAATATGGCTTCCCTTTAGCTTTCTGGAAAGCACGCAGCTGACGAGCTTCCGGTGTAGGCAGCGGCTTCTGGATTTTCATGCCGTCATATGCCACGTAAAAAGAGGCTTTTGTCAATTTAATGATTGTTTTGGTGACTGTCCATAGAGATTAAAGGTTGTTTTTTTTTCTTCTGTTTTCTCTTTTCAGAATGTTCCCCTGCCTACCTGCAATCACAGTTGCACAATGGCTGGTTGCACCGTCTGCTTGATAGCCAAGCACCACAACAGCAGCAAAAAATCTAGTACAATTACTGGATAGCAATAAATCTTTGGTTATACCTCTAGTTTACTTTAATTAATTTCTGGTCAATCCCAGATTTTTACAAGTTTGCACTGCTGAATCTCAGTAACTCAACTTATAGAAAAGCTATTTATTTATTATTATTATTTACATAATACCTCTTGAATTTATTAGCTGCTGTTTAAAAGTAGCCTTATCGAAATAATTTTTTTTACATTGCTTTCCCTTTAAAATTGTGAAGTAATTCCAACACAATCTACAATCATGGTTTCACCAACTACAGCCGCAGTCATTTTGGCTACTACTGCAGCAGTAATGACAGACACTGCTATGACAGACTACATGTGGCTGCTGATCGTTGGCTTCATCATTGCATTCGTCTTGGCCTTTTCCGTGGGTGCGAATGATGTAGCAAACTCATTTGGCACAGCTGTTGGTTCTGGGGTTGTGACCCTGCGACAGGCCTGCATTCTGGCTACGGTGTTTGAGACTCTGGGTTCTGTCCTTCTTGGGGCAAAAGTGAGTGAAACCATCCGCAAGGGTATCATCGACGTGGGCATGTACAATGGCTCTGAGCATGTGCTGATGGCTGGATCTGTCAGTGCCATGGTTGGTAAGTAATCTGTACATGGTTTAAAATGCACTTTTGGGAGAATAAAGCATATAGAGTTAAAAAGTAGTTGATTAGTTTGTCCTTTAACTCTATAAAGCATATAGAGTTAAAAAGTAGTTGATTAGTTTGTCCTTTAATCTGTTTTCTTTTTTTCTCTATAGGTTCTGCTGTATGGCAGCTGGCTGCCTCTTTCCTTAAGCTCCCCATTTCTGGAACACACTGCATTGTTGGCGCTACAATTGGCTTTTCATTGGTCGCCAAAGGTCAGCAAGGAGTCAAGTGGCTTGAGCTTGTTCGTATAGGTAAGGAAGACATTTTACTTGCTCCCAATTTACTATAACCTGCATTTACACTTCAAATATCTTATCTCGCATAATGTGTAAACTGTAGACATGAAGAGGATAAATAACACAGTGATTTAAATTTTCATCAAGCAATTCTGGAAAACTTTGAATTAATTTATTTTTAATACCGTGTTTTCAGGAGAAAACGATTCATTTAATCTTTATGCAGTTACAATGGGAATGTTTCTGTTTTGCTATAAACTATTAAAATGTATATATTTGAGGCTTGGCTAAACTTTTGTGATATTGGATTTTGGAACTGGTTAATAAGTAAAAAGGAAAAAAAAGTGACATTTGATGTTAAATCAGAGTTTCTGTTTTCAGTTGCTTCCTGGTTCCTGAGCCCCCTTCTGTCTGGAATAATGTCGGCTGTGGTTTTCTACTTTGTGCGCATGTTTATCTTGCAAAAGGTATGAAGATTGCTACAAACCAGTTGAATTTTCTAAGCTAGGAACTTGATGTCTTTGTTTCACAGCATGAAAATGCTGTCCTGTCTTTATATGTCCACATGGATCACATCAAATTATTGACCTTGTAGCTGTTTGAACACGGTTAAACTTGTAAATCTGAATTGTTCTATTTCTGTTCCACAGAAAGACCCTGTGCCGAACGGCCTGAAAGCCCTGCCTGTCTTCTATGCCGTGACCATGGGGGTCAACCTGTTCTCCATCATGTACACTGGAGCGCCGGGTGAGTATCATTGTCTCGTTTTTCTCTACGTGACTGCCAGCAGCCAAAACCTAAAATAAACGGCTCCCTCAGACAGCTGGATGCCCACGCATATATTCCAGGCAGAACCAGACTGTTTACCACTTTCACAGAAGGCGTGTTTATTTTAACATGTTTTTGAGGCCCTCTTGTTTGTGGTTCTGTGTGGGTCATAGCTGGAATGAAGTTTAAGAGTGGAGCACAACAAGGGAATGGAAACTAGAATTAACTCTGAGCATCTTCAGACTTCAGAGAAGTAAAGATGAAATGGTTATGATTTTTCTTGTGCCTCTTGTTACGGTAATGCTCTTGATAATTGTTAGTTGTCTTGACCTTCTGGAAGCATTTTATTAAATGAGGTGCTTTTGCTCCTTTTGTTTTCTTCTCTCTGCAGGGCCAAAAAGTTCAAGATGTTAGCTGGCCTGGGCCTTTAAATGGCGGCTATAGGCCAGAGTTTGACCACATTTGGTGTGCAGATGTGCATGCACATCGGCGCATTCAGAGGAGATCACTTGCACTTCCAGCATAGCTAACCTGGCTTAGACAAACACATTCTGTAAAGTTGTGTGAGGTCCTTCCCATCGGAACCCACAATATACTTGAGGACCAGTAAATGCGTACCTCGCATGAAAAGGTGTGAGACTTCCCTTAGAGATCTAAAAGCTGCCCCGTGTTAATCACATATGAGGATTACGAACAGTGGTTAGATTCACATTAAGCATTCATACATTATTATTATAGACAGTCGCAACATGAACTGAAGCTTTTGAAAAAAAAAAAAAGCATATACTGCAGCTAAATGGGATGTCTTTAGAAATCAAATAATTATATAAATCTAATCCAGCAGCAACACTTTTGTAATCGGCTCTACTCTGGAATAAGGCAGACTCTTATTTTTGCTGATCTGTGTGCTTTCATGCAGCAGCTGCATCAGTATCTGCAACGAACAGGGTACAGCGTGTCCTGCAACAAGACTTGACTCTCCGAATCAACATGTTAGCACATTACAGTGAATGGAAACCGGGCTGTCTGCAGCAAATTCTTGCACTCAGTTTATAAACAGCCATGTGAGAGAGCTTATGTTGCCAAATGGAAAACTGAATGCAGTATGAAGCCAGGACTTTAAATTTCAGCTGATTACACATTACAGATGGATGTCTCATGTTACCTGAGGTCTTCTCACCTTATAAATCACTCAACTGCTTTAGCTCCACTTTAGTCCTGTCCAGTATCAAATGATCTGCCTGTACAAAGATTGTTCATGGTGCTAAAGCAAATGTCACATAAGCATTGATGTTAATGGGGTAAACGTCTGACTGATGCAGACATCAAACTTCCCTAAACAAATTACTTGAATTTTTTTATTATTTTTCTCAGACATTTTTGGTTTTTGGACATTTTAGTGTAGCCCTGGAGACAACAAACGATCCCCATTATTACCCCACATTATCGGTTATCAGTAATTGGCTGATAACCAAGTCTCACTTCATCATATATTTGAGTATCAAATAACTTAAGATTTGCACAAAACACACTCCAAACAAAGATACAAGGGTCTAATTGCTTTTAAAGATTTAGATTTTTGACACTTGTAGATTTCCTACTGTCATTTTCTAGCCACATTAAGGCAGTTGGAGTAAAGGGTGGGTGTCCTTTTGCTTCTACATCTTGACTGCTTTAGGTTTTTGTGAGCTGGAATACATTTTTTGTTTTTCCTTTTCCTTCTTGTAAGCAAGGGGAAATAAGTATTTTGTTCATCCAGCTGACCAGCAGTACATGATAAAAGCTGCTAGATTGGGTGAGATAACGGGTTCTTCGCTCTGGTCTTCACAACTCATGTTTTAGATGACTTAAATGACTCATTAACATGCTGAGGATATGATGAAATCATTTAAATCAATTGCGTTGGAGCAAAGATTCATCTAATACATGAATGATTGTGTGCACTAGGGAAGAGCATTGAGACCGCTTTATATAGCCAGTCACTGGCACTTCTTCATTACTTTAAATCTTGAGGGGGAAATGAGAGAAAGCTTTTTTTAAATTGACTTTCTAAAAGTTGACACATCTAAGGAGCCTGTGGTTAACGCTGCACACAGATTTCATTTAGAACATGATGCTTTAACTCCAATCAAAAAAACGTGCTCCCTGGGTCTGAGTTAAATGTATAATTGCATAACTAAAAACTTTATTGGTGAGTGAGTCATAAAGGGGAAGTTTGTGCGGTCGTCTGTTATTGAAGTAGATGTTAACTTGCACATGTAAAACGTTCTGTTTCTATTTGCCTTTTTGTGTTTGTGTGGACCCTGGCGATCTCTCAGAGCTGGGAATTGACAACATCCCTTGGTGGGGGATCCTGCTCATCTCATTGGGCTTTGCTCTGATGACTGCCATTGTGGTCTGGTTTGTTGTCTGCCCTCGCCTCAAGAAGAAGATTGAACGTAAGTCCAAGTTATGTTTTCTTTTTTAAGTGTGTTTGATTTCTGAAGTGACTTTTGAGGCCAGTGAACTATTGGTTTTCATTTAACTCCAGCCTAGTCACGTTGAGAGCTCGCATAATCCAAATGGATCTAAGGGATATATTTGATCCATGGATTCACAGAGATGAGTCACCTGACAGTATTGTCACCTATTTATGCTTCATAATCCTAGATTAACTTTTTTTTTCTCCCCCTTACAATAAATGAAGAGTTCTTGTTTTAGGGCAGAACATTTTGTTAACCTCTTTAAATCCTAAACAGAGCTTTTATTCTCTGTACACTGATTTGGTCGTATCGTTGTTCGTCACACGACTTCAAAAGATGTGACAACACAAGGCTCTCAAAAGGTTCACAGTAGTTATGTAGGTCTTGTGGATCATTGGCTTTACCTGATAATGCGTCCTTTCTGGGTGAGCGCCACCTTACAAGTTGTTTAATTGGGTCAAAGTGATCCTCTAATTGGGCTTTAACTCTGACTAAAATAAGCCTGGGTTGACTTGAGGTGTTCACATGGCTGGGTTAAAAAGAAAAACAAAAACGTGGGTGGTGACTGCAGCTCTGACCTTGGGGTTTCTGAACAGTGTATGGTTACTTCCTGGTTGGCTTACTCCAGTGTGTTTACTACAGAAAACATTAAGCGGAATTTCAGGACTTCTTAGTAGCACGGAATGCCAGTTCATGTGAGCCTCGGGTTGTGTTTACTGTTCTGTGATTAGGTACAACCTTGGTGTTTCTGAACAGTGTAAAGTTACTTCCTGGTTGGCTTACTTCAAGATGTTTACTACAGAAAACATTAAGTGAAACTTCGGGTCTTCTTGGACCTGAAATTCAACACCTGAAATGTCAGTTCATGTGAGCCTCAGGTCGTTTACACTTTTCTTTGATTAGGTACCCTGTTCAGAAACCCAAGGTTTCCCCGAGCATTATGAAGGACGCATTATCAGGTAAAGCCAATGATCTGAACATTCTGAACAGTATTGGTTTCTTCAGAGCTTTATCTGGGGGGGTTTCTGAATACTGTTTCAGAAAGGGGGTTTTTGAACGCTGGGTTTCTGAACAGTGAAATGTTACTTCCTGGTTGACTTACTTCAGCGTGTTTACTACAGAAAACATTAAGTGGAATTTCAGGATTTCTTGGTAGCACAAAATGCCAGTTCATGTGAGCCTCAGGTTGTGTTTACTGTTCTGTGATTAGGTAACCTCTTGGCAGTAATGTAAATAATGGTTCATTTAATCCATTTATCTGATCCTGTGAACAGAGCCTCACCTTTAAACTTGGGTAACATTACATTTGTAGGACAATAGTCCTTTGACTCTGTAATTACACATGTCTTGGGGAATCTCACAGATTAGGCAGAAGGAAAACGGCGGCTCTGTTTGGATATCTCAGCTGGTTGGTGTACATGTACGATCTCACCTTGATGTCTCTCCTGCCAGGAGATATCAAGTCTTCCAGCCCCTCGGAGAGCCCCCTGATGGAAAAGAGAGAGCTCAAAGAGGCCCACTGTCCCATCCTGAAGCAGACTGCCAAGGAGACATCTACACCTGCTGCACCAGCTGTCACTCAAAACTCCTCTGAACCTCAGCTGGTCGTTGAGGAGCGGAGGGTGGCGTTCGACATCGGAGAGTCTGAGGAGGGGGAAACTAATAAGGAGCGCAAGGTTGCTTTTAACATCGGGGATTGTGATGACACAGATGACTGCAATACGAACGGTAAGAGATGATGATGATTTGGACCTTTCGATTTCTGAAAATGCTTTTCGCAATATAGGTGTTTAATAGAGGTCTATACTGATAAGTTTTTGTTTTAAATATCAAAATTATTGCCAAACTGGAATGCATTTTCTTTTTTATACTCTCACTTCAGTGTGTTTATAATTTTTTAGATGTTATGAGTCACAATGTGGAAATCTTAAACTGCTGCTGCACAAGTTACTCAACATGTTGCTAGGTAACAACATGTTGATTTCTCCCATCCAGTTGCTTAACTGGCTGTGATGAGCTGCTGAATCTTTTCCTCTGCCTACATTCTCCAAAATATGGATGTATTGCCTATTGATATTGATCATGTGTCTATTGCAGTATATATTATTGATTTATTGCCAAGCCATAATCTCTGGTGTTTGTCTTCATGTTTTCTTGTTCTCGGATATGAATACTGATACTAAAAATAGCCAAGATTATTTCACTAGTAGCTTGTACTTTTCCATCAATATTTAGGAAGTACTGACTTAAAACCAGCTATCTTGCTGAAAATTTACTCGCAAGTTAATTTTGTCTTATTTCAAGTGTTTGCACTAAAAACTAGACCAGAAATACTTGGTAAGATTTTGTTTTTGCAATGAATAAGACACTTTATCTGTATTTAATATTTTTGTCTGCAGCCCAGAAACAGCCTCAAACAAACGACCAGCTCAACAACCAGCACGGTAACGGCTCTGCAAATGCTCCCAGCCAGGTCCACTTCAACAACCAAGCTCAGTTCAACAACAGACCGGCTCAGATCCCCAGCAATGGTTACAGTCAGTACCACACGGTCCACAAGGACTCTGGCCTCTACAAAGACCTGCTGCACAAACTCCACCTGGCCAAGGTTGGCGACTGCATGGGCGAGGCGGGTGACCGGCCCATCCGAAGAAACAACAGCTACACCTCATACACTATGGCCATCATCGGCCTACACGGTGACTTCAGGCACAGAGAGGCGGACCCCCGCGTCGGCGAAGAAGGTGACAAGGCCCCGGGGTCCGGCGGTCAGGAAAAGAAGCGTGTGCGCATGGACAGTTACACCAGCTACTGCAACGCTGTAGCAGAGAACACAACTCCTGAAGCTCTGGGAGAAGGTGATGTGACACTAGAGATAGGAAATGAGGATGCGGGCAGCAACCATAGCTCTCTGGATGACAGGCACGAAGAAGACAAGCCTGAAGTCTCCACTCTGTTTCAGTTCCTCCAAATCCTCACGGCTTGCTTCGGATCTTTCGCCCATGGTGGAAACGATGTGAGGTAAGGACTCTGTACAGCGCAGGTCATGTTGTACTGATAAGATAAAAGCAGGTTGCTGGTGACATTTTAACTTGCCCCAACTCTTTGCCCAGTGTGTGAATAACCTCTCTGCTTGCTCTGCAGCAATGCCATTGGACCTTTGGTAGCTTTGTGGTTGGTTTACTCGACAAGCAGCGTGACCTCCAACGCACCGACACCCATTTGGCTTCTGCTGTACGGCGGCGTGGGCATCTGCATCGGCCTGTGGGTGTGGGGTCGCAGGGTGATCCAGACTATGGGCAAAGACCTCACCCCCATCACGCCTTCAAGGTACAGAAAGCAGACATCACCCCCTAAAACCTCATCCTGTCCAGACATTACAGAGTTCTGGATTTAGCAGGCCACTCAGACACATCCTAAGTCCTGACTGTTTTTTTTTGTTGTTGTTTTTTTCCCCTGCAGTGGTTTCAGCATCGAATTGGCCTCAGCCCTGACTGTCGTGGTTGCTTCTAACATTGGTCTGCCTGTCTCAACCACCCATTGCAAGGTAGGCCAGTCAAACTCTGTGGTCTGTGAATTTGACTGAGGCATAGGGAGGCTGTTTAGTATGACGGAGTCTAAAGTAAACAGTCTGAGACTTAGTCCAAATATGGACAGAGTTCCTCCTGAGTAATGCGATGCCTTACAAGTGTTCACAGTCCTTGGACTTTATCACACTATAATCATAAAACTTTAATATGTTACGTGATTTACCAACATTATAACATAACAACTCTTCTTTTTTTTTAAAAAAAAAAAGGCTGTTATTTGAAAATCTGGAAAGTGGAGTGAACTGAAATTAAGAAACAAAAAAAATTCAATTTACAGTTGAGTTTTATAGAAGACGGTCAATGTGAAAAGGTGCTTTGGTTCAATGGAGATCATAGATTCATTAACAAATATTGCAAACAAGTAGTGAAATTGTATCAGAATTAAACAAAAATAAATTTTATTTTCAATTTTAGACGTAAACAAATTATTAAAATGCCTCACTTATTGTGATAAATTAGTTCTCCTGATTAAAATATTTGATCCCTACTCTAAATACATTCTACCCATATATTCTTGTTACTAGAGACTATGGAAGATCATTTTCCAGCAGGATGAATCTGAACCTGCTGCCAGTGTTTGTATCATATTAATGTATTTGAAGTCTTGTTGAAAGTGTTTGGAAAGACTTCAAAATGTATTTCCACAAATGAACTCTGTCCAGCCTGAGCCTTAACTCTCATTTTCATTTTGCAACAATAATTGCAGCAAAAGTTGATGGCAGAATGCAAATGCACACAACCATCCATTTTCTTTCTACTTATGGAGTGTAAAAACATTTGCAAGGCAAAGTTTTACAAAATGACCCATCCGAGAGATTAACGAGCGCTTTGCTTCCAGGTGGGGTCGGTAGTGGCAGTGGGATGGCTGCGTTCGAGGAAGGCCGTGGACTGGCGCCTGTTCAGAAACATCTTCATGGCGTGGTTTGTGACCGTTCCCATCTCCGGCCTGATCAGCGCCGCCATCATGGCCATCTTCATCTACGCCATCCTTCCGATTTAAATGTTGCTTACCTCAGGCCGACAACGACAAAAGGAAAAACGTTTGAAAAGGACTTATGATATGTGCCTGTGGTTCATATTCAACTTAGCTTTTGCTTTTTGTTCCTTTTGGATTTACGTTCTGGAAAATCTTTTTCATATCATCATTTCTGTAAATTCTTGATTTATTTTTTTTTTTTACTTTACCAGTGATGTAAATACAACCATTTTGTTTTGACAGTATTGGAAATGCAGTAATAAACCTATCACACCTGTAATTTAAAGTATAACACATGCTGAAAGTAATGTAGATGCAAGAGCTGTACTTTAGGATTAAAAACAAGATGCATTGCCGTATGTCTCTTTACTCCAGAGTATTTAATAATTTTCATATTTTGCATCTGACTTCATTATGTGCCCTGAATCCGTACGTTGCATTTGTCCTCATAAAAGAATCAAAAACGAGTTCAGCTGAAGTTGGTTAAAATGGTTTATTCTCCAGACTCTGTTACAGTGCAAGATGTAATTGTATACACTGGATGACCACTTGCAGATTAATATGGAAAATACTGTATGCATTAAAGGGTCATTTCTTGAACAAAAGAAAACGAAGTCACGTGCACAAACAGCCTGAAACTGTTCACCTCAGTTTTAAGATGTAACAGAATGTCCACCAGCGTGTATAATGTATTCCCAAACGAGTCCTTAAGTCTCCTGTTGAAACTTGATTGCATCATCCTTGATGGTTAATGCTTTAGGCCTGCTTTAGCCTTGTATTTTCTAGATCACCTTGTAATTGCTACTTTCAGTATGTTTTCTGTACCATTTGCACCTTCTGAGACAGGATACTTTAGCTATACACAAGTTTTAAAACTGGAAGTGAACTGATCCGATTGGCACAGAGGTGGCCTGTTTTTCTTCAGAATGGGGGCAAATATACAGTGTGTTGCATGTGGTCACTTGACTGCAATACTAAATGCATTTCAGACCTATAGATGCTGTAGTTGCCTTATTTTTTTTTTCTTTTTTTGTTTTAGGTACCAAAGATTATTTTTTATTTTAAAATGCACATCATTCTTTTGCTCCACAATTGTGGATGGGAAAAAAAAAAATCAATAAAAATGGTAAAAAATACTCCGTCTGCAACTCTTGATTTCAGAAATTCTTGTGAATCAAAGCTTCCCTGTTTTGGCCTGTGACTGAAGGAAAACAAAAGGATAGGTGGGATTGTTTTCCCTTTTATTGATGGAAAGCTGGGTGCAGCTCCGGGGTGGCGATGAGTAAGCGCTGGGGCCCACGTGTTGCAGGGATTTCTCAGTCATACATCTGTGAGGGAGGAACAGACAGAATTCTTTTACGCCAGCTTTTAAAAACACCACAATGCAGTAGTTTTCCATGGCTTCGTGTTAATGAATCACACCCCTCCTGGGTTTTTCACGTCTCGCAACTCCAGAGGGAGGAAGATGAGTTATGACTGCAGCAATGTTTCTCTCTTGAAGTGACGGCTTTTGGTCTGCAATATTCCCTGCCAGTTTGGGTTTGCTGCAAAATGAGTTTCTAACCACGGCTGATAATCCCCTCACTGTTCCAACAGCAAACCTAAACCAAAAACAGTTTATTTCCCCAACATTTTTCAGAACATCCTTGTTCCTAAAATAACCAGAGGCAGATGAAACTGTATAAATCAAGCACAGTAAGTACCTGGGGACAGATGCCTCTGAGTGTCCTGGATTCATGTCCCAGATTTACTCACACACTAACAGAACTGTGTCAAAATAAACATATCATTTTTTTTGTTTTAGGTCAAAGGAGTTCATATCCGTGGTGACATAATTACACCTGTAAAATAAACAACAGTTTTTTGTGGTGTGTGTGCAACCTAAAGTGGTCAGACCTTCTTTTTGTTTTTACAGCAGACTTTATTCCACAATAAAAGTTTGTGACACTATTTTAAAAAGTCAAGCCCAGACTGGTTGTGACCGGCTCTGTTTTTCTCTGTCTGGTTTATTGCATAACCCACAATTTAAACTTTAGCGGCTCACTCCAAACATCTCACCACATCTCGCCTCTGCAGGTAGTTTTGAGTCGGCCTCAAAGAATGTTAAACACTATTTCTGATCTGGGCTTTTACTGTCTGAATCTGAGCAGTTATAAATGCTTATGCCGTATCTGTGCGATATTACATTAAACTGTTACTTAAGTTTTTCACCTCGTTCTTGGGTGTTCCCTTCAGCTGCAAGGGGAAACAGAAAAAAATAGTTTTTAGAGCAGGTAGTCGATCTCATAAGGGATTGTCTCAGTGTTTTCACGTACCACACAGTTGAGTGTCGATGTCTCTGGGTATTCTAGAAAAAAGATTTTTATTTGTAAAACGTACTATTCTTACAATGAATGAATTAATATTGAAAAGAAAAATAACACAGCACAAAAACCTCACCTCTCCTTTGCCTTCCTGATAAAAAAAAATCATTAACATAAGCATTATCAGGAGAGCAGAAACTAACCCTTGAATTGTTTTTTTTTTCCACACTCACCCTTAGTGCCCTCAGAGGACTCTGACTCTGACTCTGGGTTGAAAAAGGGACATAAATGCAGCTATTTAGACTTAACGCACTGTTTCACCATCACGTTTTAAAGTTGTGTTTTACTGCCACCTAGAGGCTAAACTACAAACCTGCGTCACCTTCCTCTGTGGCACCGTTGGAATCCGCTGCTCCCTCTGCTGGAAAACAGTGGTATAGTTAGACAACGTTAAACACGGCTAAGCCTCCTTGATCCCGTAACATTCTTTGTTTGTTTTTTGTTTATTTTATAAATTTCACTTTCGTATAACTTTGGCTGTTAACTGCAAATTGCAGAATATTTTGTGGGAATTTTCTTTTTCGATATCTCCTTACCCAAATCTCTAAATACGTAAACCAATCTTCAAGTGATTATTTTTGTGTCTTTCAAAACTGATCAGAATCGATTGCTGCTGATCAATTTTGACACCCGGGTGCTCATAAAAATCTAATGTGCAAAATACAAGAATGTGGGAGAAAAACTAAGTAGGTTCAAACGGATACAATTTAACAAATGTTAATTAAGTATGGTCAGGACAAAAGTTAATACTGGTATAAAAAAATAAGAAAAACATGTATTTCCATGGTAATTTTTAAAATCTTTAAAACATTGACTGTGACATGTTATCCACAAACCTTTGCTTTCATCTTCACTTTCATCTTCGTCATGTTCCTCTACTGTCAAAACATTTATAAAGGAAACTTTAGCTTTATGTGGGCGAATATGAATTCTTGTGTAAAGGAGCAGAACTCACCAGATCCATCCTTAACAGCCTCTGTGAAGTTAAAAGGCTACTTTACCAAATGATCAGCTGGATTTATTTGTGGGAAAAGTCATGATTTCTTGCTTTATTCTTACCAAGAAAGCGGCTATCTTCACTCTGCTCCTCTGTAACTTGAAAAAACAAAAACAAAAAAACAGTTACATTTTTACACATCTGCTTCTTTTTCAGTCATTTTATTGTCAGATTTAAACTTACTGTTCATCCGCGCTGCTTCAGCTTTTTGAGCAGCATCAAACTCCATCTGGTCTGAGAAAACGAAGCCATGTAAGTAAGAAAAGACAGTAAATGTCAACTTTCTGACAAAGAGACACTAAAAATACCAAAATTAGATTTAAATTTAGGACTTAATAATTTTGGGTGGGAATCCAGATTTTTTTTAAATCTATCAAAATTATTATTCTGAAAAAAACAGCAATTGGTATATTACCTATTTTCTGCAGCTGAGTCAGCCCATCTGCACAGAAAAAAATATGGTTAAGGCATTTCTGTCAGCTTGTGACATCATCCATCATTCTTGTTTTTATGAATAAACTTCTACTCACCATACTGAGTAACTTCTTCCTCTTTCTCTGCCGACTCCAGAGATGCTGAGAGGGCTAGAAGCAATGATGAATATGTAAAATGATGAAAAATCCTCCCACAAAAATGTAACTTCTGAGACACAGTTCATGCATCAAATCTAAGAACTACTACAAATTTCAATTTAGAAAGGGCAGACCCAACAGCATGATGTTTGATGCACTTTTTTAAACAAAGACTAAAGATTTATGCTTTTAGACTTAAGTCTGAATAAGTCTGTAATTTCTTTACTGTCCACTGGATTCAAATCCCCTTCATTAAAGAAGCTGCTGCACATTTACATATTCTTTATGTGATACAACAATTTAAGACAGAATTGAGAAGCTCAGACATAAAGTAAAATTGGAAATCGATATCAGCAAAGAAAAGCCTGAGTAAGCTAGTAAGCTAACTTCAGACAAGTTTAATCGTTTACAACCTTTGATTTTACTTAAAAAACAAAAAAGGTTATTAAAAACCAGACATCTAACATTAACTGTTTTTGTAGGTTTTTTTTTAATATATTTCTGACTCTCACCAGAGTGAAATGCTGCCACAACAAGGACGACAGAAAGCGGCACCAGAAATCTCATGTTGGCTGCTGGTCCGGTTTGTGCAGGATGTCTGAGCTGCCTTGTTTGGGGCCCTTATTTAAATCTTCAGTCACATCACATGTTTTACATTCACAGGCGGCTCTGGTACCATTGTCCCCTCCCCACCTGAGAGGATGGCTTGGTGGTGCATCTCCAAACAGACGTATCCTTATTCCCTTTGTCAAAGCGAGGCATTGTTGGCTCCCGGGGTCACATGGGGCTTTATTTGGGAAGTGAGATGAAAAGGAAAACAAAGGAACTCCATGTTATAAAGGCTGAAAACAACGTTTGTTGGCTTTGTCGAATGGAAATGGTGACTTCACAGAACACACTTGGCTCATGAAGGACGAATCACAACGTTTGTTGATGCAACAATTCCCCAATTTATCAGAGATGGAGATATTATCGGGATAAAAGGTGCATGGTTTATTTTCAACATCAAAATTATAGTAAAATTGATAAACCCATAATAGTTATGGATTTAAGACTCTAATATGCATCATAATACCCGTCACAGAGCTTGAGCTTTAAAGACAAAAGAAAAAGCCATATTATTTTGCTTTTCTTCAATATGGGCTATCGGTTCTTTCAATAATTTAAGGTTTATTTAAAATCTGTACTTTTCCATATTTGTTTCAGTCCAACTTTAATAGTCTAGTTCTGGTAAAACAGAAATATCCTAGTTTTTTCTATAAGAAGTTTGTTGATTTTAAAGAGTTCCATTATGAAAGAGAAATTTACTTTCTAAAGTTAGTTTTTAGGAATTGTCTCATCCACAGTTGGTAGAGCTGTTGCCTTGCAGCAAGAAGGTTCTGGGTTCAATTCCCAGCCTGGGGTCTTTCTGCATGGAGTTTGCATGTTCTCCCTGTGCGTGCATGGGTTTTCTCCGGGTACTCCGGTTTCCTCCCACAGTCCAAAAACATGACTGTCAGGTTAATTGGTCTCTCCAAATTGCCCCTAGGTGAGAGTGTGTGTGCATGGTTGTGTGTCCTGTGTGTCTGTGTTGCCCTGCGACAGACTGGCGACCTGTCCAGGGTGTACCCCACCTCTCGCCCGAAACGTTGGCTGGAGATGGGCACCAGCACCCCTCCCGACCCCACTGAGGGAAAAAGGGTGCAAGAAAATGGATGGATGGATGGATCATCCACAGCAGTTTTGCTGTTGAGTGTTTTTGTCCATTTTCCAGACCTCTTTTTAAAAAAATATCAAATTTTGAAACCTGTTAATTTAAATGCATCTCCATTTAATTCACAACGAATCCAAAAGGAACAGGTTCAAATGCTAAATCAGAATGAATTTAATTTGGTCTAGATTCAGTTTAAATTGATTTAATTTATTACAATACCTCAAAATTTAGAGTTTGAGTAAAAATAAATAAAAATTGTAATAGCAATAGCCCACATAATGGATTCACAGGAAAACCTTTTCCTAGAGAGATTAGTAGCAGTTAGCTCATTTAAGAAACAGTGGAGATGAACATCAAAACACAAAGATTTTTGTTTGAAAAAATATGTTCCCAGGATAAAATCCTGACCTTGGTTTAGTTTTTGTTGTATTATTTCTTTGTACTTCACTATTTATGAATGTGTTTGGAAACTGTGTCAAATGTCCTTAGCTCAGGGGTTAAAGTTTGGCCAGAAGGTTTGCAGAAAAACAAGACTCAGAAGACAAAGCAAAAACTGTCTCATTAATTTATTATGATTGTAAACGCATTTTGAAATCTACAGTACTGTTTGGGCATTTTCAGTGTGGTTTAACATGACATTTATTTGGAAAGCAGTGTGTAAAACTGGAACCTAGTTAAAGTGCCACTTTCTGTAAAACTCTAGAGAGAAAATCATTTAAAAGGTGCCTAAGGAGCGATTTTCCCCCCCCCAACTACAATTTCTGTCCAAATGTACAAAAGAACCTGGAAGTGGAGGACAAGTCAAGTATCTTTTCCCAACATGAGTTCTGACTATAAGTCAGAACATTAAAACGATCCTTATTATCCAAGAAATGAAGGGGGAAAAAACAAACACTAAGCACAAAAAGCAAGTTGGTCCTGTGCTCAGACTTTTCTGACAAAAATCTCAAAAAGGACCAGAAGATCATTTCCAAAATGTTTACTACTCCAACTCAGATTTCATTAAGGCACAATCAAATTTCTAAAGCTATTGTTTTTGCAGTTTGTCTTGAAATAGGTGGCACTGAAATCTCTAAATATTATCAACCTTTGGTGCCTGAACTTGCCAGCAAAACTCGCAGTACTTTGTTGAGGAGGTAGAGAGACTAGGAAGTTAACGGGAGACGAGCAAACCGATCAGACAAATCCTCCAGTCAGGAAAAAAAATGTAGCTAAAAAGCCATAAAGACAAACTGGAAGTGTTGAATTAGGTTTACGACAAGTGCAACGCAGACCAAGACTCAAAGGGAAAGAGGGAAGCATCAAGCTTCAGGATCTACCATTTAGTGCGGCTTGCTTCAGTGTTAGAACTATTTTTTTATTGTCTGGTTCCGTCCGGCTAAACAAAAAAAGAAAAATAAACTGTTGCGTGTTTTTAAAGTGGTTTTGTTTGTAAAGAAAAAACAGTTTTCATAATCATGTAAGCTGTGTGGTTGAAATCACAGGTTTGGTTGCTTATCCTGATTTGATTTTTCACAGTTCTCCTCTGAGTCGCATGTGCAGGTCCTCCTGGTCAATCTTATCGGTCTGTTCGTGCCAGCGGTGATGAGCCAGCAGGGCCACGTTCCGGGCCGAGATGGCGCTCATTTCCATGGCACTGGCCGCCCACTCCACGGCGTTGAGGTAGTACAGCCGGTTGTGCAGGACGAACGGCGGCGTCTTCCGGTGCGGCGGACGGTAAGACGGGTAGGCGAGCCACGGGGTCTCGGACACGGAGTCGTAGGACAGAAACATTCGCTGCAGCTGCTCTGGGGTCAGCGGTTCCGAGGAGAACACCTTCCAGACTTTAGGGCGGCTCGCCGGGGGTCGCTCATAGCCGTCGGGGATGTGCACGGGGTCCAGAGAGCTCAGGCTGTTGATGGCGCAGCCCTTGGAGTCGGTGGTGAGGATTTCGGACACGGTGAACTTGGAGGCGGCCTCGGCGGTGCCCAGGTAGGACACGTTCAGGGTGCCGTGCACCAGGGTGGCCACCATCTGGTGGTAGAGACCCGGGTAGTGAGTCGGAATGGGAGGGGAGAACCCCGAGAACGTGATGTCAGACTTTCCCTGATGTAGTGGCGTCGCTATGACAACGATGTCGTACAGAGAGTGAGCCGCGCCGGATTCTCCGACGTAGTTGAGCTCGTAGTAAGGGACGGTGCTTCCTGACAATAGAGAGCAGAGAGGGGACTTGGTGAAGCAGGGAAAATAAAATAAAGACGATTTTATGCTAAATGAAGCAACGTGGAGGTTACCTCTCTTTGATGGTCGGGTCTTCATAGAAATGGAGCTGACTTTAGCAGGGATGAGATCACTCTTGCTGTGGTAAAGGAGTCCAGAACACACTCTCTTATTGCCACCGTCCACTGCCCACAGGCCCGAGTCCGTCCCAGCTAACGACACTGCCCCTGAAACATTACATGCTAAATTCACTCTGGAGGGATGAACTCAAAGTAAACCTGATATTATTGTAAAACTGCTAACAGTTTCAAATACTTACTGACCCCTGATTTTACTCTCTGCAGGCCTGTTAGTGAAATGTTCCCCGTTTTTAGCTTTTGTTTAATAACTTCTCACTTGTTGTACTTGTTTATCAAATATTATTATATTTCCGCAAAAAGGCAGTTCAAAGTGCTTTACATCATAAAAACAAGAAAACGAACAATTGAAACATTACATTTTTCCAATTACCGACATTACACATCAAAGTGTTGGCTAGTTTAATTTATTATGGTACAAAAGCAACTTTAAACAGCTGGGTTATTAGTCCAGATTTATAGAAACTCAGTGTTTTGGCTGTTTTACAATTTTTCTGAAATTTTCAAGAAGAGTAATGATGTAAAAAAATTCTAAAAGTAGATTATAAATATCTATTTTATATATTTTTTTTATTATTTTCATTCTTGAAACTTCAGAAAAGAAGTGAAGTGTAACATAAAATGTGTTTAATGCCTCAATTTAACTTTGCATTTTAATTTCTAAACGTTAATATGAAACATTTTTTGCACTTAAAAAACAATTTTCATACTTCAAACTTGAGACCAAGTGTCATTATTTTTTCTGGAATAAAATGGATTTTCTTTGTCATATTTCTTTTACTGTCTTAAGTAGCTACTACAGAAGGAGAACATTTGGAAGAAGGAGATCTGATCTACTTAAAAACGGATAAAAAACACTTATCCAAAAAAAGAGAGAAAAAAACAAAACATGCATCATTTTCCTTCTATGGTACTTCTAATTATGCACTACTTTTTAATTAATCTAGCTCCTAAAATTCCCCCCACAATACTCACATTACAGCCAAGTTGTGGCTGTAATGTGACAAAAATGCAAAAGAGGCTCGCGTATTCCGGTGAAGACACATACCTACAAAGCCATTGATGCGGACGCTTTGGCCGTAGTTCACACGTGTTATGGGTGCAATAATATCGTTGATGAAGGCCTGTGAAAATCCATCTCCCATCATGGCCTCCTCCAGAGTTTGATTCATCAGGGTGAGGAAGTCGTCGCCTCCCATGGCGTGCAAGAGCTTCTCCACAGTGGAGAACGAGTAGCCGTACTGCTGGTACTGGTAGATTCTGTCAACAACAGGATGTACAGGAGAATTAGGGCACCTGCAACACTTCTGAGCTCATGTTGCAGCATTGCAACTGCAACCTGCGAAATCTAATTTCTCACCTCATAAATTTGTCCAGAATGCTCTCCACCCACATCTGCATGCGGACAAAACCGAATCCGTAGCGCCAGATCATCCTGATGAAGTTAACAATGAACCAGTCGCTCTCTTCAAACACAAGCTCTTTCCCATCGAAGATCGCCATTTTAGAGGGGACGTCTTTCCTCTGAGGAATACCTGTTGACGAGGCATCATGTTTAGAAAACGCGTATTAATCTGATGATCTGTCAAATAAGCCGTGGTTGTGTTACGGTTACCTATTTTTTCAATGAACTGCTTCATGTGTAGGTTCAGAGGGTGGATCACAGAGCCTCCGGTCTCGTACTCATAATCCCCCATCTTCACCGTTGCCAGGCGCCCTCCAACTGTCCCTGACTCAAACACATCGATCTTGACAACGGGTCCAAACTCCTCCCTCAGGTAATAGGCTGCGGCTGTTCCGCCGATCCCTGCGCCAATCACAGCTGGAAGAGGAGCAGAGACGGGAAAGTAAAGCACAACGTGTGCCAAAATGGGGACTGCACCCACATTTCTCTGGAATCACTTAAAAACAGCCTCTTTCGATAAAATTGTGAGCATCATCTGAACTGTGAAGCACGGTGGTGGCAGCATCATGTTGTCAGTGTGTTTAAATGGACAGAAATGTGTTTATATATATATATGACGTGCTTTACGTTGTCCTTTGGTTTTCTTTTACATTGGGGAACAAGAGCATGGGGCTAGGGCAGGGATGGGCAATCCTGGTCCTCGAGAGCCGGTGTCCTGCAACTCTTAGGCTGCGTTCACACTGCAGCCTAAAGTAACCCAATTCCAATTTTTTTTTTTTTTAATTTACGTAATGCGACCTCCATCTGATTTATTCATGACGGTCTGAACAGCACATGTCGGATTCTTTTCGAATGTGACCCATATCCGATTCAAATGCGACCTAACGTCCAGGCCGCATTCATCCGAACTGAACGTCACTGATACTCAACAAATTCTGCGTGCTGATACACGCAAGTGGGAAGAAAAAACTACTTTGACGGACTATAATGAGGATTAAGTTGTTAATATTTTGCTCCGGTTGGACAACAACTTCAAATATATAAGCTATGCTACACCGTTAGCCTCCATGTTTACTTCCACAAACACTGAGCACTACTTCTTTTTATGGCAGTTGGCAGAACACTGACGCTATTGCGCCCTCTACTGCGCATGCGGGTCACTTTCAGGTCGTTTGCCTGTTCAGACTGCAGAACGCATACAGGTCGCATATGTGTGGCAGTGTGAACGCCCCGGCAAAAAAAAAAAAATCCAATTTGACAAAAAAATCGGAATTGAGTCACTTCAGGCTGCAGTGTGAACACAGCCTTAGATGTCAATTTGGTCCTACACACTTGAATCCAACAGCTGAATCACTTCCTAAGTGCAGTCAGGTTCTCCCGAGTCCTGCTAATGACCTCATTATTTGACTCAGGTGTGTTGAAAGTTGCAGGAGACTGGCTCTCGACTGGAGTTGTTAGGGTTTGCTGCATTTAGCCGAATTTAATCCAACAAAGCAGCAACATGGTTGATAAAAGAAAACAAAATATTAAAAAGTCTTTGTAAAAATCTCACTTTAAAAGAGTGTTGATCTCAAATCACCTGTGCTTAAAGACAAATTCGTTCAATTTTCAAATTGTGGCTAAGGAGCAGAACAAAATGATCCAAAGGGCTGCAAATAGCTGCCAGGCTTTGGACACCCTGCTTCGAAGCATACAGTTTAAAAGGTAATACTACCAAATGCTAAATACATTAAGCTTTAAAATTTGAGGAAAATAAAATAAATCTCTTGAAAAGATTAATCTCCCATACTGTGTTATTTAGCACACAGAAATAATTTTAGAAAAGCGAGGTAAGCATTTTTACTAGAATTTTGTAAATATATAATTTCTAATGGAAATGCATTAAATTTTGCATTTAAGTAGATTCAGAAAAAAAAAAATCAAGTGTGTGACCAAAGAACAAGTTTCAAAAGACTTGCAATTTTTTTTTTCCAAAGCTTTGTTAGTTCACAGCGACCCAATGCAGATATCCTGCACATAACCCTTCTTGCCGAATGCAATACTGCACCTGAATATTCACTCCAAAGAAGTTTGAATGAGCAAAAGAACCAGTACAGTGACTCCTTCATGTTTGCGGCAGCGTAATTTGTACTTGCCTATTTTCTTTGGCTGCTCCGGAGCTGAGGCCAAACTTCTCTTCCCAGACTGCCAAAGCCCCAGGAACAGCAGGGTTCGCAGTGAAAACGTGCGTAAAGTCATTGCGACCGTCGTCTACTGGTCTGCACTCAGGAACATCTGTGCGTGAAGAAGAAACAGGAACCACTGATAACTTCTCCTGGGGGTCAAAGTTCGCACACCGCACTGCTGTACATTACACAGCAGAATGATCCACTGTGATTTCAGCTTATATCTGCCAAACCATGCGGGGGAAAGCGCAGTACTATCTTTCTACAGTCATGTTCAATGGTACTCACAATTTCAAATATCACCACAGAAGTGTTGATTCAAAAAAAACTTTGACAGAGTTAGACTTAAGAAAAAACATTAAAGAGCGGAAAGATCTCCTCTCACTACTTGAAAAACAGAAACTAACTGGTTATGAAGGTAAACGTAAAAATAGAAAGTTAAATAACGAACTAGAGCAGTTTAATGGTTGAGTCTCTACAGGGAATCGTGAACGTCGCTCAGACTGAGAACCAACTTCCGGGTTCGAGCTTGAATTTCACAATAAAATACACCATAATGTGTAACCGTTGACAAATTACAACAGTATAACAAATAACTGAACTACGACAATAAATCCTAGGGGACCACCCACAGCCATATAACATTGCTTTGTGAAAAGTTGAAAACAATTTTTCATTGTTTGAATTATATTAGTGATCAGAATATTGCATATTTGTTTATTATTGCAAACGCCACTTTCTAGCACTGTTGTGGATGTTCCACAACAGACCTTAATAACTTTGGCAAAAAATGAAAACAACCACCTAATATTTTAAAATTTATAAGAATGACACCAAAAGTAGGCTACTAGTAATATGTCTTTACGATTGTCATTATGTTGGAATCTATATGCTTTTTAAAATTTTCACATATTTTTGCGTCCCAAAGGAAAATAGATCCATCCTCTTTTTGCTCAATTTTATGTTTATTTTTATTTTACATTCTAAAAATAGAAATAAAATAGCGGTTCTTTGAAAATGACAATAAATTTCCTACAATAGGCGTTCAGCTAAAATTATAAGTTGCCTTTTTTCAAAATGTCGTGTGACTCCAAGCGAGTTTTATTTGAGAGTAAAAATAGCTAAAGGGGGAAAATGACATAGCGGCTTAGACATAGCGCTATGTCTAAGCCGCTATGGACAGCGTGTTGGCTTTTATTTCGAAAAGCTTGAGGAAATTGGCGGAAGTTGTCACTCTCCATCGAAGAAACGGAAGAAAGTCGGAAATGACCCAATCATCTCTAATCTTGGACCATGCTTGAATGGAGGTGACCTTAGTTGTTATCAAATTGTGAAGAAAGTTGTGCGGCGCAGTTGGACTTCCGGTCTCGGTTGAATGAGAAACTTGTTCTGAGTGTTTTTTAAAGGAGCAGAGAGGCCTGGAGAGATGGCAGAGGCACACCAGACACGCGTGCAGAAGGTGGTGGAAGAAATGGTCCAATCTCTAGAGAGGGACAACATCCGAAACATGCAGGTTAGTGATCTTTCTCACACCAGCATGACGCTTTCTTCACCAATAAGTCGACCTGACAGGCTGCTGTTTTGTGCCGCAGGGACGCATGTTCAAATGCAGCGCGGACTGCTGCGGCCGCCCCTCTGACTCCATGAATCAGGTGCATCAGTGTATTGAGAGGTGTCACACTCCTTTGGCCCAGGCTCAGGGACTGGTCACCTCAGAGCTGGAGAAGTTTCAGGTGAGGACCTGCAGCCCCAAAAACCTTCTTCAGCTTTCTATCACAACCACAGGTTTACAGAGGAACAGCCACTTACTTTTGGAGGGATAAAGTGATATTTTCTGATATTAGTAGTTCAGGGTTCTGTACCAGTGACGGTCCAACTGAAGCGACATGCACCTCATTAAAAAATAGTGAGGAAACCCCCTTAAGATCTGCAGCTCAGACCAGATATCTGCATAAAAATACATGTAACTTTTTTTCACTCACAGTCTGATATTTAAACTGCCCCTGTTTTGATCACTTTGGATTAATCGAAAGAATACTGTTTACTAAATGCCAGATTAATTAAAATTTTATTTTATTTTCCTCAAAATACAAAGTTTACATACATTAAGGTTACTTTGGCTTTAAGATACTCGTTTTTGAGCTTCTGATTGGTCAATAAAAAAAAATAAAAAATACACTTGTGCATGTTTTATAAAGCAGCGCCCCAATCACTGCTTCCACTGTCTCGTTTGGCAGTAAGACACATAAATGTGTTAAAAACGCTGTTTTACTTGCAATAAATCTTGCATATTTTTTTGTCAGCCAGCTATAACATAAAAGTTGTAGTGTTATCAAGTTTATATCTATAAAATCTATATTTGTGGCAGGAAATTGTCCAAAATCTAGAGCTATAAGCATAATATTTACACAGTTACAGCAAAAGATACAATGAAAACGATCAGTTTCAATAAAAAGTTATTTTTTTTGTGTTTGTGTTTAAGATGCTGGTCAGAACGGTGCTTCTCATCAATATTAATTTCCATTAAGACTGCACAATATATGTCATGCATTCAGTTAAATATAATTGTTTCACATTTTCATGTTATCTGTGGGGGTAAAGCCACATTTTAGTCACTTCTCTCCTATTTCTGCATCATCATGTTCTCAACACTCCTTTAGCATCTTAGTAAATATATAAGGTTTAGTCACCTGATGCAGGGAGGATCCATCCTGACTAAATATATTATTGAGACATATTCATAGCTCTCGAAACATACTAGTCTACCAAATATTGCATCCAAGCAGTTCTTTTGCAACTCTTTTGTTCCAGGCACTCAAAACGTAGTCACAATTTACTGTTAAGCAATATGTGGTGACAAACAGACTGGGATGAAAATCACCCACAAAATGCATCTCGTAAATAATATTAAAATGAAATATAAAGATTCTGAGTGTAATCTGAAAATAAGATTTATGAAAACTTGAATTCCAGCTCAAATCAGTGTATTTAGAAATTAGTCACTTCATATTAAAGCGACTTTAGGAAATCTTGTGAAGTATATTTCTCTTGGTGTTTATTGAGAACATAGTTCATTAATAATCCGTAATATTTTCTATAGGAATATTACAGGCGGAAGACTTACAAATGTAAGTGATGTAAATATTTACACTTGTAAGTAATTATATTTTAAGTAAAAGAACAGCTCTATGGGGGGGAAAAATGCTTTTTTACATGTTTCATTAAATCTGCCTTTTTAATATGAACCTATTGGTTTGTTCTGTGTTTTGTTGCTTCTGTTTATTTGTGACAATCAGTTTCTTCTGTTCTGCTTTCCTCAGGACCGTCTGACCAGATGCACGATGCACTGCAACGACAAGGCGAAGGACCTGTTCGACTCGGGATCGAAGGAGCCGGCCGTCCGATCGCTCATGGACCGCTGTGTGGGCAGCTGCGTGGATGACCACATCAACCTGGTCCCTAGCATGACCCGGAGGCTGAAGGAGAGCCTGGACTCTATACCGCAGTGAGGAGCAAGTAGTCTGGACCTGGTAGACGCCAGGTTAGTGACCTGAGGATTTCAGGCCAACCACAAAAGATCAGTTCAAAGACTTTGATAGTTATTGTGAGATTTGTTACTAGAGCTTAAAGATAGTGATTTATCTAAATTCAGAAATCAAATGTCATGTTACCATGTGTAAACAATGCAGTGATGGTAGATTTATTTGAAACAGATCTGACGTTTAACTTTAATAGAGCAATCCCTCATGTGCATCTCTTGATGGATTTTATATGCAGCTCTTCCTGGTCCTGCTACTCGAACTGTTTTATTTCATTTTGTCTCAATTAGTTCTCCAGTTTTTTGTGATGGTGCCTACCTCCACTGCTGTGTATATGTGTGGAATAAAATAACAATCAAGGTAATAAGTTTTGTTTTATGTCGCTTTTAAAAACAATTGAAACATTTTTTTATGGGAAATTTAACTCTGTGAGGAAACTGAAATCTGAAAAGTAAACTGAGAAAAACTACAGTTCATTCTGTAGCTTTGATCACTCACCTAAATAAAAAGTGATGATGTAGAGCCACTTGGAGGAAAGAAATAAGTTGAAATGGTGAGAAAACAACTTTAAAAATTCTGTCATGATTAGGGTCAAAATATTGAGGTTAAGTGGAAATAATACCTTAAGTTTCAAAAGTGCTACTTCCAAGCAGGTTTGATATGCCTCTGCTAGCTTAGGAGAATATTTATACACTGAAAGAAAATTTTCTAAGCAGTTTGGTCATTTACACAAGCATAAATAACCAAGTGCCACTTCTGCTTATTCTTGACGTGTTTTTTTTTTATTTTGTGGACATTATTTTGTTTACTTTTCCATTATTTTGATTTTTTGCTCAATTAATCTTACAAAAGGGAAAGAAACAAATCTTATATTTCACCAAGTGACTTAAAGACTCAATCATACAACAGCTTTGTGAGTATTATGAAGAAATTAATCACAGGTAAATGATCAGCTGGCAGCCTTTCTACGTGGCTACAGCGCCCCCAAGTGGTCAAATAACACATAACTCCAACTATCCATTATACCTGCTTGTCCTTACAGGGTTGGACATATTCCCAGATATTTTTGAGTGATACAAATTACTCTTTTGGGTCATGTAAAATGTTATAACAGGTAAATTACAAAAAATATGTATCCAGATATTTTCTTCTTTGGATGCAGTGAGTGTTTCTCGGCACTCACTCAGATTAGAGTTGAAACTTAACTTTAACTGTTTAAGGAAGTTGATTTCAGTGCTTTTACAGTAATATTCAACATTTCAGATTTTTCAACTTTGTATTGGCTCACAAACTGATTAAAGTTGTTGGAGCACACAAAATTATCTTTCTTTGGGAGAGAATACTTTTTTCCCCACTTCATAATACTTTTAACAGAATTGATAAAAATCTAAAGAGCAGCTAATTGAAAAAAAGACAGAAAATAAGTGTCATTTAATTTTCTTTCAATGCAGTTTGCATTTAATTTGTTTTATCGGGATGGCTGTTGCTTTGAATATTTTAATGATTCAAACACAACCTGATAAAAAATGCTGACATTTCTAAAATGAACAGAGAAAGAACACGAAGACCAAACTTTTACTTGAAACAATAAGTACAAGACGAATCACCCCATATTTTTTTATGCCTTAACTTTCGCTCGTAAACACGTTTGTCTACCTGTAATAAAACTGTAATAAAAGATCAGATCGTATGATAGCACCACGGCCCGTATAGAAGGGCAGTTTTATTGGCAGTCAAAAGAAATATCTTTTTGCAAACATAAAACATCCACAAAAATAAAAAGGTAAAAAAAAATAAAAATAAAAACCCAAATAAAAAAAAGGCCAAATTTACACATAATAACAGCTGTACAAACAAATTTGTTGGAGATCCAGAAATGTTAAAAATCCATCTGATTTACAACTGGGAATCCCCCAGCTTTTCAAAACACATCCAGAGACGGTGAATAAATCCACAGAATGAAAGCAAACTTAAGAGGTAACTGTGCAGATTTTGGTAACTACTAAGCTACTTTGTGTTTCCCATGAGTTCAGAATAAAGATATAACTCAAGTAATTCAAACATCTTCCCCCATAAATAATGACCAGGAGCCCAACAGAACGTCAGTGATGGAAAATAACACTGCAGGGTGTGGAAATATATCCGAACAATCCAGAAGAGTCTGGCTTGACTTTACGATGCTGCTTCACTCAATACGAGGTGAAGATTAAAAAACAGGTTCTGAGAAGCTGCTCTGCTGTAGAATTGAACAAACACGCAACCACGAGTGTAAAAACATGTTAAACTAGAGACATTTTCCTTCTACAGCATGCCAATCTTTTTTTTCCCTCATTATTTTCATATGTACAAGTCCACATGAGGCAGATTTGATTATCTTTCAAATTTACACATATGTATATTTTGATAAACCAAACATTAGTGAATTTGAACCGTTTCTTTGATGAGAGTGAGTTGGTCTGATATATGATGAATCCATTTAAACCTGTGTTGTTGAGCTCACATTTTTTATTTGACAGCGCTCTAATATCAACTTTTAAATAAAAAAGAATTAATAAGCAGAACTAAAAAAAACCTCCTCCAGCAGATCAATCCATCTTGAAGCTATGAAGTTCCTAAACCCAACCTGAAAAGCAGATTTCCCCTACTCCCTTCCACTTTAAAAAGTGGATGATTTGTGGATAAATGCATGGCAACAGAAGATGGTGGGCCTCACTGAGAACAGCTCGGTGTCAAAATGTATCAAAAACTGCCCACATGGATGTGAAAATGCCTCCAAACTCCATCACAAGCATGCAGTCAATGTGCTGAAGAGGTGTTCGGTTAGTCTTTGGGTGAATGTCTTCATGTCAACAGGAATGGTAGCAGCTAGTGGCCATCAGAAGCCATCAAGACGCAGCGCGAGCGGCGCTTTCTGGCTCTGAGGAATCTGGACGGTGGTCTGAATGAGGCGAGGTATACAGGAAGTTGCAGCACACGTACAGGGGGAACGACAGCAGCCGGCTGTCCAGGTTCATCACCACGTACTCCTGCGGGGATCCAGTGGAAAGGACGATTATTAAAGGCGTTTTTGCAGTTTGAGCCGGTAACGTTTACAGCCTGGCAGAGCTCACTGACCTGGTCCTTCTCCAGGGTGAGGAGCTGGTAACCCGTGGAGCGACTGCAGACCAGTTTCCCTCGGCTGTCAAAGGAGGCGAGACGTAACCTTTGCCAAAAATGAAAAGGAAATGTTAAATTTATGACTGTGAAAGCAGGTAAAAGGCAAACGGTTTCCAAATGTGACATTTTTGTAAACTGTGTTGTTGCTAAGAAGCCTCTTCTAGTTTTCCAGACTTAAAATTTCTGAATTTTGTTCTAAAACATTTGTTTTTCAGATTTTTTTGTTTGGATTATTCTACACATTTGCATTTACATTTACTTTGTTGTGTTTAAATACATCTCTATTCCACTAATTACAGAATTTGGATTTGTATTCAGCAGTGTTTTAAAGAACTACTTTGTAGATTTATTTTTTTGCCTTTGGACAAAATCAAATAGTTTCAAAGTCTAGAACACATAAACTACACTAGGTTACTTTCTTTAAAGCTGGATTTTGTTACATCATACCTATATATGAAAAAGATTTAAGTTTATTTTTATAAAAATTCTTGCAAAGGTGATCATTTATTTAAACAAACGGACTCACGGCTTCCTCACCTGTAAGCCAGATGTCTCCGTGGTTGTAGACTCACAGCGCCCCCACATGGCTGACTGAGTGTATTCCTTTTAAAGACTATGAAGCGGTTTGTGTAAGTGACCAACAGGTCAAACCCGAAGTTGAAGCCTGTCCACCTCCAGCAGTACTGAGACGAAAGAAAGAATCGACTCATTTCTCTGTGCTGATATTACAAAAACATAATCATGCAAAAACATAAACAATCGTAGAAACTCACATCTCCATCTTTAGTCAGCTTCCTGCCACACCTCATGCTGTTCTGCTCAAACTCGTCTTTGTTGGGCTCCTGAGGTCTAAACGTACAAACACAGTGTTGTTTTCACAAGTAATATATTTAGTGTTTTATTATTTTACTTTCCAAAAACTCATTGCAGCAGCTTATTCTCAGGGTCTCACCCGTTGTCGTTGTCAAATTCTGTCCGCAGCATGGCAAACCACTGGTTTTTGTACATCGCAGTTAGCCACCCTACGGCAGGAATTATTGGACACAAGTAATTAATTAAAATCATCTGAATATCATTTAGATTTAAATATTACATGTTAATGAAGCTTTGTTCTTACCAGGAGGCAGGATATTGTCTCTCTCCAGGATGCGAGCAGATGCGAGATCGTTGATGATGTACTGGAGACGGACGAGCCTGAAGACGGAACGAAACGGCGCCCCATCCTCTGTGTTTAAGAACGGCTCCTTTTCACACAGGTCTGTACGTCGCCGTCGTGCAACGAAAAACACAACAAGAGAGCTTTCTGTAAGAAACGGTGCAATGTAACGTGCAGCTACAGTTTGAGGACATGACGTCACCTGTCCTGCGTTTGCAAAGCCAAGCGTCGGCGTCGGCCAGAAGCTGCTTGATTGGACCGTCCCATGAGGAGTTTAGCTGCAGAAACATCCACTGCAGAAACGCCAAGAGGAAAGTTAAAATAGTGCAAAATACATGCATGTAATGTATGATCATTTCTCTCTCACCTTCTTCAGAGCGGTGTACACGTCCATCTCCACCTGCATGACGAATAGGTCAGAGGACTGGATGAGCTGCTCCATCACATCAGCCCTGTAGGTTCACAAAACAGGAAAGTACGGACAATAAATATAGATCTTATCTAATCTGTCCAAATTGAAAAAATAAAAATCACAGAAATTAATCCAGAGGTCCTACAAAAATTAATGCAGGAATTTCATAATTTTTCAAACTCAAATTTCTAGATTTTTGGCCTAATCAGCAGATTAGGAAAAAAAAAAACTGACTTCATACATTTGTATGGAAGGACAGACTGATGAAAAGATGGGTAGAGAGATCTAGAAACAGAAGGACAAAGTATCAGAGGGACAAAAAGACGGGTAGATGGACAAAGGACAATCGGATGGATGGAAATATGTACAGACAAAAGAATGGCTGGACAAACTGGCTGACAGACTAATAAAGGTCAGAGTTGAAGGGACAAATGGACGGATGCATGGACAGACAAACGGAAGTCCTGTTGAATGAATAGTGCATCTGTCACCATATCAAATTTTGCTGAATGATAATTGTTCCAGAACAGGTTGCAATAAACAATAATATTATTCTCGTCACTATTTTCAAGTAATACATTAATAACAGCATAATAACGCAAGTTGGCTCTCTCAAAGACCAATAAACTTTCATTTTGTAAAGAACTCTTAATACTGGAACTGGCAGATATTTTAAACATTCAAAATAAAGCGGAAAAAAACACCGACTCACAAACAAAACCACAAATAAATGGATTATGATGTTTCTGCAAACAAAATTGCACTTCAAAATATCGTTATAATTAAAAATATTGAGCTCATTTTAATTGATCATGTGGTTGATTAATTACGTTTTACGACAGAATTAATGAATAGCCAAATAGCTTGACGATGGATGGACAGACAACTGGACAGTCAGACCAATGGATGGATGATGGATTTTTCAAAGAATGTGAAACTGAATGAAGTCTAAAAAAAAAAAATACAAATGTTGCTGTAATCTAAATTGTCTTTTTCCATGCAGAACGCATACCCAAGTTCTTTCATCAAGTCAACATTTTGATGGGTCATCAAATTGTTCAGAAGCCATTCGAGGCACCTGCAAGAAAGAATAAACACGTAGAAAGCCATATTAGTAAACATATATCTACTAATAAAGTCCAAACATTGTTAAAACTATGTATAAAATCTGACTTCTTCATGACTGAATCCAGGCCGTAGATGCTGGCACAAGCGTAGTAGCCACACACAGTCTTGGCGCTGATGTTCTCCTTCATGCTTTCACCGCACTGCTGGATCAAGCCGTCCTGCCAAGGATGGAAAGAATAAATGTACATATAATAAATATATATTTCTATTCGCACAAAAATCAAATGGTTCATTTCACGTTCCAGGAAACGGTGGGGGGGGCAGAAGCTTGTTGTGTGTACCGACCAGCTGTAGCATGCACGCAGCAGCGAGAATACTGATGACCCGGCTGGGCTTGATCAGAACATCATCCCGGTACAGCGATCCAAAGACGACTTGCAGAGCTGCACAGACACAGGACAGTAAAGAGCTGTAAGGAAAGAATGAGACAAAGTTTGTTGGCTTTCTGTGACTCTCACCTTCAGCGTCGATGTTCTGGTCGGGAATCTCCAAGTTGATTTCCATCATGTTGGACTCCTTCCAAGAGCCACTGAACATGCTGGAGAAATATCCAGACTGCGACGGGGCAATGAAGACACAATGAGGTAACAAGAATTAACAAGAAAAATTGAAGATATAGTAATTGTGCAACTGTATTAACTATATTACCTGACAAAGATACACTTTATGGAGGTTCCACTCCTGCCCCAGAGCACAGATACGAATATCACTGTTTTCTCCATTTAGAAACAAGGTCTGATAAATGTACTTTGAGGTGCTTTTCAATTTCTTCCTGTCCAATAAAAAGCAAACCAGACAAAATTTTCAGAGGGGAGAATATTGAGATGAATCAACAGTGAATTAAATTCCTTGAGTGGACTTGCCTGCGAGGTGTGTCTAGTATGTCGTCTTCCTCCTGTTCGCTGTCGCAGTCACACTGAGCGTTCCGCTTCCTCTTCTTACACTCACAGCCGTGTCTTCGGCTGCTGATCGCACCCTCTGCTGCTTCCTCTGGTCCCTGAGAGGGGGACTGAAACCTGCTGCTCAAGTTTCCCATCTCTACACACATCAACCAATCGATTTGTTAAGCATCATGACGAAAACATCACTTGCAGTAAATCTGCATTTTCTTCACTCCTGCCTCTCATCCATCATCACCAGGCAGGCGCTCTGTTTTTGACATGTAGTTCCTTGCTAGCTGTCATTTCTGGGTTGTGTACTGTATGCAATACTCAGTTCTGGCGCTCGATGGCCACAGCAAATTCTTCAAAACATTCAATACAAAAGGCAAGACAGATTACAGCTGATCACTCAGAACTGTGAGCAAAAAAATCTTGCTACAGTTTTATTTTGTCTACGTAGCTTTTAAGGACGTTGATTCATTTGTTTCTGTCAAGAGTTTGCAGTGTTTCTCAATTACTTTGGTGCATTTCTGTGATCAGAATTAAAATTCTTACAGTATAAATTATTAATAGTAGCAGTTTCTCATTTCTTCCAATAAGTTGCAAGTTGTTTCGGACATGAACCAGCTGCTTGGATACAATTCTCCACTATTTATTTTACATGGCCACTCCTTGTGCTAGAAAACTGCTAAAAACGAATTTCCTCTCATTTAGTTTACAAAATCAGGAATAAAAAACAACAGATTCACATTTTTGGTCAATATTAACAACACAAAATCTAACTAGGTTGGCTTGTTGCTTTTTGTGTTAATTAATCACAGTGAACTTAAAACAAACATCACAGCTATTTCACATTTCAACTCATGGTTTTGAGGATCATGTACTAACAATTTAATAACCATAAATGATCAGGATAAGGATAAATAAACCACAAACTTCCGCAATTATCTGTGTTTCATTATGTCCAAACACACTTTTAAAGAAAATGACATTATTTGGAAAATGAACTGTCAGAATAGGGAGAGACATCATCTATTTTGGAACATTACAGGTTGGTGTTATTATATATGACCAATGCCACAGCAGCAAAGCTCCCGAGTGAAATTTCATTCATCAAACACGAATTAGACATGCAGGGTGTCCAGCTAAAAACCAGTTTGTCTCACTTACCTAACGGTTAAGACGTAAAGCTGAGGGAAAGGTGAGAGATTATTCTGGACAGTTGATAATCTCTGTCAAACCTTAACGGGACAATACAGAGAGAAGCTAACCTAGCTGCCAAATTCACCAACAAAAACCAAGTATGAGAGCAGAGACAGCGGTTTAGTTTTCTCTGTTAGGCTGCTGCTCTCTACAGGCCTCCAGACGGCGAAGTTTCAGATGGCTCCGGTTACATTTTTATAAATCAAAACGAATCCGAACCTAGAGAAAAAAGATATTTCAACACTGAAAATATGTGCTGGCTTTCTTCTTCTTCGTATTCTTTAATATAATGGCTGTTGGCAGATCAACTATGATGGTGCATTACCGCCACCAACTGGACTGGAGTGTGAAAAACAGAAAAAAATGAAAATAAGATAAAATACTAATAATACTTTAACTAAATAGGTAAATAAATATTAGTAAACTAAATTCTCTCTAATTGCTTATTATTAGTTTCTCTTTTCTTCCCATTCTTTTTATGTCTTTTACTTCATTCAGAATGTTAAATGAGTCTTTCTGTTTGGCATATGTCCCCGTTTTTCTGCCAGATGTTAAAATACATATCATTTTACATTCAGCTTTACTTGATGGAATTTGATTATTATTATTATTATTATTATTATTATTATTATTATTATTATTATTATTATTATTATTATTATTATTATTATTTTAGATTTCAACTCATGTACCTCTAGATTTATAGATTAAATGTAAATGACAAAACTAAATTTATGTTGCTATTCCCTGGGATGTTTTTAAAAATTAAAAATAAGAAAAATGAGGGAAACAGAAAAAAATATCTAAAATTAAGAATTAATTTAAGAATGGTAAGGAGTTTACATTTTCTCTTTATTTATAAATGAATAATAATTGAAAATATATGCTAATTTTAAATACAAAAAAGAAATAATTTCCTTTTCAGGCTGATAAAAATATTTTCCCTCTAAATTTAAACATTCGAGTATAAATAATTTTACATTTATGTGTTGAGGAAGTTTTCAGGATGTGACGTAAAAGAGGGCGGAATTAGCAGTGAAATCAGCCAATGAGCAGGAAGCACCTTTTTCACAACATTCCAATCCTTCCCACAACGTTCTCCTCTTTCTCTCCTCCCCTCTTCTGCTCCTTTCGGTGAGTGTGTGGTACTGTGACACGTAAACTTTGTCCGCCACATTCCTCTGGCAGGATACCTCCACCTGGGACAGGAAGAACAGAGAAAGGACTCATGCCTTGTCCCGAAGCAGAATAACAGAATATTACAAAAACCCAAAACAAAACATGGAGGCGAGAGACGCTACTGCAGGTGAGGTTACTGTTAGCACTGACTGTCAAACAGAGAGAGAGAGCGAGCGACAGAGAAAGAGAGAGAGAGAGCTGTTTGTTGTTTTCACTCCAATTACCAGTTAGAGTAACACCTAACAAGCTGGGATCTCAACACCAGCTATGTTTGTGTAAATATAGCCCTGAACACGAACCTGGCAGGTTGTTGCGATTGAACAGAGGGAGCACAATGAGTCCATTCAGATCTTGTTTAGACTTGCCTTTAAACAATAACCACGACTTTGCGTCTCCTTTATTCAACTTATAGGTGCTTTTGTTGGCACCGACAAGGAGAAAAAATCTGCAAAGAAGGATGCAGCCCCTAAAGTGGGGAAATCACACACTAAAAGCAGAATGGAGGAAATCTTTGGCTTCAGGAAAGGGGACGTGAGCTCCTGGGGGAACCTTGTGGCCCTTCTGAACCGACCCACTGACCCTGCATCTCTGGGCATCTTCCGCTGCATGTTTGGTGAATCAATGCTCTCCGCTGTTTAAATCTCAACTTGTTACAAAGAAGAGTCTGTATTCACACCTTGTGTTCTGTCCAGGTTTGCTGATGGCTATAGACGTCACACAGGAGAGGGGCCTCAGCCACCTGGATTACAAATACCTAGATGGGGCCCCCGTGTGCCGCTTTCCTCTTTTCAATTTCTTAGAGCCCCTCCCTCTGGATTGGATGTACGTGGTGTATCTGGTGATGTTCCTCGGTGGGTACCTTACCATTAAGAGAGGCTAGACTACAGTCTGAGCAGATTTCGATTGGAAATCTATTGGAAGATCTCTGTGAGATCAGCACCTCTCGATTGTTTTTACATCTGCATAATATTTGTCACCATGGAATAATTAACTCCAAGTTGTTTGAAAATGGCCTACGATCCCTTCCCAGATTGATGAGTGGCAACAATTGCTTCTCTAGGGTCATTCCTTTTATTTTTTTTTATTTGCATACCCGTATGTTGCTAAAACTTCTGCTTTTATAAAAAGGCCTCATCTGCTAAAGTTCTTATTCATTAAGTGCATTTCATAAGTACTGCCCACCTGCTACTATCCTCTCTTAAATCCTGAGGAAACAAAAAGGGTGTATTTACTTTTTCTACACCTTTACTTTATGGTGAGGTGTAAATAATTTTAGAACTTGGCAGAGAGTCGACCAAATGCATACGGTCATTATATTTACTATTCCTGCAGCATGTAGCAGCTTCTCAATACCTCGGGAGTCTGTTCCCCTTTAAAAAGTACTTAACTGCTCAATTTAACTAAACTGTGTGTTTATTTTTAATTAAAGGGGCACTGGGCATCATGCTGGGCTGTTTCTACCGTCTCTCATGCCTCATGTTCATCTCGACGTACTGGTACATCTTCTTCCTGGATAAAACGGCCTGGAACAATCACTCGTATCTCTACGGTCTCATTGGGTTTCAGCTCGCCATCATGGACGGCAACAGATACTGGTGATGTGAAGCTTCATTTGACTGCTTGTGAATTAATCTGCATGCTTTTCTCCATGTCAGTGTTTTTAAAATTTTTTATGTGTATTTTTAGGTCGCTGGATGGATTACGAAAGCCTTCCATAAGAAATGCTCATGTTCCTCTGTGGAATTACACCCTACTGAGGACACAGGTTTGCTTCAGTCATCATTTAACTGATTTTATGTGAAAATTATTGTGACAATTTGATTTGCTGATACTTGTGTTCTTATTTTTCAAAGATCTTTATTGTATATTTTATTGCCGGAGTTAAAAAATTGGATGCCGACTGGGTGGAGGGATATTCCATGTCATACCTGGCACACCACTGGCTCTTTGATCCTTTCAAGTATGTTTGCTTTAATCCTTAATAAATTATATAATTTTGCAATCAAATATGCAGTGGTTCTTATTACGAGTTAGGCGATATGGCTTAAAAGTAAAATCTCAGATTGTTTTCATACCAGATTCGATTTCCAATATTCTTTTTTTTTTTTTTTTAAATTGTGCTTTCTCATTTTTAAAAGAAATTACAGATGACAGAAAGTATTTTTCATATTGACACAGATTAAACACTGCTTTCACTTAATATGCGAAAATGTCAGCAGGGTGGAAAAGCTTTTGCGAGGCCATGCATGTCATGTATCTTACTGAGCTGTACCAACGTCGATTTTGTTTTTCAGAGCGATTCTTCCTGTGGAGTTGGTGAGTCTGCTGGTGGTGCACGGAGGCGGTCTAATTCTGGATCTCACCGCCGGATATTTGCTGTTTTTTGACGCCACACGGCCAGTCGCGTTTTTCTTCGTGTCGTATTTCCACTGCATGAACTCTCAGCTGTTCAGCATCGGTCGGTGTGCTGCCTCATTCACTCCCAGGACAGCTGTAAAGTCTTTGTTTCCTCCACAGATGTGTATTGACGTGTATCTGTAACCCTTTTTCAGGGATGTTCTCCTACACGATGTTGGCTACCAGTCCTCTCTTCTGCTACGCTAATTGGCCAAGGAGATTCTTTTCCCGCTTCCCATCGTTGCTCAGCGGAGTCCTGCCGTTCACCACAGAGGAGATTCAGCCCAGCACTTCCTGCCTTTACCCTGAAACCGACAGTAACAGCAGCAATGAACGTCCAGGGACACAAAATCCTGCAAAAGCTTCCAAAATGAGATTTAAGCACAAGCTGGGAGCTGTTTTTACTATTCTTTACGTAGCCGAGCAGTTTTTTATGCCTTATTCACACTTCATCACACAGGTATGTCTTCTCAGTGTCTTGCAATCATTCCTTAGATTGTTTTAGTTTCATTTCTGAGTGGACAGCTTGCTTTCCCAGTGACCAAAAGCCTCCTGATAGGGAAACATGGCATTGTTTCACTATAAACAGCAACTCAGATTGTCAAAACTTTGAAATACGATTACCCTTATCATTCAGTCTCTGATAAGCTGAAAACATGGGTGTTCGCTTTCATGCATGTGATATTAAGTACAACAAAGGGGTGTAAAATAAAATTGTTCTAATGTTCTTCTTTTTTTTTGGACTCAGGGCTACAATAACTGGACTAATGGTTTGTATGGCTACTCCTGGGACATGATGGTCCACTCCCGCAGCCATCAGCATGTGAAGATCACCTACAAAGACGGAAAAACGGGGGAAATCGGATATCTGAACCCGGGGGTGAGAAACCAGGAAAACAAATAATCACGCTTGCACTTAGAATAATGTCGAGATTGGACTTAACCACATACTAAAAATCCTTATTTATTGTTTTACTGCTCTACATGGCTGGGCAATGAATTAATTTGATCAGTTTCTGAAGATTTAATTTTTGGAAAATCTGAATTTTTTATTTTTTTAATTTTTTTTTTAACATAAGCACTCCTCAGGTTTCCGTAGCCCAGAGTGATGTCAGCTCACCCAGTGCCTACCGTCTTGTTTGACAAGCGTGTTACACAGCTTTTGTTTACTTGGACATTGAATTCAGGTCAGCTCGAAGAACGTCGGTGACTGAAGAATGTTTCTGTCACTGAAAGAATGACTGAAACAAAAGCGCGTGTTTGAAAATATTTTTGGGCATTTGTAATTTCTTTTCAAGAAAAGAAATCAAGATTTTTTTTTTGGGTAAAATTAAAATCAAATTTGGTATGAAAAAAATCAGAAATGTTATTTTCAAGCCATATTGCCCAGCCATATTCCTTCTCTATCCAATGAGTTGTTTAAAACTAAAATCTTCCACTATTTTGGTCCATAAAAACTGTTGAAAAGGACGAGAGAAAAGGTGTCAAAAAGCTGCCTTGCAAAGTTTACATCTGCATCTGGTCCAAAGTATCTGAATAAAACAACTGTATTACCTCTTTACTACTATAAATATGAAGTAAACAATAAAATAAAACACTAAAAGTGAAGAAAGGCTGAGGGATAAAAAAATGTTTTAAAAGTGGACATTAAAGAGACACTTGTAATCCGTAATGGCAAATCAATATATTACCATTCAGTCAGTCTCTACAGAGTTCTGTCTAATCTAGGTAACTGATTCAGGTGTGTTGAAGAAGATACACATTTAAAGTTATATGAAACTCCTGAGGTATACCGTTTTGATGCATAAATAGTGATATCCTTTAATTTATGTTGGATCTCAAACTACAATATTAGTGAATCTTATCTGTAAGATGTTAAAATCTTAAGCAAAGGATGAAAAAAAACTGCAATTTGCAGATCAATCACAATAGTAAAAGTAATCACCTCTCACCTAAACATCACTTTTTAAACTACGGGTTTATCTATCAGCTTTTTTTCCCCCCTTACTATTGGGAGTTTGAAAGCTTTCTGGAATAATCCGCCTGTGTTTCAGGTGTTCACTCAGAGTCGCCGCTGGAAAGATCACGGAGACATGCTGAAGCAGTACGCCACCTGTCTCAGCGGCCTGCTCCCACGCTACAACATCTCTCATCCTGAAATCTACTTTGACATCTGGGTGTCGATCAACGAGCGTTTCCAGCAAAGGTAGGAGGGACGTCGGATGTTTTATGAAGTGGGGGAAAATGTGCGAGGGTTGAATTCGCCATGTTCTCCTCTGTCAGGATCTTTGATCCTCGCGTGGACATCGTGAAGGCCGAGTGGTCACCTTTCAAACCAAACCCGTGGCTGATGCCCCTGCTGGTTGACCTCTCACCCTGGAGGACCAAGTTCCAGGAGATTGAGGGAAGTCTGGACAATCAGACTGAGATCGTCTTCATTGCGGATTTTCCAGGTTGATGCTCTCTTTCTTTGTCCTGATTTCTGTTGTAAAGCAGCGATTATCTAACTGCTGTCTTTGCTACGGCTCAGGTCTCCATTTGGAGAACTTTGTGAGTGAAGACCTGGGCAACACCAGCATCCATGTGCTGCAGGGGCAGGTGAATGTAGAGATAGTGGAGGAGAAGAAGAACCACACTCTGCAGCCTGGTGACCAGATAAAGGTACAGCTCAACAGCATCGCCATCAAGAGTTTGATAAATACTCAATGTTTTCAGACACTAACATTGAATTAAATTAAGATTTAAACATTTTGTAGGGATGATTGATCAAAATACTTTTCAACTCAAGTAAAAATTTGAACTGCTGTGCACTGGTAAATACATGTTTGAAATGGAAAACGTACAGGATGAAGTCGTGTTATATTCAGTATAAAATAAGAGCATTAATTTACAAAAGGGATCCTCTGTGTAATGTTCAGAAAGGGGAAATGGCTGTTAATGAGGGTATTGTAAAATGACTATTTAAGCTTCTTCTGACTGCTTGTGTTGCCTGTCTGTCCTTTTCCAAGCTAATTTTAACAAAGAAAGCTGAAGCCTTTCTTTGCTAAAAGTTTCCGGAAACAGACCGAGTCTCCAGCTGATGCATTCAGTGATTCACCTGAAAGTTTTCCAAATGTGCAAACGCAATCTGAAATGTCAGAAAGGAGGCAGGTGGACTGCGGAAAAAAAAGCAAAAGCGTGGCAATAGAAGAGAAAGAACAAAAACCTGTATAAATGAGTAGAAAGCAACATTGGTATGACTCTCCTAGATTTTTATTTTCCTTTATGTGTTTGCAGGTTCCTGCAGGGGCTTATCATAAAGTGTACACCGTATCCGAGAGCCCTTCCTGCTACATGTACGTCTATGTCAACACCACAGAGGCAGTGCTGCTGCAGAACTTCACCAAGCTGCAGGAGCTTCAAGAGCGCATTCGCAATGGAACAGGTGAAAACGAGTCGGACGAGAAGATGCTATAAAACTAGCCTGGTAAAAACCAGCCAGCCAGGCTACTAGTTTTATTTTTATTTATTTTTAACCTTTATATTGGTTTGGTAAAAAGAGATTCAAATCCTTTTTTTCGAAGGAGTGCAGACCAAGAGGAAGCAACAAGAAAATGTTGAGCTATAAAAAAACCAAAACCTGGTACATATCATCAAATCAACCTCAAAAACTATTAGTTTGGATTATACTATAAAACTGCTGTTAGTTTCATTTGAACACATCAAGTATATTGCAGTATTTGCCAAATTTTCTTTCAGGCTAAAACTTTAATTTCATCTGTTAAAGTTTCTTATGTTCCTGGTACTTTTCTCTGGGGACAGAGATGTCGCTAAACGAGGAGCAAACTGTTGCTACTTGAATCCATTCACAACAAATGATTCTCTCTGCGCAGAAACCGAGCCTCTCCCTCCTGAGCTGCAGCCTCTCATGGCGGCAGATGACGACAGAGAGGCGGAGGTCAACGCCACCGACCCCGTCGTGCAGCTGTTCCTGAAGCGGCAGCGTCGGATGAAGGAGGTGAAGAAACGCAGGGAGGCGGGTGTGCTGGAGCGACTGGATCGCTTCGCCGTTAAGAAGTACTACACGATACGGAGGGGGTACGTGCTCTCTGTTTACACTGCTCCTACGCACTCTTGGAAAGTACATAGAAGTATTTTTTGACCTCTCTTTGTCTCAGGATGTTTTGTGATAAATTGTTTGAAATGCTAAGGTGGGAAAAGAAACGATAGAGATTCTGCTTTCCTGGTATTTTTAAAAAGTGAAATTTAAAACCAGTTTTCTTGTCAAAAAAATCCGGATGTTTCATTATCTCAAGTAATGAAACATTCAAGTTCCAGTTAACAAACTCAGACTTAATTACCTTAATATAATAATGCCTCCACTCCTCCACTCCACTCCCCCAAGTGGAGGAGTTTAAGTATCTGGGGATCTTGTCCACGAATGAGGGAAGAAAGGAGCAGGAGGTCGACAGGCGGATTGGGGCAGCGTCTACTGTGAAGCGGGCGCTGTACCAGTCCGTCGTGGTGAAGAGAGAGCTGAGCCAAAAAGCGAAGCTCTCGATTTACCGGTCGATCTACGTTCCCACCCTCATCTATGGTCATGAGCTTTGGGTCATGACCGAAAGAACGAGATCACGGACACAAGCGGCCGAAATGGGTTTCCTCCGCAGGGTGGCTGGGCTCTCCCTTAGAGATAGGGTGAGAAGCTCGGTCATCCGGGAGGGACTCAGAGTAGAGCCGCTGCTCCTCCACGTCGAGAGGAGCCAGTTGAGGTGGCTCGGGCATCTGGTCAGGATGCCTCCTGGACGCCTCCCTGGTGAGGTGTTCCGGGCACGTCCCACCGGGAGGAGGCCTCGGGGAAGACCCAGGACACGCTGGAGGGACTATGTCTCTCGGCTGGCCTGGGAACGCCTTGGGATTCCCCTGGAGGAGCTGGAAGAAGTGGCTGGGGAGAGGGAAGTCTGGGCCTCCCTTCTGAAGCTGCTGCCCCCGCGACCCGACCCCGGATAAGCAGCAGAAAATGGATGGATGGATGGATAATAATGCCGTAATTAAACCCTTATGGCAAATGAAATAATTGAACTTATAACACGACACAAAAGCATGTTGAGATGGTGAATGTTTTTGAATCAAATTGACTTAAGATCAGCTGAACGACCGAATGAAAATGTTATTGCAACACTAGAAAACAAAATTTTTGCTCCTTTGTCTGGTAGATTTCTGATGACAGCCATTGCAATAAGAAACCTGGCGGTGGGTCTCCCTCCTCTGGAGCAGCTGAGAAGCGAAGTAGCCTTTGCCAACATGAAGGAACCTGAAGCAGAAGCCGAGCCGGACGAGACGCTCAAACGTGAAGTTGGTCACGCAGAACTTTAAAACTTATCAAAACAAAAAGTATGATGAGGATGAACTCCTGGTACTGAATCACGCGTTCCTGTAAAATCTGTTACTGCTGGACTGTTACCGGGTTGGGTCCTCTCTGCCCAGGCAATGAAAGTGCTCTCAAGAAATTAGCATTGCAGGTTATTTCCAAATGTAATACTTTGTTCTTAAATTTCAGCTCCCTACAGAGAACACGTTGCAGCAAAACCAATATTCTGTATGTTTGTGTTTGTGATGTCACTGCCACAAAGCCATTATTATTTCATCTGCTGGAAGATTAACTCATAAACATGCCAGACTATGAATGGGAAAGCATGAGACTGAATGAGTATTATGTCTTTATGTTTCATCAGCTTTAACTTTTTTTTAAGAGTTTTTACCAAAATGTGAGGGGAAAAAAAAAACTTGATGATAAATGTAAAAATAATTGTAAGGCATCATTTTAAAAAAACTGTATTGATAAATGTGTTTATTTAATAAAATCAGGTCTGACAAAACTTTGTAAATCATAATTTTATTAGTGTTTGTATTTTACAAAGCTTTCATTAGTGTAGATTCAGCATTTACTGACATTATGGCACAGATACGACATTTACACTCAGTTACACAATAAATACATAAAAATATTCACCATGAATCTTTAGTGGATGATTTTACTTAACTTCCTTTTACTAATTAAAAGAGATCTTTGCTTCAATGTTAAGAAATAAAGATCCAGCCAAGAAAAAAAAAAAAACTGATTATTGACGACTGTCCAAACAAAGTCACAGATTTAATCTACATCTACAAAACGGTGAGTAGTTGTCTGGTCTTATATTGCACATGTTAAAACAAAGCACCCTTTATGTCCACTTCATTAATACCTTCACAACTGGCCTGTTAATGATATATTCCCATTTTTAATGTAACATGGAAGGAGTTAGTGTTAGATGCTGGTTTTCAGGAATAAAAAAAAGAAAATGATTCAGGTTTTTGTAGAAACAAGAACCTCTTTGTGGAAATCGTACTTTAACCAGGACAGCGTTTTTACAGAAGCAGCTTCACAGCAACGGCTCAAAACTAGTTTTTCAGCTGAAATAGTTTTGCATAGATCACTTACAAAAAAAACAAAAAACTAATTATTCAAATGATTATCTCTATAGGCTGTGTATTGTTTTCCTTTCACAATAAATAAGTCTTATTATTGTTCATGTAAAAAATTTTAACGGAAAATAAGGTAATTGCACCACAAACACATGATTCTTTAGTTTAATTTTATGGATCTGATTAAAAAGTGGAAACTTGGTGAGTAATTGAAATTGATGCCACGTAGGTTTGGTACCATCAAGGTTCAATAAATCCTGTATGCAAACAGCAGAGGCTAAAAAAACATTAAAGAGTTATACACCTGGGAAACGTAAGGATCGTTTTTAAAAATATACTCATGTTAGTAAAGATAATGTAATTGAAGCATTCTTTATTAACGTTTTTTTAAGTTAATCAGAGTCTGGAGGAAATTTTAAAAGGTAATTATTTCAAAGGAGGATGCCGTTTAGATAAGGCAAATGTGTGTTTGATACAGTAACATAGGTTTTCAACTAAACTCAACATTTCTAAAGTCGGAGGAAAAGCTAAAGGGTTTATAAAACTGGAGTGAATAGTAGCACGCCAGGATTAACAACTCCCCACAAAAACTATTTAATTTAAGGCTTTTTACGCATATTTTACCAGGAGCGTCGATATTTAATAAGGGATTTTTATGTAACAGGCTCTGTGTGACGTAATGAGTCATAAACCATTAATTTCACACTGCTGGTATAATGGTCATTTCTAATTAAAGGCAAGTTTTAATTTACTCAGACTACGTCACACAGTGAAAGCTTTTGCAGTTTTGGTTTCAAACTGCGTGCTTCTTTAAAGATCCCAAGCTCACGACTGCTTGGAACGGAGCAGATCATTCGGCATCTGAGAAAACATTTAACAAAAAAACTACAAATAAGGATACACATCACTTCAGAATCTGTTTAAATGCGTCAGTGTGACCAGAATGAAGCCACAGCCACGTTATTGCTGCTGCTCGCCCTCGACCGGCTCCTTTGCGACCAAAAAGAAATGCATCAAAGGTTTTGTTCAAACCCTCAAACGTCGTTATCTTCAAGATACGACACGTTCACTAACATTTCCAGCCTATTTTTATTATCATTCCAATATCTAACTCTAAAACTACCGAGAATGTTCACCTTTTTCCAAAGCTATTTAAATGTACCCGTCAGACTAATTCTCGTATAATTTACATTTTAAAATTGAGATTTAAAGTGAAAATCAGATGAAATATGGAGGAAAACATAAGTTAGTGCTAATGCATAAAATGTAGTGAGTTATCCAGAGACCAGCAATTCATTTTAGTAAAAAAAAAAAAAAAGTAGAAGACTTGTGAGTTTTTGATGTATGTTTGTGCAAAAAAAAAAAAAAAAAGAGGTTCAAATTATGTTCTTAAACGTTCTTCCTGGTGCACAACGAAGCTGGTGAGACGCATCGCGTCATTTTCCTCCTGGCGGCTCTACCTCGGCTGAAAATCGGGGTAGAAAACGCCGTCCACCACGCCTTCAATCACAACGTTGGAAAAGGTATCTGATAAGGGAAAAAATTGCAAGGTGAGCCAAAAAAAATGCACATATCATTTCACAGCTTTTGTCTATTAATTGAATGCCTTTTTATTCTGGAGAAAGTGTTTACGACCTTACAATTTTGCTTTTTTGTTACACGTTTCAGATATATGCAGTTCTGAAAAAAAATTAAGAGCCAAATATTGATTTCTGAACTCTTCATGAGTTAAAACATTCGTTTTGTTGTTTCTAAACGAATATAAACTTGTTTTCTTTGCATTACTGGAAGCTTTTTCATTATTTTGACCATTTGTTATTTTCTGCAAATAAATACTACATTTTTGTTTGGAATTTCGGAGACATGTTGGCAGAAGTTCATAGAATAAAAGAACAATGTTCATTTGACTCAAACATAGAGCTATAAAGAGTAAAATCAGAGAAACTCATAATTTTAAGTGATCTCTCAATTCGATTACGTTGAACACCATGTTCGATTTTCAGTTTGATGCTCTTTTTCTGAAATAATGCTGTATAAAATGAGACGGACACGCCTAAAATATTCCCGTTTTGCCTCTAAAATCCGTAGCGCATTTACTCAAAGATCATCAAGATGGCTGTTGGTGTACGTGAGACAAAACGTCTCATTGTTTTCTGTCAGCAGTGGGGGGTTTCCTTGGTAACTCCCTCATAGGAGCCATTTTTGCCCTCCGTCTTTCTTTTTTCATGAATCGTAAACACCGACTTTAACTGAGGCCTATAATTCTATAAATGTTGTTTTTAACCATCTGGTTGATGTGATTTTTAGACTAATTTTAGAGAACATTGTCCCTTTCATGAATCAAATAGTTATTTATTTTTTTATGATTTGAAACATTTCCTTACACATTTCACTGTGTAAGGAAAAATACTTTTCTCAACACTGTGAGTAAATGTGGGTCATTGTGTCATCTGAGCGTACCGTGTGCAGAAGGAAGCAGGTATGGATCTCTGAGATAAACCACCACTGGCTGATGGGACAGTTTACTGAAAAAGAGCAAAAAGAAAAAAAAAGAGAAGTGAGCGGGGTAAAGTCCAACACGCTGAACTGAGGCACGATCTGGGTGAAAAGCAACACGAGCACATGACCTGCTGATTTATGCGAAAGGAGGAAACTCTAAATGACTCACCTTGATTCCATTGATTCTGTGTCAAAGGAGCTGAAAAGCATGAAAGAAAGAAGTCAGACCACATAGTCGTTCAAGAGTCTGGGAAAAAAACTGTCCCACAAACACAAACTGCCACAAATTGCTCTATTTTTCTATACTGAAGCCAACCTGCAGTTCCAACTCACCCACAGCTTTCTGTTTTTGGCACTGACGGAAAATGGCGGACGTTGAGGAAATCCAGGAATATCTTTGGGAGGACCTCATTTTCCATAATTACAGTCTGACAAAACAAAAAAACAAAAAAAAAAAAACAAAAGGACATTTTTGTGAGCGCACCACGCCAAGATGCAGAAACAAAGTTGCTCAATGAGTTAGGACAGCAGACAGAAAAAGCAAACAGTCTACCTGCAGGTAGAGCTCCAGGCCGTGCCTCCTCTGCTCCAGAACTTTAGGGACCCAGTTTCTGACATGCTTCGAAGGGATTTCAGGAGGTTTTATGCTTTTTTTCAGCTGAAAGGATTCAAATTGTTAAAGTAACACCATTTTCTTTTTTGCATTCTATAGTTGTAATAATCTTAGAATTGTGCTAGATTTTTTGAATGAAGCTTTAAATCTTCTATCTAGGTCGTGCTTTGTTACTTAAAGAAAATCTCTGTCACACCTTAGCTGTGTTAAAATGACTGTTTATCAATGTGTTACATACAAAAAGTTAAATAAAATGTAACATTCAAGGAGAGAGTGGACCGTATGTCTCGATCGGGAGTCAAGGCGACTTCTGGGTTGTTTGGAGCTTCAAAAGCATAAAACATATTTTTAAAAAGAGTTTATTGAGTTTAAAGTTCTTGGATGTCAGGGCAGACAAGTTTAACAATGTGTGCTCCACTATTTTCCTTCAGAAAACTTGAAAATATTCAAGTAACAAAGACCATTTCTGTCACTACAGCTGGCCTGCTGCCGCGGTTTCTCTCCTTTTCAGTGTTTTTGTTTTTATATACGTACACAAAACACATCCTTCTGTTAATTTGTTTGATTTTATTGCCCAGAACAGTTGATTGACTCCCATCCACTTTCCCCCACAAAAGAGGCCGGAAAATGTGCAGAAGACGGTGACGTGGCATTGAGTCGTGCGGCGAACAGGGAAACAGGTCAACAGTTTCCACTCAGCATTTAAATGCAGCAAAGGAACATTTCTAAATACAAAGCAGGTTACCTTTAGAACCAGACTCAATTATTTATTTAGACTCAGTGAATTGGTGCCTTTGATGAGGCTTGCTTGCCTTTAAAAACAAAAACAAAAAAATAAAACCTTCAAGTATAAAGCATAATTTTCATTAACCTCACATTTCTGCCAATTGTTTTGTATTGCTTTGATGTTGCATTCTAGTCTTAAATGTTGCGTTTTAGCTGCAAGTGGAAAATTACTGTAATTAAATAAAAAAATAAAAAAAACTGTTGTGTGCAGTGAATTCATCTAACATGTTTCACTTAGTAAACCACAAAATGTTCATTAATATTCTAATTTCTCAAGATCCTTCTGCACGTCATCAGGTTCTGCAAATTCATTCTTTCACTCAAATCAGTGGAGTTGCACTCTCAAGAATGACGACCGATAAATAAATAGAACAGTACAGAGGAAGGGGTGAGAGCTTAGACTGCATTGTGAAGCCGTTTGTTACAGACTGTTGCAAAAGAAATTGGACATTACCAGCATTTCATGCTGCGCAAGGTGCTTTTAAACTAAAATGCAACTAAAAGAAATAAAATGCATGATAATGATACAGTAAAAAATATAAAAGAAGATAATAGACTATTTAATAAGACAACTAAGTCAGCTAAAACAACAATGAGGCTGTTAAAACGAGCAATAGCTTAAAGGTCAGGCAATAAAAATGTGCACATCTAATGGAGACAGACTGTCATACTGCCAAGAAGAAGGTTTGAGGTTTCATTTTAGCTGTTGAAATGGACAGCATCACCTTTGGATGTGGAAGCATATTTATGCATACATATATTTTTTCTGATATTATGGTTACTTATCTGAGCACAAAAACCTCACCACAAAATAAAAAACGCACACAGTCATGAAGAGAAACCCGGATCTCACCATTTTGTGCAAAGCGTGGAATTCACTGTAGCGTTTCTCAACACTGTGCAGTCTGCCTTTCACCAGCACGTCAATTTTGAAGACCTGACGGAAAGACAAAAAGAAGTGATTTCCTCTTGCGGAGGGTACTTTTGATTTGGTCAGCAGTTAGCAGCTAACAGAAAGGAAACATCTGTCTCCATTTCTGAGGGGTTGATCTGTCAAAGTGACTGTTAGCATCTCTGAGCAAACACGTCGTCTACTTCCCTCACTCTGCTTGATTGTTCCCTAAAAGACTCGACGCAGACGTCACTGTTTCTACCACAATGAGTGGAGTGACAGTGGAGCTGGTGATAAAACTCTGGACAGAATCTTAAATATAAAAAGCTCATAGTTTGAAACTATAAAGAATTAAACTGCTTTTAAAAGCTTTGTACCATTGGTGTCCTTCTCCTGCATGTATTCAATGCAGGTATTGAATAAAAAATATGCTGCTAGTACTGCTGAAATAATCTTTTCTTTTTGCTTTCCAATTACGTTTTTCATCTTGAAACACGTAATTGGTTTTATAAGAGCCTTCCAGTCACAGGTTTCACATCCCTGGTTTGGATCAATGTATTTTTATGTATCAGAATGGCCTAGTCAAAGTGCAGACCAGAGTTTTAAATGCCTAGTATCTTCTATGAGTATTAATAAGAGTATACATTGCATGGATATGTAAAGAGACAAATTGCATTATAATTGTTATATGATGTAAAGAATCATTTTTATTTAAAGGGAACTATATAAAAATATGTATTAAAAGCAAAATATATTTTACAGAGGTTCCTATTATTTACTTAATTACCTATTTACACATCCATCAAAGTCTTGGTCCACTCTATATTACAACAGCACAATTAAACTCCAGATCGTCAAAGTCCCAAAATCAGACCACCTGTTTGAAATAATTAATTTCTCTGAGTTATTTTTGAATTGTGGTGATGATTTCAGGTGAAATGGTTTAAACTTGCCCACAAGAAATAAACAAAGAAAGAAAAATCTTAGATATCGCCAGGCTGTCTAAAAGTGCAGTGGCTCTTTAATTTAAACGCTGCCAAAAGTCAGCATGTTAAATGGAGAAAACTGACATGTTTACAGAGAGAAAACCTGATGAAATCACATCTGAGGAGGCGATTTTCTGCTAAAAAGACTAATTAAAACAATCGCGTGTGAGCACTGATGCAGTCTACGAAGCAGCTCGGTCAGGTTTAAAGGTGATTTTTAGATGGAGACACCAACGCAGGTTTTCGCTGATCTTACCGTGAATCCTTTCTCCGCCGAGCTGTTCTCCGAACGGAACGACGGGATCGACAGTCGGATCGGGTGCATTTTTCCGCCGGACCGAACGGTTCTGTTTGGGTTCTATGCGATCTTCTAGCGCGCAAACACAAAAGCATTTAACCCAAACACTGACTGCTGGTGGTTTACTGCAGTTAGTGATAAAAATCACTGAATTCAAATAAACTCAGGCATGTCTCAGTGCTGCCCCCTTATGGACTGGATGACATGGATTGTAGGCTTGATGGTGAAAATACTACTAGAAATTTTATTTTTATTAAATTGTTTTTAATATAGTGAAATTATTAAATTACTTACAGCAATATTTTTTTTTTTTAGCAATTTTACGTTTCTAAAGCTTTCTTTCTTTTATTTTTTAAAGATAACATAAACAACATAAACAAACAAATCCTTTACTTATTTTACTAATAGGAACCTCAGTAAAATGTTTTTTGTTTGTAATAGTTCCCTTTAAACCTAAGCGATTCTTTACATCTTAAAATAAAACACTAAAGTAGTAAAATGTATTACAACAACTAAAAATAATTGTAACAATAGTAATATAAAAATGTCCTTTAGTGATAAAATGTTTAACAAATAGTAAAAATTGTAAAAATAATAAAAACATTAATAATGTTTATGTAGATAAACTGATTAGCAAAAACCTATTGCTTCACTTTCAGTAATCGTTGGCTGTTATTGCACTCAGCAGTCACAGGACGTTTGCCAACTCATGAAGAAGTTAATCTGTTTTTTTCTTCTTTTTGATTGCATGCAGTTTATTAAAACAGAACAAAAACGGTTAAAGAACCACATAAAGAACCAAAACATTCAAGACAATATCTGCCAAATTTATTTAAGAAAGCTCCATCAGAAGCTTTAGAATAAAGAACATTTCTGCTGCATATAAATATAATAAATGCATTTTTCTTTTAGATAGCCACTTTACTTTTTGATACATTGAATAAGGGACTAAATGAACGCAGATTCAATGTGGCAACCCTTGAAGAGAAAAGCCCAAAAAGAAGAAGATACAATGACTAAGCACTGAAGGGTATTGTGTTGTTAAGCTCTTAAATATAGCAGATTTATTTAAGTGTCTTACAATAAAGGCATACGAGATACGAGAGAGGGAGAAAAAGCATAAGAGAGTTTTTTTCCCTCATAAAGCAAGGAGGATTCAATGTAATCTTGTGCCATAATATCTGATGGTTACGTTTATTTTTTTTCTAAATTTTTTATTCTAAAATAATGTATGTCACATATTATCATCTTTTACACATCCCCTGTTGATCTTCGTCCTCTTCAAAGTCATTCACAGAGGAAACTTGCTGAATATCAGTGGATCATCACTGCTGTAACTTAATATCTGAAAAATACAGAAACAAAAGGAGCATGTGAATTAATAGAGAACACAATCTTAAAAAAAAAAAAACAACAAAAAAACAAAAAAAGAAAGTCACTTCATCCATGATACTTACGGCGACATGTGGCACCCGGACACGTAGGCGTAGTTGCCGGTGTAACGTACGTCACACCGCACAATGTTGTTGGAGTAGTCCGACTCTTCAACTTGATAGGAAGGATTTACACTGATCTGTGCACAACAAACAGTACGAAACAAAGACGTATCAGCAACGTCATTAACTGGAGATTCTAGAAAGAACTGTGCCTGTCTGGCACAAACCTTGAGGGTATATTGTCCAGGCTGCACATCTGTGATGTCGATCCATTGACAGTCGATGTCTGCGTTGTAGGTGTCATAGCATCCTGGGCTCAGACCCTGCACGTCGAACAGTATCCACATTCAACAATAATATGATAAATAATGTGCAGATCTTTCACATAATTAATGCTAAAGGTAATTTCTAGCTATTCTAAAGTGAGTTACTGCTTTATTGTACTTAAAAGACTCAGATAAGTTACATAAAATAAAAGTGTATTGTAAATTAAAGGTTGTCACTTCATCAACATCAAGATCTGACAGAACAGAAAGGCTTCTAGTGAAATGGCATTTCACTTAGAGACAAAGGTGACAGGACAAACTTGTTATTTTAGCATATTTAACCCCCTAAAATTGAGGTGTAGACTTTTAAATGAGCGTAGTATGGATTCTGGAAACACTCATAAGTGTCACAGTTTTGTTTTATGTCTAAATGTGCATTCATTAAAAAAAAACTGGAGCTTATTTTGAGACCTGTGTGTGTGACGTGCAGGCGTATCTCCGGTAGTATCCGTAGTCACAGGAAGTGTCTTCCAAGCAGAAGCTAGCCTTGTGGCCCTCTGCTACCGACCGCTGAGTAGAGGAGTCCAGGAGCTCATAGTGGCTGAACTCGTCCATGCTGTGGTAGTGCCTGTCAATCATCAGCAAAACACACAGGTCAGAGAATAAACTCTTTCTGCAACCACTCTGCAACCAGGTATAAATTCCCCAACGTCACAGGTGATAATTCAATTTTCAATATACACAGTTATGTGATCTTTTGCAGAACGACATCTGGTTTAACTCTGCTGTCTCTTAAGAAAACAGTCTGGCCTCTAACTGCACTTGACTTTCAAAACACAGACAAAAAATCTATACAGACCACATCAACAGTTTGCTGGATCGTGGCCAGAAGGGCTCCATATCTGGAAGCAGCCCAGTCGACCTCTCGCTTCACAGCATAACTATGGAGTGAGGTAGTTTCAGGAGAAACTGAAGTAGGACTTTTACAGTAATCCCAGTGAAAGATCTGAAAGATCAGCAGGATCCCCTTTGGAAGCCTTAAACTCTACATCTTATTTTATTTATCCACATAAATATTTTCTGTTGATAATGAATCAAACACTGTGGTTCTGTTTAAATTTATTAACCTCATCTCGTAAAGAAATAAGGAGAGCTAGATTATCTTTCTGTCAAAACAAAGCAAAGAATTCTACTTTAGTAGCTTAGTTTGTTAATAACTAATACATTAGTGACCCAATTTATTAATAAATTGGGTCACTGCAACTTGAAGTGACCAGGGCTGTTCACACTGCCAAATAAATGCGACCTGTATGTGTTCTGCAGTGTGAACAGGCAAACGACCTGAAAATATCCCGCATGCGCAGTAGAGGGCGCAGTAGCGTCAGCGTTCTCAGTGTTCTGCCAACCGCCATAAAAAGAAGAAGTGCTCAGTGTTTGCGGAAGTAAACATGGAGGCTAACGGTGGAGCTTAGCTTATATATTTGAAGTTGTTGTCCGGCCGGAGCAGCATATTACAAACTTAATCCTCATATAGTCCGGTAATGGTTGTTGTTTTTCTTTCCGCTTGCGCGTATCCGGACACAGAATAGTGACATTTGTCACTATTCGGATGAATGAACGTCAGTCATCTGAACAGACGTTCAGTTCGGATGAATGCAACCTAGACGTTAGATCTCATTTGAATCGGATATGGGTCACATTCCAAAAGAATCCGACATGTGCTGTTCGGACTGCCATGAAAAGATCGGATACAGGTCGCATTATGTAAAAAAAATCTGAATTGGGTCACTTCAGGCTGCAGTGTGAACGCAGCCAAAAAATGTCAACGTTGCTGTGGTTTACCATAATAACAAAAAGAAAATGTAGTCGTCAGTATATACTGTGAAAGCATTCTTTCTGTATTTCAATAACCTCTGATATACTTTTGTCATAAAATTGAATCAAACTACCATGCAGTCAACATGGTGTATTCATTCCATCAATTCCTACTGATGCACATTTAACACAAATAAGAATCATGATGGTTCTTTGCAGCATTCTAGTGTTTAGAGTTATGGCCAATAAACCCCAGTTTAGCATTGCATAATGTATTATGAACATTATGCAATGTTACCAATATTTATTTAACTTAGACTCACTTTGATAGCAGAATGTAAATAATTTGTTTTCATGTGATTGCAAGTGAATTCAGGCTCCACTGGGTTAAAACAGTAAAGGAAGAACAGTCAGAATTTTTAAAAATAATTCTGATTAAGAAGATTTGTGACTCACTGTGAAGAGTAGTCATAGTTTGATTCACCCTCTGCAACATGATGATTTTATTATCTATATATCAATGTGTTTGTGTTCTGATAAGTGATTTTGAGTCATGGTGTAAAGGCGCTTTCATTGGCCATCATGTGTAAGAAATGCTGTATAAAATGAAAACATCTAAGGAATGTTTAAAAAAAACTGTTTAGTATTTAATACATAACAGGATTGTGTTTGTTTGACCACATTGAATTTTTAATGACCTTCACAAACTTTTTAAAGTTCTGTCAGTTTTCCACTTGGTTAAAATAAGCAGATTTATGAAGTGAGAGAGCACAATAGGGGGTGGGAACAGTTTACAGGCTGACTCACAAAGGCAGAAAAAAAAGCAGCAAAACCAAAATCCACCCAAACTGGAGGAGAAATTAAAAAAATAAAAAGATTATGAAATGTTTGTGTGATGATGAGGTGGACAACGTGGACGTAAACTTTCTACTCACTGGTGGCAGCTGTGCCACTCCCAGGAGTAGCGTGGCCTGCTGGGGAGGAAGTCAGCTGTGCCTTGGTTCTTGACTTTCTGAGGAAACCTCAGCAGCACTCTGGTGTCGTAGTCTCTTGCTCGATAGGCTGAGCTGCAGGCACAGAGCAAAGAAAACAGATGTGATTGAAGGGACAGAAAATACCTTCTTATGTAGACGCTGACATCACCACTGATGTTTTCCCTGCTTCATCTCTTCCTCAGAGTGGAGCAGACTCTCAGGGTCCAAACTGAAACCAAGTCTGCCAAGGTGTGTGTGAATGCGTGGGTGTGTGTGTGCGTGTAAATGCAGGGTGGAAAAAAATCCTTCAGAGGCTCTCGGTTGTTTGGGTTAGTCCTCGATAATGTGTTTACCATTCAGGCTTTCTCTCCGAGGGCAGGCTATGATTAAACTTTTACAGAAATCCACCAACTCCACCCCCTTTCTCCACCATCAGCTGCAGGAATCACTTAATTTTAACTCATCTCATTGCTTCAGCTGAGCAGTCCTTCCTTACAAACACTTAGGTGGTTGTTATGGCTCAGAGCTCCCTGATTCACACTCAGACAAGGCTGCAACTCCCACTCTTACTTTTTTTTTTCTCTCCTCATACACGAGTCTCAATACCTTGACAAACAGTTTTCCTCAGCTGCACATCTCAGATTGTACATTGGTGCTCTTTGGACATAAGCAGAGGCTTGAATGTAGTATGGATCTGGCACAAGATCAGGAAGACCTACAACACAATATGAAAATAGATTGAAATTATTGATCAATAACATAGATCCAGTTGATGGTGGGTTAATGCCAGCTTGAAAAATGAAGAAAGAAAATTGAGGGTGCTACACTTTTGCCATTAATATTTCTTACTTTTTAAATGAGCATCTTAATGTACCTGCTATCAAAATGAAATAAATCTTAACAATATATTGGTAACAAATGCTATCTAGACATTTAGATTATAGTGACAGTGAAACTTTTGGTTCAGTCATTCGAAATATGATTAAATTGGCTGTATTATGAATAATTATATTTAACCTTAGTGACAGCTAAGAATTAGCATAAAATTTGTGGTTGAAAACGTTTCTTTGTTGTAACTAGCTTAGCGACAACGCTAAAGTCAAACTTGTAAGATGAACTTCTAAACTTTGAGCCACTTTCTTACTTCCGTTTTCTAGGAGATTTTTAATAAGCCACTTAAGTTTTCATCCAGCTTTAACTTGATATGCTTTAGCTTGAAATAAAGATATTATTAGCAAGCTTCACTATTAGCAAGTGAAGCTTGCTTAATACCTTGGAACAACACATCTTAGCTATAGTTGTCTGTTAAAAAAATATTTACATTTCATATGATCAATTTTTAAAATTTACACAAAGTTTTCAAGTAATTTAGTGACAGTGCCAGCTTTAAAGTCAGACCTTAGCTGAGCTTTTCAACCCTGCAGCTGTTGTTGCCAATGAATGCCACAACTTAACTGTGGTTGACATGGGGGAAAAAATTACCTTCCACCTTCTTGTATGAACAGATTTAAAAAGTTTCTACCCAGCCTGTTGTGGTTATAGTTTTAATGCTAAAGCCAAACTCTATAGCAAGCTGAGTTTCATTACCCCAAAGTAGCATTTACCAACGAACTGTCTACATTTATATAAATGCCATTTTGTTAGAATATAGCTAAAGTCATTACCAATGAACACCACATATTAGCTCTGGTGGAAAAAAGGTTTCTACCGACCATGTTAGATTTTTTTTCCCCACAAACGTTTATGTCCAGATCGAAAACAGTTTTTGGGATTTTTTTTCTTTGTTTGATGTTAAGACAAAGCAGACACGTATATTAGCCATTACTTGTAAATTATTGAGAGGGAAAACCTAATGGAATTGGCTGCATTTTACCTGTTAATTAGTACATAGTTTATACATGAACAAATCTACTAAAAATAAATTCAATTACTGGACTCATATCATTGGTCAAATTGTTTGTTTTTTTTCTTTCAGTGAATAAAGGTGGAGACACTTGATGAACAGATGCTGCGCTGACGGTCATTACAAACACCTCTCTCTGCCAAGCATCGACACATTTATTCATACGTGAAGATCGCCTTCTTCATTCTTACCATACTGATGATACCTTGTACCATATCCGGGTCTTGACCTCGGTCTTGGTCTCTCGTAAACATCATAATGATTGTAATATGGATTGTCAAAGTCGATGGACTTGTAAGGATCATACGGATCATCACCGACCATCATGTCACTGGCTCTGGGTAGAGGCGGGCTGACATTGACATCCCGGGTGTCGTTGACAGTGCGGTTCCCCTGCGCCCCGGTGCTCTCCGCGGGTCGTTCCCGGTGAAGATGCTCCCGATGTTCTTGCCCTCTCACAAGCGTAAGGAGGCTGCGGGGCGGCTGCTGCTGCTGCTGCGGCTGCGGCTGACTCCGGGCTTCCTGATGTCTCACGTCCGCATCCCGGATGATGGTGACAGGTCGCGCCTGCTCTTGTTCCTGCGCTGCGCCCCTGCGCTTCGGCGGCACGTACTCCGAGCCTTGGCTTAAAAGGCTGAAAACCTTCCCGTTGTGAGACCACTGCAGCGTCTGCCGAAAAGCACCTCTTTGGTCATTTCTTGGTTGCGCTCCCGGGTTTCTCTGGGAGCTAGCAATTTGCAGGAGCACAACAAATAAACAGAAGCATGCGTAAAAAGTGCCAAATGCGCCAAACACGCGCCTTCCCATTATAAATTTAATGAAGTCTGTCAAATATGGAAAGAACGCTATTATCAGGAAAAAATATCCTAAATTTGAGCAGCAGTCTTCATGTCTCAGTCTAAAGGACGTTCAAAGAGCAGAGAAAGTGAAAAGCTAAATTTTAGTGTTTCCTTGTGATCTCATATCGCTTTTCTGCAGCCTGGAGATGCATAAGATGATGATGATTATGAGGAGGAGGAGTTCAGCATTTGGAGGAGTTTAGGATCTTGTTATACAAGTCTGCTGCTGCTCGTGTAACGGCAGTGACGTGTGATCATCACCAACCAAAATTGCACAATCTGATTTAGGATGCCAAATGAGCGTTGGTAACAAGCAGTGAAACAGAAAAGAGTGGGATCGAGTCTAATATTACTGCGCCCTGCGAACTCCCCCCTCCATTTTGTTATCTTACAACTACAGACTCGTAGTATATTGAAATTGTCTGCCACAGAGCAACATAAAATAGTGCATGGCTGCGTGGAAGGGAAAGGCTGCATGGCTTTAATTTTCTTACAAATAAACAGAGCTCTCACTATGGGTAGCTGCAAAAAGGCAATTTCTTAGGGCCCCGAGCAAAAGGGGACCCATGAGGACGGAGGGGTTGATCTCAGTGAAACTAATGAAAACAAACCAGCAGAACACTGGTCACACAGCCTCACAAGTCGATTCCTCTGAAAGAGCCCCTAACAGAGAGGCTCCTTCACGGCATTCCTGAAGTGGCGAAATGCAACGACAATAAGAAACGCTGAGCCCACACAAATGACTGGCGTATTCACGGTACCCCTTTAAGTGAAGGTGGGCCCCGTGACAGCTCATTCGCTGTGTAACAAGTGCCGATAGGCACCAAGTAAATAGCGGGACACCTATAAAAATATGAAACGCACACACGTCTGGATTTTCAAAAAGACTACGGAAAAATAAATAAAACGAAAACGAGACAGTGGAAAGACAGATATACTCTCAAGTAATAACCGACTCAGAATTTAAGATTAGACTGAACTTTAACACCAATATAAACTGCTAATTTTGTGGAAGGTTTAAATATAGCTATGATAAATTCACATCAATCTAAAAGCTATTTTGGAAACATGGAAGAAATTAGAAGTATTATGAAACATAAATTACATATAAAACAATATTAACTTTTCATATAAACAATTCGCAAATTATAGATAATAAAAAGCAGCCTATATTTGCAGCAGTGATGGAGAATGGCTCGCCTCAGTCCGTAAACTGGAGGATGTTCCGCTAATCCCTGCAGCTACGTCTGGGCAATTAGTTTAATTTTCAGTCTCAACGACCGGAGCTTTTCTTTCAGGAACTTTTCAAATCCCTCTGCGGACCTGCAGGAAAAAGCCAGAAATCTCTCCACTGCGGTGCATTCTGTACCTGAGCACATGTGGCACACTGGCTCACACTAGTTGCACCGCAACAAAAGACACATGTCATAGTTTTTTTGTTGATAAACCTCTAAAATGCAGTCAAGCAGCTCTTTTTTCGGTGTGGCCTCTGAGGTCTATTTAGCTACCTGTACATTTGACTGGGTGAGCTGACTGGCTAAAAAAAGAAAACTGATTTACCAGAAAAAGAAACACACCTGGGTGTCGCTGAATAGGCCCATTCAACGACGAGGAAGAGTCACACCCGCATAATGGTAAAACAACAACAACAAAAAAACAACCAATTATATATGGAGGGGCGAAAAAATCCCATCTTGCAACTGGAAAGAAACGTGTGTGCCTATTTTCACTTCTGATACAATCGAAAGGAGAATGTAAAAAAATGATTTCGTTTTCTACATCAAAAGGCAACTGAGGATAAAACAGGAAAGGTCACATCGCCTGTTAGGGAGTATTTCAGATATTTAAGACAAAAAAACCCCTCTAATCAATAATTAGCAATATTGACTGACATGAAATGCTTATTCTGATAAGTTTCTCAGCCCTATGTCCAGACCTATATGCTTTAATTAAATTACAGAATATCACATAACCACTTTACTGGTGACTGTTGTAGTTTCCTTATTAGCAGCACAGTCAGCTTTTGTTTTATTTTCTAATTTTAAAATGTTTTTTGTTATTATAGCCGTTCGATATCATTTTCACAGCACTTTAAATCTTAACAGTTGGGATTTCTTGTATAAACTGTGTCTGATAATGAGTCAGCTGGTCAGAATTGGTAGGAAGGTAGGTGGAGATAAACACAGGGCAATTTCAGACAAAAACCTGCTAGAGGCTGCAAAAATACTAGAAACTCGGGTGAAAGTTTAAATTATTCCCAATTGAGGTTGTAGCAAGGTAAAATCTGAAAAGCTAAGAGAGTTGGAAACTTCTTAGGCGCTGAACGTCATTTATTTTCAAGAATGAGTCTTAATACGTCTGCCTTTCACATGGTGGAGCAACACTCCTGCTCAGAAACATAACCTGAGTTTTCCAATATTTCAAGAAACCCAATTCCCACAAACCCACCCTCCTATAGAGCCTCTTCTTCATCGGTGCTTTCCTGACGACGTGGAATCCACACTCCGCTAACTGGCAATCTTCTACAAGGTCATAATTAGTCATTTCTCGGTGAAAGGGAAGGGAAAAAGGGGAGTCTGCACGATATCTCAGCCTCTGCTTGACTACTGACCCACATCTCATCCCCTGACGAATTAGACTCATTTGCTGTTGGCAGGTCTAATCCCAGCCTTCCTGGTATAACTCCAGATGTGTAATGCATAGGTTGGGAAACTTCATCCAAGGTTTTCATTTTACTGTGTGCAGGAAACCAGGTTTTTTTTTTTTTTTCTAGCATCTGCAGCGCGGACCACACCATGGTTGCTGCTAAACCACAGCAACTTGTCACGTGGATTTCACAGCTTCTCACAACAAAATGCTACTTTAAGGGGGAAAAAAACTAAATTATGTTTGTCCAAAATACCACTAGAGGATAAATTTAGTATACTTTACATTTTAAACAAAAGATAGCTTTTAAGAAACATTTGTTATTGGTTTTAAATCACATCTTGATGAGATTTTTTTTTCAGAAGGGAACAGAAAAGGAAACATTTAACCACTAGAGTCTTCACTGTGTGAAAGTTGAGCAGTGAATAATGTACAGATCCTTCTCAAAAAATTAGCATATTGTAATAAAGTTCATTATTTTCCATAATGTAATGATAAAAATTAAACTGTCATATATTTTAGATTCATTGCGCGACAACTGAAATATTTCAGGTCTTTTATTGTTTTAATACTCATGATTTTGGTGTACAGCTCATAAAAACCCAAAATCCCTGTCTCAAACAATTACCATATTTCATCCGACAATAAAAGAAAAGTGTTTTAATACCAAAAAAGTCAACCTTCAAATAATTATGTTCAGTTATGTTTGGCATTTCCTTCTCCCCAATCTTCCTCCAGACTCTGGCACCTTGATTTCCGAATGACATGCAAAATTTGCTTTCATCCGAAAAAGTTCTTTGGACCACTGAGCAACAGTCCAGTGCTGCTTCTCTGTAGCCCAGGTCAGGCGATTCTGCTGTCGTTTCTGGTTCAAAAGTGGCTTGACCTGGGGAATACGGCACCTGTAGCCCATTTCCTGCACACGCCTGTGCACGGTGGCTCTGGATGTTTCTACTCCAGACTCAGTCCACTGCTTCCGCAGGTCCCCCAAGGCCTTCTCCACAATCTTCCTCAGGGTCCTGTCACCTCTTCTCGCTGTGCAGCGTTTTCTGCCACACTTTTTCCTTCCCACTGAGGTGCCTTGATACAGCACTCTGGGAACAGCCTATTGGTTCAGAATGTCTTTCTGTGTCTTACCCTCTTGCTTGAGGGCATCAATGACGGCCTTCTGGACAGCAGTCAGGTCGGCAGTCTGACCCATGATTGTGGTTTTGAGTAATGAACCAGGATGGGAGTTTTTAAAAGCCTCAGGAATCTTTTGCAGGTGTTAAGAGTTACTTTGTTGATTCAGATGATGAGGTTAATGGCTCGTTCAGAGAACCTTTTCATGATATGCTAATTGTTTGAGACAGGGATTTTGGGTTTTCATGAGCTGTATGCCAAAATCATCATTATTAAAACAATAAAAGACCTGAAATATTTCAGTTGGTGTGTAATGAATCTAAAATATATGACAGTTTAATTTTTATCGTTACATTATGGAAAATAATGAACTTTATCACAATATGCAAATTTTTTGAGAAGGACCTGTATATATATATATACAGGTTTGTTAGTTATATATATATATAACCTTTATCACAGCATACTGCACAGATAAAGGACTGTTTTTACTTTCATTCTTAAAAGTTGTCTTGATGAACAGTTCAGGTTTTCTGCAACTCCTTCCTAACTCTTTAAAGTTAGGATCTGAATAATGTGGATGCATATTCAGATCCTAACTTGATGGTTTTCAGAAAGAAAAAAAAAGTTAAGCATAGAAATTATTCAGGGATAAAAACTTAAGGATTTGTATAAGCAGTGTTTTGCTCTGCCAACTAGTTTTTTTTAATCAATATTCAAAAATTATTGACTTAAAACAAGCTCCTATGTACTGCTGTAAGTTACTTTTAAGTAAATTTTGTCTTATTTAAAGTGTGCTTAGGGTTTTGTACTAGAACCTAGACAAGAATACTTGGTTGTGTTTTTGCAGTGTACAAATACTCCTGTATCCCAGATCGTTTCTGTAAGTGTTACTAAAATTAGGTCAGTTTCAGACATTTGCACAAGCTTTTGCTCAGGACTGCACAAGTTTAATCACTTTTGTCCCCTGTAATTGTATCTATGTGCTGAGAGTAGCTCAGCACATAGATAATGGAAGAACATTAGGCCTTAATGTTCTTCCATTATAGAAATATGATGAAATCATAATAGCAGCAGTTAAGCATTTTTAGTTTATCTCAGACATTCTTTGCAAACTTTTACACCTGGAAGTCACCCAGCAGCAGCTGAATCATTATTAACACTGAGGTAACAGAGGAGCTGCGAGGTGTTAAAGGCTTTGCTCAAGGGCGCCTGACTGAGGGAGGGGCAGTCTCTGCGTTTAGGTTTTCTTTTTTTTTTTTTTACTTCAGACTTTCATATCATTCTCCTCTTTTTCTTTAATTTTAGTTTTGCAGAGTATTTTATCTGAACTCCAACATGTTTGACCAGAAGAACTTAGTCCATATGTGGCAGATGAAAGGCAAAAACTAAGCAAACTTAAACAAACTACCTTGTAATCTGTGCCCTGGACAGATTTTCTGCATGGGACAAGCATTTAAATCATACTGTAAATTACAGTTAAGGCAGTTGTATTGTTCTTGGAGGACACACCGTCCCGCTGTCACATGACGTTCCTTCTCTTGCTTGTGTAAACAATGAGGACAAATCAGAGGCATAGAGCTCCAAGAACAAATCCTCCCTGAATACTGCGGTGAAGATCAGAATGCAAATTCTAGGTGCTGAAAGATAAGGACGAAACCTAACGGTTTAAAGTTTCACACTTATTTAAGGAAAGCAATGACTTTAAGGATCAAGAAAGAAACAAACAAGTAAAGAAGAATTTGTAGCCTCATAAAAAATGATCTTTCCAGTCCCAGAAACCCTACCAGCACAAAAAAAACATCTGCTCTTTTGCAAATGTTTCCTGTTTTGTCACACAGTTCTTCTGCTCACAGTTTTATATTTTTCCAGCATATAACTCCCCAGGATGCTTCTTTGTTTTGGCTGGCATGCAGTTATACTTCAACTTTGAGGATGACTGACATAGCTCGACTCTGCATACCAAAAGTTCCTCCAGAGACTGAAAAACATGTGCTTCATGATCAAATCCGTCCTCTTCCCCAAGACTCCAGACGGTCAGAACCAGCTGTTCTGGGTCAATCACTTGTTTTGCCGGTAATTCATTGAACTTTTTCCATGTCAGACCCCCTTCTTTAACTCTCACTTTATGCCCTTCACTGTTCACTCACAAGATTCAGACACATCTGTAAGGGATTAGCACAGTTCTTCAGACCACGTCGCTGGAATTCATCCCCGTTCCTGACTCTTTGGGCACGGGAACGAGCCTTAAGGAATTTGAATAAATCGGAGATGAAGGAAAAGAAGAAAAAGCTGTGACTGTGCTGAAGACACGTGAGAAAGAAAAAGAGAAATCTTCACCGTGTAGTTGAGCTGAATTTATTGTAAAACCAAAACATAAGCTGTTGAACTCATAACTGAGTCAGCATACACCTACGATACCCTGGAAAACCATTCCTGCTTCTTGAACTTTTTGTTTCACAACTTTTGTAAAACCTTAAGCTTTAGTGTTTGTTATTAGGACTTTATGTGTCGGACTATAACATAGTCTGCGGTGTACATTAGCATTTAGCCCTCTTTAATCTCAGTGTCCTTCAGAATTACTAAATAGCAGTGTATATTGGATTGTCAGGTTTAAAGCTGTTATTTAAAGACTTCAGAGGTTTGTTAGTGATAATTAGTGAACAGCAGCATGTCGAAGAGCAAGGAGCACAGCAGGCGGGGCGAAGAAAACAGCCAGGAGGCCAATGGGGAGCCACACAGATCCAGAGATCAGGTAAGGAAATCTGCATGGAAACTGTTAATCATGTGCTTCACAAATCTACCCTTAATGGAAGAGTGGCAAGCAAATAGCTATTGCTGAAGGAAAACCATAAACAGACACATCTGCAATTCAAGGAAGTGGTTTCGATCCTGGTCTTCTTTCGTCTCCCTGCTCCAACAGCAGAGTCAAACCAGCGCATTACCTCCTCAGCCATTTGCTGCTGCAGAAGCCCGGTAATCATCCATTTATCTAAGCCAGATGTTAACATCTACTTCACATACACAGTGAACATGTGGAAGAAGATGCTTAGGTTAGTTAATGTGAAACTAGCTCTTTGCAACCTGCATGCAAAGCCAACAAAGCCGTCACCTTGAACACCCCATCTCCACCTAAAACATGGTGGTGGCAGCATCATGCTATGTGGATGGTAGTGGATTGAACTAAATCATGTAAGAAAATCTGTCTGAGGCTTAAACAGACTAGAGAATAGAGGTTCACATTCGCTTTCCAGCAGGATAGAGAATGATCTAAATCTACATTTTATTATGGGTGTCTAACTCCAGTCCTAGAAGGTTGAAGTCCTGCAAGTCTTAAATGTGGCTCTGTTTCTACAACCCTGAACCAAATAATTAGATCAACAGAAGGGGCTCTCTGGAAATTCATTGCACTCTGAAGTGGAAAGTCAGCCGTTTGATTCAGATCCTGTTCACCGTGACCAAAGCCTAGTCAAAGTCCAGAACTGAATCCAATTAAGATTGGAATTGTAAGACAAAAATTAAGGTTTTGCTTCTCGCTTCAGCTGAGCCCAAAAGACCTTGCTCAAACTTCAGTAGCTCTTTGAAAATTTATACCTTCTGCAGTTTATGCCATGTTTGATCAATTTCAGCACATATAGGTTAAGCCCCCTTTGAAGTGAAACAGGACCTCACACAGCCCTGAAACATCCTTGGCCCCTTCGGCTTCCTCTGATCTGCTTTACATGTGTTTCAAGCTTCGCTCTCAACATTCTGCTTCCTCTCTAACTCTGACCAGATTTACACTCCAACATTTCCTCCCAGTAGCTAATTTCTCCTCTCTCCATTCACATAAAGTTCAGCTGGAGCTCTATGACAAAACCAGACAATCTAAATACTTTCTCGTGTGCTATGAATAATAGGTATCCATTACTGCACACAAGCTGGGGGTTGAATAACACATAGACACACATACACTGTCTGGTGGACTACGTGGCAAACTGCATGTTTTCTTCAACCAAAAAGCTGTAGGCGGAGCACTTAATCATGACGCAGCCCAGCGAACTTTACATTGTGGGGTTATTCTTCCTCCTGTTGATCCCACATCCACAAAGAAGCAGGCACAGGGCCCAGTTAATAACACATTCATAACAGTAATAACAGTGAACGACTAGTATAATTAATTCTGCTAAACATAAAAACTCTGAGTCTGTGTTTAAATTCAGATTATCTATAATTAATTGTGGTTGGTATTCTGGATTTATTTGCCTCTTGGACAAAAAAAAATATATAATTGGCTTTTGTTCTACATATTAATTAGACACAAATTGACATTGGAGACTATCTGGATAAAATTCAGATTTGTCTTTTTAGGCTTTTAGAATCCAAAAACTCTTTAGGAATCAAATATCTTACAATCCCATCAAAACCTAGATCAGCAACACACCTATCACAATTTTTTTTTAATCAGATTTTCATGTCAAAATCAGATTAACTTCTTGTTCAATAATACCCTTTACTCCCAGTAAGAAAGACTTTGGCTTCACCTCTCTCTTGTGCAACATTTGCATGTTTAAGCCCATGTCCACCTCTGTTTATACTGAACAGTCCAGGCAGTCTGGAAAATTAAGATTCACCCAGCTGCCAAATCTGGATTCTAAAGAAATTAGTCAGCTGAAGACAAAAGAAAGCACCACATTAGGTAGTTTTGTTCTTCAGTTATAAACAAAAGTGAGCATTTTCAAGCAATGCAAGGCTATTTTTTCATTTATTAATATTTTCTTTTCTATCATATAATGTAGGTTGAAGGATTCATTGTGTAACTGAAGATTTTGAACATAAGTGAGGAGTTTAGTGATATTTTAAAATGTGGCAGAGGAACATTGGCTCCCTCTGTTGGTCACACTCTGATAACTTGACTCTCTTTTGAAAATAATTTCTTGCTGCAAATTAAAGCACCGGACCAATCAGAACGACTGAAAAAAAGAGAAGATGATCCTATAAATTATATATAAAAAGAGTACTTCTGCTGAAGCATAAAGTAATCACATTCTTTCTTATTTATTTTATTTTTTTTATTTTGGTTCAAATAGTCTCAATTTTAATTTTTATACTTTACCTTGTATTGGTACAAACATATATTTTTTATTTTTCACTTTAACATTTTTTAATAAAATAATTTCACATTGACAGAAGAGCTGTATTTCTGAGGGAGAATGCAATTCAATTTAAGACTACAGAATTGCAGTAAAACAAAAATATTGGCAGACAGAGCATAAAATATAACATTTTCATTTTTAAGCTACCATGATTTGTATAGCATAGCATTAATGTTAGTTAATCCAGTCAAAACTGACTGAGTGCTGATTTTTGTTTTAATGGACTATAAGCTGTAATAGAGTTAAACAGATTAATTCAATAAAAACCCATGTTTATTTAGCTAAAACCATCAAAAGTGTCTTATTATTACAGTAAATGAGGATACAGTTGTATGGTGTGTCTTTAAAAATAAATCATCATTAAAAAACTCATACAAAACAGTGATCGCTCAATTGCTTTATTGAATACAACATTCAACATTCAACATTCAATGCAAAACAACAAAGTTGCAGTAAAACAAAAATATGATCAGATAAATCATAACACAATATTTGAAGGTAAAGGATTTAATGTAAAACATGTTCATAAATTAATACTGGTTGATCCCATCAAAATTATCCTAATGATTTTGTTTTTTGTAAAATAGACTAAGTTGTAACAGAGTCAAACACATTTGTTCAATTAAAACCCATTGGTATGAAGCTAAAACTAACAAAAATGCCTTATTATTACAGTGGAGAGTAAAATGAGGATACAGTGGTATGGTGTGTCTTTATCTAGTCATCTGCTGCTGTGAATGACTGACGTAAACAAATTTAAAAGCCCACGAGTCACTGGTGTTTTCTAACGGGAAGTTCATCCAGGAAAGAGAGTGTTTCTGTCCCATAGAGAAGAAAATGTCCTGAGAAGAAGACGTTGACGGCCAGCTTGATAAATTTCATCGTAATCCCAGCTTTCTGCTTCGATGGAAGAAGTGCAGAGTCAATGACTGAGGAATATAAACAGGTGTGTCCTAGTTCTGTGTTGGCTTGTTTTGTTTCTTTATGACGGAAACAAATGAGTCTCTCTGGGTAAAGGCCGTCATCCCAAAACTGATGTTTGAATATCAGTGATCCTAGAGGGCATCTGGGGCTGAATGGCCTTACTGGATCTGAGGAGAAATAAATATTTTGTCAAAATGCTGAGAAGATGAAATGAGTAGAGTATTGTTTGCACATAATAATCAAAATTCATAAAACAACCAAATCTGAGTTATGATAAAAAAAATATACAAATGATCTTTATGAATTTACTACTCAGAATCAACTACCTCATTGGTCTCAAGTTCCAGTGGGTCTTGTGGATCCACAGGGTCCTGGGGGTCCAGAGGATCCTGAAGGTCGAAAGGGTCGGGATCTAAGGGATCCTGGAGATCCAGTGGGTCCTGCGGGTCCAGAGTGTTCAGTTCATCTGTCTGGGTTGGGTTCTGTTTATCAACAAGAAATAAACATCACACTAAGTGTTTGGATTTCAAAAGATCACATTATTCCTTTGACAATGTGCGACATTATTTCAGTAATAAAGGTGAGACTGACCTCTCCGTCACTGGACCTCAAACAATCCTCAGGAGATCCTGAATCATCAAACATAATAAGTTTTTATACACATAATTTCCAAAAAGCACATTACATTGTCTAAAACTGTGCTTTGATTGGTCCCTTGTATGAAAAAGTTCTCACCGAAGCCACAGGGTCTTTCCCTCCATGGGAACAGATCCAGACGACGCAGAGCGGAGCACCTCACCAGACGGTTCCTATTTGAGACGACGCTGAAAGCGTCACTGGGCACAGACGTGATGCCGGTGTTGTCACAGATGACTCTGGAGAGTGTAACAGCGAACAGAGCCTGCCTCTGCTGTGGCGTGAAAACACCGGGGTTCTGGAACCACAGCCTGAAAAATTACAGAACTTTGGTAAATTATTCCATTCAAATCTACGATTTGCTTTTGAGAAAAGAAATCAAACAGTCCTACTCTGCTTTACTGACCTGTCACCCTCACGGATTTTCTGGAACTGAGTTGCAATGAGGCAGGCGAACAGAGGACCCACGCGGCCGCCAGGCACAAATGGCTCTGCGACTCCTCCAAGCCACACATCAATGTTGTCGGGGGTCCCGTAGAGCTCCAGCAGCTTCTGAGCCAGCGTGGGATTCCTCATAACTTGAGCCAGCTCTGCCTGGTTACGAGGCTGGGACAGACCACAGAACCTGCGCCAGGCATTGTAGCCTGAAGTGATAGAAATCATGAGGATGAGACATTGAGAAAACAAGAAATGTTTGTCCAATTAGGGCAACATTTTCATTCTATTTGTATCATCCAATTTTATTTAGACTTTAATATTTAGAATAATTTCCCGTGATTAATTTTTCAACACCTGTAAATACAACAATAGGTCATCAGCGTAGCATATGATGTTGTCTTCTAGGCTAGTCTGCGATTTATTACTTGACATTGTATCTGAGGCTTTCTGGTGATCACTAGGAGACAAATTTTCTCATCAAGACTTAGATCAGTTGTCTCAAACTGCAGGGTCAGAGACCTGCATCTTTTTGATGTTTCTCTTCTCCTCAACCCTTGAATTAAATGTCCATAGAGTTCCAAAGAGCTGTGTTAAAGAGCTAATACTGGAGCCAGGGGTACTGAAGCAGACAGATAAACAAGGTGCAGGACACCTGCAACTTGAGGACGGGAGTTTGAGACTACTGACTTGGGTCTTTGAGGATTGGGTCAGAGATTATGTTCAGATTCCCAACTGCAGGGTGGAATAAGTAAATCACGTACCAGGCAGGCCATGATCCCGACCCCTCTGCATGTTCAGAGCACCCAGGTCCAGAGCCAGGTGCTGGATGAATTCAAACAACCTCTCTCTCAGAGCATCCACCAACATGTTGTCCTGAGTGCCCAGCTTAGCAGGGCTACCTATCAGACCACGCAGCAAAGGGTCGACTCCACCTGGAGAGTGAGAGCAAAAGAAATGAGGGCTTCATCCTAAAGCACAATGAAAAGATGGCTGCAGTTATTTCTGTGGGCATACCTTCAAAGATGACTCTCCAGGGGGTGAAGAAAGCCTTGAACAGGGGGACACTGGGGAACTGAGGGTGCTCTCTGTAGTTTGGAGCCAGTCGGAACACAAGTGGCTGGATGGCCAGGTGAGCGAAACGGTAAGCGGCTGTCGCAAACACATTGGCGATGCTGGGGTCAACATTGGGGTTGTAGCCAGGATAATGTCCAATATGTCTATGCATTGCATCAGGTCCCAAGATGTGAGGAAGATAATCCCTGAAGACAAAAATCTGAAACACAGAAACCAGCATTTGAGTGAACAGCACAGGCTTTGAAGAAAATGAGACTCCTTGCTGACGCTTTGAGGTTGTTTACCTGGGTGTAAGCACCCATGATCTTGCGGGCCTCTTGGTAGATAGTCTCACTGTCCCAGTGTGGATTCAGCCTCTTCAGCTGACGAGCCAAACGGTTGTGTTCACGCACAAACAGGGTGTGGATTGAGGTCAGGGCGATGTTCTCATCCACGCGGCCATCACCTGCAGAGAAATACACTAACAACTCAATTCCTGCTGACATTTTTACTTTTAGAGGCACCTAAAAATGACAAATTTACTATAATACTTAGACTTGAAATATAGACTTGCAGGGTTTGCTCATTAGCAAATCCTATGTTTTACAACTTGTGTTGTTGCTGAATTGTGTTTCAGTTTGTTCTGTTCTCATTGAAGACTGACTACACAGACTAAGTATTTGAGCAATTTAAATGTTTTATGTTTAAAGGATCAAGCAACATAGTGATTGCTTGATCCTTTAAAAAAATACACTGTTTTGAGACTTGTTCTTTTGTTATTATTATTTATTTTGTCAGTGAAAAATTATGTATTCAAATGTTTAACTCAATTTCTGCTTAGAAACTCACAAACCTGCAATAAAACAGGGCACCTCCCTGGCGTTGGTATTGTTGGTGACTCTTCTACGGGTGGCGCACATTTGCACCTGCAGGGAGTGGAAGGGCAGCAGTTCGCGTCCGTTGTCCCTGAATTCAGTGTTGACGCGCAGCAAGCCGGCATCACTGGTGAGGTCACGAAGGTTCAGGGCAAGCTTCTCGTCTGAGCCATACACTTGCCCCAGATCCAGAAAGGCCGTCAGTGAATTGATCTGCTCTCTCTTGTTGGGTTCTCCACCAAAATTAAATGCAGAGTAACCCGTTCCACAGGCAGGAGCAGATCTAAAGGCTGGGATGCAGCTATCTGGGCGGGAGGGAATCCGGGGGTCTCCAGGAGGATCTGATCATTATTACAAAGCAAGAGTTTAAGTAAACAACAGAAAGGTGAAACAAAATGAAACAATTTGGTTTGAGCTTTGACACCAACCGGGATAGGGATGCATGGCTCACTGTGCTCGCAACTTTCGTCGCAGTTCAGCCCATTGCTAAAGGAGCGGATACTTGGTGAAAATGGTGTGAAGGAGAGGTCATGGTCATTCCACTGGCCAAACATGGTCACCATGTGAGAGTACTCTGTGTCATTGACAATGCCTGCATCTGTTGTGCTCAAGATGCTATTGGACACCTGCCGCACCTAAAAATGGAGAGAAGAACATTTAATGTTACACTTGAGACAAATATTTGGTTAAATAAGTCAGGATTTTGGAAACTAAGTTGGTACCAATGGGAGCAAGAAGTTGTTGAATCTGCGATTTAAGTCCCATCCTTTTGGTTGGGAGATGTCATCATCGTACTCAGAGGGCAACCAGCGGGCGAATGGGGTGTTGGAGGCACCAAGGCGAGGGTTGTTTCTGTAAAAGAAATGCGGAAGGTTAGAGATTCAGAAATTCAACAGAAGTGAACACATCTTTTGTGGTGAATGGCCTAAGAAGTTAGAATGCATTTCACAAGTACTTCTCTAGAGGGTAAGTTAAAAAAGGAACTTCTAAAAAGGATGCTTTGCACCAATGAAACCCAAATTTATTCCTAAGACCAAGTTGACAAGATAGCTGATCAATCATTTCTATAACACTAGACTAAAAAATAAAATCATTCTTTCTCATAACAACTTACAAGTTGTTGCAGACGCTGGTGATTGTGCGATACTTGTTGATATTTGGTGTGTTGTGACATGGTGGATTCCTGATTCGAGCCTCACATCCAGTAATCCGGGCAAGTTCTATAATGTCTTGGTCCGTGAGAAAATCTGAAATGTATAGTTCAGCGATCCATGAGTCCTTTTTGACTTTTAAGTATAATTAGATTGTTATTTAGAAGCACAAGACTTTTAACCAGAAAAGGAAAAAATCAGCTTGGACTGAGCCTTACCTGTTGCATTGAGGGAGCGCTTGTGCACATGATGTACTTTCTCTTGGACCAAACGGAGAGTCTGTGCCATGTAGTCAGCAGAGCGCACAGCTGAACGAGTGTCACCGCGAGGCTGCTTCAGGAGGCGAAGAGCATCATGCGGCTTCACCACATCCCTGCGGACCCGTCTGAGGCTCCTGCAGGAGAGAGAATGGAAATGTCTCTCAGTTTTAACAAGAAATCCAGAGCTCTGCAGTTCAGAAAACTGCTCATCACTCAAGATGATGAACTCACTCTTCTCTGGAGTACGTGTATGCGTCGTCTACTATTTTCTTTGCTTCTTCAAAGCATTTCTGAAGAAAAGGACTGCCAAGTCTTTCACCTGAAAAATAAGAACAGCTTAAACATCATGCATTTACAAAGCAAATATGTAAAAAAAAAAAATTATGTCAGGAGAAATTTACCTGTAGGTTTGGATTGACTGGGCACCAGGCTGAGGCCCAGGATAAGAAGTACAGAGAGAAGCATCTCTAAAACAAAACATCAAACAAACGTCAACTGGTTAAAAATACAATAAATTGAAAACCTTTTCCTCTGTGGATTAAAATAAATCTTTCTACCTTTGTCTGTGAAGGCTTCTGTGGCTTTCTAAGATGCTCTTTGAGATCTGGAGGTAGTGATGCTGTGTTTAACTCTCTGGCTCTCCTTATATTCAGTCGACTGACCCAACGCCTCGCCTCCTTTACGGGATGAGCAGGTGCGGCTATACTGTCAGGAAATGCAGTTCCTTCTTCCTTATCAAAGTCCTGCAGGAAGCACTGCTTTCAGCTAATCAGTCACAGCTTCTGGTCAACCGATATGACTAATGGTCTACTTTAGAAACCTAAAAACAACAATACAATAAGTTCTGCTGGATGGGTTGGCCAGAAAGCAGCATAAACATAGTAACACTGACATATGGGGATAAAACGTTTAAATAACTTTAATCAAAACTCATTTTTCAATGTCCTTTTTCAAAGATAATTTGATGAAGGTAAAGGAGTAACAAAAAAAAATCCAGCCAAACACTGAAATGAAATGATATAGATTTGTTTGGTTTCAAATAATTTTTCTGTGTTGAGTTATACTTTGGTAAACTAAATAACAACAAGCAAGTTTAACTTTAGCATTTAACATTATAGTGTTTTCTGCTTGAACCACAAATGAGAATTAAAGTGGAATAAACCAACATATTGCGTTAGATTCATATCAAAAGGTTTAATCTAGCTTCATGAAATTTTATTATGATATGAAATAAATGACAAAGGAAAAGAGGGACACTTGCTTTTGGAAAAAGCTTTTCTTCGGAATACTTTACTGATAGTAGAACAACACAGAAACTACAGATAAGAAAAATAAAATAAAAAGCAGAAACAGTTTAGTCTTTACCAAATGAAGACAAAAAAATCTAAATAATATGGAAATTCGAAGAATCAATTTTGTTTACATAGCATTTAATGGAAGAAAAAAAAATCCAAAATATTTTCATTTGAAAACAATGCTGTAATGACTGAAAATGTGAATCACAGAGGTAAGGAAATAAGAAAGCAATCCTGCATTTGTGCAAGACAAGGAAGTGGAACAATAAATGTAAAGTTAATCATTATGTTTCTTTGAAAAGCACAGTGTGTGTATTTTATGCTAGTGTGATGGACCGAGTTAAAACAGGAGGAGTCACAGGATATTAATTAGAAAAATAGGGTTTTTTATTTTAACCCAAAGATTACAAAAGGACAAAAAGATGAACTGAGCTCACAAAAGAGGCCAAAGAAACAAAACTGAACTCAGGCAAAAAAGTAAACAAACTGGCTGCACAAACAAACATAACTGACCTAACAAAGAGATGACACACAGGGGTTTATATACTGGCTGATCAGACCAATTAAGACACAATAGGGGTAACTAAACAGAATACAATTACAAACACAAAACAAATAATAGTACAGCTAAGTTTGGCTAAACTAAAGATTCTCAAATGAAAATCAAAATAATAAAGTTTAAATACTAATATTTACTTAAATACAAAACTTATCTATACAAAGAAACTACAAATTTCCCCTGCCAGCAGGAACTAGTGTAGTCCATCAGCATTTAAGCCTGCTGAGCCCTGGCCCCATCTTTTGTCTGGCCACTCCAAGGCAGGTAAGTACCGGCAAAACACAAACAAAGGTCAGTCTCAAGCAACAAATTAAACTTAAGTTGATATAAATACACATGCTAACTAAATGTGCGCGCCAACATAAAGAACAAATGTATCCAAATCAACTAATAAATGTTTTACTGAAACTAAAGTGTTGTGTTTGAATGAAAAACAAATTGTGCATAAAAGAGTTACCAACTTCAGAGTGTGGCCATGGATTTGGCCATCACAGCTAGGCATGCCTTTTCTGCACATACAATGGGTTTTTCATGCTGTTGTCACTGTGACAAACAAGCTGAAGTTCCTCGATCTTGACTGTCATGAGATTAGGTGAGTAACTGATTATTACTGCAACAGTGTCTTCACACATTTTCCTAAAAAGTCAGTCAATCAAACAACTGCAGCTGATTCAGAGCTGACTAAAACTCACTAAAACCAGGAAGTTAGAGCACATCACCCCAGTTCTAAAGTCCAGCTGAACACATTGCACAATTTGCAGTGAGAGAAGCTGCAAAGCTAATGGCCTTTTCTCACTTGGAGGAAGCGTGCCAAGTCTTGGAGAAGGATACCTGTGTGAATGACATCCTTACCTTTCACAACAGCATTCCACAGTGTTATACAGGTCAGCCTGTGTCCAGTTTGAGTGAAAGGCACTGAGGTAAACTTTAGCTGTGGCAGCGGGTGTGGCGCAAGGCCCCAAAAGTGTGACTGGTCCATGCTCCCGGCTTTGTCTGTTAAATGCATCAACTATGAACCCATCAATAAGGAATAATTGACTCTAAAGGTATGTGTCGGAGTCCATCACTACACCTAAATTTCGGGCCTGATCGCTAGTTTTCCAGCTGAACCAGCTGAAGCTGTGTGTTGACTCCAGGTCGTTACTTTTGAGGTCCAAAGATAGTAACTTCAGTTTTGTTTATTCCACATTTAACATCTCTGAGGTCTCCTTTTTGATGTTTTGCAGCTCCTCATTTTAAAAACAGTTGCTTTAAATTTGCAACAAATCAGTAATAAAAAATTAATAAAATCAGTGATTGCTCAATTGCTTTATTGAATGAAACGTTCAATACAAGACAACAAAGTTGCAGCAAACCAAAATATTAGCAAACAAAGCAGAACATAACATTTCAAGGTACAAGTTATTAGTGCATAACATGTTCACAATTTAATAGTCAAACTTGGCCAAATACTAATTTTTGGTTTAATTGACTGTAAGTTGTAACAGAGTTAAACACATTCCTTCAATTTAAACCCATGGAAGGGATATCATTCTGAGTTTTAGCGTAAAACTCACAATTTAATTACAATAAAGTGTAAAATGAGGATACAGTGGTATGGTGTGTCTTTATCTGGTCATCTGCTGCTGTGAATGACTGACGGGAATAAATTTAAAAGCCCACAAGTCACTGGTGTTTTTTAATGGGAAGTTCATCCTGGAGAGGGTAAGCTAATTTTATTTATATATAGCAAATTTTCAGCAACAAGGCAGTTCAAAATGCATTACATGAATTAAAAGGAAATGTAAGGAAAACAACAAAACTAAAGATAAAAGTTAGAGTACAAAACTAAATATTGGTTCCCCATGTTTAATAACAAGAAGTAGATCATAATCTATAAAGTCATAGATCTGGATCTTAAGTTTGTTTCTCAATGTTTGATTCTATTAGTAAGCATACAGTATAAAGCTAAATGTTGGGTTTCCATGTTTGATTCCAGTTCTGGGTTAAGAGGTAAACTAACGGGAGTTTCTCTAGATCTTGCTCTGATATTAAAAGTAAAAAGCTAAATGTTGGTCTAAAGTAATAAGTACTCCACATTCTTGTTCAGGGCCGCTATTAGTAAGTATGCAAAGCTAAATGTTGGTTGGTTCTGCTATTAGTAACTATTAAGCTAAATGTTGATTCCAGTTGTTCTAGGTTGCTAAGTAGTTGCTAGTTCTAAATTTGTAAGCATAAAGCTAAATGTTGGTCTAAAGTAATGAGTACTCCACAGGGTGTGTTTATGTCCCATAGTGAAGAACAAATGTCCTGAAAAGAAAATGTTGATGGCCAGCCTGACAATTTCGATCGTAATCCCAGCTTTCTGTTCTGATGGAAGAAGAGCAGAGTCAATGACGGAAGAATATAAACAGGTGTGTCCGAGTTCTGTGTTGGCTTGTTTTGCTTTTAATGATGGAAAGAAATGAATTTCTCTCAGTATCGGCCGTCATCCCAAAAGGGAAACTGATGTTTGAATATCGGTGATCCTAGAGGGCATCTGGGGCTGAATGGTCTTCAAGGATCTGAAGAAAAACACACATTTTGTCAAAATGCTGAGAAGATGAAATGAGTAGAGTATTGTTTGCACATAATAATCAAATTTCATAAAGCAACCAAATCTGAGCAATGACAAAAAAATATACAAATGAACTGCAGACTTTATGAAATTACTACTCAGAATCAACTACCTCATTGGTCTCAAATTTCAATGAAACATCTGGATCTTGCAGATCCAGTGGTTCCTGGAGGTCCAGAGGACCACGAACATTTACAGGGACCTCTGGGTCTAAGGCATCCTGGAGATCCAGAGGGTCCAGATTGTTCAGTTCATCGGTCTGGGTTGGGTTCTGTTCAACACAAGGATCAAAATAAGTCTTCAGATTTTTAAATATCCTAGATTTCTTTTGACATGATTTCAGTAGTAAAGGTTAAACTGACCTCTCTGTCACTGGACTCTAAACAACCGGCAGAGGATCCTGTAATATCAAACAAAACCAAACATTTTATACACAATTACAAAAGAGAACGCTACACTACATTTGGTAAGCTGACTGGTCCTTAGGATGAAAAAGCTCTCACCGGAGTCACAGAGCCTGGAGGGTGTCTCCCTCCATGCTAAAAGATTCAGGCGAGGCAGAGTGGAGCACTGCACCATGCGGTTCGTATTTGAGACGATGCTGAAAGCATCGCTGGGCACTGATGTGATGCCGGTATTGTCACAGATGATTCTGGAGAGTGTAACAGCAGACAGAGCCTGCCTCTGCTGTGGCGTGAAAACACCGGGCTTCTCATGCCACAGTCTGAAATATTCCAGAATGTTAGAAAATCACTCCATTTGATTTATTTTTGTACACTTCATTAGTCCTACTCTGCTTTACTGACCTGTCACCCTGACGAATCCTCTGGAACTGAGTTGCAATGAGGCAGGAGAGCAGAGGACCCACGCGGCCGCCAGGCACAAATGGCTCTGCGACTCCTCCAAGCCACACATCGATGTTTTCGGGGGTCCCGTAGAGCTGCAGGAGCTTCTGAGCCAGCGTGGGATTCCTCATAACTTGAGCCAGCTCTGCCTGGTTACGAGGCTGGGACAGACCACAGAACCTGCGCCAGGCATTGTAGCCTGAAGTGATAGAAATCATGAGGATGAGACAGTTGAGGGATGGAGACAACAAGTAATGATTGCCCAAATAAAACTGCCATATTTTTCGCACTATGAGGCGCACCGGATCATAAGGCACACCTTCAATGAATTGCCTATTTTAAAACTTTTTTCATATATAAGGCGCACCGCATTATAAGGTACATGGAGGAGAGGTTGGAGTTACATTATGCATCCACTAGATGGAGCTGCACTAAAGTGAATATCAACTAAACAGTCCGACTTCGTTCGGCGAGGAGAGCCTTCCGCGACTGGGCCGGGACGTGGCCGGACGATGGTCATTCTTCTCCGTTCGTGCACAGCATGTTCGTGGAGAACGTGGTGCTAAAGGACCTGCAGACGACCTGATTCTAGACAGTCGGTAGGTAGATAGGTCAGTCAAACTTTATTAATAGATTTACAAACCAGCGTTCTGACAACTATCCCAGCATGCATCACACGCTTCTTCTACGGGCAAAAATGAAGTTGGCGACTGCTTACCGTAGTTGCTAGACCTGTTGTGGCTCAATATTGGTCCATATATAAGGGGCACCGGATTATAAGGCGCACTGTCGGCTTTTGAGGAAATTGAAGGTTTTTAGGTGTGCGTTATAGTGCAGAAAATACGGTATATGTTAATTTGAGATATTAGTGCCATGATCTGTGTTATTCCAAAATCAGTACATATGACTAAAAATGAAGTGGAGAGTCTCACAAAGTTGAGCATTGAGTCAGAGATCAGGTTCAGATTCCCAGCTTTTGGGTGTAATAAGTAAATCACGTACCAGGCAGTCCATGATCCCGACTCCTCTGCATGTTCAGAGAACCCAGGTCCAGAGCCATGTGCATTACAAACTGGAACAACCTCTCTCTCACAGCATTCACCAACATGTGATCCTGGGTGTTCAATTTAGCAGGGCTACCTATCAGACCACGCAGCAAAGGGTCGACTCCACCTGGAGAGTGAGAGCAAAAGAAATGAGGGCTTCGACCTAAAGCACAATGAAAAGATGGCTGCAGTTATTTCTGTGGGGCATACCTTCAAAGATGACTCTCCAGGGGGTGAAGAAAGCCTTGAACAGGGGGACACTGGGGAACTGAGGGTGCTCTCTGTAGTTTGGAGCCAGTCGGAACACAAGTGGCTGGATGGCCAGGTGAGCGAAACGGTAAGCAGCTGTTGCAAACACATTGGCGATGCTGGGGTCAACATTGGGGTTGTAGCCAGGGTAACGTCCGAGCTGTCTGCGCATTGCATCAGGACCCACAATGTGAGGAAGATAATCCCTGAAGACAAAAATCTGAAACACAGAAACCAGCATTTGAGTGAACAGCACAGACTTTGAAGAAAATGAGACTCCTTGCTGACGCTTTGAGGTTGTTTACCTGGGTGTAAGCACCCATGATTTTGCGGGCCTCTTCGTAGAGAGTCTCACTGTCCCATTGTGGATTCAGCCTCTTCAGCTGACGAGCCAAACGGTTGTGTTCACGCACAAACAGGGTGTGGATAGAGGTCAGGGCGATGTTCTCATCCACGCGGCCATCACCTGCAGAGAAATACACCAACAACTCAATTCCTGCTGACATTTTTACTTTTGGAGCCACCTTAAGAATATGACTTGAGCTCCATCCAACCATTATACAACACACTTATCCCTAGTGGTGTCGCGTGTGGTGATGAGTGCCACAAGGATGAGACACAGGTCCGCCCTTTGATGGACAGGTTGCCAGTCCATCAAAGGGCATCAAAGAAAGAAATAGGACAAACAATCATGTGCACACATACATCCACACCTACGGAGAGTTTAGAGAGAGACCAATTAACCTGATAGTCATGTTTTTGGACTGTGGGAGGAAGCCAGAGTGTCCAGAAAGAACCTACTCATGCATAGTGAGGACATGCAGAAAGATCCCGGGCTGGGAATAGAACCCGGGACCTTCTTCCTGCAAGGCAACAGTGCTACTAACTCTCCCACACTCCCAAGACATGAGCTGAAAATGACAATTTTGTCGATCAGTTATTTATTAATATTGAACATTGGCGATAACTGGATCTTGAAATATCTAGTAGCTGGGTTTGCTTTCAAAGCAAGTATTATCATTTTTATTCAATCATTCAACTCAATTTCTGCTTAGAAACTCACAAACCTGCAATAAAACAGGGCACCTCCCTGGCGTTGGTATTGTTGGTGACTCTTCTACGGGTGGCGCACATTTGCACCTGCAGGGAGTGGAAGGGCAGCAGTTCGCGTCCGTTGTCCCTGAATTCAGTGTTGACGCGCAGCAAGCCGGCATCACTGGTGAGGTCACGAAGGTTCAGGGCAAGCTTCTCGTCTGAGCCATACACTTGCCCCAGATCCAGAAAGGCCGTCAGTGAATTGATCTGCTCCCTCTTGTTGGATTCTCCACCAAAATTAAATGCAGAGTAACCCGTTCCACAGGCAGGAGCAGATCTAAAGGCTGGGATGCAGCTATCTGGGCGGGAGGGAATCCGGGGGTCTCCAGGAGGGATCTGATCATTATTACAAAAGCAAGAGTTTTAAGTAAAACAACAGAAAGGTGAAACAAAATGAAACAATTTGGTTTGAGCTTTGACACCAACCGGGATAGGGATGCATGGCTCACTGTGCTCGCAACTTTCGTCGCAGTTCAGCCCATTGCTAAAGGAGCGGATACTTGGTGAAAATGGTGTGAAGGAGAGGTCATGGTCATTCCACTGGCCAAAAAAGGTCACCATGTGAGCGTACTCTGTGTCATTGACAACGCCTGCATCTGTTGTGCTCAAGATGCTATTGGACACCTGCCGCACCTAAAAGTGGAGAGAAAATTATATACTGTATTTTTCGGACTATAAGCCGCCATTTTCCCCCCCACGCTTTGAACCACGCAGTTTATAGCCCGGTGCGGCTTTTCTGTGTATTTTTGTTCAACTACCAAGGGGCGCTTTAGCAGGAGGTGAATCAGTGGAAGTCAAAATTGGAAATCAAAGAAGAATGTGCTGATTTTCATTTGGAACAAGGACATGCTAGCAGCAGGCACGTTGGAGAAATGTTTTCAAACTCATAGCCTTTCATCATGGAAACAAAACGAAGAAGTTCATATGATGCAGCTTTTAAGTTGAAGGCTAGTTATCTGGCAGTACAGGAGGGAACTAGAGCCTCTGCACGTAAACTCAGCGTGAACGAATTCATGGAGACGCAGCGATGAAGATACAATCAGCTTAAATATGTACGTTTCCAGTTTTTCTTTTTTGTAGGTGCGGCTTATAGTCTGGAAAATACTGTAATTTTAAACTTGAGACAAATATTTGGTTAAAGAAGTGTGGATTTTGGAAACTAAGTTGGTACCAATGGGAGCAAGAAGTTGTTGAATCTGCGGTTTCTGTTCCATCCTTTTGGTTGAGAGATCTCATCATCGTACTCAGAGGGCAACCAGCGGGTGAATGGGGTGTTGGAGGCACCGAGGCGAGGGTTTTTTCTGTAAAAGAAATGTAGAAATCAAACTTTTGAAATCCCACAGAAGTGAACACATCTTTTGTGGCCTAAGATGGTAGAGTGGATTTCACAAGTACTTCTCTAGAGGTAAGTTTCAACTTTTTGATATAAAAGGAACTTCTAAAAATTATGGTGTGCACCAATAAACCCTACATTTGTTTCTAAGAGCAAGTTCTTAAGATAGATGATCAATCGGTCCTACAAAACTGTTTTAAATTTAATAAAATCTTAATTGTGATCTAAAACTTACAAGTTGTTGCAGACGCTGGTGATTGTGCGATACTTGTTGATATTTGGTGTGTTGTGACATGGTGGATTCCTGATTCGAGCCTCACATCCAGTAATCCGGGCAAGTTCTCTCAAATCCTGCTCCGTGAGTAAATCTGAAAGGTGTAGTCCAAAATGCTGTGTGTCCTTATAGGTTTTTAGATGTAATCAGATTGTTAAAAGTACCAGATATGGAAAGATATGACTGAGCCTGACCTGTTGCATTTAGGGAGCGCTTGTGCACACGATGTACTTTCTCTTGGACCAAACGGAGAGTCTGTGCCATGTAGTCAGCAGAGCGCACAGCTGAACGAGTGTCACCGCGAGGCTGCTTCAGGAGGTGAAGAGCATCACGAGGCTGCACCTCATGCTTGCGGACCCGTCTGAGGCTCCTGCAGGAGAGAGAATGGAAATGTCTCTCAGTTTTAGCAAGAAATCCAGAGCTCTGCAGTTCAGACATTCAGAAACCATCCTTCACTCAAGATATGAAAGCATTATGAACTCACTCTTCTCTTGAGTATTTGTATGCATCGTCTACTATTTCCTTTGCTTCTTCGAAGCATTTATGAAGAAAAGGACTGCCGAGTCTTTCCTCTGGAAAGCAGGAAGAACAATTTAAATATAATACCTTTAAAAAGCAAACATGTAAAAAAATATATCTCAGGAGAAATTTACCCATAGGTTTGGATTTACTGGGCACCAGGCAGACGCCCAGCACAAGGAGGACAGAGAGAAGCATCTCTGAAGCAAAGCATCAAACAAACATCAACTGGTTAAAAAATACAATGAATCGAAAACATTTTCCTCTATGGATTAAAAGAACATTTTTACCTCTGTCTGTGAAGGTTTCTGTGGCGTTCTAAGATGTTATTTGATGTCTGGAGGTAGTGATGCCGTGTTCTTTCCCTTCTTATACTCGGTGAATTGGCCCAACGCCTCGCCTCCTTTAGAGGATCAGCAGGTGTGGCTACGGTCACTTTCTTGTTCTTTGTCAAAGTACTGTAGGAAACACTGCTTTTACCTAATCAACTACAGCTTCTGGTTAACTTATAAGACTTATTTAGGACCTATTAATGCACCAATTGCAGTTTTCTGGTAGATTGCGACTACCAATATTTAAAAAGCCTGACCGGCCGATTCCGATTTTGGCCGATACCAATGCCTCTTGTCTGAAATGTTGTTGAGTTGGCAATAGTGGGGTGACTATTGTTAACTGGAAATGTGCAGACATGATCTGGTCGGTGGGTCTGTCAGTCATATCTCTCTCACAGCAGAGTAATAGGGGACAGTAGTTGATTTTTAGACCTTTGTTGAGGTAGATAAGATCGTCCGATCTAAAAAAATTGAGGAAATTGGCGCCAATAGATCAGTTGGTTGCACCCCTATTAGAAACCTATAAACAATTGTATGACAATTTGGATGTGTTGGTCAGAGATCTAAAAAGCACTAATACTGACGTGTTGATAAATTTTTTTAATAAAAAGTCACTTTTACTAAGGTCATTTGTACAACCATTCATGATACAACACAATATATAAAAAAATCCAGAATGTTTTCATTTTCAAACAATGAAGTATTGAATGAAAATGTGTATCACAGAGATGAGTTAATAGAAAAAATTACATTTGTTCAAGTTGAGTAATGAGGAAGAGTGAAAATAAATGTGTAGTCAAACATAATGTTTTCTTAAAAAGCACTTTTAAGTGTGTGTGTGTGTTTTGGATGGGGATGCCCTTTCTGCACATACAATGGCTTTCTTGTTTCTGTTGCTATGGCGCACTGTGATAAAGTTTAACACAAAACAAGCCAAAGTCCTTCAGCTTTGACTGCCATCAAGTAAGTGAACAATAAATGAAATATAGAGGTCAATCATTAAATATTTTATGTAATCAGAAGGTAAATAATACAACTAAAGAGTTCTTGAATATTTTTAAGCTCACTCATTTGACTGCATATTTTGAATTTTGGCATCGTAAATTTGAGAAATACAAATATGTGGACAATTTTGGTAAAAAGAATAAGCAGTAATGTGACAGTAACTCAAGGCAGCAATGGCTCAGAGAGCAAATAAAGTTTTTTGGTAGTTATTTTGTCAATGACTCCAAAGAGAAACAAGATAGAGAAACAAGATAGCATAGCATCTTTAGCACGAAGTGAATCATTGGAAGTCAAAATTGGAAATAAAAGAAGAACGCGCCCATTAAAACGGAATTAGATTTTAATAGGGAATTGAAATTTGAGAATGTTGTTGATCAGTTAAATAGCATTGAGGGAAAAAAGAAGATTTTTCGTTTTTTTAAATAATACTGGAATCATTATGAGAATTTGAGGTATAGATATTAGGATCCAGTGGATGGCAGTAGTGCAACAATAATGGATGAAAGCTGCCGTTGAAATCTAAAGAAGAAGAAGAAGAAAGAGCCCATTTTCATTTAGCACATGCTAGTAGCAACACAAAGGATCAGCAATTTTACTACAGTTACCTTTCGGAAACGACCGTAATCAGTTCAGTTAAATCTAAACTTGGCAACTTTTCTTTTTCAATCGTAATAAATGTGATATTCAATTGACCTGTTATGACTCATATTTTGGGTGTCCGTCCCCCTCTGCTGCTGCTGCATCGTTGTGGAAAACCTGGAGCGGCAGAGATATTTGCGGTTTATTTGTGTATGTTTACTGTTTAAAAAAAACAAAAAAAAAACATTGGGGTTACTGCTTATAGTCCGGAAAATACGGTATTTATTTAATAAATAGTGTTATTTCCTGGATTTGTTCTGTGAAGAACCCAGAGAGAGTTATTTGATTGTGCTTTCTGGAAAACAATAAATTTTTACATTTAGGCACTCCTGCAATCGTCTCACTTTTTCTGTTACAAACTGACTCCAGCCCCCAGCAGAGAAGGAAAAAGTTATATGGCCCTCACAGGAAAAAGTTTGGGGACCCCTGCTGTATAGAGACAAAGAGATAACAGAAATGTTGGGCTAAAGTACTGTCTGTGGTGAAAAGTAACAAGTATACAAAATTCAGAAATTTAAAATGTAAAAATATAGGCTGAGAAAAGTCTAAAGCTCACTATAATGCCATTTTGACCAAAGTGACCCAAATTTGACAAACTCTAATGGAAAATCTACTGTGTTGTATTTTTCTGCATTTTAACAATTCGAAATAAATGTTCAGTCTTTCATTTGCACGTTTTGATTTATATTTAATGTTTAATATGTTACAGGATAACAACAGAGACATTAAATTTTTTATTATGCTTTGTGTAGCGCTGATTGTTGCACATTTTCTTTGAGCTTTTGTTAAAAAAGGGAAAACTTAACCAGATACTATGATGGAAGTTGGTACTGTTGAATTAATGGACTAGACCTCACTGCCCTTTACTGTATAGACCAATAAAACGGGAACATTTTCTGCACATTTTACAACCACCTGCAATAAAAATCTCCTCAGCTGTTGCTGATAAACTCAGCAAAGGTGTGGCGATATTCTTTTATCTAAATCTATCACACAAATCAGCAGCTAACTTTTCTTCTTGGCAGAAAAGTTCACATATCAGAAACATTTCCACCCTTTTTTTTTTTTTGCAACATTCAGTGAAGAGTTGCACTTGTGTCTTAATATCTTTTTGAAGGAAGTTAGAAAGGGAAGGGGAAACAAGCCTGAGAAGCTCTTAGTCAACTTAAGTGTGGCAAGAAATCACATTACACCACTTGGGACGGAAGAAAGAAGGTAGTTTTTTTAGGCCAGGGTGGACACCAGTCATCAAAGTTGTCCTTTGAGAGTCAGACAACAATACTGCACAGAAACGAATTAAAGATATTTCAAACATTACTTGAACAATGGCTGATGTGCATTCCCCTTAAGCAGGAAGAAAAGCTGGTTTGGGACAAAGCATGAGTCTGACAATCATGCTTCATGCTGACAATCACTCACTAGACTAGGAGGTGTCGTGCAGACCTGACCTTTTCTACAGTAGTAATAAGGAAGCTTTGTCCTCAGCGGCAGACACAGTAAGTCATCTTGGACACTAAAATGAATTCCTGACATGCAGGATTGTTATCGTCATGCTCTACTAAACATCACTGTAAATGTTTAAGCCACTTTACTTGTGAATACATATGAAGAAAGCAGAAAACAAATATGTGCATGCATCTTGTGTAGAGTTAGCTGTTGTCTTCAAATGTTTAACTCAAATTTGGCGTTGCATCATCTTTGAAAGGCATTTTAAGCAACAAACCTTTATGGGAAAAAAACAGACTAGAATTCACACATTGCTGCAAAAAGAAAAAGATTATTGGAGATACAAAAAAATGGGCCAAAGTTGTCATGGAAAGAGTCAAAAATCAAGTTTCACCAACAAAACTTTGTATTTAAACAATTTATCTGCATCGAAAATGAAGCATTTTATGCCTATCAATGATCAGAAACTAAAGTAACGAAGTTAAGTGTGAAATAAATTGTTTTTAACAAGTCATTGTTAAAAATTATGATGTTTCAATTATTTAAAAAATGCTACTAAATCCACATTTTTTAAAACTCAAAAACTCAAAGAAAAAAACTACGTTGTGTCCAAAGGCAACTTGTTACAAATTGGATCTTCAGGAAATATGACACAAAGACGCATCTTGTTCTTGTTTTGTTAGCTGAAACTTTGGAAGACACTGAAGGTAACGCACCGACAGAACTGATAGAAACTTACAGAGTAACCAATAAGTTATTCTATAACCTTGTAGGATAACCAGCAGGGTTATTCTATAGGTGCAGCTAACTCACAGGATAGATGATTAAGCACTCGGATCCTGTCTCAGTCCTTTCAGTTTTTTTCTTGTTTCTTAAATACGTGATTTTTAATCAATCAATCAATCAAATTTTATTTGTATAGCACATTTCAGCAGCAAGGCATTTCAAAGTGCTTTACATAGTTAAAATAAAAACAGAAATAATCAGTGAGAAAGAGAGAGATTTAAAAAAAATAAAAAAAACAAAATAAAAATAAAAACAAAAAAACAAAAAACATTACATCATTAAAACTTCGAAAAGAAAGAAGAAGAAATTAAAAACATTAAGACATAAAAGATGGAAGACATCAAAACCGGCACTCTAACCCTAATTTAGCCATAAGCAACTCTAAACAGGTGAGTTTTAAGTTGAGATTTAAAGGCACCCAGTGTTTCAGCTGTTTTAAAGTTTTCTGGAAGTTTGTTCCAAATCTGTGGTGCATAGAAACTGAATGCTGCTTCTCCTCGTCTGGTTCTGGTTCTGGGGATGCAGAGCAGACCAGAACCAAAAGATCTGAGGGGTCTAGACGGTTGGTACAACAATAACAGATCTTTAGCACCACAATACCTTAAACTGTTCAGTGATTTATAAACTAACATCAGTATTTTAAAGTCTATTCTCTGAGCTACAGGGAGCCAGTGTAGGGACTTTAAAACTGGTGTTATGTGCTCTATCTTCCTGGTTTTAGTGAGAACTCGAGCAGCAGCGTTCTGGATCAGCTGCAGCTGTTTGATTGATTTATTAGTCAGACCTGTGAAGACACTGTTGCAGTAATCAATGCGGCTAAAGATAAACGCATGGATGAGTTTCTCTAGATCATGCTGAGACATAAGTCCTCTAATCCTAGAGATGTTCTTCAGGTGATAAGCATTTAAACAGCATCATAAATAGTTTTTATGGTTCTCTGTCCATATTCTTTAAGAATACTCTGTCCAGCATGCTTCAGGTCCAAATCTGAACTGAAAATTAATCAAAAGGATGTTGATCATCTAAGAAAAGACCTAAACAAAAAACCTTTAAAAGCTGATAAAAACAGATTCCAAGGCATTCTAACATTCATCCATCCATTTTCTTACACCCTTGTCCCTCAGTGGGGTTTGGGAGGGTTGCTGGTGCCCATCTCCAGGTAGCGTCCCGGGTGAGAGGTGGGGTCACCCTGGACAGGTTGCCAGTCTGTCGCAGGGCAACACAAAGACACACAACCATGCACCCACACACCTAGGGGCAATTTGGAGAGGCCAATTAACCTGACAGTCATGTTTTTAGACTGTGGGAGGAAACCGGAATACCTGGAGAAAACCCACTATGCACAGGGAGAACATGCAAACTCCATGCAGAAAGACCAGGGCCGGGAATCGAACCCAGAACCTTCTTGCTGCAAGGCAACAGCTCTACCAACTGCACCACTGTGCAGCCCGCATTCTAACATGTTCAAATGAAATATAAAGCACAGTACTGTATGTACGGTACATTAAATTTTAAACTGGGCAAGGCCAATGCAAACAGAGTTGTAAACAAACACGAAGGACAATAGAAAGTGTTGCAATCCCTTCTGCTGTCTCTGTTGTGACTCCACGTGAGATAAGAACAAAAAGGCTTTGTTACTGCCAGTCAACATCTGAAAATGGGTTTCTATTTCCTTCTCTGTCGTTTTACTCTGTGCTTAAAGTTATAATCTTTATGCTATAAAGTGATCAGATAAATAGTACATAATTGCAAATGTAAGAATGAAGTCATTAAAATGTTTTTATTATTTTACAGCAGCACATATGTACAGTTTAAATGACCTACTGACCCAGATGCTGCAGCCTCATTTTACAGGAATCCCCATTTGGTCCATCATTAACTACAAGTCGCAAAGATAAGGCAAGAGAAGAGATATTAAACCAAACTGCTTTTAATTTACAGTGCGTTGAAAAAAAAATATTCACACCTCAGTGCTATCTTCACTGTTTGTCATGTTACAGCCACAAAAGAAATACGATTGATGCATTTTCCAAAATGTATACGCCTAAAAACCTGAAAAGTGTGGCATGCACTGCTGTTCCATTTCAGGGTTTTCTCTACCAGCCTTCATCAAGATCAGTAGATGGAAACAACAATCTTTTTTTAAACAGATTCTTAATTGTATTTGGATCTAGACTTTTGACTAGACCGTTCTAGCACATGAATAGGCTTTGGTCTAAACTATTCTCCATTTCTGACCTTTTACATCATCCATGTTGGATCATTTGAGTGTTGTTTATTTAACACAGCTAGTTTTACAGTTAACTAGGGAGCAAACAATTACTTCCTGACAGAAAGTGGCTTGTTTGGCCGTGAAATTCGTCTCTTGATGTCATTGTTTGAATAAACAGACCTGGGGGTAAAATATTTTAGGAGGTGATACTGTTAATGACCGGAGGCTGTAGAGGAAGTCATTTCTGTTTCAGTACAGACTTTACAAGCTGTTCAAACGTTAAGAAAATGTGGCTTTTAAAGGAGACAGGGAGACTAGTGGCAATAACTATCAGGACTTTCCTTTGCATTATTGTATCTGGTTTATGATGCTTCTTTGAAACACCTCAGAGAACCATATAATAATCAAGTCGCTGATTGAGGAAATGTTTTATCCAGTTCAGGTCTGTTGACCAATACCATTGACTGTAAACTCAGGTATAATTCCCCATAAGTTCCTTCTGCTATGTCAAAGGTCATTGCCTGAATCAGGCAGCAAAGGAAACAGACAAGAATAAGCAAAGGAAAGAAAATACAAAATCATCTTAACAGCAGGTTCATATGATAATTCTTTTAAATCTAAAATAAATGTCTTTGGGAATGGGAACAAAGAATTTAAAAGTGGACTCATCCTTAATAATCGTTTGAGATCTAAATTGTAATTAGAAAGTCAAGTGCTCTTTAGGCCCCCCTACTGGCCTGGAGGCCTTACACTGTGACTCAGCTTGCTGCACAGAGCAGCAGTCAAAACTTTTATATATACTGGCTTAAAAACTTACATTTGAACATCTCACAGTTATTGAATAGTCAATAGTTGTATGTTATCTTTTATATTATTTTATATTTTATATTGCATCATATTATATTATGTGCTGCAAAGTGGTGCAGTTGATAGCACCGTTTGTTGCCTTGCAACAAACAGGTGCACCAGTTTCCTCCTACACTCCAAAAAACAATGAAGGCAACTAAATTGCTCTCTCTAAATTGTTCTTATGTGTATCTGCATGGTTGTTTCCCCTGCAGCATCCTGCTTCTTTTCCATCCATCGCTGAAGATAGGCACCAGCCCCTCTGCAAGGATAAGTGCTACAATGAATGCATGTTTATTAAGTTGTTTTTTTTACAGAAGATATTACACTCTCAGAGCTGTGGTAAATTCTCAAGCTGGTAATTATACAGCTGATAAGGACACCTTTGAGCAAATGTGGAACTTGGTAACACAACTCTTACAGTATTACTGGTACATTGCCTCATGTTGAGTAATCAGATGTTCCTGCTCTAAGATGGAAACATAAACGTGAGAATCTGTCTGACTAAGGTCTAAACCAGGGGTGTCCAAAGTCGGTCCTCGAGGGCCGGCATCCTGCACGTTTTGGTTCTTTCCCTGGTGGTAGTAACAACCTTTTCAGCTTGTCAATATTCCTCTTAGGGCTTCTAACAAGCCATCATTTTATCCAGGTGCGTTAAACCAGGGAGAGAACTAAAACATGCAGGATGCCGGCCTTCGAGGACCGACTGGTCTAAACAAATAAGTAGACATATATCCATCCATTTTCTGTACACCCTTGCCCCTTAGTGGGGCTGGGAGGGTTGCTGGTGCCTATCTCCAGCTAACGTTCCAGGCAAGAGGCAGGTTACACCCTGGACAGGTTGCCAGTCTGTCACAGGGCAACACAGAGACACACAACCATGCACACAAACTCACACCTAGGGAGAATTTAGAGAGACCAATTAACCTGACAGTCATGTTTTTGGACTGTGGGAGGAAACCGGAGTACCCGGAGAAAACCCACGCACGCACAGGGAGAACATGCAAACTCCATGCAGAAAGACCAGGGCCGGGAATCGAACCCAGAACCTTCTTGCTGCAAGGCAACAGCTCTACCAACTGCGCCACTGTGCATATAAGGTCATTATGTAGACATATATATTAATGTCAAAATCTGTAAATATATACAGACAGATGGAAAATTTTGTCTCACTCGTTTTGACAGTGCTTCTTTGGATTTATTGCATTTCTATTCACAAGTCTATAATTTAAAGATGCTTGAGATGTGCTGAGTCATGCACAAGGAGAACTGCAAGCGGCTGTAGAATACAAAAATAAAAACAACTTACTGGCTTGCTCAGTAACACAGCTGATGCTGTGCATAAGGCATGTGCTGCAACTGCAGAAGAGTCCTGCAGGCGGCGCTACAGTCATCCTAGTTGGCAAAGATGAAAAATTTCATAAAAAAGTACAAAATGATTTGGTTTACAAAATGAGAAAATACAGCAGCACATACAAGAAGCTTCTGGCCAAAGCAAACAGACAAAATACAGAGAAAAGAATGGAGAGTTTGACTGTGAACCGAATCGCTAGTAATATATTTGAACTTTGACATAGTTACTAAATTACCAGAGGTTGAAACAATAACACTATTTAAAAATATTAAGACACAAAAAATGACAGAAGCAAATAAAGAAAAAAAGATAATGGTGAAAAATTACACAGGTTAGAAATGTGGAGTGCCTGGCATTCACTCTAAACACATAAATGTTGATGTGCAACAATTGTGAAATGGAAGGAAAAGAATACATATTTCCCTATTTTTTAAAATAAAATCTGATCCAGTAAAACCAATTGAAATAGAGTCTTCTTGTGAATGATTAATCTCTCTCTAAATATTTACTGAAGCTTAATGTCCTGTGAAGCTTTCGGAGGTTTGTTAGAGAACAAAACAGCATCATGAAGACCAATGGACACTGACACGTCAGGGAAACTGTGAAGTTCAGCTGAAAACTCTAGAGGAGCTGCACAGCTGTTTGTAGACAGGATAAGTAATACCGGGGCTTTCTGCAAGTTTAGATTTCATGGGAGAATCGCTAGAATGAAACCATATAGGGTCACAGCAAATATGTGGAAGAAGGTGGTCAGGTCAGTGAAAAGCAAACTGAAACTGTCTATCCTACATGCAAAACTTACAATCCACACCAATTGTCACATTAAATCAGGGTAGTGGCAGTTATTATGTTGTGCAGAGAAAAGCACAAGAGTTTAGATTTGCTGCTGTTGTTGCAGAAACCAGGCCTTTCTGCTTCTATCTACAAAAATGACTTTAAATAATTTTCACCAGTTTTTACTTCATAATTATGCACTACTTTTCGTTTAGAGCAAAAAATTATCTTAGCAAAATATATCAGGGTTTGTGAAAAAAGGTCAAACGAGTATTACTAGTTCTGCAAGGTTTTGTATTACCTTGCAGAAGTTTTGTATTAGATAGTTCTGCAGAGTTACCTCTACAGAGGTAACTCTGTGGAGAAATTACAGCAGATTCAAAGACTTGCTCTTTCAAAAAAAAAATGTTTTATCTTTACAAATATAAAGATTGAAAAAGTATTGTAGGAAACAATTACAAAGATAAAAAAACAAGAAGAGCGCCACTCAATTATTGTGTCGCTACAAAGGAATGACCAGTAAGTCGTTTGGCCCTGAAGTGATTTGATCTTTTTTAGATCTATATTTTAATTGATCTTAATTTTAAAATAAATCAACATTGGGTTCTGCACAGACTGTATCTTATAGTTCAAAATGATTGCATATTTTACTGAAAATTACAGGAAATCAGCCACAGAAGTATACTTATAAACATTCATTTAAAAAGAGAAGAGGAAACAGAAGGTGAGAGATAAAGACATCATAAATAACACTACAACACCGCAGCTGTGATAGATGCATTTCTTTAGAAACGTAATTTTACCCGGCTGGTGTGAGGAACTGAAACCCCCCCCATGCAGTTGTACTGAACAAACATTTTCTTTTGTCTTGTAGGTGGAGGTCAAATCTGTCAGATATAAAACCCACTTGCAGTTCCCCTCAGATGTGAGAAGCAAATAGTTTGAACAAACAAAACGCAGACGGCAGCCATGGCCAAACTGATTTTACCTTTGGTTCTCTTAGTTGCGCTCCAAGGCTCTGGTAAGATGCTCAAAATATAAATGTGAAAGTAAAAGAAACAATTCTACTTTGTAAATGTAATAAATATTTTTCTGCAGATGTGACAGCAACTTATGACAGCAACCATCTGCAAAGTCTTCCTGGTGAAGTAAGTGAGCAATTTTTATACGAGCACATAAGCATGTTTTTTTTTCTTAAGTCTAAATTAAAAACAGAATTTAATTACGATGCGACTGCTTAGAATAAAAAACTTTTTTTTTTGCAAATAATAACTTGCTGAACCAAAATGAAAGAATAGTTTTGCATTTGTCAACTTTCTTTTTGCATGAAAAAGAAACTGGATTTATATCGCATTAAATCAAATGCGGTGATGCAAATGGCTTTTTTTTTTTATGAGTGAGCATGATAGATTTAAAATTCTGTTCTTCTACATGTGCTTTACGAACCATGTCAGACGCAAAAGATTTCAAAAAAATGTATTTTATGTCCAGAATGGGGACGTTTGCCAGGACTGCACCCAAATATTCGCACTCATTGTTGACATGCTGACCAACGCTGACCTGCAGGTGAGAACAATGGCAGCTATTGGAGCAAACACATACCTGAGTGTTCATGTTGGTTTTCTGATAATGCTATCATGTCTACATTCAGAGGCCAGGACTGAAAAACACAATGTCCTACAATCGCCTGCTAGAACACGCGGGTTGAACAGATGCTGTTGAATAAAATCCTATTTTAAACACTGGTTTTGTTATTAGGGGGAAACACATTTTTCACATTCCTTAATGAAAAACGTCTCTGATGAGTCGTGCATGAACTGAAACGCAAACGCTACGGAAATGTTCCTGCTTTCTCACATATAAAAGGTTACTTCCTCTTTTTATTTCTAGTAGAAGTTGAAAATAAGTTTCTCAAGAGATAATTTTCTCTCTCCTCATCTTGAACATCCCCTTTCTTGGATTTTGACCTTTTTCTGATCTGGCGTTAGTATTTTTCCTCAAAAAAACAAAATAAAAAAAAACCTCAGCTTGAGCTTTTACTATTCAACCAAAAAGTTTACTAGTTTGCTCTCTCTGTAATTTTTGCAGAATGTACTCTGACTCTTCTTCCTGGCGTCTGCCCTTGTTTGAAAATCCTTACAATAAATTTACAGTAGAAATTAATCACCATAACTTAACTCAAAACACAAAAAGCAAAATTACAGTCACCAAACCACTATAATTGTTTGGTGTTTTAATTAGGCAGTCACTATGATGATGTTTTTTTTTATTGGTCGTTAAAAACCAAACAATTATAGTTGAACTTTCTGTTCACCGTTGCTATCAGGGATGCTACCCTGTTTTAGTCATGAGGCTTGAAACATTTTACCTATCAAGGTATTGGACTGAACCATTTAAGTTGTGAAATATGTTAAATGTGCAAATCTAAAAGAAGAAAGAAAACAAATCTCAGACGCTCCATTATTTGATTGCTATCTTACATAAAGACATATTTATAGACGTAGTTGCACAAACCTTGTGTTTTACTTTAACCACACTGTTACTTTCACACATTCAAAACGTATACAATCTGTCTAATTTAGACTGATGACAATTGAATCTGAAATATATATAATTTCCATGTGTGGAACAGATCTTGCTGTAAACTGTGGCTGTAAACCAGGCACCACAATATTTAGCCAACTTGTGTAAGGATGGATATTCTAATTAACAAATGTGTTAGTTAACTAAATATATACTGTGGTATATTGTAGCTAAATATACCACACTATTTAGCCAACTTGTTTAGGAATGGCTACTTTAACTAGCCAGAAAAATGTCTAACCTAATTCTAACAAACTAGCTTTCAAACGTACATATACAATTTTTAAATGTTTTCATTTTCAACCAGTAATTTTCAACTATGTGATTTTTTTTTTTTGTAATTAAGCCAAGTATATTTTACAGAACCAAATGATATCTGAAACTTTGTATCGATCAACAAAGAAACCCCACATACTACAGTCCCATTAGTTCAATATTAAATTGGGCTTAATATTGATTTAAAACCAGAAATGAAGGATTAAAATGTACTCTTTTTTACTTTTAACCAAAACAAAACACGAGTTGTGTGTCTAAAAACAAATAACCATTTTATAAAGCATATCCTCTTTCAGTAACTGGTTTTTGACATTTTTTCCCTTAGCACTATTTGTTTAGTGGCAAGAAAAGTAGTGCATTTTTTTCTACAAATTTTCTTAAATAAAATTGCAACCATTTTATTGCAGAAAAAGATCATGGGAGGAATCGATGCTCTGTGCGCACATCTGCCCGGACCGGCTGCCAAACTCTGCAAAGACGAGGTGGACAAGATGCTCCCGCTGGCCATCACTTTTGTTACTGGCGTTGCAGTAAGTCGGAGGCCGGAATCAGTCGTGGGGTTTTCAAAAAAGAAAAAAGACCCACATATGATACATATCAAAAATAATCCATCTATCTCTGCAGAAACCATCAGAGGTCTGCAAGATGATCGGACTGTGTGGCTCCGAAGAAGAGCGTGAAAGGATGCTGAGCTACTTTGCCAACGAGGTTCTTCAGGCTGCTTTGAAAAGTGACCATGTCGGTACACACTTACTGTGAAATGAGGTTTGAACATTTCCTATCGCCAATACGTTTACCATCCAGGATTTTTCTGTTTGTTCATCAGGGGGAGCCAGCCACAACCTGCTCCTTCTGTATTTTCTTCTTCAAGACTTTGGAGGAGTTGCTGCCTAAGGAAAGGACTGAGGCGAGTCAGGAAAACTTCACACTTTAAATCGACGGAGGGAAGACACGTGGCGTCAATCCGAGTCACTTTTCTCATTTCCGACTGCAGGGTGCCGTGATCAAACTGCTGGAAGAGATCTGCCACATCTTGCCGTCGACTTATCGTGACCAGTGCGAGGTCATTATTAGCAAGTACAGCAAAACGGTGCTGGATGCAATCTTGGGCTACGCCACTCCGCAGGTCATCTGTAACCTCATCCACCTGTGCAGAGGCCAGGAAGTTGTTGTCGGTCAGTTGGCACTTTATTGTTTGTTTTTTTCCTCTTTAAACTTACAGGTCTCCGGTAGTCTACATTGTTGCAGGTTTAAATCACGACCCGGTTTTTATTTTATTTTATCTTTAAAGCACAGACTAAACACACATGTTCATTCTTGAAATTCTTAAAATGTTTTTAACCTATGAAAACTGGAAAAGCGTATCCATGAGCTCAGGTTTGGCCTACTGACAGAAATTTACTGATAAATTCTTTGAAATTGTAGCTAAAAGCTGCTTATTAAAACTACGTTCTGAATTTCAAGAACATTAATATAATGATCACGTATGAGACTAGAACTTTAAGGAAATATGAGTAGAAAATATAGTATCAAGAATTTCTAGATGCCTTAATTATATATATTTTTTTAAACAAATATGAAAACACATTTTAGGAAAATTATTTAGATAAACCGTGAACCCGACATACAAATCTAAGATAAAAATATGGCTAAATGCAAAAAACAAAATTAATAAATGCAGAATTTTTGGTCATTTGTGGTACAAAATAGTGATTAAATAAACATGGAAAGTTAAAAATAAAAGAACTCAACTTTTATAACCCTGATACTTTCCATTAATTAGAATAATCTGAACTGAAAAAATATTTCACGATACAAATCTGCACAGAGCATTGAATAGTTTTCCACACTCACAAATAACAAAACAAAGTTTTTCTTCCGACTCCACAGACCCGTGCACACTGGCAGCGTACAGATGCAAAGACGTCAGCAGCGCCCTGAAATGTGGAGTAAGTCGACAACCTAAATGAAGCCACCAGTTTAGCTTCCTGGTGTTAACATGCAATCTGTCCTCTGCATGCAGACTCTGTTCTACTGTCAGAAATTTGCCTGGAAGCCTCTGAGCTACAACACAATCTGAAACGTTAAGGTGAGTAAACACAGACAATAAAGCCAGAAAAAGAGGGAACAGAAATAAACCGTATGCACTCATTTTTCTTCCAACAGGGTGGAGAAGAAGAACCGGCGCCGTTCCTGTGAACACGACCTGCTCCAACCTAACTACCAATATTTTTCCCCTATATAATTTTGTATCTTACTGCATTTTATGATTTGTTTTGCTTTGTTGATTACACTGGCTGAGCTAAAAAAAAAAAAGAGAAAAAAAAAAGTGCACCAAGAATTATCAGGACTGAAGAAATGCTGCAAAGATATGAAAGCTTCACTGGATGGAGGTTGAATTCTTCATATCCCAGCTACTCCGTATACAAGATTAAACCTTCAGTCAGCTTTATCAAGCTTCAAGAGTTTATATCATGTTTTTTTTTATTGTTTTAGTTTGATTTGGCTAGAATAAAATGATCCCAATGGTATTTCAGTGCAAGTATTTTGTACACTCCACATTTTGTCCCCCTCTGCAGGCGGAAACCAAGATTCTGCAAACACCTGCAGCCCAAATATTCAGGCTTTTGTGCTACAATTTAAAGTAAATATGAAGTTAAGTATGATAAGTCACGTGTTCACAGAGAGCAGAAGTGACACTTTAACTTGGGATGGAAACTATGCATAAAGGAAGTGATCACTTCGACTAAATCTTCAAAATACCCAGTTCTGCTTTCATGTTCTCGCTGGTATTTTCGTGTACATTTGGTCACCAGTTGAAGCACTCATCAAACAAACAAGTTACACATGTGAGTTTTTATTCGAGGAAAATTCAGAAAGGAGAAGAAGAAAGAGACACGAAGGTAACAAATTGATTTTAGGTTCATTTGCAGCAAACGAGAAAAGGCACTTAATACACAAAACACTGAATTGAACAAAAAGAAGGGGAACGGCTTGTCAAACTCCCAGCTGCAGACGATGTAAACAGGCTGGTTTCTCTGTACAACACCAACCAATTATTTGTCCGAGTCGTGGATGAGTTTGAGAAAGCAAACATGTGAAATAAATAGTCGAGTAAAACCACCAGATTACTGGGCAGACAGTGAGCGCTCTAAAAATCTACGTGGCGTTACGATATCAAGATATATCAATTAAAATCCTTGTCTTGAAGTTTCTTCAGCTGCCCCTCCCAAACCTGCTGCTGCACGCCACCAGTAAGATGGCGGACAGAAGATTCCTCAACACACCAGCCGTCACTCTCAAGCTAAAGCTGGACTGGCTGAGGAACGCAGATAATGATTAGCATTGTCTCTTAAATACGTTTAAATTTTTTTTTTAAAGAGAAAAGTGGCAGAAAGGTATAAATTACCTCAAACTAAAGCAGGTGTTCAGGTTATATTTTGGTGTTTGGTTATTTTGGCAGCAGTTATAATCAGGGTTTCCCGTTTTAAAATATTTAACCACAGAACTGAGCTGAAGACACCAAAGGCAAATCTTAGCTTCTGTAATTTTTAGAGAAACGGCGCCACCTAGATGAGAGCTGTGGACTGACAGCACTAAGATTTTACAGTACATATCCTGGCGATTTATATTTCAAGGTTAAAAGTCACAGAGAAAAACAATTAGCCAGGCATTCAGCTGATATCTGGGTGAAGCAAGTGGACGAGGAGGGCGATCTGGAAAAATCCTGCAGAGGAGATTAGATTTTATTTAAATATAATTTAAAGCTGGAAGCTCAAACATTCAAAGCCAAAGCCTGTTCCACTTTTGGTACGCCCAAGCACCGACTGTCGAAAAGGAAGAGGAATACATTCAGTACACAAACTGGGTCTCACACTGCAACAAGCATCACACAAATTAATCTGAGCGTTGAGCCGATGGAGTGTTCAGGAAGGTGGTGATCTTTGTGGTTCATCTTAGTCGACATTTTGAACAGAGTTTGAAAAGTCCTAGGGAGATTTAAGGGTAGAAAATAAATATCTACATAATACAGAAACCACTGTGCAGCCCAACATAACTACAAAACCATTAGCAGCTTCTGACTTCTCTGTAAAACGTCAGAAAAAAAACAACGGCATGAAGAGGCTGCACACAATTTTATAAATAACATAATGGTCTGAATTTCATTTGTAACATGACCTTTTGCACATGAAAGAGCACGAACTGGCTCCTTTCTTCATCTGTACTGCAACAAGATGTAGGTTAAATGTTCCTTTGAAACCTGTCTCTAAAAAAAAAAAAAAATCTTAATTTTTAATACTAAATAAGTAAAAATTATAGTGCAGCAGGTGGAATAATTGTAACTTTGCCAACAGCTGGACACAAACTAATTGGATGGTGTTCTGATGTACGAGCAAAACAAAGCGAAGAAGAGGAGGAGAGGACGGTAAGAGGTTTATCTGCAGGGCGGTGTGTATGTGTGTGTGTGAGATGGGATCAGAGTGCCTCAGTATTTCAGCTTCTTGGGAATCTCCCAGGAGAACAAATCCCGACCAAAGTGACCGTAGGAAGCCGTGCGCTGGTAGATGGGCTTCTTCAGGTCGAGGTCCCTTAGAGAAACAAAAAATCATCATTCATTAGGAAAATACAGCAAAATACACGAATAAGTCTTTGTCTTTCATTTCTTTTAGTTATTGCTTCATTTCTATTTGTTAAACGCCAAAAATGATGAGCAAAAAAAAAAAAAAATCACATCAGAATATTGGAAGCGTCTCTTAGTTAGATATTTCTATTTACTATGACTTCTGGGAAAGCCTGGATGTTTGCATCTGATTGATAAATCCACTTTTGATTTAATTGGGAGGTCCAGCTGCGGATTTATTTTAAGGCAACACCTCAAACATACAGCCGGTCACTGAGCTGAACAACTGGTCGATTTCAATACTTCATTCTTTAGCGAACAGCCACAGCATTTAAACTCCTTTGAGGGAAGATGCAGTAAAATGCTCAGACATTCGGTTGCATAATTCGACATTAATTGGAGCCGTTAATTTCCTCGTCACTAGGAAACTCTTTGCAACCCAAGGCCAAAGCAGGATATTCAATTTAGTTTTTTTCCTTTCAATCCTGCATAATTTTAATTAAAATGTATACCAATTGCAGCTAAAATAGATAATCTTTTATCCTTTAGACCCCATCTTGACCTCTACAGCTTCCTGCTGTTTTACTCAACTATGTTGTAGAAACAAGAAACAGTTTCATAAAAAGTAATATTTATATTTAAAAGGCCAAAGCTTATGAATTTCTTTTAACCTTTAGCTAAATATTGAGTCATTTTGTTATCTTTATTTGCAGAATTGCACAAAAATGTCTTGCTTTGCTTTATAAAAAAAAAAAAAAAAATCACCTTAGTTTTGTTTTTTGGGAGATTATTAACAGTTTACCTCACTATGACCCCTGGGCGGAGGTCAAAGTTCTTTCTCACGATGTCCAGCAGCTCTCTCTCGCTCTTCTGCGAGGTCCCATAATGGAAGATGGAGACAGACAGAGGATGGGAAACTCCAATAGCATAGGAAACCTAAAACCGCAGACAGATTTGATCATTTCTGAAGGTATTTTAACGACGTTTCTGCTTCATTCGTTCATTTATCTCTCATTTCAACACCAGGCCAGGTGTGTTCTTACTTGGACCAAGACGCGTCTGCAAAGTCCAGCTTTAACCAGAGATTTGGCCACCCAGCGAGCGGCGTACGCCGCAGAGCGATCGACCTTTGTGTAGTCCTTTCCAGAAAACGCTCCGCCTCCATGGGCTCCCCACCCTCCATAGGTGTCCACTATGATCTTACGCCCAGTCAAACCAGCATCACTCTGCAGGAAAGATGGAGTACGTTTACAGAAAGCCATTATATTTTCACATTAAGCATAAATATGAAGATATGCATTTCAGATGCCTTAAACTGATTAGTAAAGTCTTCGCAAAGCCGTTCTCTCACCTGTGGGCCGCCAATGACAAAACGGCCGCTGGGCTGCAGGTGGTAGATGGTGTCGTCGTCGAGGTAACCAGACGGGACCACGGCTTTCACCACCCGTTCCTTCAGGCTGTGACGCATCTCCTCCAAACTCACACACTCGTCGTGCTGCACAGAGATCACGATGGTGTGGACACGCAGCGGCACCACGGCTCCTCGGTCCTGTCGGTACTGAACGGTCACCTGGACGGAGTAGAAGAAGAAGAACTCAGACGTAAAATCTAAACAGAACCTGGTGATGATTAAACTGTTTCTGCGGGTTATGGAGATATACAAGAATTTACATGTTCTAATTGGTTATATGGAACCTTATTCAGTTTTAGTGCATCAACAACTTTGATTCATACAACAGTCTTAATACTAAATAAATGCTTTTATTCATTTGCACTAGAAGAATCTTAAAAGTGATAACAGAGTGGAGACTGTAAATCATAAAATATTCATAGTAATGGACCCAAATTACAAAATTTTTATTCCCAATTGTTTAATATTTATTTGGTCTGTGTATACAAGTTATCAAACATATCGTTTCACCATAAATACACTGAATAAATTATTAACATTGATCCTTATTTACACAACCATGCGAGGTGTATTTGTACTTAAAGATCCCAAATAAAATCCTTTTAAAAAAAGACTTACATTTGGTTAAGAATTTTTTAAAGAACATTTTAGCTGACCTATCTGAAACATATATAAAATAAAAAAAAATAAAAAACTCAAGGTCAAGTATTAAATTATGAAAAAATATATATCTTTAAAATGTATAATTCTACTTGTACTTTATACATAGGAAGAGCCTGACAGGCAAAGTAACCACTAGATGGCAGTAATACTCGTTTTAAAATTAAAATATGTAAACGTAAAATTCTTCTCACCCAACATTATAAAGTTTGGATGACATCCATCTACATTTTTTAAATTAATTATCTAATTGACCTTTAAACTACAGCAAGTTTAATAACAATAATAATAATAAATGCTAACTTTATCCTCGTCTAACCTGAGTCTTGGAGTCGGGTCGGACCCACGGCAGCGTTCCATCCCGACGCAGCTCGGCCATCTTGGCGTTGAGCTTGTGAGCCAAGACGATGGTGAGCGGCATACACTCCTCCGTCTCGTCCGTGGCATAACCAAACATGAGGCCCTGTCAGAAATGCAGTCACAGGATGAACGAGGTCAAACAAAACGATTCGTTGAACTGCTGACCGAACACAAACCTGATCGCCGGCTCCAACGTCCTCCTCTTTACGGTCGAGATAAACGCCCTGAGCAATGTCAGGAGACTGCTGCTCCAAAGCCACCAGCACATTGCAGGTCTTATGGTCAAAACCTGTGAACAAAGGTCGTGACCTCAAAGGGAGAATCATTTCACCTGGCCACAGCGGCCTGCAAAGAACCACAATACTTTACCAGGTAATTAGCCAAACCTCCATTGTTAATTTAAAAAGTTGTCACATTTTTTATTACATTCTTTCCCAGTTTTACATTTCTGGATTTTTCGGCAACACATTTTAGGCATTAAAGTATAATTTTTACTCTGAACCTACTGCTAGTGATGTGGTATAGAGCCATTTTGCTGAAATAACATGTCTTACCTCACCTCTATTTCTACATCGTAAACTCTTAGTCGAATAAGATATGGAGAATCAGACTTCCTAAAAATAGCTTTTTCCTTTGTTTGGCACTTTAGACAAACACTTTAGTCAGTTCAACACGTCTAGAGTGAAAACAGGAAGAGAAAAAGGCTGTTTTCAATTCATTCAACTACAAAAATAATACTCAGAGCCCCTGTAGTCCTGACGTCCATTATTCTGTAGAGCGTCAGATGAAAAGTCAGATTGTCTCGCGCAATATTGCACAGGCTAAATTAATGTCATTTTCTGGGTGTTCACTGCAGAGCTGGTCAAAGACGGATCCATTTCCCCCTCGATGACCTCAAAGCAGCACAGTCCATGTCTGCTCTCACTCTGAAAGATCCCAGAGTCCAAAAGCGTCAGTGTGTAAAGCCCCACCTTCAGAATTCCAAAGTTTCTCTCCAGAAATCTGCCTCTAGATTTAGGGTATAACTAAGACACGCCTTGGGGAAACAAATCAGCTTCACCTTCTGACGACAAAATCTGTTCAATCCAGAAAACCATTGCTCATGAGAGCAGCTGCAGCCGCACAAAATCTCCTTACTGGGACGTAAGGACATTTTTGTGGTGATTAATGTTCATTAAATTCTAAAACAATTATTTCCTGATACTGTTGGTTTGATAATGTAACAGCTAAAAGTTTTGTTTTGCATAATTTTCCATTTGGACGAAAAAAAAAAAAAAAAAAAAAAGGTACAATTTTATTATTTTCCTCGTAAAACCACAAAGAAACTTGTACAGCATTGGTACGTTACACAATCAGCTTCTCATTTTAAATCAAAGAATAATCATGAATCAAAAATGCATTAAATTTATCACAACGTTTTGCACTAGACGGGTTCATTACCTAAAAGTTATCAATTTGTTTTCCTTTTTTTAGATTAGCTTTGAGCATATTTTCCCCATCTTCAACTTTAAGCAATTACTTTAAAATATATTTAATGAATAGGACCCAGTTCTAAAATGTATTAAGTAGGTTAATGTCCCTCTTAAATTAGAGTGCTGTGTAGTTAAGTGAAAACACTAAAGGAAGAGATCTGCAAGTTCGAGATTATTGGCTAGTTTGTTAAAAAAAATCCATATTTGCTTACCATCACCATGTTATCTCTTTTCCAACAAAAAAAAAAAAAGAAGTTTAATTATCAGCATTGAACTGGGTCTGAACCAGCTTTCTTTCTCCACAAGCGTACCTTTGGAGGAATCGTCATAGCCAATGTCCTTGATCGTCTCCCTGACGACCTTCTGATAGTCAACAGTGGCTCTGGAGGTGATCTCCCCCGCAAGCAGGATCATCCCCGTCTTAGCTACAGTCTCTGGGGACAAATGGAAAACATTTGGTGTGCTAGATCCAGATCTAATTCAGTGTGCAACAATATTTAAACACCAACGCTGCACTACTCGTGTTACACTTTAAACCATGTGACAATGAAACATTGTCAGTCCTATTCAGATGAAGCTGAGGAGAAGCTCACAACCACAAACAGAACAATATTCACTTTATTCGTCTGGTCCATTAAAGACCACCGCACTCGAACCTGAAAGCTTTTGCAGCTTTCATCATCTGCCTCCCTGGTGTATTCAGCTACAAAGCAAACAATCATTTCCGACCAGATAAACAAAGGGGACCTTTAAGCTTTAATTGAGTGTGGGTAGAATGAGTCAATATTTTTTTAAGATGAATATTATTTCTGCCAATTAATCCCATGAAAACATCTGAAGATTGTTCTCCGTTGATCTAAGAGTAAGTGTGAACACTGCATTTTTTTTCTTTTTGTTTGTTCGTTTTTTAAGAGGGCCAATTATTCAAAAGTCCCATTTCGTACATTTTTATATTTCCATTTGGGTCTGTGCTGCTTCTAAAAACAAACCAAGCACATTATATATATATATATATATATATATATATATATATATAAAAACTAAAAGAGCTGGTTTTTGGCAATAATTTAAAGTTTTTTTGGGTCTGGAAAAAGATGGGTTTCAATAACCTTCCGAATTTAATCTCACTAATCAGCAGACACTGCCCATCACCTAGCAACCCCAGCAGAGTTCTTGCACATTTGGTCAGCTGGATTTATGTGCTGTACAATGGCTGCTGGAATAAACAAGTGTTTTGTTGCCCAGAATGCATAAAGAAACCACTTTATGCATTTTTGTTAGTTGTGCAGGAGGCTCTACTTCTGCTTTTCAAAGATGTACAGTTGTACAACTGTGATTCTGTTTGCTTGCTTGGATATGAAGTGACAAGAGGCACTAAGACAGTTAAACAACAGTTCCATTCTGGATCTAATGTCACGTCTAGTTGGAATGTCTCTTCAGTTTGTTCCGTTGCCTCCCTTTGAAGACATTTAGAGCCGTTTCTGTCTGTTCGAGGGTCAGTTGTCTGTCTTGGTACTGTTGACTGTCCCAATCCCCCTGGACATTTTTGCATCTCTTTATAGTCAGCTGATTCATTCTCTAACATGTTAAAAGGCAGAACTGATAAGACTAAAATCTCATTATACAATGATTTTGCACAAAAAAATGAAATGAAAGAATTTCTTTTCATAGACATATTCTAACCTGTTCAAGGAAATACAATAGTTCACCCTTAAAGAGCAACCTTTGTGGTTACTCACCACATGCTACTTTGGCGTCAGGGTCTTGTCTCAGGTGAGCGTCCAACACCGCATCACTAATCTGGTCACAAATCTTATCTGTGGGGGAACAACGTAATAGGAAAAGCTTAAGAACATTTGCAGGAAATGGAAAGTCTCAGCTCAATGTTTTCTGTAATAACGCTTTAATTCGTTTTATTAGGTTGTGTTTTAACCTTTATTAAACTATTAATGAATCAAACCATTTTAATGTAGCAGATCTATTTACTTGCATATGAATCAGATTAATCTGATGTCAGCATTAACCTTTCTCCAGTAAACCTCAGCATCCATCTCAATAATAGCATGTGTTCTTACATGATGCAGCAGTCCCTTATCTGTGTGTTTACCTAAAAAAGCGTCAGCTGGTGGCAGTAGCTGTTATGCTGTGTACTTTCTGCTTTTAGGCAATATAATGCAGTTATCTATAATCTACTAGTTCTGTACGTCAAGAAAATGTGGTTATGTGACTCCAATAAATGTTATCTACCAGCAGAAAAGTCCCTTGGGGTAATTTTTATTTGATCTGTCATCTTTCATAAAAGTCAACTGGTCCAAACAAAGATCAGAACCACAAGAAATGGAAAGGTTTCATGCAAAACTCACAGAATATACAATTAAAAGTAGATTGTTCCGTGGTTATTCATCTGTAAAAGAATTAAAACTTCAGGCAGATATTTGAAACGGCAAAGCATGGATACAAAATGAACCTACAGATTAGCAAAGGGATGAGCTAATCCAGCCTGAACCATTTCATCTCTAGATCCATTCAGATCTGTGTGACACCAACCATTGTGTTGTGTGTGAAATTGTAAACATTTCACAGATTTATTTTTGGTGGCAAACTTAAGCTGAAAGAATCAAAATATGCCTGGATGTGTTGCAGGTAATTTTACCCAAAGTTCATCAATGTAGAGTCAAATAAAAAAAAATAATAATTCACCGATTTGGATTCTTTACACCCACAGATGGGCAGATAGTCTGTCAGGTACTTAGATGTAGAGGTAAGCCCATTATCCTTAGCAGTAGAGCTGGTGTGTTTTAAAAGAGAGAGGCAGCAAGTCCACAACTTGCATTCACAAAATGCATGTTCAAAACCATATCTTTATTAATATCATCGTGTTGCCTTTTTCTATAAACGTTCTATGAAAGGTGCATGTTGTAAAACACAGCAGCCTCTGTCAAATACTACATTCTAGTCTAAATATTGAACTTAGATTTTTTTTTTGCTCTGTTACACAAAGAAATTAATAGTTCTAAGAAACATTTGAGCAAGACGTAGAGTGTGAACCAGTTTTATTCAAACATATTTGCTCTTTTAAAATTGATTGTATTAGTCATGAAGTTTTTACTTATTTTAATTTGTTCTTTAAGTTTGTAGTTAAACAGATACTAGCTTTGAAACTAGGCCGATTTGAAGCCGAATGGTGACATTTATCAAAACCAACACAGAAAATATTTTTTTTTACATTTAGTTATTCCCCCCATTTCACCTAACTCTAAGTCAAGGTACTCGGTCCATGTTTTATAGATGTTGAACTATACATCTATAGTATAGTGTGAAACATTTCGAAGTCATGAAACAACTCAGTCTGCCAAAAACAGACTGAAGAGAACATGTGATTGACAGGCACCACAAGTCCTGACACATGTTAGCTTCAGCACCTAGCCACAGTGCTGCTACAGCACAAACTGGAGCCTCCCATCGGTCTAAAAATACAGCTTCCCAGCATAAAACTGTTACAAATCTTTCTTAAAGTACACTGTGTGAAACTCGCTCCTGCAAAAGCACAATGAGAGTTGCCTAATAGTTTAGCTTTTAGCTGGATGTAACAATGTAGCGGCTCAAAGCCAGCTTTATCCAATTTTCTGCTCAAACACATTATTAATCACATTTTTTGTTTAACCCGTTCATTTTTGCTTAAACTTTATTACCAATTCAGATTTTTAAGACATTTTATTTCACATAAAACAACTAGCATATCGAGCTTGACAATAATCCGGGGCAGACAAACTCACAACAATCAGCCACATGACCTTGTTTGAGAGGCTAACAGGATGCTAGGCTAATTATTTGGGTCAGTAAAATGGACGGCGCTTTGCACAAAAATACTAAAACTTACCAGGGTGACCTTCTCCGACTGACTCGGAGGTGAAGAGGAAGCAGTCTTCATCATGAGGCGAGTCGCTGTAGAAACCGTTCAGGTGGCCGTTCATTTTGTTTAAGCTAACGCAGGCTAGCAGCAGAGTCCTGTTTGCAGAGCCGGGGGTGGAGGGGAGACTGTAACACCAAAAGCAGCCTTCACCACCTGGGATTATTACCGACACACAACCACGGCAGCAGCCAGCTGAGTGGACGATAATGGAGCAGGGAGCCGTATTTATTGGACTCCCACAGTCCACTGCTTACAGCCAACTGATGCAGAGCCCCGGCTGGACCATGTGGTGCTGAGGGGCGTGTTCCGACTCCAGCAAAACAAATATATCCATGAGGAGAGAAGGCACTGCATGCAGAGTTACTGGTTCTGATTAACTTAGAACTTTCACGTTTTTATAGAAGAGGATAATATTAATTGTAAAGAAGATTAGAAAGTAAAGGTGGTACAGTGAACACGTTTTAAATAGATGTTTATATGTCAAAAAGTTGTGGACATCTTTCATTTTTTTCAGAATGCTGCTGCTTAGGCAAGCATCACCGTGCAAAAAACACACATGGTTATTGTACTATCAGGAGAGCGAATCAAATCATTTTGATTAGTTGTTGTTTATTTGTTCACATTTTATTTGCACAATCACACAACATTCTGTCCTGGATGGAAAACATTGGGTGTCAGAAACCAGCTCTGAGGAGCAGGGGCTGTGTTCACAAAGCTGCTAAGAACAATAAGAGCATTGGTTTAGGATTACAATTTAAGACTGAGGTGACACAATGCTCTGTGTGTTGATTGCACACTGAAACTAAACGTTTGCACAGATCAAGTCGCACAGAGCTAAAATCATCATGTTTTGCACACTTGAATGAATAAGTTAAGCTTACGCTACTCTGACTCACACAGACACGTCCTGTCTTAGATGTGAACTATAATACCATCAATTCTGGTTCAGAGTCCTTATTTTGATACCAAGCATGGATCCATATTGCTTTCAGTGATAGCTGGTCATTTCTGTTGCAGGTTTTTAGCCAGACTTTGGTTTTACATTCATCACTTCTGCGTTCTTGAGAACATTTAGAGAGTTTGCTCACATTCTTCACTCAAAGATATACATACATACAGCACAGAGTCGTATGAGATGATAATAGGTTCTCTAACGGGAAACCGCGACGCTGCAACGTGGAATGTTTGCAAACTACATGAGAGTCGATAAAGGTGCAGCTTCTCTCAGCTCCCATCAGGTCAGATCATGATAGTGTGGATGTCATTTTTCTTCCTATTTTACCTCTTTATAGTCTTTCGTTTGTCTGTTTCGACTTGCTTCCCAATCTGTTTGACCCCAGTGGGGCTGACCTGAGCTGGACTGTGTTCACCTAAGATGGCTACAATCAGGGCCTCCGGCGCTGTCACCCCGCTGCCTGGAGACACAGGACTGCGAGGGCTAAGGGGGCTGATGGTGGGGGACGGCACAGTGTCTGGGGAGACCAAGCGCTCCTTCTTAGCGGCAGAGCACGGCGAGCGGCTTCGTGATTGGCTCTCCTTGGAGCGAGGACACAGGCTGAGGCCCTGCAAGGCCGGGAGGGGGTTGGAGGACATCGCGGGGACGACTGGGCTGCGACTGCGGCGATGACGGTGATGCCTTTTGCCAGTTTTTGGGCTTGGACTGCGGGAGTTTGGAACCAGCAGAACCATGGTGCTGTCATCTTCAGAGCTGACATTGGAGCTGTCCGAGCGGCACACAGTGGGGCTGAGGACAGGCATCCTGATCTGTGGAGGGCCGAGGATTGAGGAGAAGGTAATTGTTAAAGGAAGTAAAGGTTTTAATCTCTTTGAATTTCTTCACAATTTGTTTTAGCCACAAACTTCAGTCTATTTTATGGGAACTTGTGTCAAAAAGTAGTTCTTAATTGTGAAGTGTAAAGGAAATTACACAGTCTTTTCAACATTTTTTTTTTTTACAAATAAAGGAGATATAGTATGCATGTATGTTGGGCACTATTACCTGCAATTACAGTTTCGGGTCTCTACAAGCTTTACTCATCTCCAGACTAAAAAAAATCTGTCAGTTCTTCTTTGTAAAATAGCTTAAGCTTTGTCAGTTTGGATGGAAAGTGCCTGTAAATGCCATTTTTTAAAGCCACTATTTGATTTATATCTAGACTTTGACTGAGATATTTTAACAAGAATAAGGTTTGATCAGAAGAAGAGCTGCAAAATATATTGAATGAAATCATCAGTATGTGCAACATCATAAGTGCAAAAGACTGCTTGGATGCAGTTTCTGGTTGTAACATTTCAGGGTCTGTCTGCCAATGATCTTTGTGGCCATTTGGACTGACTTTCATTTTCATTTATAGTAGATGTTAATGACTGAGATGCTAAGGAAAGACCATTGTGTTGATGGAAACGAAAAAAACAATTCTTAAAAACTCTGATCTGGTAAACAAGGCGAATAAATAAAACTATTTCAGTTATATTGGTTTTATGGTAATTTTGTCATTAAAATATTGTATCATATAGATGTAAAAAGTTGAATTGTTAAAACTTTGCTACCTGAACTGGCGAAGACAAACTGACGATGCTGTTCATGATATTACTGAAGTAACCCAGGACGTATTCACAGTCGTCTCTCGGCAGATCCTCTTCTGAGAACATCACCTATAAAAATGACCCCAGTCAGCTCTGAGTCAAATGTAACTTTAAAAGGAAGTCGTCTTCAGGAGCTGCAGTCCTCAACAAACCTGTGTGGCATGCTCTCCTTTGGCCCAGACGTACGCCTGATAATCCTTGTGATGCCTGAATCTCGCCTGTTCGGTGAGAAATGTGTTGGCAAAGCTTGGAAGACAAGTGTCAGTGTTTTGATATGAGAGTTTCTCTATGACCTACTTTGTATATTGCCACCCAGTCCCATGAACTGCGCTGATATGTTGAAGCAACAGTGAATCTGACTGTGGCGTCTGATGCTTTGCACCACTCCTTATTTACCTGCAGCTCCACCAGAGGTAGATCCACCCTGAATGGGAACTATAGTACGAAGGTTAAAATACACGAACTATAATCGCGAAAATGTGCTGTACTAAAAAGAGACGTGGCCTCACCTGCAGGGAGAACAGTGAGGAAACAGGCTTGTGGTCACTGATGGTGAAGCCCATGTGACTCTGATACTTATGCTGTATCACTTTAGTTGCTCCTCCCAACCAGGAAGTCAGACCCCGCTGCAAAGATGCATTGTGGGTAGGAACGGGGGAACCGGTGCGACGAAGGCGCCACAGGATGCGATCTGTCCAGGCGGGTTTTCTCTTCTTAGCACTGACGTATTTAAATACAAGGGCAGACATTATATTTTACAGAGAACAAAATGAATATGGGACTTAAATCAAGATCAGTCTTTACTTTTCCACTTTGAAACCCTAAATAATCTTAAAAAGTTATTTTCTGAATTTACATGTATGGATGGAAAAATCAAAACTCTGTTTTTAGGCAAATAAGGGATTGCTTTCTTGACAAAATATGTGATGTAAATATGAACTCTCTAGTAAAATATTGACTGATTATGTGTAGAAAAGACTTGCACAATCACTAAATGACTAAACATTGACAGAATATATGTCAGCAATATAAAGATCAAAGACCAATACTGACCAGTATTACCAGAGTAATGCTGGTCAGAATTGGAGCAGGAATTGCAACATCTACCTGAATCCTGCCAAAGTCTTAGTGTTGAGAATTACAGTTTTTGTCAAAAGTCAAGTCTTTCCTTCTTGTGATGAGTTACAGGCAGACTGGATATTGTTCTTTTAAATTCCTATGTAGGTTGCTGGTTTGCTAAGTCTTCAAGCTACTGCTCTAAGACATTTTTTTTAATTTATTCCTTCTCACTGGATACATTTGCCTACATATTTTCACATCGTAGACTCAAAATCAACCTCATTAATAGATTTTTCTGAAATCTCTTAATGAGATTTAAAAAAAAATCTTATTAAGGGTTTATTTTGGATAAATAAACTCTGTATGAGCAGACCTGGTGTCGTATGTGTGGGTTCCCACATCAAACTTGTATGTAGGTGGAAACTTGAGCGGTCCCTCCATGAAGCCCTCCAGGATGGACTCTGTGTTTTTAGCCATGTTGAGCTGGACAAAAAACAGAAAAAGAGAATGGCAGACCTTCTATTTCCTTTAATTAGAGCCATAGCTCCCTCTGCTGGCTGCAGTCAACAGACAACCCATCCAGAAGAATCCATGCTTCTGTTTTTGAATTATGAAGTTTCTTCACCTGATCCCGTTCCCATAGAAGAGGCAGCTTGCTGCTTTCAATGGCACATTTCACCACATGGATGTCGTAGTCTTCAATACGGAAATTTAGGTCCCCAAACCAAAACACAACACTGCAAACACAAAGAATAGTCTTGAAATACTTTTGCATCACAGATAATGGTGCTGTATTATTACGTAATATATAATTTTTTTATTAAAGTATGTCTTTGTTAAACTTATATCTCAGAAAGCAAGTTGATTTTTGCTTTTCTAATTCTTATTTGTTTTACTTTGCCTTTATTTTACCAAAAAAAGTCCATTAAATTAAGGTCTTTTCACAGTGTACTGCAAATACATTTTATGCAAATCATTGCATAAAATTCATACATCTTAAAAGTTATACAAGAACAAAATCAGATAAAAACTCCTAAGAGCATACAATTAACAGATCATAAAATAATTTAAAAGTGGTTTAAGAAAAGCAATTAAACTCTTCAGTTGAACAGTCACTAAGTGCATTTTCTTAACCCAAATAAAAACATTAATGTCTATAGACATAATCTAAGATTGTGGCCAATCGGCGATTTATCAACTACTGATGGTTTAACTGCAGATGAGGAAAATGTAAGTTTCCTGAGTGGTAATAAGTGGCTTGCTAAATGTATGAATAGCCAGACAGGGTAGTGAATTATTTTTTATTATTCATTACGCATGATTCCATTATGCCACTCTGGACATTTATTCCTTTGAGTTTAATTATTCTGAAGTCTAAATCTCCCCTGAGTTGTTTGTTATGTGTGTAGCTTCAGCATGTGGGAGAGTTGGCTGCAAAATAACCGCGTGTAGGTGAGAGGAAAACAAAACTGACAAAACAATGATTCACAGCACCTTCACTTTGTAGAAACATTAAAGTCACTCCAAACTCCTTGTAAAAGAGGCGCTGTAAGTGGTTTTAAATGCTTTTAATGGGGGTAGACTTTTGTTTTCACTGTTGTTTTTTTGATAATACTAAACAAAAATAAAGTAATGAGAAATGCTTAGTACCCTGCTTCACTAATACCAGATTTGTAATTGATCTTTTTTTAATAATATCAAACTATTAAATGTACCGTTTAAGTATTATTAGTAATTCCTGTTTTTTGACAAATTTTTTAGCTAATCTATTTTACTCAGGTATGAGCAGCTCTGATTCTCTTTTTTTAGCCAACAATTGAAATTAGTTTTGTCTTGGAAATGTTTCTACTGGACATGATTTTTTTTTCATCCACACAATAATTGGATTGGCATTTATCCTTCCACTGACCTGATCTTTAATCCTTCAATCCTCAATCATCCAGCTCAAAGTCAGGTTTTTGATACCTTGTTTGGACACCTACTTATTATTACATACAATTTGCATCAGACAAAAACTGAATCTTTTTTTTTTTTACGTTAAAACTTTTCTCCAAATGGAGTGTGGGTTGTTCTTGAAAGTTCTCGCCAGGAAACTAAGTAGATTAAATGAACACTAACAATTTAGCCATTGATGAAAAGTTAAATATATAGTTAATGATTGAATCTGTATGCTGTGTAATTATTCCACCTGAATAAGCATGACTTATAGTTAAAACTACGCACTCATGGTCCAGGACGCCCGTGGCAGTCCCGCCTTCGAACTGCTGCTGCTGAAGGATGCTTTCAAAGTCTTCCATCCTCTGCTCCAAGTTCCTCATGTGAGCCGGCAGGTGACAGTTCAGAAAACACACCGGGTGGCCGAACACCGTCATTCTTGCACTCACGCCACCTTTATTCCCCTTTAAAACAACAAGAGAGTGTGTTTTAATAGAGACCTAAAGGACAACCAGAGCACATCAACCAGATCTGTGCTGGGGGATAAAGTGTTTCTATTTTTATTTATTTTTTTGTTTTTTGTTTGACATCAAACCACAGCATCACAGAGCCAGACAGCCTGCTGCTGCACTGACCTCAAAGAGAAGGTGACTGCACCAGCAGCAGCAGCAGCAGCAGCAGCCAGCGGGGGATGCTGACATCAACATGCACGGGAAGGTCACACACTGACATATTCACCCGCACGTGCATGCAGCTGCCGGCAGGACGGAGAACAGGCCCGACTTCTGTGTGCAGCCTAACCCCAAACCGATTTTGTGCATGGTCGCGGGGACACGTCGGCGTTCATACCCAGTATCCTCCGAGTCCCGTCCGTGTACTCTGGGTCTGCACGCCTCTGAGGAACGGAAAATGGCAGATTTTGGAAAAAACGAGCAGAAGCACTCCTTGCATTCGCTGTGACGCCACCTGGACAGATGAGGAAGGTGACAAAACACTCCATCACATTTTGTACAATCAGACAAAGAAGAATGTGGAGAGTGACGGATGCGCCTACTAAAACATATCCGAAGGGACTGAGCGTGTCCATACAAAGCTCACTCCACTGGTCTGAAAAAAGAACATCTTTCAGCCTCTTGTTTATCATTGAGTTAACCTCCTGGAGTCTGGATGGTGACAGAAGCAAGAAAATGTTTAAAACAACCAAAAACTGAACTTTAATTTGGAAAAAAAAAAAAAAAAGGACAGCGACTGTAGGGGGAGAGAACCACAGATGACTGAGTGGGCATCTACTGCTGTCGCGCTGGCACTGCTGAGTCGTCCACAAATACTCGCTTACCCGATGATAAACATGTCAATGCTCCCATCTGATACATTTGGTCCGAACAGAGACGTGATGTCATCTGGTGGGACGGCTGATCCCACGTTCCATGTGACGATGTACACCCTGACAAACGGATAGGAGCAAAGGGAACGCCGCATTAGACTCAAACACTTTTGTGTAGGTGAAAATGGGATATGAGCTGCAATGTAATCCTCAGAGGAAAAGCTTCCACGGGGGCTGATGCATAAGGTAAAAAAAAAAAAACACAATTAAGCACCTCAGCAAACATCATTGATGACTAAGTGCTAAGCACGTCTGTGTGTGTATGAGTATCCACATGGCTGAGTACTACCAGAGTCAGAAAAAAATGGATTGAGCTGAATATTTTATAAAATTGAACAGACGGGTGGCTGAATAAGCTCACACTTAAATGTCAACTTCAGCACTCATAATTCCCTTGGCTTTCTCGAACGGTAATTTAACTGTTCTGTTGTTAAAAGAGTGCAGCAACAATGAAAATTACCACTGGCAAACAAAAATACAGAGATAAATTTAATTAGCTTGAAAACTAAAAAAAAAAATGTCATGTTGAAAACCACAAACTTAAATTGAAGGTTTTGGGGATTTTATGTGACAGACCAAGACAAAGTAACACACAAATGTGAAGTGGAAGGGAAAAAATATAGTTCTTCTTTCTTTAATTTGTAGCAAAAAAAAAAGAATCTGAATGGTGTGGCATGCATTTTTATTCACCCCCTTTTTACGATGATAACCCTAAATAAAATCCAGCGCAAGTTGAAAAATGCATAATTATCAAACGGACTCCACGTTTCTGTAATGTGATCTCATTGTGAATTCATCTGTTCTGTGAAGGCAGAGCAGCACAGCAGGCAGGTCAGAAATCAAGACACTGAGAATTTGAAGCAGGTTTAGGTTATGAAACAACCTCCCACGTTTCAACCAACACACAGAGCCTTGTTCAGCCTAACTGGAAAAAAATACAATATATATATATATATATATATATTATATAAAGAAGAAGTCCTTTCTGTGACTCAATATTTCAAAATACTCTCTATGCCATTTAAGTAATTAAAACCCCTGATTTAAACTAATACGGCCAGGCAAGGTGAGAATACTTTTGCCAGGCTAAAGTAATCAATTTGCATTCAAGTTTAAATACAGTTACAATCCAACTGATTCAGGTTTTATACTCTTAATAGATGTTTGAAATATATATAAAAAACTACTTTATACAAATACAACAAATTTATTTAGTTTGTTATGCTTATTTTAGCACAACTAGGAGAAATTATATATACAATGTATGTAATTGTAAGCACATAATTTTATATTTTTTAACAAATAAATTGGTTATCCTTATTTTGAAAAATAATATAGATATTTTTATGGTATTGAATGGACTGTTCACAATTGAAGAAGTTTCGAATTTCCCACGTAAAGAAATCCTGCAGGTGTAAAATGTGTGTTTGTCTCAGCATTTGGACCACTCTGTCTAAAGACCGACAACATTTACTGCTGGTGTAAACGAGCTGCTGTGAGTTTGAACAGCTTATTCAAGCCGTCTTTGTTTATGAGCAAGGACTTCAGCTAAAGTGCCTGTGGGAAATCAGCCAAGCGGCTGTGACTGTGTCGGGTCCCTACGGCTCTTAGAGACATTTGCTGCTTTGATTCATGTGACACAGAGGACCACGCGTCAGTTTTCCTTCCAGACGAGCACCTGCTGCAAGGATCAGGAGAAAAACAATGGAAATGACTCAGCATGAGTGTTGCTGGTCTTACCTGAAGTCATTGTTCTCTCCTGCTGGCCCCTCAGACTGAGTCTGGCTCTGAGCCGCGCTCCCAGGCGAGGCGGTCTTCTGGGGCTGAGACTTCAGACTGGGTTTGTGACTCAAGCTTGGGGTCAGGTTGGGGCTAAGAGTTGGTTTAAGGTAAGGCTGCGGGCTCTGGGGGTTGATCAGAAGGAACGAGGGCTCTGACGAGGAATGCGGCAAGGCGTTACCGCTGTGAGGAGCCGGAATGCAAACAGGGATCAAATCTATTTCCTTAGACGATTCCAGTGGGACTTTGGCTGGCTTCGAGGCTGTTCTAGTTCCAAGAGCAGTCGGTCTGGGCCGACTTATGCTTGACAGTGGAGGAGTGAGTCGATCCTCCCCGGACTGCAGCCGGCCTGTCCCTTTGGTAGATGCCTGTGTGAGGTCCGGTCCTGACTGAGTCTTGAGCCTCTCCGATGGATTAAGTAGACGTGGCTCCGGGACGGCGGGTTGTGGAGGTAAAGCTGGACTCGCTCTGATCACTGCGCAGGGTCCAGGCAGCGTGCTGGGACCACAAGGGTCTGAGCCCAGCTGCTTCTTCGGAAGGCGATCCATCAGCCTGCAACAGGATGCAGAGAGCAGTTCTCAAAAAGAAAAGCCGTGCAACATTCAAAATGCATCGAAAAGAATGTTAGTTTTTAAAGTCCTCACTGTTAGAAAATTGTTGTACAGTATCAGGATCAATTTTTAAATTAAGTTGTCAAACTCAAGGTCCGGGGGCCAAATCATAAAATCGCTTTTTATGTGGCTCTCTATTGTCTAAAGCAGTGGTCCCCAAACTACGGCCCGCGGGCCGGATCCGGCCCGCCTCCACATTTGGTCCGGCCTCCTGAACAATACCAGAGAGCATTTTGATTTTTTTTCATATACCGTATTTTCTGGACTTTTTTCCTAAGCTTTGAACCATGCGGCTTATATGAAGATTTTTCTTCAACCACTCTTTAGCAGGAAGTGAATCATTGGAAGTCAAAATTGGAAATAAAAGAAGAACGCGCCCATTAAAACGGAATTAGGTTTTAATAAGGAATTGAAATTTGAGACTGTTGTTGATCAGTTAAATAGCATTGAGGGAAAAAGAAGATTTTTTTGTTTTTTGAAATAATACTGGGATCATTATGAGAATTTGAGGTATAGATATTAGGATCCAATAGAAGAAGAAGAAGAAAGCGCTCATGTTCATTTAGCACATGCTAGTAGCAACACAAAGGATCAGGGCTTTTACTGTTACAGTTACCGTTCGGAAACTACCGTAATCAGTTCAGTTAAATATAAACTTGGCAACTTTTTCTTTTTCAACCATAATAAATGTGATATTCAATTGACCTGTTATGACTCATATTTTGGGTGTCCGCCCCCCTCTGTTGCTGCTGCATCGTTGTGGAAAACCTGGAGCGGCAGAGATATCTGAGGCTTACAGCCCGTCTTTCTGTATACTGTATGTGTATGTTTACTGTTTTTTTTTTTTTTAATCTTTGGGGGTGCAGTTTATTGTCTGGAAAATACAGTATTTGTTTAATAAATAGTGTTATTTCCTGGATTTTTTTCTGAGAAGAACCCAGAGAGGGTTATTTGATTGTGCTTTCTGGAAAACAACAAATTTTTACATTTAGGCACTCCTGTAATCGTCACACTTTTTCTGTTACAAACTGACTCCGGCCCCCCACCAGAGAAGGGAAAAGTTTTGTGGTCCTCACAGGAAAATGTTTGGGGACCCCTGGTCTAAAGGCACACATTTATAAAGCCTTTAGGGTAACAGTTATGTGTGTAAATAATAATTTATCAATCAAATCAAAGCAGCCTCCATCTGTAAGTTACCAAATTACATCAATATGGAAAAATGTTCAATATGATTTAACTTCAAGAGTTACTCACTGAGACTATTCATTCATGTTTGAATGGTTTCTTAAGTGCAACCAGCCCAATGAAGAACTTCATAATTCTGACATGGTCCGAAATGAAAATGAGTTTGACACCCCTGGACCAGAAGTAGTGCATGATCACAAAGTGGAAGAGGAAATTAAATGATGCATTATTTTAAAAATTATTTTTACAAACACAAATCCAAAGTGGTGTGCTGTGCAGACATGCTCACCGACTTTTGGGTTATTACTTTAAAGAACTGGAATATACTGCAATTAAACCTGCAAAATTAAACCAGCAGGATGGATGACGTTTGTTCATGTTTTAACAAACCTCTGAGGAAATCGCAGAGCAGTTGGGTTTATTCTGTAATGGATTACTGACCATATCACTGCATAACTGGGCTGTAGCTAACTTTTTTTCTTTTTTTGTCTTACCTTTTTAACTGCAGTTAAATTTCCTGGTGATGCTCATTAACCATTGACCCCTTCCCAGATGGAGTGTATTATGTTTGCATAAGTGAAAGTTGCATTACAGTGCTGCTTATAATAGTCCACTTCAAAGCATGTCAGACAGGCTGCTGCAGGTCACAAGGAAGATAGATTACATTAAAGGAGGGCAGCAGACCTACCTCCATTTTACTGTCTGTGAGCCCAACACAGAAATCATACACCTCTCCTTCAATTATTCAACATATGCAAACGTGTCTCTCCGTCAAACAGAGAAACTCAGCTCCTAACATTGCAGAACGAGTTAATAGTGACCAGACACGTTTGGATTCACTTTCAAAGTCAAAACTTTCACAGCCAGCATGAAGTCGGCCTTATTTAATATTCCAACCCCGTGAGTCTGCAAGTCTGTACAGCAGGTTTATGTTACAAGACGACGGAAACGTGAGACAACATAAACTGGAACAGTGAGCAGTGGGCATAAAATCAAATCTTACCTTTTGTGCGTATTTTTAAGTCCAAGGTGAACCACAAGGGTGATATCACGAAGGAACTGAAAAGAACATGAATCTCGGTTTTCTCCCCTAGCACACACCGACCAAAGACACCAGACTGTCACCAACAAGCCGGGATCGATTAACGGACCGGACGCAGCCCGCAGCAGGTCGAACCTGTCGGTTCCGTTGACAGCCGACGTCTCGTCACGGCGCAGTCAGGACAGAGAGCCGTCACGCGTCGTGCGCCCGAACCCTTTGCATGTTGATAATTTGTGCTACATTAATAAAACAGATCACAAAAAAACAAAACGCTGAATCCACACTGCATCACCTTGATCCTGCACGCTGTCTGAGTTGGTCGCAGCATCACGGCTGTACCTCCACCTCACCGACCCGGCTGCACCTCTCCATCCTCCCTCCCTCCCTCCCTCCCTCCACGGCTGCTGGGGGCGGGCAGAACAGGGTAGAGAAATTTAAAGCTGCCAAAGTACAGCCGGACAGAAATAACAGTGCATCTGTCCTGCGGGTGACGAATTAATCCGATAACTGTGCGTCACTGAAAGGCAGCATCGATCAACATCATCAATAAACTATGATTACTTGCTTCGGATATAGTAGTGGTACGAACCTTCTGAGCTCCTATATTTAAACGAGCACTTTTGATCATAACAATCTGCAACATTAAAACAAAATGTGCTTTATTCCCGTATGTTGGTTGGCAACATATTGATCATCGTTCTGCTCAAATCACAAGGGCAACTTATGTTGTTGGGGGTTGTTGTTCTGATGCCCCAAATGGCAATTTAATACTTCAGCGCTGACAATCTATAAAACTGTGCAAACATTCCTCAAGTTTAATTCAAACTGTTTAAGATGTAAATAAAGAACAAAGGGAGTGGAGACAAAAATTGCATTTATATAAGTTAATGATCAATATTATGTAGAAATATCTCTGGACATGCATGAAATGCATTGATAAATTGGAGTGGAATCAGGATTTCTGTTATTAGTAGCTTTATAATGAGCATGTAATGATTCCAGTTTTCTATTTTTTTATATTCTAGAATACTTTGGTTATATTACATTTCACCCGCAATTAAATGCACAAAATATTTTAATGAATCAAAGTGTCTGACTTTTATGGAAAATAGATCTGTAAATAATTCTCCAAATTATTCTCCAAAAAAAAAAAAAAAAAAAAAAAAAGGGAGGAGGGGAAAAGGCTTTAATTTTAATCTATTAAATGCCTCACTTCATCAAAACTTGCACCAAAACAACTTAATTTTTTATTTTTTTTGCATCAACCCAATTTATGCTTATTGTACAGCCACAATTTAAATGCTCTGAGGAATCAAAGATGAACTGGAGAAATCTAGGGTGTTAAAACAAGGTTTTAATGTCAGAGACACATTTTAACTGTCTGGCTAAGCATATTTTAAAATGCTTCATGTTTACTGTCTAAAACCGAGGACAATAGATTTAATAATTAATTTAATTAATTATGTATACAATTTTATTATTATTATTATTTTTTTTATTATTATTTATTTATTTTTTTTTTTATTATTATTATTATTATTTAACAGTGTGTTTTATTTTAAAACCTTGAGTCATTTTCAATAGTGGTAAAGCAGTTAAAAATTTTTTTAAAAATTCAAGATAGTTTTACAGAAAACATAACTCATATTCATCTGTAAGCATATATGCACATAAAAAAACTGAGCCGTATGAATTACACTTTTTACTCCACAGCATTGGGACAATGCAGTCTATAGATTCCATGCCAAAGGTTATGGGAAAAATATAATTTTTCTTCATTGTTTTTGCAGGAAAAAAAAAAGCAAGTTGCATAATGAAATAAGTATATATTTAACTGACGCACAGACTGCAGCGAGTCCTGGACAACATCATCATCATCATCATCATCATCATCATCATCATCATCATCATCATCATCATCATCATCATCATCATCATCATCATCATCATCATCATCATCATCATCATCACGAAGGTCATGCTCAGACTCACAGTGGGATTAATGCAGATGTGTAATCTCAGAGGAATGAACTGACCCTAAGCACCAGCTGTTCTCTTAAATCACACAGACAGCAACAATTTCCTGCAAACTAATACCAACCATTTGTCACCGCTCGTTCACAGTGAAATGGCTCCGATCGAATGGTAAATATTTATCCGGACACGATCACAAAGTCGTCCTTTTGACCTCAGTTTTCTCTCGGTGTGTTTATCTGGAAAGATCACGGTGACTCGTGGGCTCTCGGAGGCTTATGGGCGCTTCTTGGTTTTGACGAGCCCCTTCTCCACCAGGCAGCGGTAAAACTCCTGGATGTACGTGTACACACACTTCCAGTCGGGCTCCTTCATCCGCACCAAGTCCTCAGCATCCAGCAGAGGAGGGCAGCCTGCCAGCCTCCTGAGGACAGGACGTCAGCACAGATAACTCAGACAATGCGCTCCCAGAAGACTACATTTATTCTCGTTTCACTCTAAGAGATGAGAGCTCACTCTGCAGTGCTGAAAGCCAGCTGGAAGTTGTCCCTGGGCTTGTAGGGGTTCAGGGTGGAGTATTCGAACGCGTCGGGGTAAAATCGGTGCACCAAGGCGCAGAAGGCGATGCCGTCTTTCCAACTGGAGGAGAAGTTCTGGATGTCTACCCCCTGTTTGAGCCGCACGCAAGAGAGAGAGGAACCGGTTTTCAAGAGCCCTGGCCAAATGGGATTCAGGGACAGGACTGTGCACAGTTCATATGGGCAATAAATCAGAGCAAAAGCTAGCTGGATGGAGGTTTACCTCATATGGCTCTGTTTTGGCTCTGCACCAGTCCAGAAGCATTTGTTTGACATTTTTAGCGTTGGGTGGTTCAGCAAAGGAACATTTCTGGGCTGAGACAGCAGCAGGACCGGCCCTGCAGAGGAGAGGAGACAGAAAAACAGCCATTAATTATCTCACTTTCAAAGAAGAGGAAGCAGAAATGCCATATGTTGACAATTATGTTGCAAAACTAATCTAATTTCTCATGTCTCTCACCTGCCTGAGCTCTTGCCGATTGGAGTGGAGGACGACGGCTGACCTGCTGACTCTGAAACCACGACAGATTTATTTTCAGCGACGATGTAAAGCAGAAAGCAGCGACATCAGAGAGTCAGACTTACTGTTCACCGACGGCTGCTGGTTCACGGATGCTCTTCCGACGCTGACTGCTCCTCCAGTCGTCCCTCCTTTATTCAAGCCCTGCTGTTTCAGGTCTTGCTGCCTCACCCCGCGCTCCTGCTCCCGTTTTTCTGATCGGAAAAGTTGAACTCAGAAAAGCTTGGTGTGCATACCCCAAAATGAAATCCAAGCTCATCGACGACCTTCAGAGGTGTCCTTTGAAGGCCTCAGAGGTTTGTTAGAAAACATTAGATGACAACAGCAACATAATGAGCAAAGCAGACAAGTCAGGGAGAGAAAATAAATCAGAGAAGCAGGTGAAGTCCGTGTTAACTCTAGAGGAGCTGCAAAGATCCTCGGACCTAGTGAGAAATTCGACTAACAGGATAAATGTGGATAATTCTTTCCCCATATAGAAGGGTGAAGTTGATAGAAAGTGAAAAGAAATCCCCTTTGAGACTGGGTTGGAGTTGCTTTTTCCAGCTGTACGATGACTGATGAGTTTAGATAAATGCATGTTTATGTGCTGGAAGGGCCCAGTCAAAGTCCAGACTTAAATTAAGAGGAGAATCTGTGGCAAGACTTGAAACTTGCGACACGAGAAGGAAGGACTGTAAACCAACTTCTTTAACAGATCGACTTGCTTTAGCTTGTGGCTTTTATCCTTCATCATTCAGTGAAGGCCACAAGATGAATAAATCAGGTTTCTAAGTGTTTCAAATGTCACTGAAGTCTCATCAGATCGTCTTCATGCACCAAGCAGATGAAGCCAGTCAAAAAATGTACAATGCTGGTAGGGACACTCCAAAAGACCTGCAGCCAAACATGTTTCAAAAAAGTACTGACTCAAGTGACTACGATACAAATAAACAACAAACCTGTTGGATTTTAACTTGTGCTTGTATGATTTTTACCTCTCTTTTTCTTGAGCAGATCCCTCAGAGCAGCTCGAATCATCCGCCTCTCTTCAAAATCTGCTGCACTGTCCAGCTGCAAGCGGAAAACAGACGCTAAATGACTACATTTTTTTCAAGTTTACCCAAAGAAAAATCGAGTGTTGCCGCTAGCTAAAGGATAAAAAGATAGAATGTAATAATAGTCTCCCAATAATGCCAGGAACTCAGTATTTGCATGAATGTAGTGTCATTTTTTTATGGGCTCACCATTTTGTTGAGAACATCTTCATCCTCAACAGAGGCCAGTTTCTCACTGGTCAACGGTGTTGACCCTTCATTTTTTGACTCCATGTCTTATTAGAGAACCTGGTTGGCTGACATAATAAAACAAATATGTAAACAAACACATTTCTGAATGATATCTTAGTGACAAGGACGAAAACAAAGCCGAAGGCGCCTTTCTGTCATGTAAAAGAAGAGAAATCCAAAATATCCTAACTTGCCCAAATTCCGATTATTTTTTGTGTTCATTTCTAGCTGAAATATGTACAGCAGCTTAAAAATGAGCAGCTGTGTGACAAATTATTAGTCCAACTGAAGCGCCTCTTATTGCAGCAGAGCAACTGCACTAAACAAGAGCCTTCAACATGGACAAATATAGTAATGCTATGGAAGAAGCTGGTTAAAACAATCTGATAGCAGAACTAAACAACATGTCGCGAGTCTGACAAAATATTTTAAGCTTGATGTCACAAAATGAGGAGAACAACATGGTAGCATGTAAAAAAAATGTAATATTTGAATAGGAAAATCATTGTGGTTAGGTGTCTGGTGCAACTCACCTGTTATCAGGATGCAAACCAGCTCCTCTGATGACAGAGTTCTGGATGCAACACTCCCGTCTCGCTTTCTTTCTCCTCTGTTAAACCTTGTGCAGAAGATCACAACTTACGTCTCAGTGTTTCATAAAGATGCTTGTTCCGGGGAGAGAGAGTTCAGATTGCTTATGTGAACCTCCCAAAAAAGGATAAAGGAGAAGGAGGAGGAAACCCTCTGAATTCATCCATCTTTGTCATCTCCACCACTGAATCTTTGCTCCTCCTGTCACAGGATCCAGGATGATGCAATGCCAAAGATATCAGGAATCTCTTCAGATCAGTGTTTTAATGTTTTTGCATGAATCCTTTTAAGTGCAATTTACCTTCAGAGTGCAGCAGCGGTATGGGATGTGAAGGGTTAACAGGGACAAAAAGTGAGGAGCACTGCCTTATTCAGGCAAAAGGCTGAACAGGGACTTTGTTTACAGAAGTGGAGGAATCTTTAGGCGGACGGACAGAGCACATATTTGGAATTCAAACACGGACATCTGCCGGGAAACATCGGTAAAATATAAAACATCAGCAGAGATTGTTTAGTGGTTTAAAAGTTAAGGGACATTCAGGCATCAGGATAGTATCTGAATCAGATAAACTGCGCCATCTAGTGTTGACCTCGTAGAACTGTTGAAGTATTTTCTGTTTTCAGAGAGCCTGACTTTGCTTTCCTGAAAACCTCAGGGGTGGGAAACCATCTCGGTTTCACACAGAGCGAGGCAGTGGCAGAACTTCAGGCTTTAATATCCAAATAATATGTATGGAGATTAGAAAATGACATATTACAGCAGCTTGCAGCCGATTCATGTCAGAAAATCACAACTCAAATATCTAATTACCTACAACTATCTGATAATGTTCTGGTGTGATATTATTTAAAGCAATTAACCTTTAACTAACAGTCACCATACCTGCCTTGACAAACAGAATAAATAAATGAGCTGGATGGGTTTGGTTTTTATTTTTTCCAGAAATACAAATCTTAAAAGTGTGGTGTGCATTTGCATTTATCTCTACCCGAGTCAGTCCTTAGTAGAAACACCAAAGACTGCATTTAGTTTCACAACTATGACTACAAATTTCACAAGCTCAGTCAGGAAGCATTTGCTCGTTACAGATTGTCAATTATATTTTCCAGTAGGTAACGACTTTGACTAGGCCACTCTTAAACATGAGTACACTATGATCTGTTTTATTGTAGCTCTAAGCTATGCTTACAGACTTTAACCTCCAATTCCATGTTTTAATTCTGCTGTGCATTTCAACACAGAAAAATGTAATTAACTTTTTTCTGCTTTGTGGCATCAATTTCAACTAAATGATGACTCGTTTGCTACATATCCAACTTACCTATCAATTTATGAAGCCATGTAATTTTTTTTTTTTAAGCCAAAGAGTGAACATACTTCAAAGTTCACCTAAAACAAACCAAAAGAATTCATTCACACCAAATTAGTGATGAGGGACTTGAGCTCCTTTATTTGTTATTCCAGTCCACGTGATGTTTATTTTTCCTCATCTGCAGGATGTCCAAATAAGGCATGAGGCAAAGATGGTTCATTCTTTAAGCAGTCGAGTTCAAACCAGCCATTAAGGGCTACAAAATACATAAATATAATAAAATAATTATTTACATCCATCAAGCTTTGCACTCAAAAACAGATATGTACAAAATGAACCATAGGCTTTAAAAGCAGAAACACTGCAACCTGTCAGTGCAACACAAGCATCCTCCCACAAACTGTTATCCATTCAACATAATATTAATAAAAACAGATTTTGTCCTTGATATGTAACTGTATTAGATTCTATGCAACATTGTATCGAAATTTTTGAATGTTACTGATTGAATATTGAGCTCCAGTGTCTTGTTAAACAGCTGAGACATACAGGGAAACCAATGGAAATGTGTTACATGTACAGAATCATTGCATGTTTTGCATATATAAAATAAATAAAGACAATTTTTAAACTGAATTAGGGCTATAAAGAAACAACGGTCCTACATTTTTTATATCTTCATTATTGTGATAAATGTATTTGTAAATGGCACCCTGGCAATAAAAATATGTATTTTTTTTGTAGGCAAAACATAATGAAATTGTGACGGGATGTTTTTTTTTTATATATATATATATATATAAATATATCGTGAAGTTACTTTGTAGGATCTCAAACTCTGAACAACAACAGCAACAAGGAGCCACTGACACAGCTTGTAAAACAACATAAAGTAAATATTTGGCATACCAAACATGCTGAATTCAGAGTGGATCGCATGCAGTCTGGATGCTTTCACATAACAGAGAGCTTAGAAAGAGACAAATGGTTACTAGTGTTAACTGACACTTGAAGAAAGCCTACAGCATTTTCAGCCAATGTTTGCCGAGATGCTCATAATAAAAAAAAAAATCTATATTTTCTTTTCAAACTCCCTAAAAAGAAGCATCAGTGAAAAGAATAGAGCTAAAAAGAAACATCATTCTTCTTTTTCTTGACCTTTTCCACAGGAGGAAGACGAGCTAAAGTTGAGCGACGCTCCTTAGAGAACTTGTGACACTAATTATCAAAGTACGCTAAGAGGAAGACGATGTGCCGCTCATAATTGGACCAACCCAACAGAGACTTCTCGAGAACACAATGTAGGGCTTCAAGTGGGGAGTTACGGAAAGGTTCATAGCGGAGAACAAAACACACAGCCTCGGCCTCTTAGTGAGTATGTGCTTCAGTGGAAAAGAGGCGACTCATTGCACCGAACGTTTCAGCTCAACAACAACCCGGCTCCTGCTTTACGCAACAACAACAACAAAAAAGCTGCCATAAAACCTCAGCCCCTGTCCAAAATGGAACAAGGCAACAGTACCATAAATATAGCTTCTTAATACAAACTTGAGTTTAATCAGATGCGGGGCAAAAGTGCTTCCAGAGTCTCTACAAACCTGACCAACCATCCCCGAGAACACTGATTACAGCCCTGTGGAGCTGACAATGCTTTTCACAGTGGAGTAGTGTGAGAGACAGAGTCTGTAACTTCAGCGGCACCAAACCGTTCGGTGTACTCATGCATGCATGAAGCTCTATAGGCTGGATGAGAAATTGATCTGAACCTTTTCCATGGAGGGTCATGGTGTTTTTTTTTTTCCTGTGCAGACTCTAATTCTGTCAAGAACATGAATGAGTTGGCACAGGGAAGGAAGGAAATGTTCCGTCACTTACATGACACAAATTACAGTGTATCCAGTAATTATTTTTCTTCATTTTCTTTATACTTTCAGATCAGTCCATTTTCTCTTTCCCATCCACTCTTTGTGGATGATTTGTTTTCTCAAACTCCTCCTCCTTAACCGAATCCCCCCCAGACTCGGATTCAAAATCGGTCTCTTCGGGCTTAGCCTTGCGCGCGTCCATGCAGCTAACGATGAACTCGGAGTTCTGATAGATGAGCATGCCGGACAGCGTCAGCACGGCGCCGGCGCAGCTGAGCGCGGACAGCTCGCTGCCGAACAGCAGCTGGGACAGCAGCAGGTTGCCGACCACGTTCAGGTTGCCCAGGATGTGCAGGGTGACGGCCGAGGTGAGCGTGATGACGCAACAGCTGGCCAGGTTGTACATGACCGAGCCCAGGCAGCTGAGCAGGATGAAGACCCACAGGTGGCGGTCATAATGCAGCGGCGACTCCAGCATGGCCCAATTCTCCAAGGCCAGAGCGGCCACAGCCAGGATGCAGAAGCTGGGAATGGACATCAAGTAGAGCAGGAAGACGGAGTTGATCTTCTCCTCCTGAAGTAAAATGCCTAAAATAAAAAAAGAAAGAAATTAAAAACCTCTGACTCCACACACATGTACATATATGAGCTTGGGTTACATCTCCTCCTTAATCTAAAGTAGCGGTTCCCAACGTGGGCGGTACCGCCCCCCAGGGGCCGTTCAGAGGACGGCAGGGGGCGCTGGGACTTGGTAAAACTGCATTGTGTAACATAAAATCATGCTTGGCTGCAACTGTATCAATGGCAGCTTTACTTCTATTCAGTGTTTGTAGCTTCTTGGCGCAGCTCCTCTCCTGCTACTGGTAGCTTCACCGTGTGAGTTCAGCATTACACCGGCTGATGACGTTGCTATGATCGACTTTGTCTGGTATTTTTGTACATATGTTTTGCCAGTTCTCTGATCATGTCAAAGCAGCAACTTATATTAAAAAGTGTTTTATTTCCGTTTGAAAGCTGCCCGCTTCCATGGAAGAACAACAGAAAATCGCTCTTATAAACATGTAATTACTAAAATCACGATACCCTCACTTTGTATCCCTCTGAAAAATTAACCCATTTAAATAAAGAAATCCCTCCATGGTGCAAAACTCTGAAACAGGAGAAGCGAGACATAAAACGGAGCGACGAACTAGATGTGAATTATGGCATAAAAACAGAGAATCCGACGCTGAACAGTGAAAAATCAACACATGATGTGAAACACATGACGATTAGGAGGCGCAGCAGGTGAGTGAAGATTACTGATGATAAAATAAATGTAGCAACAGGAAAGAAACTAAAGTGGACATAGCAATAAACCAAGAGAGGATAATATTAATCAAATGAAACTAAATGGAAATGAATGAAGAACAAAATGCAAGAATAAACTAAGAAACTGAAGTAAATACAGAGGAATAAACTGGTATGGCAAGACCTTTCGAGCAATAATTAATACAGAGGACTGTATGGCAAGAATAAACAGACACTATTTCCAGATAAAAGGTAAAATAATATTGTTGAAATGTCATGGGTTTGTTGAGACCATATCTAGTACTGAGAATAAATATATCTTACAGACCATAACAATAAATAACTTATCACTTATTTATGTTTTTAATTAGATTTGATATATTTATTTCTTCAATATTATTTTTCATGTCAGTGTTAATGTCATGAGGCTGATGACTCCATGACACTTTCAATTTGACTCATTAGGATTTGATTAAGAACCAGATTTGTTCTTTGTAATTTCTGTCCAGTAAAACTATTAATCTATAAATCAATAGACAGGTCTATATAAAGATATAATCCATGTTTCTGTCCCATATTTGTATGGCATTAAAAGGACCTGGAACTTTTGTTTTTCCACTGAAAGCTCTGGTTTGCACAATAAATGCCATGTGGGTGAAATTTTATGGATGATACTCTGATGTCCCATTCTCCTGAAGGCAGCACAGAGCTGCACCACCAGAAACTGACAAGAGAAGAAGAACTATGATTAATGTAGTTACAGTTCTATCCATGTTTTAATGTTGCAGAGCTCAGTCGTTTTGCAAATAGTTCAAAGTTTAAACTGGCATGTTGAACATCTTTTATCTGGTCATTTTGTATAATATTTAAAAACTAGAAAATGGCAAAGAACAAGAATATTTTTTCCACTCTGATTGGCTGCTGTTAGGCCAACAAATTTTAACTTGAATGTTCATTGCATTTTTCTTAGACACCTGTGAAAATAATTTCTATTCCCATGGCTTTTTTGTTCTCTGGGAAATTATTTTTGATGATAAATACAGAAACAAGCCTAAAAATCAAAACATCTACAATAGTGATAGTAATATTAATGATAAAATAATAGTGAGTGTAAAGTAGCCTACAAATTCTTTTGTGGGGGCGGTGAGGGACCTGGATAAAGGCTGGTATGCGCTGAGCCAAAAAAGGTTGAGAAACACTGATCTAAAGGGTTTTACATGATGTTGTTCACCCACCTTTGCAGCTACCAGAGCTTTAACTCTTTTGGGAATGCTTTCAACAAGGTTTTTGAGAGTGTCTGTTGACGTTTTTGACCATTACTAAAAATGCATTTCTGTGATCAATAACTTCATTTAGCACACAGATGTGTAAAAGCTATTCTCACACTTTCTTTCAGAAGAACAGATTGTTCATAAAAATATGATGAGAACAAATTTGTGCTTATGTCATCTGAAGGCCTACTCTTATGATCCTGCTGCACATAAACTACACTTCACTTACTGGGTTTAAACAGATTACTAAGAGACACTGGAGTTTTTGGTATGAAACACTTGTTTCTTGTTAAAGATCTTTCAGTGCATGAATAAAACTTCTTGTGTCAAACTCTATCCAGTATCTCCATGTCCTGACCCAGCTATTCTGCAACACATATTATGGGAATGTTTTGGTTTAGGTGACTTTCATAACTGCTTACTGTGTTTTTATAGTCAAATCATGTAGAACTGTGACAACAATCATGTTGATAGCAGGAATATTGCTGGACATTATGCAAAGTTCCCCTTTGAAAGCCATGTTTCATATCTCTCTGAGTCATCATGGACAAATGTTCCTCTGTATTCCTCTCTTATGGAAATAACAACAAAGGCACCCTTAAGTTTTTGTAAATAGTTTGTTTCTGTTTGGAGAAAGTTTTGTTTTTTACACATTTTTCTTCCCACTGTGTTTTTTTTTTTTCTCTCCCTCTCTCTTTCTCTCTTTACAGGCGTGTCGCTGGCAAAATAAAGCTGCCGTTGCAGATTTCTGACAAGTTTCAACCAGAGCGATCTCACTGAAAGCTTGCCTCCAGCTCACAAGCTGCTGAAGCGCCACCAGAAGTTAATTTGACGTTCAAAAAAAAGACAAACTCGACCTGAAGTGGGACAGAGAAACAGAATATACTGAAGGGAAAGTGTTACGGCCGGGCGGAGGATGAAAATAGCTACTTGAAACCTGAGACTACATCGCAGAACATTTGATTTGCTGGACTGTGTTTACATCGTCTGGTCTAGAAACAACAGCAGGACTTAATGTTCCTTCCAGCACACCGTGTGTCACCGAAGCTTTCAGGGGGATAACCCTTTCCACGCCAGGATCACAATATGAAGAGGGTTCCTACAGGTTTTAGTAACTTACATTTAAAACTAAAAATGCATTGCCATTACAATTTTATCATGATTTATATTGACCAAACAAGTAAAAAGTGAACTCAACTAGCATTTTTTTCAGCTAAAACTGAAGATTAAACCATTTTTCAACTCATTTGAAATGAGACTCCATGTTTTCTGATGTTTCACATAAGTTAGCATGAACAAAATTATATCTGTTTGCTAAAAGCTTGAAAAGACAAGAGATCCTTTTTAATGATTTTCTTAACATTTAAAAGTTGATTAGAGTGTCTTTCTTAACCAACGCGGGCTGAGAAGCCATTCAGAAAGAAAAAAGCCATCAGATGAAACCAGATTACAGTTACAATTTGCATGTATGATCAGTAACAAAACACATTCTGAGACGTCAAGAAATTGAACTTGAAGTTTACGTCCATAATGACCGTTGTTACAACTGGGTAAAACAAAGGGGGACAGTTTCAAGCCTGAGTATGGAAGTGGATGCGTCATGCTGTGGGATAGACTGTTTCGCTGGTTCGAAAGAAAATTACCCCAGGCACTACAAATTTAGTTGCAGTGCAGCTTAAGGACATAAAAAACCCTTGATGTGTGAGCAGAGCTGAGAAGCTGAGCACCAGAGAGGCAGCTTGGAAACCAGACTTGGTTACAGCAGTTCTGTCAGGAGAAATAGGCTAAAAAGTCCTAAAATAAAGTTTATGAATGGATAATAAACATTTGACTTAACTTATAGAGCTTAAAAGACAGTTCTACCAAATGCATGTAAACTTCTGAATTGTGAAGAAAGTAATGACGGTATCTTTTTATGTTAATACAGGAATTTCACAAATAAAAATACTTTTGGTAATCCCAACTGATCTAAAAACTTGAAGTTTATTCTGACATGATGTCAAACATTAGGTTAGAAACAGTTCTGTCCTTTTATATTTGTGAAGAAACACACTTGTTATAACTTAAACAAATTTAAGCTCATTTAATTAACCTACGACTTGATTTTAAATCCCAAAACAGCCAACAATAAGCCAGCTACAGGAAGAGAATCATTTTGTTTAATTGAAGGGAGAATGTGGCGTTTCCTGGGCTTTATCTTGTACTTATTTAGAAACGGATATCTGAATTATGACACATACACACAGCAGCCACAGATGCTATCAACACACTTAAAACAAGCAGAAAAATGTAATGTATAAAGTATATTTGATGGATACATTTAAGACTTTTTGTAGCTGAAAATTTGATAATCCATTGTAAGATTTTGAAGCCCTGCAAAACTCTGATTTAGCAGTTCAACCAAACGAGAAACCTGAAGATCCAACTGTGTTTGTAGCAAAGCATTGAGCCTCCATGCATGTTTTTAAACTCGTGTCTTCTGAGACGAGGTTCACGTTGCCGAGCGTAATGACATAACAGCCCATTAATCTACTGCAAACAAACACTCATCTGTGGTGCAATACAAAACAGGAAGCCAGCAGCTTTAAATTAGCCGGAGCAACAAATGATTCAGTAAGAGTTCAAAACATTAAATAATTATTAGAACAAGAGTTAGTCCTCATGACATCAGTGAACTTTTCAAACAAAAAGTTCAGTTTGGTGTCACAATGTTTTTTACCCACTTGATAAAATCTGGGATCATCTCTGGCAAACACGGCACTTTTGTTCAAAAGAATTTCTTGGACAAAGTTTATTGAACCCGATCAGAAAAACAAACAATCTAGACCGTCACATTACACAAGACGTTGACCATTTTTGGATAATCAAACATTAAAAACATGAGATTAGGCTGTCAGCAGACTCTACTCACTCACAGACGAGCAGTAATGTTTATATTATGTTCCCTAGGCAACCAGAAAGCATCCCGCAGTACCATTCCACCTTAATGTGAGGGTGTGTCTAGACTGTGGAGTGAGTCATCAACTTGTTCCACAACCACAAACTGATGTGGCGTCCAGAGAAAAAACGTTCCCTGAAGTCACTGGCATGTGCAAAAAGTACAGAAAGCATCTCGCTTGGGTCACCTATTTAACAAAATAAGTACTTTTAACTGTTTTATGGGGTAATAAAAACTGTACTCACTCTGCTGAATGGACTTGACACCCCTCAACATGGTCGCTGCAAACACAAAGAAGCATCCGGTCTGATCGAACTGGACTTCTCCCATGATGCTGAAGGACGCTCCCAGGCAGATGGGCATCATGGCCGTGTATTTGATGATGTGGTGCTGCTTACCCAGGATCAGAGAGGAGATGGCCAGAGTAAAGAGCGGCGTCGTAGTGTAGATCATTTGTGCAAACGACAGCTGTACATAGTTCAGACCGATGTTTCCAAAGGCGATGCTGGCACAGAAAGTCAGACTCAACAGGAACACTTTACACTTAGCGTTCGGAGTCAGGTCCTGCTCGGCGGCACCTCTATGTCGGATCATCCGCAGCTTGATCAGCCCGTAGTCCACCACAATGGCAGTCAGCATGTGCAGCGCTGACAGCAGCAGAGGGTACCTGAAGTTGTAAACTGCGAAAATCCATTTGTTGAGGCTGGAGATGGTGGTGCCGGTCACCAGCCAAACGATGACGGCTGAGAGCAGATGGAGCATCTCTGCAAGCGGCCTCCTCCGGCTTCTGGCTCGCAGAGTTGCCTCGCATTTTGAGAAGCCATCGGGGCTGATCATGTTCGTAGCATGGCCCTCTCTGTAAGGCAAGCACATGTTGAGTTTGTTCTTCTCATCTCCAAAAAAAAGAAAAAGAAAAAAAGAAATGAAGCTGTCAAGCTGCAGATTCTAAAAATAAAAATATATTTTCTCTGAGACGCAGCTGTTTTCCCAACAGTGGTTAACCAGTCTGTGTTGTCTGTGAGAGAAGTGTTTTCAAGCAACGCCTAAAAACACGTGTTCCTGTTTTGCATGACAGCCGGGTTGTGTAACTCACTCTGAGTTTGTAAGATGACATATGCTTCAGTGGGAAAACAGAGAAGGGGAAGGAGGAGGAGACTGAACTGTTTAGGGAGGGCTGGAAAACAGTATGTACTATGGCAAGTAGGTTTGTCATATAAAGAGTGAGTCAATCAAAATCTTCACAGTAGATATTCTAAATTCAATACTCCAAATTAAAAATGAAACTTTCAGAAAATAAAAAAAAAGTGTGTTTTATTTACGTGCCTTAAAGAACTACTTCCCCCCCCCATTCTTCGTTGCAGAATTGATCTAATTCTGGCCTGTTGAGCATGAATTGTTGCTCATAATTACTAAAAGTTAAATAAGAGATTGTTTTAGTGCTTTCTTTTCCATCTGAAACACACTAAAAGTGGTCCACCTTAGAAACTACAATACAAAGTCTCTTCAAACAAAAACAAAATCAAATTAAGGTTTTACAAATCACAAACGTGGGCTTACCTGGAGGTTTGAACAATGCAAGTGTCGTAGTTTTTGAACTTGAGCGGATTAAAGACCATAGCTATTGACAAATTAAGTGGAATAGCCATTTTGCCATTTCCCAAATCGGAAGCTAATTTCAGCTCGATTAAATTTGATATTAGCCTGCCATAAATCTACCGTCTCCAGTAGGGAGACTCGGCGGACCCGTTATTGTCTTGTCATGCCGTTATGAAGCCACAGGCACAAACAGAGCATGATGCACTAAAGATAGTGCTGTAAACATAGACAATTTATACATTTACTGACGGAACTGTTTTGAAAATCGCGACTTTGCTTATAACCATAAGCTTGAAAATAGTGAGGAGTTATATTTTTAGCTGCCCATTGCCTTTAAAAGGTAACTTACCTCAGTGTGTGGTTCTGTTTCTCTCAACCAGATGATGTACAGGAGCTCGCTTGTTACTCCTGTCAGTGCAGCTAAAGTTATGCTTTAATTCACGCCTCTATGTGGCGACGGTTTCCAGTCACAACCGTTGCAGTAAAATGTCCTACTTAGTCATAAGTCAACAAAGCAGTGATGCTAACATGCTAGTTAACAGAATTGAGCAGTATTATGTAACTTGACAGGTACAAACGTTTTGCGCCAATGTTAAGCTAGTAACCTGCCCCTATGTTAGCTAACAGCAGGTTGGTCGCTTCAAAACATTTAGCCGTTTCTTCTGCTTCACTTCCCGCGATGTTAGCGCCCACTGGTCTCGCGTGAATATAAAAGCATTTTATCAACACATTTTGTCACAATAAAATAGTCTGTGCTTTTTACCTTGCTCCTGGAGCACCGTCAGCATCTCCAAAGCTCCGCCAGTCGGAAACAGCACTATCAGCCAACAGCCACCAGGGGGACACAGTTCAGCTTCACTGAACGGTTTGTTTAAAGGGGAATGCCACTTTTTAAAAAGTGATGTAAAGCGCTGGAAACTCAAAATAGTATGAACAGATACTGTGCCCAGAAGTGAGTATATTGCACTCCAGTAAGAGCAGCCCTACTTCAATATATTTTTACTCAAATGAAAGAGAAAAGTATCCAATAAATTACTGAAGTAAAAAAAAAAAAAAAAGTATTTTGGTTAAAGGGTACTCGAGTACTGAGTTAATCAGCATGTTTTATTTAATATTTCGGTGATTCTTGAGAATAGGGACAAAATGGGTTTTAATTTTCCCATAATTTATTTATTTTTGTTATTTCTCAACTTTATGTATGCAAATATGACAAATGTTTTGGAAATGTAAAGATGCTAAGGTGCAGGCTCCCAGTTGCAACATTTATTTTAAATAACATTTTTAATCAACCTGACCTAGAACGCTGTCATCACCATCTGACAAAAATAAAAAATAATTTTTAATGATCCTATTAGTAATATTTTTTCTCATTTTACAGACAAATGCTTCAAGAAACAAAATAAATATTTAAAACAAAAAACAACAAAAAGTCCATCTGACGGACTTGACACAGAACTGAAGGTGGTGACACTAGTAAAATGAAAAACTTCATACATGTGAAGTAATGCAATTTATGTAAAATACATTAAAATGAATTAATTGCACATTTAAGTGAGATTTGACAATTTCACTGAAAGAGTCAGAAAAACTCTGATGGAGTTGACATCTGACGGAGTTGACAAAAAGCCAAACTACCTCAATTTATGTTATTCTGAAGGAGGCCATATTGTAGCTCATCAGGTCCATGAAATCTTTACATTATACCAAAATTAAGCTTTTATTTCACAAAATTTCATAAAAGTTTTGTAAATTGTCAGTTATGGTGTTGACACATCATGGTTGTGACAAACAGGAATAAAAAGAAGAAAAAACTAAAGATTAACATAAGCTAACCAGAGCTAACTAACCCTCTAGCAAAGGAAGAGAAAGGAAGAGGTCATGGGGTCCTCAGAAGTTCTGGTGCCCCCCCCAATAATGCCTGATGTTTTTTTTTTACATTCATTTCATTTCTGACGGTGTTGACAAAAACTAGGGACAAATTTCAATGGAGTTGGAAAATATATAAAAATGATTAATTCAATTAATTGATACCTTTATAATTATTTATATGACTACTTATACTTGTCATAATATATAATTTTAGTATTTCTTTATTTTAAACTATTATGTATTGAGTTCTGCTCCTGGACAAGGGCTTTTACAGGCATCTTCCACCGACTACAATGTTTATATACATTGTTGTGCTCACATGACCCAGGTTAGTTTAGTCAGATATTTGAAAAAATAATTTGTGTATATTTTATTCTAATTTTGTGCTTTATCTATAGTACCCGTTTTGTCCCTATTCTCAAGAATCAGATTTAAAACATATCACCAAACAGAGAAAAATCAAAGTTATCTGCAAATTCTGGTATATTAAAGTGTAAAATGAGGAAAGGACACAAAAACACTAATTCAGGCAGAAGAAACATTTCAAAATTAATTATTTTCAATTTAATGCTTGTAAAACCAATACTTACAGTAGTTGGTGTGTTTATGTCAGAACATGGTAAAATTCTTCGTGACAATTGTGTACTGTACTCGGCATATAGAAAACATTAGAACCGAAAAGCTTACATACAAAAAGTCTTACTTTACTGTGTCTTAATTTGTCTCATACATGTTTGGTTAAAACATGTTTGTATTTTTTATTTTTTTTATAGAAATTTTACTCAAGAGTAGCAATATTTATTACTCAAGTAGATAGTAAAACTACTCTTAAAAGTATATATTTTCCAAGACGTTACTCAGGTGAATATAATTAGTTACTTGCGTGCCTCTGATCAAACCATAAATTCACATAAGTTATGTCTAATAAATTGTAGTAGAACAGCAGATTATAAAGACTGTACATTTACTCATTCTTTGTACAATATATTTCAACATACCCATGTTCCCACCTCCATCTTCACTGATGGGATGGAGTTTTGGGGTTGCTATGCAGTACATTTTAATTTCCAAACAATATTTTACGACATCCAAATAGTTTGATTTCAGTCTGTGACCAGGCTAGATTCTAGTATTTTTATACACTTTACTTCAGCAGTGGAGTCTTGTGTAGTGAGCATAAGCACATCAGTGAATTATTTATCCCTTTCTATGAAACAGTTTTTTCACTTCTCTGACATCTTGCAGGAATCACACAATACTGGCCAGTTTGTGATGTAATGGACCCAGGTCTGCTCACTAGAACCATCAGTCACATCTGAGAATTTCCTGTTAATAGCACCTGTAGAAATATAGGTACTTAGGAAATTAAAGCAATACGTCCTGCATCAATTTCCCCTGCAGTATAGTATATAGTGTAAAGGAAAGGGATTTAATTATGTCAGTATTACAGACAAAGATAAATATACAAAATAAAAGTAACATTAAATTATATACAAAACAGTGCATCACTATAAGCCGTCTCAACATACAGGACACAATTTAAAATGCTTAAAATGGCAAATTACATATAAATACTTTAATAACATTGCTCTATTAAAATGATACTTTTCTTAACTGTGTAAATGCAAACAAAAAAACAAGCATTTGACAGTGAGCCATGTCAGAGTTTCTTTTATAGTATTTTTATTTGATTTGGAAAATTGAAACTTTGAGGTAATTGGGCACAAAAGGTGAATTTACATCATGTTTCATTGGCAATCCACAAACACTTAGCAAGGTTAGAAGGCTGCTCACTAGTACAAAAGTGCATTTGCACTCTGAAACCATGCATAGCTACTGTGTGTGCTGCGATGAAAACCTCTGGATTCTGTACAGTGTTACAGCAGATCAAGAAGACCTTGTGCTTTATTTGAACAGGATTTCATACATTTAGAATAATATGACATACAGCATCTAATCCTCTTACATTCATAATTCAGTCTCTACAACATCTCATTAGCTGTGTTTGGTTTCGACTATTCAAAACCAGAAGATGGAGTGTTTAAGCATCGATATTCAAACATTGCCAAACATTTTACAGTGATTTAGTTGATTAGCTTCTAAAATACTAACCAGACAGCTATATATGTGAACCATGCCCTATTATTGTACACAGTAAGGTATAAATACACATGAGTATTAGATATGGAGGGTATTTATTATGGATGTCCATGTGCATATTAGCAACTAATCCACCACTCATCTAATGGAAATCTATACTAATTTGACACAGTAGTGCTTTTTTGTACTTAAGTAGCTGTTCATATTGCATTATTGCTGACATTTAGCATTTTAATAAAGCGGCAAGAACAAAAAAAAATTATATTTACATATACACATCTGTCATGAATATCTAGATTTCTTAAACTTTGTATAGGGAAAATAGTTAACATATTAATATTCTAAACTGAACTTTGTTACCCAAAACAATCACCTGAATGCATTCTGTATAAGTCTGAACATAATAAACATCTGTATAAAACGTTTTTTCTGTTTCTAGGTCAGACTTACTATATTAGTCTTTTGTTACATGTTCTAAGGCTATAATTATCATTAAGCACCAATATAAGTTCTCATTGTGTGCAAACCTGAAGGATGAACTGATTTCTGCATCAGAGAAACTCCTAAAATTGAGTCTTCACATATTTTCAGGTATGTACTTTAGAGTTGTCAAAGTATTTATGTGGTTTAAATGTTTTAGATTCCATTAAAAGGAAACAGGATTTTTCTTCATGGCTCTGCAACCATTTCTCAACTAAAGAGTTTTTCTGACCTTGTTGACTAGACGTGGGAATAAAATTATCTTGCTTCCAATAGTTGCTTTTTTTTCACCTAATATTAGAATTTGTGGTAGACAGGAAGCAGAATGTGAGTGATGGAAAAAAGTATTTACCCTAAAATCTAGAAGGCTCTCAAATCAGTCGAGATTCCCAGTTTCCAGTTCCAATTTCTGACACAATTGTAATTTAACTATGATTTATAAGTAATACTGTAATCATTTATCAATTTCATAAATCAGGCCAGGTTTGGAATTTGATAGAAAAAAAGGAACTAATGAAAAAAAAATCTAATTATTCTTGTCTATAACCTAATCTAAAGTAGTGACCTCTCAAACAACCTACTGGTGAAAAATTGCACATCTCTATCAGTTTTGCCAAACGTGATTTCGACTAGTCTATGAATTATTGCATTTGTTCCCACATAAAGATGTTGCAACCTTGATGGGATGGGATTCGTTAAAAGGTGCTCAGTATCTGTCCTACGGCGCAAACACAGTTAGGAACAGTGACTCTTCACATCAATGTCTAATCAGATCGGATTATTCCACTAGTTTCATCCGAGATGATGTGCTTTATTAAAAAACAATCCAGCAGACTTTAATGTTTCTTTAAAGTGCTTTCATGTTCAATTTGCCTATCAGCTAAACCCCTTACAGAGTGTTTGGTTCACAAAAGCAGTCTCTCGACAAAACTCATTTATAGATCATACAGGCTGAAAAAAAATCATGGATTATGAATTGAGCTGTTCTCCCTCATCATTAAGTTTAATTGGGCAGTTTCATCTAGAAAGTTGAGCCATCTGTGCTTTTAAGGGCTTTAAACGCTTGTAACATTTTGTCTGCTCGAGTTGTATGACCTTATTAAGCTTAATAATCAGTGATAGAGGTATGAATCACCTGAGCTCTCATGAAATGGTTGGAATATTCTCAAACTGTGCATTTTATTTTGAAAAATAAAAGAAAATGGTGCTTTGTAGAGGATAATACGTAGAAAGATGATGAAAAATGCAAACTTTTGCCATTAAATTGAAGATTTGTACAAATTAGGGACATTTCTGAAGCACTTATACAGTTTAGCCTTTTACTGGAATGACTAATGCTTTGGAAATTGCTCAAATTAGATTAGACGCCCAAATGGGTCAAAAATCAAAGTCGTCTTCTCTTATACTCTGTTAGATGTACAAAAATCTCCACTTTGCCGTCTCTGACATCTAAGATTAGCACTAATTTACACTAATACTGCAGCTTTCATTTCGTCATGGACTCGATAAAACTCCTTTAGTTCAGTCATACATGATCTCTGGGGTTCTGCATTGATCTGTGTTTGAAGGGAACTAGCTTACAAATGTTAAACTGACAGTTTCTTTCATCTCAACGAAACGAGGTTCTTGTTTTTAAGAGGCCACTCTGGGTTCAGTTTGTGCTGCAGGATACTGTTGTGCAATTTTGAAAAAACACTCTAGCACAAAACAACAAAGAATGTGAAGGATCAGTAAATCATGCTCTGCTGAGACAACTTCACAGTACAGAAGGTGGCTTTTGTACCACTCTTTCAAACACTAATATCCTCCATCTCTGATTAGAGAAGGACATTTGGTGCTTGTACACCCAGGGAGCTCCATGCCCCCGGGATCGTCCATGCACACTCAGTTAGGTGCGTTTTGTGCTGAAATTGGTTCTGTGTAAACTAAAGTCCACTCACACTCACAGACAGGCACACAGAACTTGAACTGCTCACATAAAAAGTTCTGCAGAGCATGGAAGCGTATATCAACCGAAGCCATGCATCCTGGTAGAACAGCTGTAACAGCGAGGGAACACATATACACAGAAAGTAGAGGCTGGAGGTTTTGTGCTTTAGAAGCTGAGGAGTTAGCCATCTCAACCAATGCCACCTGCTCATCTAAGCCCACCTAACCCCCCCCACCAAAAAAAACCCAAAAAACTACCAGACTCCTAGAAGATCTCAGGACAGTGACTCCAGTCTTGTCTCTCTTTAGCTTCCCAGTAGCCGCCTCTGTACATGCAGGATGCTTCTCCTGTGTTTTCGTCTGTTCTCATCTCAAACCACACTGGCTGGTAACTTTCCACCTCTTGCCCTGAAAGCAAAGGTAAACAACCGTAGGAAAGAGAAAGCTTGATATTGCCTTTTCCTCCAAAATATAATAATATTATGCGCAGAGCTGTTGCCTTGCAGCAAGAAGGTTCTGGGTTCGATTCCCGGCCCCGGTCTTTCTGCATGGAGTTTGCATGTTCTCCCTGTGCATGCGTGGGTTTTCTCCGGGTACTCTGGTTTCCTCCCACAGTCCAAAAACATGACTGTTAAGTTAATTGGCCTCTCCAAATTGCCCCTAGGTGTGAAAGTGTGTGCATGGTTGTGTGTCTCCGTGTTGCCCTGCGACAGACTGGCAACCTGTCCAGGGTGACCCTGCCTCTCGGCCGGAACGTTAGCTGGAAAGGCACCAGCAACCCTCCCGACCTCACTGAGGGACAAGGGTATAAAGAAAATGGATGGATGGATATTGTGCACAAAGTTGATGTGAAGTTCATGATTTTTAAAAGCCCTTAGCCCTATTTTATCACTAGAAATCTGTAATAAAAATTCGTAATTTGTAATAAGCAAGAAGCTTGATTCTCAATTTTATTTACGTCTGAACTTTGACTGGGCCATTCCAACGCATGTATATACCTCAATCTAAACTTCCGCTGTATCTCTGACAGCATGTTTAAAGCTACAGTTCCTCCTGCAGTCTCAAATCTGTTTTTATTTATCCTTCTACCCCTCATCACTAACCAACTTCTCTGTCCCTACTCCAGAAAAGCCTCCCCACAGCATAATGCTGACACCACCATGATTCACTGTGGAGGGAAATGTAGAGAGATTGTCTTTTTATTAAAGGAGTGAACTGTGCTACGGGAGATGCTGAAATATTTTGAATATTGTTTTACAACTTAACTGGGGTAATACTCTGCTTTACCGAGGTCAAGCTACCAAAAGGTAGATTCTGTTTACTAATCAGGTGACTTCTGCAGTTGCACTGGTGTATCAGAGTAAAAGGAACCAAACACAAATGTTATGGTTTCTGGGGTCCAAGTACTCACCTTCCTCCAGGGCCTGGTTAGCTTGCGCCTCCCTTCTTTTCCTCTCCATCCTCTGGTGGTCCTCAAGCCGCTGCTTCTCGATGTTCGCCTCGTCCCACAAGCCCGCCTCCATCAGCCGCTGGTCCGGTCGCAGACGGCTGTCGGTTGGGGCAACGCCGTCCTCCGGCTCGTTCAAGGTCAGTGCCAGGGCGGAGAAATAGTGCATGTTCTCTGCATTGTCTCTGAGAAGAGATTCAGAAAAGAAGAGTCTTCAAATGTGCGCTCATACAGTCATGTAGAGCCGGAAGCAAAGTTTTAGATTTCAGAAACCCACGGAAGAGGGTATTTTTTCCACAGGAGTTTGGGCTGAAGAGTCTGATACACAGTTTTTTGTTTGCCTTCAGAGCCTCCACATCCCCGGCTGCTTTCCACTATTTTTGCGCTTTCCATTTTGTCATCCCAGGTCCCCGACAGGATGTAATGGGCTGTTCCCTCTCCATCCTCCACCACGCCGGTCACCTGGAGAACGAGAAGAAAGAAGAATGAACAAGATCTGGCTAAAAGATCCTTAAAAGTCTGGAAAAGTACATTTATGTTCATTTTTTCTGTCTGGGAAAAAAATAAATATGCATCTCATTGTGATAAATATCAAGTGTACCATCAATCAAATCTCGTCTTTTCTTCCTTCCTTCCTTCTTTGACTTTTTCTTTATCCCTAGTCTTTCCTCCCTCTCTCCCATTAAATTCAGAAATTTTTGTAATCCCAAAGGGAAATTGAAATTAAATGCAGTAAGTCATATTATTCAAAGTTCTTCAAATAGTTGTTGTAGATGCTGATGGCTTTGGGCTTTTTCAGAGCCGCTTAAGCAAAGACTGCTACAGAAGATCTATCCTGCCTCTGACAGTTTTACAAAGAGGATTCTTGTTAAAATGAGGAACGTCTGTAACATTCCTCATATAAAGAACCCTTTATCAATCACAAAAATCCTCTTTGATGTTCTTTCCTTCCTTTGTGGTCTTTCAATGTTTCCTGGTCCTTACTTCTTTCCTTATGCCTTGAACTCAAAACCTGATGGAGAGTGTAGAAATGTGTTTTATATTGACTTGGAAAATATGCAGGAACCATGTTTAGATGCATTTTCTGCTTTGCATCAATACTGCTGGCTTCTGCATGTTTAGCCACTCCTCGTCTGTAGCTGAAACGTACTTTTCGTGGAACTTCCCTGGAGAAGTAGCTGTATGGGGAGAATTTGAGACGGCAGGTGTCCTTCGTGGTGGTGTTCATAATGTCAATGTCTCCAGACTGACATGTGGACAGGAAGAGACGCATCAGATATAATACAGAAGAGCTTTAGCTTTACCTCTTCAGTTGTGATTTCTGTCATTTATAAGCCAAAACCCACCTGATCGATCCAAAGTTTCCCTACAATGATGTTGTGCACTGTGGAAGTCACTTTGCTCCACACGTAATGGTTTCCACTTGAGTGGAACTGCAGGTGAATGTTACCTGTGGTGAAAACCAAAACACAATCAGTCTGGATTTTTGTAGAATAAATGTGGCTAGTGTTTGTTAACACAGCATCTTATTGGCACCTTTGGAAACCTTTATATAAGTACTTCTATTACATGAGCATTAACTTTAAAAAAATTAAAGAAAAACAGTTAAAGAAATATGTGACAGATTCCAACTCTTAATATTTTTGCCAAGAGGAACACACCGCATTTTCTATAACATTTTACAAGATTGGGGCAAATAGAAGGTGCTGCTTTATTTGCTGCTAACTGCTGCTTACCTAACGGCACGACGGAAATATATTTCCCACGAAACTTGCTATCAATAGTTATGTACTGCCACAGAGTCCATCCTCGCTCTGATGCCACATGGTGGGCCGCAGCTGGTGGATGATGGCTAACCTGAGATTGAATGGTCTCATCAGTGAAACTCAACTGTCGAGCTATTGCATCATTTGAATACCCAGATGGATAAACTAAATGTGCGGTGACAGAAAGCCACGATGGATGGATGCGTTTATGTCTTGCCTGCTCAGAGATGGAGCGATAGCCGTACTCCTCCAGTCGGTCCAGCTCATAAGTCTCCCCCAGCAGAGGGTTGAAGGGCTTGGCGGTTCGATGGACTGTGGTTGAGTAGGAAGAGACGGAAAAGGCGGCCACGAGGCACATCTGCTCCAGGGAGGAGTCGCACCGAGCCGCCCGGTCCAGCAGCTCGCTGTACTCCAAATCCTCCGTCAGGCGCTGCAGCATCGACAGCGGCTCGTTGAAGTTTACCTGCAAGAAGGCATGTCATTTGAAGAAAGTCACCTCTACAGTATCAAAAGAAGAGCCTGCTTCCCAATTCTTAAATGTGCAAAATAGTGTTTTGATTTACAGGCATGGGAATCTTAGATAGGTCCTTTCCGATACAGTTTTTCATGATGCTCCACAAGTTGAGGGAGTAGTTTGGTTTGTCAGGGATACGACTGCGTCTTGTTCTTCGTAGCTGCATCTGGTTTGTGCCTGAGGTGTCCTTCAAATAACAAAAAGATATATATTTTACACAAGAACTCCCTCTTGAATTTTTTTCACAACCTTGTCAACATCAATACCGTATTTTCCGCACTATAAGGTGCACCTAAAAACCTTCAATTTCCTCAAAAGCCGACAGTGGGCCTTATAATCCGGTGCGCCTTATATATGGACCAATATTGAGCCACAGCAGGTATAGCAACTATGGTAAACAGCCGCCGACTTAATTTTCCCCTGTAGAAGAAGAAGTGTGCGGTGCATACTGGGATAGTTGTCAGAATGCTGGTTTGTTAATAAAGTTTGATAATACATTCAAAGCCGGGGGGGCGGAGGGGCGGGGGAAGAGAGACAGAGACTGCAGCGGCAGCGTGTCGGTTGGTCTGTGTTACCCAGAAAGCAGTTGGGCAAAATATCGCAACACCAACACCGTGAGTGAAACAATGACTGGGGCAGCCTACTATATAAAGTACTCTGACCACTTCTTTACAAATGTGGATGTGTAATAATAGATTACGGAAAAAATTGGCAACCCAAACTGAAGCGTCTATTCTATGTGCTTTATAAATGAAAAAAGTTTTAAAATAGGCCACTTATTGAAGGTGCGCCTTATAATCCGGTGCGCCTTATAGTGCGGAAAATACAGTATATTTATTTGGATTTTATGGGACAAAACCGACATGACGTAATGAATAGTGAAGCGACAAACTAACTATAGCTAATAAAAGTCTAAAAACTGGCTTAAATTTGCATTCAGCCCCTTTTACTGTGATACTCAAAAATAAAATTAAGTAACAGAATGTATCAGAATCTGTTGAGTAAATTTATTAGTTGTGCACACTCTTGACCACTGTTAACAGAAAGTTATAAGAGCTCCTGATCATCAATATTTATCTTTTAGGGCTGAATACAAAATGCTAAGAGTAGTTGTGAAACATGGTGGTGGCAGCATCAAGTTGTGGAAACGGTTTTCTTCAGCAAAAACAAGAAATCTAGTCAGTTGATGGGAAGATGGATATTTGCATTCTTAACATGACAAAATGTGAACTAGTTAAAAAGGTAAAAAAACTTTTACACATTAAAATAAAGACAGACGCATTTGACATTCAGTGTTACGATAGTTTGGACTTACACTCTCATTGTGAGTCCAGTCATTGGGCACTCCTCCACTCATCATACTCTGGTTACTGCCTGAGCGCCTAAAATAAGGCAGTGGGACAGGAAGGTAATGCTAGTTACCAGAGACATGCAGTGAGAATAAAACTCAAAACAGAATATTTCATAATTGGAACATTTAGTTTTAGCAGTTTCTAAATATGCCCCAATCAACTGCATGCTGTTCAATAATATAGTAGCAAGAACAAAAAATATTTAACATTCTGTCTATTTTTTTCTCGTTTTGGGATGATTTTTTTTTATATATATATAAAATGAAATGTATGACTTTACTTATATTTGTATACAAAGTCCATGTGCCTTTCCTCCTCCACAGATATCTCAGTCACTCTGTTGTAAAAATCTTCTGTTTGCCTTCATTTTTAAAAACTTGGCTGCTTTAATGGAGATAATCACCAATGATTACAGTCATCCTGGACTAGTTCAATTCCAAATGTATTTTTCCTGATTATTTTCAGTATTCTCAGTGGATAGAAGAGGAGCTCAGCACTGCCCTCTACCAGTGCAGCATGATACTTCCTGCTTCATCCTGCACATTTCACTGTGCATGTATAGTTTATCAGAAAGACTACATATGTCACATATTCGTTAAATATGTTAGACAGACATCAGCATGTGTAGCTGACAGGTGAGGCACTGCTTCACCTACATCACATCACCTGAATGCATGTCAAAGTTACTGTAGCTAAAGCACAGCTCTAGCTGAAGTCATTGCCTATCTACTGAACGTGATGCTCCCTACTTGTGTCGGATATTTCCAGTGGTAGTCACAGTTATGAATGAAGGGGCGTCCTCCACGGCATCAAAGAACTCAGCTTCTTCATTTTCATCACTTGCATCCCCCTCTTGAGACCGCTCCACACCTGTAAAAGCAAACGTGGGACAGGTTAGCATAAAAGGCTTCAATGTCCAAGGATGGTCAGTTTGTATTTTGCAAAAATTGTTTATAATAGAGACTGCTGGTACATTTTGTTGTCAAAACATGAGCTCTAAATTGTTAAATATATATTTAATATACTTCAAATATATTTTAAATATACTATTAATATATTAGTAATGTATTTAAAATTACACTTTGATTTCCTGCTATTAACTACAATTTTAATTAGTTGTGAAAGTCTTTATTCCTACGTACCTATTTTGTACATGACATGCATAACTACACTACTTACATTGTTTTAGGCTAAATTTACATGGAAAGATTAATTACACAAGATGCCCAAGGTAATTCAAATATTTTGTTTTATTACCGACATTTTAAAATTATCCAATTTTACTCAACTTTATGAACTTTACATAAATGATCAGTTTACACATCAAAAGTGAACACATGAACACGAAAATTTAAGTGCGACACCAAAACATGAAAGTGAGGATCAACGACAGAACATTCCCGTTCACTGCACCTTACAGAATCCTACAAAAAAGAATAGCGCAATTAAACAAAGTATTTGTATTTAAAGAAAACAGAAAAATGGCAAATAAAAAAATACTTACAATTTTAAGACGTTGTGGACTCGCCATGTATGACATCATAAGAACTGATGATGATTGGGATCGGATGCCTGGGGTGGAAAAACATTTCTGGGTGCCTTCTTTGCCTGTTTATGTTAGAAGTATAAAAAAAATAGTCAGCAATGTCATAGAATCAGTTGATGTTGGCATTAACTATGAAGCTGCTTTAAGTGTGGACTTAAGGAGACAAATTACCTTACAATCTTTCCATCCATGATCTGAACACACTGATCCTTGCAGGGTAGTGAGGGGGGCTGGTGGTGCCCATCTCCAGCAGTCATCAAATGAGAGGCAGGGTTCACCCTGGACAGGTCACCAGTCCATCACAGGGCCCTGAAAGTCAACAACAAATAAAAAAAAAGAAAGATAAATGTTAGATTAACAAGAAGAGAAACATTCTTTCCAGTTACCTTTAAATCAAATCATGTTTATTAAGCACTTAGTGTTGGTAACAGCAGTTTTTGTTGTTGAAAATGTAGCTAGTTCCTCATTGAAAAAACAAACTTACATCATGAAGACAATGTGGAGGTTCATCCTTATAGCTGGTTGGTGATCTGGTGGAGTCAGAGCTTCTTCTGAGACAGAAAGTCTTTAGGTTTCATAACACCCGATTTCTCTGGCTTCCTCTTTCATCTTCATTTGCTTAGACTACAAACATATGTTGAAGATAAAAACATTGATGAACGAGTTAGAACAACAACCTCACAATATCAAAGTCTCTCCGTCTTATGGAGCTCAATTAAAACCAGGATAGTTTATAAATTAAAGTATAAGTCGCAACAACCTCCATGCAGTTATAACGTAAAGCTGAATGACTGCTATAGTAATAATCATACAAGTCACAATAAAATTTATAAAATTAAATAAACCAACGCAAGTTATATCTTTACTGCACTGTTTATAATTAAATGAAGATGATTAATAAGCAAACTTACCACCAGCTAGCAACACTTAGCAGCCTTCGTCCCCCCGGGCTCCTTTTGTGGCACACATTTCATTTCCATCGGTTGTTGTCCCGTTGTGTTGTCGTCCAAATCTGACGTCACCAGCTTGAATTTACCAAAATTAGTAACTATTGTCAAGGCCCTCTCTACTTTTAAGGCAATATTATGAGAGCAAAAATGGCGAATTTGAACAGTGTCTGTTATCTTCCCTGCGTTCAAGTTTTTTCTTCTCTTTGTGGCGTTTTTTAAATAAATGAAAGTGTTTAATACTGCCACCATCTGGTCTGGAGTATGAACTGGAGCCAATGCCGTTGATAATACATCACACATCTGAAAATTGATTGGGTACTTTCTTAAATTACATCATGATTAACCTTTTTTTTTATTGTATGCAATTTTAATAAATAGTAAAAGATTATTAAGGCACTTAAAATGCATACATATGTTGTTCACTTAAAATATACTTTTAATATATTAAAAGTGTATTTTGGTACAATTATGTTTAAGTGTGTTTAAAGTACTAATTTCCAAATTGGTCAAGTGTATTTTTAGTATACTTCAGATATACTTATAGGTAGTACACTTAAAATGTACTTTCCCAAATTTAAGTACGTTTGAAGTACACTAAGGTATACGTTTTTTTCAAATATGACAACGCACTGAGTGAATGGGGAAGTTTGCGTGTTGCGGCGAAAATTGAAGCATGTGGAATGAAGTACGTCTAAATGCATCGACACGACAAATCTAATATGATATAAAAACAATGCCATACTTGACGGAGTTTGGCTATATCGAGGCTCACTGCAGTAAAAAAGAGACGATCAGATGGCAGGTAAAGCAGCGCACAGCTACAAACACTCACCCGGATTAGCATGACAGTCAGAAAGCTAAACAAATAACCCGCAAAATTATTTAAGTCTTCGAGCTGCGATATAAGACGCTGGTTCTGCTCTCGCTGTTGAACCGCTGCTACAGGTAGTAATATTTCACAGACGGAGCGCCGTTTCTGCTCCACCTGGTAGTGACTCTCACACCGAACCTCTGCTTAAAGCTGCAGCATCTAACTTAAAAAAAACAAAAAAACATTTTACATACGTATTAAAACTTTCGCTGTCCTAACGAGACAGATAATCTGAAAAAATAATCGATCTCCTCCCTGTTCTGCATAATTACTCTGCTCAGTCATAAACAGCCAATCAGAACTAGAAGTAATCAGCTAGCCGCCATGCTATCAGGAAGTTTTCATTCGATAACTCAGGATTGTATATTGTAATGGATCCTGTATTTGCCTTTGAATGTTAAGTTTTATACTTTAATTTTTTGGAATGTTGAGAGGTTTTATTTTGACTCTTTGCATTATTTAGCCTCTTCAGAGCCTTCATATGTTATCAGTTTGTTAAAGATAGTATTATTGATAGCAGTACGATTTGCACAATGCCTGTTTTTTCTTGGAAAACGTTATTAAAAACAAGTTTTTGTCTAAATTAAGGTGAATTCATGGGTTTTTTTTCCACATAATGTAACCAGTAGTGTTTATAATAATAATTTTAAAAAAAGTAATTATGTGATCTGTATCGTTGATCGGCCCTAATGGGTAATCGGAATCGGCAGGAAAAAACCTGATCGGCAAATCTCTAGTTAATATTGCCATTAAAACAGGGGTGTCAAACTTCAGTCCTCGAGGGCCGGTGTCCTGCAACTTTTAGATGTGCCTCTGCTGCACCACACCTGAATAGAATAATTAGGTCATTAGCAAGGCTCTGGAGAACATATCTACACAAAGAGGATGTAATTAAGTCATTTCATTCAAGTGTTTTGTACCTGTGGCACATCTAAACACTGCAGGACAGCGGCCCTTGAGGACTGGAGTTTGACACCCCTGCATTAAAATGTTGAATCATGAGAAATGTCAGAATTACTGAGAGATTTCTCTTTAGTGTTTATTGTAAACAATTTGAAGCTAGCAGGACTGTAGATGTGGAACACTTAAAATAGTAAGTAATAGTGGCTTTATTTAATCAAACAGCTGTGTGTAGCTTGGTAAGGGTCAATGTCAGGGTACTGCAGAAAAAAAAAATGAACTAAGCTTAAGCTTGGTTTGTCTGTACAGAATTATCTGTACTTTATCATAATTAAATTGTATAGACAGGGAAGTCAACCAAAAGTAAAATAGTTTTAAGTGCAGCTTTTTTGTGCAGTTTTAAACAAGTTTTTACCTGTTAAGAGTTCAAATGCTTAAAAAAAACATTTTTTTATGCAGATTCTATGCAGATTTCAGATCCTAACAGACTGAAATCTGTTAGGATCACAAATTTCAGTCAATTTAAATTAGGCCACAGTTAAAGTCTCAACTTGCTGGAAATGATTGAAATATACTCTAAAGAAAGTTATGAAAACATCACTTTTTAACTAAAATAACAAAGCATCCCTGTTTTCACCATTACATCCACACGATTCCATGGGATATTGTTGATGCAATAAGAAAATAATTCAATTTATACAATAAACTCTGCATGTTTAGTTAGAACTTATAATTATGGTCGATATGTTGATTATTTACTCAGAACATATAAAGGCATTCACTTTGTTCTGATCTGGAACAGAACAAAAGTAATGATGAAATAATATAATCAAATCAGAGAGTTGTAATTTGTAGATTTTAACATATGATAGAAGTCGAAGCTTTATCAAACATGTCTCATTGAATAACATAAAACCAAGTATTGCAGTTACTTGGTTACAAGATAGTTTTTACATCAACATAATATCCCATCAGCTTCAACAAAGTATGTTAAAATTAACATCTAAAAACTTTTCAATACTTTAAACCACCAAGTAAAACAAAAGTATGACCAGTGAAAGAGAGGGAAAACATTTAAATGAGACTTTGGTTTTGTTCCTGCAAATGAGTTGAAAGTAATAATGTAAATGCATTTTTAACAAATTGATTGAACTAACACCTGTTATACACTAGAGATAATACACTAGATATTGTTATGTAATGGTTGGCAATATGTAAAATCGAGTTCTTTAAGTGTGGAATAAAATGTATTCATGTTATGGTAGATTTTTAAGGATTTATTAAAATTAGATGACTTGAATGTAATTTAACTCTTCTTCAACAATCTGTTCTTTGTCAAACCAAACCAGCAGCTATAAGTTGCAGTATTCTTACACACACTTTGCTTTGCACATCGTAGGTACTAGATGTTCATCTATGTGGCGATGGCAGCCATGTCTCACCTGTATATGAGGTGGGATTCTCCCTCCACGCTCTCTCCAGGCTGTTGTGCTGTTTGGCTAACTGTTCAATGGTCTCCTCCAGATGGTGGCGCTGTTCTCTCTCATAGTGCAGAGCCTTCTGCCACCGCCGGCTGTGAGATTCTGCCACATCCAAAAAGTCCCGACAAGCCTAAGGTGTGAACACAACAAACCTCAAAGCACATGGCGAACTCCGAGGCCTCGCTGCAGTCTCCCTCACTAAGAGACATCAGCAGCTAATCAGCTTTAGCCTTTGCACCAGCAGAGGTATGAGCTGTGTGAACTCACATTGATCATAGCATTAGAGGTGATGCGGAAGAGGGTGGCTCGCTCATTAATGGCTTTCACTTTGTCCGTGCCTTCGGTGGGCCCACGCAGGTCTTCAAGTTCGCTGAGGGAGCGCTGGAGAGCGGCACCGTGCTTTCCGATCAGCTCATTACAGGTGCTCAGATCCTCCAACTTGGTGGCCAGGGACTGCAGTGCTCCTTGGGTGAGGGCACGGTCCTCCTGAGGCACAGGGGTTTCATCTCCTGAGTCATCTTCACACAGAGACACCAGTGTAGCAGTTTAAAAACTGACCGATTCAAAATATGTCTGAACAATCTGTGTGTTAATGATGATGAGATTCCAGATTGGAGCAGACAGCACAGTCCGTCATGAGACAGACTAACAAAATATGCTTTAAATGCTCTAAACACATAATGAGATGAGTTAATGGGAAAAGGATGGGAAAGGATAATAGCACTTCACACCCAGATCTCTAAACAACCCATCTTCCAAAATATCGGAAAGCTGTGAATGAACACTGTTGCCTTGGAAACGTGGGCATATGCAATCAGGAGGCAAGGCTATTTTTAGATGAAGAGGGAGAAAAAAAGGATGACGCATTACCCCTTTTCCTCCTCTCTTCTCTCTCTCTTCCTCTGGCTGGCATGAGCCGAGCTGCGAGTCTTTAGTCCTTTCAGAGCGTTTCAAGGAAACTGGATTGATTACTAAGCATTACAAGGCATATTTACAATATAGAGTGCTTCATTCTCCTTGAACTTTTGAACATTTTGTCACGTTACAACCACAAACTTCAAAATGTTTCATCTGGATTTTATCTAATAGAGCCATACAAAGTGGCGTATCATTTTCAAGTGGAAGAATAGTGGTTTTTGTGATTTCCTAAAAAAAAAAAAATCATTACATTGTATTTAGTCTCTTGGATAGCCTTAACTAGTAACCAGACTCCGCTTTTCTGTAATTTAATCTCAGTTCAACTCTTTCGTGAAAGCCAAAAATTTTTATAGGCAAAAATGAGTAAACAAGCAGCATTGTGACCTCAACGTCTGGAAGAAAAGGAACACTTCACACTGACAATCCTGGAAGAAAGCCTGTTAGAGGCTGCAGAGGACAGGGGTGGAAGTTCACCTTTCAATAGGATCAGACAAAATCCAAACAAGAATCTATTACAAGACTGGGACATTGATGTTTACGGAGCCTCTTGGTCTATTTTGCATTGAGTATAAATGAACGCTTCAGTTTTTAGATATTTTATCCATAAAAAAAAATTGAAAAGCTTCTGTTTTCAGTGTCTATTCCACTGCCAAATTATAATAATTTGAGTTAGTTTGTCACATAAAATCTCACTAAAATACACTAGTTTATGGTAGTTATGCAGCAATGCAGAGAAGTTCAAGAGGGGCACATACTTCTGAATGAAAACATCTTTTAATTTAGTTTAACGCCTTAAAGATTTATATCTGCTATAATCTAATGTAGTGCTGCTCCTGTTACTTAAAATATAGAAATTTGAGATTACCACTGATTAGGTTACTTTAAAAATATGTTGGGTTTTTTTGTGCCTTGGATTATTAAAAAAAATAACAAAATAAAAGAGCAAAAGTATGAAAAGTCCTACCATTCAAATAATGCATCTTATAAACATACACAATGTAATAAAATGTTTCTAGGTCAAAACTCTCTCTGCTAAACAAAACACTGCATAATAAATCCCAGGACACGTAAGTGCATATTTTGAATCTAGGCCAGTGTAGTTCGGTGTACGAGTTCAAAAGCATGGAGACAAACTACCAAACCCTATTAAAGGGGGAAGAAAAAAAAAAAAAACAACAATCAGGCAAACTGGATTAGTGAAGTCCCTGGAGAAAAAATGATTAAAAATGAGAGAGTGAAAAATATTTCAAGCTGTAATGGTTCCATGACCCACATCTAGCAGATTTCTGCTGCTCAAGGTGGTAAGAAATCGAGTTCTCCGAGGCCATCTGCCGTCCAACATGTTCATATGGAGATGCAAAGCCATTAAGCTCATCCTGGAACAGTGATGGATGTGTAGGGGAATGACACACAGGGCTGGTGAGTGCACCAACGGGTTGTTTTTTCCACATGGGAGCCACAGGAGAGCCTGAGAGCAAACGGTGACTCATAGTTAAATCACAAGAAGACACCCACAGGTGATAAAGGGAGCGTCATAACAGACATGGAGTGGGAAGAGAATCAATCTGTGCGTTTGCAGAGCACAACACACCTATTTTTACAGACTCGTGAATGCAAAGCTCATGTGTGCTAACCATGTGATGGATATCACACAATAGGTGCCTCACTTCTTCTGTGAGCTCCACTTAATTACTGCTGTTCTGATCCTTTCAGCCAATTAATCTGCTCTGGGACTAAGCCCTGCGGTTGCTTATGGAAGGGTAATCTGTAATCACCTCACCAAAACGCACTAGGATTTGCACCCCTGCTTATTGTAGAGCCAGATAAAATGAGCATCCACAAAGCCGTTCAAAATTGAAAACAGAAAACAAAGCATATTGTGATTTCTGAACTGTCTGTGACCTCAGATGGGATGCAAAACTAGGTTTACAAATCAGGCTCTAACGACTGACACAAAAACAAAATCTTCAAGTAAAACATTGATTTGCATCTTGCAGGTATAACCCTTCCCTACAGCACTGAAGACTGCTAACAAGCACCTCTTGAGACCATTGATTTGTGTAACTGCTGCATTTAGCAGCCTACTTTTTAAACCAACAGTCATTTTGACAACATTAAACCTGGCTCTACCCACGCAACGGTGAAACTAAATTAACTCCACAATAAGACACTCGTGTGGGACAATAAAAGAATCACAAATTAAACCCAAAAAAAACATGAAGACCAAAAAAGATCTACCTGGAATCCTATTCTGCTGAATATATATTTTTTAAAAAACAAAAAAACATCTTACTTACAAGGCGACACTCACTGAAAAAGATGCACTCCTATCTCCTTATGGTCCATGAGTGGAAAATATTCCAATGCTCTCACACATGCCTGATATGCCTCTCCCTCTCTTTCCTTTACCACTCCTGCCACCGGAGGAGGAGGAGGAGTCAGGAGAGGAAGGTCATTTCATTCAGCACTCGCTGCCACACTGAAGGAGACAGGGTGGGAGATGGGCTGCAGAGTGGAGGGGGAGGTGGTGGTTGCACATCTATATGATTTTTTTTATTTTACTTGTATTCCAAATGAAGAGTTAATAAATTCAGTATTTGCTCATTTGATTCACATCCCATTTGTTCTAATATTATATGACATATAATCATGTTCGTAGCAAAAGAAAGTTACATTTTAAAGGAAATATCCTTTTGCCTTTAATTGGTCTTGTCACAGATGGTTTGGCAACACTGCCCCCTGATGTTCAGATGTTGAAATTACACTTCAAATGCTTGAAATATAGGCTTCTGAGAAAGTGGGTTAGTTATCAGAACTGTATTGCTTCTTTAAAAAGACTGCTTTATAGGTCAGGCAGTCTGTGTTAACACAGAATAAAAAAAACAATACAATAATATTTCCAACATGATTACATTTTACCACAATATATTGGTGAAGATGTATCAAATAGGGAAACAAAAAAGTTAATCTTACCTGAGTGATGCACCAGGAGCGTGGCATTAGCCTTTGCTTGTTGCAGGGCTGACACCCATCTCTGACACTCCCCCTCAGATGTGGCCTTCAGGTGGTATGTTCGGCCTCCGCTGGTTAACACGAAGTGACAGGTGTCACCCACCTCGATGTGAGCTTTCGCCAGGGGAATGGTGCCTCTGCAAGTGTGCGCCATCTCTGCCTGAGTCCTGATGGAAAAACAACCCAGACCGAGATGTTAATAGAAGTTATGTGAAAGAAGAACAAAAATAAAAGTTATCTCTGCAGAACAGACATATTTCTAAAATCTTATGTGTTGTCTTGATAGTATTACTAGCTCGGCATCTGTCACATTCCTCGAGGTAACTACAAATTGAGCTATTGCTACTATTATCTCAGTGTACCTTTTTTGTTTCCAATGAAAGAACTCCAGATCCATTTTCTCTTTTATGTCCAAGTTCTGTCCTTTCAACACCAACTTAGTCACAGCAGTTGTACACTTTTTTCCTGTTAAAAGGGAGGTTTCTTCCTACAGTCACATGCTTCCTTAGATGGATAACCTAACTTATAAGTAACTTACATATTATTGAAAATATTATCAAATTTTATTTATAACTGAATCTGAATATGTCAGTATGTTTGGATGACTTTAGAGATTTACCATATAATGCTTTGCCTACAACTTTGCAAAGTTTTCATTCAGTTGATTCGTTTAAGAAGCAGTTGAAGACTCATTTGTTAAATCTGGATTTCAACTAGTTTTATGCAGTAAGATTTTAAATGCTTGTTTTTATATATTTTATATGCATCTTGTGTCTTTAAGCTCATTACCATTATAAAGCACCTGTGGTTTCTCACCTGTTAAAGATGCTAAATGAAACAGTGTATTTACTTCTAATCTTAGGTGTCACGTTTTCATTGGATGAAGATATAATTATGTGTGCAAATCTGAAATGTGTTTCACTTTGTGATTTCAGATATTGAAATAAATGAACTTTCCAATAATATTCCGACTGTGCAGTCACATTAAATACAAATTGTTTTTTGGAAGGATACCATCCCAGTTGAGGTAGTAGTTCCTTTTTTGTGTTTTGGGGACAATCTGGGACTCTAATTCAGTCAGAAAAGACTAAAAGTTTGATTTTACATCCCAATAATCACAAAAAAACTGTATGACATCATCTTTACAAATATGGTGTTAATAATTCCGTTTTCTAACTGAAGAAACACCGTGTCTATTGGGTGGAGCCCTAACCGTTAGAAACCGTTACCTGTAGTAGGACAGCAGGCCGTTGCTGAGGACGAACCAGCGCCGCTGGTAGCCCTTCAGGTAGTTGGTCCATTTGAAGAGCCAGCCCTTGTGGGTGTCCAGACAAGGCAGGTGGAGCCCCGGGAGAGTCGGGGAGGGCAAGCTCTTCACCAGCTCGTTCATCTGTCCCCTCTAGGCTGTCTGCGTCCCTCCGGCGGGATGGACGGAGAGACGGTGCAGCTGGTGTAGAGTTGTAAACAGCTGTACCTTTAGCTAGCAGCAGCACGCAGACTGTAGTGTGCCGTTAGCCTGCAGTCGTTTCTGTGCGTCCCTGTGAAGTGAGGCGGACCTACTTTAAAAATGGTCACTCTGGTATTTTTAGACAAGAAGGAAATACTGAACCACAAATACTGCACTGTAATGCACTGCTGATAAAGCCCGTAAACGCTGGAGAAGGGAGAACAAGATGACGTCCTTATTACAGGATTGTAGCTTATGGATGCACATTTCCCCCTCTCTCCCTCGCTGTATGTGTATGCGCGCGTGCGTGCGAGTTTGTGTGCGTTTGTGCGCGCGCTTGACATATGGAGCCTTTGAGCTGTGTGAAGCTGACACCCCATCCACGTCAAAAAAAAAATCCAGCAAATAGTCTGAATGGTTAGTGCTCAGTTTGTGCAGGTTTGAGCCGTTAAAAATTTCGTTTGTGCAGTTTTGGTTTCTGAGATATTAAAAATAATTTTTTAGGTCATCCAGAGTTCACCATCCCCCCCAAAACAACCAAAGTGGGCTAGTTCATTAGTGCTCCGTTTGTGCCGTTAAAACTATCGTTTGTCCAGCTTTCCCCTAGGAGATATAAAAAGTTATAGTTTTGGCCGATGACGTCGCCAGCCGCCCCAATTTTTGCTCCAAAAATCAACATTTTTTGCTTTACCGCTGTTATGTCGCCGCCACCAACTGGTATGTAGTGTGGACCACAATGTCACCCAAAGATTATATTATACAAATGACTAATCTGATTTTACTTTATTTGGTGCTTTCAGAGTTTAAGATTCAGCCGATCACATTCACCCAATTAGGGTGAATCTTACTCTAAACTTATTGATTATGCCACGACTTATAGTCCCTTTTCTACAAAAAATATAGCAACCTCAATTGCATGAAAACGACACCGAAAACAAGACTTACGTGACAGAAGTGTGTTGGAAGGCAACCAACGAAGAACTAAAACAGAAAGTACAGCCTGCAACAGGTGAAATTAATTGTCCCCTAATTGGGTGAATGTGATCGGCTGAATCTGAAAGCACCAAATAAAGTAAAATCAGATTTAGTCATTTGTATAATATCCTTGGGTGACATTGTGGACCACACTACATACCAGTTGGTGGCGGCGACAAAACAGCGGTAAAGCAAAACTTTTGATTTTTGGAGCAAAATGGGGGCGGCTGGTGACGTCATCGGCCAAAATTATAACTTAATATCTCAAAAACGAAAACTGCACAAACGAAAATTTTAACGGCACAAACCTGCACCAACGAACTAGCCCACTTTGGTTTGTTTTGGAGAAATATGGTGGGATGGTGAATTCTGGATGAGCTAAAAAAATTTTTTTTAATATCTCAGAAACCAAAACTGCACAAACGGAGCACCAACCATTCAGACTATTTGCTGGATTTTTTGACGAGGGTAGGTGTCAGCTGCTGCGATGTACAAAATAGATGCTCAAGGCAAGGCAAGTTTATTTGTATAGCACATTTAAGCAAAAAGACAACGTGTTTTACATGGGAACAATGAGCAACAAACAAACAAAAACATTTCATTGGAGTGGGATATTAAAATATTAATGACGTTCCAGTTATCATTAATTAAATTCAACTCTAAACTCAGTGTTTCAGTACTTTTCTGGAAGCTTGTTCCAGATTAGTGTAAAAACTGAACGCTGCTTCTCCATGTTTCTTTCTGGTTGTGGTGCTGACTTGAACCAGAGGACCTCTAGTTTGATGCGAAGCCATTTATTAATTTATAGACTAACATGTATTTTTACGTCTTTTCTTTTGAGCCACAGGGAGCCAGTATAACGACTTTAGAACTGGGGTGATGTGCTTCATTTTCTAGTTTTAGTGAGAACGTGAGCAGCAGCGTTCTGGATCAGCTGCAGCTGTCTGATTTAGCAGAATTGTGAAAACAATGTTACCGTAATCAACTCGACTAAAGATAAAGGCATGGATGAGTTTCTCAAGATCTTGCTGGGACATTAGTCCCTTAATTCTGGGAATGTTCATCAGATAAATGTTCAGGTCTGAGTCCATCAATACACCCAGATTTCTTGATCCTTAAGATCTATTTCTAGGTATGTATGGATATATAAAGCAGCAAAAAAATCAATAGAACAGTGGCAGGCTGAAATATCATCGTCCACCAAATGTAACATCCTCTGCAACTGAGATATTGTGCATATTAAATGTGATGATTTTATTTTCAGAACTGTTCAGCTCAAATAAAACATATACAAACTCTAAAGATGTGTCTGTTGTGAAACATAGGACCAATTTATGTGCCAGAAACTTATGCCCACTGTTGGATATAGAAAATCTGTGATGTTATGAGCCTACATCGCTTCCAAAGGCTTAATAGAAAATAATGACAGCATAGGAGGAAATAAATGTAGAACAAGAAGTTATGCAAAATTATGTAAAAGAAAAAGAAAAAAGCATTTTTTCCCCAAAAGAAATATTGAATGAGAGATTTTCTGCTGCTACCCTGTGATGGACTGGCGACCAGTCTGTGGTAAAACCTGCCTCTCTATTCCATGAAAACCAACATCTCTGATTCAATTGCCTTTGTCAAAACCTTTATTTGACACATCAGAATGGTAAAATATTACTCTTGTACAGACAGTAAGTTAGATAAATATCATGAATCATTATCATTAACAAATGGCATAAGCTGTAAAATCAAAGAAAAATCTAACTATGTTTTCTAATGGTGTTTTTGGATCATGTTTTTAATAATAAGGGATCTCAAGAGTAAATAAATGCAACAATAAGTAAATATGCAAATAGCAACAAGTGACTATTTTCATTTGGCATCGTCACAGTCAGTAGTGAGAACTTTACATTGTACAATCATTTCTGCAAAGTGCTTTATGGTAAAAGAAATCTCAGTAAAGGATTGAAATGTTTAATGTGTTGCTGATTATGGACGCCTGCAGCTTTACCTTTATTACATGAAGAAGATAAAATGGCACCCCTTTACTCAATCTCTATGGCACTGACTTGAGCTCTTTAAATACCAAGCATACAAAGCCATTTTACACAGCACAATGCAAATAAAATACATTTAAAAATCACTCAGCAGGTGACAGAAGGTGCTGAGCAGTAACTCATCCAGAAAGTGACAAGGTCAACAGAAAGAAACATTGTTTTGTACCTCCGTCTCTCCAGAGGTGTGCTGGGTAGAATAGTAAGGCAGTCAGCACAGGCCGATAGCATTTAAAAACCCATCAAGGTGACAAACGTTGCTACGAGGAGTTTCAGTTCAGAGTCTTGAGGGTTTGCTGTTGTCACAGAATGAATCATTCCAACGCTCACTAAACCTTCACAGTTGTAAATTCTGCCGAAGCGCACGTCCGCCGCCGCTCTAGGGGGGTTAAAGCAAGCCGTCTTGCTCAAAAACCGAGGGCAACTGGGAGAAGTCAAAGGGCAGGAATTTGACACCCGTTCCATGGTAGAATTTGTTCTGAAACTCCACCCTGGGATCAAACAGAAAACCACCAGGAACACTTTAATGTGGGCAGAATAAACACTCATGGTTTATACATAGCTGCCGTATCAAAGTTTTCTTTGATTTAAGCAATGGAGATGATCGGATGGCTTGATGATTAAAATGGAAAATATGATAGGAACTCGTGTCTGGAAATACAAATATTCACTCTTTTTTTCTTTTTTCATGCTGATCCATAGCAAGAGCACACATTCATTCCTGACTTTTCAGGACCGCTTAGGATAGAAACACAAATTTATGTCAAATAAAATCCTGTAAATGCAACAATATTTAAGTTTATTATTTAAAAGACTATTTTCCAAGCTAATAAGTAACTTTTATGGTTTTGAAGGGCAGGAAAATGAGCTTCAATAACAACAACATATAATGAAGAAAACTAATTGTTATGGGTATCTTGTAATGTTAGTCCAGATTCTGATGTTTTGTTTACATTAATTTAAAGCCATTCTGCATCTCTATTTGATCATCTAAGTTCTCAGCATAATTCCGTGTCTCATTTTTGGAGTCTCAAGTTGTTGATTCTACATCCACATACTTATCTATATATAGGTTTTGTTATCACTTTTATCAATTTGCTCCTGCCTATGTAAGAATGTAATTTTCTCAATATGTGGCCATGTGTTTTATTCATATCCTTTTGTTCTACCCTAAATTTGATCAGGTCAGATCAGGGGTCACACTGTGTGTGCAGAAGAAGTTACTGTTGAACAAATCTTTACTAACATTTTAAAAACTCATGCAAAATGCTTAGAAAATCAACATTTTAAAGACATTTTTTAATGTTTTAACTTTGTGAATGCTCAAAAAGCTAAACCAGAACTTTACTTTGTTCAGCCTTTCTGTCGAAATCATGGTCTTCCTCGTTTCTCAAATATGTCAGGACATGTCGTAGAATGATGTGTTTCCTCTGACTCCCTTATTAAAAATCTCATCTGTCCTGAAAATGGCTGACTTTGAGTCTGGTCAATGACAGAATTTCTACATAAACCTTGTATAACTTAAAGATAATGCATTGACTGACAGAACGATATTGGACTGTTGACGTTTCAACCGGTTGGACAAGGGTCAACCAAGATGAAACTGAGTCGATTCTGGACACCTGAACAATTTTTCGGCGCATCTTGATTATTCATTTGTGTGCCTGACTCAAATAAATGAACTTATCAATGCATCTTGGTGATTAAATAGTTACAGTTTTAGAAAAGTGCCATAATGTACTCGCTTACTGAACATAGACTCACCAGTGAAGTCGCAGAGCATGGAGGAACGCTGACAAGCCTTCCATGACCAGCAGGATCGACACAGTGAGCATGGCGAAAAGGCCGAACACGGGGACCAGAAACACCACCCCGACTTCTGTGGTGACCTTGAAACCCAGGCGCATCACCATGGCCCACAGCACCTCTGACAGCTCTGTGGAAATGAAGTGATTTAAGATAAAGAATCGGCAGGAGGAAAGAGGCGAAGGGAGCACGCCGTTATTCTCCGGCCGCACTTACGGGCGTGAGCCAAGCTGAGTGCCCACAGGCGCAGGTAAGACGCAGTATTGGAAATGCAGCCCAGGCAGAACTCTATGGTGTGGATGGCCTGATGCAGCAGCACGTCTGCAAAATCAAACTGCAAAGCCGTACATGAGATATTAACTTCATTTTTACGAAAAAAATCAAGTTAAGATAATCTAAGCCTCCCGTTGTTCTCAGAGTTTTAGATCCATCTAACCGATTCAGATGATATTAAATTTCCTCCGCAGCTGATTCTTGTTCTGTCGTCCTACTTTTTCTCCTTCTTAATGTGCAAACAGCATTAACTTGTCGAAGCGAATGGAAAAAAACAGACGTTAATAAAAGAGTCACTGTTCTCTGACCTGCTTAGGAGGAGCTTCTCTGCTGGTCACTTCATCAAATCCTTCCTCTTCGTCCTCCTCATGAATGGACGTTATGGAGCCGTCATCCTCGCTCACACGCCTCACCCTCTCATAACCCTGAGGTGAGCCAAGAAACGACAATGAACCCCTGTGAGCTGAATTAAGACGACCCAAATTCTTTGACTGGACTTACTCTGCGTCTGCGCAGGCCTTTGCCGCCGCGCTGCTGCCAGTACAAGTAGAGAGGTTTTCCCAGCAGCAACACGGGAACGCACATCACAGCAATCAGGAGAAGGAAGACCTGCATGCCAGTCTGAGAAATGAGACCGACAAGATTAAACTCAAGCTTCAATGAAAGATTATAAATAAACTCGACGAGTAGACGGTGCCAGCACATGCCTGTCCCGGATACAAAGGCGTTACATCCTTCCCCTGCATGACAAACATGTTGATGAAGTGGATGAGGATGCTGGGAGCCTGGCTGGAGTTGCGTGCACTGAAAGCCAACCACTTGTAGAGAATCATGAAGACCAGGTAGCCAAAGAGACAGATCAGAAAGAGCAGCTCGGGAAGAAACAGCAGATAAACGCTGAATTTCTGTCGGAAATGCCTGAAAAGAGAGGACAAGGCATAAAAAGTCATAGTACTAGGCTTGACCAAGGGTTACAAAATCAGTATGGCAATATGCAACTTTCCTTGGTTTTAACATGAAATAAAAGGTCGGAGGGGTATGAATACTTTTGCGATGTGTTTTTTGTGCAACGGTTTGCGAGTAATGTGTCGACCTAACAACGGTTATTAAAATTCTGCACAACAGATTTAAATGCTGAGTAACCAGCAGCCAGCTGGGCTGCTTATGTTGGTGCATCCGCTGACAAACGAGGGAATTGGAATAATCTGTTCCCAGCTGGAAAAAAAATCTGATCGTTCAGGTTTCCTTGTTGGGTTACAGCACAGTTCCAGTAGATTTTGCAAAAAACTGTGAAACAAAATCCAGGATGACGACTATTAGTAATTAGTCATGCCATAAACATATGTGTGCAAAACTCCTATCACTGTGATTGGAGGACATCTGTGTGATGGGTAATGCCGACTCAGGAGGAATGATGGACCAACAGGGACATGAATCAGCAGCAGGAAAGCGCTGAAACTAATTCATCAATCCGGCATCAACTTGATTAAAATTTGGTTGCATAATTGTCTTTATTTCACTTTACCTTTCACTGCTTAATCATTAAGTTACAGTTAGCTCTGTTAGTTTTGTCTTCGTGCATCTACCATAGAGACAAAAAACTAGAATATGTGGTAAGATTATCTCTTTGTACGATTAAGAAATGACGTACATAAATAAAACTCCAGACCAGACAACATATTCACATACTGAAGACGCTCAACATGTCAATAGAAACAAAATTTATTAGTAGAGGCATTCATGGTGTGTCTGATTTTTTTTTCAATTTTATATTTTGCATCATATCGCTAATTCAATTACTGTAAGTTGGAGGTTTTGTGTCTTTCCATTTAAAAAGACAACCAGACTAGCCAGCAGGGAGGAGGAGAAGGCAATGATATGTTGTAGATATACAGGAGGATTATCAATATTATGGGCGTGATGTAACACCAAAGATGGCAGTTATCATTTTATGAGTTTCAAAAAAGTTTTTCTTGAAACTCAAATCATCTTGCAGATCTTTCTGCACAACTTTCTCGACCGTCGTAGATTTTACAACCAGTTTCCTTCTCTGATTCACCAGCAACCAGAGAATACCAGCTTCTGAACATTAAACAGGTTTTAGATAATTGCATGTGAAAGGGAAAAGCCTCTTACAAGTGGTTGAAGACGCTCAGCACCACGCCAAAGCTCATGTGAATGACGCCGACGATGACTGACATCTTCATCTTGTACGAGTTGAGGAAGGACAGGCGATTCACAGCCAGGTTCCAAATCTGATTGAACAAGAAAAAAAAACACCTAAGTACTCAAGACATGAAGGTGACTGTAGCTTTTGAGCATATCTACTCACAGGATCAATGCCGAATGGATACGGTCCGCTGAAAACACCACTGACATTTGGGTCTAATGTGAGCAAAGCGTTTGTTTGGACTGTTTTGTTGCTACAAAGTAAAAGAAGTGAGCATGTTATGAGGGATCTGTTAAGACACTAAGTCTACTGCTCACTGGTTTTTATGAAAAGGTTTAATGTCGTGCTTACGTCCACTGCTGATTGGTGAACATAGCCTTCACACTCCATCCAGAGCCAAATATATTCAGAGACTTGGAGAAACAGTCGTTGTAAATGAGTCCGGTGTAGATGGAGAAAAGTCCCATCATCAAGATGATGTAACGCCCGTGGAAGAACGTCATCCAAATCTGGGATCAACATAAAAATTTAAAAAATCAATTTGATTTAAAAAAAAAATGACAACCATTGCTTCATTTAGGATGAAAGTGAGCATTTATTCCCACCTCATTACTAGAACGCTTCTTGTTCTGATTCTTCTCCGTCAGCACCATCCACAGGGCGAAGAGGCTCATTATCACGCCGTGGCCGAGATCCCCGAACATCACGGCAAACAGGAACGGGAACGTGATGACGGTGTAAGGAGCTGACAGAAAACCCCCCACAAATATAATGAGTATTTTTTGGGGGAGGAAATTGTGGTTAACTTCACTGTCCCTCAGGAAAACAAGGACTTACCTGGGCTTACCTCGCGGTAGTCCCCCACCCCATAAGCCTCCACGATGCTCTGAAAGCCTGTGGTGAACTTGTTGGATCTTAAAAGCGTCGGCGGCGTGTCGCTGCTTGGGATGCGGTTTACAAAGGAGGGGACAGTGGCGTCTCCTTTCCTCTGATTAAAAATAAATTAATGGGAGAAAATGAGGGATTTGGTAACGACATACAGTAAAATGAAACGATAGAAATAAAGGAAACGACATCTTGCAGTCTGTCGTATTTAATGTGAGAAACTGTCCTTCCAAAGTGTTTGATGGCCCCTTTTGATATGAAAACATCGGCCACAACATCTCCTTTGAGAGAAACTGATTCATGGGTTTAGTTGGTTTTACTAAACCAAAAATGCTACAAATGCCCATTTGGTTTTTGCCAAATGTCAGTTCCCATTTATTTACATGTTACTTTCAAGCACACATATTTTCTTTTAATCTTTTAAAGTGCTCTTTATCAGCAGTTCTCCAGGCTACATTAATGTTTTAGACTTTAGCTGCTTTTCTTCTCATTTCCTGTCCAGGACCTTATTTAAACTAAATAGTTAAATAATTTGGCTAGCTAACAGTTAAATAGTCTGGTTAGCTCTTATCTCGAGTTTATGAGTCAAACTGATATTAATGAAAAGATTTCCAAATGTAGCACAGAACCTAATCTTGGAATGTGGTTCCTAACAGCAACCTGTCCCAAAGACAAACTGTTCCCATTTCTTTGGTTGAAGATAAAACACATGAAGGCATTTTTTTTTCTTTTTGCATAAACACAGTTATTCTTAAAGAGTTACAAGCTGAAAACTTGTATTAGAGTAATGATAAACTAAGGGATGACATGTTTCCAGTTAGACGCAGCAATCAATCGGGGAAAGATTAGAATCAGACAATTCCTCCTTCGACCGATGATCTCCTTAGATACTTAAAAATTAATTAAACACATCAAAACTAAAAACTTCTATCATTTTTAGCCTATGAATTCATAAACAAACAGTAGTTCAATGCAAGTTTTTTTAGATTAATAATTACAGCTATCACTAGGTACACAATTATTTGTTAAGTTCTAAACTTACGGGACATTTCTTTTGTTATTGTGTGTTCTTGTCTTTAAAAACTGAAAATATTGCTATCATAAAAAAATCAGAAGCAATAGGACAGACCTCAAAGAAACCTTTAAATCTTTAGTGGAATGGACACCAAAACTGGTTCCAGCCCAGCGGCCCAAATCCTTCTAAACACGGTCAAAAGTTCCTTCCGGGGTCATTCAATAATATTCAGCAGAGAGCTGTGGCAGTCATTGACAGCAGTAGACACTCAAACTACAACACAACTGAACTCACCACACGCTTCCTCAGTTGTAGATTATAGACTAAAACTTGAGACACCAACATATTTTCTTACTTGCACTTTTATCTCCAGTGACTCTAAGAAATGTAAATAAAAGTAGCAAATTCATTTGAATTCTGCCCTCGTGCCAAAAAGAAACAATTGCAGGTTGTTTTATCTGATCAGTGTCCCCTTGAGGTTATGCTACAACACAATTTGCTTTTACCATTTGAGACATATTTCCAGTCTAAAGTCGGTTTCCAATCCGGAGCTCAACTTTTCACATTTATCAACAAAAAACCCTGATCACCTTCAGTTAGTCAGAAACTTTGAAGCAAGACTCTTAATTAACAATTAGTCCTACTTTTAACGTATTTTAACTAGTTTCCTGTTCATAAAAGAATTTAATTTTAAATTCTTTTATGAATTAAAAGAATTTAACTTTCCTCAAGGCTATCACTCTGTCTGTTGAACCATGACTGTTTAACAAGCTCCTTTTTTTTTTTACATTGTCTTAAGAGTCTTAAGTCATTTAAAAGGCAGCTGAAAATATTCTTATTCAAGATCTTTGTTTAAATATTATTTTATCTTTTTCATGTTTGAATTTTTAAGCTTTGTGCGAATTTGATCTGTCAAAAAATTTTGTTTATTTAGTTACTTAAGTGGAAATAATACAGTTTCTACAACCAGGTTATTAGATTTAAGAAATTACCTCTCACTATCACCTGCGGGGCAACATGAAATATATCTTAAAGGAAAAGATTCATTTAAGAGGCTGGTGAAGTCAATTAAAAAGTTTAGATTTTTTGAAAAGGAAATGTCTTAAAACTCACCGAACCCTTTTCTAGCGCCCCCCTCAGGTTTGCCAAGTCACTGACGGGACACCAAACCTCGGCAATCAGACACTTGTTGGTAACGTCAAAGCTGCACAGGTTGAGGATGTGATAGATAGCCTTCATCTTTTTCACTTGCACAACCCAGGTGTAGGCTGACTCAGCAGCCTTCTGCAAAACTTGCCTCAAGTAGTCATCGGTGCGATGAAGCACCTGCAGGAGACAACAGTTATTAGGATGTTCCACATGCTCACTGTCCTCTCCAGAGACGTTCGATCCTACGTTGTTGAGGTCCTGGATCCGTGTTCGTAAGCTGTCCAACACGTCTGCGCGTTCCTCGTCATTCTCAGGATGCGGATATAAGTGGCAGTGGTAACTAGGAGCGACAAGGACAGACGCTGATGACAGAGAAGAATGCATGAGCGACTAAAAAGGTAGAACAACAAATGCTTACATACCAGTCGCAGATTTTTTGAACTTTGTGTCCAATTTGGTCTCCCCAAAAGGAGATGAGAAACACAAAGCTTTTGCTTATTTCCCCCTGAAATCACGCAATTCAACAGCCTTAAGATATCAGCCGGAGAAGCAGACGTAAAGCACAAAAAGTAACTTTTCTAGGACGTGTCTCACGGTGTCGAGATCGGCGAGGCTCTCGTCCACTTCTGTGTAGCTCAGGATGGTGTAGCCTTTGCACACTCTCCACAGCATGCGCTCAAAGGCCTCGACCTTCACCCGCTGGATGAGTCCTGAAACAAAGCTGCACCCAGGAGAGATCAGATTAGGTCCACGACGTGTTTTCCAACTAAATTATGGTAACTAGTGCTGCGGCTAGGCATGGATCAGTTAGTGCTATTAAGGTTTCATGAGCTGCAAGAAAAAGCGCTGGAGAGACTGGAGCTTAATGCTACTCCATGGAGCAAAAAGTTGATTGGCTGAAGGAAGGTGACTGTAAAATATGTCTGAAAATATTTCAAGGACATAAAATGTATTAAAAGTGGTAAGCTACAAGAAGCAGCATTCAGTTTCCATGCTCCTCTAATCTGGAGCAAACTTTCAAAAAACTGCAAAAACAGACTTGTTTAGAGCTGCCTTTGACTAGTAGTAAGTGATAGTTTTGATTATGCTATTTGACAAAATGTAATAGCAACTGCTTGTTTCATAATTGGTGACTGAATTATGTTTTTTATGATGTAAAGCACTTGCAATTGCTTTGTTGCAGAATGTGCTACCCAAACAAACTTGACTTGACTTACAAGTTGCAATAAATACATATTTATAACTTAAATACTTTAATAATTAATGTGTTGTGCTAGATATTTTTGCAGCAGAAAAATAAGTTAGTGGAATACATTTTGCATTTAGGTCAAAACCTTTGTGTATCTACCACACACATTTAGACTCCCATACCAGTGAAGTAAACATTTGGTGGTGCAGCTCACCCCAGCTTAGCTCCAAGCCTCTGCATGCCAGTGCTTCCTGTAGCCGAGTCCGTCTCCATGGTGGGGAACTCCTCATACTGGGGACCAAGAGCTTCATGCTAGATTTAAACAAGAACATGCCGACATTAGAAGGCTATTGCCACATATTAATCACAGACTGCATTAACTATACAATGCCAGGGTTGTGTTGTTAATCAGAAAAGGAGATACGAGCGGTTGAGTTAGAATGAGACTCACTCTGGAGCGGCTGTGTATGAAGGTCCGGGTGATCTTCAGCATGTGTGTGTATTCTGTGAGCTCCAGCAGGTTCCTCTGAAGCTTGTCTTTGTTCTTCGCCACCTCGCTGAGCTCCATCTCCAGCCTCTGAAGCTGCTCCTGCACGGAAGAGAGAGAACGCCAGCTTAACTTGACATTCGGCAGCACAATACCATGTTCATATCAAATTTGTGAATTAGTAAATTCGTCGACAATTCAGGCCTAAACCTCTGTGACTATAAAGAGGTGTGCAGGTGATCTCTAAATGTCCAGAAGAGATCCACATCTTAAGCAAGGTTAAATTAATATATTTTCTCTCTATCTCCTCAACTACATTTCCCAGAATTCTCTAACAATTTGGGCCTGTATTGAACCAAAAATCCCTCATTACTAATAACTATGTCGTAATAACTACCTGCTGTCTTATAATTATGCAGTTATACGTTTTCTTAAAACTCATTATTTCTTCATGTCTTGTTGTTTTCCAGACTCAACTGAAAATAAAAAGCAAAACTATGCTGCTGCATTAAAAACTGGGTTTATTTTTTTTGCTGGTCACTCCTTCAAAAAATAATAATCCTGGGCATTCAAAGGAGCTACCTTCCACTCCTAAAAGTGAAAATAATTGTCACAAGGTGGGAAATTGTGAGATTAAGTGAATTTTCCAAAGCTGGCATTGAAACAGAGCTCAGTTTTAAGAAAAAAAAAGGATAATTGGTAGCAAACCTAATTATGGGTTGAAGAGCTAAACAACAACATCCAGAGGAGATTCCTCAGTTACTGACAGAAACCAGTAAGTTTTTGTCAGGTTTAGATGAATTTCAGGAGCCAGACTAAATCTGAGGCTGAAGCCATACAAATCTGAGTATTTTCAGTCACAGCAGGAAACTAAATATAATTGACGTTATGATGACTTACCATGATCTCCAGGACCTGTCTGGGAGGAGGAGCAAGCGGACTCTCGTCTTCTTGAGGCACGGCGATTTTAGCCTTCTGGATCTCCCTCAAAAGGAAGCCTGTGTGTTTTAAGAAAATTGTCACTTATAGGAAGAAATAAGGCACATCACAACCACTCACTATTATACAAAATACAGTCATGCAGCAATTCCCTGCTCATTAAACAGACAACGTTTTGTTAAGGATGTACGCTCAGGCTGCTTCCACATCCCAGGTGCACAGAGACTTACCCAGGATTCTCTCCATCTCCTCGCATCTCTTGATTTCGCTGACAAAGCGCCGCTGGAATGAGCTGACACTGGGGTTGAGCTGAAATCAGAGGAGCACCATTAGTCAGGCGAGGTGGCAGCACGGCACGCGTGTGGAAATATAATTACCGCCACCACAGTGGTTTAAAGATTGGTGTTTAACAGCTAAATGTAAAGATTGAGGGCTAAAAACTACTACTCCAGAGCCAGATTTTAATTCAATTCAATTTATTTATATAACGCCAATTCACAACAAAAGTCATTTAGAAAAATGTACAAAAAAAAAAAATAATTTCAATTCAAACATGCATAACACATGGAGAACATTTATTGATGGATGGATGGGCCTACGAATGTTAGGGTAACAAATTCTGCTGGATGATAAATTATTCCAGAAGTTATTGCGATAAATGATAATGTTGTTGTTTTGCGACGATTTTCAAGTAATATAATGGTCATGGCATAATAATGCAAGAACAGATCCTCAATGATAATTAAACTTTAACATAGAAGAGATTTTAAATATCCCAAATAAATCAACAAAACAACAGAAACAACAAATAAAATGAATTATGAAGTGTCTGTAAACAAAATAGTCTTTTTAAAAAAGGCAAATGAACCAAACTGAAAACTTCTGTCATCGAGGTTTCGGTAAAAAAGAGAGAAAAGATGGAAAAAAAATACAAATCATGAAAATGAAAAATGTTGAGCTTGTTTTTAATCTATGATGCAATTGACTGATTTATTGCTTATTTTGACAGGTTTAGATCAGCCACGAACAAAAGACAGTTGAATGGATGGATGATAAACAAAACATATGGATGGAAGGACGGAAGGACGGACGGACGGACGGACGGACGGACGGATGGATGGATGGATGGATGGATGGATGGATGGATGGATGGATGGATGGATGGATGAAACTTTAAGAACGTATAGAGTAAACAGTGTGGAAACAAATATTTTTCATACTCCATTTCTAGATAGATTTTTAGATTTCTAAATAGATAGATTTCTAGATATATAGATAGATTTCTAGATTTCTAGATAGATAGATAGATAGATAGATAGATAGATAGATAGATAGATAGATAGATAGATAGATAGATAGATAGATAGATAGATAGATAGATAGATAGATAGATAGATAGATGTGCAAACTGTGGCTCTATTTGTACTTACATCTCTGAACTCGACCAGCCCCAGCTCTCCCAGCTCACTGATGCAGTCATATTCAGAGCCGGACTGCAGAAACAATTGCGCCAAGCACATTTCCTCACTCCGAAACACCATTTTTATTTTTTATCTGCCACAGACAGACAGTCAGACAGGGCTGATAATCTTCCTGTGGCCGATTGATCCTGAACACCGAGCTGTCTGCTACAACCCAACGCAGCACATTACAGAATTCAACCTAAGCAATCCCCTTCACACAATTAACTTACACTGATTAATTACTGTCTATTAACGACGACTGGTTTAAAATTTTAATTATCCACATTCCGGCTCATGGCTTCTTTACCCCTCTTTCAAAATAATATCCAATACAAAAGCGTCCAGCGAACAAAGACAAGCTCGCCTAAGGAGTCTTATTTTCGCGTCGAGCGATAAAAGAGAAAGGCGTCATCCTGAAGCCTCTTCACCTTATACACCTGCCGCTACAGCTCGGAAAGGGGGGAAAACGGTAACCAAGCAACGCTAGTCGGAAAGAACAAAAACGAGCAACAAGGTTAGTAAAAAATGAATCATCAACCCGGCTTGTAGACGAGAAAAAGACAGCTTCGCATGTTAAACAAAAATAAGCCCCAGTCAGAAATAGGCTACGGCCTTTATTCGCTCCACGGCAATTGACACAGATTGCGTCTCCGGGTTGCCAGGTACCGTCGCCGCCTCCGAAAGTAACGAGTTTTTGCTGTGATTTAGAGCGCCGCTGTGCCATTAAGATTCCATTTTTCTGCTAATTGTGTGTTCACACAAATAAACTCGCCTTCCACAGTGTTTTTAAACGAAATACCGGTCTTAAATTGTAACTTGTCGACTACATTTGCAGATTAATTTTGCAGAAGCAGAACCGTAAATCCTAAACTCAAAGGCATTGTCCAAACTAAGAAATATAAAAGGTAACGCTCTTACACGATTAATAGATAATAAAAAAATACAAGTAAACGGTAGCCTTCTTATCAAAATCTCTGTTGTTACATATTTGACTTAATCCGCTTTAAGAGCAAAAGTTGCGATGAGTTAGTGAAATCAATTCAGTTAATTCCTTTGTCTTTTTAATTTATGCGGGATTGGCCATTCTTTAAAGGGGGATGTAGCTCACAAACCTGGCAACCATCATATTTTCTTATTCGGTTCCATCGCTGTAAACTGGCCGACTACAGGCTGTTTTCTTTTTAAGATGTCTTATACGAGACACTTTCAAAGTAAAAAAAAAAAAAGAAAGAATAACGAAAACAAAACAAGACAAAACACGTATATCACTTTGCCCAGATGGATAGTAAGATAACGACATTGAGCTGTGATTATTTTTTTCTGAGAAACGATTCAACACATAAATGGTGTTTAGATTTTTTTATATATTGCAGTCAGGAAATAAAACGTGTTTACAAATATTGCTAAATCAAAAACAAAACACATTTTTTATTTAGAGAAACAGAGCTCTGCACTAAAAGATAGTTTAGAGTCAATCCTCAGTTTTCAATATTCCCTTCACTTTGTGTAATGTAAAACACAAAACTCAGCACAATACTACCACCACTTTGCTTGACACTTGGTAGTGTTTTCACTGGTGACAAGACTCCTCCTAACACTCTCCTTGTTTGTATGAAGTCAATCTTGTCCAAAATTATTTAAAACTAATTGTGCAGAACTTGAACGACATTCCTCCAGTTCTAACTTCAACTCCGAATTAATGCTTACAAGTTGGAATCATATCAAGAAACTAATACATTTAAATGCAATTTCTAATAGTATGAATAATCAAATATCCTACCAGGAACTTGTTCAAGTCAGTGCCTGGCTTATCTGCAGCCATATTGGCCTTATTTGGTGGGAGTCTCTGTAAATATCTGATCCTGTATGTATGATTTCAACCTGTTCATTCATATATATGCTGCACCATCTTTGCATCCTAAAAAGATCTATATTTCAAGCCTGAAGTGTCCCATCTTTTTAATCTGCCTGTTTTAATCTGAGTGTTTTTTCTTTCAAGAACTCCCTCATTTTACACCAACAATTTTCTCTGTGAATTGACACACTGACACCAAGGACCATGTTGTAAGTAAATATGGTGCATGTGATGAGTTTTATGACTTCTAAGCTTTCTGTGTCTGAGCCAGGCTGTTGAGTTCCTGCGACAGAGCCGTCACCGTGTCCAGAATCCGCTTCTTGTCCTTCTCCTCCAGCCGAGCCTCACACCGCTGGGCAAACTTATCAGGATGCCACAGCGTCTGCTGCTTCCGGATCGCCTTGCGAAACGCCGCCTGGTCCTTTCGGTCCACGCCGTGCAGCATCACGTCCAGCATCTCCCGGACGGTGCCCCTGGGAGCCGGCCAGGGGATGTCGCTGTAGCTCAGCTTCGTGCCTGCAGACGCTGAGGCGGCTGTGCTGAACGTGGCGGCACATTTCTCATCGTACTGCCGTTTCTTTCCCCGCCGGATCTCTTCCTCTTTGCGTGCCGCTCGAGCCAGGTACTCCTCGTGTTCTCTCTGCAACCTTTCGTGCAGCTCCTTAGTGCTTTCCCCTTTTTGTTTCCTCTTGTCTTTCTTCCGCTTGGAAGACGAGCTTGCCACTCTTTGAGCTTCGGCGTGTTTCTTGTTAAAATACTCTCTTCTGATACGATCCGCCCAGTCGCCAAAGTCTTCCTCTTCTTCGTCGACAGGTAGGTAATCGTCAGCTGCCAAAGAAAAGCGTCGCAGTTAAAAGCAGCAAAATATCGCATCTTAAATTTAGCAATTAACATGTACCATATGCTCCAAAGGCTTCAAAACATTCATCCTCGCATGCACCGATCAGCTTCCCCATCCAGTCCTCCTCAGGATCTGCCTCAGGTGGATGTCTCATGCTCCCTGCAGCCTGATTAATTAAAAGGAAAGTGCATGTAAATATCACCTAGCTGGCAGAAAGACCAACTCGGAGAGTTTGAATGCAATGGTGAAAGTTATAAAATGTCATCTTCTGTTTGCTTTCCCAATTCATAAACCTCTAGTTATTATTTTTCTTTCTACCAATCTGCACCAAACGGGACATTGCTCACATCTCTGGTGCTTTTTACAACTAGTTTATACGTGCAAAACCATCACTTTATAGAGTTTAAAGCAAGTTAGGTTGCGATTCAGTTATTTCACACTTAATGAAAGTGAAGGGATTTTATTTAACAGTTTTTCCTGGCAAATAATGTTCATCCATAAAGTCTGAGAGCCATCATCCTAAACTTCACCAAGTCACTATTTGCTTAAGGAAAATCACAAACAGGAGCATCTTTTATTGTTGCCTCTTGTTGTCCTTCTCTGGTCCAGGAAGTGTTTTTGTCCTCCCTGCTGAGAAAACATGTTGCTGTTGACTTATCTCCTTTGCTATTTGGAGTTTTTGTTGTTTTGTACCAAACTTTCTTGACCAGGAACCCTTTCATACCAATACAGTGGGGAGAACAAGTATTTGATACACTGTTGATTTTTCAGGTTTTCCCACTTGCAAAGCTTGTAGAAGACTTTAATTTTTATCATAGGTACTCTTCAACATTGAGTGATGGAATCTAAAACAAAAATCCAGAAAAATACAATGTATGATTTTTAAATAATTAATTTCCATTTTATTGTGTGAAATAAGTATTTGATACACCAGAAAAAAGAAACTTAATATTTGGTACAGAAACCTTTGTTTGCAATTACAGAGATCAGACGTTTCCTGTAGTTCTTGACCAGGTTTGCACACACTGCAGCAGGGATTTTGGCCCACTCCTCCATACAGATCTCCTCCAGAGCCTTCAGGTTTCGGGGCTGTCGCTGGGCCACACGGACTTTAAGCTCCCTCCAAAGATTTTCTATTGGATTCAGGTCTGGAGACTGGCTAGGCCTCTCCAGGACCTTAAGATGTTTCCTACAGAGCCACTCTTTAGTTGCCCTGGCTGTGTGTTTTGGGTCGTTATCATGCTGGAAGACCCACCCACGACCCATCTTCAGTGCTCTTACTAAGGGAAGAAGGTTGTTGGCCAAAATCTCACGATACATGGCCCCATCCATCCTTCCCACAATATGGTGCAGTCGTCCTGTCCCCTTTGCAGAAAAGCATCCCCAAAGAATGATGTTTCCACCGCCATGCTTCACCGTTGGGATGGTGTTCTTGGGGTTGTACTCATCATTCTTCTTCCTCCAAACATGACGAGTAGAGTTTAAACCAAAAAGTTCTATTTTTGTCTCATCAGACCACATGACCTTCTCCCATTCCTCCTCTGGATCATTCAGATGGTCATTTGCAAACATCAGACGGGCTTTGACATGCGTTGGCTTGAGGAAGGGCACCTTGCGTGCACTGCAGGATTTTAATCCTTGACAGCGTAGAGTGTTACTGATTGTTTTCTTTGAGACTGTGGTCCCAGCTCTATTCAGGTCATTGACCAGGTCCTGCCGTGTAGTTCTGGGCTTATTCCTCACCTTCCTCAAGATCAATGATGCTCCACGAGGTGAGATCTTGCATGGCGCCCCAGACCGAGGGAGATTTTCCGTTATTTTGTATTTCTTCCATTTTCTAATAATTGCACCAACTATTGTTGCCTTCTCAACAAGCTGCTTGCCTATTGTCCTGTAGCCCATCCCAGCCTTGTGCAGGTCTACGATTTTATCCCTGATGTCCTTACACAGCTCTCTGGTCTTAGGCATTGTGGAGATGTTGGAGTCTGATTGATTGAGTGTGTGGACAGGTGTCTTTTATACAGGTAATGAGTTCAAACAGATGCAGTTAATACAGGTAATGAGTGGAGAACAGGAGGGCTTCTTAAAGAAGAACTAACATGTCTGTGAGAGCCAAAATTCTTACTGGTTGATAGATGATCAAATACTTATTTCACACAATAAAATTGAAATTAATTATTTAAAAATCATACATTGTATTTTTCTGGATTTTTGTTTTAGATTCCAACACTCACAGTTGAAGAGCATCTATGATAAAAAGTCTTCTACAAGCTTTGCAAGTGGGAAAACCTGAAAAATCAACAGTGTATTAAATACGTGTTCTCCCCACTGTATTGGGTGTATTTGTGCCTGCTTTGACTTCTACATATTTAAAGTATGTTTCAATTGCTTGCTCACAGTCAACTGCAAAGAGATGTAGTCATGTATTTGTATGGTATGTGAAAGGAATGAAGTGCTTTTGTCGTGTTTTTAATATTAGTTTATTAAAAATGTATGTTCCCAGGTTCCCTCTATAAGTTTTAAAAAGCTTCTTTGGAGACCTGATTCACTCACTGTTATTTTGCAATTATAATCTGTGGTTAAGTGTGGTAAGATAATGTGTTTGTAAGTTCATCACGGAATTTGTTAAATTGAGTGAATAAACTGAAACTGAAATTTGGTCCTACATGTTGCTACTAGCAACATAAACCAAAATATGTGCAATCTGAATTAGAAAAACAAGTATAAGATGTAGTTGTGGAGTATGTCATGCTTGTTTGGGCATATATTAATCATTAAAAATAACGTTGTATTTTAAATTAGTATTAAAGTTTTACCAAGTTGTTCACCTGTGAATCATTCATCAAGTCCAGCACGTCTTGCGGTGTAAGTCCAGCTTTGTTTGGGGCATTCAAAGCTTCTGGGCATTTTTTCTTGAGAGGTACGAACAAGTCCTCATAAACTACGAGATAAAAACGTAGGGGGAAAAAAGCTGAAATTAAACCAAACAAAAGCCAGCTGTGAGTATTAGTTCTGATGCAGGGCAAGCCCCCAGTTCCTCACCAGTTTTCCCATTTACGAACGCCATGTTGGCGGCGATGTGCAGCGCCGTGTTTCCCCGTCGGTCCCTGTAGAGAACATCGGCTCCTCGTTTGAGCAGGAGCCGCATCGCAGCGTCGTCTTCCAGGGAGCAGGCTAGCTGCAGCGGGCTCCTCCGCATCTTTCCTTGGGAGAAGTTCACATCAAGGTCCGGGTGCTTTCGGAGGTACGACTTCAGCTTCAGTAGATTGCCGTCTTCCACATACCTCCACACCCGGGCCTGTCGGTGGGACACCATTCTGCCAACAGACACCTAGAATTACCTATATCTATTTTTGTATTCCTACATTCAGGGAGACTGTAACCAAACACAGAACTAGGCCTCGGCCTCTGTTTACTGTTCCGTCCGTTAAACACCTCCGGGTTTTCCAGAAACGTCCACATCAAAGTTCCGGGGATGTATTTTTTCCCCCAGGTCACCACTAGGTGTCACTATTATCCTCGTTTTCTGAGGTTAACCCCCGCTTTACTGCATGCCATTTTGTTTTAAAAATAGACACGATCTTGAAAGCAGACTGTACTTCATTTATTTCAAACCAAACATAACGTTTTAGCGATCTAAAATGGTATTCTGTCTGTCATGATATTTCTATTCATTTGTTGGTCCACACTATAATAACGTTCGTCTATGCGAAGAACACTATGTAGGCCTATATCTGAAACAGAATTTTTGCTATGAAAAACCTGTTGATAAAGGAGATAAGTTAATTTGAGAAATCTAAAATAATTCTAAAAATCCCAAAGTTTCTATCACCAGCTATTTTTGAGTAAGCAAGAAATTATTGATAGTATTTAAATTGTTTAAAAAGTTAAAATTCATCTTCCTGAATCACAAGCAACAATGTGATTACCCTTACAAAGATACACCAACTAGAGTCAGCGGGCAAGCGGAGGAGTACACCCAGGTCACCAGGCTATCACAAGGTCAAGAATGCTTACTTAGATTCGGTTTTTTATTGCTTAGACTGGTAAGAGAGGAATTTTTTTCTGCTACAACTGATACTTAGAAAAGTATGGCAAACAGAAGTTTGATTGTACGTTACAGCGCCATTGTGGTTCTAAAATTTCCCACATAATTACTGCGGCACAGACTTGTGACCCCAGCTGTCGCTTGCTGAACTATGCAAACATTGCTATTAAGCCAATTAAACGGAAACATAATTACATGACAAACTAAATTTCTAAACAATTTACTCTCATTTCATTAATTTATGACTACACGAATAGTCTTTAGTGGGACAAAATGTAACCTAATCAAAGCATCCACTTTGAAATTTTCATTCATTTATGGAGATAATCTGATGACGTTATACTTTTGAATCAAAAATCTGGTGTTTCATGATCTGAAATTTGGAGAACATTGTATTGCTAACATTAACTGCTCTTATTTTTGTGAATGAATTGAATTAGTTTGCTATGAAATCTGCATTCTAGCTTTAAAGGATTAGGCTCATGAAAATAAAAAAACATTAAATTAGCATGTGATAACACCTATGTGATGAGGCTCACGCTTTCAAGATGCAGTTGCTTTCTCAAATTAACACCAGTACCCTATAATACCACAGGAATCCAGACCCCTGTATGTTCTCTTATATGCTTTCTGTGGGATTTTACAGCTCAACTTTCAACAAACCACCTGCCGAAGAAGTGTGAAATTAAAAGATAAAAGCCTAATTTTCTCAGTTTTTACAAGTTATAGACTGAGAAAAAAAACTGTTCAATTGACCTCCAAAGCACTTTGTAAATCCAATGTTACATGAATCCGTATAGTGTTTAAGTTTTATTTAATGACCCTGGACATCATACTGATGACTATCTGGTGCAGAGAAACAGCTGTAACAGCTGCCCAGCAGCTGACTGACTTCTTACTTTATCCTTCAAGACTGAACAAAGAGCCTCTATTTACAAGAAACCTGGACTTTATTTTAACATGCGTATTTCATGTCACTCAAAGAACCATTAAATTTTTTACAAATGAGTACAGAAATAGACATACTGTATAATAATAACAAATTCTAGGATTTTTTAACATAATGACATAATTTGTTTGAGATTTTGTCTTAAAATGTTCTGCCGATGTCACTGCAGTCATATTAGGTACATAGGTTTGGAAATACACCCCCCGAAAATCTTCAACATCTGTTAAATTAAAGATTAAAAATGGAGAATGATTTTTGTTTTATAAGGACAGTAATTGAAAATACTGCTGTGCAGAAGTCAGGATATGAGATTAAATCATTGAGATGAGTTTGACCAAATTCTGATCCTGTTTCATCTATTTATACTTCATTAGTTTTAGCTGACTAAAGTTGTTCATAATCATGATGAATACTGCCATGTTTGATGTTTTCAGGATGCTATTCTTCACTGTTCCAGGTTTTACTATTATTTATTTACGTATGTCAGAAAAGCAGTTGGAGACTTCATGACAGGAAGGATTTTTGCTTTAGAAACTTCTTTGGAAGTAAAAAAAACAAAAAAAAACAATCTCTGTTTATTCAGTTATCTCTACTGTACAGTATCAACTACAGTGATATAACAAGAACAGAAATCAACATGAGAACCGTTTTACTTCTTTAACATAAAATTCTTCATCAGAAGTTTGCAAATTACCATATATTTTTTTCTCTCATGTTAAATCAAAGTTTTTGCTACATTGATAAATTTTTTTATCGTTTGTTTAGCACTTCCTGGCCATAAAAAAAAACACTGCCATGAAAATAGGAGGATCAAACACTGTGATATTTGATTGAGCCGACTTTAACCAGGTGCTTTACATGTTTCACTCAGGGAAATTGAGACTTTATTGAACCCTGCACAGAGAACAAAACCGACTCCTTTCCATGTTTTACAATTGATCTGGTTTCATGTTTTCTTCCCTTAAATTAGAGCTGATGTGGCTATCCAAAAAGCTGTGGTGGTTAATCAAGTTATATAGACTTAAAAGTGATCAAACGTAAACAGTTGTGATTCTTTCCTTTGTGTTTACTGAGAAAGGCTGCGTCACAATTTGTGGTAGAAAGTCCTCCTGATGTTCTAAAGGGAAAACCGGTTTGTCTGATGTTTTCTTTCTCGGTGGGATTATGCTGTCTACTCTGGCCGCCCCTCTTTTGTTCTGTTCACAGATGATTTGAAATGAACAAAGTCCGACTGCTGAGGAGGAGCAATGCCATGTGGGAATCTACGGATAAGGCAAACATTCCTATGCCTTATGAAATTTACCCAAGATGTTTTTCTTTACGTTACCAAAATGGTGGAAAATGAATGAGTACATATGTCAAATATTGTGTGTTTGTTTATTGAATTGCTACAAATATTTTATCACACACATAGAAGATAAGCCACAGAACAGATCTGAAGGCAGTACAACGCTGTGGAGCATCACTGAACTCACAGTTTCCAATCATAAATACAATTTGCTATGATTATTGATATGTAGTAAATCACAAAGAAACTTGGACAAGGTGCAGAGTCAGTTTACAATTGTAAATCCTGTTCATTGTGTTTAATAAACCAAAGACTATTAAACCCAATTTAAAGCCCCGGTGTAACATTGTTCATTAACAGGGATCCAGAGTTCAAATTTCCATTTGTAGTAGCTTTAAATTGGCTAAATTTGTTGATGAAACGCTTGTAGGCACTGGCATCAGTAATAATCATTAACCCTTAAACATTTCATGTACCAGCATGTAGTTCTTGACCAAACATTTGTCAATTTGCCAGGACCCTCTGCAGATAATAAGCATGACATCTAATGCAATTCAGTTCGATTCAGTTTTTTTATAAAGCGCCAATAAATGTCGTCTCAAATTACTTTACCAAAAAACACAACTTTTTAATTTAATCACGCATTCATTTCAGTTTATTCTAGCTATCAAACAATACATTATGCTCCATTAATTATTCAAAGTAGATAAAGTTTACAAGGAAACCCAGCAGATTGCTTTGACTAATTGACATCTGCATACATTGAATCAGAATCAATCTACAGAATCAAAGTACAAATACTGCAAAAAAAAAAAATAAACTGTAAAAAATGAAGGGATCCACAGATTCTAAATCTACATCCTCTTAGAATATACATATAAAACATACTTGGACCCAGTATAGAGCCCTGTGGGACACACATTGATTCACGAAATTACTTTTATTCATATAAAAACAACCACCAGGTAGGCAGTTTGGTGTTTTGCCCCAATGAAACAGTTCACTTCTCTTGCAATGTGGTTTTGTAAAACATCATATGATGGAAACATTTTGTTGCGTAACATCATAAATCTCTAAAAAATACTTCTGAACTGAACTCCAAACTTATCTGCCTGTTGATAGACACTATAAAGAAATGCTTGATGTCACTGACAGGAAGATGGACTCTCCACAGTGTGACTGAGTAAACATCAGAGTGTTTGTGCACAAAGATTTATGCCACTGTGAAGTTATTTAAACAAGTAAATTATCACAGTGGCATCCAGACATAGCGGACAGCAGCAGAATCTTCTCGTCAAGTTATAATAAATGTGGATGTAAAAGTATAACAGATACTGTTATACTTTAGTTGCACGTGTGTAAGATCCAAGATAATCAGCAGGTCACATTGTCCATTCTGGACGAGGCCCTGATGGAGATTTTTTATTTTATTTTTTTGCCACTTGTTACCTGTAAGTGCAGCTGAGACCCTAAACTGGTTCAGGCCTGTTGGACATGACAGGGCCTCCATTTAGACCTGAGGGAGGGTAGGAGGCACAAAGGCGAGGATAGAGGAGAGAATGAAGGGAGTCTCTGTGCCTATTGAAGAGGATGATCCTCTCCAACCTAAGATCCGGAGACTCCTAAAGCTTGGACTCTTCCGCTCCGTCGGAAACTACGTGTCTTCACTAACGATTGCTGCCTTGTGTGAGCGTCTTTGAAAAGATTTGCCATCTATAGAGGCAGGCAGGGAGAGATGCCTCCAATTAATCATTTCAGGAGACTTGACTCAGTTTGTTGCCGACCACGTTACTACCTGAATATTTAGACAAGATCACGTTGAACATGAAGCATTTATCTGCAGTTATTCATTGCAGACAGGGTTGAGAGGTGAGCATCTTAAGCAAACAGACGTCTCTGAAGGACAGGATACCCATATCAGGAACTGCTACCCTGACCACCCTCTGTCTACCTTTCCTGCTTGGCCTGCTGGATCCGTTCCAGTCCAGCTTTTCTCTGGGGAGGTTGTTCTGGAAGAGCCGTGTGGCAGGAAGCTGAGGGTCCTCCAAGACTCCTCAGGGGTCAGCGTCTCATCCTTCCCCACCAGGGTCGGACCCGGCTTCAGGTCCGGTCTGCAGGCCGAGTTGCTCTGCCTCTATTGTTGGGACAGGGGAGAAATATGCACACGCTTCCTTTGTCTGTTTTCTGCTTGACCCGGTTTATTAGATTCTGATTTATGATGACAGGGACATGTGTTTCTGACATAAAGTGAGACTGGCCTCCAGCTTGCACTGAGAGCTGCAGCTTTTTGCTTCCCATTGATATGATAACGAATGATTTAAGGAGGACTAATAGAAACTCCTTTAGTTTCTGCCAATATATTTAAGTATCAAGTATGGCAATGAGGGGCCCACTTTAATAAACCAGGATGTTTTATCTTTGTACAACCTTTCCACATCAGCACTCTACCGCCTGCAGGTCTGTTGCGCCTTTGCCATCCATCCATCCATCCATCCATCCATTTTCTTGCACCCTTGTCCCTTAGTGGGGTCGGGAGGGTTGCTGGTGCCGATCTCCAGCTGACGTTGCGCCTTTGCATTGCCTATTAATAACCTTAACAATACACAACTAAACAGCGTTTTTATTTCCATAACAGAATAACTAATAGTTCCACTGTGGTTTGTCGGCTTGTGTGTCAAATCTCCTGAATTTTTTCAAAGAAAGTGTGTTAATCTAAATTCTGTGAAGACAAAAAAGAGCTTTTTGTTTGTCTGAAACCTGAAATTAAGCTAAAGTTATCACAAGCAAGACTTTTTTTAAAAAAATATGTGTTTGTAAAATCTTACAATCTGTTTTTTACTTTGAAGAATCACGTATAGTTGCTATGGAGACCTCAAGATGCCACAGTTCTCTAACAATAAATTATGCAGCTTTTTTGACCTTCCACATAATCTGCTATATAATTGAGCTGCAGAGCAGATCTAGTAAAATCATATTTTCCTCCCAAAAAATATCTTTGTGGAATTTTCCCAGCAAGAATGAAAAACACACAAAAACACAATTTATGTTCACAGATGTTTAAAGGCTTATCTGTGACCTGCATGTCCCATCTTGATTTTCCACAGAGAAAACAAAAGAAAACTTTGTGATCATTTCTAAACGCTTAGACAAATACTCAGGTCACGTTTGATCAAATGGCATAAATCACTTCTGTAGAGCTGCAGTTTGTCCACTTCATGCCATGTGGTCACATTGGCCTCATAAAACTTGGAAAGCTATGAAAATAATCTGGTCAGATTATCTTTCACAGCAGGGCTTTGTCTTTGATGATAACAGGTGGAGAATAATGTGACAAGACATCCTGTAAAAAATGTCTGCTGCATGGAGTTGCGATACACAAGCTACTTCTTCGAAGACTACATGCTTTGTTTCCTGGTGCATAACGGTTTGCACATGCAACCGTAAACTTAAATGTATGTTGTCTGTTCCACGTCTTGTAGGAATTTATGTAATAATCTAGCGGTTCTCAACGTGGGCGGTACCACCCCTCTGGGGGCGTTCAGAGGACTGCAGGGGGCGCTGGCGGACATTCTTACAAAAGGGGGCGCTGGGATGCCTTTGGGGGCGTTTGGTCGAAAAAGGTAAATTTTACACCTTATATGCACAACAGTACCAGTTTAGACTTTGAGCAACTTGGTAAAACTGTATTGTGTAACATTAAATCATGCTTGGCTGCAACGGTATCGATGGCAGCTCTTCTTCTATTCAGTGTTTGTTAGCTTCTGTTAGCTTCTTGGCGCAGCTCCTCTCCTGCTACTTGTAGCTTCACCGTGTCAGTTCAGCGTTACACCGGCTGATGACGTTGCTGTGATTCACTTTGTCTGGTATTTTTGTACATATGTTTTGGCAGTTCTGTGATCATGTCAAAGCAGCAACTTATATTAAAAGGTGTTTTATTTCCGTTTGAAAGTTGCCAGCCTCCATGGAAGGACAGCAGAAAATCGCTCTTATAAACATGTAATTACTAAAATCACGATACCCTCACTTTGTATCCCTCTGAAAAATTAACCCATTTAAATAAAGAAATCCCTCCATGGGTGATACCACCATAGAGAGCGTTCATTTTATAGCGTTAACACCGGTGCTGTAAGTGGTCCCGTATGAAACGTGTGTGAGAACGGTACCACAGCACTTTTAAATTGTAATAATCAGAATACCGAAATTGTTTCCGTTGTTTTAAAAGATTTATGTCAGTCTGCCTTTTCCCCATCGATACGCTTTCCGAACGCTGCACACCATAGGGGGTTAAAAAAAAAAAAAGAGGCGCACATTGTGCAAAACTCTGAAACAGGAGAAGCGGGACATAAAACGGAGCGACGAACTAGATGTGAATTATGGCATAAAAACAGAGAATCCGACACTGAACAGTGAAAAATCAACACATGATGTGAAACACATGACGATTAGGCGGCGCAGCAGGTGAGTGAAGATTACTGATGGTGAGCGTCATAAACGATAAAATAAATCTAGCAACAGGAAAGAAACTAAAGTGGACATAGCAATAAACCAGGAGAGGATAATACTAATCAAATGAAACTAAATGGAAATGAATGAAGAACAAAATGCAAGAATAAACTAAGAAACTGAAGTAAATACAGAGGAATAAACTGGTATGGCAAGACCTTTCAAGCAATAATTAATACAGAGGACTGTATGGCAAGAATAAACAGACACTATTTCCAGATAAAAGGTAAAATAATATTGTTGAAGTGTCATGGGTTTGTTGAGACCACATCTAGTACTGAGAATAAACATATCTTACAGACCATAACAGTAAAGAACTGATCACTTATTTATGTTTTTAATTAGATTTGATATATTTATTTCTACAATATTATTTTTCATGTCAGTGTTAATGTCATGAGGCTGATGACTCCATGACACTTTCAATTTTACTCATTAGGATTTGATTAAGAACCAGATTAGTTCTTTGTAATTTCTGTCCAGTAAAACTATTAATCTATAAATCAATAGACAGGTCTATATAAAGATATAATCCATGTTTCTGTCCCATATTTGTATGGCATTAAAAGGACCTGGAACTTTTGTTTTTCCACTGAAAGCTCTGGTTTGCGCAATAAATGCCAAGTGGGTGAAATTTTATGGATGATACTCTGATGTCCCATTCTCCTGAAGGCAGCACAGAGCTGCACCACCAGAAACTGACAAGAGAAGAAGAGCTATGATTAATGTAGCTACAGTTCTATCCATGTTTTAATGTTGCAGAGCTCAGTCATTTGCAAATAGTTCAAAGTTTAAACTGGCATGTTGTTCATCTTTTATCTGGTCATTTTGTGAAATATTTAACAACTAGAAAATGGCAAAGAACAAGAATATTTTTTCCACTCTGATTGGCTGCTGTTAGGCCTACCGATTTTAACTTGAATGTTCATTGCATTTTTCTTAGACACCTGTGAAAATAATTTCTATTCCCATGACTTTTTTGTCCTCTGGGAAATTATTTTTGATGATAAATACAGAAACAAGCCTAAAAATCAAAACATCTACAATAGTGATAGTAATATTAATGATAAAATAATAGTGAGTGTAAAGTAGCCTACAAATTCTTTGGTGGGGGGCGGTGAGGGACCTGGATATAGGCTGGGATGCGCTGGCCCAAAAAAGGTTGAGAAACACTGATCTAAAGGGTTTTACATGATGTTGTTCACCCACCTTTGCAGCTACCAGAGCTTTAACTCTTTTGGGAATGCTTTCAACAAGGTTTTTGAGAGTGTTTGTTGACGTTTTTGACTAAAAATGCATTTCTGTGATCAATAACTTCATTTAGCACACAGATGTGTAAAAGCTATTCTCACACTTTCTTTCAAAAGAACAGATTGTTCATAAAAATATGATGAGAACAAATTTGTGCTTATGTCATCTGAAGGCCTACTCTTATGATCCTGCTGCACATAAACTGCACTTCACTTACTGGGTTTAAACAGATTACTAAGAGACACTGGAGTTTTTGGTATGAAACACTTGTTTCTTGTTAAAGATCTTTCAGTGCATGAATAAAACTTCTTGTGTCAAACTCTATCCAGTATCTCCATGTCCTGACCCAGCTATTCTGCAACACATATTATGGGAATGTTTTGGTTTAGGTGACTTTCATAATTGCTTACTGTGTTTTTATAGTCAAATCATGTAGAACTGTGACAACAATCATGTTGATAGCAGGAATATTGCTGGACATTATGCAAAGTTCCCCTTTGAAAGCCATGTTTCATATCTCTCTGAGTCATCATGGACAAATGTTCCTCTGTATTCCTCTCTTATGGAAATAACAACAAAGGCACCCTTAAGTTTTTTGTAAATAGTTTTTTTCTGTTTGGAGAAAGATTTTTTGGATAAAGGCTGGCCCAAAAAAGGTTGAGAAACACAAATCCAACACAAATTTGTGCAGAACTAAGAAGCGGAAGAAAACCTGAAGGTGCAAGGGAAATGATGCATTGTTTGCAACATTTTTTACAAATCAAAATCTGAAAAGTGTAGTGTGCATTTGTATTTATCTCCTTGGGTCAATGCTTTTTCAACCGTTACTTTTTTAACAAAACTTAAGTATTTGGGGCATATATCTATTAGCATAACTTTTGCCAATTCCTCTTTGCAAAGTAGCTTAATCTCAGTCAAGCTGGAAGAAGAGATTCTGTGAACATTGACATTCAGTTCTTGCCACAAATTCTCAATTGGATTTATATCAGGATTTTGGCTAAGCCTTTCTAACTTATGCACATGGTTCCGTCTAAAGCAGCCCACTGTCGCTCGAGACGTTGAACCTCCATCACTGTCCAACACCTTTTGCAGCCTCAGCTTTTCATCCTGGCAGCTGCCACAGTGTTTCACAGTGGGGAGGACGTGGCTCTCCTGCTAACAGATTCTCCCTCCTGGCTGTGAATCATTGCAGATCCTCCAGAGTTACTAAGGGCCTCTTTGCTGCTTCTCTGATGAATTCTTTCCATGTCTTTCCAGTTTCTTTAGCTGTGTTTTTTCCACAAAATTTTCTCTAATAAATATCCGTGTTCTTGACAGAACAGAGATTCATTTACTTACCGAACTGAATTTTATTTATAGATGAGGAGTAAAAAGAGTAAATATACACACCACTTTCTAGATTTTTATTTTTTATCATGAAAAACTTTTTTTTTTCATTTCCACTTTACAAATGAACTACTTTGTGTTGATCTCACATGCATTCCTAATGCAATAAATTCAAGTTGGTGTTTGCACAGTGAAGCCCTGTAGTGCCAGATTTTAACATGTTATTTTAGCAAATATAACTAAGTTGAATCATATGTATATTTTGAATTTAGAATTAGTTTATAACCTACAAAAGATTCTTTGCAGGTTACTTTTTAATATTGCAACTGGGACAGAAATGAAGAGAGAAGAATGACAACTTTGTGTTCCCAGTTAACAAAGATGTTGTACTTATTCACAATGAAGGCCCAGCTTCCTTATTCATATTTACTGAAATAAAGCGTATCCATTTCCATTATTCATATAAAGCCATGCTACCAGGTATTACCAAGAGGAGAACAAACAGCAACACCCACTTCAAATCACTGATTAAGGATTAGCCCAATCCCTCTGTCTCCCTGCTGTTGCTGATTATATCCTATAAAAAGCTTATTAATGTCAAATTTGTTTAGTCTCGAAATGTGCTTTAAAGCTAAACCTGTACTGTATTTCTGGCTTCATGAAACAATTTGCTTTAGCATCACGTGATGGGGGACTGCGTAAAATATATTAAAGTAATTTGAGATTACTCAAATACTGCTGCATGTGCCTTTAAGCTGCTGGTTACTTGCACAGAAAATAACAAATTATTAACACAGGAAATGGCTATTGGAGGCTGTTCATCATCAATTATCGTCCTGTGTGAAACGCAGACTAAAAATCAAATAAATGAACATTTATGGTCAGATCCTACCTAACTAGAAAGTAATGCACTGTAAAGAGCACAAATATTGCATCTTTACATTGTCTTACTTTACTGTAAGTGAGACTAGAAACTCTTCACATATTTCATAATTGGCATGTTTTTCACTCATCGTTGTTGGCACTTCCTCCATTAACCATTTCCTAGCTAAGAAATCAGATTTTTTGTTGTGTAAATGACCATCTAATGTAAATGTAACAATGATTTAAAGGTTGATAAAAAAAATACTGCTCACGTACACTGCAATGACATTTTTACACTGGACTTGATTTAAGCAGCTAAAAGACTTTGGACCCTCTCCTTCCAGCCGTCAATGCCGTCCTCCAGGACCAGCTAAACTGGGAGCCCACTAAAAGCTACAGACTATTTTGGTCATCATTTGAGGAATGCATTTTGGTAATTAACACTTCAGATTTTTACATTGTTTGGGAGACTACCAAATACTCCTGTGGCTGATCCGTTTTAGAAACGTTTGTCCTCGCTGGATTGTTTGTGTGAGTGAGTTGTTAGAGGAGAGGGAAACAGAAGTTGAGGGTGCATTTCCTGCAGACATGTGCTTTGATTTCAGCTCTCCCAAACACAATAGGAGGGGAGACGGCCTTCTCCCAGCAATGCCTCAACAGGAAGAAGCATATTTACCGGACAGGAGAAAATACATTCCAGTAAGACTTAACAAGCCACCGGAGGGAACAGAGTGACACCAGAGAGAGTGTTTGTTTCTTCAGAGCACCTTTTCTTTTAATACAAATCAAAAATAATGTATTTACAAAATTCTTTCATGTTGCTGTCAGGAGGAAATTCAGAGACATTCACCATCCACACACACACAAGCACACAACTCATAACTTCACACTGAGATGACTGTCAAAGTAGTCACCTTTTAATTGGACCTTTCACCAACCTGAAACCATTTGTCAGCTGCCATCTGTTTGTCTGTCTGGTCTGTCTGCAGGCAGCCAGCCCCCCTAACACTCTCCACGCCCCATCTTTCTCTCTCTCTCTCTCACACACACACACGCAAATTTACAATTTACAACATCTTATCTGACCCCAACACCTTCGCTCCAGACTGACACTCCCTTCCTACATGCTCACTTGGAGACGTAACGTAGCCAGACATGGGGAAGATACCACCGGCTGATCCGGTGGAGATCACTCCTCAAGTGCTCACTAACGACAATAAGAACAGCGGCGGTCCAGTCCAGTTCAAAAAGTCCACACAAGAACAAAGAGAAATTCATGAGCATTCCAGGATTTTCCTCAAATAACAGCGTTTCATGCATGTTTCCTTGTTCAGTTTCACTGGCCTGCCACTTGAAGAGAGTCTGGAGTTTCTGTTTGATTCAATCCCCCCCAAACAACAACATTCACTCCTCTTTAGTCCACACAGTCAGTGGCCTGGAGGGTGGGGGCCTACTGGGCAAAGGTGACACCCTGAAACCGATTGCAGATGATGCTGCAAAGTTTTGTTTTTCAACCTCTTCCCCCGCTGTGGTCACACCTTTGTGGCCAGTGACTGAGCCTCTGTCTTCTGCGAGGACATGGAGCTGTTTGGACTGGCATGCAGGAATTTCTTCAGGTTGAGGAGGCACAGGCACTGAGATCTGAAGCGCAGGTCAAAGAAGGCATAGAGGAAGGGGTTGAGGCAGCTGTTGACGTAGGCCAGGCAGGTAGCGTAGGGGTGAGCCAGCAGCAGGAAGCGCAGGAAGTCGCAGGTGGCGGGGACCAAGTCTACGTACGACAAGGCATCAGCGGTCTTCACAAGGTGGAAGGGCAGCCAGCAGACAGCAAACACCACCACCAGGGTGGTGATGATCTTCAGCAGTCTCCTTTTACGCTGATCCTCCTTACGCAGGGTGTTGAAGTGACGGGTGACGGTGCAGCCAATGAAGCAATAGCACACCATCATAGCCAGGAAGGGAAGGAGAAAGCCAAGAGCCGAGGAGGAGATGCTGAGACCAGCGATCCACAGGTTCTCCTGCTCCTTAATGGTCACCACCAGGCTGAAGTCCATGGCACAAGATGTTCGGTTGGTTTGCTGATCGTACTTGGTGGTGCGAAACAGAAGAGTGGGGGAAGCCAGCAGACCAGACAGCACCCAGATGACCGCGAGCGAGGCTCGAATGTGTCGACGGGTGAGCAGCTGGGAGCTGGTCAGGGAGTGGACGATGGCCAGATACCGGTCGAAGCTCATGCAGGTGAGGCAGAAGACGCTGGCGTACATGTTGAGAAGCACCACGTAGCTGCTTATCTTGCACAGAGCCACTCCAAAGGGCCAGTGGTAGCCCATGGCGGTATAAACGGCCCAGAGGGGCAGAGTGACCACGAAGGTGAGGTCTGCCAGTGCCAGGTTGCCAATGTAGACGTCAGCAGCTCGATGCTTGCCTTGAGCCCTCCACACGGTGAAGATGACGATCCCGTTCCCTGAGAGGCCAAGGATGAAGATGAGCATGTAGAGAACCGGGATGACAGAGTACGATGGCGCCCACTCTGAATAGTCGCACATAGTGGAGTTCTCTGTCTCCTCGTAGTCGTAGTAGTCATAAGGAGCCGTAGTGAAATCCATTTTCTTCTTTTCTTTGACTTAATTTGAAGAAAAAAATGTTTGCATAAGGCAGATAGATCCACTGGAGCTGAGACACTGTGAAGTCTGTTGCTGTGTGTGAAATCTGCATACCCTTATATACACACCCCCATCCGGGTTGCACCCTCCCACAACTCCTCCCCTCACGCCAATCTTTCCCTCTCAGCACTCAGTTCCCCCATGCATATGTCTCTCCATTCATTTCATTAGTAACTTAACTGGAAAACACACTAAGTCACTTTAAAACTTTAAAAATACATTTTGGGTTTTTAATTTGCATTTGAAAAATTACTCCCCACTGCTGTACTTGCATAGAAATTTGAAATGACAAAAATTTTAACTCTCTGGGTCCATCTTAAAACATATTTTTGTCATTTGTGAAAACGAGAGCTAATAGGACATGTCTGAACAGCAGGCTGATAGTAAAGCATGCACAGGTTTCATAAAGAACAGACATTTTAATATCAATAGGGGGCTGTTTTGTTACTGGAGCACCCTCATTTACCAGATGAAAAGGAAAACTGTTGGCATTTCTTTGCCTGTCTTGTTTCCCCTGCACATGTCGAAACATGCCAAAGAACAAAAATGAGAAAAAAGATGTGACTTTAATAGATATCATGTCTTCTTTTGATCACCTCCTAATGAAAATACTAAATAAGTTTGACTACAGTTTTGGTCATAGATGTATTTGTGCTTTCAATTTAGAACTTCTTAAAATATTTTTTTCTGCAGGTCTGCTAAAATAGTTTTAAAAAATAACCAAATACTAAATATTCTCCTACTATATGAATAACTATGATGTAAGAGCCTTGAAAAAAAAATTATGCAGAAACTTACACAATTAGAAATATATAGTTTTTGTTGCTTTTTGGACTAAAATACTGTTTATCTTGTCTGACTTGTTCAAATCACTGAAACTGCTGGATTTTTAAAAAAAAATTTTAACCTCGTCTTGATAGATTAAAAGAGGGCGAGAACTACTACTATTTCTACTTAAACCTATAAGAAAACATGATAAAGCACAACATAATGTGTATCTTTTTATTTTTAGTATCTGATGCAATAAATAAATAAATTTAATAAATAACCAAAACACAAACCCATGGAAAGCTGGACTTCTCTCTTACCATGCTAAAATCAGAATTTTATTGTTCCAGACTTGGCCCTCAAAAATTTGTACAACTTTAAAAATTACCTCGATTTTTTTTTAGATGCCATTAGTTTTATTTGAGATTGTTTTTTTTATCTGAAATTTCTAAACCAAACAACCTGTGTTGCTCTATATTGAGGATGCTGAGAATCATGAACCGTTCTTCTCTCAGGCTAATTCAGACACAACAACTATTGGACAGCACAACTGAGTCATTCTGTAAACAATGTGGATGTGTGATTTAGAAGATATCAGGATATTTGTATCCTGAGAAAGAACAATTTACTAAGGAGAGAGAAAAACTCCTGTTTGAGTCTGCTAGTCAACAGCAGGATATCTGAGCTCCACACTGCTAGCAGTTAGCATAGCGACAAACACTGTTTTGATTAGGAAATTATGAAAACATAAAAACCTGACTCGTAGAGAATTGCAAAGTGTAAAGTTAAATAATGTAGCATTGATTGTTTTCTGTATGAGTTTTATTAAATCAATTCATGAATTCTTTGATTAGCTGTTAGCTTGAGTGGAGCTGCTAGCATGCAGTCGTTAACTTGACTCAAATGTAAACCAGATTCTCCAAATTTCTTTCTGCCCACTGCATGTAGGACAGTAAGAGTGTTTTCTTTGCGACTGAAGCTGAAATATGAATCTGGGAATAAAGTAAAAAAAAAAAAAAAAAGTAAAAATAACAAAATTATTTTTCTGGTGTATTTTGGTAAACCAGTGGGTTTAGCTATTTTGTTACAAGGCTTAATGTTAGCATAACAAGACAATGAGGAATGATGGATGACCTGAAGAGCTGGATCCTTATCCCACCTTATCTACAGGTAATTAGCATGGTGGGAAATTAGCATAAAGCTAGTTAGAAATGAAGTTTATGCTAATAACCAAAACACAAACCCATGGAGCTGATCTTCTCTCTTATCAAGCTGATTAGTTGTATGCTAATTTCTAACTAGCACAAAGCTAGTTACATTCTTTAATGACATTAGTTCTGTAATGTCAATAAAGATCTTTCTATTAATCATTAATAGAAATTATTAATTCTATTTGATACTACTCTACCTTAAAATGCAAAGAAATCTTATTTTTCATAAAGCAGCATACACATTTGAGTTTTCTAGATTCATTGCTGTTTAATGAGGGGGGAAAAAAAACACCTTTCTCTTTAACAGCAGTTTCTCAGTTTTATTTTCTGGTCCAGATGGGACTTCTCAAGTCTTCAGCATGCCACATCTCTCAGCGGAGCGGCAACAGTGGCGCCGGGGAACCGACCTTTAGACACAACTACTGTATCACTCAACAATCTTCCCAAGCCATCCCCCCTTCCCTCCTCCCATCATCCTACTCCTTCTGGCCCTCCTTAGTCATCCTCCTTTTTCCTCCAATTATGAAGATGAGGATTTATTCCTGTTGCCTCTGCTTTCACCAACGTCACTTACTCCCAGACAGCTGTTGTTGTTGCCTGTTCCTGTGATTTGGGCAATCTGAAATCAAATTATTTTTCAGTGGCTCCATCCGGACAGCAGCAGATGTCTCAGGGCGCTTTGGCAAAACCGGATGAAAGCAGACCGAAGTCGATCACAGTAGGCTTCCTATCTGTTCTCTGGTGCGACAGAGGCCTGTTCTTAGCTCCCGTCTTTGATGGGGAAATAAAGCACAAGTGCCCTGATGATTAATTCATCTATAAACTTTTTTCCCCCACAGTCTGCTCATTAGAGCTACTGTACATAAATGCACTAAGGTTTAAGTGATGCTGAAAGGCTACTTGTGCAAGAAGAGGAACATATTTGCTCTGCAAGAGTGACAAGTCCCAGTTGGACAAAGCTGGTGTTGTTTTGCAGAGTGGCCGTCCACCAAGTCGCCCAGCATGCCACCAACTCTGCTTCCACAGCATTCAGCTCTTGTTTTCTCTCCTAATTACCCACCTGTGTGTCATATCAATTACTGTTGTTGTTTTCCTCACGTGTGGCCTCATGTTGCAAGCCACACACCATGCACACAGAGACAACCTATACGTTTATGTTTGTTCTTCTGCTTTTTTTGGTATTTCTCTCTCTTTGTTCAATGGCCATCCATCAGTTGCTGCATTTCCGTAAGACTTAAAGGAAAGACTTTTTGCACGAGGACAGAAATGAGCAGCAGCAGCGTGTGTTGCAGGGCTTTGATCTATTATTGTGACAGAGTTCTCTCTTTATGAGGCTTTTTTTAGTGATGCTTGTCACAGTTGGGGAGTGTGAGTTGTGTGTTCTTGTTGTTTAGGCGTTTGTGGGGGTCCGACAGTTGTTTGATGTGCGTGTTAAGCTGTCAGACCACATGTCCTGTTCAGAGGCAGCTGGCTCTTCGAAGTGTGTGTGTGTTACTTCAGATCTGGAGAACTCTGACTTGAATTTATCTTAAAATTCATGATGTAAACACCTGAGCCAATACTAACAGCTCTCATGCTAATCAGCCCTGATGGGCAAAAAATAAGCAGTCATATCAAGGCTAAAGTCCACTTTTAATTATTAGCTGCTGTTAAAGCCAACACCTCCAGCAGGCCTTAAATGTTCCACCATTTGGGCTTCATTAGCCAATTCACTACTTTTCCTTCAGTCGATAAGGAGAACGACACCACGTTGTGAAAAAAAAGCCCTCAGGCTCAGAGATGTTCAAACCTTTTCACCACTATGTTAAAACTGACTCTAACTCATGAGGAAATAGAAAAAATTTCTATTTCTGAAACTGCTTCTCAGCAGGGAACCTAATCAGAGTTGATGAGGATGTGTATGGAGGAAAAACAGGGTGATCCTGGAAGAAAAATTGCTAGAAGCTGCAAAAAACTTGAGACAGAACTGCAATGGAATGGATTAGATCAAAGTATACTAGTGTGGTAGAACGGTCCAGTCAAAGCCCAAACCTCAGTTCAGAGGTTCTGCTGTTTACAGGACTTCTCTGTGTAATCTGAGTGAGTTTGAGCTCAAGGACGTGTACAATTTTCTGTCTCTAGATGTACAAAATTGGTACATTGCAAAAGTCTTGTAGTTTAGTTTCTGGTGCAAATATATTAGTATATTTGAAACAAAACTAACTTACAAGTAACTTTTCCAACAAGAAATAAGAGGTTTAAGTAAAAAATTCCTTAATGTTGATGAAAAAGTACTAGAAACTTGTACTTACAAATCTTATTTCCAGTGTGGTAAGACAACTGCACTAGAAAATAGACCAAAAATACTTAGTAAGAGTTTGTGCTTTTACAGTGCAGAGACATCCTCTGAAAAACTTGCAGCTGGAAAAGGTGATTCTACAAAACGCTAATGCGGGGAAGCAATGCCAGGTGAATATATTTGGACCGCACTCTGGGGGGCCTGCAGACTGCTGCGGACCAGAAAATTTATGCCACATAATCCCTGTGCACAAGCGGAAGTGGAAACCATAAATTGAACTTTACTGCTCACCCAGGGAGGGTGCCATTGTGTTTGTGTTTTGCTGTAAACCATTCAGTTTTAAGAATGAGCTTTGTGTTCACGCCGGAGAAAATAGTTCCTGCTTTGAAAGCTATTGGCTGTTCAGGTTTTGAACACCAAAAGATGAGTTCCAGTCAGTCTGGTTGCACTTTTGAAGAGTCAAGCATCTTTGTGGAAAAATAGCTCATAAGTTCAACTCAATAGGAAGAAGAGAGGAAAGGGGGAAAAAAATACATATTTTGGTACGTTCACAATCACAAGGACACCGGGAGGTATTGTGGTCTTCTTCTCTCTCCTTTGACCTCTAAACAACGCAGCAGCAGCAGCAGCAGCAGCAGCAGCTTCCCTCAACACCCCACTAACCTCCTGCCCTGCTGACTGCGACTCAGTTGACCGGGGGAGTCTGTTGATAGAAACCTTCCTGCTTTCAAAATGTTGTTGTCATCTGAGCCAAGTGAAAAATATTTACCGCGAATGAAAGCGAGGAAAGAAGGAGGGAAAACAGTTTTTACAAAAAGGTAAAAATAGCTGACGCTTTCCGTCAGGGTTGCCAGTAAATATCTGAGGTTTGCATCACGGCGGGGCGCCTCTTAGGAGACGAAGAGGAGCCCCGCCGTGACAAGTTTCAACTGGAGAGGCTCATTTATCTGACGAAGAAGCAGAGCGGAGACACAAATCATGTCAGATACACTTTGCTTGCACTCAGAGGAGTAGGTGCCGTCAGTGTTTGCGTTAGCTCACTTGTCTGACACGAGATAACTGATAAGTCAGGAGGCTTGTTTATGCGATGATGAGATCAGTGTCACTTTGTGAGATCTGAGAACAAATACAACAACCGGCAAAGGTTTGGAGAAGAAAAAACAGCTTGCAGCAACATTGTTGTTCCATATTTTGGTTTATGATTTACTTATTGCAGCTTACTGTAAAGTCCTGTATTTGAAATTACTGTATACATGTTTTACTTTAACTTTAGAATCGCCAGCTTGGATAAACGTATTTAAAGGAGATTTTATTTAAACACCCTGGATGATAAAAACTAGTGAAAAGTGTTTGCCCTCTTTCGGATTCCTTCTGTTTTTCCAAGTTTAAATATTTCAGATTATCAAACTAATTTTAATGTCAAAGATAACTGGAGTAAATATTAAAATCAGGGTTTTTTTTTTTAATGGGAAATAGACTATCCAAACAAATCTGCCCTAATCTGGAAGTATATTTATTTATGTTCACTGTAAGGAAAGGTTTAATATCGGATCTCTAGCATCACAGCTTTACTGCTCTCAACATAAAATGTGTTTAGGTGAGTACAGTATATATGCTGTACTGTTCAATATATTTTCTTTACATTGCATAATCATATTTTTCAGTTGTTTCCACATGAAACATGAAAAAAATGCTCACAACAATGAACTCTTGTCCACATCTCTTCTCCATTGCACGTTCCTATCCATTCAGACAAACTTACATTTTTTACTGAATGTTTTGTGAATATTACATAACAAAAGCAGAAGATGTGTGCTCAACATATCCAGAAATTACTTTGAAACAACAACAACAAAAAAAAAGCCCAAATAGGAATTGAAGCATTAATTAAATCCCGTTTCGGTGCCCTGAATGCAACACAACGATGGGAGGGGTGAAAACCCTGTAGAGGTCGACCCGTACATGTAACATGAACTGTACAGATCGTTACGTTTCTCTGAACTTCCCATGGTTTTTGAAACATAAGACGTCAGTATAGTTTAAAGGTTGCGAGAGGCACACATAAAGAACACGCCCAGAAATCCTTCATCTTAATGCACAATGAGAAGGCCGTGACAGAAGTGGATGCAACACAATAAGCTATTGTAATTTCAAACCAAAGGTCCTGCTGAACATATGCTTTTGTCATTACTCTCATTTATTATAGCCAATGAGGTCAGCTGCTGATGGGAGTAAAAAAAAAACAAAAAGCTTTACTGTCTCCTGCACACATGGTGATTAAAACCCAGTCCATTTTCTTTTACCATAAAACCTTAAATATATATTGAGATGGGGCAGCTGAGATTTGGACCTGATGGGTTGTAATATTATTTAGTGAGTTAAAAACAGAATAAAATTATAAGAAAAAAATTAAGATACTGGGAAAGACTGTTTTTGTATTAGTGGATTATCCAGTGGAAAAGCGCAAACTACAGGAAACATAACAAAAAAAAAGGCACCACCAAAGATTTTGAAACTAAAACTACATATTAACAACGATGCATGAAAAGAAATCATGAAGAGGTGAGGGTCTGAATAAAACATAAGTTGCAGACAGAAAACCTGCAAATCATACCAGTATGTCTTCCCTGCAGTTAAATGCCTCAGTGAAATCATGAATGTTGAAGTTGCTGGAATGCATTTCTAAAGTCTGATCATCAGCATGGGTTTTTTACAAATCAGTCTTAAATGCCAGTTGTGTTGTTATTTTTTCAGGTTTGAACAAATATAAAACAAACAACTGCAAACGATTTCAACAAACAAGAGCTGCCTGAACCTGTATGGCTTGCAGGGACCTTCCTGCAAGCCATACAGGTTCAAATAAATACCATATTTTCCGGACTATCGAGTGCTTTTACAAATGTTTAAAAAAAAACAAATAAAAACGTACATATATAAGCCGCACCGAATTATAAGCCGCTGGTATCTCCTCCGCTCTCGGTTTTCCATAAGGACGCAGCAGAGGTCAGCTCTCCGTCTCCAACGCCAAACCATGGATTCGTTCACGCCGAGTTTACGTACAGCGGCTATCGATCTGTACTGCCAGATCAATAAGCTGCATCATATGAACTTCTTCATGTTGTTTCCATGATGAGGGGCTATGAGTTTGAAGAAATTTCTCCATCGTGCCTGCTGCTAGCATGTGCTTGTAAATGAAAATCAGCACTTTCTTCTTTGATTTCCAATTTTGACTTCCAATGATTCACCTCCTGCTGAAGAGCCCCCTGGTGGTTGAAGAAAAATCCACAGAAAAGCCGCACCGGGCTACAAGGCGCATGGTTCAAAACATGGGGGAAAAGTTCAAATAAATAATCCGAAAAATCCTGTACATATTTCATTAAATGTCACTACCTTTCTTGCAGAATTGCCAAAGTTAATTTAAATTGGCTTGTTCCGTTTTTAAGATTTTAAAGCAAATATTCAGTAAGGTTGAAGAAGAAGTTTTTAACATCAAACTCATTTTGATGTGCAATTTAGTATAATTTTACTTCTTGAACACCGAATTCTGTACAAATTTCAACCACATCTTCTTATTCTTTATTACACCAACTTTGCAAACATAGCACAAATATCTAGCAAAAAAGACCTTCGGCATAATGCTGCCACCACTGTGCTTGATAATTGGTGCTGGTTAAGAGTTTGACTCCTGAATCTCTGCAACTTGTTAATGTTTTAAAACAGCTGAAACTTTCTCATCTGAGCATAAACTTTTCTCTGGAATACATTTTGCTCGTCAAACTGCAAACATTAGTTTAGCTCGCAAGGTTCCAGTTTCAGAGTTGGGATGTAAAGTCGGCCTCACATAGGAAACAGACTCTGGTGTTGCAGCAATTTCTAATTCATGGCAGGTTTGAGGTGTGTTGTTTTGTTCACGTTCAAGATAAGTTCATACATATAACAAATCTGACTTTTGATGTTCTAACCACTCAAAATTGGTTAAGATTGACTAAAATCACCTCTAAACCTGAACTATTTTACAGTGTGTGACCTAATTTCAGTTTGCCACGCTGGGGCCGATGTTTATTTTAGCGTTATCATAACCCGCTGGTGCTTCTTCTGCACACCATCAACGTCTTATCAGGGCCTCAGCAGCTCTCCTTCGCTCTCACAACCACACAAACGCACTCAGCCATACTTGGGCACAAACTTACACAACTACAGCGCTCCCCTCTCCTCCTCCTCTCCCAGTGTGTATCCTCTTCAAGCTTCCAGCTTCCTTGCTGAGGAAAAAGAGGACTAGATTGACAGGAAGAGAGGAGACAGTGGGGATGTGACACAACAATGGCAGGAAGTAACTTCAGATTGATGCAGATGAATGAAAAACACCATCGACACGGCAGAAACGACTTAACAAACATCCCATGCAGAGGTAAACACGTAACACAAACAGTGCCAAGGGACTTTTACAAGCCGCGTGTCTCATTATGGACTAAAACAACAAAACATTTGGCAACTTAAGCCACCAAACAGGGAGAATCCAGTTCCAGAGGTTCCACCAGTTTTACTTTGCCTGACCTTAATCGACCCGGTGCAAACCTTTGAATTGTGATGTGTATTTACATTTTGTGGCAGTAAGTCTTTTTTATTTTATTTTTTCTTTAGCAACAACGGATTCCAGATTCTTTACCCATAAAACATTTACAGTCCAACAGCGTAACAGAATGGCTTTATTTGGAATTAGCTGCTTCATTTGAGTTTAACTGGACATAATGTGATAAAATGATTATCAGTCGTTTATTTTCATTTATGCAAAGTAAATAAATGAAAAAAACAACAACAACCCCAAAACAACAACAACCCCAAAACAATTAAAATAATAACAGTGGTAAAATATATTTACATGTTCAAAGGAGTGGATATGAACTTATTTTTACACCCAATAAATTACAATTTATGTTAACTTGGTTTTAACATTCTTTCTTAGTTTGTGTTTTCTATATTCACATTAATACGAAAAGACAAATGTTTTCTTATTTTTACCTCATGTTTTATTAGCTTATTTAATGACTGAGTCAAATTTCTAAATTACTTGTTTTGTTGCTGTGTTTGTAATTTGGCTTGTTTTATCTAAACAGGTCTCTTTTTGTAAAGGAAATCTCATTGGATCAATGAGACAACATGCATAAATAAAGGTCTAAGAAAAATACAGAATATTGAATGCTGAATGCCTCACCTTCACTTCTCCAAACATACTTCAGGATCATAAAATGCATCATGTTTTATAATATTTTATTGAACATGAACATGCAGATTTTGGACCCTCTCTGCACTCAGAGTCATAAAAAACATCCATATTCTTGTGTAAATGGAAAATGTTCACTTATTATGATCAAGAGCACATATTTGGTTTTTAAACATTATTACTAGCTATAAAATTCCAAAATTCACAACCTTGATACATTTTTGGGTCCTGAAAAAAGTACCAATAGAAAATTAAAAAAAATCTTGAGTAGCAGATTTTCAGCTTTTGAAATTTACGGAAATCTCCGCGCAAAGCAGCATTTTAGTTGGCAGGACGCAGATAATTTTTATTTTCAGGAGTTGGCAAAAAATGTGGTTGAAATAAAATCAACAAATGGAAACAATTTCTTAACGATTGCATGAATGATCACAGGGGAAAGGGTTGGATTTTGTCCTTTGATATGCGACGCACGTCCCTGTGGGGACAAAGCAGGCACTGAAAGTTAAAGCAAAGAAAGGAAGGAGTGAAATGTAAACAAAAAGCTCTATCTATGTAGGCTTCCTCTTGATACTTCGGCCAGGCACGTACAATAACAAGCAGAGCTCATTCTCTGCTAACCAAGGCCTTTCACTTGGCAGCAGCATCTAAACTTTCCATCTCAAGCTATAAGTTTGTTTTTCCTCCTTTATTATTTGTAGATTCTCTCTGTTTTACACCTCTAATCAGGCGTTTCTTGGAAGAGCGGTGCTGGACATCTGATTCAGGAGGAAAGTGAGCAGGTTTAACTCTCATGAGAAACCCCACGACCTTTCAGAGCCTTAAAACTGCAGCAGTTTTTATGTTTATTGGCTTCAGCTTTAATTTGTATTCATAGAAACACAACAGCCTGACCTCCTGTCTAATGAGCTTAGGGCTGTAAGAGAAGGCACGGCTTAGTTTTTTTTCTTTACAGGATTGCATGTTTTATGGCCTCAACATCCCACTTAATGATTTCCCTCATGTTTAGCCTTTTACTGTAATGTTATAATGCTTATTTCTCTTGATGTTTTAATGTGATGTAATGCTCATTTTTTAAAGTAAGTTTTTGGTGTTTTTTCTTCTGAACAAATTGTGTTCACACCAACTCTTGTTTTAAGACGACAGCAGCGAGCTTTAGACATCAGCTCCAGGCTTCGAGTCCAATTGGTCAGGTTTCATATTAAATAAAAACTCTAACAAGAGTTATCTGTTGCAGGTAACCTGAGAAATTCTGGACTCAACTCAATTGAATTTAATATATTTATGTCTCAAGAGTTAAAATGCATGTCTCAGTGTTCATCTCCAGAAAAGAGAATTAAAAAAAAAGTTTATCATTCTATTTCCACAATTATGATTCGGTTTTTATGCAGCAGTTTGGATCATAACTAAAACTAGAACATGCAAAAATGCAGTTTGATTTCGGTAAGATTAATCTTTTTTTCTGAAATGGCATAATTATTTAAAGTGAAGTGCAAAAAACTTACTTGAATGCAAGAGCATCAGGACAAAAACGGCAAAACGGTACAAATTTTCCTACAAAGCAAACTTCAGGTTAAGATTTGTGACAAGAGTGTAAAATTGAAGCAGAACCAATGCTTTTAATGACAAATTGTGATTAGGTATTATGCTGAAGAATCAAAAGATGAACTAGCACTTTGTCTCAGCTGTTGTTTCTAAAGTGCTTCATAAATAAGTAATAGTCATAGAAGTAATGAGATGCAGTGGAAGAGAGCAAAACTCAAGTCCAGGATGGAGCAGAAGGGAAAACTAAAGGAGGAGAAAGGGAGCATGTGATGTGATATGAAGATTTAATCTATTAAAATATGAGATTCAATAGCATATATAGAATAATAAAGAAGAACAGGAACACCTTTGACCTATTAAATCACACTTGGCATAATTTGTCCAGTCGGGAGTAGACGTACAAAAAGATCCGGGGGATCCCCAGCTGGAACCAAACCAGCGGTTCGCTATCATTTCCTGCTACAATTTAAAACTCAGAGTCCAGAAATCTGACGGATGTGAGATCATTAGGACCGCAGCTACTGTCAACCTGAGGAGCACCAAGAAAGGACGCACAAACTTCCTGCCCACTGTCCACAAAGAAAGCATCTGTCTGACCTTTGACACCTTCCTCTCCGCTTCCTGTCCCACACGTGCAGCCGATGCCACTTCAAACTTTTCAGCGCAGCTTCTGCCCCCAAAACACGTGGAAGGTCACAAACAGGAATGCCTGCAAGGTTTGAGCTCTCAATTACTCTGAGTAAATGTCTGTCAGGATTTAAGAAAATGTTTTCCTGTCTGAAAAACATGGAACATTTTTCAATGATAAGGATTTCAGTTTGAGGTAGTTGGGATTTCCTGCTCTTTTCAAGATAACCTCTAAGTTATACGACACTTTTTTTTTCTCTAAATTGTTAGTAATCCCACTTTTATTTTCTCTAAAATTTCAACGGCTTCCATTCCCCTTTGTAACCATGTAACCTTAATTGCTCAGAAGAAAATCCCATAAAGTTTACTCACGGTGGGTTTTTAGTTTCAAAACCCCCCTGACCTTTGGCCCCTCTAATCGGGCTGGGGGCACGATGGGGGGCGGCAGGTGGGGATAAAGCTGCAGACCTTCAGTCCTTGTTACCGAAAAGCTTCAGAGGAGCTTTACCGCTCGTGATACCAGACTGTAATCTCCCAGACGCTTCACACATATGGCATCGTGAGGTCATCCACCTCGATGTGCTCGCCACACCCCCGAAAACAGCAACAGAGAATAAACAGAGCTCACATGCAGGGTGTACTCTTACTTACAGTTTATTTGTGTATGCCCTGATAATTATGGACCAACATTAATAGAGACTTTTTCAAATCTGGTGGCAACAGACATTATGTGTAACTCAAGAAGAGAAGAGTTTTTTTTTTTCTTTAAATAGAGTTCTCTATGTTTTCTGCACCTGGAAAGAAGAGAATAATCAAACAAGGCAGTTTTATTTATAGTGACCTGATATTATAAGTAGACTGTTTGAATTAGGTCTTCATGCTTCTGCTATACAGACATGATGGAAAGATAGAGAAGGCTTCAGCGTTTTTATATAACCTTAAAGAAGTTCAAAAAAGACAAAGTTTAAAATATAATTAATGAGACCTGGAAAAAATGAAGAGCCCACTGCACTGAATGAACCCCAGTGAAAATCTCCTGGCTATTCCACCAAATATTGATTTCTGAACCCGAGTTAAAACATTAGTATTGTTGTTTCTAAGTGAATATGAACTTGTTTTCTTTGCATTATTATAAAAGCTCTGCGTCTTTTTGTTATTTTGACCATTTCTCGTTTTCTGCAAATAAATACTAAGTTTTTGCTTGGAGTTTCAGAGACATATTGTCAGCAGTTCATAGAATAAAAGAACAATGTTCATTTTACTCAAACTTGTACCCATAAAGATAGAGCACAGCTGACAGAGTGATTTTAATAGTTCATATGCACTCAACAGCTCTGATCTCAATCCTATAAACAGGGTTGTGGGTCGATCTATAAAGACGAGTGAGAAACTTGACACTAGTTCTCTCAGGAGGAATTGACCAAACAAACTATTGTGAGAAAGTTGTGGAAGGAAACCCAAAAGATTTGATCCAGGTCATATGTTTAAAAGACAATTATTCCTGATATTGAGCAAATGTATGTAAATTTTTCAAATAAAAAAATGTTCTCTGACATTTAGCAAATAGAAATAATTTTGCTGATGATAACTAACCTAAAACAAGCAATAATAGTGAGGAAAAATATGCGCCTGTGTCCTTTCATGTAGTGTAAACTTGTGAATTATTGCACCTTTTTATTTGTTTTCCATTTGTTTTGCATAAAAAATATTTTTTGCAATGTTTTAAAAACTGGTATTTTTAGAGGAGCGTGTTTGCTTTTGGGTGCCACTGTGTCTGGTTTTGAACTTTACTGAAGTTAACTTTTAACCCCAGTGAAGTATTTCTGCGTTCGCTGACTTCAAAAGTTTATTCATGATCCAGATCTCTATATCTGGACATTGTGGATCATATTTTGCTGCATCGACAAATCTAGCAGCAACACGTTGCCTCAAATATGACATCCTAGTTTGGCTGTTTATGTGTTATTAATATAACACATATCATATGTCGCATGCGTTTCTCCAGTAAATGTGCCGAATACATATGAAGATGACAATTTAACATTGATTTCCTCGACTTTGGTTAGCATTGTCTTGCTTAAATAAGCAAAGTATTTCCTAAGCAATACTCCAAAATGACTCCAAAACCTGTGTATGTAAGTTTAGTACACTAGAAATTAACTCTTTCATGCATGAATAATGATCCTTTGTGCCAGGAATTTTTTTCCCCAGCATTTTTTTTTAATTATTTTCTTACGGCATAAAAAAAAAGGTAGGAATTTGTTTTTGTAAAAAAGGTTTTTATTAATTTTTTTGAGATGATCAATTGTAATTTTCTCCAAATACAAAGTTGTTATTTGAAAAATACATCAGTAGTATTGTTCTTTAGGGGTTATCTGAGGTCACAATATTTTTTTGGAAGGATGGACCGGGTCAGTTGGCGTGCTTTTTTGTCTGTCGGCCATATTGGATTTAACAAAAATCATTTCTTGCCTTTGCAGCTGATGGCCAGTAGTTGATGGTGTATTTTATTATGCATTAGTGTCCACTTCAGTGGTCTGTGTGCATTTATAACATAAAAATCCACAAGAAGCACAAGAAAATGACTTTTAGATAGCTGTCCTCTGTGGTGACCACTATGCAAGAAAGCGCAAAAAAAAAAAAAAATGTTTTCAATTTGACCTTTTGGGACTAATATTGGAAAAAGCAAGAGCTATGAAGAAAACAACTCCACAGTTCTGCTCAGTTTGTTTCTGAATGTGGTTTTGGGGGTGATGTCTGGGTCATGTCTCCACCCCCATCTCTGCAGATTAGCCATAAAGACTGTCACCCATTCAACCCCCCTCCCAGGGTTTTGGGTCTAGCCAGAGATGTTGAGCACTGCAAAAGTTGAAAACAGACAGGTGGGGGTCGAGAATGGGTTGTGATTAAGGGTCTGGTAGAGACAAGCGAGGTTAAGACAGTTTGTATTGTTTGCATAAGCAAAATGCAAAGAAGTGAAGATGATGAGGAGATGAACAAGGATGCCACAGGAATTTTAAAAAAAGGCAACGATTAAGTTTTGAAGGAGGAATTTCACAGAAGCAAGCATGGAAGACATTTATAATCACTTCCGGTTGTTGGGTGCATCAACATATAATCTTGTTTTTAATATTGTTCGATTCGCACGTCACCAAATGTCTCGAGAGAAACTGTATGAAAACACTGGAGTAATCCAGATAAACTCAGCGGTGCTGGAATGTCGCTGATGGGAGGGAAACTTAAAATGTTGGCTGTAGCGTTGCTGAACCACAGCTGAGGTTTGTTGGTGGACCGGGCAGAATAAGAAGGCCTGTATGTGCGTGGAGGACTCCATTCAGAGACCAAAGGCTGATGGCTGCGTGACGAGCTTCAGACGGCGCTGTGGGAATTTAGCCTATTTGAGATGCAAATGGCTCAAAGAGCTGAAAGAGAGGGAGGAACAGGTGTCCGAGGAAGTGTGCTGCTGCAGCACGGGTGAGGGAGGGAGAGAGGGAGCTGAATGATAACACAGAAGCCATTCAACTGCTGGCTCCTGTTTTTACTTGACTTTTACCCCTCGTCTTAATTTATTTTTTTTCTTTTAATTAGCGATGCATGAAAAGAGATGGATGTGGGGTGAGCTGTCATAACAGCTTAAATACCAGTCAGTGGAGAAAAGATGAGTTGTAAATTGTAAAAAAACAAACAAACAAAAAAATAACATGTTTTCACAATGGAAAATATCTTTAATGGGACAATACATAAGGTTAAGGGGGATCTGTGTGAAAAGCTGTAGAATGTGAGAATATGTCTTATTCCAGGATGTGGGACAAACTAAAAGACGCGATCAGTATTTTATCTGTCTGTTCGTGGCCAAAATGTAAAAATGGCACAAGACAGCAGCCGGCCTTTAAATGTATAAACAGCAAAATTCTTGAAAAGCATCATCTTTAAATGCACAAACAAGTTTCAGATGTCAATGCTTCAGTGCTGTTTTTCTAACTCCACTTCACCCAGAACTACAACTTCAGCACCTTAAAAATCAGAATGTGCTCTTTGCAGATTCTTGAAGTTGGTAAATTATACTTTCTCCAGTAGGCGAGCTGGAGCACGAGAGTTTTGAAAACGCATAAAATGTATGTGCTGAGAACGTGATGGCAACTTATCCAAGTTTGGTAGACGCCAGACTCCCTGTTGATTGGAGAAGCGCAGACGTCTCCAAATTGCAAACACAGAAACTAGGCAAAAGCACAAGTCAATATTGAAAAGTCATATATTCAATTAAACCCAATTCTTATATGTCTGTGGTGGAACTAAAAAAAAAAAAATCAGTGTAAAACGAAGCTGATTGGATAAAATAAAATAAAATTTTTGATTAAGAGAATAAAGTCTGCATATAAACAATTTTTACTATTATACTGTTTTCTTTTCCCATACAAATCAAAACCTTGGTAAAAAATAACACCAAGTAGCATTTCACTACAGAAATTATACTTTTTTTGTAATGCTGCTGGCATTTAGACCTCTTTAAAAATTCCTTGATACAGAACCATATTATGTTGATTTGAATCATATTTTCTATGAATAATTCTCAGATGATCAGTAAATACAACATAAATGTTCAAATGGAGCTGGAAGCTCTATGCTTTGTCCAGCAGATAAACATTTGCCAAATGTAATTGATCCTCTGCACATGAATACAAACACCAAATGCTTTAAATTTAAACAAAAACCTTCACTTTTTCTTGGAGAAAAGAACCACAAAACCACACAAATACACTTTTTAAATTTGTTTAAAATCAACAGATAACCTTAGTGGCTTGTACAATACAATTTCAGACATAAGACAATGGATATGTTGGTACATCAACTTACATCCATTAAAACAGCTTGTTGGACTGGCAAATGTTGATTGCATAAAACTTCATTTGAAACTTTGCCCTTCATTTAACACCATATTATAACAACAATAATGATAATGAGGAACAACACTAACATTTAACTGATTATCAAAGGTTTATGGCTCACCAGATCAATAGTGACTTTACTGTTGCAGATTACAAATAACAGCTTTTTATCAGTTCTTGTTTTTAAATACAACTTTTTAAAAAATATATCATTTTAAATTGAAGGAACTGCAAACTTTAAAGAAGCTCTACATTCTCATACATTTGTCCCCCTTTAACAAATCAATGTCAACACTTTGAGAAAACCAAAAACCTCTTCTCAAATATTTAAAACACATAAACAACAAATCTTTGGCATACTGACACAAAACGCCGCTGGTGATGAACCTCGTTCCTCCATCTGATTGTGAAGTTTTACCCCAAGAGCGGCTCACTGCTTTGGCTAAAAAACAGCGTCAGGTCGCCCCCGTGTGGACAAGAAGAGCAATTACTGATTCATAGAACCAGCACATGAAAATGGGTCAAGCAGACAAGCTGACAACTGTTTGTCTGTGAGTTAGTGTGAATTGCTGAGAGATTGGAAACGTAGTGACTTGTCAGGGCAGAACCGAGGAAGAAGAGGTCATCAATTAATTAGGACCAGCTTTAGTCCTCAAGGGCCACACCTGCCTGTTTTAGAGGAGTCTCTACCCCAACATGGCTGATTCAAACGGTCCAATTACCTCAAAGTATAGTAGAGGTACTCCTAATGAACTACTATTTGATTTATGCATGCTGAACCAGAGAAAGAACTAAAATATGCAGGATGACCCTTACGAACTGACTTTGGACATGTAGAATGAATGTATATCTCTTCCCATGAATTGCCCATTACTCATGTGTATTTCAAAATTATTGCTTCTACAGGTTAAAACTTTGTCCTGTATGTTTATATGGGCAGCAATATTGTAGCATAAAATACATTTAAATACCTGCAAAATCCAAAGAAACCACTTGTCTAAAATTCAAGCTACTTAAAGCCAGAAGTTTCCTGGACGCTATTTGGTCTAGTGAAATGTCTTAGCCCAACACCTAAGAAGTCTGTGCTGTGGCTATAAAGAGCAAAAAGCATTTTCCACTGCTGCTGCAGGGATTTAATGTTTATCCTGTCACTAAAAACTGTGAAGTGGTTCATGCTGAAACAGAGTGTCATGGAATGATTCATGCTATGAACTGGTGTAAACCTGGTCTGGTTAAAGGTACGTGTCGTGCTCGGCACTGCTCAGACTCTCTTTGGACCCCTGGGTGGTCGTGTGTTGAAGGGTTGAGGACGGATCACCAAGATTAACGATCCCGTCTGGTGGGAGGACGGTCGGATGCCCGTTTGCCTTTGCGGCCTTTTTACTTCCCTTCGCTTCGTCTTCTGGCGCCGCCTCCGTTTTCGGCGCCAAAGGAGACTCAACGATGATGGTAGGTCTCTGTCTCAGCTCCTGCCGGCTCGGAGGCTCGGCAGACATTATGGCCTTGGCGCCGTGCATCCTCGGAGGGGACTTGCAACTTAGATCTCCGCGACTCTCCTTCCAACGCCGCAGCTGAGCTTGGTGTTCCTTCTCAATGCTCTTCTCAGACACCGGTAGATTGATGATCTGAAACACACGGGTAGCGGCGACGTCTCAGATTCAGGAAGACGGGCGATCGAACGAGTGAAGGTTACAACAGAGCAGCCCTACCTCCTGCACCAGGAAGCCTTCACGTGTGTACTGAGGCTGAATCTTTTTCAACAGCTCCATCGTCTCGTATAAACCTTGGCAGGTCTTGACTTTCTCTTGGGTTCCTAACATGCATTTCAGGAGAACCAGGCCCACTCTGAAGAGGATCTTCACTCCTGAGAGCAGAAACACCAATCAGAACACAACATGTAATTACATCTGCAAATGTAGATGGGATAAAACACAAACTATTACAAAGTATTTTTGTTCTAGTTTCTAGTGCAAATATCTTGGTACTCTTGAAATAAGACAAAAGTAACTGAAAAGTAACTTTTCAGCAAAATATCTAAGTTTATACTACTTAAAATTAACTCCTATATTTTGTTGAAAAGTTACTTGCCAGTTAGTTTTGTCTTATTTCAAGTGCTTTAAGATATGTCCATATTAGAAACTAGAGCAAAAATATCCCAACAGTGTTCCTGCGATTTTGTAATCAGTTTAAAATTCCACAGTTCAGACTTCACTATACATTTTGCTTCAAACGATTATTTTATTCCAAGACGATTGTAAAAGCCACAAGATATTTAAATCAGCTCTGTTTTTTGGCTCTTCTCAAATTTAAATCTCAAAACTGTTATAAATAATTTTTGTTCAGTGAACATTTTATCAGTCCAGATTTGACCACAGCTTAAGCAGCGTTTGCCTGTGACCACAAGAGGGAGCTCTCTTTCTATAGGATGGACATGAGAGTAGGCATTAGAAATAAAATATCCTAACTGAGAAAACAACTTCCTCTCATTAGGTATTATTGCCAACCCGAGAGTAAAATGGCACTCTGGGTGGAGAGCCATACCAAACCCCAAAAGGATCTCTGATGTTCTCATGCAGCTGGACTCATGTCGTTGCACTTTACAATCTGAGTGCAACATTCTTGTTTCACTCAGATTCATGAAATTTCTAATTCTGCAGAAATCTTCTAATCACAACCGAATCAATGTTTCAAAGTTTAAACTTAAATGTAAAGTACTGTTTTCACTAAGAGGCCATTAAAGGTTTTTAAGATGAATGCAAATAATTGATTTGGGTATTTTTTTATTTTTTTTACTAAAAATGTAAAACCCTTTAAATTCTTGGGTGTTTTAGTTTAAACTGAAGCTGTTTTTTCCTGCATCTATTCTTTACATCTATTATAGAATGTAAAGAAGAAATTTCCATTTCGGTGAAACAACAATTGGGTGTGTATGACTGACGCTAAATACAGTGACATTTACATACTGCTTTGGAATATTTCTGCATTTTTCCAAAAGTCTGAAACACAAAACAAAAACATTTCCCGGAAAACTAGACAGATTACCTGAAAACTGACTACTACATTAAAGTCAAAACAAAACATGCTGAACTTTAGCAAACAATAAAAGCCCTTGTTAAACATTACATCAGTGTGTTTGCTTGCTCGCTCGCTCGTCATTTATTACTAACACACTAAAAATGCTCCGAGGGCGTGGCAGCAAATTCATCTGTGACTGTTTTCACACAAACAGCCAAAACGTTTTCACTCCAAGTGTGATATCATTACTGCTACCTAAAGGAAAACAAAGCGTTACAGTTCTTTAATTTTTTTCTCCCCGGGGGTCTCACCCTCACAGAGGAACATGTCCCAGACCCGCAGCACAGAGGACCAGGGCAGGGTCCGGGAGAAGGCGCACATAAACCACTCCGTCATGTACAGGATTGGCTCCAGCTTGTGCTTCTTTAAGTGGCGGTGGGCCACGGGAGACACCCCCCGCAGCAGAGCATACAGGATCTCCCCGTCGAGCTGGATCGCCTCCTGTGGAGGAGACGGGGAACAGCAGTGAGCGGGCGGGGACAACGGATTCCTCTGTCTCCGCCTAATCGGATTGTCTGCTTATCCATGTCCTTGGCCCAGTCACCACCTTGTGTTATTAGCTTGTTAGCTTATCAGTATCCAGTGAGAGAAAGAGTCGCCTGACAAGTCTGATGGCCTCTATGGCCACACATACCGTAGCAGAGCAAAAATGTTTTGAAGCTAGTGTTTGTTTCACTGGCAAACTCTGACTGCCACTTAAAAACGTGTAAAATGACAAACTCATGTCTTTGACGGCAAAATATGATGTTTCAGTTGTTGACTGTGTGTTCTACGACTTTGTATTTTGGAGTTTTTTTTATGACGTACAGCATTTTGAAATGAAAATAAATTTGTATTTAATTGTTTTTATTTCTGACATACATGCTTATTACATGCATCTATGTATTTTTAGTAATAAGCGATCATCTCTTTGTTAAATTGTAAATTTCCAGTATACTGCAAAAAACACAAAATCGCACCAAATACTTAATGACTTGTTTGAAGTCAATAATTCTCTAATATTGGCAAAAACCTACTAGCTATAAGTGAAATAATCTGCCAGTGGAACAACATATTTTTACTTATATTAACATAGGACAAATGTCTTGTTCCACTGGCAGATTATTTCACTTATAACTATCAATATTAAGAACTTATTGACTTAAAATGAACTCCTATACTGTGCTGAAAAGTTACTTGTGAGTTAGTTTAGTTTTATTTCCATTGTACTAAGATATCTGCACTGGAATCTAGACCAAAAATACTTGGTAAGATTTTGTGTTTTTGCATAACGATGGACATGCTTTCAGGTAACGCCCCGCTGTTCCTCAGGTGGCTCTGTGACATACCAGCCCCGTGCTGTAGTATCCAGGAAGGTATTTTTCACAGATCTGCACAAGAACCCAGAAGGCATCCTAAAACAAACAGAATTGTGACATCAGTGTCAAATATGAAAAACAAATATGGGGAAAAAAAAAAAAACACACACACATTAAATAGATTGCTTGTAGATACTTTTGAAAAAAACAAAACAAAAAAAAAACGAGATCTTGAAACATTAGAGGATTTTCACCTCAGCTGGCATGTGCATCAAGAGGACGGCAGCAACGGGAGCCTGAGCCTGACAGTAACCTTCGTCAGGTCGGTGGAGAGTGTAAGCTTTCAGGACGCGAAACAGATCCTGCTGCCTGCAGGGAAAAAACATGGACGATATCATCTTTGCAAGGATGTCTGCTCAGTTTTCCACAATTCTTCAAGTTATAACCACATGTTTGGTGCTTTTTATTTTTTGTTGTGGTAAAAGTCACGTAGCAGAAAGTGATCTGGTCAGTTCAGACCATAAATGAGCTTCTTAGCTTACAAGTGTGGCAGAAAACTAACAGCACACCACCTGCACAGTGAAACACGGTGGTGGCAGCATGATGCTCTGGGAAGGTTTTCCCACAGTGGAGATGGAGTGGATGGGAGTAAGGACAAAATTAAATCCAACTTCCAACAGTTTGATAACCCAAAATAAACACCTAGAGCTACAATGGGGAGGCTCTGGTCCAGTCAAAGTAAAGACAAGGCAAGACTTGAAGGTTTCTATTCACAGAATCTTTCCATCCAGCCTGATTGAAAGATCTGCACTTGAAAATACAGCAGAAAAAGCTAAACAAATCCACACCACACTTTTCAGATTAATATATAGTCAATCGTATAAAACCTCAATGAAAAATGCACAGCATTAACACCAACTCATACAGTAAAACAGGCCACTGACCCATGACCTCCTCTGGCTGCGAACATTTCATGAAAAGGAAACTGGCGATGAAGATCCCTCTCGATGACATCAACCCATTTAGGATCTCCCGGCTGAATGTCCAGCTCCTGAAACACATCGGTTCGTGACATGTTACAACTTTAAACAACCATTAATGTTCTTGTAATCTGAAACAAACAAACAAACAAACAAACAAACAAACAAACAAACAAATGGAAACGAAGGATCATAATCTCATAACTGCAGCAGATCTAGTCAAATGCAGACATTAAGTTTATACACGAGTTCCTGCAAAAGTTCCTCATCATATTGTTGACTTTTCCTGTGTAGAATAGTAAAAAAATGACGTTGCATGGCATAAAACAATGTTCTTCCAGCTGGGTTGATTAATACACGTCATAAAAAGGCAAGCATGAATCGTGCACCGACCTCAAACCAGCCCTTGTTTTGCTCCCGTTTTACTTTGGCCCCAGTGAGGTAGAGCCAGGCTCGGCCCCGTAAGGACGGAGGGATCCCCTTCTGACAGCGCTCTTTCACCTTTTTATCCAACAAAAACACATCCAATCACTCAAAACTCACGCATGAAGTCACGAGAAACCCTTTTCTAAAACAAACAGAACTAGATTTTCTCATAATCTCTCAGCGGGTTCGGTTCGTGCAGTGCAGCAGACCTTGTTGTGTTTTTTGGCCATCCACTTGTCCCAGCTGTTCAGCATCTCCAGCCATTTAGCTTCGCGTTGCCTCAGCACCGCAATGGGGACTTGTTCCGCTCTGAGGAGACACAATCCGCACAAACAGCGTTCAGACAAGCTGGCTGCGGCTCCTCTGACCTCTCCTGTTGCTATATCAGGAGGATCCCGGTCTTCCTCGCACATGCAGGAAACTTTCCTCAGGAATCTGAGCGAGGTGGAGGGAAAACAGGAAGCTGAGGGGAACCTTTCCCCCAATTCAGCTCATCGCAGTCTCATGCACAAAGATATCTTCCCTTTGGAAGATATGTTTGTGAAAGTGAAAACCAGCGGCCTCATCCTGATACACACTTACAGCTCTAATCAGAGGTTTACATAAAACTTACATGGATACTTTATACATTTTAGGTTCTTAATGATTTACCTTAGCTTTTCTTTTGCCAGCTTGTTAAAGAACATTTAACCAAATATCATGTACTGAGTTCATTTATCAGATTCAGCTCTTCATTTTCCCACATGGGGACATTTATTGCACAATTCAAGGACGGGTAGGACATAATCAACACAATTATCACACTAAATAACAAGGATCATTGTAAAATGTTCCAAGCTTGGTCAAAGTTGATTAAAAGGTTTAACTATGTTTGGGACAAACATCATTTTGACCCTGTTTGGGTCCATAATGAATATAAACTAGTGTTGATAAACAAAACATCTAAGATGCTTGCTCCTCAGTCATACTGAATGTTAAGAGACTACAAAAAGGTGAAATGTAAGAAAATAACTAGTGTATGTAAAGTTCCAAATCATCTACACGGTATTACATCCTATCATTAATAATAAAAAAACAAATAAAAAATGCAGAATACTGTGTTGCCTATGACAGACCAGACTGCCAAGTCCGATTTATTATTGATCGTTCAGGTCTATATTCAGTTTAAAAGCACATTTTTAAGCTGTATTTGTATTTTCGGTGAAGCCTCCAAATGTCAACTTTTCAAGAGAAGACGGTTTCATTTGAAACTGAAAAACTTCTAATTATTATTGCTCTTGTGACTTTAAAAAGAGGGATGTCTGACATGAGGCAGTCGAAAGGTTTCAGAATAGAAGGACTCGTGTAGAAAACAGAGGCCTGAAAACTTTGCGGCTCACGTTAGTTTGCCTTCACACTGAGGGGGAGAGCTTGAACGATGCATAGATGAACAATAACCAAGTGAAAGGGAAATACACCACCCTGAGCTGCACTACAATTATCCTCTATTGTTTGCATGAACATGCAGAGGGAGGATCTGCCACAATGTTCAGCCTACAGATATAATCTGATTTCCTGTCCTTCCTTAGGCCATTATGATACATCTTCCATTTGCTATCCAGAAACACAGGAGTAATGAATTGGTTTAAACATGATGTTTTTGATTTTCCTCTTCCTATAATTGATTTAAAAATATATATACATATTGAAGAAACAAAACTTGTCCAGTAAATAAATGGGGAAATGCTGTATTTTGGAGTTTTTAAGCCAATGTTTGGAAGATGATCGCAAATGTAAAAATCCATTCAATATCAGAATAGAAATCCAGAATGCTTCTACAAACACTAATGGATTCTACTGTTTGGTCACGACAGGCACATTAGGACATTTTCTTTATATTAAGCATGCAACGGTGAGTGGAACCGATTGGGATCTGCTGTACCTTAGCCATTAGCACTCAGACCATCGGTGTTTCGCAACCCTGGTCCTCGAGGCTCACTGACCTGCATGTTTTAGATGGTTTCTTGCTTCAACACACCTGATTTCAGTTGACAACTGATTAACAGGCTGAACTGCATTCATCTGAATTAGGTGTATGAAAGCAGGGAAACATCTTAAACATGCAGGGCAGTGTGCCTGGAGGAGCAGAGCCGAAAACACTACATGACCAGATGTAATGAAAAGTCCAGCGTGCCTAAAAGCATTCTTGGCCATCTAAGTTTGGTGCAAAAAGTAGTAGCTGTCTTTCAGGAATTGAACGAACAATGAAATCCTAAAGCATACGATGACATTTTGGACAATAACTTCTTCCACTGTTGCAAAAAAATATTTGGCGATACCTCATTTCTGTTCCAACATGGCTGTGCACTAATGTGCACAGAATGGTCAGTAAAAAACATGGATGACTGAGCTTAGACAGGAAGAACCTGACTCAACTGCACAGAGTCTAGACCTAAACCATGATGAAACAACTTAAGAATTAATCAAGAGTGGAGACTTGAAGCCTGGCCTTCACGTCCAGCATCACTGTCTGACCTAAAAAATGTACTTCTGGAAGAATGTAGTAAAATTTTCTAATAAATAGTCTCCTAAACTACATGGAAATTCATTATAGCACAAATAGGAGGACACACATCATATTAAACCAGATGTATTAAGAATTTTTGGACTCCAGTTGTTGTAGCCAAAGGGTATATAATCTTTTAAAACACGAAATTAAAATAGGCTACATTAAAATACACAAACAATAACCACTGTGTTTTTCGAAGAATTATATTCCCACAAGGGGAAATGATCTTTTTTAGCTTCCTCATTCAATAATCAAACTGAAAGTTGGCTGCCAGTCGTGCTGAAATGTTACTCACAGTTCTCCTGCGGACTGCTGAGCTCCTCCAGTGAACCCGTACTTATCCACCTGCGTCTCTTCGGGGATGGAGCCGTTCACCTCTGGCTCCAGTCCATTCGAGCTGCTCTTCCCATTACTGCCCGTCAGCTTCTCTGTGTTGCCCTGAAGTTCCAGTCCATTTCTCTGCTCCGTTTTTGCCATTTAGACGGCATTTACCTCAGTGAAAGCAGGCGGTCTAGAGAGTGATCTCAAAACTTAAGCATGTAAGTTTAAAGCTCTCCATGCAGACGCCCGCTGGGTTAGCTAACTGCTACAGGACAAAGCTAGCTCGAAGACTAGCTGGTCAACACCTAAACAAACTAATGAGAGGTTATTTTCTTTGCTAAATCTCCGTTTTTGAGTCCAAAATGAACGTTACAGGTACACTAACCGATTTCCACCATGTGGTTAAATCCCCAGAGCCTAAATCCAACGACCAGCTCAAAAAAGAAAAGAGGTTAAAGTAGCTCGATTGTTTGTAATACTAACGTCGAAGGTAACATGCTATTATCATAGTGTTGTCAGCTGACCCTTTCTTCTGAGTCTCACTGCTGTCAGCAAGAATATGGGTTAGCTTTAGGCTACAAGGAAGAGAAACTGGCTGCCAGGAGCAAGTTGGTAAACAAAACATGCACGGCATCCAGTTGCTCTCGCCTTCCACCTACTGGTGAAGCACGAATATTACAACACAGTAACTGTCCTTTTACACTACAGATATCACGTCTAAAAATGAAATTGTAATTTCTTTCATAATGATATTATACTATTTATATTTTTTCCCAGTATGTATATATTTTTTTACAGTAAACTGTGCAAGTTGGTAGCTAGTGGTACTATGCTAACAGTAAATACATAATTATAGTAAGTTCAAATTCTAATAGTTTATATACTGTGAACTATTATCACAACCGTAAGCTGTAAGTTCTCAAAATCTTATTACAAAAAGTTAAAGTTACAGGAAAAGACCGGTAAGGTTCAGGTCAATAACTTGTAAGTTCAAGACTTACTATCTAAACTCCTGAAAGTTACTTCAAAGTAACTTATAAAGCCCAGGTAATTAACCGTTGACCTCCAGACAAATCAGTGGAAGTACCACATATGTCCTATAAAGTTCTTTGCAAGTTCCCAAAAGTTATGAAGAAATTTTTATAAAAGTAACTACTGAGCCCAAAAAGATTTATAAAAGTAAATCTTGAGTTTGACTTTATTGAATGTAGTGAAATAAAAGTTATATAGTTACATAAAAACAAAAAAACATTTAAAACAAAAGCAAACAAAAAAAATCTTCATCTGATTACTTGATTTGAGTGAAGCATCTTTTTCAAGCTGTCATTTTGAAAAGACTTTTAAATGGGTGTTAAATTATATTATTTATTCTACCCAATAATAACAAAAATATAAATTAAACCTAAAACTGTTCATTATTCTGGCATTTAGCAAACAAAGATAATCTTGGTAAACCTGATAATAATCAGAAATAATTTAGTCTGATCCATTATCAGTGAGAAAAATAGCTATGCTTAAATAGTGCATGTAAATATCTCCTAATCTCTGTAGTGTACTTAAAGAATATGTCCTGAATATGTTCAAAGAATCTCATATACCTTTAGAAAAAAAAAAAACACAATTTTAGTATAAATACTAGATTCTTTATTTAAATATTGTACATATTTTAAAACATACCAGTATTTACATAAATTAGACCTGCAATATTACACTGTAGACCTCTAGGCGTATCGGTCACACTCAGGCTAGAAAGAAGACAATCATACCATCAGACTGCAGAAGCACCTTGAGAACGGCTTAACACGAGATAAAGACGAGAGGCAGGAGGGGAGGGCGGGAACACTTCATTTACATCAAACACCGGGGGGAAAAAAGACACCGGCAGACACAATACAAGCTCGCAATGACAGGAAAGGCCTCTTGATTTATAGGTCTGGCTTTTAAGGCTGAAACTGTGCTCACCCTTCTTTATGTGAAAAGAGTAAAATGGTGCTGGCAGCAGAAGAAATACAAAACGGACCGGGCAGGCAGCAGGAAAGCGATATTCAGATAACCTGTTTTGTCTTGACAAAAGAGGATCGGTTAGATCCAGATGATGAAATTTGATCATGCATGACACAAACATTTTTAATTGTTCAACTGCTCCCCTTAACAAATAGCACAATCTGAATAAAGTTTAATGCATAGCACACAAAAGAATCAGCTGGAACTGTACCGGCAGAGTACCAATATTATGATCCCTGGTTCTTACAGTGCGTCTTATCGGGCAAAATGGCTTTCCTTTTTTGGTTGCTTGTGTTGTGCTTACAGCTATCCGGTCACTTCAAAACACGCCAACCTAAAGCCTGCGACGAATGCGAAGACAACGGTAACACACTAAACGTCACTACCAACGCCGCTGCTCGCTGCGCATGGATAACTTACAGTATTGCTTTTTGAACAAAGCAATGATAATATACATGAAGAAAGTGGGTCTTTGGTGCACATGCTTTAAAACTGACCACTAAAGATTCTGTCGAGGAGTTTGGATGAGGCTTTATACTAAAGGAGAAACTTGAATGGAGAGTGCAATCCGTTTTGTTTTTATAAGTCCAGTGTATGCATTTATTCCCATGCATGTGTCCTGTGTTGCATTAATGTGAAAACTGCAGAGTGAGACGAGAGTAAAATATCCCATCCTATTATTATAAGAAAAGTATTGAGTGTTTTACTGCTTTTGAGTAGTGATTTGACTCAATGATGAAGCCAATTGCATGTATGTAAATGTAGATATGAGCTAAAAATGTACTTAAGACAAATGACAAAATTAGACCAAACAAAAAAACAGCAAACATGTTGAAACATGTATTTGTATGTTTTAAATATTTTTCAGACAAAATAATGCTAAAAAATAATTTTTTTTTTACTCCTGACCCATCATTGCAACTACAAGCATACCCAGGTGCTATGAGATAAATATCAACATTCAAGACTTCTCACACATACATACTACACTCGCATTTTAACATCACTCCAACCACTCAGCAGATGAAAAGACACGACAAGCCGTTTCTGTATATGTCAAAATATCATCGATATGCAGCATTAGGTCTACTAATTATTTCTTTTGCGTTGCTAGTTCAGCATTTGGCTGTTTTTTTAAGTTTCCCGTCTTAACAGTACGACAGATTTTGCCACCAGCTGGCAAAAATAGTTAATAGTATTACATTTTCCTGAACTACTGCTGTAAATTAACCCAGTGTGAGCAAATTAAGATTGCTCTCAAGCGTATTAGAAGAAATACACAAACTGCTTGCCGTACTGATAATCCTTGCAAATATTTTGTTCGTTTCAGCAAGTGTGGAAGTGATTAAGTTAAATACAAGATTATCACGTAGGCAAAGAAATGTGTTCATGAATGACTTTGTATCCTACATGAGTTACCACAAGTTTATCATTCAACTGACAACAAAAATATAATTCTAAAAAACAACAAAACAAAATATTTACAACCCACCAGGATGTGCGCATCAGCAGCTCCCTCGGCTAAGTGACAACACCAGCTTAACCTTACCGCAACATTTTAACAAGCGTTACACTTTCGCTTTCACAGGTTTCTCGGACATTCCCAACCCCGAGGCATCAAAAAGCAACTCCCAAATCGTACTCAACAACACTCATTTCCCACACAAGCATCCTCAAGGTAATATATGTGCTTACTTTAACAGAACATGGGAGCAAAATTACAATGTAATAAAAGATTGACAGGGAGGTTCAATTACCTTCTCACAATATATCCGAATACATGGCTTACTCCTTAATAATGTCACATTTTTTGAAGCATAAGGGCCGCTGTTAAGAAAAACAACCCCCTTCAGTCCCCTACAGTTTGTCCGATGACAACGTGTGAGACACGGGGAGTGATCTCAGCTTCTGCTGCATCATGATCAACATGAATATACCCTAGCTGCCTGCTGCCAGTACGCAACTCAAGCACCAAATTAAAACAGCGGAAGAAAAGAAAAAGAAGCAAACGTGGAGTTCGGCCACGCTGTAAGGAGTGCGAGTCGTGTGGGTGGGCCTCCCCCCCACCCGTCAGCCTGGAGGGCATGATGGGAGGGCTGCAGGTGGAAGACTCAGGCAGGCGGCAAAGAAGGATCAATCCCAGAGTAGCACATGTTCAGTCTGTATACTCAGCCACTATGGACAACAGCACCGTTATATCATCTGGTTTTCCTCCTGCAAAAAAGTGAAAGCTTTTCAGTTCAGAGAGTCCTTTAAAACACTCTTAGTTTCGTTTTACAGCCTTTATTAACTTGTGCGCTGTATGTGCTGCAAATTAATGTCCTCACCTCTTACATTCAGACCATTGTCACAGGCAAACTGTGCAAAAGGAGACATATAATTTGGATCGTAAGCAAGGTCGTGAGCTTGCTTAGCGATACTTTGTGCAGTCTGCAGTACACTGTCGTAGTTTGAAGTCTGAAAACGAGAAATGTAGAATCATTAAAATGTGCAAAGGGTTTACTGTGTGTCAAAAAAAAAAAAGTCTTCCAGAAGTGACACCTTGAGTTTTTTTAACTCCTGAAGAATCATGTAGTCTGGCATGTTGTCAAAGAGGCCGTCTGTGGCTGTCAAGATGATGTCACCGAGCTGCACATCGAAAGATGAGCTGTCGGCTGCTTCAGGACTGGAACACAACAAGAAAAGGGAAAAATATGTAAAGAGGCAATATTGATAAACTGATAACAGAGCATTTGGAGTTAATCCCAACACGTATTTAATATCGTTCCTAAACAGGAAGTACCCTGTCCTGAGTGTCTATGCAAGAAGTAGTGGGGCTTCTGCTCACTCACACCATAAAAAGGGGTCAAGTTTTATATCCTAACAACACAAGGTACATGGAAGCTATCTAAAGAGTCAGGTAATGACACACTGCAGCTATAAATGTACATTAAAATATGTTTAAAAACATTAAGTACATTCACCATTTTAGGGGATATTCCTACACGTTACGTTACAACCACAATCTTCTACAAATTTTGGAGTATTTAATGTGATAAACAGCACAGTTGTGCAAAGTTTGCACAAATAAAGTTATGAAAAATGACAAGTGCATTGCAGACCAAAACTATGTACAGCAATCTTTGAGTGTGTCCCTAAAAGCTTTCCACATCTGTTCATTCTTCTTTGCATAATAGCTCAAACTACCAGATTGGGAGAAAATCCTGTGCCAAATCCTTCATCCGCACAGACTTTGACTGAGCTACTGCAAGGTATCGATTTGCTCTCGAGTCCGCTTCACACTGGAATGTGAACCTCGTCTCCTCCTCTAACTAATACTCATCCAACCTGTCGGCTGAGATGGACGGCCGTCTCTGAGGAGTTTTCCTGTTGTACTGCAGTCTTTCCATTGTTTTGCGAGAGCTTGAACAATGCTCTTTAAGATGCACAAAGTCTGGGGTATTGTTTCACAATCCAACACCAGTTTGACTTTTTCACCTTTTAAGGGTGCAGACAAACATGAGGAATGTTGCACTGCAGAGAGATTCTTGGTAGTTAGTAATTTAGGATTTTTTTTTTTTGTTATAATGGCACTCTGTTACATTTCACCTACTACTGAACTTCAAAAGGACTACTGAGGAATAAATGAAGAGTCAATTTGAGAATTAAACTGTCACATTAAAGCTGCAAAAGATGGAGAGAGGCAGACTAAAATATGCTTTGTACGGCTCTTTTAATGTAAAACTACCAACCTGTCACTGAGTACAACTCCCTCTGCTCCCGGGGGAGCGATGGACAGCTGGAAAGGCGTGTTAAAATAGTGCTGCTGCTCATCTGAACGATGGACCACCTCTCCTCCACGCACCACAAGGAAGCCTGAGTCTCCAAGGTTACACGTGTGAAGCTGGTGACTCCGTCGATCCAGAACAACAATGCAGGCTGTACTGCTTCCTACAAACACAGGAATAAGACAATCATAAGGTTACAAGCGTGCAAATAGAGCAAGCTGTTGTAAATGAACATTAGATTAAAAAAAAATATATTCAAATCAACTGTGAGTGAAATCAAACCGGATTCTTCTATTAGTTACAGTAATAGTGAATATTACTATTATTATTGGGTAAAATGGAGACAAAAACAAGGTCACAGACTGAGCTTTCCTCTCCCAGATCACACTAACCTTGAGGAAAGAGGGTCGAGTACTAACCTTATCACAGGTTCCTAAAATATAATTAGAGTCTTTGGCAAATGTCACAGCAGCCATTGGACGCTCACACTGGCCCGAAATACTGAGCCTCAAAAGAAATGTGACCTTGGTCACATGTTTGACTTGACCCTGCATTTAAAATCTTTACAACCACTCAACCTTATCAGTTACAAATGGATATGTGATCTAGTTAGACGTCGGCAAGTGGAAACTTTACAAACAATTTTAGTCCCCCACGCACCACAGAGGGTAAAAAAAAAACAACATTTAAATTACTTAAATGTAGGCATAAAACAAGAAACAAAATGACACAAAAAGAAGAACACAAGCTATGAAATTCATCTAGAAAATATCTGTGAAAAACACTGAAGCACCTATAAAACCTGTGTAATCTGCTAAAAGTTAGTGTTGCTATTCCTCCAACTTTTAGAGGAATATAGCGAGATAAATTCAACTGTTTAATGTAAAATGCTTTGCAGGCCTCTCAGCAGCACTGCTACAGTCTGACTCATACTGCAGCTATTTAAGTATAGCTTCAGCACAGCTCACTCCACAGATTACTGCACAACTCCCTGGTGTACCGACTGTTCAGGCGATTCTGAATGCGAGTACTCACCCAGCAGGGGGACCTTGTTCTGTAGCAGCTCATAATAGCCAGAGGTGAGGATCCCCACTGGGTTAGAGGGAGTGAAGCGTCCCTCCTTCACCAATCGCTCGCACGTTCTCATCAAGGTGGCAGAGAATTGAGACGGGTCAACACCGTAATCACGCCAACCACCTACGCCATCAGCGACACCTATAAGACAGAAAAAAATAACAAAAAAAGAGAATTACAAAATGTGAACATGTGAACTTTTATACTGGAAATTAAGTCAGAAAATATGCCTTTACAAGGCTTTCTTATATTCGTCTTGTTATTTTACAACCACAACTTTAATTTTTTTTATTTGGATTTTAGGGCTAGACCAAGTCAAACTTGTGCATTACTGTAAGTTTTCAAAAATATCTAACAAGAATCTACTTCTCTGAATCAGAGCTGTGCAGAACCTTTTCGCAAGTTGCTTAGATTATGTCTCTAAAATCTTAAGTCCAGAGCTGGAACGTTTTATCCACTCCTTTGCAAAACAGCTTCAGCTCGTTAGATGAGATGGGGAGTGTCTGAACAGCAAACTACAAACTAAATCGTTCCATTGTCGCTCTGGGAGTAAGTAGATGTTTTCCTGCTTATAAGTCAAACATCACAACAGTCTCTTCTGTCTAGAAAGTATATAGTTGTCCTATATTTAGCTCCATCCATCCATCCAGAAATCAACTCAGAGAACAGCTGTATTCATACTGAGATTAAAATAGCGCAAGTGGGCTCTAACCAATTAGGTGAAAAGGTCCCCCCTTATAGGAGTTCTACATGTGTATAATTGTTTACATAGAGCACATCTAATACATTTGAAGGAAAACGCACCATGTGAAACTGAAATCCTTCAGGCACAATTCCACTTGTCACACTATAGACCGACTTTAGTAAAACAGCCAATCCAAAAGCACCATTCATACTTGGTGCTGACTGGATGTACCACAATGAGTCGAAATGGGGAAGACTGTGGATATTAGCTTCTGTGGTAATTCAAGGATGGATTCCACTGAGCATTAATGCCTATTAAAGTATATTTCTGTTCAAATTATTAAAATAGGCTGTTAGACGCAATTTTAGAAAGGGTTTCAAGTATTCAGTGAATTTGGTCATTCGAAGGAGGTTTTGGTATCATGCTTTAATATACTGGATTTTATAGTGTCACAGTAAAAGCAACTGGGGAAAAAAAGCACATCACACTTGTCATATTCTTACTGGAAAAGACATTTTGAAAACCACGTACCAATTTCCTTAATCTTTACAATTATACCCTACTTTCTGTTGGCCCATTGATACACCACACCTTCAAAAAACAAAAACAAAAATAGATGGAACATATTTTCTCTACTTTATCTTGCGCAAGTACTAGCAACTGTTGTATTTCTCATCATCATTGTGCTTTTTTTATGAAAGCAAAACTAAGCTAGAACGTGGGTTTCCTCTAAAATTCACTCACTGTTAACGAGGACAGAAAAAGCTCCAACAGCAAAACAACTCACATTACTCACCTCTAGTTTTGCACATAATCTGATTAGCTTATTTTGCACTACTACAGAAGTCCATAATTACATGACTGCACATAGAGGCGGGGAGAGTAATCAAAAACTGTACTCAAGTAAAAGTAGCACGTAAGTAAAATGTAACTATTAAAAAAAATAACTCAAAAGTAAAAAAAGTATTTTTCGAACTTTACTCAATTGTAGCAATACTTCATAATAATATTTCTCAAGTAGAACTAAAACGTTTGCTGTAAAAATACTCCTAGAAGTATTATTTTTTTCTAAAAAGTTACTGAAGTAAATGTAACTTTACAAATGTAAATAGTTCCTGCCCATCCCTGGCTGCGCGTAGCTTTAAACCACGTGGTCTGTGCAGTATTCGGCTCGTGTTTACCCTCGTGCCGGTGAGGACAAAACGCATTGAGGTAGCAAGCTGCTGCTAGCAATATGGCTGCCTCCACGCTCAACCATTCTGACCTCTGCAAGACATTGTAGTGCTCAGTCCGATGGTTTTTAATTGAGCACTTTGCAGTCATATTTAGGCGTAATGCAGTTTATTTAAATCCCCTGGTATTATGTATTCAATTCTCAGCTTTATCGCTGTGTAGCCATGGTGGAGCTAATCTAGGTGAAAGGTCATATGTTGTTTTAAAGATAAAATATACACACAATTAGAACATAACTTTACTCCGTTTTTTTTTTTAGTTTTTTTTTTTTTTACATATATGACATCAGGTGATTAGTGCATGCCAATATGCAACATTCTGCTAGCTGGATACGAGATGAATTTGTCAAGTTCCTATAAAAGCTGCAGGGGGCAGATAGAGTGGGGGCTGTTTTGTTTTCATCCGAGTGGTCTGCACACGTGCGGGCTGGACCACTGAAGGTCACCCGATCACAGTCGTGAGCCGACACCTATTTGACAGAGCTATCCATGCCCGTGACCTTACCCAAAACATCGGCGGTCCTGTGTCTCGCTATGAAGCAGGCGTCATCACCGTAGCACATCCCTTTCTTCAGGATCCCTTTACGAAAGTCTTTACCAAAGCCATAACTGGCGGTGATCAGGCTGTAGTCCCGACCGTCTGTCTGAGAGAGTCCGCCCAGGACAGCCCTGGCTACCAGTCTGCCATAAGACAATACAGATAACATCCCCCAGCAAGGAGAATCTCTGTCCCGATTAGAGGCCGAACACGCTGTTCTTTCTTTCTCTCTCCAACCAGCCCGACCACCTGCCTCTGCAAGTCCTCTAATCACCGGCTGTCAGTCCTTATCCGTCCATTAGCCTCCAACAGGCCCCACCGCTGTGAAAATAAAGTAACCGCGGCTGATTCTCTGAACTGCCACCCTTCGACCTGGCTGCTTAGCGTGCTGTTTATGTCTCCGGCGTGCCGTTCTCGCTCAATGCAGTTCCTCCACTGGGCTCTCTCCTCACCGACATGTTGCTACCGGACACAAAGCTACGAGAACATACGGGTATCTGACCGTTTACAACCGCTGCGGCGTGCGTCACAGCTACGTGCCTGCGGTTGGCTCCTCCCAATACGCATGCGCCGCAGATGAGCGTAAAGGAGCAAAGAGCAAAGGTCAAGGACAGAGAATAAAAAGAAGCACGAAATTATATATATATATATATATATATATATATATATATATATATATATATATATATATATATATATATATATATATATATATATATATATGAGGCATTTTATTCACATGCAAGTTTTTTTTGTTGACTTTACAGCAATCAAATCCTTCCTTCTCACATTTTTGCTACAGCTTCAACTCAGGACTCAGACCTCTAAGTGCTGATATGAATTCCAGTTTGAAAAAACAACTTATTAGGCACCCATGGATATGCACTTCAAAAAGGATATACATGTTCAAAATAAAGTATCCAATTTAAAGCCTCTGTTCTGAAGTGTATAGACTTAGCTTTTGCTACATTTCCCCTTTTCTTCCCTTTCAGCTTTCTGTCATTGTCACAAGAAAAGGCTTAGACTACGGTAATTTAGGTAATTTCTCACTGGTCACTGGAGAACTAACTGATAACTTCTTGTCTTTATTTTTCTACTACATCATTTATTTCAACTTAACTTTTGTTTTCGGTTGTTTTTCTTTCTATAGAAGCTACACCTGGTCTGGTGTTATGATTGGCTTGGATTCATTCCTGGAGGAGGCCATTGGCTGGTGATGCTGACATCATTTTACCAGTCTGCCTCTCCTACTGTTAAACGTTTTCTTTTCATAAACAGAAATTTGTGTTTATAATAGACATATTTGTCCATAGATTAATTTTTACCTTTTGAATCCAACATATAAATTTTCGATTCAAGAAACCAACAAACTGTTTATTTCAGTGTTTCTCAACCTTTTTCGGGCCAGCGCCCCCCTAGCCCCAATCCAGGTCCCTCACCGCCCCCCACCAAAGAATTTGTTACTTTGCACTGACAATTATTTTATTATTAATGTTTCTATCGTAGATGTTTTGAATCGGCGCACCGATTATGTTTTCCCGTACACTTCGCGCGCCTTACGCTCCTTCACCTCGCGCACATAACGGGGTAAATGTAGCGAGTTTTGCCCTAAACGTATCGGCGTCTGGAGGAGGGGGGTTGGGGGGAGGCGAGCGTATGTTTGGCTCCTTCGTGGGGGGGCGCCGATTTATGTTTTCGCATCCACCTGAAGCCCCTGTCCATGACATTTCAACAATATTATTTTACCTTTTATCTGGAAATAGTGTGTTTATTCTTGCCATACAGTCCTCTGTATTAATTATTGCTCGAAAGGTCTTGCCATACCAGTTTATTCCTCCGTATTTACTTTAGTTTCTTAGTTTATTCTTGCATTTTGTTCTTCATTCATTTCCATTTAGTTTCCTTTGATTAGTTTTATCCTCTCTCGGTTTATTGCTATGTCCACTTTAGTTTCTTTCCTGTTGCTACATTTATTTGATCATTTATTGACCACCAGTAATTTTCACTCATCATCTGCTGCGCCTCCTCGTCATGTTTCACATTATGTGTTGATTTTTTTTTTCACTGTTCAGCATCGGATTCTCTGTTTTTATGCCATAATTCACATGTAGTTCGTCGCTCCGTTTTATGTCCCGCTTCTCCTGTTTCAGAGTTTTGCGCGATGTGCGCGGCGGTTTTTTTGTTGTTGTTGTTTTAAGCCCCTAAGGTGCAGGGCGCTCGGGAAACATATCGATGGGGAAAAAGGCAGACTGACATGAACCTTTTAAAACAACGGAAATAATTTCTGCATTCTGATTATTGAAATTTAAGTGCTGCTGTTGTTCTATCACCCCCGTTCATACCGGACCACTTACAGACCGTGTTAACGCTATAAATGAACGCTCTCTATGGTGGTATCACCCATGGAGGATTTCTTTATTTAAATGGGTTCATTTTTCAGAGGGATACAAGTGGGGTATCGTGATTTTAGTAATACATTTTTATAGAGCGATTTTCTGTTGTCCTTCCATGGAAGCGGGCGCTTTCAAACAGAAATAAACACTTTTTAATATAATTGCTGCTTGACATGATCACAGAACTGCCAAACATATGTAGCTACATAAATACAGACAAAGTGATCACAGCAGCGTCATCAGCCGGTGTAACGCTGAACTGATGCGGAGCGGAGCTGCGCCATGAAGCTACAAACACTGAATAGAAGAGAGCTGCATCGATACGCTGCAGCCAAGCATGATTTAATGTTACACAATACAGTTTTACCAAGTTGCTCAAAGTCTAAACTGGTATTGTTGTGGATTTAAGGTGTAAAGTTTACCTTCGACCAAACGCCCCCCAAAGGAATCCCAGCGCCCCCCTTTTGTAAAGATGTCCGCCAGCGCCCCCTGCCGTCCTCTGAACGCCCCCTGGGGGGCGGTACCGCCCACGTTGAGAACCGCTAGTTTATTTCTAAATCCATTGTCTCCCCCTAGTGGACTATGGTTTCTTGCTGGCTAGTTGTATAATTAATTGAGTTTTGAGTGATCTTGTTGTTCTAGCGGTGGCTTCCCTAATTCTCACATGCACCATTTTTGATACTGGGAATGTAATAGGAGTAAAAAACACCTGGTAGCAGGCCAGCCAGTTGTGGAAAACAAAAGGTCCAGAACAAAAGCTGGAAATCACTAAAGTGCACAAAGACATATGTTTGAATGGATCTTAAAAGAGCACACACTCCTTGCAAACATTTTTATGACAAGAACAAAATGAGATTACCTTAAACTGTTTCCACAGATGTTATGACAAAACAAATAATCAGTTTGTTTTGTTATAAAACAAACCGATAAAATATAAACGTACAGAATAAAAAATGTGGACAGTCCCAGTTGTCCAAGTGTGTGTGTACATAACTAGAAGAAGCTTCTTTAGATGTTATAGCACTCTATCAGCATTTCCCATCCTGACTTTGCGATTTTTGCAAGCTTACCACTTCCTAGAGATTGTGAGGAGGACATCTCTTGTCCAAAGTCTTCTTCAGATTTTTTGTCAGTTCCAGTTCTGGACTCCCATTCCAAAACTCTAACTTTTTATTCCTGTAGATTTTTATCTGGGATGTTTGAAAATTATGGAGAGCCATTTCCTCAAAATACTTTTGGGAACAATCTAAAAACTGGTCTGCATGTAAGGTTGTAAAAATTCCAATACAGATTTTACACTGATTAATGAAAAGAATAAATGTTTTTTTTTTTTCTAGATATACCATTTTTTATTAAGATGTAAATAAAACAGATGGATGGTTTGAGAGATGTCAGTATAATTTTCTATCAGAAATACATTTCTTGGTTGGATGAATTTTATTTGTAAATAATTTGGCTGTGTGACCAGATTTTCACATGTCGTCACTGCTATTCTGATGACGTATCTCTGAGGATGAGATGCAAGTTTGTTTGTTTTGTTATAAACAAATCACGACATAAATGACTTCACCGGTGTTGTGTTCTTGCTTGTAATACAGTAAACTGGGAGAATGGGCAATAACCGGAAGTAAGTCCGCATGTGCACTTGTTCTGTGTAACGGAACATAACGGTTGTCAGGACGACCAAGTTCTAACACAGTTTTCTCAATGGGAGCGCCTTCAGACCGTAATAACACTTGTCAATATTTCATATATTTTTGTAATATAGCTATGTAGAAATGAACTATGTCGAAAATGTTCATTAATGTTATATATTAATACTGATTAAACGTTGGAATGTTGACAGAGGTTGACCAGAGAGGCTGCTGAGCATACATATTCTGATGTCTGTTGGCATCATAATTCAAACGTTAAACACTGGGTTCAAAAAATATTTCTAAAACTCAGCATATGTGGCTTTTTGATGGCTTTATTTTATCGAAGTTATAACAACTTGTTCCCGCCTTCTCCCTATTTTCCCCAAATGGTGCGCCCCGTGACAGAAAACAAGCGCACCCGGAGCACATAACCACCCAGATCAGAAGCAGCGGCTACAGGCGGAGAACAACAAACGCAGTGTTATTGAATTACGAAAGAAGCGCAACCACAAGCCATCAATTTACCGTAAGTAAATCTAAGATGTGTTACCCTAATCGTGCTATGTTTGTTTTCATGATTTGTCCCTAATGAGGAAATAAAGCGACGCTGTCAGTTTTGTTATGATAAGGACAGAATAAATTATGCAGTGATGGTTACTCAGTGATACGTCCTTAGCAGTTATTGTATGCTGTATTTACCTAACACAAATCTTTCTGTTTGTAATCAGCCAAAGCGTAAAAGAGCAACGAGATTGATCTGCTTCGAGGTAGCCTACTTGAAACTCAGTTATCACATTTAAGGCCGTGTATCCCATTAGGCCTACACTTACTATGGAGTCCAGTTGTTCAGGGTGGCTTAAATATAAAAACAAGATGATCATTTATTTATCCCTTCATATTGTTCAAAATTTTATAAAAAGTAGAGCGAGCATTATTTGTTTTGTAATTTCTAATTGCTTTGTTTTACTTCTCTCCTAAGGCTGTGATGGGGCGGTTATTAAAAATTGGACTTCTGTCCCTAATTATTATGTTTCTGCTGAATTTTGAATCAACTTCTGCTAAAAAAGGCAGTAGCAGCAGCAGCAGCAGTGGAAAGAAATCCACAACGTCCAACCGAGGAAGTCAAACCCAATCAAAGCCATCAAACTCTCAGCCCGGAAACTACCCTCGACAGCAGAGCCCCAATCGCAACACCAATCCATATCCTTCTGGAGGGAGTTACCCGTATCCTGGAAGTAAGAATACTAATCCAGGTGGGCATAACAGGCAAAATCCACCAAGTTATCCAGGAGCAGGGAGCAACCCAAATCAGTATCCAGGAGGGAACCCTGCAGGAGGCTACCCTGCAGGAGGATACCCTAATCAACCAGGAAGAGGAAATTATCCAAATCAAAACCCAGCAGGAGGCTACCCTGCAGGAGGCTACCCTGCAGGAGGTTACCCTGCAGGCGGAAACCCTAATCAACCAGGAAGAGGAAATTATCCAAATCAAAACCCTGCAGGAGGCTACCCTGCAGGCGGATACCCTGCAGGAGGCTACCCTAATCAACCAGGAAGAGGAAATTATCCAAATCAGAACCCAGCTGCTGGCGGCTACCCAGCTGGTGGATACCCCAACCAAGGCAGAGGAGGGTATCCTAACCAGTACCCTGCTGGAGGGAATTATCCCAATCAGTACCCAGGTGGTTATCCAGTCAGAACGGGAAATACAGGGCCTGGTTGGGGTCCCGGAGCAGCAGGTGGCTACCCAGGTGGATACGGCGGTGGATACGGCGGTGGATACGGCGGTGGTTACGGCGGTGGTTACGGAGGTGGATACGGCGGTGGATACGGTGGAGGAGCAGTTGGCGGTTACCCTAACTGGAACCCAAATAATAAAATCCTCAGCCCAAGGTTCGGTGGCGGAGGTTATGGATATGGTGGCCATGGCATGGGAGGATCTCCTTTCTCTCGTTCTGTGCAGGGCATGGGAATTCAGCCCAAATCAACAAGCTTTGCCAAAAAAGCCATGGTAGCAGCAGGTGTCGGTGCATTAGCTGGAATGGCTGTCGGTTATGGGCTAGGACGCTTCCCTCGACCACATTTTACCTTCCGTAACCCCGAAGAAGAATATTATTACAACAACTACATGTACCGTCGTTATGGGACCAAGTCAACAGATGAGAAAGACTATGGGCGGGACTATGTCTACAAGCCTCCTCCACGGGCCAAGACCTATGAGAACTACATGAATGAGTGCATGAATCGCACTGACGTCCTCAAAGACCAAGGCTCATCCAACAGTGGAGCAACTGATGAGGATAACGACACCGTGAGCATTGAGGAAATTGGGTACCCGGCCCTGATCGACCAAGTCAAGTCCCGCCGCTGCGTGGAGGAGTACATGAAGTACTCTGCACAGTTCATGGAGGAACGAAAGTTTGAACAACAGCAACAGCCAAGAGGTAGCGCTCCTATGAGCAATGGGGTGGTGCAGCTTTTCACATCCGGCTTCATGCTTCTGTCCAGCATGATGCTACTGCAGTGAGGAGCCACCTCCCAAATAGATTTCCCCTGCTTCCATTATAGCTGTAACAGTAACAGCCTGTGTATCGAATCTTTACAGTCGAAGCGATAGCTTCTGGATTGTTACAGTCAATTTTTCTGCAAAAGTAAAGTAATCTGGATTAAGTTTTAAATACACGGCTTTTCAGAATATATTTAATTTACTGCATTTTTGTTTTTAATCCTTAATGGGTGCTTGGTGAAGAAGAAAGCTACTGATGGAATTGATGGTATGAATTATTAATATTGAAAATAGATATGCTGTATTGTTTGTCAAAATCTGTTTGAGTAAATTCATTTGTGGAGTAATTTCTAAATTATGTAATTAGTGTATTATATATCTTCAAGAGGAATCCTTTTTGAGAAAATGTATTTACATTTTAGCTGTTGAGATTTCCCTTTTCTCCTCTCTTGCAAGACTTTGCTCTTACATAAGTTTGTGTATGGAAGAAAAATAGAGGTCACAGCTGTGACTAAATAGTCCAAATAAACCAACTCTTTGGACCGGAAACACTTGACTGCCCTCCTGATCCCACTAAAGCCCAAATCAATACTCAAGGGAATAAAAAAAAGCAACTTTTGCCGAGAGGAGTGTTATAGAGAAAGAATACATACATATGTATTCATAACAGTGTAGGTAGAGACGCACTGAGAAATTAGAGAATGCAGGTTTTAGCATAATTAGCCCTGATGATTTTCTGATCAGTGAATGCAGCAAAACTAAATATCTGGTCAAGCATTCTTTGATGTGGAATTTGATTTAGTGGGAGGAAGTTGGATGTATTGAACAGTTTTTTTTCCTTTGGAAGCCTATGATGTTCATTCAAGCAGCAAAAGAGAGCTTGACTGGTTGTACTGGTCATTCACCATGTTCTACCCTTTTTTTCTTTCTGCTCAGAAGCATATAAAAAACAGAAATTGGACATTTTGACAAACTAAATGGGTAAATTGTCTTGAATCAAGCAAATACCTGAGTTATAAGTCTGCGATGTTTTACAGCAAAGTGTCTCTCATGAAAGATGCCGGATGTAGAAATGCTTTCAAGTCTTTTTCGCAACTTCCAAATTAGGTCCACATTCGCAATAGAGTAAACACAGTTAGCATTTACCAGAGCTAATGGCTAATATTAAATACTAAAGACGATTTGAAAAGTCAACTCCACAGTCATTTTGTCTTTATTTTAAAATATTGAAATCCTGTTTTACAGCATGACTTTGCTTCGAAGTCTAGAGAAAAATCAGCTAAATTGGTATCAGTAGATCAAGGTTTTGCAAAAACTGGAAATCAGATATAAATTTGTAATCTACACGTCTTTAGAAATTAGCTACAAATTCAGAACATATAGTCTAGAATTAGCTGCACAGTTACGCAGTTGGTAGAGCTGTTGCCTTGCAGCAAGAAGGTTCTGGGTTCGATTCCCGGCCTGGGGTCTTTCTGCATGGAGTTTGCATGTTCTCCCTGTGTGTGCGTGGGTTTTCTCCGGGTACTCCGGTTTCCTCCCACAGTCCAAAAACATGACTGTCAGGTTAATTGGCCTCTCCAAATTGCCCCTAGGTGTGAGTGTTTGTGTGCATGGTTGTGTGTCCTGTGTGTCTCTGTGTTGCCCTGCGACAGACTGGCGACCTGTCCAGGGTGTACCCCGCCTCTCGCCCGAAACGTTGACTGGAGATGGGCACCAGCAACCCTCCCGACCCCACTGAGGGAAAAAGGGTGCAGGAAAATGGACGGATGGATGGATGGATAGTCTAGAATTATGAGATGTTTCCCCTATGAATGTAGTGTGTGAATTGTGTGGAAACTGTGTCAACTCTCATTAGAAGTAGTAGTTGATTTCAAACCTCCTGCACTGCAAAGGTCTGAAGACTTTCTGTGTAAAAATGACTTTCTTTCTCAGCTTTATCCATCTCAGACATCTTGTTTGACTTCTGCCAGCTTGCTGTAACTTCCTGTTCTTCATCTTTTAAGTTTTTGATTAAAAAAAAAAAAAAAAAGGAGAGATCAGTTTGCAATGTCGCTATGCTTCCTGCAGCTATCGTGAATGCTTTGTGCACTGTTCGGTAATAATGTTGGATGCTTTTAATCTGCACATTTAGAACATTTCTAACTTCATAGTCGCCCCAGGTAATCCCTGAATGTTGTGTATCTTCAGAGAGGAAGTGGAGGCAATGTTGCTGAGAAAGTTGTATAATATACCCAGCATGAGTTGTTAGTTTTATAGCAATTATTATCCCTGTGCACATGGATGTATTTATCCTGGTCTACCTTATTGTCGGAAACCTAAGTCACCGGCTGTTTGGTCTTGATTTTGTACAAATATCTTCCTGAATGCGTCTGGATTTTTTCACACAGTCATTTTTCAGGCCTTGCTGACTTTGTAAATAATTTAATTGTTTTTACTCTAACCTTTATTGTCACAGTTTAAGAACAGAATCTCATTAGAATATATCTCAGTAGGCTTTTCTGTCCTCAAGATAAGTTGAACAATGTTGTTAAATGATTCCATTTTTACTTTCTAAAAACCAATTGTTCTCTGTTTCCATAACTGTCTCTATCCCTGTGGTCTTGTGGTTCTTGATTGTTTTTTTTTTTCTCTCCATCGTCTTTTTACATTTAATAAATAAATTCTCTGCTTGACTTTGACCAGTTTTGGTGAGTAAAATCTATCTGAATAAAACTTTGTCTTCAGAGCATGTAGATTTCTTCTGCTGAATATCTGTAAAGTGCACTTATTTCCCCTCTGGATATTCTTTTGTTGGGTTATCTCATTTAAATGTCAAATGACAATTATTTGTCATCTTTTTGACTCACAGGTGTAAACATTTTTAACATTTTATCATAGCTTGTCATGGATGTTTATGTCTTAAATAAATTCACTTCAGAAATTATTCCTCTGTCTTAATATACAGTAAGATCTGAGTCAATGTCTTATATCTCATTACAAAAGGGTCATGAGCACTGAAAGGGAACACATTTACATGAACCAAAATGTTACTTATTTCAATATCGATTTAGAGCATTTACTCAGTGACTTTTTTTCTATTTGTATTTATTCATTTTACTATGGAAGAAAGAATCTTTATTTACCATCTGTAGTTCAGTTCAGATTTAGCAAATAATTGCAATTTTTTTCTTTTTAAAACCAGAGCAGATCTACATATATTTAGACACCTAAAAATAGAACATTTGTAAGAAATCTATACAGTGTCACAGGAAATCGGCCTTTAGTTGCATGGATTGATGGAACGGCAAAGCAAAAAAACAAAACAAAATCCCTCTTGCACTATTTGAAAAATTAGTTATGACAGCAATGTTCATTATTTGGGGACTTTAAAGTGTGGAACTTTCTATTACTTGATGTCATTCTGCACAAAACTTTTATGAAGCTGGTCATTGTTTAAAATGCAATCACTGAAATACTGGGGGACTTGTGTTTGTAGAATGTACACAATAATATACAGTGATCATAGATAATCTGACTGCTGTATCAGTCCTGAAAAAAAATATACAGCCATTTTCTTGCATATGTAAAACAATCAGACCACACAATGCAAGAAACAACAGGAAGGATTCTTTATTTGAAAGCTTTAGTTGCTTATTTCACTTCAGATCAAAGCTCACAATAAGCGGTGATTAGATTAAATGTCTCTGATCCAGCTTACTGTAAGAAAAGGCACCAGATGTCCTAGTCTGAGAAAGAAATTTGTCCCTGTAGCAGGAGCAGATCCTCTAACAAAGACTCTCCAGAGAGACTGGTTGTTGTATCTTTGGGTTTCCTGGTAATGAGGCTGTTGATGTTGTTCTGTCTTGTGGTTGTGGTGGTTTTTAGTCCCGTGCTTTGGTTTGCCGAGGAAGCCCAGCCCGTACCCTGTCCCCGTTCCTCCCAGCATGCCTGCTGCTGCCGCTCCTGCCCACTTCAGGCCCTTCTTGGAGAGGCCTCGGCCCTGGGAGGGGGACGCTTTGTCGCCGTCGCCTTTACCGTGACCTCGGGAGCTGCCTCCTCGCTTGCTGAGCGAACCGGGGCACAAAGCAGCTGCGAGCAGCATCACTACCCAGAATGAGAGAAGCTTCAGCCGAACAGCCATCATTGAAAAGCTGCAAAAAAAAATGTGTCACAGTTTGAACAAACTTGAAGGATGTAGCCTTAAAATTCAAAACTACTTTAGTTAGGTTGATATTGAACTCTTTATTTGTTTCTGTGGATCTCAGAGTGGACATAAGTCTGTTGGCAGGTGTTCAGACTGGCTTTTGATTTATTGTTACTGCACAAACAAAGTCATATGCTCCCCTCTGCTAACACAGCAGAGATCCAGAACCGTCCACCACATGCTCTGTCAACACTGGGATTAGCTGAGGGTTCTGTGACGCAGATTTCTCCTTTTCATGTTGGAGTTGTCTTCTTCTTAACAACAATTAAATATTGTATCACATATAGTGCATGTAATATAAGAATAGAATAGTTATACAATTTAAAAAAGTTAATAGAAGTGTTTACAGCTCTAAACATTCAGACCTCAGAAGTGGTGCTGCTTTAAAACTGAAAACTTGCAAAGGAAATGTTACCATTTTCTAATAAATTCAAAATAGAAACATCTTTAAAAATGAGAAGTGCTCTTATTTCCCACATTTGTAGTTTGATTCTATTGGATTTAGCCTTTGTGATGATTGCATGAGTGTAATATATATTTTTTTCATTTAATGGGGAAAAAAAAGACACCTTACCTTCCTGTCTTGTTCCACAGGCTGGTTCTGATGCTGAAGCTGTGGTCTCTTATCAAGCAACACTTACAGTGCAGCAGAGCAGCACTTTGGCATTCATTGTCACCTCCATACCATCACCCAGCATCCAGTTAAGCCCCGCCCCCAAAACAAACGCATATGTTCAACAACGGGCCTACAGGACGGCTTCAATGCTTCTGCTGATGCAGGTGTTATCCACCACCCCATTATAGGATAAATGAAAAGCTGCTCCATGATGTGGGCTGAAATATATAAAACCATTTAGTAAAATAAATAATTATTTTAAATAAGTTATTATCTTTAAGACCAGATTTACATGACAGCTTGTGAGAAGCGATTAAAACACATAACTTCCATCAAGTCGCCTCATTGAGGGCGAGCATATCAGACAGCAAAATGGACTTTAGACCCAAGTTTAGCGAGTCAATCAGCGCCAAATATTAGAGAATCATTTCAAAGCCCTGATCTGAAGTGTTTTTTTTGTTGTTTTTTTTATCTTTCTGAACAAGATGGACAACTGCTGTCTGCAAAGAGTCAGGAATTTAAATATTTTTCAAGCCTGGATGAGTATTGGAAAAAACAACATGGTGTAAAACAATATTTGTACTTCAAAAACTGACTTACTCTCTTATTCATCCATCTAGGAAATTAGCAGCACGTGAGAAGGATGTGTGCAAATTTCCTCCCAAAAGCACAGTTTAGACATAAAACAGGCAGATATGAATCCAGGACACCACAGCAAAGTTTAATCACCACAGTGTTATTTTGTAATAAAGTAAAGTATTCTCACGCACCCTGCGACAGACTGGCGACCTGTCCAGGGTTACCCCGCCTCTCGCCCGGTACGCTAGCTGGAGAGGCACCAGCAACCCTCCTGACCCCACTGAGGGACAAGGGTGTAAGAAAATGGATGGATGGATGGTTTCTCACACACTTACATTTCAAAGAACATAAAAAAAACAACAAATTCTTTGTTTGCATCCAAAGTGTTTTTATCACATGCTTTTTAGCTCCAGGAAAACATTCATGTGCATCTTGAAATAAGGACGCTTTATATATATATATATATATATATATATATACACACACACACACATTTTCATGCAAAGAAACATAGCTTTTAAACTGATGTCGTGGATACTGGACAGTTCTTTGCGTGTTCACATTTTACAGGAACGGTTGCCTAGGTTATATAAACATGTGCCCAAAGTGTTTTCTTGCCAAAAATCATCTCCCTTAGAATACAATTGGCATTGCTTCAGCGTAATAGCCTGAAGGAGGAAGCATCATAAGGTCCAGTTTTCTGTACAGAAACTAAATGACGTTCTCAAAGAGCTGCATGGAAGCCATTATGTTTTCATCCTGTTGAGAGAAAGAAAAACAACATGGATTTAGACGATTATTACCGAGTCAATTTAGTCAGTTTGTTGAGCATTTTACCTTTTGGCAGGTTTCTATGAATTCATCTATTGTCACCACGCCATCCCTGTTTCGATCCATTTTCTAACAAGTAAAAAAAAAAAAAATTGTACACTCAAGAAATGGAATAAAAGTGGGCATTAGAAAAGCGTTTTGATGTTCAGCTAATTTTGAGGGAAATCAAAACTCCTCTGACCAGAAATAGATGTAAAATTTGGATGTAATGATAAAAGAACAATATGTTGTTTTAGTTCACCTGGAAGAACTTCTCCACATGCTCAAACGGAGAATCATCTCGTACGCTGGGTAAGGTGTATCTGCCCATCATGTCATATATGGAGGTCATTATCGCTAACATTTCCTGCAGGAGAAAAATGAAACGACAGATGAGCAACGAACTACAGTGTATCTAGTTTGGAAACTTTTTTTTTGCAACTGTTACCTCCTTTGTAATGTAGCCGTCTTTGTTGATATCATAAAGATTAAAAGCCCAGCGAAGTTTCTCTGTAACAGAGCCTCGAAGCAAAACAGACAGTCCTAACACAAAGTCCTGTGAAGGAGGTTGAAATGTTTTTCCTTAGTTGTCTATAAGCAACAAGGCCCTGCGAAAGTATTCATCACTCTTGGACCTTTCCACCTTTTGTCGAATTACATCCCTGTACTTTGATGCATTTTAGTGGGATCTTATACGATAGACCAACACAAAATATTTCATAACTTAAATCACTTCTAAAATGTGATCTAAGTGTTTTATGCATAAAAGTCTTAAAAGTGTGGCAGATGTATGTATGCAGACCTGCCTCAGAAGGAGTGGCCATCTGCTGCATCTGACTGCTTAGGGGCAGCAGACTTTAGACTGAGGTAAAAATTCACTTGCAGCATGACAAAAACAATAAACATACTGTGCTTCCACAGAGAGAATGAAAGGATATAGCTGCATTACTGGGCAAACACACTTGAATAAATTGGCTGAATTATCATGAATTTACCAGTTGATAAAATTGTTTTGAAGCAGATCCATATCCAAAATCCTGACATTTGAGACTTTTAGTTTAGATTAAAGCATAATCATGTTTAATTAAGAGTGGCCTAGTCCAATCCAGGCCTTAATCCAAATCAAAATGTGTGGAAATAATTTAAAGCTCTCAGAAATTTTCTATTCAATCAGACTGAGCTTGAGCTACTGTATTTTAAAGAAGACGGAGGGCAAAAATGTTTTACATGTTCCAAGTCTGTGCAAAACTAGTGGAACCTACAGATCACACGACTCTCTGCCACACAATTTGCAATTATTTACTGCTTTGTGTTGGTGAAGCATATGCAGTTTCCCTAAAGCATGTTGAATGTAACAAATGCTTGCTTTAATTCTTTTGCAACATCCCGGATCACTACTTAAATAGCTGTGAATTTAATCAAAGCTGCAGCCGCCGACACACTCACCTCAAAACGGATGGAACCATTTCTGTCCATGTCGAATGCGTTGAACAAAAAATGAGCATATGTGGTTGCGTCTGAAAGAAAATACGATATTAAAATTCAAAAACCAATGCCCTGGTTTGACAAAAAGTTATGTGTGGTATGTTCTCATGGTACGGAAAACAAAACTGTTATGCTACACTGTTAGGTTAGGAAAGGAAACGAAGGAAAACTTAAGTATATGAAATGCACCTTTAAAATAATTATTTTAGTGTTTACATTTTGCATTTTAAAACTCAGATTATATATGGTTACCTCCTTGAGGGAAGAATTGTGAGTAGATGGTTTTGAATGTTTCTTCATCTACTAACCCGCTGGGACATTCCTGTTGACAGGGAAACAAGTTTCTATAATGTGTTTCGTCAACAATAACAAAAAAACACAACCCCAGAATTTAAAGAATGTATGCATTATTGTTATTATTATATATATTTCATTTACTTGATTAATTATCACTGAATTATTCTTACATTTGAACAGACTGACCCTGCCTCCTCTGACAGAAATGTATAAAAAGTTTTCAAATAAATTGATCTGTTATTGAAGTGGCACAATCTCCCGATGAAATGTTTAGAAAACTCCTTTCTGTGAGTTTGCCACCAAAATTCACACATTAAGAATTAATAACTAGAACCAAGAGAATTCATACAGAACAGATTTAACTTTTATATTAACCTATAACTTCATCTCTCCATTGGGAATAAAAATGAGGTGACGTCCCTTAGCCACTGTTCATAATAGGCAACACAGGAGAACATACAGCATCAATCACATTACGCAGATACAGGTTTATTTTCACAACTCATGAAGTGTTAAGACAGCTAAAATAAATCCTGAAACCCCTAACTTTAAGGGTGTCAGATATATTACAATCTTAAAGTTTTTTTGTTGCTTTTTGTGCAGATTTTTGTTCAAAGGTGTCAAAAATTGTGTGGAATCTGGTAAAAAAAAAAAAAAAAAAATTTAAAAATTCCCCACTCAAAAAAACAAAACAAATTGAAATGTAATCACAGACAAATATCTAAAACCGTTAGCCCTACGTTTTTGAAGCCTCTGTAGAGCGACTGGAGCTCCTTCCTGGTGAACTGGGTCTGGGCTTGGAGCTGGTCAAGGCCCTCTGGCTGGTGCCGCACCATGGAGAGCTCAAGGTCACTGTCGCTGGTGTCTGCCGGACAGAATCAGACAAAACAGGGGGAGGACAGGAGAAAGAAAAGAGGGAGGAAACAGCGGTAAGACCAGAAAGAAAGAAGAAAAAAATAACGAAGGAAGGAAGGAAGGAAGGAAGGAAGGAAGGAAGGAAGGAAGGAAGGAAGGAAGGAAGGAAGGAAGGAAGAAAGGAAGGAAGGAAGGAAGGAAGGAAGGAAGGAAGGAAGGAAGGAAGGAAGGAAGGAAGGAAGGAAGGAAGGAAGGAAGGAAGGAAGGAAGGAAGGAAGGAAGGAAGGAAGGAAGGAAGAAAGGAAGGAAGGAAGGAAGGAAGGAAGGAAGGAAGGAAGGAAGGAAGGAAGGAAGGAAGGAAGGAAGGAAGGAAGGAAGGAAGGAAGGAAGGAAGGAAGGAAAAACACTGGAAAAAAAAGCACCCACCATCTTTTAGGAAACATAACAGGAAATTGAGAACGATGGTGGAGAGAGAGGAAAAGAGGGATGAGGAAATGGATGAGAGGCAGAGTGGCATCAGACAATGAACAGTTTGAGATGAGAGCATGACATCAATAACATGAGATGAAATCATTTGTTGAGTTTGAAAGAGTGGGGCAAAATTAGGGGAACATGTAAAAAAAATAATGCTGATATGAATGAAAATAAATTATGAGTGCATAAACACAGTGAACCTCCTCATTGTGGACACCTGGCAGTCACACACTGATACTCTGGTCAAGGTCTTTAACTTGGATTAGACTTTCTTTGCATTATGAAGGACAAAAAGTGTCACAATTACATAAACGAATAGGGTGGAAATGCTGCTTGCTCCTGTTATCAATATGATTGATAACTTGTGACTTGCCACGCAGTTTAATCCATCATTCGCTCCATTTGATAAATTGCAATGTGAGCTGCAGCACAGCAAATATTTAGTGCCAAAGTATCACAATAAAATAGATAAATAAGTCAAAATGATTTACACAAAATAAATAATGAATTTGAAACTTAAATGTTGAAATTTAAATAATTAAAGCATCAATCATTCTGAATTATTTAACTGAAAGTCCCATTTTACAGCACTAAGCCATAAATGTAATTTATTTGGACAAGGCTAGCTGTCTTAAACAAAGTGTTTCGTCTGCAGGGTAACCACTCAAATGTTAAGGACTACTTTATGAACAACATTGACATAGGGAAATATGAAATAATAATATTTTCATTTGATTTTCACATTTTATATTCAGTTTTTCCATTTAATTATCTATGATTTTTTACAAGTTATTAAAAATATGCATACTTTGTATAATTTTATTTAAACTACTACATATACAGTATACTGTATTTATTTGACATTATTTATGAACCACGGCAATTTGAGTAAAAACTATGCATATACAATCAATAAAAGTATTTATACTTCACAGATACTGCAAGTTTCAATTAATAAGTTTTACATTTAGATATCTCTACATTTATTGTTGGCACATTTAAATAATTCTGACTTTATACACCAATAATTTATGGAACTAATTCATGTCCTGTTTTGATTACAATATATCTAAAACATTTAATGACATTTCTTTCACATCTATGACCTTGTATCACTTTTGGCACATGATGTTTACTAGGTGACAAGTAGATGTCCACAATGTAAAAAAGGTTCAGTCACACTAATACAAACTAGAGTGAAATTTAGGAGGATTACATTAATCAACGGGAGGAAATTAATCTGATGATGATGATGGAGCTACTCACCGTCTTTATAATGATTTCATACATGAATAGACAAAGAAGACGTGAGGAAGATGGCAAAGGAATGAGAGGGAAAGAAGAAAAATATGAGACAAAAATGCAACTTTTACAAAGCGTACACATTAAACATATGCAAATAAACATCTGTTTTTAATTAAGAAAACGTTCAAAATGGAGAAATATAAAAATACGAAGGTACATTCTGCAGGAGACTTAAGTGGAAATGTTTCATCAACAAAATATTTGGTTTAAATCAGAAAAACTCTATGAATGTAATAAGGTTGTATCGTTACATTGCAACACAGTTAAGAAAGACTCAAAATGTACCCTGCTCTTACCTTCCAGTGACAAAGGCTCCCAAATCCCAAACTGTTTGAGAACAACAATAAAAAGTCCAACAACAACAGCAATGGCAATTACCTCCATTCCCTCTAAACCCATTATTCACAAATATTAGATGACAGCTCTGAAAATGCTGCTGGAATAAAAAAAATGTAAGCATAAAAAAATATATATATTAAAAGTAGCGTCTCTTTTTCTGAACTGACAAATCTATTGATCCACCTTTTTGTTAGAAAAATATCACCTGCTGCCTACCATCTCCTTCATCCATCAAGCTCCATCAGTTCATCAGAGACATTGCACCAGCATCAGCAGATATGAACTGATTCACGCCACTGACATCAGCTGAGAAAAAGGATAACGCATGAATGAGGAACATCCTTCTGCCCAAGTTTGACAAGTTCGACTGGGGCGCCTCAGTAAAAATAAAAATCAGAAACTCCGATCACCAAAAAAAAACAAAAAGTCCAAAGTTGTCCTAATTTGCAAAAACATCCATTTGAGCCTCATTTCCAGGTTTAGCTCCAGTTGTCTGCTGTGAAGCAGGTGTGTGGATGTGCTGCCACTGAGCATAGGAAGTTCTTGGTGAAGGAACTTCTTTACTAATGGCCTGTCACTTTATGAGCCCCGTCATTTCAGTGATGCAAACTGTAAAACCAAGCATTGATCCACATCTGCTGATGGCTGGGATTTGAGTAGCACTTAGTGCAAATGAGCCTGTGTAATGCTGCCCGTATCTCCACACTTGGTCAGTGATAGACTCAGTAAGTAAAGTGGTTTTAATCACATGCAAGCAAATACCAGACGTTTGTGACTGGGTGTTTTTTTTTTTTTTTTTTTTTTTATGTGATAAAACTGGATGATGGAATATCCAAGTTGTGAAGGTTTACTTCAGAAAAAGTGAATACAGTGCTGCAGTTATTACCAGAGGTTGAATGGTTGCATAAATACAGTATTTTAAACATGTGCACAGACCTTTTGATCAGGTAGGTTTGCAACACAGTGCAAGTGAAGAAGAATAGTTCGCAACTGATGAGTCTGCAAAACCTAATGGACTCAGTTTAAGCATCGGAGAGTGCTAATCAATCGATGGGAGTTAAAATATTGGTCAGAGAAAGTGTGCAGCATGTGCATTTTGACGCAGGATTTATGTAACTTTGAAGTTTCACCAGTATTGGTCAGCTAACTTGTGAATCATCCAATAAAAAGTATGCTAAACTAAAAAAGACCCTGCCAAAATCCCAAAGTATATCATATTTTTTGTAGTATTTTAGTAGCACAGATGCAAAAGATCTCAATGGAAATGCAGTTATGCTACATTTATATAGAATTTTGAAGATAGTACCACGTCTTAGCTGTCACATCTAAGTATAAAACCGCATAATCCCACAGCTATTGCTTTGTTAAATGTTCTCACCATCCTGTTCTTCTTCCACTTATGTTTTCCAAATTGTCTTTACCAGCTTTATTTATAAAGCAGTACTAAAGCAAAGAGCTGCACATAACTGCCTGCATTAAAAGGAAAAACATAAAAATATGACACAAATGGTAAAAGATTAAACACAATAAAACTAATTGAAATGAACAAGGTCAAACTAAGTCTTTACTGGTTCTCAATACTATTGAGTTTAGCTGCTTTGACACCACAAAAGAGAGATACAGTAACTGTTAAATATGCAGGAACTGAACTTATATATATATATAAAATAAAGCAACAACGTGTTGTTTAATGTACCTTAAGTGCTGACCCACCTTTTCTTCTATTAAATGCAAATGGAGAGCAGTGAATTAAACATGCAAAGATACAGGCAGAGCAGTCTGCGGCCTCATCACCAGGATTTAATGACTGCAGAGAAAGCAGCATTAAAGTTAAAAGGCTAATCTATTTTATCAAGCAGTCGTCTCTCATCTCATAATAAACTTTCCTTTTGCTGAACTTTTGGGTTTCTGGTTTTATCTTATTTTCACAACACTGCCTTCCATAAAAAAGCTCAACAATGCAGCATTTCAGTTTCAAACAGGTTTAATTAAACCTCAAACTGAAATGGACAAAAAGCAAAATAATGATTTGTTTCCTCTATTTTCAAACGGACAAAACAAACCTCTAGGGCTAACAAAACTTTAGCCTTTTGGTTTTTACTAGCATGCTTTTCTTCTTACATCTGGTTCTGGACTGGTTCTTTTACTCTGTTTCAGTCCAAAAGATATGGTTTTCTTTCTGTAATTAATAGATGCTCTGAAGTTTACACACCACTAGATGGCGACAAAGTAGTTATAATGTGAAGAGAACGTTGTCACGCAAAAATAAAACTTTACGTTAATTTTGTGCAGTTCAAGTTCCAGATTTGTAAATCTACTTGTAAATAAAATATGTAAGTATATCTGTTTCCTATATTCGGTCTGTTTGGTCATATAGTTTTTAGTTTTTGAAGACACTTTAGAGGCTAAACTGTTAGCCGATTAGCAGCCCTGCGTTGTTTTCTTGAATGTATAATTTCTCGCTGCTTTTAAGCGTCTTGTAAAAGTATTTATGATCCTTTAACTTTATCACATTTTGTCCTGTTACAACCACAAAGTTTCACTCTTTTTATCGGGATTTTACGTGATAGATCACTATAAGTGAAGTGGAAGGAAAATGTCATAGTTTCCAGTTTTTTCACAAATGACAAAAACTGAATCAATACTCAATAGATTTCCCTTTAGTGGCAATTACAACTCATATTTGTTGGGAATGTCTTCACCAGTTTTGCACCAGTAGGACACATGCAAAACAAATCCTAAAGTTTGCAGATGTGACATGACAAAGTGTGGAAAAGTTAGGGGTGTAGAAATACTTTCACCAAGCTCTATAAGTACTGAAGATGCCGCTAAATAAAATTACATGGAAATAGCAAATCAAGGCAAATGTGATACTTGTGAGACAAGGTGAGATAAGTTTGTGTCAGCATGTCTGCAGATGTCAGCATGGTGTCAATAATTTAAACCAAGCAAATGGGAGTGGCTTGGTAAGGACACATTCAAATAAAAATTAGGAGCATACCTTTATTTTTTGCTTAAAACGAAAGAATAAAAAGCAGTGAGTTAAAAATGTAAAGTGAAGTTTGTTTGCTTTTAATTCAGAAACTCTGCAAGTCATTCCCTGACAGAAATAAGTTATAACTTAGAAAAGGTTGGATTAGATACCAGAAAATATTTTTCAAAGCTCTTAATACTGAAAGTGAAGGAGGATGGTGAGCAATGTTGAATTTAAAATGACAGCTGAAGCAAATCCTGCAAAATTTATGCATGGTGTATGAAGGTGTACACCTCTACTGTAATATTTCTGCTCTCCAGTCTGGCCTGTGATGTTTTATCACTCAGGGCATCAGTCTGCTCTGATGTCCTCCCCTGCATCTCTACCTGGCCCTTGCTGCGTGGTGCTGGCGATTATCCACTTGACGAGGCAGCACTTCATCAGCGATTTGCGTGAAAGCCGGGGTCTCTGCCACTTTGAGCCCTCTGTTTGTCCCCCCGGGCTGGGATCTTTGCCGTTGGCGTCAGGGAGCAAATCGCCGTCCACAGCCTTCTTCTCTGCCTGCAGAAGAGAACCAAACTAATCGCTTGATTTGGTGTGACTTTGCATTAGAACATTAATTGACTATTATTTAATTAAAGGTTGCTTTGATGTGATATTACAGAAAGTTGGCGAGGAACCCTCGTGATAACAGATTCTCCATTATGGAGATCCTGAAATCTTTCTTACGATTAGCAGCGGATAATACTCTGATGGTTCTGGCTGTGAAATGCATAACCGCTGCCGTTCTGCAGAAAATCTGTCAGTACTGTCTTCAGCTACCCTCATTACACTTTTACAGAAACTAAACTAACACATGTTGAAAACTGCTCTTTAGCACACTGCAGTGAATGATTTAGTGAACAGAGGGAAGAGATATTTAAGAATAAATTAAAATTCCCATCAATGGCATGTGCAATTCAATAATTTATCTTCCTTTACAGAGACTGAAGCAACTGAACTCAGTTTCTTTAAATGGTTCTAGGTCTGTCATGACAACACATCTTACTGGACAATAAGTTGTCCCAAAAGTTATTACGAAAAGCAATAAAATTGTTGTTTTGAGACGGTTCTCAAATAATAACGCAAGATCAAATTCTCAAATAAACTTTAAATTCTAGTGAACATTTAACACTGGAACTGAAAAAACATTTTAAATATCCCAAATAAATGAACAAAACAACAGAAACAACAAATAAAGTGAATTATGAAGTCTCTGCAAACAAAACTGCTCTTCAAAAAAATGGTCAATTTGAGACGAATACACAAGACTGAAGATTTTGTTTAAATTTATCACGCTATATTGGCTTAGTGCTTACATGGTACAGAATCAGGACAAATCTCAAAGCACTTTAGGAGAGTCAGTGCAAAGCTTCGGCTTCTACAGCCACATCATTACACACAAAATCTGGGTGTAATGATGCACTCAGTGTTATGAAGTGGAGAGTTTGGTGGTGAGGAGAAACACTGTTGGCCCCAGGTTGAAGTGCAAAGATGACAGTTTAATGGAGATCAGACAGAACACAAAAAAATCCAGGCAGCACAGGTGAGCAGCGGCAACAGCTCTGACTCTGTTAGCAACTGGCACATGCATTCGACAACTTAAGTGAAACTTCTGATAAAAGACGAGGACCTGACAGGGAACAAGAGACACAGGTGGGTATAAATACACAGGGACAGTAATCAGGGGAAACAAGGGACAGTTGGGAACAATCAAGGGGTAGACGAGACACAGGAAAAATCCTCACAGTCAGACCTGAACCTTCAGAGATACATAGGGACAATTACAAAGTCAGCCTTCTGTCATTTAAAAACCATTCTGGTATTAAAGGGCTAATACTCCAATAAGATATTGAGAAACTCATCCATGAGTTTATTTTTAGTCACATTGATTACTGCCATAGTGTCTTCTCAGATGTGCCTAAAAAAATCAATGAGACAGCTGCAGCTGATCCAGAACGCTGCTGCTCAAGTTCTCACCAAAACCAGTCCTCACACTGGTTCCCTATAGCTCAAAAAAATCAGACAGACTTTTATTAGTTCATAAATAGCATAGCACCAAAATACAGTATGACTCTGTTGCTATTGCATCAACCTTGCAGGCCTCTCAGGACGTCTGCTTCAAGTCTACTCTGCGTCCCCAGAACAACATACGGAGCCGCAGCATTCGGTTTTTACGCTCTTCTGATCTGGAACAAGCTTCCAGAAAAACAGCAAAACTACTGAAACAAATCTTCAAATCAAGGCTAGAACTCCACTTGTTTAGAGTTGCTTTGGATTGATGTTAAGCATTTTTTTTGTCCTTGTTGCTAAAAATGTGCTGTATAAATGAGATTGCCTTGTCTTGATTTAAAATAATAAAGCTAATGTTATGATGAAAGACAAAACTGCTGTTTGAGCATCTTGGTCCCTTTTTTCACCCTGTCTGAATACAGAGACAGTGCAGCATCCAGTGTGTTGCTCAATAATTTACACACCTTTAAACTGCATCAATAAAAGATCAAAGTTACAGCTGCTGTGTTGAGGTGTGTGAGGACTTTGTGACTTTAGACTTTGTGAGCGATGACTAAAAGCGATGCTTGATGAACCCTCTAAATCTTCATGAAAGGTAACCATCATGCACCTGTGCAAACGTGCATTCATGCCACCCACACGATTACTCTTAAAAATGCATGAAGAGCAAAGTGAAGTCTCATGCATTTATGCAGCGCAGATCCATGTGAATAGTCTGAAAAGCATCTACATGCCTTAAGTTTTGCAATCAAAATTTATTTTCATGTCAGCAACATGTTTTGATGCCATGATAATGTTTGTGCTCAAATGTAGGAAATGTAAAAAGTTACATTCTATGTCCTGCAGAAGAAATCTACATTTTTCTGCAGCTGCTTTCCAGGAAGCTTTGGTTTAAAATAGAGAAAGGTTTATCATCAACAGACGTGTTGCACTGTGACATTCTCCAGGAAACCATCTGAAGGGTTATGAACTCAGTGGGAAGCGGACCACTGCTGATCTTCACATATGGTACAGCATGATTTTGCCCACATGAAGCTTCTGTCACGATCTCTGTCGCCATATGCAAACTTTCAGTTTCTCATTACATTTCTTTTTTTTTTTTTTCACCTCTGCGTTCTGACATGTTTTCACTTACCTAATCACGAATTGGCATTTTAGTCTTGTTTTCAGATACTTTTGAACAAAACATCTGCCCTTGAATGAAATCTCGAATGCAACACTTTTCTTCTTGCAACTTTAAATTCGAGCACATCCACAATAAGTTTACACTTACAATGTTTTCTAACTTTTTATCGTGAAAAATTTTACCACTTTAGGCTGAATACAAATAAGTTTGTGCCTTTATTTTGAAGTGATAAATCCCTAACCAACACAGGGCTCTCATAAATAACTAAAACATCCATCCACATGCTGCTTAAATCTCAATCGGTAACACATAAAAATAATTTTAAAAAAGTGATAAATTCCTCCTATACCTGCATTGTGTCTGGATTTCAGATGCTCCTTTGAAGAAAAGACGCTTACAGCAGCCCTCCTCCTCCTGAAGACCCTCGCTGAACTGCAGCAGCAGCTTCAGCTTCATCAGACAGACAGAGGATATTTAAAGGAGGAGCAGAGCTGCTCACACGCCGGAAAGCTGTGACAGTCATATGGTGAAGCGCCAGAACGGGACAGGAGGAAGGGAGGCGTGGATCAGGTGTTTACATCGTGACAGATGTTATTAAAAGAGCCGGATTACAAGCTGTGTGGGAGATGTGGGTGTAGACTCAGACAGTGTGAGACTCTCTGAGGAAATTAAAAAAAGGAATTGCTGTAATCTTGTCTAAGACAATTCTCATTGCTCCGACAGTTTGCTAAGATTGACAGCTTTTTGTTTTGTTTTGTTTAGCCTTGTTTATGTGCTTTTTTTTTTAGTTTAAGATGAAGTCGGGAATATTAAAGTACTCATAACAATGTTGGAACACTTTATGCTTTTCTAGACTGCAAAAGCAACAATTTATCTTTTTTTTTTTTTTTTAAATCTCTAACATAACCATTTTATTTTATGCACAATTTCTGAAAAGGTAATTGATGTGAAATATTATTTTTTAAGGTTTTTTTATGTGGATTTTTAGTATTTTATCATAATTTCATAACTTATGTTCATGGATTTTTTTATTGTTACATTAGTGAGCATTGGAAAGTGTTTAAACCTCAGATCACAACACATTAAAACAGAGTCTTCGTCTGACTAAAAACCCGCCAAGTACACTTCCTTTCATTTTAACTTTGAAAGGAGAAATTGAATCTGAATCGGGGAACATTCTGTGCATCCAGTCAGGGTTTCATGTTATCTGGAAGAGTAAATTAATCAGAGTACAGGAAGCTTCCAAAAATACTCTGAAATTTTATCTCGAACTGTGAAAGTGGAGGATATTTTCTGCAGTCTGTCTATAACAAGATGAGGACTGTGTGCTTTGGTAACAAGCTGCAGGGAGAACATTATACAGACATATTTGACTTTGTGAGCATAAGTTAAAAACGTAGATGTGTCCTTCAGTTTCGGTAGAAACGTTAATCAGTAAAGTTTCCTCAATGTCCAGGATTAATCTTTCCCTTGTAGGCATGACTTGAAAACAGTGATCCACGCATTAAATGTTAGAAACGTCATTAACACTTGAAACTTAGTTTTGTGATGGTTGTAAAATAAACAGAAGGCAGTAAAAATTGTATTAAAAGTTATTAAATTTAACTTAAGGATTCCAGTATGACAAATAGGACCAACTTTATCACTCAAGCAGTGATTAAACAACCAGATGATGGCGGCACCAACAGGTGTTGTATGAGGAAAGAAAGTAATTTTTCTTCACATTTTTACAAAATGTCTGATAGATTATAGCTACATTTCTGAAATGCAGCTCAACCCTCACAAGGACAACATGACTGATTATTTGGAGAAAAGTAAGACTTGAAGGGCGTCACTAAAAATAAAGTACTTTAGTTCCATGTGCCTGTACACATTGGAGTAAAAACACTGGTCCAAATAAAAGATATTAAGGATTGTCTGAATTACAGCTATAGTCATAAACTGGATTTCTCCACTGTGGCAAATTTGAGATGAACTGGGATCCTTAAATCCCTCGACAGGGTTCCAGTTTGTTAGGTTTCCATTCTGCTGCTCCCAGACATAGGAAATAAATCACCATGTAAACTTCACTTCTTTAACCCAGAGAAGAGACTTTGCTATTACGACTTCTGCAATGCCAGATTTCAGCATTTCATCTTCGTCAGTCCAGCAGCTTTCAGCTTTCTTCTTGTCTGCTTTGCACTGCTGTTGTTTTTCATTAATACTTTTTTACACTTTCTCAATTTCAGTGTCTGTTATTGGATTTTATTAGGTTGTGACCGTGAAAGAGGAAAACAAGTATCTTGTTTTCACTGCTGTCAACCCAGCCTGTAGATATTTTATGCAAAATAAGCATTTATCACAGCCAATAAAACCATTTTGGTTATCAGTTTTAAAACACTAATAACCAGAGTTATTAGAGTCTGAGGCCTGCTGTGAGATTTATTGCTCAATATATACATTTAATGTTTGGCTCCAAATGTTTTCTTTTTCTATTTATAGTCAAGAAAACAATGTAAAGCTGTAATGTCATCTCTTGCACCATTCTCCACAGCGAGAGACGTGTTCAAACTCAATAACGTTGAGATGTGCGTCCTCCTACGGTTTCCTCTCTTTCTGCAGACAGCAAGGTTATTTTTAGCCTCCAGTTTCCCAGGTGCCATCCACACCAGCTCTGGGTTTAATTCAGGGTTTGGTTCGTTCAGAACAGATGTGCTCTGGGAACGTATCCGAGTGTGTCTAAAGAAGATTTTCTTTTATTTCCTCTCTTCTCATAAATGTTGGGCTTTTCTCTGAACCGACATGCATGACTGCATCTGCACATTATGGCTGCTCATAGTTTTTCTGCTTTTTTATCAGAAAGTACTTTAATACATTTGTTAATCTCATGAGATTAAAACACTCAGATGTACGTGTTGATATTTTTGCTATTCATCCAGGTTGATTAAAATGTAGATTAAAATAAGGATGTTGATTAATTAAACTGGAGATAAACTGCTGATTTTTTAAAACTTTTAAGTCATTTTCACTGCTGCCATAAATAGATGTGTAGCATTGCAACAATTATCCAGTGTAAACTGAAGACAACAATGTTTTTTTTTTGCTCATTGTTTGATAAAATCTTTTAAGCTTTGTCTTTAATGAATTTTATAATTTAACCTAAAAAAAAACCCTCTCCACTTGCCTTTGTTGGCCCACTCTTGCACTCTTGGATTTTTCACCCATGAGGATAATAGAAACTATAATACAGGAGCACTTTTGATTTTTTAATTAACTTCCCAACTCTAATCCCTTCCCTATTTTCATTACGTTCTCAAATGTTGTGCTAATCATTAGTGTTAGGCAGCACTGAAGGTCGCAGGTTAATCAAACTACGTGCCGTTATTTCGCTCCCCTTCCTGCAAATCCACAGCGCACGTGCGGTGGACCAGATAAAACTTTTATATCTTACAGCCTGTCTCTTCTTTCCAGTCACTGCACATCATAACTAATGCAACACACACTGCATGTGCGACCTGATTTTCTGCAAGGCTTCTGCAATCTATGTATCAGGTTGGAATGAACAGACAGAATGAGCATGTTCGGCTCTTTTTAAAAGCATGAAGCGTCAAGATGATTTACACTGGATTTTCTTTTTACTTTGTAGATATTGTGCATAATGAAGGTTGCGTCTGGATCGCATCTGTGGTAAATGGATGAAATACTTTATTCAAATGAGAAAAGGTCACCCCAAGATTAGTTGCCTCTTTATCTGAATGCCCCCTCTTAAAACTTTCTGATTGTATTCCTGCCTCAGTGCAACGCAAAGAAATAAGAGAAACAACAAAACAAAGTAACAAAACAGCTGTTCTTTACGTTGCAAATCAAAGATGCAGGACAGTGTAAAAAAATAAAATAAAATCCTACTTCTGATTTTTCTGAGCCACTTAAACATGAAAGTATTTCGTCTATTCGTTTAAAAATGTACAATTGTTGGATACAAATGATTCTTTTATATTCTACCTGTGTGAGAATGATTACAATTGGAATATTTAAACTTATACAGAATTAACTTTCTCTGATCTCCTTCAAAATTACCCACCTCAGATGATGACTTATGCTACATTTGAAGAATCAAGGAGGATGATTATGAATAAAGATGTTTATTTTATCAAATTAAATATTCAGTATGAGAGATATTTAGTTTAAATCACAATTAAATAAATTACAAATCCTGTTTTAGTTCTCAGTTTTAACACAAGAGGGCGCCACTGAGCATGCCATCCTTCCAAAGGGGCTGTAGTGAACCAGCGAAGGGGTTGTCCTGCAAAGTGTACACTTGAAGGAACTTCCTCTTGGACAGACAGACGTGCGTGAGGTAAAATAATAAACACAAAGCACTTTCTGAAAGTTTCTAGGATTTGAAACAATGTGAAACCTGAACCAAAACACACACCTTTGAAAAGAGATGGCCTACAGTTTTATGGTTCCCTATGGTTGTTTTAAGAACAATATTTCTGTTGATAACGTCGCCACCATGAACACAGCTCAGTCCAGATATGGTTGAATCTGAGAGAGAGGGGCAAGTTGCTTTAGATGCCCACAAATCACATATAATTGTTCATTATTGCCAGAGATGTACTTTGGAACATTGCTATTTGATCAATCAAAATTTAAAGCTTATAAATTAACATTCATTATTAATATTATTATAAACAGCACACCAGAAAACATACAGATGATGTTTTTCAAGATTAATCAAAAATCTGCCTCATCAGCCTGACAAGTATTCAGCAAAACAAAGCCTTATTGGTGTAGCCTCAAGTTAGCTGACGTAATCTGATTCTGAGTTTACTTCCCAGAAGTATGTTTACAATAAACAAACACTGACCGACTGAGTTAATTTACAGAGCCTGATGTAACATCTTGTAATTCTGGTAAACTGCCGAGGATTGTTAGCTCGCTTCAGAACAAACTTCATTTACTGAACCAATGCAATCAAAGCCTCAGATTGTGTAAACCTCATGCAATGTCGTGCAAAAATATTAATGCAGGAAGTTGACGTTATGTAGTATTGTATCCACAAAGCTCCCTAAAGTTTATTGGGATAAACCAACAAGTGGTATGTTAGTAAAATAGAAGAAATTGTTTTCCAAGACTTTTTACAAAAAAAAATATATAAAAATCTAAAAAGTGTGGTGTGCATTTGTACTCATCATCCTGAGTCGATACTTTGCAGAGCTGTCTGGCTGGTCTGGTTTTTATTTATTTAGATTTATCAGAGAAACAGAGTTGGACTTTTTTTATATTTATGAAACAAACCATGCATTGTGTTCCTTTCACTTCACAATTCATTTACCTCATGAAACATTGAAAAAAAGAGAAAACACAGACGTTTTCAGTTATAACATGATAAAATGTTCCAGGGGAATAAATACTTTGGCAAAACTCTACATACGTTAAAGTTCTGCAAAATCGACTTGTATAACTATGAAGTGTTTTGTCATTTCTATGCACAATAACATCCAGACAGGAAACTATGATTTCATGCAGGATGTCTCTTTTTTTCCCCTGTGAACTTCACTTCCTGCAGTTTCCCCCCCTCCATGTCATTGTTTGACTGTTTTAATGATTTTGTTTAGTCTTGACTGAGGGTGGGGAGGGCTGTCATGAAAAGATTCAGGAAACCTGACATCCAACATCACACATAGAGCTATTTCTGCTCTGTTAGTGGGACAAATACAAACGCACACAGACACGCATGTCGCACAGTGACTGGATTTACTTTTTTGTGGGCTTATGGAGTTCAGAGAAACGGGAATTTCTGCATAGACTTCAGGGATCAAACAGGCCAAGAAAAGAATATCTCTGGCCCGCCTCAGTTTCCTGACTATGTGACGTCTGAGAGGGGAAGAGGGGGGCGAATGAGATCCCCTTTGCTATCTGTTGCTGAGACTGAGCTTGCTTCTGCGCCTCCCACTTCATTTTCCCAGTAGTCAACAGGAAGACTGGAGGCCAGAGAGAGTGGTCGCAGTCTGCAGGAGAGGAAGGACGTCCAGGGTCCAGCTGCACGGGTAGTGAGAACAAAGGCAAAGGAATGAGCAACAGCCAGAAAGAAGTGAAGAAAGTCCAGTCAGTTTATCTGAAAAACTTGGAGAGACTTAACAAAGGGACAAAGTCTGAGAAAAAGAGTTGGAACCCCAAAGAAGGAGATTTTTCTGTGAAAGCAGCAATGGAAAAGCTGCGACCTTCTCCCATAGCTGGCCAAGTTGCCAAAAGCTCAGCAAACAGAATCAGCAGAGATCTGACCTGCTCCATATGCTTGGATCTTTTCAAGCAGCCAGTTTCCCTGCCCTGCGATCACACTTTCTGCCAGGGCTGCATCGAGGGCTACTGGACGGGGCCGCGGGGTCCAGGCCAGGGGGGCACGGGCTCCTGCCCTCAGTGCAGGAAGGTGTACCCCGGGAAGAGCTACCGACCCAACCGCATCGTTGCCAACATTGTGGAGAGCTACTGTCACGGTCTGGAGGAGAGCGAGAGCGCGGGATGCCTGGCAGATGCGGGGTGTGCGGAGAGGGCTCCTGCTCCCGTCCCACGCTGCAGCAGGCACAGGGAGGAGCTGAAGCTGTACTGCGAGGAGGACCAGGAGCTGGTGTGTTTGGTGTGTGGCGTGTCCCAGGAGCACAGGAATCACACCATGATGTGTGTCCAGGAGGCTGAGCAGAAATACAGGGTGAGTTCCTCTCTGATCGCGTCTTTCTGCAATAAATGTTTCAGGTTGCTATTATTCAAGTTTATCTGCAGGGTCCAGGTTTGCATGCAATAAATCTGGTGGCAAATACTTTCTAGGTACCAGTGCAGTAGATCAAGTGAAACGTTTTATTTTTTGTCATGTCAGGTTTGCAGTTTGTTGATTTCTCTGATGAACCCCCCCCTCCCCCCTGTGAAAGTTGTGCCATTGTGTTTGCAGTGAGTCACAGGTGTTTTGCTGCGTTTCTCCTGCAGGGATTTCTTAACAGCTCCATGGATTCCTTAAAAGTGGAGCTCAACACGGCGCTGCAGTGTGACAGGGAGGTTGAAGATGAAGTTAAAAAGCTCAAGGTGGGATCAAGCACAAACGAAAACAAAATCTTATTTCCAATGACCAATGTTCCTTCATGTCTAAGTCTTTCAATACTCAGAGGATCATACATTTTGGGGCTCTGCTTCCAACCCAAAATTGCTTTCATGTATTGAAATAATGAAGGCTATAAACACAGAATAAAGCTTTCTAAAGTCATCTCACACTGCCTTTGCAAGTGTTATGAGTTAGCTCCTAAAATTGCTCACTTTTTGTCTTTTCACAAATAAAAGTCTCAAATCCGAAACTGGGACTCAAAGCAGATTGAGTCTAAGTGTTTTACATTTGAAAGATGACCAAATGCCGTCCAGTTTTGTTAGAAAACTTTGAAACTGGCTGTTAGTTTTGCACCAGTATCCTGCACGCTAACGCTAGCATAGTTAGCAGCTAATGGTTTCTAACGATTAAAAAATATTTTTCCTGTGAGAAACAAAATATTTAAAAGTGCCAGACGCTTATTTTATGCTTATAAAATATTTCTGACGCACACATCATTTGCATAAAGCCTTTCTCATCTGAGTCCCTTGCTAAACTTTGCTATCGTCCGTTCCCTTTGTGTCTAACCCCAGGACCACACGGCCGATCTGAAGCAGCGCATCGAGGCCCAGTTCAGCGACCTGCACCAGTTCCTGTACCAGGAGGAAAAACTCCTCCAGGTGAAGCTGAAGACGGAGGAGCGCAGGGAGCTGATCCGCCTGGACGAGCACAAGGCCCTGCTGTGCGTGGAGATCTCCCGCCTGCAGAGGGCCGTCCACGAGATAGAGGACAAACTCAAAGAACAGGACCCGTTCATCTTGCTCCGGGTGAGCTCAGCCGTATGAAATTCATGCACAGTGTAGAACAACTCATCTGGAAGTTATTACCAGCATGATGAGTCAGCCGTGGGGCCGGTTAGTGTGGAAAAATGCTGAGCTCTTGGTTTCAATAAAGTTTTTTTTTTCTTTTCTAAATTTGTTTTTATAAAGGAGGTGGACAAAGGTCTCATTTTTGCCAAAACATACACTTCTGCGAATCTGCGCTAACATTTTAAACGCCTCAGACATTCCAGATTTGATTGAGCAGAGTTTGTGTTGCATGTTTCTTAAGAGGCCTTACACACGCTTGACCATATCAGATGAATATCAGCAACCACTTAAAAACAAAAGACTCTAGGGCTCAGAGAGTTCAGACAGGATGCAGGCCAGTAATCTCACCCTCTCATGGGGAGAATAAGGGACTTTAGCTCAGGCACGTTGCCACTCTATCTCTGGCTTCAGCTGTGGGACTTTCCCCAGGCCACAGAGATCCCGCAGGGTGGGACTGCATGAGCTCAGACGTTGATGTAATGTGGAAAAAAAAAGATTTCTCTACTTTCAAATCCAAAAGAAAAAAAAACAACTAATTACCGGTCTCCCTCTTTCTCTCTCTCTGTTTGTGTGTGTATTCCTGTGCTTCTTGCTGCTCCTTGCGTTAGAGCATCAAAGCCCTTCCTCAGAGGTGAGTGTGAGAAACTTTAGGATGTGTTTTCCTTGGAAAGATGTGACTTTATTCCCTCCTTTCATTGCTTGATGTTGTTGGCAGGCCTTCTCTCAAGTTTGAGAAGCCGACTTTTACACCACCAAGTCTGTGTGAGGGCCGCTTTGCGGGGCCTCTGCAGTACAGAGTTTGGAAGTCTATGAGGGGAAGCCTTTATCCAGGTAATGCATGCAACACATGGGCTCCTGAACTACTCACCTGTACAGATATTCATCTTGAGCAGCTGAACTTACAGTGTCACACCTGCTTAAGCTTTTCTTTATTTATGTGTTGCAACAGCAAAGACATGTTTTATTGGGACGTTATATAAAGACTCAGCTCAGAGTAACATATACTTGTGAAGTGGAAGGAAAATAATTAATAAAATCCAAATTTTTTGCAAATAATAATCTTGAAAGTGAGCAGGGCCGAATTTACAAGAATGTGGGCCCTGGGCAGGAGGTAGTTTTGGTGCCCTTTTCACTTCAGAAAGATTCTTCTTCTAATGGAAATTACAATACACTAAAAGATAGTCCTATACATAAATTGATGCATGATTGGTTTAACATGCTCCCCATAAATTACTATATTATCTTAATTTTCAAATGCTTGAGTATGGCTTATATTCATTAAAATCCCAAAATGTTAATACAATTCATTTGATATAGGCTTATGAATTTTATCTAAAGTGCAATGCAAAACAACCATTCATTTAAAAAAACAAACAAAAATTGTCTTTGGTCTGACAAAAAAAAAGTGGCCCTAGACTCCTGCAAGCCCTTAAAATCTGGCCCAGTTTGAGTTTTCCAACTAGAAAAATCAGAGTTTTCAAATGTATCTTTTATTTCAAAATTATGAACTAATACGTAAATTTCTTTAAAATAAAGTTTGACGTCGCAATGTGACACAACGTGAGAAAAGTTAGCAGATACAAATACCTTTGCAAGGCGCTGTGTCATATCAAAAAAATGTCCCTCTGCTTAGTTCCAGCAGCCATTACGTTTAACTCCAGTACCGCCAACCCGTGGCTCAGCCTGAGCTCCTCCCTCACCTGCGTCCGCTACCAGACCTTCAACCACACCGTGGAGGACAACCCCAACAGGTTCAACGCCGCCCTGTCGCTGCTCGCAAGTCAGGGCTTCACTCACGGCCGACACTACTGGGAGATCGAGGTCTACAGCAGCACTGTGTGGACGGTGGGGGTCGCCAGGGAGTCGGTTCCCAGAAAAGGAGTCATCAAGGCCCTCCCAGCCAACGGCTTCTGGACTCTCACCCTCTCTTATGGTGTTAGATACATGGCCGGCACATCCCCGCCAACCGTCCTGTCCCTGGAGGAGCCACTGGCCCGGATTGGGGTTTATCTGGACTACAAGCGGGGCCTGGTGTCTTTTTACAACGCAGAGAGCATGACCCACCTCTACACCTTCAGGGAGACCTTCACAGAGACGCTGTACCCTTACTTCAACCTCGGCTTCCTGGATAAAGTGCACGAAAATGAGCCTCTCAAGGTTTTCTTACCAAAGATCTAAACGCAGGAATAAGAGAGAGCAAGTAAACATGCCTGAAGTTAAACATGAGGAAACTAATTGTTGCTATGAACTGACAATAATGTGCAAAAGTCATGAGTTAAACATCACCGATTTATATTTTTCTTGCAGTATGCAAGACTTTCTTGTAAACTTTTTAAGCAGTCTCTACGAAACCTTTAAAATATATCCAAAAAAAAAAAACAAAATAGAATTTCAGCATCAAAAAACTGATTTTATAGGAGATATTTGCTAAAACTCCAGCATACAGTGGAAGATAAACTGAAGGGTGATGGACCTCTTTCAGTTTGAACTTTTTCCTCGTTGAAAAACTTTGGATTCTGTTAATCAACAGCAGATAATTGTTTCGTTCTACGCTTTTCTTATCATTTCTTAAACATTAGCCAATTAGCAAAATGTGTCCAAAGTCATAGAGAATTAACTGACGATCAACAGCATTTTAAAAGATAACAAGAAAGTCTGACTCTTTGGAAAGAAAATGTAATGAAACCGTTTGGTTTCAAACTTTTATGCAGTATTATACATGCAAAAAACATTTGTAAAATATTGTTGATTAATTATTTTCTTTATGTATCCTAAACAATCTGACTTCAACACTATTCTGCATTATGAGCAGCATTTTCTGAAACACACGGTTGAGTTTGTGGGATGTTTCCCGCTCCATGTTTTAATTTTGAGAAGCTGTGCTTCAAACTGTGTATAATCACCTGACTGAGAATGGATGAAATAATCTCTCCCCTGCTCATCTGTACATGTGTATTTTAATTTTGAAGAAATATAAGTGAAAATGTAAAACCTTTGATCCTAAAAACACGATTGGCTCGATGGTTTGAATCTATGCACTGTGAAGCAGTTCAGAATAAATTGAAAAGAATAAACGCTGCATGAATGTCAGATGGAAATAAATGAAGAACATACAAAACTTTTAAATAGCTGTAGTTTTTTTTTTCTTCCTCTGCCTGTAAAAGTAACTCAGGTTTTAAATGCGTCTGTTTCGCGCATCTGATTATATCTATGTTTAATAATTTTATTCAAAAACTGATTCATACAAAGCTCAATTTAGTCCACCTGCAGTGATATCCACTTTTTTAGCACGCTTGGTAAAAAAATATAAGATGGCTTTAAATAAATTCATCTTTTATGTCAGTAGCATAATCTATCTCTGAAATGTTTAGAGAAATAAATAACTTAACATAGGCATTTAGCAGATGCATTCAGTGTGAGGGCAAATTCCCTCACACTGAGGGAAATTGTGATAATTGTTTCGTTCTACGCAACATTAGTTTTAGCACAATGTTGCTAAAACTAAAAAATAGTTTTAGCAACATTTCAGATTTCACATTTGCGGTCCCAACAAGTCCTATGCAAAGAAAAGTATTTGAAACCCTGTGGATTGTTAAAAATGGGCCTAATCTTTGACTTCCTGTTTCCATTTGGTGTTGGGATGAAGCAAGATGGAGACAAATTTCTCTCAGCCACTCTTCAAAATGGGAAAGAAAGTAAGGAATACAATTGTTGATTTTCAGAAATCAGGAATTAGCTACAGGTAAAAGGCCAGCAGTTACATATGCACAGTGAGAGAAACATTTATATGGAAAACAGTTTTCTGTTTTCTGTTTTCTGGAAAACAGAAAACATTTATATGGAAAACTCTGCTGTTTATTTTCAAAGCTTCCTGTTCACATCGTTAAGAGTGCCGCAAATGACTGCTGTAGCTGCTATAATAACAGTTATTCACTGAAAGCATGTTGCTAAACATTAATTACAGACATCAGAGTGTATCATTTTCAGTAATTGCATTTATTTATTTTTTTACTGCACAATCCATAAAGCTTTTTTTTTTCTTTCTCACAATTTGCCACTTGTGTTCCCTTCAGCAGCTTCATATTTTCTTTGTATTCGCAGCAGATGATGTCAAGAGATACAAAAAAAAGGAAAAAAAAAGGAGATTGGAAATTTTGAGTAAATAAAATCCCTAAATATCTTTGATTATAAATATCAGTAACGTATCTTTCAGTCAACAAAGCTGACTCAGGCATCTGAGTCGCACTGCATCCATTCACGTTAAAACGAACAAAAACAAAAAAATCCAGAAGATGATTTAATTCTTCCTTCAGTGTTCGCAAATGCTTAAAATTACATGATATTCTTAAAAGCTGATGTCTCCTTCGGATGGTTTTATAAATCTAAACTCACAGCAAACTATATTTCAATATATACATTTTATATCTCAATCCAGTGTGTATCTGTAACCAGTTTCTAAAAAGTGAGGCGGCCACTATGAATCCGTAACTGCCTCTGAAACTAAACAGCTCTGACTGCAAAGACGGATTTCTCCGTATGGTTTCAATTAGTCTTACAGATGTAAAGTATTCATGGTGGTGTTTGTGGTATCAAGCCGAGCGTTTACCCGTCGCCTGAAAACGGGTGTGACCGTCCGAACGTTGGGAGATGGGAGTCTGCGATTGGGCCTAGCTGCTGGTGTGTAGCGTGTCCTGGAACTTCGTGCTGGTGTAGCGTGCGTGGAAGCCTTTTTTACTGATGCTGTCATCTGAGTGGAACTTTAAAACGATGGCGTCTCCAGCTGAGTAGACGTCCTCTGGGACCTGAGGGAACAGAAAACCCCCACGTGTGTCATTTTGAAACCCGCTTAGGCATCGAGAATGGGATCAAGAAGATTATTAGAGATCCTACCCCTGATCCACAGTATCGGCCCAGTCTGGGGGACTTGATGTCAGCGCCGTCGTACAGCTCCAAATAATCGTAGCCGCAGTCCGCCTCCTCCTCAGTCTCAAACACTTGGAAGATGATCTCCACGCCGTAGCCCTTCTCGGCGGTGAGCACCCACAGACAGTCGGAGCCGCCGGGGTAGTTGTTATCTCCAAACTGTGCATGAGAGTACAGGTCTTTTGTCTTGACCTCGGCTTTAAGGCTTCCTCCGCATTCTGGGAATCCACGACCACAAAATTAGAGGGTCAAGACGAGAGGCTCGTAAAAGGGTGGAAAGAATGCAAGAAACACTTAAAATGTCACATTTCTGGCGACTCTTTTCCCCCAGCTGCAATTTACCATTTCAGGCTTTTTTTCAGTACCTTTTTAAGAGACCTTTGGATGAGCATTTTCCCTCAAACAGCATCTTCTCAGCAGTGACGGTATATTTACAGTTTATTCTGCAGCCCTATATTAGGTCACCGCACTTACGTGTTTGTATCCATGAGCTTTAATATTTTGTCGAACTCATTCATGTATTTTAGTGATCAAAATAATGCAGTTTTCAAAAACCTTTTAGAAATGTGCAGTGTGCAGAAATTATCCTGTTATTTTGGTCCTTTGAGTCAATCAACATCTTTTTTTTTTTGTTTAACACACCCGAATCAAAATAACAGTTCATCATGACAGCCACCTGGATGTCATCATGGTGGTAAGGTCCCAAAATATATTGCAGTTTGTAGTTGTAATATGAGAAAATGTAAGAGTTCAGCAGGTATTTTTTTCCCCCCCCATCATAATAATTTCACACAAATCTGTTGATAACTTTTAGATTTTTATGCTGCTATCTCTTTAGCTAATTGCCAATAAGTGGATGTGAATAAATTACTTTCCCCACCTGCTCTGTACGAAGCCTCAAATCCTCTCTTTTGCACCGAGTTGTCGGTGAAAAAATGCAGGAACATCTTGTTGCCGCTGGATGTAACCGGGTCGGGTGTTTTGGTGCCACAGAAGCGGCCCAGCGTCGGGGCGCGAACATCTCTGCCGTCGAAGATCTCCAGGTGATCGTAAGCACACTCGAGATGAGCCTCCATGTCAACCTCGTTAAAAATCTGAGAGAAAGATTTTCAAACAAATTGTAAGTGGGTGTTTTCATTCGTACCGAATCACAGAGTCCGAGTCGCGACCTACGATTTTGATCCGATGGCCCGGTGTGGTGGACAGAGACCAGGTGCAGGCCTTCTTACTGGGATACTTATTGGGCCAGTTGGGGCTGCTGATTGTGCCGGACACGGTGTTTACGAAGTGATCGCAGCCAGCTAAACAAAAACAAAACGGCATGTCAGGGGAAAATACTGGATTCTGATTGCAGAAACACCTTTCCCTAGAAGAGCTTAATTGCCATGTGAAGTAATGGGAAAAACCAAGAACGCCTCATAATTAAACAGATCATAAAAGCTTCTTTATTCGTAATAACATGGAGTAGTTGTTTTCTGGATTTGGGGCTCTCTTTAGTAGAAAACATTCCTCAGTTTACTGAGGTTTACCAGTATTTCTTTCTGCACAACTCACTTAACCCCTTACTTCCTGAAGTTATTTTAAATTATATCACTTATTTAGTTTTTGCTGTCAAGCAAATATTAAATTAAGTGGAGATTGTTCTTTGAGAAGCAGCTCATGCGAAAGACAAAAATTCTGGTTTGATGTAAATTCGCAACATTAGGCAATTAAACTGATTTTCCAGTCTCCAGATAAAGAGGGTTTTGAAATTGAATTCTAACATACAATCCATATTTACAGTGTCTCAATCACAGCTCAACACTGAGAAAAAAAAAATCACACCAGAATGGAATTGTATGATGCAGCATCTATGTCGCATTAAGGCCAGAAGATTTTTAAAGCAATTTAGCAACAATAATCTAACAATTTAAATCCAGCTGAGATCTGCACTGTGACTGTAAATGCTAGTCATCTTAGCATAACAAGTTGATCTGAACTTGCCTACCTTCCTTGCAGTCATGCTTATTATCGTGCACCATGAACCCACGGCGGCACTGACACCTGTAGCTCCCAAAGGTGTTCACACATTCGTGCTGGCATCCTCCGTTACCTTTGGAGCACTCGTCTATATCTGTGGAGATGTTCAAAGACTTTTGCTGGACTTTTGTTTTTGTCTTCAGCACAGAAAAATATGTACAAACAGGCTTGGTGTAAACTTGAAGTGAATATGAAACAAAGCCTAGACGGTTTCTACCTAATGATATAATGTAAGATGGGATTTGTTGTGTAGTGAGTTGTTATGAACCAATATTGCAAATTCAAAAGGTCAGACTTGGTGACGTTTTGGAGTTTAATGGGGGAACAGAAGTGATGATTTGTTTCGATACTTTTACTATTCAGAAAACTGAAGGGGTTCAGTTCGGTTTGGTGCTTTCTGACCTGACAAACTTTTTTAATTAACTTCTTTTCTTTCATATAAAGTACAGGAGTTGTGTATGTGTTCAATGTGTTCAATTTTGATTTTTTATAGTATAAAACATATTAGCTAACTGAAGTAAAAGTCTATAAAAACAAAAAAGGGAGTATGTTTATCTGATGAACAAAAGGAAAATGCAATAAATGGTACATGTTTTTAAAATAAATATATTTTCTTTCCTTTGTTATAGTCTTGTAAAACCACAGTGTTTATTTGTTCCTTTTTTTGAGAAAACCCATCCATAAAATGCAATATTCTCTAGACTAAATACTCATTTTCAAATAAAAGCAGTAAGGAAGTTTGAATCTGAAAACACTTTAAGTTGATTCCTTGCGAATAATTATAAAATATCTTCAGCACACAAATCACAGGCAGAGTACCTGTGTAACGTCTCTGTGGTATTTTCTTGCATCAGGAATCTCTTACGTTTACCGGCTGCTCACCAGAGAAGAAGTGGGCCTTGAAGCCCCTCTTGGACACGGTGTTGTCCGACTTGAACTCAATCCTCATGTTGTTCTGAAGCGAGGTGATAACGTCGGGTTTCTCTGCGCCGCAGAACTTCCCGTGGATCTTGGAGTCGACGCCCAGCCCACTGCGCACCTCAACGTAATCATACTTACACACCTGCTGCGAAACAACCACAATCACTCCGTCTGAGCGAGAAGCGGCAGAAACAACAACACTTTACATGCTGATCTGAGCCGAACCCACGTCGTTTCCTTCCGTCTCAAAGCCGTCAAACGTCAGGGTGATCCGGTACTGAGCCGGCGCCACCAGTTGCCACACGCAGTTCTTGTTGTGGGGGTAGTCTCTGGGCCAGCCTGGGGTGCTGAGGGAGCCATTCAGGCTGGTGATGAAGCCGCCGCAGGTAGCTGCTGGAGGGAATGAAATGAGAAGAAAGGATTTCAGAGGAAGAACTCATGCGTGACAAAGTGAAAACAGTCGCATAAGCTTCAGCGTGAAGCAGCTGAATCGATGTCGAGGTTAAAACTCCTGATAGAACTGATAAAAACACATCGATTAACTAGATGTTAAATGGGAAAACTGGTACTCAGGGCATTTTACTGAGTGCATTTTGATCAATGTGTCTGTGTCTGTTTCTGTTCTTAAACAGAATTTGTTATGTAAATGAAGAAATACATTTTCTTAGTCTTACATGTTTGAACTAACATAAACGGCTCATGTTTAAAGCACTTCAAAATTATTTTTTTTTACTTTGAATATAATAATTAAAACCACATGCAAACTTTTGAAATGTAGAAAACTAAATGAGATTTTAAAAACATTTTGAACCTAAACATGGGATAATTAAAATGTGTCTTAATCTGGTAAAAAAAAAATTGACTTAGTAAACCTTGTCCAGAACAAGTCTGAAAAAATGACAAGGTCAGCAGATTGTGACTTTATCTTTTTTTTTAATACCAAATTAATTAGAACATGTTTTCAAAGCTAGATAAAAAAAACTGTATGTGAAGTATTCTAAAATCAACTCCTTGTTTACTCCTTAAGCTAAAATCCAGTGAGAATATTAGATTAAAGGAAAGATTTAAGATTTACTGAAATAATAATAAACTTCACTGGATGTGAGGAAATAAAAAAAAGGAACTAATGTAAACAACCTTTTTCTTTTAAGGTAATTAAAAAACAAATAAATGTACATGCTGAGTTTACAGAAGGGATTTTTTGTTGTTCGGATGAACAAAAGTATTGACTTTTGAGATACTGCAACAGGTCAATGCTGCCCCCTTGTGGTAAAATGGTAAAAGAGGAGTGTTTCATCAATCTTTTGGATTTTAAGACAGTGCACTATGTTGCTTTAATTAAAATATTAAATTCTTTATTTATCTATGGATACTGTGGAACTATAATGGCTGACATAATAATATAACAGGCTACACTGACAATAATTTTGTCACTTTTTTGAAGTATTAAGTGGTAATAAGTATCCTTTGGGATTTTATGTTATTGCAAATCACAAAGTAATGCACATATGTGAAGTTAAAGTGTGATGTTTATTTGCATTCAAGTAATTAATTTGACTTTATTTATCTTTTTGAAAGATAAATTAAATAACGTTTCAACATACGGGCCACTTTTGAAGACAATAATGTCTTCACTTTGATTTTGCTCTGACTGTAACGCCACTCTGAAAATAATACTGAAGCGAATAAAAAAAGAACAAAACTGTGCATTGCTTCATATTAGCTCATCAAAACCTTGTTTTATTGAAAACTTTTTAGGGTTATGAATATTTTTACAAGGTATTGAGAAAAGTCCTCCAAATGAGACCTTATGTCCTGCTTTGTTAGTAAAGACATGATCTGTCGCCTGCTCTCACCCTCACAGCTGCGTCTGTCTGCTGCCAGCTCAAATCCGGGGTCGCAGCCGCATCTGTAGCTGCCCAGTGTGTTCATGCAGCGCTGCTCGCAGTGCCCGTTGTCAGCTCTGGAGCACTCATCCATCTCTAATCAAAAACAAAACTGGAGTCAGTGTCCATATGTCCTAAAGCTCTAAAAATCGTGTAGACACTTTGTTGCTGGAGGGCCTCTCTGACCTTTTAGAAAGCTGGCAGCAAACCCAGCCTTGTTGACCGAGCCGTCAGAGACAAACTTCAGCCAGAGCTGGTTGGAGCTGCTCTGGAGGTTCTCCGGTTTGTCGTAGCCACAGAACCGGCCGAGGAGTGGGCTGCTGTCCGAACCGCCATCCCTGACTTCCACGTAGTCGTAGGTGCAGGCGTCGTGTTTCTCAATCTGCAGTCAGGATACAAATGAACGCCGCTGCTGTTCGGGTTACTCACAGATAATGCAAGAAATATCTCTCGACTCCTTACGAGGCCTTCTTTGACTGTTTGAGATCAAATGCATTTAATAAGCATTTTTTAATTCTTTCTGTAAATAGCAGGTCTTGCTAATTCAAATCAGCAAAATGTTTGTGATCTAAGTGTTTTTCACAGAGATGTTCAACCTTTCTCGTATTGTTATATGATTTTTACCTCAAATGACTGAAATGTGAGGCCGACTTGAAATCCTTCTGCCACTGTGATCTTCCACACGCACATTTTGTTGGACTGGTAGTCATCAGGATAATTGGGGGACTGGATCTGGCCGCTATCTCGCGCCAACTCCCCGCCACAGATGGCTGCAGAGAGGTCAGATCAAGGACCGAATCGGTTCAAAGATGTCAAAGATATTCAAATGCCAAAAGCGAAACTACAGGTAAATGGAGACAGAAGGTCCTGATATCACCAGTACCATTGATGTACTGAAGAACAAATTATGGCAATAATTTGTAACAGGAAAATAATAAAGTTGAAATATGCTTAATAAATGTTTAATAACAGTGTAGATAAAAGCAGATAGAGAAAATGGCTCAAGTGGTTAGACACTAGCATTCCAGCAGGGGGCAGGATAATGCCTGACAGGGTTAGTTTGAACAACCATTCATTCACTGTTTATCCCTTCGATTATAGATAATGTCCAGCTGTCATTTTACAGTAATTACTAAGATTCTCAATTCATATTTTAAAACCATTTTAAGAAATAAACATATGAAAAATGGGGCAAACATTTGCATCCCTTTAAGTTTGACATCCCTAAATAGAATACCTTAAAAATATGGAAACATAAAAATGCATGATAGGTCATTTTTATTTAGTTAGTCAAAAAACGGACACATTGTTGGTTCTGTATTTGGTCTGGACGTCATCTTTGTAAACAATTGTTAAAATGGGTTTAAATCAGTATCGTTCTGGTGTTTTACCTTCATAAGAAGCAGAGAAGCCTTTGCCCACCCAGCTGCTGCTGCTTCTAAATTCGATCCAAAGACGACTGTTGTTGGAGATGATCGGATCTGGAGTCGTGTCGCCACAAAAACGCCCTGAAGAGAACATTTCAAGTTAGTACAAAAAAGTCACAAAAATCCTTAAACAGTTGCTGAATATGGAGTTTGTAAAACACGCATCAATCAGACCTTTTAGGGGAGCTTTTCTCCAGAATCCGTCTCGAACTTCTACATGGTCGTACCAGCAGAGGTGACTCCTGAAGAGATCCATGGAAGTGAAATTAAGGACAATCTGGGACACAGAGGAGAGATGTTGAGCATAACAGCATGTAAATATATCAGATTAAAATGTGTACATCATTTCTAAAACCCAAAAGAGTTAAAATGTTGATCCCAAATTTACACACCAAGGATGTATGAGACTCTGACCTAAATTAATCGCTTCAAACGGAGATTTCAAACTCCAGTTCTTTAGCATTTCTGCTTTATCACACATGAATCAAATAATTAATTCAGTGGCAAGACCCTGAAGAACTCGACTGCATGATAAGGAGGTAATTTGACCATTTAATGTGTTGAACCAGGGACATTCCTGAAACTTGCAGGATGATGGACTTCGAGGATGAAGCATGACTGGTAAACATAATTTTTTTCACAATAACAACTTAAATGTTTGGATATTCAGCGACTCCCACATTTATTTGGACCTTTTCTCATCTTTTAAAATTGTAGAATAGTTGTAGAAAGTTTTTCAGGTTATTTATTTAGTTGAGTAAACTCAGGTAAGAAAGCATTTTTTGCTATATTTTTTGCATAGTATGTTAATGTAGTTAATGATAAATATTAGCTCATTTAATCACATGGCAATGATTGTCATGGATCATTTTTTCACTTCTGAAAGTAAAAAAAAAAAAGATACTTAAATTAACAGATTTTAAAAAATTACAAAATGTAAATAAATTGTTAGAAATAGCTACTACTGATATTGTGAGAAGATATGGCCACATGTATATTTTGATTGTAAAAAAAGTATAACTATGAGCTAAGCAAGACTCAAACCTCGTGTTTGGATTGGTTTTTACGGTTTGGCTGTTTATTCTGCTTCTTTTTATGTAGCATAGGTTTGTGTATCCTGGATGTAAAGTTAAGTGGAAGGAAAAAGTGCAGAAGAAACTGGTTTACTTGCAGCAGTAAAAACTTGCACTGACTCTAAGAAAATGCAAACCACAGCCACCTAAATCAACAGAAATAAACTCCAAAGGTTCATCACTTTCAAGATGAGTTCCACCTATTCCAATGAATTACTGAAATAAATCTCATTTTGCTTATTTGTTTAGATGCACCTCATTGGTACAATTGTAAAGGTCTCCATTACATCAGGCCTACCAACATGTTCATGCTGTTATTTTTATTTAATTTTCTTATCATTTATGTTTTTATATGTAGGTCAAATTATACAATTGCCAAGATATGTTTTTTTTTTTTTACCAACATGAAATAAATCAGGCTTATTGTGTATCAAAGAGGTTCAATTATAAAATACATGCACCCATTTTGCAGGGACAGATGTAGGTTTAAAAGTCACCTTTTCTCCTGGCGTGACAGAAATTCTCCACACACAGTGAGTGTATGCTGAGTATCCGTTTGGAAAACCAGGAGAAGAAAGGTTTCCAGCACTGTCCTGCAGACTTTCCCCACATCCTGCCAAAAAAAGGACATAAAAAATTGTACAAAGATGACAAGTCACGGCCAAAATTATGACTTATGGGACTTTATATCTTATTTATTTATGCCCTACTTGCACATTTGTAGAGTTTGCGGGCTTGAGCGACGTCTCCTTCGCTAAGCCTTGTCCTCTGTCCAATGGAGGGTCGAATACCGTTGACATCGTAACGAGGCAAGATGGTGTCCAAGAAGATGCTTCTGTTTCACACAAAGTACAAATCTGTTCATGCTTGCAGAGTTTTAAAACATAAGAACCATGTAGAAGTTGATTATTGCCCAAAAAGCACAAAAACTATAACCCTGACAATAAACATACGGATTAGCTGGGTTGATGTTCAGCTTATAGAGGTTCTCCTCCATTCCAGTATTTAAATACATATTTTGTACTAAATCAGACTTTGTAGCTTTGAATTGTATTTTGTAAAGTTGGAAAATAGAATTGCTTTGTATCTGTAAAAAGACAAAAAAAAATTCTTTACACACATAAATCCTTATCAATGGCAATACACAAACATTTATTTACTACTACATTTTCTGACTTATATGTCGATATATAACTTGGATTTTTTTTTTTTTTTACACAAACACATTCCCTTCTAGACATACCCAAATCAGAAGTTTTTATTTCATTTTATTAAGGTTACAAAACTCTATTCACAAGTGCAAAAATATTTACGCCCGGAATTTGTCAACTACTTTGTCAGCACCTTGATACTTTTAATGATTGTAATAATCCCTTGCTGGGTTTACAGCGCCCGCTGTTGCTCGGTTGCCGTGGCGATAAAACGATGAATGACAGGCATGTGTAAACAGAGCGCTCTGAATGGGGCCGCTGGCCGGTGCCAGCCGGCTCAGTGGAGCCCGCTCCTGAATGCCAGAGAGAAAAGCCACTCCAGCCCCAAATTGTTCAACAAAGCCTGAACTGGTTGGACTTTTATTTAAAGTGGCAAGCCGCCACGACCCAGAGCCCTGACGCAGTGACGGGGGTAAAACACCAAAGCAGAATCAGAAAGGAGCAACAGTATGCTTCAGAGAGAAAACATTTATGTCACAACACGGCAGGTTCTTGATGAACTGAAGGCGAAAAAGAGAGACAAACATCAGGTCTCATATTTGACTTGATGTCTTGTTAATAAAGCCGTTTGCAAAACTATTTATCCACCTTGGACGTTTTCAGCTTCAAGCGAATGATTAGTTTAATCATTTCTATGTTACAGAGAGGGCTGCACAGTGGCGCAGTTGGTAGAGCTGTTGCCTTGCAGCAAGAAGGTTCTGGGTTCGATTCCCGGCCCCGGTCTTTCTGCATGAAGTTTGCATGTTCTCCCTGTGCATGCGTGGGTTTTCTCCAGGTACTCCAGTTTCCTCCCACAGTCCAAAAACATGACTGCCAGGTTAATTGGCCTCTACAAATTGCCCCTAGGTGAGAGTGTGTGTGCATGGTTGTTTGTCCTGTGTGTCTCTGTTGCACTGTGACAGACTGGCGACCTGTCCAGGGTGTACCCCACCTCTCACCCGGAACGTTAGCTGGAGATAGGCACCAGCAACCCTCCCGACCCCACCAAGGGACAAGGGTGCAAGAAAATGGATGGATGGATGTTACAGAGAAAGAAAAACGTGAAGGAAAAGGATCGTGACAATCATGGCAAGCAAAACACGAATAATGACAAGAGAAAATCAATTTGTCTACTTTGAATTTGTTTTCTGTACGATTTCAAGTGTTTCAAGGCAAAATTTGCTAAAATAAACTGTAGAACAACAAACTACTTTTCAAATTAATACAGTTCCATAAACCCAGCTGTTCTCTGAAGGCCTCACAGGTTTAATAACAGACATTAGTGAGCAGTCGGGATCATGAAGGTCAAGGAACCGAACAGAAAAGTCAGATATAGGGTTGTAAGGACGGAATAACAAAGTTAGATTCTGAAACAATGCTGAAACTTTAACTATCTTTTAGAATCACTGTTAATTTCCTTGGCACAACTCAAAATCAACCAAGATATGTCTGTCTGACCTGACCGACAAAGAAAATATTCATCAAAAAACCAAAGAATTTAATGCTGAGTAAGTTTGAAGAAGTGATCAAAAGCTCAGATGTCACAATCTAGTGTGATGGTTAAGATTTAGGTCAAAACACTTCACTATCAAATAAACAACTTTTGCACAACACTGCAACGAGTAACCATTAAACCGGCTCATCGCTGGAAAAAATGTTTTTAGTCTAATGTCAGGCAGATGAAGGAGTTTATTGATGATTGACAGTGAGTCAGAGGCAGGATACAGAGGAACGAGTGAGTCACCATTAAATCAATAAATTCCTCAGAGAGCTGGTTTTATGACTTGTTAATGTGAAATGTGTTGAAATGAAAAGAAAACGTATGCTCAGCAAAACCCAAATAACAGACAAGTGAAACATGAGGCGGTGGAGAAAAAGAAAGCAGAGGAAAATTGGCAGACCCACCTGGAAAACGTGTTCCTTGCATAATGCATGATGCTGCCAAAGTCATAGCCCTCTCCCAGAGAGTCCACCTCTCCAGGTTCCATCTTCAGGAAGTTATAGTCTTGACCTTTCGGTGGGAGCAACAGAGCATCAGCAAGCTGCGTTTACAATTACAGAAACTCCTGTGCAGTGACACGGTTACTACCTTAGTACCTGGCTGGATGTTGTCTCTGACGATGCTTACGTGCTCGTCACGGTCAGGACGAGTGTGTTCGTGCCAGAAGCCAATCACGTGGCCGAGTTCGTGAACCACGATGCCGAACTTATCACAGTTCTTCCCGATGGAGATGGCCTGAGGCCCGCCGCCTCTCCTCCCCACGTAGGAGCAGCATCTGTTCGGCAGCAAAGCGTCCACAGCCATCCTTAATTGCTTCTGAATGTGAATATGTGATGAATTTCCAGAAGGCCATTGCTTTTTTGACATTTAACGAGAAGAATCTGTCAAGCCTATGAGCGCAGTTTCACAAAAAAAGAAAACATGGAACATCATCGGTAGCCCACATCCGAAACAGATGTTATTGTCAGCAACCCCAGAAAAACCAGAGGAAAACATGTCCCTGGGAGAGAAAGTGAATCAAAATGACTTTAAATGTCTATATTTAGCATGGGAAGAGTTGTGCCCTCTTGTGGCTGGTGAAGGAGAAGCAACTTAACATTAAATAAGCACAACCAGCAACCAAGAATATTAGAAGAAGTATTATAAAAGATAACACATTAAACACAAAATCTTCTGTTTTACATGAAAGGTGTCCTTGGCGCTACAGCACAGTAAACATCCGTAGGAAGTTAGCAAAGTAATGTTTTGACATACAGAGATGTGAGAAAAGGACAGCCAGTCTGTTGTAAGATGTCTTGGACATGCCCATGTTGCATGTTAACTTCAGTTTGTACAACACTAATAAAATCAAGAGACGTAAACAGCAAAATGCAAAGAAAACATATTATAAAATAGAATCAAATTCGGCAGTTTTGTACAGATAGCATCTGTACATTTATTCAGCTGGGCCGGGATGAATTAGAAAATCCCAACAGGATTTACATAGAATCAAAAACAGGTGTAAATGCTCATAATGTTGTTTTTTTCTGGACGTTTGCTCTGTTTAAACCAAAGACATTTAATCTATTGAGCTTCTGACTGCTGAAGCAAGAGTAAACACATGATTAAAAAAGGTAGACGTGCAAGAAATACCTCAAAAATTCAGAGCTGCGAATGAGGAGAGGATTGAAAAAGTTTCCTCCGAATCCGTGTCAGAGACCAAAGACTACAAGAAGCATCTCACTGATGTTACTTCAACCGAATGGGTAACACTGTCAATTAAAGTTTTGACGTATTTTAAGCTACAAAATACACATTTTTGAAAGATTTTGTTTATTAAGTGAAACTTTTTTTGTATTTCCCTGTAGTTGAATATTTCATTTAATATTCAATAGATGGGGAAAAGAGTGTTGAATTTCCACGTGTTGCATGTTATACTTGGATACTGATTTATAAGTTTATGATCTGTTTATTCAATTTTTGCCCTAAATATTCAGAATGTTTATTGTTTTTCTGTATTATTTCTCATTACATACAGCTCTGCTCCTCAAAGAGTTTTAATTTTACAATCACTTTAATGCTTTGTCATTAATTAGGTTTTTGCTCTCTAATAAATCATGTGAGCAGGTTTGGGTTTGAACAGTCAGGTTCCCAAAGTTGAGGTCTTTCCGTCTTCCCTGATTTATTACAATAAAATTGAATAGCATCTGTACATTTATTTATATTCTATTTCAAATGTAAAAAAAAACTGCTCTAAAAACACTCAAAAATATTTATTTTATGAATACGTAACAGCTATTCTTGTCTCCACTTGTTTAAATTACACACTTCTTTACAAACAACTCACCCACAGGGCCTGTAGGTAAAAATAATGTAGCTCTCTTCACTTGTTCTCTCTGTGAATATCACACATGTATGTTTCTCCCAGTGGCGCATCGCTTGACGAAATATGGCGCGCTGGCTGCCTGAGAGGAAAGTCTGTAATTAGGTTTTGACAGATTTAGGTTATCCAAGGTGAACGTTTGGAGGAGACGGAGGCACGGCTGTCCTCTGGACTCACCACTAAAATTCCCACTGATCACATACGGGATGATGCCGTCCGGCCAGACTCGCTCAGGCCTGGAGGTGGCTGCTCGCTTCTGCCTCTGTGGACTCAGACCGCCTGCAGCTCCGTCATTGGAAGAGGAATTGCCAGCTGTAAAGAGCATATGGAAATATCATATATCGTCTTGAATGGTTTGATCAGAATTACCGTCTTCACAGACAAATGCGCTATTTCTTCCTGTTGAGACGAACCTGAGTTTGTGTGGTTAACGTGTTGTTCTGTATCGACGCCCCGGCTGATTTTAAACATACGAAGATCTTCTTCGTCCAGAGCAATGTCTCCCAAAAAAGCAGCTGTGCAAATTTAAAACATAAAGAAACATTAAATAATTGGGCCCCAACTTGTTGCCTCACAAAAGCACAAACTTTAATGTATCTACTGTATTATCTGGACTATAGAGCGCACTTGGCTATAAGCCGCACCCACAAAGTTTTTGGACGCAGCATTACGTCTCCACTGTCGAACCATGGATTCGTTCATGCCGAGTTTACGTTCAGCGGCTATCGATCTGTACTGCCAGATTGATAACCTTCAACTTAAAAGCTGCATCATATGAACTTCTTTGTGTTGTTTCCATGGTGAGGGGCTAAGTTTGAAAACATTTCTCAGTCGAAACTGCTGCTAGCAGGTGTTTGTTTTAAATGAAAATCAGTACTTTCTTCTTTGATTTCCAATTTTGGCTTCCAATGATTCACTTCCTGCTAAAGCGCCCCCTGGCGGTTGAAGAAAAATCTACAGAAAAGCCGCTCCGGGCTATAAGCCGCATGGTTCAAAATGTGGGGAAAAAAAGTAGCGGCTTATACGGTGAATGAGATTTTATGAGACAGACACAAAGTATAAATGATACAAGGTTTCTCATTTTGAAAACACAGCACAAATACATGAATATTCAATTAAATTCATCTTATAATGCCCATAACTAAATGTTGCTTTTTCATGATTCACATTAGAACAGAAATGAAAATGATTGTGGCTAGAAAGGAGGGAGGGAAGATAAATGTTGACCAAATACATGGAAGGATTGTTAAGTATGTTGTGCTGCTTCCTGCACTGGGTCCATTAGGCAGACTCATCTGGGAAGAAGTTTTAACCTTCTTTAACTTTAATGCAAAAAACTGGTAAAGAAATACTGATTAATGATAAAAACAAAATCAAATATTGTTTTTATAATCTCAATTATACCTTTTCCACCCTTACATTCCTTTTTTGTTTTTTTACGGGAAATCAACGGTGTTTATGTTTACTCATATCTTCTGACAACTTCTTTAAATACATAGTTTATGGATAATCAGGGATGATTCAAAAACGCCTTTTTAAAGCCTGAACAGTCACTTATTTCTAAAGTGCTCCAGTTCGATTTTCAGGAAACTTGTTGCCACCTCGTTCGCTTCAGTTACTCCTTCTGAGCGCCTCCTTCTGCTGTCCAAATGAGAGGATGTAGCCCGTCTTATGGATGCCTTTGAAGTCGACTCAGTCATGCAGAGGGTGACTGTAAATGACTGCCACGCCTCTCCTGCAGAGCCTGTGCTCCGTGCCCCGCGGCCATGAGGGATTTCGCCGGCGTCCAGCCGAGGAACAGTGCTGGCACGGCCTCGGTGACCCACAGTCTCCAGGCAACTGCCTCAAAGCGGAGGAGCCGTGTATTTTGAAGGTTCCCAAAGTCACAAAGAAAAAAAAAAAAACGAGAGGAAGAAGAAAGGAAACCAAACCTGCTGGAGGCCCTTGATTACTAGAGAACTGTTGGCCATGTTGGACGATGTAAACAAGTTGTTTTCTTGAATATCTTGACCTTTTGGCAAAGTTTTTTTTTAAATACCCCATCAGAACAGGAAAGTATGTGTCATTTTTTAAATTTATAAATTACATTTTATTAGTGAATTATGATTTTCAAATATATTAATTCTCTTCTTGAGACAAAAAAAAGCCTTAAAGTCTTTTTCTATTATATCTGTTTACATCTCCAGTTAAGCCCAAAATTACAGTAAATTTTACATTTTACCATCACGTTTCTTCTGACTGGAAGCAATATTAACATTTTGGATTAGAGTTGAATCTGATGGAGATTAGGGTGATGGCAAAGAGGCTTTCCAAAATGCTCTGTATTTATGCTCTCTAGCAATAATAGATTATTGCGCTGGTCAGTGATTAAAAAAAGGCTTTGAATAATGTAATGTAATGATTATTGAGATGTATTTTAAAAATACAGACATACAGGTAAGTTGTTTGTACAGAAAAAAGCAATTTACCACTTGCATATCAAAATAATTGCTTTATTTTGATAGATTTTTTTTAGCTGTCAACCTCTATAGTTGTGTAAACTTTTGGTATACCATTGAAAATACACACATGTTGTTAATTTAACTGAACAATTTGAAAAAGAAAGTGCGTTCTTTTGTATTAAAGTAAACAAAGCCGTGTAAACAAGCACAGAATAGCTCATATTACACAAAGAAAACAATGGATATCAGAATATCCTGACATTTATGGAAAAAGTTTTAAATATTTTCATATCAGCTAAGTCTGCCAGGTTCAATCAGTTCCTATATTTTATGTGCACTTTAAATTCATCTTATTTTCATAAGTTATACAAGGAAAGTTTGAATATTCAGAATCTGAATATGTTGTAAATTTAAATATAACGTTTTGTAATACTGACTTAAGACTTATTGCCTGTATACTTTGCAAACTCCTAAGTGAATCCATATAAACCTAAATTTAAACCTATATGCTGCCGTCACTGCAACGTGCAGTGAAGCTTCGTTTGCTGTTTTCAGTCTCAGCGGCAGGACTGCGCTTCAAACTGTCCAAAAGCACCTTTTGTATATCAAATACAAACAATTTCAGAGTAAATCTCCCGGTACCTGCTTTGCATGGATCCTTATAATCGACCGCATCCTCTGGATTGAAGAAAATCGCGCCCGCAGCTTCTGCAGCCGCCAGAGAGACGCTCAGACCGCACAGCAGGAGCAGCACGGCTGGTGCCGAGTCCATCATTACTTCGGACTAAAAAGGAGAACGACGCTGCTAATCGATGGATATGGCTGGAAGAGTAAAAAAAAAAAAAAAAAGAAGAAAAATAAAAATTGAAAAAGAAAATGGAGTAAAACCTGGAGTTCCTCAGTGGGATTGTTCCCTGCTGCTGCCGCTGACATGCCGCTCCAGAAGTGAATCTGGGCTCAGCGCGTCTAAGTAAATGTTAAACGTCACTTATTTTAGTCATAGTCCAGGAATGAGTGTAAATGGAAAACACACTTTCAATGCAGTCAAATCCAAAAAACAAAAACAAAACAAAACAACAACAACAACAACAAAAAAAGCAATCAATTAGCTAAACTCAAACATGAAATGCATGTTCAAATCCTGTCGAGAGTCATGTAAGCAGAAAGGGTTTAACTACACCACCTGTAGGCTTCCAGCGGGCTCCATTATTATAACATCTGGAAATACTGACGCAGCCATTACTGGGGCAGGCACGTACAATACCCTGTAAAACTGAATTGAACTTAGATGGAATAGTGTGGAGGCAGACAAGGGCGTGGATAATTGTGCCATTTGGGTATCCCTCTTCCTGCTTTTAAGAACTGCAATGTTTCCCCAGGATGGTTTTTGTTGTTAAACAGCTAAATTTTAGTCAGATTAGGGGAGAGAACATCTGTGAACAAAAGCTTCCAAGTCGAGATTCTGAATAGGATTTAGGTTCTTGTGTAAATGTAGCTCTGCTGCCACCACTGTGTCTCACAGAGTGATGTGTTTGCATCACTTACATGGCTTGTGACAAACTCTAAACAATATTTCTATTGGCTTTAGGTCAATGTCTTTGACTTAAAAAACAAAGACTTTATTTTTGACCTAAAAACAAAGAGATTGTATTGTATTTTCAAAGCTTGGGATGATATTTTATAACCCAACAAATCCTTCTATTTCTGAGTAAAGACTGTAAAAAAATTGAATAATTAAATAAATGAAAACTTAAAAAAAAAAAAGAAAAAATAAGTGAATATCCCACATTTCTTGGTGGGAAAATATCCAATTAATAAATAAAGTGATTATCAAGAGGAATGACTTTTTACTCTAGCTTTCTAATATGTAATGCAGATTGATTGTTGAACACTTCACTGTTGTTGTTCAGTGGTTTTATGTTCTCGCCACCATGTGGTGCTGATGGATAAGGAGCAGAATCACTTATTAAAGAAATCAGAAAACAAAAAAAATCATCATTTTAAAAGACAAAAAGGACTGAAAAGCTGTAGGTTCATTCACAAGTATCAGATCGGAGAAATAGTGTTCAATCTACCATTAAATGATTTTTTTTTTCTGTTTTTGCAGAAACCTTTGATGCAAAATGGAAGAAAGAGGGAGCCAGAGACCCAGTCCCACTGGTTTCCATGGTCCTTTGCCAGCGTACATCTGCTGCTGCGGCAGAGATGGGACTCTAACTCAGAGGAGAACTTTATGCTTTGGAGATCAGTCTTCCCAGGATGCCTCTCCACACTTGAGCACCTTAAACGGGGAATATTTCAACTGGAGAATATTTGCTTTTACTCTCATTCAGGCCGAGTCAGGCCTGTCTTAAATTTGGAATCATGTCCCAGTCCTGGTGTGCGCAAGCCATACTGCGTGTGGAGCTGGGTATACTGGTGGCAGTCCTGGCGGTCAGCGGCATGGCACAGATATATGAAAGAAGGGAAGAAGGGTCGTCCTGCTATGGAGGATTTGATCTTTACTTTGTTCTAGACAAGTGAGTGCTTCTACTTTCGGATAATCTCAGGAGAAGTTTGGTGCATGAATCATCAGAGTTTTTATTTGATGTCACAGGTGCAAAAGTTGTTGCTATAAAAAGCTACAGTTTCTAATTATAGTTGGGCATGTAAATAAAGGGTTTGTGACTGCAATAAGTGAACAGTGCGCACAAATGTGAACAACTTGGAAGCACGTCTTTATACTATACTTCTTATATTTGTGTTTAACCTAAATATTTTTATTTATTTTTGGGTTTTTTTTTTACAGTTTACAAGATAATTTTCCATAACTTAGAGGCTGGGACTTACATGCAGCTTCAACAAAATTTAGTGGCTGCTTTTTCCTGGTTTATCAAGATAAACCTTTCTGAAAACTTGCAACATACTTCCCTGCAATCTCCATAGAGCAAACTAATAGGTTTTGATGAATAACCTAAATTATTTATGAAAGTATCTTTCAAATTCCAGGCACGTTATTCAGCTTGTTCCACTAAAGTTCTAGAAAAAAACCTAGTGAGACTCAGGAAGCAAATCTTACGATTCAGGAAAGTAAGTAGTAAGTTAGGTAAAGTTATACCTACTAAGTCCTGAAAGTAATCCCTAAATTTCGGGCAAGTAATCAGTAAATTCGATGAAAATTGCTAAAAAAAAAAAAAAAAAAGATAAAATAAAGTATGTAGCAAATTTCAGAAAGTAACTTCTGAATTCTGGAAAAGTTTCTGAAAACTAACTCATAAGTTCATCAAATTCTGTGTTTTGAAAACGTTACCTCTGACTTTAAGATTTCTTAACACTCTGATATTATTTCAAGTTTACATTATGCTATGTTCTCTATTGTTTACAACAATTTTTTGAAAACCCTAAGTCTGCAATAAGGCATTTGTCACAGTTAGCTAATGTGCTGCTTCCAGTTGTTTTTCTATGTTGCTTGCCTGCTAAAATAGGAATTTGAAATATGAATGAAATATTGGAATGCAATAAAAAATGGACAATTTTATGTTTTTCCTTAAAAGTTTTTATTTAGACAGTACGCAGACTTACATAACTGATGATTTATCCAAGTACATCCCCCTAATCTACTGATTATTTTCGAAATAAACCTGCTATCTTCTAAAGTGCTAATAAAATCCAGCAGCAGATTCCTAAGTCCTTTAAACACACGAGGGTTAAATCACAACAGGCGATTAAATTGTCACGGAGATAACATGACCTTTCAGAGCGGATCCTGTGTCACATGACCTGGTTTACATCTCTGGGTTTAACAGAGAAAACTGTTTTTTCATCTCGGACAATAAAACTCACTGCAGAGACTCGCGTTGTCAAACTGCAGACGTACTTTCCTGACAGGAGCAGCAGCGTTTCTCTCTGCGCTCTGGGCAGCAGAACCCTTGCACCATTAGAGCCAGATGTTCCAAAGATCCCTGGTTTTTGGCGGCGTCCCTCCACTTAGACTCACATCTCTGGATAAATGAAAACATAAGGACGAGAGGCTGCCCAGGGTAGGCGCTGGAGCCGCTCAGAGCTCCAAATTTCCATTTAATTACTGACGTCAATATAATACCCTGCATTTTTTGTTCACTTTTTTCTTTTTTTTACTTGCACTTGACATTAAAATGCAAAGCAAAAGAGAGCAACAGCTAAAATCTTGTGACTTTGGCTCTAGTTTGCTATTTTTTTGCGATAGCAACAGTGAAAGTTCATAAAATTATCCCATGGTTTATTTGTAATGTGTAAACAGATATGAATATAGACCTATTGTTCAGCTCTTTAGCCATTGTGCAACATAATGTCACTGTTGTTTGTGAAGAGTAATAAAAGGTTTGGTTAATTTTCTTTTGGAAATGAATTGGGTGACTTGGATCATCTTGCAGATCAGGTTTCAACTCCTGGTTTTGTTTGTGTGGGTTTAGTCTTTGGTCTTTAAGTAGCTCACACTGTGGTTTCCATAAAGTGCTGTGTCATATCCAATTTTATAATTTATAAAATTGCCCAGAATGTTTTGTACTTTCTAGTTTTAATCAGTAGATCTCCACCTTGGCTGGATTTCCCCCCTGTATTTTAAAGAGCATCAAACTTGGTCTATCATATATTTTAGATCTGATGCTTCTTCTTAGGTCAAGTTTTTTCTTCTTTAAGTAGATTTTGTGCTGCCATGTTTCAGGACTGGACGGATAATTAATGAGAACAGAAACAGAAACACTCAGAAAACTCCACAACTTAGAAAGACCCTGAGAAAATATGGATATTTTCTTATTTGTTATAATTAACCATCTTGTTTTTCTGCAAATAATTAAATAATTTAATCTGAACTTTGGTCTAAACTACCAATCAGAGTCAAGCAACTGTCAAAATTCATTACAATGCATTCTACAGTGTTTGGTTGAGTAAACAGTTGGCTAACTACTTTAAAGTAATAATTTATTGAATAAATGATCAACTCTCAATAGTAACACCTCTGCAATTAAACTAATTGGAATATTTAATCGGTTTGTGCCTCATTTAACTTGTCAGTCTTTGAAAAAGTTTCAACTATTTGAATGTTTTGCGTCAGAAATATTCCCGTCTCTTATTTTTCTTTTTCTCTGCTCTGGACTTTGTGACTCAGGTCTGGCAGTGTGCAGTATTACTGGAACGAGATCTATTACTTCGTGGATCATCTCGCCCACAAGTTCATCAGGTTTGTGCGGAAAATCCAGCCAAATGAAATGTCACAGTTACCTTCTGTCATTTATTGTCTTTATTCTAAATGTCCCAGTCCTCAGCTGCGGATGTCTTTTATCGTCTTTTCCACTGAGGGACGGATCCTCATGCCGCTAACAGAGGACAGGTGGGACTCACAACAACACTCTGCTTTATGCGTCCGGCTCTGGTTTGAATTTTCGGCGTTTTCTTATTGTTTCCTAATCAGAGAGCAAATTCGAGAGGGACTGGAGGAGCTGCGCATGGTGCATCCAGGCGGAGACACCTTCATGCACAGAGGCTTTCAAAGGGTAAATAACTTGATAAACGTGTTGAATGGAAAAATCAAGTCCGAGTCAGAGGACTGACTTCAGATGTTTTCCTTTCAGGCCAGTGAGCAAATATACTATGGCACTGGGTATGGTGAGAGCACTTTTAAAATGGGAATTTCTCAATATTCAAGCATGTATCAGGACACAAAGAACCTGATGTCTACACAGAAAACTACCCTTTGGCTAAATTACATATTTTTCACATCTTAAACTCTTGATTTCTTCTTCTTCTTCTTCTTCTTAAGGCTACCGGACAGCTAGTGTTATCATTGCCCTGACAGATGGAGAGCTGAGGGAGAATCAGTTCGACCTGGCGGAAAGAGAGGTGAGGAAAATGACTCCGAGCTGAGGAGGAGGATGTTCCTGTTTTTCCTCTCATTTTTCAAATTGGACTTTAAAGTCTTGTCTAACCATTTAGGCTGGCAGAGCAAGGCAACTCGGTGCCACTGTGTACTGCGTTGGGGTGAAAGACTTCAACGAAACACAGGTGACTTCTGCCTGCCAGCTCATAAATGGATCAATACATTGTTAAATTGGAGTGACTTAAAGTGTTTGCTGCTTTAATTGACAGCTTTCCACCATAGCTGACAGTAAGGACCACGTATTCCCTGTGCATGATGGATTTCAAGCTCTGCAAGGAGTTATTGACTCGGTGCGCCACAATCCTGATTAGATCCTAGAAGAGCAAAATACAGAGTTTGTGATGTGATTAACTTCTTTTTTTAGATCTTGAAGAGATCCTGCATCGAGATCCTGGCTGTAGAGCCCTCAAGTATCTGTGAAGGAGGTGAGAAAAACAAAAACATAAAATGCTTTTTTTAAATTTTTATTATGAACATATACAGTTGGAGCCAGAAATTTACATACACTGAAAAAGTAAAACACAGAGATATTTTTTTTCTCACTGTCTGAAGTTAAATTAAACCAAACTTTTGTTGTTTTGGGTCAGTTAGAATTACCAAAATAATTTCTATTTACCAGAAAGGGCATTTTTTAGAGTGTGTGTGTGTGTTTTGTTTTTTCCCCCCAACTTTCTTCATACATTTGGTGAGAATCAGGGATAATTGTCTTTTCATGGAAAAGCTCTGGAAAAAATTAAAAGACCATTTAAAATGATCAGTTTCTCTGATTTTACTTTTTATAGGAATATTTTTGAGTTTTATTCTATGAACTTCTGACATGTCTCTGAAATTCCAAGCATTTAGTATTTGCAGAAAATGAGAAATGGTCAAAATAATAAAAAAGCTTCAAGTAATGCAAAGAAATCAAGTTCATATTCGTGTAGAAACAACAATACTAACATTTTAAATCAGGAAGGGTTCAGAAATCAATATTTGGTGGAAGAAACAGTTTGTTATCTTTAGATGTTGCTTCAATATTTCCACATAATGTTCTTTCCTCATGATCACATCTATATTATACAAAGCAGCAGTTCCTCCTGCAGCCAAACAGCCCCACAGCATGATGCTGCCACCAACATACTTGAAAGTTAGGATGCTACAAGAGTCTGTTGTTCCCGCAAAAGTAACAAAGGTGATCATGGCCAAACAGTTCCACTCTAGTTTCATCAGATCACAGGACATTTCTCCCAAAATGAGTGTCCTGCTCCATGTGTGCATCTGCAAAGCGGAGTCTGGCTGTTGATGTTTCTTTTAAAGCAATGGCTTCCTCCTCGCTGAAGAGCCCATGTCACCTCAGGACACGTTTCACGTGGATAATGATGCTCTTTGACTTGATCTGGGGTCTTTCTGCACATTTTAGACCAAAACACATTTACCTTTGGGTCACATAACCTCCTGCTCCTTCCTGAGTGTGATGACTGGACTTTTCCATAATGACTAAACTTGCATAAAATTGTTTAAACAGATAAATGTTCAAACATCCAGAAATTGTTCCTAAGGATGAACCAGGTTTTTGCTGCTGCACAAATTCTCTTCCTGACATCTCGGCTGGTTTCTTTTGATTTGATGTCAAACGAGAACACAGTGTGTTTTAGGTGTGGTCTTAAAATACGTCTACAGGTGATCTCTAATGTGTCTGTTGACCTATTTTTGCTTAAGATTTGATCCAAGTCATACAGACAATTATCTCTGATACTGATAAGATGTATGTTAAACTTCTGAATTTGAAGAAAGTTTCAAAAATGTTTTCTGGTATTTAGCTAAGAGATGTTTGATCAGCTTATTTAAACTTCTGGTTTTATTTACTCAAAAACGTTCACAGAGGTTATTTTTTCTTTTAGAAGAATATTTCTAATTTGCCATGTCCCTCCAGAAAACTTCCAGGTGTCTGTCAAAGGAAACGGTTTCCTTCACGCCAGAGACGTGCAGAAAGTCCTCTGCAGCTTCCGCATCAACGACACAGTGACTTTCAGTAAGTGCTGAACTTCTTTGGGATTTATCGCAAACTTATTTCAGTATAACTGTAAATATTTTTTTGTTAAATACTAAAACTGAGAGATAAAAAGCTTGAAAACAAAAACTATCTTCCTGCAGTGACTCATTCAAAGCCAAAGTATCTATAATTTTGGTAAATTTTATAAAAATGTTCTTCACTTTAAAAGATCTTATCATGCCTAATAACAGCTTGTAATGTGTTCAATTTTACTCTCGGCTCAGTTGTGGCTACAGTGCCACACAAAAGCAGTTGTTGCCCTTAGACGTTATGTTACAAACTCAAACTTTTCCGTATCTTACTGAGATTTTGTGTGTTGAATCAAACAAAATTTTCTAAAAATAAAAATCTCAAAGGTACCTTCTGGAGTTTTTCCACAAACAGATAACACATTTTTTGTGATATTTCTGACCATTCTTCTTTGCAAAATTGGTGAAGCTCAGTCAGATTAGATGGAGATTCAGTCAGACTGAATGTCCTGCTCCAGAGTCTCAGATGGATCTAAGCCTGGACTTTGACTGAACCATTTTATCCATCCTCTAGATCCCCTGCCCTGCATGTGTTAGGTTAACTAGGTTAACAGGCTTTTGCTGAGAAGGTTGTGCATTCATTTGAGTTAGGTGTGGTGCAGTGGAGACACACCTAAAATGTGAAGGACAAGGGATCAAGGTTAAAAATAACACATCTATTTTGTCCCATTGCAGCGCCGGTTATACGTTTATATTCATTGTCCTGCAGAAAGTTGATCCTCCACCTCATTCTCAAGTCTTTTATGACCTCTAAATGTTTAGAAACACAATTTAATCCAGATGTTTATTTAAGTATTCGACAAAAAAAAAAGAGACTGTCACTATAAATAGCAAGCTAAGTGTGGAAATACTAAGGATGAGTCAATAAAACTAAATAATAAACTCGATAATTGTTACCTAAAAGCACAGCCAATACTAAGTCTTAATCCTCGTTACATAATAGGCACTCTGATGTCTTTGACGCCAGTCTGTTGAACGCATTTTGACTCTCAGCATATGGATGGGCAGGGGCCAAAAATTCTTGGTGGGCCGCTGTGACGTTAGCCTTCCAGTTCTTTAGTCACCATCAGCGCCGTCGTTCTTTGCTTTGAATCGGCTGGTAAAGCACTCAGGACTTCTCAGATGTCTGCAGAGGAATGTGGAGCTCATCAGAAACCAGGGCTCTTTGCACACGCTAGACACTCGCTCAGCCAGGGTAAATAAGCCACAAACCCTCCCCTGCTTGCTTCAGTTTCCATCAGAACAGGAAGTCCAGAAATGTAATAACAAAAAAAAGAAAAAAGGATTGAAGCTTCTGTTTCAAGACGAGAAAAAAAATTTGAATTTGACTTTTCCTCTTCATCGCTGACCCATCCTGTGATTTTTTTTTAATCTCTTTGAGATTTAAATCTTCTTTTTTTCTGTTCCTGCAGTGGAAAGACCTTTGGTGGTGAGAGATACTTATCTTTTGTGTCCAGCTCCGGTTCTGGAGAGATTTGGAATGTAAGTGGGAATAATGTTCACAAGAAACACATATAGAGTAAAACAATAAGATGTAAAACAATAAGATATTATATGTGGCGCACCGAGTCACTGCTTGTGCTCGAATTTTTGTTTATGCATGCTCATTAATGACACCATGAAGCTGACTCACCTCTACTTTAATCTAAAGCAGAGTTTAGCAAATTGTGAACAGAAAAACAGCTTAAAATTTTAAAAAAGGATAGAAAAAGGCTAACTTAGCTTCTCTGCTGAAATACATGGATCAGGGAATTAGATTTTGTGTGACATTCCCAACACATGCAGCTTAAAATATGCATTAATCGTGATACCGAAACAATGCCTGGGATCAGAGAGAAACATACCACGATTTAACCCTCCTGCAGAAATGAAAATAAACTAATTAGATGACAAGTATAGCACACAAATGCATTCATTTGGTTTTGTTAAGTGGATCCTTTCATTCATTGATGGAAATCTTCCCTTTTTCCAGGTCAGCCTCTCTCCATGTCAGCATGAATAACGGCCTCAGCTTCATATCCAGCTCTGTCACAATTACTGCCATCACCTGTGTAAGTACAAAAGAAACAAAACTGGTTCAGATCATTACCTTCTGGTTAGATGTGAACAACAAACATCAGCTACGCAGTGGACTTCTCCCCAGTCTTTACTCTGATTTTTTTTTAATTCTTGTATAATTGTTGTTTTTGTTCCATATCACGTTTACTTGACGTAAAGTCTTGTCATTTGTTTAACTGTTAAGAATCAAAAGCACTGCAAAGTGAAAATTGAAATCTTCTTTGCAGTCCGACGGGACCTTTGTGGGGATCGCGTTGCTCATCCTGCTGCTCTTGTTCACCGTTATTCTGCTGTGGTGGTTCTGGCCTCTCTGCTGCACCGTGGTATGAAAATAGCCAAGAATAAAAGGACATAAACGGATTTGCTTTTGCAATCAGCCGAATGCTCCATTAATTAATTTTTACATGCTAAAGTAACGGTTTTAACTCGTTGCAGGTTATTCATGAGCCACCTCCTCCTGTGATTGAAGACCTCTCCGTAGGTTGATTTCATTTACACATTTAAGTCACAATTAAATTCATTCATTTTAAGTGTCTAAAACACTGTTTAGGATGACGAAGACGGTTTTCCAAAGAAGAGGTGGCCCACTGTGGACGCGTCGTACTACGGTGGCCGTGGAGTCGGGGGAATTAAGAGAATGGAGGTAAAAAATGTTGAAAATAACAACACACGTCTATATAATATGAGAACTCCTTCTGCCTCGCTGTTTAATTACCCAACAACAGCAAGTGATGTGGTTGAATGGTAAAGACATTACAGTTTTAAGTGTGATGTCAGGAAAAGTGGGTCGTTATGTGGCTTCACAGTTTTAAAACCGGTCACGATTGTATATATTGTGAAAAAATTGGTCAATTTAGTCCATTTTAGATGTTATGAGACCAAAATAGTCCCAACATAAAGAACCGGCGAGCTGTTTCTTCTCCTTTTATTCGTCCACCGAGGAGGCGGCCTGTCTGCAGGACCTCACTCAACCCGCCCAGGCGAGCTCCTGTAAAGTCTGTATAGTGCTGGAACACTGAGAGTCTGTAGAGGAGGAGGCCATTTCCTGCCTTTTCCTGCCTTTGCTAACACAAAGATTAAAGCAACAAAAAATGTCTACAGATGTGGTAAAAAACAAAAGAGAGATTTTTTTTGTCTCATCTTTTTAAAAATCAAATTTCTTGTTTCAGATTATCAATCAAATGTTGGACAAATTTAACGAGAGGAAATAACTAAACCAATCTGGCTAGAGTGAAAACGTTCATAGCTGTCAACGTATATTAATGTCATGTAGGTAATTAATCACTCTCTATGAAATTAGGATCTAGTTCTTTAATTAAATAATAATTAAACAGAATAATTGAATATGTTATTCATTTTATAACCATTTATTTATGTAAAAATAACACGAAGACAAACATAAATAAATGAGATAAATTCTACACTAGTTTTGAATAAAAGCTTTGAGACGTAAAGTTTATCGCTCTCTCAAGAGTTTAACTTTAGGGCCTTTCTCACAGAATATTTGTCCCAAAGTCGCTCTGCTCAGCTACTGCGGAAATCTTAACACGACAGATTTGCTTTTGCCCAAAATGTTCTTGGTCTGGTTTGTTTCGGTGTGTCTTTTGGGAGTCCCTCACTCTGAATCCCTTTGAGACTGAATGGGACACAAAGAAAGTAAGAAAACAGGAAAACATCTAGTCGGCCTGGTAAATCGTCATGGTGATGCTGTCAGACTGCTCGTCTTTTCTGAGGTCTGGATGTCCTGGAAATGACATCAAGTCATTTATAATCTGGAGAATCAATTTAAAATTGATCCAGATCCAACAACACTGGAATATTGTGAAAAATTGTTGCACATAAAAGAGGAGGTAATGGTGAAACATTTTTTCCCCTCTTTCCTCAATGAGCTTTCTTCGACAAAATGTTGACTTCCTTCACAACATCTGAGAGGCAGAACTGCAGCTGGAAAGTGTCAACAAGAACCCTGGTGGGTTTTACCTGTTAGTGGTTTGTTGGTCACTTGGACTTGCCGGTCATCGTTGAACCTGCAGTTATTTAGTCTGTCCTGTGTTCGTCCATCACTGTGCGGTTTGGCTCATCCGGCAACAATTATGTCTGGAGGATCATCATGGCTGACACTCCATCCATCCAGGACCTTTACAGATCTAGAGTCAGGAAAAGAGCAGCTCCGTAACATCTCTGCAGACCACACACATCCTGGATACAAACTGTTTCAACGTTTATCTTCAGGTGAGCCGTTTCCAAAAATCAGGCGCCAGAGAAGCTGCGTTTCCATTTCAACTGTGTGCAATACTTAATCCACAAATGTAAAAAAAAAACAAGATTTTACAATTGCAGTCTTTCCATTAAAAAAGAAATACAATTAAAATCACTTGTGAATAAGTTTGTTCTCTTGAGAAGTCATTAAAAAGTATGCCACGCAATCATCCTCCAATTACTTTATTTTTACATTGGCTGTATGTTCTGCTAACACATTTCCTGTTTGTTACAGATTTGAAAATTAAATGTCTTCCCATCTGTTTATTATCTAGCAGCATATGTACTTCAGCTGAGAGAGAAACTAAATACAAACCCAACAAAGAAAGACAGAACAATCCGCGGCAGAATAATCGCAAAAGTAACGAAAAGAGGACACAAGTGAAAAGATGGAGTAAAACATTCCACGTTCAGACTCCTTGATGCGGTGTTCAATGTTGTTCATAATGCTTAAATTACCAACGTTAAATCAAAACTGGCTTCACATTCACAGATGAAACACGTGGCAGTCTTTACCTCAATCCTCAGCGTGCAGGAAGCAAAAGATGAAAGGTGGGAATGAGATCAAACAGAAGAACAATAAAGCTGCCGTCATGGAGTTCAGCACTCAGGTCCATGCTGCATGAAACCGAGTCACTTTGTTGTTGTGACCGGCACAGAGAGCTAGACTGAGGCCATCTGGACAACAAACACCACTGAAATGTTTGCAAGGAGATGAAAAGTTTTACTGGTCTGAGATGCTGATTTAGCTTATCTTTTTTTTTTTTTGCTGAACAGTTTGACATAAAAAAAATTAAAAAAAAAACCTCTTTGAGAAAGAGCAGCGGTAAGGAGAGAGACTGAAGGAACTCTGCCTCCCTTGTGTGTGTCTGATAAATCATGCAGAAGCAGGATTATGTCTGCCTCCATCGGGACGGTTCGCTCAAAAAGAAAGACGCTCTTCATTCAGCGAGCAAAGCTCTGGAGTCAAACAACTCCAAACACTAAAATGGAAAGTATGCAGAGCTTCATTTATGTGCTCTTTCTGCCAAGTCAAAGCATCTGTGGCTTTTTGTGTGGTAGCTGAAAGGGAGTGAATTTGACTAATGAACTTCCAAGGCTGTGTTGACAGCGCTGGCTTAGCTTGTTAAATTCAGGCTCACTCTTGACATGTTAGCCTCCTTTGCATCAAGGTAAAGGCGAACGCTGAAAAGAATTGAGACGAGACATTCGGGAAGTTTGGCAAGGTAGCCCGTTTATGCTAGTTGCTTCTCTGTTTAACATCAGCTGTGAAATAAAGTTAGTGTCGAGGAAAAATCACACATTTGAAACAATTCCATGGAAATTCGCAGAAACAAAGGACTGCCTGCTTATGTTTTGACTTGTGGATTTCAGCAGAAATGGTTTAATTAAAACCTTGCAGGACTTTGAATGGTTTCTATGGAACAAAGCAACATGACACAGCAGCAGTGGTTTCATGCAACAGTGATGCCTGAGTTCAATTACAGCTTCTCCGACCCCAAAGGTTTTTCACCAGCCTTTATCCTCTTTTCCTATAATCGGCTGATTTAATTATTAAAGATACTCTGTTTTCTCAAGACTGAAAATACTCTGAGAAAACAGAGTATCTTCAGTCAGAGGCTTCTTCAGATTTGCTGTAATGCAGACTGCTACAGGAGACCTTCCACCTTCAATAACTCTTTGAAGAATCTGAATTAATGAGCTACAACAACATTTAATTTCCCTCTGGGATTAATAAAGCCTTCTTTTATTTTAGAATTGTAATATTATAATTTGTTCTGTCTGCCTCTTTAATTATCCATCCATCCATCCATTTTCTGCTGCTTATCCGGGGTCGGGTCGCGGGGGCAGCAGCTTCAGAAGGGAGGCCCAGACTTCCCTCTCCCCAGCCACTTCTTCCAGCTCCTCCGGGGGAATCCCAAGGTGTTCCCAGGCCAGCCGAGAGACATAGTCCCTCCAGCGTGTTCTGGGTCTTCCCCGAGGCCTCCTCCCTCACGTCCCACCGGGCACGTCCCACCGGGACCCCTGAACAGAGCAGCGGCTCTACTCTGAGTCCCTCCCAGATGACCGAGCTTCTCACCCTATCTCTAAGGGAGAGCCCAGCCACCCTGCGGAGGAAACCCATTTTGGCCACTTGTATCCGGGATCTCGTTCTTTCGGTCATGACCCAAAGCTCATGACCATAGATGAGGGTGGGAACGTAGATCGACCGGTAAATCGAGAGCTTTGCTTTTTGACTCAGCTCTCTCTTCACCACGACGGACCTGTACAGCGCCCGCTTCACAGTAGACGCTTCCCCAATCCTCCTGTCGATCTCCCGCTCCCTTCTTCCCTCATTCATGAACAAGATCCCCAGATACTTAAACTCCTCCACTTGAGGCAGGACGACCCCACTGGCCCAGTGAAGGCACTCTACCCTTTTCCGGCCTCGGATTTGGAGGCACTGAGCCTCATCCCGGCCGCTTCACACTCGGCTGCAAACCGCTCCAGTGAGAGCTGCAGATCACGTTCCGATGAAGCCAACAGGACCACATCATCCGCAAAAAGCAGAGATGCGATCCTAAGGCCACCAAAACGGATCCCCTCAACACCTCGGCTGCACCTAGAAATTCTGTCCATGAAGGTAATGAACAGAATCGGTGACAAAGGGCAGCCTTGGCGGAGTCCAATTCTCGCCGGAAACGAGCCCGACTTACTGCCGGCTATGTGGACCAGACTCTGACACCGGTCATACAGGCACCTGGCAGCCCGTATAAAAGGGCCCAGTACCCCATACTCCCGGAGAACCCCGTACAGGGCCCCCCGAGGGTCACGGTCGAACGCCTTCTACAAGTCCACAAAACACATGTAGACTGATTGGGCGAACTCCCATGCACCCTCCAGGACCCTGCTGAGGGTGTAGAGCTGGTCCAGTGTTCCACGACCAGGACGAAAACCACACTGCTCTTCCTGAATCCGAGGTTCGACTATCCGACGGACCCTCCTCTCCAGGACCCCTGAATAGACCTTACAAGGGAGGCTTAAGAGTGTGATCCCCCTGTAATTGGAGCACACCCTCCGGTCCCCCTTTTTAAACAGGGGGACCACCACCCCAGTCTGCCAGTCCAGGGGAACTGCCCCCGATGTCCATGCGATATTGAAATCTTATGATATTGTAGAGTCGTGTGAGCCAACACAACCCTACAACATCCAGAGCCTTAAGGAACTCCGGGCAGATTTCATCTACCCCTGGGGCCCTGCCACCGGGAAGCTTTTTGACCACCTCGGCGACCTTGTCCCCAGAGATTGGAGAGCCCAACCCAGAGTCCCCCGGCTCAGCTTCCTCAACAGAAGACATGTTGGTGGAATTGAGGAGGTCTTCGAAGTATTCCGCCCACCGGCCCACAACGTCCCGAGTTGAGGTCAGCAGCGCACCATCCCCACTATAAACAGTGTTGGTGCTGCACTGCTTCCCCCTCCTGAGACGCCGGATGGTGGACCAGAATCACCTCGAAGCTGTACGGATGTCTTTCTCCATGGCCTCTCCAAACTCCTCCCACGCCCGAGTTTTTGCCTCAGCGACCACCCGAGCCACATGCTGCTTTGCCCGCCGGTACCCATCAGCTTCTTCTGGAGTCCCACAGGCCAAAAAGGCCCGATAGGACTCCTTCTTCAGCTTGACAGCATCCCTCACCGAAGGTGTCCACCAACGGGTTCGAGGGTTGCTGCCGCGACAGGCACCAACAACCTTGCGGCCGCAGCTCCGATAAGCCGCCTCGGCAATGGAGGCATGGAACATGGTCCACTCAGACTCAATGTCCCATACCTCCCCCAGAAAGTGTTCGAAGTTCTGCCAGAGATGGGAGTTAAAGCTCCGTCTCACAGGGGACTCCGCCAGACGTTCCCAGCAGACCCTCACTACACATTTGGGCCTGCCAGGTCTGACTGGCTTCCTCCCCCACCACCCGAGCCAACTCACCACCAGGTAGTGGTCAGTGGACAGCTCCGCACCTCTCTTCACCCGAGTGTCCAAGACATACGGCCGCAGATCCGATGAAACGATGACAAAATCGATCATCGAACTGCGGCCTAGGGTGTCCTGGTGCCAAGTGCACATATGGACACCTTTATGCTTGAACATGGTGTTCGTGATGGACAATCCGTGACGAGCACAGACGTCCAACAACAGAACACCACTCAAGTTCAGATCGGGGGGGCCGTTCCTCCCAACCACGCCCCTCCAGGTCTCACTGTCATTGCCCACGTGAGCGTTGAAGTCCCCCAGTAGAACAAGGGAGTCCCCAGGAGGGGCACTCTCCAGTACCCACTCTAAGGACTCCAAGAAGGGTGGGTAATCTGAACTGTTGTTCGGCCCATAAGCACAGACAACAGTCAGAACCTGTCCCCCCACCCGTAGATGGAGGGAGGCTACCCTCTCGTTCACCGGGGTAAACCCCAACGTACAGGCGCTGAGATGGGGGGCAACAAGTATGCCCACTCCTGCCCGGCGCCTCTCACCGTGGGCAACTCCAGACTGGAAGTACATTCAGCCCTTCTCAAGGGTTACAGAACCAGAGCCATGCGTCGAGGTGAGGCCAATTATTTCTAGCCGGAACCTCTCAGCCTCGCACACTAGCTCCGGTTCCTTCCCTACCAGAGAGGTGATGTTCCACGTCCCAAGAGCCAGCTTCTGCAGCTGAGGATCAGACCGCCAGGGTCCCCTCCCTCGGCTGCCGCCCATAGCACAATGCACCCGACCCCTTTGGCCCCTCCGACAGGTGGTGAGCCCATTGGAAGGGGGACCCACGTCTCCTCTTCGGGCTGAGTCCGGCTGGGCTCCGTGGGTAAAAGCCCAGCCGCCAGGCGCTCGCCCTCGTGCCCCACCTCCAGGCCTGGCTCCAAAGTGGGGCCCTGGTGGCCCGCGTCCAGGTGAGGGAACGCCAGATCCAAGGTTGTTGTGCATCATAAGGGGTCTTTGGGCTGCGCTTTGTCTGGTTCCTCACCTAGGACCTGTCTGCCTTGGGTATCCCTACCAGGGGCATAAAGCCCCAGACAGCATAGCTCCTAGGATCATTAGGACACTCAAACCCCTCCACCACGATAAGGTGGCAGCCCGAGGAGAGCTTGCCACCTTATCGTGGTGGAAGTTGCTCCAGAGTGGGCAACTTCCACTCTGGAGTTGCCCACGGTGAGAGGCGCCGGGCACGAGTGGGCATACTTGTTGCCCCCCATCTCGGCGCCTGTACGTTGGGGTTTACCCCGGTGAACAAGAGGGTAGCCTCCCTCCGCCTACCCCCTCTTTAATTAATTAGGTCATTTACGATGCATCATATTAGAATATATGTCCTAATCAGTCTCGTTTGTCAGAATAAAAGTACCTAATCTTTAAGCCGATATTAAAAGTATTTTTCATCTGGTTTTTAAAAATATTTTTAATTGGTCTGATGTAATATTCTACTATAAAATCATGTTTTCATTAGCTGTAAAAGGAGAAAAAAGGCATCTGTATATAATTAATGTAACGTGTTTTGCTTGGTGATAGCTCTCCTAAAGTAAATAGGCTTTTCAATAATATTCTAAGTTATTAAATGAGTCTGTATCTAGTGATTTTATGTCTGCCCTTGTGTTTTCAATCTATTTGAAGAACGTTTTTCTGGCTGTATGAAGAGTGCTCCATAAACAAAGTTCTGATTGAACCCGATTGATGGATCTCGGGGCCATAAAATCTCCATAACAGCTTTCAGTGTCAACGTTTCTTTGGGGGGAAAATATTGCATCAAAATGTGTCTTGTGTCCCACCTTCATAAACATGTGAAGTTTAACTGGAACCATGTGCTGTGGTCAGATGAAACAAACGCTCCAGGTGGGGTCGTCTGTAAATAAAGGCCGTCCTGTTGAGTTCAGACCTTATGTTTACTACGTGTTACTACAGGTTTTGCTAACCAACACTTGCAGTTTGTTGTCGTTTTCATCTCAAGTGGCTGCTCTACTTTGCTTGTCCGTCTGTCCAGGTCCGCTGGGGAGATAAAGGCTCAACTGAGGAAGGAGCCAAACTGGAAAAAGCCAAAAATGCTCGAGTTGTGATGCCCGCTCAGGAGTACGATCCGCCTCCACCGCGGCTTTATTACCACACAAACAAAACCATCCGATCCCAGAAGTGGTATTCTCCCATTAAGGTGCTCACTCACTTTTTCCCCACCTTCTGAACTGAAGTCAGATTTAATTTATTTATTTTCCTCCTTTCACTGCAATTCAAATTTGCTCCTAAATACAAACCCTGGATTTGGGTAAATGTGCTTTTGTCTTCTGAGTTTTTGTGTTTGCTCACAACAAAGTTTCCTAAGACACCAGAAGTGAGAAAATATTTTGGTTTTAGTGCTTTTGATGATGTGTTACTAGGAAGTAGGTTATAAAATTCTGTTTCCTCCAATATTTGTCAGCTGGAAGGATGGAGGTTAACAAGATCCAGACTTGAACTGAGCCAACCCCTCGGAAAGGAATCTGTGGAGTCTGTTATGTTTTTAACTGGTTGCATTCGTTGCTTATCTGTCGCTGTTTGTTATATAAAGCCTTCCACGCCTCACCCTGAGCTCAGTCCTTTCCTGAGCTCAGGGTTGGACCTGTTTTTCCTCTCTCTCTTCTTCATAATATTTGTTTTTCAAAAGATTAATGGTACAATGAAATCATTTCAGGTTATCTGACAAAAATAAATAACTTAGCAAATAAAAGCAGTTTTTAAAACTGAATGGCTGCTGGCACATGACGACTTTTCGACATTTTGGGTTTATTTTGGATAAATACAAGTTATTATACCTGTGAAACTATTATTTTTATCTTTGTAATGAACTCCAAGTTTAGTGTAAATACAACACAACTTTGTTCCTAAGAGACTTTTTAATGCCCTTACAATACTGTGTTGGAACCATTACTTCTTAAGTCAACAAACTTAAGAAGTAATGGTTTTCAGATGGAAAATTAATTTTAAAAAATCATCTTAAAGCTGCAAAACTTCAAAAGAGAAAGCTCAGAAAACTACTGATCATGATCATAAGATTACTATAATATTACAGAAGTGACAGATGTCATCTTTTTCCAGGGAAAACTGGATGCTCTGTATGTGCTGCTGAGAAGAGGCTACGACAGAGTTTCAGTGATGCGACCTTATCCTGGAGACAAGGTGACTTTAGTTTTCTACAGTGAAGCAAGACAAGATGTGAAAATAAATTCAAGTTCTGTAGCAAAACAAGTAAACCTAAAAACACCCACACGGCGAGACTGTGGGTAACTTCAGCGTCATATTTGAGTTAAATATAATTTAAATATAATTTAAATTAGCCTTATGGAAGCTGCCATTGGGAGATGATGAAGTAATTTGGACAATGCATTATTGTCTGGAGGAACAGGCCTGCAGAAGTAATCAGGACTCCATGCAGTCTGGCTCCCAAAGTTCACAGAGTCTGCATGGCGGAGTTTTCTTTTATGTCACTCACTAAAAAGAAAAAATGCTCTCTTTCCACTTGCAAATTTTGCCAGTCGCCCTGCAACAGGAAATGTAGGAATTTGTGCCCAGTTTCTCGCCCTCATAAAGCTAATTGTCCTTTCGTCATTAGTCGTGCAGCTACACATTTCCCCGTTTGCTCTCTGCGCCTCCATCACAGGGTCGGTGCATCAACTTCACCCGGAGCCCGTCCTACCCGCCTCCCCGCTACCCCATCTACAACCAACCCTCCACGCCTGTCTACACGTTACCGCACAGGTGCCAACGGCGCCCATCCGACGACTGCGAGGACCTCCACCTGCCCCCATCGCCAACCTCCACCCTGCCGCCTCTGCCGTCGACCCCGCCCCCGTCCTCCAGCAGCCCCTCGTACACGCCTCCTCCCAACAGAGACCTGCCCCCGACGACCAACGCCAGGCGAAACTCAGCGCCGCCGTCTCCCACGGGCTCCCTGCCTCCCCCACCTCAGGGCTCGCCTCCATGCAGAGCCCCTCCGCCCTCACGCCCGCCTCCGCGACCCAACCACGAGATCAACTGAGGACGCAAGAATCTCAAAATTTCACCCACAAATCGCTGAAATCGTGTTCGAACGAAAATACATTGACTTTGCTCCAAAAAAAACAAAAAAAAAAGCACATAAAACATAAAATAGTGATTTCTACGTCAGAGAGTGTAAATAAGAGTTGTTTAGATGTTTCTGTTTAGTTTGTCTTTTACGTTAAAAAGCGCTTGATGAAACAGTCATTCACTGTTTGTCAGAGTTTTAAAATAATCATGTGGCCGCAGCCAAAACTGTTTGGAGCTGCTTGAAATCTTAAAGGCAACCAAAAGTTGCATAAAAGGAACTTGGACAATATTGCGTTTGTATCTCGTGAGTAAAATACAAACCTGGAGTAAACATTCGGACAGTTGACGTTTCGCTGGGATCTGAGGACATCAGAAGGAATTTTGAACTGACAGAGGGCACATAAATGCAAAAACCACTGATATCCTCACCTGAGAACCTTAATATCTGCCTGCTGACGCTACTAGCACTATTTGTTGTCACCTTGCCATGAAATGTGTTGTGTCCTCATCAATTAACTCTGAGTTCTTTGTTTAACAATTCTGTGTTTTCAGCAGAAAGGTCGCCTTTGCTAATTGGAGAAAAATCCGTCTTCTTTTGCCTGCCTTACTCTCTGATATTCTACAAACAGATATTTTGTTTATTTGTGTCGTGTTAGACTTGGTGTTTCCCTCAGATTTAATCCCTCACTTCTTACTTCTCATGCAGACCTCCAAGTACACAAATCCTTCTCTGTTAGATCTCACGCAGGATGGAGGAGAGGTACCACACTGAGACCGGATTACTAAAATAAAACGATTAAGTATATGTAACTTTAATTAATTTCTGATCCCTTTGAGTGACAACCTGGAGGTTATCTTTACAGGTTTTCATTTCCTGTAAAGTTAAACGTCTTTCTCCGGAGAGTGAATCTGTGACTGACCCAGCAGCAGATCTGAAACCTTCGATTTGTTCACTGTGCAATAAAATTTTAAATAATTTGCCTGGTTGACTCACACTTGATTTTTTTGTTGTGTTTATTATTTATGTTAAAAATCTACTACTTTAGGTCGTATTTTAGAGCTTGTGTGTGTCTGTGTCTGTGTGTGTGTGTGTGTGTGTGTGTGTGTGTGTGTGTGTGTGTGTGTGTGTGTGTGTGTGTGTGTGTGTGTGTGTGTGTGTGTGTGAGGTAAATCTCCTGAACTTTGACTTATTGAATGTGAGCAGAATAATCCCCAGATGTGGGTGGCTGGTCTTATGATCAAAAGGTGCAGCTGGTAGTGTATGAAAAGCCGACTGTCCCAGGTTTTTATAAGGTGACTGTGTATTTTCCAGCAAGTCTTAAAATAAACCATTTTCACAGCTTTGCACTTGGAGGAGAGGGTCTGGATGAGAATGTAAATCAATTTACCAGAAAGTGGAATTAGATACGTTCCATCCGTCTCAGAAGAAGACACTGCTCTTTTTGAGGAGAGCATCGCTGACCCCTGACCTCGCCCTAATTTACCCTGCATCCAGCTGCTCCAGGTTTTAAAGCGTCTTCTGATCCCAGCAAAATTTGTACAAGATTTACACATTCCTCATGCGATGGCAGCAAGCTAAATCCATCAGGCAGGAAGGATCCGGCTGCTGAGAGTTGAGAACAATTATTATAAAGGGCTTCTTATTCATCTTTAATTGGAGCACAAGTTCTCCAAACTCTTTGAGTATTATGGGACATCCTGGGAATTTTGACAATGTCCTCCTCATGTATTCGCTCTCCTTGTAAAAATGTGCAAACCGCCTTAAAATAAAATAATATTATCCAGTAATATCATCTAATACAGTGCGCATTACAATAGGCGCTATGGAGGTATGTACTTGTACTTGTATGTACCTGCTGCCAAAAAACATGATGTTCCCACATCCAAACTCCAAAGGTGATAGTTTTTTGGTTGTTTTTTTTTTAAGATGTTTAGGGATTTGTTCTCCAACCTTGGTGTGTGTTTTTAATTTTGGTCTCATCTAACCAGACTATATGCCCTCAGTATTTCACTGGTTTGTTTGCAAACAAACTTTGAAGATGCTTCAACAGGATTTTTCTTCAGGAGTGGAGTCATGCGCACTGAATGTGAATTGAAGTGCCAAGTGCTCAGTTTATTGTTTTCACTGTAAATGCTGTCCTTCAAGTTCTGGTCTTTCTATTGGAAAACTTTTCTGATTATTTCTTGAATTCTCAGTCAGAAGTTTTGAGAGTGACCAAGTTATAGCAAAATTATTATTATTTCTAACTCTTATGGCTCCAACAGTGCATGAGGTTTGAATTAAGCTCAAAACAAACAAGGATTGATATGTTTTGCAACAAACCCAATCCCTGTCATAAGATGATTTTCTCAGCAAAAAATAACTTCAGATGATTGTAAATTATGATTATCTTATGATCTAACTTACTTTTTTTTGGTAGATGTGGATTACTTAGATTTCTATCAAGTGGTCTGTTCGCCTGATTAAAATTATATCAACTCAGAAATATTTGTATATTCTCCCTGTCACAAAGGTAAAAAAAAATCTTGCTTTCAATATTAATATATTCAATAAAATGCTGAAAATGTTGATCTGAACATTTTAATTTTACATGTGAGAAAAAACTGAGCCCTAGCTAATAAAGCTAATAACGGATCCATTTGGGAAAAATGCTCATCTTTATATTTTTTGACTCCAATCGATGCTGTAGAGTTGGAAAATTTGGGCTTTGAAACAATTTCTTTGTTAATTTCCCTTCTAGAAATAATGTTTCTATTATTCCTCGTTCTTGTTGAACATCTTTTCTTTTTTTCCCTCGGAGGGAAACAAAAAGACATGAAAAAAAACAAGAAACGTTTTACTGGAGTTAAAATATTATGTAACAAGCCACAAAGCAGACAGTCAGCTGACTCTTATTCCAGTCAGATTTCCTAAAATAAATCCTATTACCATGTGTTTTTCCAATATGTTTTTCATATTCAGAAATGCCTTGAAAGACACTCAGATCTGCAGTTGTGATGAGCTCACAAAAAACAGAAAACAACCCCTTCCAGAAACAGAGGAAGAAAGCATCAGAAATAAAATTTTAATTCTTCCAGGATGTCAGAAAATACGAATGGCGACACCTATGATAACAAAGACAACGTCAAACACTACCAGCTGCATTTGAGCTCCATGAACTCAGTATTTTACTGACAGATGAGCTGCTTTGTCACCCCTTCTTTAAAAACAAAACAAGATAATGATTCAGTGCATTGTGTAACATTAGAAAGAGAAAAAAAGCGTCTCATGACTTTATTTCCCTGGAGAATCCTAAAAAATGTTCCTAGCTTGGCCGGCAGCGCTGTCTACCTTGGCTGCACAAACTGTAGGGATGAGCACATTCATAGATAGTTGGCTGCAAAGTTCAGGGGTTGATGAGCAACAGCGTGTAGGAAAAAATAATAGAAGTTGAAATTTATGTGAAGAAAAAAAAAACGGCGTGATTATCTATTCTTTGTGAAATCCAGTCCACTTTCTAGTTTCCACGCGCTCGTCTCCAGAAGATGAATCTCTCTGAATGCTTTGCTGACTACTGGGAAAACAAGTGACTCATGTTACTATGCAGGAAGGTTTCCTTTGAACATCATCAGTGGCTCAAATTGGTTTGAACTAGACTAAAAGTGATTTACTGAGTGCAGTGGACACTTGGATCGGTCGTTTCTTTCCATTTGACCTCAGGAGACTTCATTCTTTAAAAATCAAAACAAGACAATAAAAACATGCTAAGAAGAAAGAAAATGACCAAAAAATTGTGCCTTTCAGACATAGCTTTTATAAAAAAAATAAAAAATACTTAATTGTACTTACACAAACTTAGCTTGCACTCAGACAATGAAATATATCAAAAGCTTAAAATGTTCCAGAAGTTTTAAATGGCAACACAAATGCACTTTTTAACAAAATCTCAAATATTTAATATAATCAGCAACATGGTTGCTTTCATGAGGGTAGATGCAGAAAAACCTGCAGTCGTCCTCACTTTGTTTGCATCCAAATGGACGCTCCTAAAAGAAAATTGAAACAAAGAGCGTCGCAGAAAAAAGCTGTGTGGAAGGATTCATAATTTCCTGTGAAAAATGTGTCGCCACCAGAGCAGAGCTTGCTCAACATCAGCGGCAGTGGAAACGCTGTTGAGAACATTGAAATGATGAGAAGCAAAGAAGCAGCTGTGTCCAAAGAAAAAATTAAAAAAACATAAAAGAAGAAACGGATTCTGCAGAAAGTAATAAGTCTGACAGCAGAACCCTGGTGCCGAGATATTTTCCCTCCCTAATCCAACTTTGAATTGTTTAGGCCAGATTCGATTGTTCAACATTTTGTTGATTTTTTTTGCTACCACTTGTTAGCAAAAAAGTTGTCGCCTTGCAGCAAGAAGGTTCTGGGTTCGATTCCCAGCCCCGGTCTTTCTGCATGGAGTTTGCATGTTCTCCCTGTGTATGCGTGGGTTTTCTCCAGGTACTCCGGTTTCCTCCCACAGTCAAAAAACATGACTGTCAGGTTAATTGGCCTCTCCAAATTGCCCCTACACACTCACAGCTAGGTGAGTGTGTGGCATGGTTGTGTTGCCCTGCGACAGACTGACGACCTGTCCAGGGTGACCCTGGAACGTTAGCTGGAGATGGGCACCAGCAACCCTCCCGACCTCATTAAGGGACAAGGGTGTAAGAAAATGGATGGATGGATGTTAGCAAAAAGTGCTAATTTCCGCATTTAGTCTCTGGACAAGTTTTAATAGCACACGGACATTTTTTTTTTTTTTAAAGATTTTTTATTTTCCAGTAAAACATAAAAAATTTAAAAAAACATTAAAAAAAAACATTTTTACATCACTGTGGAAAGGTTTTTGCCACAACTGTTTATTAATAGCATCACCTCAAAATAAAAAGTTACATGTCCATCAAGGCAAATACGTAAATGTTACTTTAAAAAAAAAAAACGTGGAGGCGTCTCAAGACAAAATAAAGAGTATTTTTTATAATGTTGAGTGTTTTTATAACACTGGTGCTTAATCCTAAACTGGGATTAAATTTGAAAAAGCTGTTTCCAGGGACGCCTGCATGTATCGCCTGATGAGCAGCGAAAAAAAGGCAAAAAATGAACAAGAACAGGTTAGAACTGTGGGTAAAATGAAGATGATTTACATTCAGAGATTCATGTTAAAAGTGTGCACCCACTTTTAACTGTTTTAATATATAACTCAGAGACATAAAAACACATAAGAATAAAACAACAGATCCAGAGCATGAAGCTTTTAAGGCTATATTAGGCTGATAAAACCTTTAACTTTCGTTGTTTTTATTTATCCAGTATTAATTGAGCAGGTAATACAGTGTACACATCCAGGAATCCTAAGCCTGAGCAAAAAACAGAGTCCTTCATTGTACCAAAATAAAAGATTCAGAAGCCTTATATTTAACATTTTATCACATAAAAAATCTAATCTGTGATACGCTGACAAACTACACTTAAAACTTATTTCACGGACTAGACAGAAAAGTTAAACAACATACACTAAACTGTGTTTTATGTCAGTATCTGTTTAGCGTGTAAACCGGTATTAGGATAATTAAATACCGGCTACGTCAAAGTCTCTGCTGAGCTGCTGGGATTTTTTTGAAGTGCTTTTGGAAACAGAAACATGGATTTGGCTTGCAGTAACATGGTAACTTTCAGCTGCGGTACTGAATGTCGACAGGAAAACTGAAAACATTTGGAAAATCTCCTAATACTGATAATGAAAGCAAAATCTGCAGTTTATATGTAAACAACAGGAAAGATTTAATAGGCTTAAGGCATGAGCCGCCAAGCAAATCCTTCGGGCTGCCAAGAAACTGATGGTTTCTGGCACGACGCACTAACAGCTGAATCGCTTTTCCTCTAAATCGAAGTAAAACTTCTTAGTTGGATAAAAAAAGTGATAAAAAAATATCAACATTCACTCCCCATGAAAATGGAGGTCATCTTAACTTGGGCCTTGTAATGATGAAGTTAACCTCTTCTTTCTGGGGATTGGACTAGAAATGCAAGATACAACAACACTGGTTTACAAAAACAAGACTTGGCTGGACAACCTTCAAATTTACTGTTTTTTTCTGATTAAAATTAGATATTGGCTCAGATATTAGGCCCACTACTATTTGTATAAATGTCCATGAGCAAATAGCAGGGAAATCACGTTCTTGTGGACGTCAACGAATCCCTGGAATAGTTTTGTCTGGATTTTTGACCACTTTTTACAGGAATTTCTTGAGTTCATGTACGCTGGGTTGGTCCCTGACGCATTAGGCTTTTACACGTAGAATATATGTTTAATTAAGAAATGGCCCCGGCCATGATTCTACCACCGCCTTGTTTTACAGTTCGTACAAGCTTTGAAAGTCTCTTCTTCACATTTTATGTCCTTTTGGCCAAACAGCTCAGCTTTTTGCCACAAAGCATTTGGTTTGTCCAAATGCAGTCATGCAGCAAGTCAAGCTGAAATGTCTAAGTTTTAGAGTAGATGGTTCTTATTTTCTTAATGGACTAAATCCATGTTGATGTTAAATTCGAGTCACTCAAAAGCAGCTCTTACTTTTTACCTCAGTGGTTCCTGGGTAGTTATTTAACTTTGAGCTTTGCTTTTGTGTGCAAATGACAGTTTAGATTCGATGGTTAAAATATGTTCCAAGAGGACAAAGACGCCCAACACGCATCACAACTGGATTTTGATGTACAGAGCAGACCATCATTAAGCTTCTAGGAGGTTTTCTCCATATTACACAAATCTTCAGTCAGAGGTTTCTTCAGACAACCTGTAACACAGACTGCTACAGGAGATCCTTCCTTCCCACAGCCATCAGCAGCTACAATGACTCTTTGAAGACAATTATATCAGTTTGTATTTTGGGATGATTAATGTCTTTTTGATTTAAAATCCTTGACATCAACCCTTCTAAAACTTGACTAACAATTTTGCCGAGGCCAGTGGTTGAAAATGGAGTCAGAATTATGGCAGAAATCAGTAAATATCTATATATCTGAGCCTGTATGTATAATTTTGACCACGTGTGTAAAAGAGAAAACTGCATACAAACTTTTGATCTGGAACATTCTTAATTACTTTTATATGATTATTGAATAGATAAATAAAGACAAAACTGTTCATGATGACTTGATATGGTGACTGTAAGCAAATGAGACGACTGAGGTAGAGCCTTAACCTTGAAACAACATCAAACTTACATGTGGGATTTTAGTCATACTGCAGTTTAACTATATTTTGGCTTCTTCTTCTTCTTCTGACTTTGCATTTTTTAAGACACACTAAGGCTTCCCTGGGGAGCATCTGGGCTGAAAAGGTGCGGCGGTGAATGGGTCAGCCACAACTTTTCCCACGATGGTCCAGGAATGCAGAGGCCCCACTGCCACTGAGCCCACGGCGGCCTGCTGACCGATCCTGGACACGACCCGGTGCACCGCCACGGGCTGCTGGAGCAGAGGGGCCTCCGTGTGCAAAAGGGCGACAGGGTGACACTTTGTGCTGTTTCTCATTTGCTGAGTCCCGTACATGAATGCTTGAGTGTTAGCAGGAGCAGCTCTGCTGGTTTCCTGCCGCTTCCCAAACGGTGCCTGCAGGAAAACATCTGATGCTTCAGCAGAATTATGGGATGCAGAAAAGGCGGAGACTCTGCTTGCTGTCCCGCTTTCTTTCCTTTGCGGTTTAAACGGGGCCAGCTGGAAGACATCAGAGATGATGGCGCTGCTTGGAGGAGGGCTCTGGGATCCTTGGTTAACAGGTATGAAATGACGGTTGGAGCAGGGAACGCGTGCAGGGCGGGGCTGAGCGCCGCATTCGTCTGACAGCAACATGTGTTTGTAGGGGACACATGCAGCGGAGCTCTGATGGATCTTCTGCCCAGGAGCTGCAGAGTGAGCAGCGTGAAGTGTGAAGAGCTCCCTCTGCAGGTCTGTGTGCGCAATAACAGAGAGGAAAGTGAGATTATGTCCCCTGAAGGTTTTCCTCAAATTACATTAATGTTTCATAAAGAATCTCTAAACTAGAAACAAAAAGAATCTTGTAAGAAAATTGCAACAGATACAGATAAATGTAATGTTTTTTTTTTAAATCTGAGGGATTCAACTCGTCAGACATATTTTCACATAGATTTAAAAGAAAAGTTGAACACGAATTTACTGAGTGTTTAATTGACAAATTCACTTATTAATATTAATATTGCTTTACACAACTTAACTGCGACACAAACATTTAGAGTCTTACCTGTGTAGATTTACAGGACAATCCAAGCAGATTGTTAGTAATGTGACATATTCAAACTTTTTTTCATCTTTGTCCAACAATAAAAATTCTCTAAAATAATACAATTATTTTCAAACTTTAAATGCAACTCTGTACAAGAACAAGTTTATGAAGAAACCTAAAATAAAATGGCACCTAAAGCCAGATCAGGATGCAGTTTATATAATGTTTATATTATGGTTTGCTTTGAACTTTATAGTTTCAACTTTAGTAGTAGTAGTGTAGTTTTACAACAAATTTGTTGTTGTAAAAACTACATAATCACTCAAAGTTATTATTTTTATATTTTTCAGTGCACTGTTGCCGTCTTTAACTTCAAATGGACACATTTATTTTCACATTCCCATGTATTTTTTTTCTATACATAACTTCAATCTTTGTGTCGTTTCCAAATACATTTCCTTTAAACATATTCATATCTCTGCATTCTCATTTTACTTATATTCTACATAATTTCATTCATCTTAAACACAACTGTGGAATATTTTCTCATCAAAACTACTTAATGCTGACTATTTTGTACATGATAAAAAGCAGCCAAATATTTTATGAGTACCATAAACAAAGAACTCTAAAAAGAAGAGCATGACTTTACAAAGTTCTGCACACAAAAGTTCTCCATCTGTAAAGAGGAGCCTGAGTTAGATAGAGTGGTTGTGAAAATATTCATACCCCTGTAACCATTTAATTTTGTTAACACTACAGCCATAAACTTTTTTATTTGTACAGATTAACATAAAGCAGTGCATATTTTTCCGACGTGGAGGGAAAAGTATACTTGGCTTTTAAAATGTTTCATACACGAAAATCTGAAAAGTGTTGCGTCTTTTTTCCTCTCACAAAATAAAATACAGTGAGACAAATAAAAGTTTAATTTTATTGGCCCCATCAGTGTGTGTGGACAAGGAAGTTGTCCACACACAACTTTCAGTGTGTGTGTGTGTGAGAGGGTTTAATAAAGCAGGTTTGTGTCATAAAACATTATCACAAGCTTTGAATTTTTCATGCAATACTGTTCAATTCAAAAGCTGAGATAATATGCCTCAACATCAGTCCAATCAAGACACGGCTGTCCAGATGAACAGATGGACTGGACATGGAAAGAAGGAGCTCTGGTCAGATGAGATCTTAATCTTTCTTTCTATCCAACATGTAAATGTGCACACAATGAGTAAATGTTCAAAACTGTTGAAAACATATTGTAAAAGACATTCAGACATTGTAATTTCATATTTTCCTGCTTCTATCAATAAACATGATGTTAAATTCATCTGCAGACTCCCGTCAAAGAAAGCCAGCAGATCATCTGACCCAGCAGTTCCAGTACAACTACAAAGGCAGATCCACATGTTGAATTTCAACAACCCAATTCTCTCATTTTCCCAAAGTGGAAGAAAACTGGCCAAGGTTTGAGCAGGATTATGATTTATTCACTGCAGCTGCACACAGGGAAAAATCTGCTCTTCAATCCTGCAACATAGAGGAAGTAGACATTTCCATATGCACCTACAGTAGTGTCAGCAGAGGGTGCCATTACCACACCAGCAGAATCCAGGGAGGATCGTGAGGAAATTTAAAGAGATATGCAAACCTGAGAGCAAAACCATAATGAAGAGGCATAAATCTGAGAGACAGAGACAGAGTTAACACTAGCCAAAGTTCTGCACTAATGTCCATCAGTAACATTGCAGAACAATGAAGCAAAACCACTTCTGCACCTAAACAGGTGACACCCATCAGTGTGGATGCTCTACATTTAAGCCACGATAGAAGAGCTGAATGTAAAGCGAAACAGTCAAAGTCAGGATATTCTCAAAGAGTGATATCCAGTTGTAAGAATTGTGAAGGTGAAAATCTGGGAACCCATGAACAGCTTTTGGACAAGCGTCTCATAACTACAGAAAATATTATCAAAAAAGCAAAACCAAGCAAGTCTGGAAGTCAAGTCAGCTAAATCTGATCTTAAACAGACGAAGGTTCGACGTTACACAGACGCTGACATTTAATCTGATCTGCGCAATGTGAACACATTCATAGCAAAACAGAAAGACAATTAATGACCAAGTGGCTCAAGGCAGACACAAGAGAGGAGTGTGACGTCTTACAGAGAGGGCAATGTAGACAGCGGTCTTGGTTTTCTTTTTCTCCAACGTGTAAATCCGTAGTAAACCTCTTGAGAAAACTTACGTAACTTCATGTGGTTCATATGTGCAAAGCTGTGATCTCATCTGAAGAGAGCACCTCCGTTAGTCCCTGCTCATTTCGATAAACACAATCTGAAATTAATTTATGGAAACCACACCATGTACTGTGTAGGGTCTACTTTATGTTGCTCCATGACATAAGATCCCAATCCAAGGTTGAGGTTTGTGATTGTAAAGTGACACAATGTGGAAAAGTTTAAAGGGTATGAATAAATCTGCCAAGCTCTGAAATTTGAAACACTCCGAGAACTGTTTGAGAAATACAAGAATCAATAGTCAAAAAGTCAACATTCACATTTGTACTTTATTAGCCATCCCTTTATAATTCTTAAATTATCTCACAAAAATAGGAGCACACAGTATCACAGCTCTGACGCAGGTTTAGGCCATAATGACAAGGAGGCATCTCAAAAACACTTGATAATGTCACATAGCTTGACTGTTTTCATTTTGGGGGAAATGACAGAAAAAAAAAAAACCACAAATCTGGGGCTTCTGTTTCTCACCAGCTACTTGCCTTGCTTGGCTTTAAGTAAATACAACAGCACACTAACGCTTAGAGGGAAAAAGCTTGGGGACTTGCATAGGTTCAGACAGTAACTGCAGATGACTGATGTTCAGCTGGAGGATCAGAAACGTGATCATTGGGTATTTTAAGCCTCAAAACTGCACATGCAGCAACTCCGGTAAATATAACAACAAGGCTTTCAAGATGTCTTCCTGTTGTTGTTTTCTACTCAAACCTTCTGCACTATAAGGGGAAATGTTATTAACATCTGAGTAGCTCACTCCATACTGTATCCTTTTGGCACAACCTTTAGATTCTGGGCTTGATATTTCTACGCTTGTCACTTAAAGGGGATCTATTATGCTTCCTTGAAAGGCCTATGGGTTATACAAAACATGTTTGTTACATTTCTTTATACAAAATTATTCTTAAATTATGAGATCTTAGTCTGGTCAAGTTCTTTCTATTTTGAACTCCTTTCAGAACGAGCTATTTTAGGGCCTCTTGTCACTTTAAATTCATATAAGCTGCTGCTGGGTAAACAGCACAGCGTTTGTCGAATGTGACTTAAAAATTAGGAGGCTCATTTTGCAGACACCAAAGAACATTAGCTTACTGCCAAAAAAGAGGCTGGGTGGTTTTCTTGAGCTCTTGGTTTTTAGAAGCAGTTGAGACTTAAATGAAAGTACAGAAACTTGGAACATGCGAGTTTTGCATAATAGCTCCTCTTTAAATGCTAGCTATATTTAAAATAATATTGCACGTGGATTGTTGAAATATGGCCAACTAACTTATTAAACTTGGGCACTTCATTTACATAAAATAAAGATATTTCTAAATCTCTTTCTCCAAAAATAAAACTTGTGCTTTTTTTAAATTCCGTTTTTCATATAAAATAAAAATAAGAACAAACAAGTGAAAGTAGCCATTTTCATTGCAATCATGTATCAGAAGCATGAACCCCTTTAAATTATCCTACAGAAACATCTATACAGTTCTGACCTTCAATAATGTTTATAATGCTGTGTGATAATCGGACTTCAGCCACAGGGCTGCACCTTCAGACCGCCATACTCCACAGAGCCCCGAAAACATTAAATACAAGACAAGGGTTGTTTCTGTAAACTGCAAAAGTAAACGCATACTTCCAGAGAACGGGAGAGCAGTAGGTCAGCGTGCTGCAGGAGATGCAGCTCTGACCACCTGAGAGAATTTAGGAGGAGAGGGGGTCTGTGCTTTCAGAGGAGATTTAAGGACAAACTGACCAAATGCCATTTCTGCAGCAAACAACAACAACACAAGAAGACTACTGGAAAAAACACCCAACACTTTAGAGTCCACACACGCACACTTTTCAGAACACTGTATACCAACGCATGGGATTGTAACATTCAACAACACTGCCATGCTTTTTGATATGAATCCTGTGATCACTAAAATTAGTCAAAAAAGCCTTAAGAAGCACAAAAAAAAAAATCTAATGAAATGGGACCAAAAATTCACACAATTCAACTCCCCCTCTATACACCGGCTGCTTTGAATAAAAAATATAATTGTCCACTTGTCCATGAGAACAGACCACACACAGATTCATTTTTCTTTTCACGAGAGTGGGATAAGACATGGGTTCAGGCCTAATCTTCCAGGCTGGACGGAGACCAGGGTTAGCTTCTATACATTTTAACATACTGACAGTTTCAGAGCATTTATAACCAAGAAGAAAAATAAAAAAGTCACATGTCTGCACAGAGGAATGACATTTTCAGGTATTCTTTAACATTATTGAACAATTATGATGTTAAGAATCATATATAGATTTTTAATATAGACTAATATTTTTTTCTTACATTCAATCTCTAACACTCTATTCATATTAACATGTATTAACAGGAAAACAATGTCATATATATATATGCATATATATGACATGTACATCAGATTCACACATAAAGCAATATGTCTTCCACGTGTAAAGCTTTATGACAATGACTTCATATATACGGTCTGGATAAGAGTCTGCAGATATCTATTTACATAAATAAGGAGTAAACAAATGTGAGGAATGTAGGAGGGATTGGAGAATGTGGACTAAATGTGCGAAAACAAAAGAGTGTGTGTGTGAAAAAATATTCGTCTAATGAGATTTCTGACAGTGCCAAGAAATGATTGGAGAGTGTTGTGTATATTTATATTTGCTACTTTTTATCTGCTAGGTCCTATTATTGTTAGTTTCTCACATTATTATCAAGATTTCATGCATTTCTACAGATATGGCACGCTGCTATAAACACACCGACTTCTGATTAAGTTCCAACATGACCTTCCTTCAGGAAAACAACTTAAAATCTTCATCTAAAAAAAAAAGCAAAGTGGAATAGACAAGAAAAAATATTATTCATATTGAATGGTTGAGTGTACAGCACTGTATACAAATGTTGGCATGCCTGGTAAAGATGCTTAAAAAAGACTGAAAATTAATTAATCTTTTACTGCGGTAGCATGAACCCAACAGGAAACATTTAGAAAAGTCCAAACCTTAAATTTGAGTTTTTTAGTGAACGAAATATCCGAAGACAGTAAAGTATCTTTAATGACAAAAAAATGCCACATTTGTAGTTTATGCCTACTTTTTTAACATTCTCAGAGTGCCTCAGAGATTTTGATTGGTAATGCGTGTTTTTGTTTTACTCAGGTGAAATGATGATATAGTGATAAGCGGCAAAATGTTATTACTTTTAACAATGGGAAAGACAAGAAAACACGAGATAAAATGCATCTTGATCTTCTGATGCTCAAATCAGAAAATTGCTTTCTTAATAAACTCCAAACAATATGGCCAAGATATTCTTGATGGATTTTTTTAAACCTTTGTATAGCAGAACATGCTAATTGCAGTCAGAGCAACAATTAAAGGTTTAATACAACTAGATGTGTGGCAAACAAGGCAGGCACTCAAGCTAATCTTTCCACTTCACACAGGAAGCAAAAAAATTTTTTATCTGTGAGTTTTTTAAATAAAAATCATTACTAGGGGTGCCAATAATTATGGAGTGCGCTGTGCTTCGTCTTTGCTTTGCTGTTCTCGTCACTTCTCGGGTTATTCTATGGCACGTTAATGTAGCGTGTAATGACTCACGGTTCTGTTTTTCATGCTCAACTACAGCAGCTTCAGTCGTACAGATCTTCCATCCCTCAACTCAAACAAGTCTAACATTTATGCATCTCCCTGCAAATCAGGCTACGTGACATCAGATTCAGAGATGTTTGGCTTTGTTAATTCAAATAAACCTCACCTGAATGAACGATCATTTAAATTTTCCGTGTTTTTTTTTTCTTTTTTTTTTCTGTGCAAATAAACTCAGGGAGGAAAATCTAGGAAGGCAAACCACGACAAATTCACTTGTGCACGAGAACTACAACCACTTAGAACTATGTCTACTTTACATTACGACAATGATCTTTTTTTTTGTTTGTTTGCTATTAGACAAAATGCTGTATTCTTCAAATAAACTGATAGCTTTTATCCTGATTGACAAAAAAAAAAAAAACCCTAACATGACTAGTGCTTAAAATGGACGGTGAATTGGCTGCTCGTTCTCGGTGGATCATACATAATGCATGGCAACTAGAACAAAGCTGAAATGTTAGTGTGAAGATGAAAGATGAAGAGATGGCGGACGCTTCTATCGATGAAAGAAAAGTAGGAATGAAGAAACGCTGACAGGTGAGGGATGTTTCTATAATGAAGGGAGGAAGTCAGGGAGGGGGTGCAGAGAGCTATCTACGTCTACACGGCTGATTGTTGTTATGCTATGCCGGACTATTATCCAGAGTTACAGCTTCTATGAAGGAGGAAGGGGGGGCCATCTACAAGTCGATGAGCTGGTCCACCAGCATCAGGGAGCGGGCCAAGCTGGGCAGGCTGGATTCAGAACCACCGCTGTTACTGCGCGAGTGGCCTCCTGAAACTGGCCGAAGAGACAAGGGGAGGGGAACGAGACGAGTACGGGCAAACAGAGGTGGGGGTGGAGGGGAAGCAGAGGAGTGGGAGTCACAACAGGCAAGGAAAGCAGTCAAAAAGGAAGGAAGGAGAAGAAGGAAGAAGAAAAAAAATTTACCCAATCACAGCTACAGCTTTTCCAAAAATTGTATCCCTACGTTTCTATTTGACCAATTAGATTTTAACGTTTTATTTCAAAGATGACTTCAGCCACGTGAGAATAAAGAACTTTAAAGGTGTACCTTGGGAATTCTTTCGGCCTGTGACGGGAATAGGATCAAAGTCGTCCTCTGTAGCAGCCTCCGCACTGGCCGACTGGGCCTCGAAGTCTGAGATCAAGAGAGACGAGTCTGAAGACGATAAATAAAGCTCAGATCGACGAGGTAAGAAAAACAATATAATGTAGAGGGGCCACTGGGATGATGTTTTATTACTACAGCAGTATATAATGATGCCTCCTCCACATAAAAATATGCACAGCAATTACAAAAAGATTTTCCATCTTTCTCTAAAATAATGCTCTCAATCCAGGCTTTTCAAGACAAATAGATCTGCTGCTCTGTAAACGGAAAAATTACGTCTGACGGCACATTATGAGAGGGAATCGGTGATCTGCAACTGGAGTCACCTGCTGCACACAGTCAGGCTGTGATTCAGAGTTGGCAGAGTCAACAGTATTTAAATATTTTTGCTCTGCAGCCAAGAACCGATAACTAAACCCCAGCTGTGCTGTTTTTAATTTGAGAGAGACAGTGCAATTTTATAGATGACTCGTGACAGCTCAGGAACACTCTGCTACTTTGAAGACTTTAAACTTGATTAAACTGATTGAAAACCCATTATAAGGAGGATCATTAATCTCATGTGAAGAAAAATACCCTGACTATTAAACAGCGAATCAAAAACGTTTTACCTTTAGGGGAGTTCGATGATAAATGGGATTAAAAAATGAAGGATGTTTGGTATCGCTGTTGGCCTGAATTAAAAAAATGATTTTGTTCTGGAGGTACAAAAAATAGCTAGAATGTTACTGTTTGCTGAAATTTTCTATATGATTCAAAATCCCAAGAGTGGAATCAGAAGAGTTCAATCAACACATTTCTAAAAGATTAGTGTCAATATTGCACTCGAACTCAAGGCATCATGAAGCGAACCGACTCACTTCGGATCTATAAGGGAAGATAATGAATTGAGATGTCAATTCGTGTCATGATGGAGGACAAAAGGGCTCCTCAAGCACAATTTATCAAGTCTAAAGATTGCTGATGTCAAATTAATGATTCCTCCAGTGAGAAGAGAAATGAACAACTTATCTGCATGCTCTGAAAGTGCACTCTACCGTCACTTCAGCAAACCAACTCGTATGATGGGAAAAGACGAAAAGATCCTTAATGGCGAGTGTGTGCTGGTGTGTTTATGGTTTGGAACTATGATCTTAAAGGGGCTTAGACTTATCTGAAAAAAACAAATGGTTCCAGTTAAAGTTGCAGGACAGTTTAGCAAACTCAACATGTTTGTGTTTGTGATGGTAGGACACAACAAGCTTCATCCTGACAAGCCTCAGACACCTTTATGTAGGTGATGTTTAATGGTTGCTATAGAGACTTTGTGAGTCGCCACTTCAGAGTCGCCTCCACATTAAAAACTTGGCTCCTCGTTTAGCTCAGTGACCATTGGCTGAAGTCTAAGAGCCCATGTTGCATCTTTTTTATATCCCATATTAAAAATTTATCACTAATTTGTAATTTAAAAATTCTAGAGACTCTGATCAACTTCAAACCAGCATAAATTAGAAACAGTTCCTGTACACTTATTTTAAAGGATTGCTATGTTAACTAACAAAAACAAAATCTTAAAATAAAATTCTCTTTAACCCCAACTGAATAAATATTCAAAAAAGGCTTGAATTTGGCTACATTTTTCAGTGTGAGATTATGTTACTGCAATATGCATAATTTATTTGAATGTTTTATACACATTTTTACCAGGAGGAGGCTGATGTATCTGATATCTTAAACCCACTTAGGAATCAAAATACTAGAGAAGCAGCATCTCATCAAGTAGCATCTGATGTTAATGCATTTCTACCTCTGAGACCTACAGATTGTAAATTATTCAATACCAGGTTTCTTCATAGTTTACTCTTTAAAAAATCAGAACCAGGATGTTAAAAAAATAGTTCTTTCTTTTTAGGAAAGAAACAAACCTATCAGAGCACATCTGTCAAAGATATTCATGCTCCACCGAGTGACTTTAAATCATCACCATGCAGAGACTCTTACCCCCTTTCGGCTGTACTGAGTCTCCAGACAGCAGGCTGAAATCATCCAGAGCAGATGTGGCAGAGGTGGGAGCAGAGGAAATGGAGGAGGTGGCGCTGCCCGGTGCTGCGGGTGGTCCGGAGATGAGAGACCCGAGGAGAGAGTCGTCTGCAGTGAGAGGGTCTGGGACGGGGAGAAAAACCACAAGAATGGGATCTAGTTAACAAAATATCTAAATTCTCACTTTGATATGTTTCATAATTTTAAATGCTCGTAAAAGATCTAAGCTGTTAAAAGTCCAGTTTTTCTGCTGTATGTCTAAACGTTTATTGAATCACAAGTGATGATGTGGAACTATCTGGCCACCAGAGGCAGCACAGAGACAACCTTGGAGAAGGACTAAAAAAGCCAGTTTATAAATTCTGTTGATTCATTTGAAGCCAGTTCTTTTACACATATGTCATTTCACCCACTGTTAATATAAAACTATTGATTCTTTCACTCTTTCTTTACATAGCGATAAGAAGGTTTGCGCTTGATAACATTACTGTTTCTGTTTGCGCTGAATCGAGCTGCAGGTTAACCCTGTTCTGTTTTTAATGCAGTCAGCCCTGAATGATTTTTTGTTTCAGCCTTTTTTGGGTTGAAAAATGTTTAACAACAGGTAAAAAGACTCGTACCTTTCACAGACTCCACAGACCCTCCAAAAGGATCAGACAATGACAGCAGATCAGGAAGCATGAGTGAAGATGTGTCAGGAGATTTGAGACCTTCAATCAACTTCTCTGAAGGCCAGAAAATAAAAAAGTGAAAAACTTATGTACAAACATTGTGTTCTTTGTAAGTCGATGTCAAATTCATTCAGACGACACAGAAAAAGATGTAAAATATGCTCAAGACTGACTCAAATTGGCAGAGTTCGAATGGACTATACAGCGTACCTCACTATAAGCCGCACCTTCAAAGTTTTTTTTTTTTTAAACTGGAAATGTACATATATAAGCCGCCCCGGGCTATAAGCCGCTGGCATCTCCCCCGCTCTCGGTTTTCCAAATCTGATATTAAGGACGCAGCATTGCGTCTCCAACGCCGAACCATGGTTTTGTTCGCGCCGAGCTTACGTGTAGCAGCTATCGATCTGTACTGCCAAATCGATAACCTTCAACTTAAAAGCTGCATCATATGAATTTCTTCGTGTTGTTTCCATGTTGAGAGGGTTTGAGTTTGAAAACATTTCTCCGTCGTGCCTGCTGCTAGCATGTGCTTGTTCTAAATGAAAATCAGCACTTTCTTCTTTGATTTCCAATTTTGACTTCCAATGATTCACTTGCTTCTAAGGAGCCCCCTGGTGGTTGAAGAAAAATCCACAGAAAAGGCGCACTGGGCTACATAGTCCGAAAAATGCGGTACAATACAGTATGTGTTTCATTTTTATTCAAATCTAGAAGCTCTTCATCATTATTGTGCCAATGTCTCAGTTGCTGCAGTTAGTTCTCAAATATTTATATGAAGATAAAATAAAACATTGTTTTTTTCTCACATTTCATTAGAATAAAATGGGCCTTTACCTGGAGCATCCGACAGTTCAAGGGTATGGAAAGGATCTGGGACAACCAAAAGAGAGGCTCCCGAGTCCAGAATAGCAGATGACCGTTCAGCTAGGAGACAAAGATAGAGAAGTTCAGGATAATGTCCAATTAAATATTCAGATGATTCTGCAAACTGAGACCAATAAAGTGTTGTGTCTCATAGTGCAGTACTGCTTAAATGATAGAGGAGTTTAAATCACTTATTTTGTTATCATGGGATATAGTGTAAGATGCTATATCCTTGTGATCAGAATGGCAGACATGCTTAAAAAACAGACTAGATAACAGATTTTATCTAATTCCTCTTTTAGTTAAATGTGTCTTTTTGTGCAAATATAAACTTCTTATTTGCTTAAAGTTCCCTTTGTTTAAGAACAACTAGAACGTCATTAGAACATCATAACATTTTTGAGCCTTCTGGCATAAAGATTTGTGTAAAATTAGAAGATTTTCAATAAACAAAACTCACACACAACACCTGCAAATAAATTTGACTTAAATTTTAACACATCTAAACATTTTGACAACTGATTTTTGAGATGCAAACTTTCGCAAAGTGATTAGTATAAAGTTCTGTTTATAGTTAAGAGAATTTTTTTTTTTCCTGGACTCTCCATTTTGTTTGACTTTCAGCCAAAAACTTAAAGCTCTTGTCTCTAAACAGCAACTTTACAGCAAACAAAGACAGTTATGACGACTACAGCATCTCACAGATCCACAGTTAGAATTAGAAGCAGGTAGAAAAACTTTGAATTTGTCAATACCATTTTCTTGAGAAGTGTTTTCCACAGATGAGGCCTGCAGACCTGGAATCAGCTCTTCCGAAGGTGTTACCTCAGAATCTGACACCATATCTGTTTTTAAAAAATTATCATTCATTGTTTACATCAAAAGACAAAAAACTCCAACCTTTATTAAATGATATATTTGCTGTCCTTCCACCTCTGTAGCACAATGCATCTTGTCTATGACTTAAGGTGTAATTAAATCTCATAAATGTTTGCTAAAAAATAAAAATAAAAAAATCACATTTTACCTGAAGACTTTTTGTCATCAGCTTTGAATTCGTCAGCTGTGAAGTTGGAGAAGTTGTCGTCGTCAAACGGGTTCCATGCTGGCTGCGTGGGGGTGTTGGAGGAACCAGAGGAAGGGACGGTAGCTGCAGCTTTGTTTTGGTCCTGCGCTGCATCGCAAAGGCTCGGCTGAACAGAGTCGGCGGCGTTTGGTTGAGATACAAGTGATCTACAAGAAAAAACAGTTTGTTTTTAAAAGCAAATGCAAATCGGCTTCAGCAGTGGTTAAATGCAAAGATATTTCTGTCAATTCCTAAGGTTTTACAAGTGTACACTAATTCAAGTAAGGCTAATGTGTCTATAAAAATGCTTCGATTTCTAGATTTCTTTGTCCTTTTAACTTATTTTGAAATGTAAATATAAAGAATACTTTAGGATTCTATGGCAAATATTTCTAAACAATTCTTTCTTTGTATACTTACCACAAAGATAAGACAATTTGCATTTGGTCAAATATTTCTTAAACAGTAAACACTTGACTTGAGGTTTTATTAAAATAACTTAAAAGAAATTTGACTGAAGTTGGTTTGGGTCATGATTTGCCAAAGAAAAAAAAAAAAGCCCAGTGGTGGTTTAAAGCGAGACTTGCAACATATTCACTTAAATAAAGGAAGATAGCCAAATGTAATTAACATTTCTTCTGGCTGAATGTCATTTGTATTTAAAATAAAAATATGACAACTTTTGTTCATTGTTACCAGTTTTTGGTGATAAAAATTCAACTAGCAAAACACAATCATCCACAGAATGATCTTAAAATGAATTTAAGATCTTAAACTCTTGAAATATTTCTAAATTCTTAAAAGTTGCACTTACTGGCTGAGAGCAACATTTCCATTATCCCCCTGCAGCAGCTGTGTGGAGTCACTGACAGGATCTGCAGCACCGTTTGATGCTGCATCACTCGGTACACGTTGGTGACCTCGGTCCTCAGATGTCTTTGGAGTCTCAGGTGGAGTCTGCTCAACAGACGAAGAGAAACAAATGTGTAACGATCAGAATTGTTTTTATTACATATGCGAATGGACTTCAGGAAAAGGACAGAAGAGGTGAAGGTCGGAGGTTGCTTGGCCTCTTACGATCTGAGCTGATTTTTGGCTGGCCTCAGTGGAAGCAGGCTGACTTGGAGCTGGTGTCTCCTGTTGCGCAGCCGCTTCTGGTTGTCCCGGAGACGCCTGGCTCGGAGAGGGCTGAGCCTCTGGTGGCTGAGTCTGACCCGGTTGTTTGCGACGCGCTGGACGCTGAGGTGCGGCAGGGCTGGACGGAGTCTGCGCTGCCTGTGGAGGAGCGGAGCTAACCACAGAAGAAGAAGGCGTGGCCTGTTGCTGGGATGTTGGCTGTGCTTGCGGTGCAGCGTCAGCTTTGGCCACTTGTGATGCTGCAGAGGCTGCCGTCTCTGCTCCAGCAGCTGCAGCCGGCTGCACATTCTAATGCACAAACATATGTAACACTATATGATTTGAAGAAGAACCAGGATTTTCTACCACATAACCACAATTCTATCTACATTTTCAGACGGGATAATGAAGATGATTCATCATTTCACAGGAAAAAAGTAGAAGAAAGTTTTCCTGAGTCACTGTCTGTACCTGCTTCTGTGGAGCAGCAACCTGATTTGCGTTGGTTTGTGTTTGAATGAACGGCTGAGCTGACGTCTGTACCTTCTGCGACTGGAGAGCTGCAGCTGGCTGGGAGAGGTCTAAGCTGACTCCTGCAGAATAACAACACAGCACATCACTCAGCAGCATCCATCAGTTTCAATTCTACATGTAAACACGCACAATTTCATATAAAACTTAAATGAATTCACAGTAACATGAATTTTATTAAAATGCTTGAGGCTGAATAACATCACCAACTAAAAGCTCATCACCTGAAGCACTGATACAGAATAAAAAAAAGAAGCAGCCGCTTAGTTAGACTACTTTAATTTTTCAATCCATCACCGTGGGTATTTCATCTGTTCCTATTAAGACCTGCTGCACTCGACATTTCCAAACACATGCTGTAGGATTCATGCACTTATGTCATTTTTTATCAGAAAGTTTTGCTTTTCTGGTGACAGAAACAGAGTAACAGCGGAGTGAAATACGTACCCACAGACTGAGCTGCGGCACCAGACAGATTAGCTCGCTTGCGAGGGGTGAGGGCAGCAGGCTGGATGGGTAGGATGCCAGCAGCGGGCTGGGTGTGCACGGCTTTGGGCCTCTGACGAGGGGTGATGGAGGTTTCAGTGGTGGGAATTGGATCTGTGAGTCTGACGACAAAAGGAAGCATAATTCCCTTCGCGTTAATCATGGAAAAACACTGTTAAGATAATTATTTAATGAGTATCGGGATACTGACTGTAAGTAATTAGTTCCACAAAATGTGGTGTCACTACAGCTTTAAGGGTATTACAGAGTAATGAGGTCATGCTTGCCTGGGCTTAGTCTGGCTCTTCTTTGCTGCGGCAGCCTCACTCGCTTTGATTGGCTCAGGAAGTGTGGGAGGAATCGGAGAATTCTAGTTTGTGAAGAAAAAAAGCAAATATTGAAAAGGAAATGCGCATCAAATTCTGAATGAAATGCAGAAAATAAAGCTGAAATGTTGCTGTGTGGAGTCTTGCAGAGATACTCTAAGATGACTAACTTGCTGACCTCAGTGGGTTTTTAAGGTCAATCATGAAAACCAAACAGCACTTAAGATCCCCAAAAATAGAATTGAAAAAAAAAAAGTTTCAATAAGGCTCAAAGTTTAACTTTGCTAATGCTAATCTACAGATCACTGCAGATGGTGTTTATTCTGATGTAAATATTGTAATCTAAAATTAGTTACTGGCAGAAAATCATCATGATTAACAGAAATAAAGATGTTCTAACATCAGTCTTTGTCTAATTAATCTATATAATGTGTTTCACTGGGCTATGGAGGTACTGATGTAAAGAAACTTTTCAAAAACATAAAAATTTATTGAGTCGATTAAGCAGCTATAATACTTTAGGTTGCTACGCTGCTTTATTTTTAAATCAGACAGTAACTTTAAGCTGAATCACTTTACATTCACTGTACTGTGTATTGCCCCGTACCTTCAGTTTTTGTGTAATTATATACTTCTGTATATATCACATAATGAAAACATGACAACAACTTACAGATTTACAAAAAAGGAGAAGATGATGTTGACATCAGATGTTGACATCTTAAGAGATGTCTTAAGACAGTGAAACTCCTCCTTCATCTTGCTACATCTCAAACTATTTACTTCAGCTAATCTGGATTTCTACCAAGTTAAGATGCAAAGAGACCTATCTGCTGTAAATACCTTGAGATTTTCCTTTGAGTAAAAAACAATTATATTTATTTGACTATTTGACTGAGAATCTCCGTCCTCCTTCTCCTGTGGCTTTGCTTTCCTGCCTTTATTATTTTGTGTACTTTGTGAAAAAGTAGGCTAAACAGCCACATAACTGCGTGTGTGTGTGCCACATTGTGCGTGTTGGGCCTTGTGCTGACCAGAGCCGCTGTTTTTGTGGGCTATGCACATCCAGTCCATGTAGCATATTTGTGTGGTTCAGGAAGTCACCATGAGGTTTGCGGTGCAACGTTGCTGTTTGTTTCTGTGTGTCAAGCGCATCCCATGCATGTGGCTGTTTGTGTGGGTTAGGTACAGTGATAGTTTTGTGCGTGCCCTCTGATAACATCCTTCTGCTTTTAACTTTTTTACCTCCACATTAAAAATCCTGAAATATGCCTTTCAGACTGCCATTTCTTTCCATAATTGATCAAATATCTTGGCTACAGAGAGAGACTCACCTTCACATTCTGAACAGGGCAAGTCCGCTGAGCGAGTTTAAAAGCAAAGTAGGACACCTGATAGATATCCGGTCTTTTGTCAGGATCCGGCTCCAGCATGTAGCCTAAAAAAACAAAAAACATGTAATGTAGAAAAATGTTAAATCTCCAAAAATTAAACGAGAAAACACAACAAAAACATCTGGACCAAGCAGAGAGCAAAGAAAATTATTTGACAGGTACTAACGAATGAGGCAGTGGAGATCGTAAGAGTAACGGGAATTATCTGGAATAGTGAAACTGCCATCACAGATGGCCACCTGGCTTTCACCAAAGGGGAGAGTGAAGAAGCACAACTTGTACAGCAGACAGCCCAGCGCCTGGAAAGAAAAACCACATGCACACCCAGTGACAGGAGAAAGGAACGGATGAGTCCAGACACACCAAAAAGCTGAGAAAAGATTATTCAATCATTTCATAAAATTTGTAGGTTTGTAGATTTTATTGGTTTATTTATGATGGACAATAAGCACAATCACATTGTGATTAAGGTGTTATTATCACAAATAATATTCATCCTACTCACCCAGACATCAGCCTTTGTAGTTATAATCTTATTGTTGTAGAGGTTTACCATTTCTGGAGCACGATATGACAAAGTCGTGTACCTAAGACGAAACATTTAAAATAGTAGGAGTATCAGATTTGATGTGCCAAAATAAAGCAGAAACTGTAAACACAGGGCTTTGACTATACACAATACAAGTCATATATTACATCAATAAAAAACTGCAGATTCTAGTTGTTGTGAAGATCCCACAGTTAAGAGTCTGAACAATACACAAAAAAAGTTAATTTTTAAAATATTGGTCCCTTTAAAAATATGACAGCTTCAAGCTTCAAAGTTTTTAATTTGGATTTTCATATGATAGACCAACACTTAGTAGAATATCATTGAGAAGGGAAAGGAAATTATAGTTTTTTTTTTTATATGACTTCAAAACAAAATCTAAAACAATGCAGTTTGTTTTCAGCATCATTTGATCTGATACCCAAACATAAAATCCAATGCAAATAATTGCCTTTAGAAATCAATGAATAAATAGTGAATAATGTCTCAGTTTATTTTATCCTCAATGCCTTTTAAAGGTTGTGTAAAAAAAAACAAAAAAGCAATTGAGTTACATTATTTACAATAAGTAGTCATAAAAGAAAGCTTGAGATGTTAAAAAGTCACAAACTTTTTGATTTCTTCCTCCACTGCTGCCACTCCTTCGGTCTGCGGGTTTTGGAACCTGTTTGTGGCGCTGCCAAAGTCGCACAGCACGTAATGACCTTTGTCATGCAGGAGAATGTTCTCCACCTGTGGATGCGTGGACATTTCTGTTTTACTCAGAGATCTTCAGATAAGACTTTATTGTAGACAGTATAGTGTTTCAAAGCAAAGCACTGATTTGAAGCAGCAATTAACCACCAGGCTAAGATCAGATACGAGGCTTTTGCTTTGGTAAGACGGGTATCTCAGATAACATTGAGTAAATTGTACCTATTATCTAGAGGGACCCTGGAATCTACTGACATTCAGCTGGACTGATATACAGTAAAGTAAGCACATACACACACATACACGCACACGCACACACACACACACACACACACACACACACACACACACACACACACACACACACACGCACACACACGCACACGCACACACACGCACACACACAAAAACAAGTACATTTTCTAAACCTGATGAGGAGTGATTGTTAATTTTCTTTCCAGATGTAGTACATCTCTTCCAACAACTTGGAGCTCTCCAAGTAGTTGAAAATGTTATAATTGTATTAATGCAATTGCTTCATTTTTAACACAATTTTTCCAACAAAAAATTTTGAAAAACACTTGGAATGCCATCGATTATAGTTTTTGGAGAAAAACAGAAATGGGCCTAGAAAACTGTAATGGTTATATCTTCAAAAGATAAAGTAATCAATCACATTAAACTACTGTCACCTTCACATTACAGCACACAAGGTTGAAGCAAACCTTTCACAAATTTTTAAGTGAATTCTTTTTACATTTCTACAGCGAAAAAGTCGTGTTTCCATTTTGATCAAAACTACTGAGAAACTACGATTTAAAATCAATGCAGCTACACGGCTCTAATTGCAGCAGGTGAAGTTATTTCAAGCATGCTAACAAGTTACATTGTTCTCTGCTATTAGACCAATGAATAATTAAACGAAGCTTCCTCTCACACCAACATACTTATCATTGCTTTTCAAAGGACGTCTCAGCAGGGTGATTCACAGAAGGAGCTGCTGCTGGGTTAACACAATTACACTGGATGTCATCTCCTTCAATATGCGGCACACAGTGGTACATTACAGGGCATTAACACGTTACAGTTCAGAGAGCCGAGATTCACTGTATTTAAGACTTCACTTTGCAAGAAGCGTTTTATTCCAGGGCAGAACTGACGCAGGCTCACGTTTGTGTTAGAGTTATTAAATACTTAAAATAAAAACAAGGCTCATTGGAAAGCTGTTAAAATGTCACCTTGAGGTCTCTGTGGACGATAGGCGCCTTGCGCTGATGCAGGCGAGATACGGCATCGCAGGTGTCACAGAAGATCTGAAGCACCTCGGACTCCGTGAAGCCAGTTTGAAGTCTCTGATTCATCAGATTAACCACCTGCCCTCCTGTAAAATAACATTTGAAAATGTAACAAAGCAAACCATAGGAGAGTCTGCTCTAATACTTAGGCCTGTAACGGTAACAAATTTTGCTGGACAACAAACTGTCGCAGAAATTATTGCGAAAAACAAGACTACTTTCAACTGATCTAATGATAATGACATCATAATGCAAGTTTCTTCTCGTAAACTTAAATTTTGAACAGAACACACTGGAACACGCTGGGACTGAAAGACATTTTAAAAATCCAAAATAAAACACGACAATCAAAAAAATAAATAAAACACAAATAAAAAGCACACCATACATAAAATGGATTATGTGTTTGTAAACAAGCTTGGCAGAGGAGGGAAGGGTGTAAGGTTGGGGGATGAACCAAGGACAGCCTGGACTCAAGGACTGGCTGTCTTTTTATATAAGCTATCTGCTCTACCGCTACTTTGTGCGTTTCCCAAACTAGACTGTTAAAAGGATGAGGCTAAATAAAAGGCAAGAAGCCTGTGAGAAAAAGTAAGAAGCTCCACTGGGGTGGAGGTTATATCAGTAAACATAGCGCAGTAAACATAGCACCATATGAGCTAGATTGGCTTTGTGAAAATCAAGACTTAATTTCAGTTATGAATCTTCAAAATTAGTGTCGCAGATATTCTATCCAATCTGACTGAGCTTGAGCTATTTTACAAACTGGCAACATTTTACCTGTAGAGATACAGAGCTGGTATGGACATATAGCAAAAATCACAGTGAGATGTTTTCAACAAAATAATGACTCAGGAAGCCTGAATATAATTGCACACCACACTTTTCGGATTTTATATCTAAAATACTTTCAAAACCTTGTAAAAAATTAGCTACAATTCTAATAAAATATGTAAACTTTTTGGTTGTAAATGTGCAAAACCTATGACAAGACGCTGTACTTGTTTAACCAACATCTAAATTCACAGTTTGTCATTGATCAAGGCGTTCCAGCACAACCCTCACCTTTGCAGTAGTCCATCAGTATGAGAACCTCCCATACATCTCGGGATCCCATAGCTGTGATACTGGAGTCCAGATAACCAACAATATTCTTGTGGCCAACGAGGTCTTTCTGCAAGAATAACAAAACAAATGCACCATCATTAATACACTACAATGCACGCACAAAGATCACACCAAAAAACTCAGCAAGAATAAACTGCTTTCTATTGTCAAATATAGGAATATTACTGATGATGCAACATGAAATTATCTGCAAACGCTGCAGGTTAAGTTGAATTGTCAGTACTTTATGCAATGAAGCTCTAGGGTATTCGCTACAAATGGAGCTGAAATAGGAAGCTGGAATCAGGAATCTATTAAGAAATGAAAAACAAATTCCAAGTACTACTGTTGAAGGTGAGCCACCGTCATTGTGTGTGAGAAGAGTGATAGTGAGAAGCAAAAGTAAGAAAGCCTGGGAGGTTAAGAAAGCAAACGTTAGCCAACAACATGTATGATTCCACTGGAAGATTGTGGAGTGATAAGATCTGGCTTGTTTGTAATCTCAGCGTCCATTGCTTCCTTCCTTCCTGAGTTCCTCAGCACAAAGAAGACAAAGTCTTATGTAGACTCTAAACTCAAAGAAGGCTTTCAGACTTTCCAATATCAACATTCAGTCAAACCTTTTGCCATGACAGAAAACATTTTACTATAGTCAACCTGAGAGAATAGAAACAAACCGAAAAATAAGGCAAAAAATCAAAGATAGTGCTCGTTTTTATTAAACACCAAATCTGAATAAGGTTTATTGGCAAATTAAGTTTCCATGTGCTTTAAAAAATTCCACACAGTTTAAATACTTAACTAATATTACATAGATTTTATCTACCTTCAACATTAAATCCTACTAGTTTCCTTTTGTGTTCTGAGGCAGAACATCTCAAAAGCCCAGATTATTGATGGTAATGGTTTGTTCATGTTAGTCAAGAAAATCGTCCAAGAAGTTTATGGAAGCGATTGTTACCTTGCAAAAACAAGGAAAATGATACAAAAGCAAAACAAAAGCCGTGAACGTACATAAATATACAGGCGGAGGCAAAGTTTCCAAGTTTAAAGGTAAAGGAGTAAAAATGAGGAAAGAAAGTGTCAAAGGGTGCCACCAGATTCATCAGGTGGTCAAAAATGTTCAACTGAGGTTTCGATTTCCACAACAAGACACCAGAAAGAAACCAGAGAATTTGGGATTCTGTGGAGCAAAGAATCAAATCTGAGATGTTTTGGGGGCTGTTGGATTAGCATTAAGTCTGGAGGAGGAAGTATGACGTTTAAGCTAAAAAATAAAAAAAAACCCAGACAACCCACAAGGAAGCATGGCAGTGGCTCAGTGATGTTCTGGTGCCGTTTCACTTTCTATGACTTCGAGTGTCGAAGGCAAAATGGATTCAATTAAGTGTCAGGAAATCAGATTCCCATGCTGTTGTGCAGTTTGTGAGGAAGCTAGTGCTTATCTGAAAGAAAACATTGTGGAAGAGACTAGAAACGCCATCATAGTTCCTTGACTTGAGCTCAGTTGAATATCTCTGATTGGATTTGAGCAATATAGTCGTAGTTTACAAAGCCAAGAAGATTAATGAACTGGAGGACTTTACCCATGAGGATTGGGATTAAGTTATTGAGGAACAATGGCAGAAGATGTTCGAATCCCATCTGCAGAAGGTCATGACATGTAAAAGGACTCCACTAGGTGTTGAAGATGTTTCAAATGGAGGGTTTAAATCATTTTGAGACTGTATAAAACAAAAGAAGCTTTTAGAGTTTGATTTGAAGAGAGTACTTGTATGATTAGCTATGTGGAGCAGCATAAATTGTTCAAGTTTGATTTGTTTATTGCAAATAGGCAATAATTTAAAATGCTCCTACATCAAAACCACTAAAATTCTCAATCACAGCGTTCCTGCTGAGCTGCTTGTGAAAGTGCTGCTGTAAAGTTTTGCTTCCCTTCTGACGACAAACACCAGTCAGATGATTCAACAAAGGAAACCACATTTGCTTTTCCCTCTGAAATAAAAACACCAGATGATTTTTCTTTTATAAATTTGTTTTAAATATTTGTGTTCATACCATGACACCGGTTGTGTTGTTTTTTTTTTTTCCAAAATCAAGGTTATCATTGTGTGAAAATTAAATACCAGTTCATCTTTATTCGTCCTGTTTGTACTAAATTGAGCGTCTTGCTCGAGGAAGGCATCCTGCGTGTGTTTCTCTTTCTAAATACTTTTGTTTTTCCTGTTGCTCTCACGTGTGGTTTTACCAGAGCCACAAAAAGCATCGCATGAAAACAAACCACTCACCATAATCTGAATCTCCTGTTTGCACACCTGCAGATCATGCTCATTGTTGACGTACATCCTCTTCAGGGCACAACGCACCCCTTGGTTTGTTTTCACCAGGAACACAATAGCAAAGCCACCTAAAATAAACGAAAAAAAGAAGAGTTGTCACATTAAACTGCCAACCAGATATGATAACAAGCAGACGGAAATCATTAGCGTTAAGTACAGATGTAAAATTCAGAGTAGATTTACAAAGTACTCAACTCCACAATGACGCTGCACATCAAAGCTTTCAGACTGCATCATTGTTCTAGCAGATGAGCCTTTTTTTGCTTCATTACATCAAACAACTGCCAGTGTTTGTCCTTTATATCATAACGGAGGATCAGGACCACATGGTGCTGCCTTATAGCGTTATCTATTAGTCATGTCGTTGCTGGAGGGTTAAAGTAGAGGCCTACAGTGAGGCCCAACCATCTGGTACGGCTCAGGCCGCATATTCATTCTGCTGAGTTTAGCTGCGACACTGTCATCAATTTCAGACAGATACTGCAAATCTGCGTGGAGCATCTCCGATGACGGACGAGGATATAAATAAGATTGTGATGCACATAATAAGGTAAACAAATACATTCTGATTAGCTCGGCTGACTCATATCATAAGAACCTTGAAAAATTGTTTTCAAATGCTTGATTAGATGGAGCCCAGACACAACTCTCTAAAACAGGAAAATGTGTTTGGCTCATAAAAAACAAAAAAAAGAGAGAAATGTTTAAGTTAACGATGCCAACTTTATCTCTAGATCACATTTACAAGAAACAAACGTTGACTTCACAATTTAGCCAAACAAAATTGATAAACTATAACTAGATAGTAGATCAAACACCATTTTACAAACACTATCAAGGGCTTTCATAAAACAACCGAGTTAAATGTAAATTTATGGCCTCATAAGAAGGAATATGTAGACGGGTGCACAATGTTCGACAGCAGCAAATTTAGTGCATGTTTCCTCCATGCAATTGATTCCCTGAGGGCGCATTAGTTCTTTTCTTGCTTTCCTGCATTTACAAAAACTCAACAATTAAACTGCTTGGGGGTGTGGAGGGGGTGTTATCCTCCTAGCTCCAGACAAGCTTCCACAGTCCAGCATCAGCAATTTCACCTCATGACTCTAGGTTGCAATTTGCTTACCGCTGCTTGTTAGAGTGAAAATGACAGTATCTACTGTAAACATTCATTTTGAGAGCATAAAGCAACTGCCTGGCGCCTGCTAGTAGCCATCTTTGAACCATAATAGCAGAGTACTGATAAGAGAAACGGTGCAGAGCTTTGTTTTTATATACTTAGGTGCAATAAATTTAAAATTTTGTGATGCCTGTGTGGGAGACATAGTTATGTTTTAGTGGTGTTAAGGTTAAGGTAAGTATCTCAGAAGGAGAAAAATACACCACATCAGGCTTTCTGCTCAGGGTGGCAGGGAATGAGGGGCGGCATGAAGCAAACAAACAAAAAAACCTGCTTCTTACTCCCTGAATGATCGTTTTCCATCACCAGATGCAATAATCTGACTGTTAAAGACATAAAGTCGCTTTGGTGGGGAGTCAACTTCTGGGTTTTGTTTTGATGAACCAAGAATGAATCATCTATTATTCAATATCTTAAATATTTTAGATTATTAAGTTTTTCTCTCTCTCTTTTCAGAATTGGGGCTATCCGGGTTGCAATTCACAAAAAGCCACCCCTGATTCTCCAGCTATGACGGAAAAAAAATGAAAGAGTTAAAAAAAAAAAAGAGTGAACTGAATGACATGATCTGGTCTGTGCACTCCCTTCCTCACCTTCAGCAATGATCTCCTCAACTGTGACTTGGTGCCGCCCGACAGTGAAGGCTCTGCCAATGAAATTTCCTCCGGCGTGACTGGACCCAGAGCTGCTGCCCCCTCCTCCTCCAGAACCAGGCCCGGAGCTCACCAACTCCCGACGGGAATCAAAGAACTTCCTCATGATGTCGAAATGACAGCAGGGAAGATGTGGCGCTCGCCCTCTTCACGCTGTGATGTGCTGGCTTATTGCAGTGATATATTATATCCCCGGATCCTTGTGTAAACTTATCCAGAGTCTATTCTGGTGCCTCAAAAATATGCAAGTAATTCCGCTTTCACTTGTGGTGATGATGTGAGATACTTTTAGGGGAAATTTCCCATTTGCTTGCCAACACAAGCCAGTTGGTGATAACTATAGAGCGGCTAGCAGTTATGTAAGTGTATTACACCGCCCAGGAGGTTAAAGCATCTCCGGAAAAGTGCTCCTCTTACCAGCCAGCCAGCTGTTCATGGTCGGCTGCGGCTGCTGAGGAAAAATAGGTCCATCTCCATCTCGTCCAGCCGTTACCAAGCTAGCTAAGTGCTAGCTGCTAAGGCGCTATGACATTTCGTGTAAGGTTATCCAGGTTATCCTCTGAAGAAAATGTCTTCAAACGCGGTGTACCCTTCGAGTAACTGCGACAGCGCTGCCCAAAAAGCTGTTTCCATCCTTCAGGAAAGTGCAGCGACCGTTTGTTGCCTCATAGCTTACTGTCTGTGGGGCTATTTAATTTCTTCCATTTGTGTGTGTGTGTGTGTGTGTGTGTATATATATATTTAAATAAATATATATATATAAAAACTATATGGTTTCCGTTCGCTGACGCCTTCAGCGCAGGGAAGCCCCCAATAAGCGTCGAGTTGATAGGAGACGAGTCTGCGTCCGCTGCAAGTGTGTAAGTACTGCGTCTGTCATCCGCTAAAACGGTACCGACTGAGGTTTCGACACAACCGTCTAATCTCTGCAACCACAGCAATCTTTGGCTGCCAGCATTATCGCAACATCCTAGCTGTTGCTGTTGACGCACACGGTGACTTGTGGGTACTGTAGTTCAGAGAGCCCCGTCGCCCTTTCGTGCTTGTGAGCTACCGTGTGAGGTCATTTGCTGCGTTCACGTCACGTGGAGATATTCACTGTTGGATTATGGAACAACAAGCCCCCCAGGTGTTAATGTACAAATACCTGCCCTATATTTCCAGATTGATAATGGCATGATGAAAAATAATATATTTCATTAAATGCTTTCATGTTTTCTAGACATTTCTTTATTTTACTATTACTTACTATCAGGGGTGGTAGGTAGTAACTAAATTTACTTAAGTAACTTTTTCGGGGGAAAAGGGCATACTTTAAGGAGTAGTTTTACTATGAATTTTTCTTGAATGTGCAGTATTGTTACTCTTATTTCTGGATAAACTACCCAGTGTGTGTATCTTCACTGAATAAAGAAACATGTTTTTGTAAAAAAAAAAAAAAACACAAAAATGCCCCAGACACAAACCGACATTTTACATTTAAGTAATAATTATTCTTTAAGCTTTGCAGTCCTAATGTTTTGTTTATTTTTCTTTAAATTTTCTTAGCCTGTTTTACCATTTTGTAGATCTAAAAGAGACATTAAACATTCTAACATAAATATACATTAGCCTGCATGCTTGTTATTAGTTTAATATCTTTTATATCAAAACATTAGATTTGGGAAAATGTCAAAACATTTTTAGATATTAAGTCAAATATTCTGATCAGTTAGTCAGTACACAATAGAGCTTTTGTGCAAAATACATTTCCACTTGTATTTGAGTAAAAATATTGTAGTAGTTGCATATTCTTCATACTTTGCTGACTATTTATTTATTTAATTTGTCTGTCATTGAGAAAGATGCTGACCAATTTTGGAGTCCAATTTATACGATGACAATACAGACTATTCTCTTGTAATCATAACTACTATGCTTTCATCTGTGAAACTCTCAGCTGTTTCAATACTATCTCTGTTCAGATAGTATCTTGCACACCATATGCAACACCATATGCAAGGTATGCAAATCTTGCAAGCTATGAAAATCTTGCAAGATTTACCTTGTAAGGTATGTAAATCTTGCATACCTTGCAAGGTATGTTTGCAAGGTATGGCAAACATACCTGTTTTGCAAGGTATGCCATACCTTGCAAAAAAATAAAAAAATCACTTTTCAACCCATCATGCAAAACAAGAAAGAGTGTGGCACAACTCTAAATTTACCAGTAAATGGTTTTCCATCTAAGTTGAAAAACCAGATAAATAGAGCTTTGTTCAGATAAGTAGCCAAGAGGCTGATTGTAAACTTGTGAAGAAGATTTACAAAGCCACAGTTTGGATGCATAAATCTGTCAACTGGGCAATAAAGAGAGCACTAAGCAAATCTGACCTTTCTGTTCTGGTACTGCTGAATCTGTGGAGATTAGTGTGCAATAATGGACTCTTTATAAAAATTAAGAAAATTACAAACAACCCTGAGCATGCTTTTTATGAAACTGTTATGCAACAACAGAGTCAGAGGCTTCTTCAGATGCGTTGTAAAACAGACCGCCACAAGAGATTCTTCCTGCCCAGTCATCAGCATCTACAGCAACTTTAGAAACATTGTATAATATTACAATAACTTTTAATATCCCTTTTAGAGTAATGACATATTTATTTTACTTGAACTGAATTGCAGATGTGCAACCTTATCAGCTGCAAGTTTTCAGAAATACCTTCCTGAAACTTGCAGAAAGTTTCAGAAAGTTTCAGTACTTTCTGAAACTTGCAGAGTTTCAGAACTCTGCAAGTTCTGAAACCTTTAAGAAACTTGCAGAAAGGTATTTCTGCGTGCCATTGACTCAGGAAGAGGACTACAAATCCACGCTACAACTTCAGAATTAAATTCAGAAAAATTCTGAACCATACTTTTTTTTTTACTGTTTACTATGTTTTGTCAGTCTAAAATCCCCCCAAAATAAGTTTTTTTTTGTGTTTAAACATGACAATTGGAAAAATATTGAGAACATTTTTACGTTTCACAATGTGAAATGGAACAGGAATTAGCTCACCTTTAACTTTACAGTTAACAGGCTTCACATCCCAAACTAACCGTTACATCTGTGTCATAGCTGCTCTCGTTACATATTTTATATGCTGGTTGGTCTTATTTTGGTCATTGTACACCTCATTAAATCTATTCGGTGTCATTTTAAAGACATTTTGTGTCATGTAATGCTTGCTTTGAGTCTCATGTTGGTCAGATTGCTGCCAGGTCACATTTGGGAACTATTGAGTCTCATTCTTGGCTTAGTGTAATCGATTTTTATCTGGTGTAATGTACATCCTTATTACATTTATATACCATGGAGCGCTTTCGAGCTTTCATTCTTAGCAACCTATAAGTGAGTATGACAATAAAGGAGGGGTGTATTGGGAAATGGAAGTCTTGGCAAAGACATTGCAACATTTAGAGTGAGGAAACTGGGCATAAATCCCATTTTCCAACAGCTGAATGACAGCTTTATGGCATTGCAAAAATGTTTTGTGGTTTCTTATTTTATCTTTGTCTTTTTTCTATTTTGGGGGACGTTCTTTGTTTAACTTCCCCCCACATGTTTTACCCCTTGTCTGTAGCTCCAGTGGTGTGAACTCTTCAGTGTTATGTTCATGTTGTCTTTATCATCTGTGCAGTAATCCCTCTAAAAAAACTCTTAGTGCTATCAGTACAAACAAAATCACAGGAATATTATACTGAAGCTAATTTTATTCAAATGTTCACAATAAATTTAATTATTTAGTTGGAAATATAAGCTTTGTTCCCGGTCAAAAATAATTGCTGGACCGACCCCTTTTATCGGAAACTCTTGTAAAGAGGTGTAAAAAACCTTGAAAATAAAGGAATATTTATTTTGCAGTATTAAAATGAGAAGATTGTTGCAACTAAGCACAGCAATCTCGGACAAAAACAAAAAAACTGCAAAAAGCTTGGAAAGATGTCCGTGGCCACCAGGGGGCGACAGGTGGGACTCAGAAAGCTGGTGGAAGGTGGAGGAAAAAAAATGCAACTTAAAAAAAAAATGTGTCCAATAAATTCTTTTTATCAAAGATTTTTAATAGTATTCTATTATTTATCAAAATATGTGACCTGTTTGTCAATCATTAGCTGAAAATTATTAAAATGTTATTTGCCATGCTCTATTATCTGCCAGACACATTAGTGAAGCTGCTTTGCTCCTCTTGCTACTTTAGCAACCTCAAAATGAGCCAGAAAAGACCGAAGAACCTGTCCAGTGGGGAGGACTTCTGGAAAAACCCTAAGAAATCATGGGCAACTAAAATAAGAAAGTATGCAGCTAAAAAGCTAAAATGTAATAATTTTGAGTAGTGAGTAAAAGTGAAACAGAAAAGTCTTAAAGATTATATTTCTGTACATATTGTTGGGTCAGCAAAAGGAATCCAATGAGATATTGATGGAGTTCTTCTAGTTTAATATTTAAAAATAATGTAATTGGACTAAAACAAGTTATGTGAAAACTATTTCAAAGACTTAGATGATTAAATAAGATAATTACAAATAACAAATTCAGGCAGAAGCAAGACTTTGCATTTTTGTTTGAAAAAAGGTTATTCTTTATTGGGGGAAGTTACTCGAGTAACTGCGTTGTGTCCAAAATTTTTGCTCCTAAGAGTGGAATTTTATCATAATATATATATTTTTTAAAAGAGTTACTTAAGTATTTATACCTAGTTGCTACATATCACCATGAAATTCCATCAAAATCCATCGAAGTTTGTGTTTTTTGAAGGACAAAATAACTGGTTGAGGCTATTTGGAACGCAACAGCGCCCCCTGGAGTCACGGGAATCAAACACAATTGGATGAATGCGCGCGAGCTATGGCGTACACGCGTAAATAGTGTTTGAAGTGGGTGGTCCGTGAACAGAGCTGTAGTTAAAAGCTACGTGTGCTGCTGTTGTCGCTCTACCTTCTTGTTGGGCTTCAGGAAGAAAGCACTCTTAGACCAGGTGAGACGAAACTCAAGAGTTCTTCGGGTTCCGCTTTGTAACTTTGTAAGTTTTCTTCAGGCAACCGCTTTTCCCTGTGCAGGGTGTGCCCAGGGACGTCAATGCCAAGTTATCGTTGTCTTCTTCCTCGTGTACTTTCGGTACCGTTTTGTATTAAAGTTTACAGTTTATAGGCTCTACAAAAGATGATACATTATTACACAGTTGCTGCGATTATGAATAGATTTCAACTGCAGTCATAACTTTGTTGTTCAGTTCCGCTCGATTGTTCTACGTGTCACTATTGTTCAATTTCTTCATATACTGTCGTTAAGTCCTGACAGTCCAGTTTATAATAGGTTTCCAAGAACCGACGCTATAGACATTCACGTGATAGGTTGAAACGGAAATGTAAGTTTTGTGTTTTCGCTAAGCTACATTTACCATGTATGTTTGCATGAATTTGAATACACAACTTGATCTGAAGGTTTTCCTGCAGGATAATTGTCTATTATGTTCCAGATGCAGAGTAAACTTCGTCACGACTTGCAGTTGACACATGCTGAGTGTAAAAATGTCTTGTGATCACATGCAGAATATTTTCACAACAAACCACTCTGTGTGGCTGCTTCCTGAATGCTGACCACAGTGTCTGTCATGTAAATGTCTCCATAAAATATTACAATATAGTCTGATCATTCTTTTTGTACAATAAGCTTTTAATCACAGATTGTGGTTCGTTTACACACATCAGACTGATGAATTGTAGTGCTACAGTTTAATTTCATATTAAATTTTAAAATATGTAATGGGAATGACTTCCCATTATGTCTCTTCTTAACGGAGTAATTACAGGTGTGTCCATACAAACAGACACTTTGTGGGATTGTGCAACACCAGCACTGAGATGGGAAACGAGAGCTCATGGCCTATGAGTGTGATGGAAACCCTTGTGTAGATAATAAACCAAATTAAATATTTATCAAAGGTTAACAAGGGAAGCCTTCAAACCTGGCACCATCTTATTTCCTCCTTGGATTGTTTGCTCTTACTTTGTTATAGTTTCTTTCATGTGCTGTGTGCTTCTTATTTTTATTTATTTGTATTTTTTTTTATTTCAGCTCTCCAGACCTCCAGACCAGATACACCATCATTCAAAAAAAATGGCAGCAGTAAGTGTGTTCTTTGTAAGCTGCTTTCCCTAAGACTAGTAACCACCAATAGTATTTGCATGTATTTGCAAGATCATAAGGTCTAAACATTAGACCTAATCTCTAAAGTTAGTTGTGTTATACTATTATTTCTGCAGCTTGTAGAATGAATACATTTATGTCTCTGAGTTTAAAATGGAGATCAGCCTAAAATGTGGCAAATACTGTGGTTATGTTTATCATTGTACAGAAGTTGCGACAATTTAAACTGCTAAAGATGTCAAGTGAAACTTTAGTCTCTTCCTGTCTTGAGACACGAATAGAAAGAGATGGTACTGATCTTAATTTTGAAAACTGATTTTGTTGCGTGGTCACGATTTCCTAACACATAACTTAGTTCAAAGTTGAAGAATTCAGAAATAATCCTGTACTTCTCCCCAAAAAATAATCCCCCTGCATGATGCTGCCTCCACCATTTTTAAGAGTTGGAACAGTGTTCTTGAATTTCAATGCCTGTCTTAGTTTCCTCCAAACGTAATCCTCATTTCATGAATGGTTGGGTAACGATATGTGTGCTCTGAATTAGGATGTGTCTTTTCACCATTACATTAAAGATCTGCAGCAAACCGGGCATTTATCTCAGCAATTCTTTATGGGAAACATTTGATAAATAAAATCTATCAAATCCTAAAGGAAATATTTAATTTACAAGTGAACTGGAAATCTAAAAATTTGACACTATTTCTGATACTAGAAATAGTGCCAGAGATGCACCAAGTGGCTGTAATCTTTCAATTCTCTTTGACCAGCTGATTGCTGATCAGCTGGTCAAAAATAAAATATATCCGATAATTGTTTTTGTATTTATAAAGTGGATCAATTAAAGGCTATACCTATTTTTGTTCGAAATATGCGTCACACAGCACCGTCTACTTTGACGCCCGCACCACAAACTTTTTTCTGTTGTCTTTATAGTCCTTAGCAGCAAATCAGAATCAGTAAAAATGGCAGTCACACGTGAAAAAGAAACAAAAAATACAAAGTAAAAACTGTCAGTAGTTGGAATATGCTTACATGCATCTATGATGTATTTAAGCAACTATAAAAATGAGTGTATTTTAGAATTTATTACATGTAGATAAACTTTAAACTCTTTGTTTACTTTAATTTGTTAGCATTGTTAACCGGTTGTAAATGTGTAATTTATGAGCAGATTGGAAACCGTGGAACTGTGACTGAGGCGGCTGGTTTTGATGCTGCAGCCGATGCCCAGAAGCTGAGAGGAGCCATGAAGGGAGCTGGTTAGTGGCCCACAGCAACACTTTCATTCATGATCCATCCTTTCCTATCTGGTTTCATGGAGGACTCCATGGAAAGAAAAAAAAGTCTGCTCCTCCCAAGCTCTAGACGAAATTTTAGTGTTGCTGAGCACTTGTTTTGTAATCACAGCTGTTGATTTTAGACTCTGAAAATTTTTTTTCCCACTTTATCCAGTTGTTTTTGCTTTATTCTACACTATGGAGACAAAATAAACCATTGACTTTGCTCAGCATGCAAATTGCAGTAGTAATCTGATCTCATTGTAGGTTGCAGTGGACTGAATTGATAGTCAGAATTGCGTGACAAACCTTCATACCAGCTTTTGCTCTGCATCAGATTTCTGAAAAGGAATGTGGATGATGTTAGGAGTTTACTAGGCTAATCAGATTCTCCTGACTCCAGTTTTCTGCTTTTTGCTAACAAAAGGTTTCTATGGTAACCCAAACAAGCAGCTGTGTGTCAGGATTATCTACACGGCTGTTGGAGGGATTTCCTTTTGACACTTTTTTAAAAAGTAGAGTTTCGAATAAAGTTTTATGAAAAAGTTTTTGTGCCCCTACAGATTTAATCTTTTTCCTTTTTTTGAAAATTAACATGTAAATGCTTCAAATCACGAAACTAATTTTATTATCTGACCAAAAAAAGGAAGAGTAAATGTGAATTGCAGATTTCAAATGGTTTTCTTTACTAGGGGAAAAATAGTTATCAAAACCAACTTCACTTATGTGAAAATATAATTGTTCCCTTGCTAAATCATAAATTAACCGGGATTAACCACGTTTTGGAGGGTCCGTTTCTCTATCCAGACTTGTATAATCAAGAACTTATATAAGCAGGACCTGTCTGACAACACGAAGTAGATCTCCAAAAGAAGCACAACTTGTACCAACAGATGAGAAATGAAGTCATAAACTTTCATCAGTCCAGAAAATAAAAGCTCAAGAGAAAATGGAACAGTCTAAACTTTCCCAGAAGAGGCTGGCCTACCAACATTATCCAAATAGTTCATCGATGACTCATCCACACGGTCACAAATGAATCATAAACTATGTGTAAATCACTGAAGGCCTTATTTCCTGTAGTTAATGTCAGCGTTATATATTTAACAGTATATAAGAGGTTTGGAAAAATGTCCCAATCTCTTACCACCGTTGACCAAAAACAACCAAAAGGGCATTTTCAAATGTGCCAATAAGCATATCAATAAATCCTAAAACCTTTTGGGAATATGTCCTACAAGTTGACAAGACAGAAGCAGAACATTTTGAAAGGTGTCCATCTCAGGAAAAGCACATCGTACTGACAGTAAAATATGTCAATGGTGATGGGAAGATCTGGGCTTCCTTTGTTGCTTCAGCAGCTGAACGACTTTTCATTATTAATAAAACCATTAATTCAATTCTCTGAGAAAATCCCAAAGGAAAATGTCCGACCATAAGTTTGACCATATGCTTACCTGCACAAGTTATTCAGTAGATCAATGATCCAAATTCAAAACCAGCATTTCCACCTCTTATTGGCTCAAAAATAGAAAATTAAAGTTATTCAAAGTCTGGATTTAGGTCTGATTTGCCTCTCTTTCTTGAAAACCCTCCAGTGTGGCTGAATTAACATAATTCCGCAAAGAAGAGCGGGCCAAAAATGTTTCCACCGTGAGTTAAAAGGCAGATAAACAGTTATTGTGAAAGCAATATTTAGATTTAGAAAGAATAACTTTTTCATATAGGGCCAGATACGTTTTGATACATTTATTCCCATTACAAATGAAGTAATCAGAAAAATAACCCAGCACTTGGCATTTACTCAGGTTATCTAATTAAAAAAAATGTTTGATGTGTAATATATAGTGTGACAAAAAAACAGAAAAACTCTGAAAGGGTCTAAGTAGTTGTTCACAAGGTGTACTGTGCTCTGATGTGGCTTTCAGGGACGGATGAGGCGGCCATCATCAACGTCCTGGCGCACCGTACGATTGCTCAGAGACAGCGCATCAAGGAGGCCTACAAACAAACTGTGGGGAAGGTGAGAGCAAACACAATCTTCGTCTGAGGGAAAGCAGAATTATTATCTTGAACAAACATTATTTTAAGCAGATGGAGATGCGACAGCTTGACGACCTCAAAATGATGAACAGCACCCTAAATGAACCCTACAGCAAACAGTGCAGATGTGCTGTATCTATTGTTTCAGTGTGTGCTCTTATCATGTTCTGTTTAGGTGTGGTACAGGGATAGATAAAGTCCAAGTTAATCACTGACCAGAAAGCAGAAATAATTTGGAAATGACCATCTATAAACACAGCCTTGGACAGAGGGAGCCCTGTAGTCGGCCGGAAAGGGGAACGCTCCCTCCTGTAATAAACATTCACTAAAACCAAACAAGGAATGCTGCCAGCTGTCTGCTTCTCTGTTTCGTTATTAATGAGGATCAATATATTAACCGAGGGGGAAGTTTTGGGGTTGACACAGTGAGATAAAGACGATCTCTTCACATGGTGTCCAGTAAGAGGTTGAATAAAGTTTTCTGAGCATTCATTGAGGGAACTGCAGGAAAAGCAAAGACTGAGCGCAGCAGAAAGAGTGAGTCATGCTGGAGACACCCACATGTGGTCAGCTGTGCGAAACGGCTGCACTGTTCACAAAATGTTTCCAAAAACCACACCCTCTAGTGGGGGAGCTCAGTGATGATGGTCGTCTGGTCTCTAGAAGATAAATCATAATCTTAATGAATTTATGATAGAACTGGAAAATGACTCAATATTATTCCCTTTGTTCGTCCCGTTAGGAGCTGGCTGATGATCTGTCGTCAGAGCTGAGCGGGAACTTCCAGAGCGTTGTTCTGGGTCTGCTGATGTTGGCGCCCGTCTACGATGCCTATGAGCTGAAAAATGCAATGAAGGTCAGAATTACTCACTTGATTAACATTTTTGTGATGATTTTATGGTCATATGTTGTATCCACACTTTTTAGGCACCTTTTCAGCACTTTGCTTCAAAGTATGATGAGTATAAATAATGAATACAAAATTACAGGAGCCATTGGTTGATATTTTGTATGTTGTATCACAGGGAGCTGGAACAGAGGAGGCTTGCCTCATTGATATTTTGGCTTCAAGAAGCAATAATGAAATTAAAACCATCAACGAGGTCTATAAGAGAGGTAACAGTGTCACTCCTCATTCTTGCATTAAGTTACTGTATTTCTGTCGTTTCCTGAGCCTATATATGACATATGATATTGCACAGCGGCCTCTAAAGGCCCATTATCAGAAAGCAGTGGAAGCTGTAAATTATTCATGCCGTCTGTCTGGGAGCTCATTGTTTTCACCTTTGCCTTTATGTATTTGGTGTCCATCTCACCATATGGAATTAAATATAACATGTTTTAATGGCTGGTTCAAAAATAAAACTGTAGATAATCATTTACATAACTTGTTCTTTTTTTTTTTTTACTGTAGAATATGGGAAGACCCTGGAGGACGCCGTGTCTGGGGACACCTCTGGGATGTTTAAAAGGGTTTTGGTCTCTTTGCTCACGGTAAGCAAACATCAACCTCCTGGTTTGCTCCAATAATATTCACTTAATCTGTGGTGTTATGAAACATTCTTCATAATTACTGGCAACCCTGATAAAGAGGTGTCAAAAAGTCTTAAAATAAATGGTTGTTATGGAGACTTGTAGAACCTGAGAGACCAATCTTGCTTTGAAAACTTTTCTCTCCTTACTATGAGGTCAAAAGATGAATTTGGCTTTTGATACAGCCGTGTTTGTTACAGTTCCAGTTGTTTCGACATTTTAAATTATAACGTCAACCACAAATGTTTGCATATCTATGCAACTATTTTCTTGCAAACATTTCCTTTCTGGTGAGCATTAGCACACATCTTCTTGTTTTAAATTGAAATGAATGGCATTAAAATTGTATATATGAATCCACAAATCTTTGAAAAGACATCAAACTGTCATTGCTGTTGAAGGGGACAACAAAAGGTATGAAACCTAGCACAACTGCTTTATAATAAATAACCAGATTCCAAACATGACAGGAAAGTTTTTGTATTATCCTTCATATTCTAACAAAATAATCATAAATTCTGCCACATATTTGCATATACAGTGGGGCAAAAAAGTATTTAGTCAGCCACCAATTGTGCAAGTTCTCCCACTTAAAAAGATGAGAGAGGCCTGTAATTTTCATCATAGATATATACCTCAACTGTGAGACAAAAGGAGAAAAAAAAATCCAGAAAATCACATTTTCTGATTTTTAAAGAATTTATTGGCAATATATGGTGGAAAATAAGTATTTGGTCAGCTACAAACAAGCAAGATTTCAGGCTCTAACAGCCGTGTAACTTCTTCTGTAAGACTTGTAGAACCTGAGAGACCAATCTCGCTTTGAAAACTTTTCTCTCCTTACTATGAGGTCAAAAGATGAATTTGGCTTTTGATACAGCCGTGTTTGTTACAGTTCCAAGTGGAGGCTCCTCTGTCCTCCACTTGTTACCTGTATTAATGGCACCTATTTGAACTCGTTATCAGTATAAAACACACCTGTCCACAACCTCAAACAGTCACACTCTAAACTCCACCATGGCCAAAACTAGAGAGCTGTCAAAGGACACCCGAAATAAAATTATAAACCTGCACCTAGCTGGGAAGACTGAATCTGCAATAGGTAAACAGCTTGGCGTAAAGAAATCAACTGTGGGATCAATTATTAGAAAATGGAACACATACAAGACCACTGATAATCTCCCTCGATCTGGGGCTCCACGCAAGATCTCACCCCGTGGGGTCAAAATGATCACAAGAACGGTGAGCAAAAATCCAGAACCACACGGGGGAACCTAGTGAATGACCTGCAGAGAGCTGGGACCAAAGTAACAAAGGCTACCATCAGTAACACACTACGCCGCCAGGGACTCAAACCTGCAGTGCCAGACATGTCCCCCTGCTTAAGCCAGTACATGTCAAGGCCCGTCTCAAGTTTTCTAGAGAGCATTTGGATGATCCAGAAGATGACTGGGAGAATACCATATGGTCAGATGAAACCAAAGTAGAACTTTTTGGTCAAAACTCTACTCGTCGTGTTTGGAGGAGAATGAATGCTGAGTTGCATCCAAAGAACACCATGCCTACTGTGAAGCATGGGGGTGGAAACATCATGCTTTAGGGCTGTTTTTCTGCCAAGGGACCAGGACGACTAATCCGTGTAAAGGAAAGAAAGAATGGGGCCATGTATCATCACATTTTGAGTGAAAACCTCCTTCCATCAACAAGGGCATTGAAGGTGAAACGTGGCTGGGTCTTTCAGCAGGACGATGATCCCAAACACACCACCTGGGTAACGAAGGAGTGGCTTCGTAAGAAGCATTTCAAGGTCCTGGAGTGGCCTAGCCAGTCTCCAGATGTCAACCCCATAGAAAATCTGTGGAGGGAGTTGAAAGTCCATGTTGTCCAGCGACAGCCCCAGAACATCACAGCTCTAGAGAAGATCTGCATGGAGGAATGGGCCAAAATACCAGCAACAGTGTGTGAAAACCTTGTGAAGACTTACAGAAAACGTTTGATCTCTGTCATTGCCAACAAAGGGTATATAGCAAAGTATTGAGATGAACTTTTGTTATTGACCAAATACTTATTTTCCACCATATTTTGCAAATAAATTATTTAAAAATCAGAAAATGTGATTTTCTGGATTTTTTTTTCTCCCTTTGTCTCTCATAGTTGAGGTACATCTATGATGAAAATTACAGGCCTCTCTCATCTTTTTAAGTAGGAGAACTTGCACAATTGGTGGCTGACTAAATACTTTTTTGCCCCACTGTACGTATCTATATCTTTTGCCTTTTTAATTAATGGCTATAGGGAATAAGAGTGTAAATGATTTCTGATCCTATTTATATCTCAATAAACAAAAACCCAAAGGAATATTGAAATGGAAAAGTTCAGAAGTCAGAAATCTGAGCTTTTTACCCTTCTTTCCTAGGAAGGGTAAAAACTAAGAGCGTTTAGCAGTGTTTTTCATTGTGAGATTATATTAATGCAACAAAAAAATGATATATTTTAATGATATTTCTGCATTGTTTTTCTCAGAGGTGCTAGTAATTAAGTTAAAGAACAAGAAAATATTTTACATTAATATTGTCGTTTCAGTCACTCTTCATTTAATGACGGAGCAGCAACTGCAAGTTGTTTTAAAACAATTTATTTAGGCATTCACTTGATTATGTAAACAAAACTGAGGGAACTTATATTTTTATTTGCAAGTTTGTTTGTTTTTTTAAAAAAAACATTGATTAGCATCTTTCTTACCAAGGTTTTACGGCAGAAAGAAAAACATTGATTATCTGTATTTGCTTATTTTGTATGGATTTTTTTGGATTGCAGGCTGGACGAGATGAAAGCGATAAAGTGGACGACGCCCTGGCTGTTCAAGATGCAAAGGTTAATGTCTTCATATTAAATAAAACTCTCAATACAATACTTATTATTTAAATCCCATATAAATTCCTTTTTTTTTACTTCTGGGTTTATAGGACATCTATGAGGCTGGAGAGGCTCGTTGGGGCACAGATGAGGTGAAATTCCTCACAGTGCTGTGCGTTAGGAACAGAAACCATCTGCTGAGAGGTATTCCTGCCAAAATAAGAGCTGCAATTATTTATTTTTTATTATATAACAAAACTGGCATTAGAAAAAGCTTGTGAAGGTTTTACTGACCTCTTGTGGCAGGTTTATGAGCAAACATAAAGTGTAATAATTTCTCTTAATCCATAAATCGGTGTCTAAACAGCTCATAATGATTAGCATCCCACTCCATAAACCCTCGTCATATTGTTTTCTGCTCCAGTGTTTCAGGAATATCAGAAGATTTCTGGGAAAGACATCGAGGCTAGCATCAAGAGTGAGATGTCTGGCTCCTTGGAGGACGTCTTTCTTGCCATAGGTCAGGTTCTTCACTCACGTTCCATCACACTTGCATATATTCACTGCTACATTAGTTTATTTCAGTATAATTCTGCTTGCGTAAGGGAAACACATTATATACTGCAGATTAGTTGCAGACAGACTCATGTTTCCATGCTTTTATTTCCGTTAACTAGTTAACAGAACGAATGCACATCATTTTAGATGGTAATATTACATCAGAAAGAAATGTGGACTTAAAGAAAAGTATGATTAGTGCCTGCATAAGAGATGTCATTTTCAAACGGTCCATTTAATCTAACAGAGTCTCATCAGAAGGCATATTCAGATTGAAAATGAGTGCATTCTTTATGAAGTGACTCCTGTGGAGATAACAGGTTTTACTGTAACACCTATTTAAACATCATTCAGACTTCATGATGCCTTCACACTAATGAACCCTTCTACATATGCTGGCTTTCATCTGTGCGTCCGTAATGAGCTCAGTGAATCTTCCCAAAAGCTGCACGATTTCCATAAAACATTTCACATTTTGGTTCGTCAGATTATGAGAGCAAGTTTTCTCACTTCCTCATCTGAAGATGAAATGAATTCCAATCACTTTAGGATTTTTTAAATTTTTTTTAGCTTGTAGGGTAAGGTTTTAAAAATTATATGGTTTTAAGAATTTCATCTGAGCTCTTGGGAATTTCCTGTGTAGATGCTGTTTTTAATCTCATAAAATGAAGATCACATATGCACATATGTTTCGTACGTTGCTCACCTTGGACACCACAAAATGTGAATTTTCCTCTCCAATTTAAGCTGATGAAGGTTAACTTTAAACCTGAAAAGGGTTTTTAATTCTCCTGCAGTCTTTCTTAGAGCAACAAACCTTTACGAGTCTCGAATACTGAGAGTTGGAGGCTGTCAGGAATGCTTTAAAAAAAGAAAGATGAAGCTATGTTGTTTTTTTCTTCAATCAGCAATATCAATTTAAAAACATGTCACTTTAATTTACACAGAATTATTAGTGATGTTTGCCTTTGATGTTTTGCAGTTGTAGTTTGACATGTTTGTGTGATAAACACTAAAATTTACTTTTTTTTCTGATTGCAGTGAAATGCATTAAGAGTAAACCAGCATTTTTTGCTGAACGGCTATACAAGTCAATGAAGGTAATTATACAGTATCTTTCAAAAGTGTTCATATTGCTTAAGCTATTTTACATTTGTCATGTTACATCCACGTGATAAGACCTGTAGGAGTTTACGTGACACATAAATTAGTCCATAATTGGAAAATAGAAAAAAATCAACACATGGTTTTCTTTTCTTTTTTTTTTTTTTTTTTTAATAAATAGAAATCTGAAAAGCTTGGCTTTCAGTTGTTTTCAGACTCCCTTAACTTTAATTTACCTAAAGAAAATCCAGGATAAGCAATTGCCTTGAGAGGAGATATTATAGTGAAATGTAATCAATGTGTGAATATAGTTTAATCTCGGTGTAAATATAGCTGTTCTCAGAGGGTTATGAGAGAATATTAAGAAACGAACGTGATGCTGTGGAGAATATTAAACCAGAGTTATGTTCTGTTTACAGTTTCTTATAACCTATAAAGACAGGAGAGGGAGTCCTGGTTAGATGAGACCAAAATGTAATGTTTCATTCAAGAGAAAAACACTGTCTGGTGAAACCCTAATCCTGAACATTGCAGTGGAAACACCATCCTATTGGGGAACATTGATTGTGCTGGCATCATACTGTAAGAATGCCTTTCTGCAGCAGAGTCAGGGAAACTGGTTAGAAATGAAAGTCGTGGAAGAAAACTTACCAATGAATGGAAAGACACTGAACATGCAGCCCCGGCTCCACTGGAATGGTTTAAATCAAAGCTTATTTATTTGCTGGGGAAAAAATTCAAACCTATATCCAGTTAATAATCTGCAGCAATTTATAAAAATTTCCCCCAGTTGCTCTCCATCCAATCTGACATAAGATTGTGGCTCAGGGGGGGCTGCATACCAGACTTGAAAAGAAATTAATTTATTAAAATAAAAGTACAAGTTACAAAAATGTGTGCCTAAAGTTTTCATCAGTTTTACATAATGTGAATTCTGCTTGCAAATCTTTTTTTTTTTTTTTTTTTTTTGTGAACACAACCCAGATGTAGTTTCTGTCTTTCTCATCAAGGGTCTGGGCACCACAGACAGCGTCCTCATCAGAATAATGGTCGCCAGGGCTGAAATTGACATGTTGGACATTAAGAGTCAGTTCCAGAAGATGTATGGAAAGACTCTACACTCCTTCATCAAGGTGAGGGGCGGCGGGGACAAGCTGTGGTCAGCTCAAGATTTGCAATCCATCAGCCATGATCTAATTATGATAATTGCAATTCCAGCTTTATTTAATGCGAGCCTTTTAATTTGCGGAAGATTTATTGTTCATTTCTCCCACGCAAGCTGCCTTTTTGTTTTGTTTTCTCATCTGCATAAAAGTAACAAAGAAATAATTTTTAGATCATTTGTAATAACTTAAATCCTCACTTTTAGGGAGACACATCAGGCGACTACCGTAAAATCCTGCTGGAGCTGTGTGGAGGCGAATAGAAACGTCCAGCGACATTCAGCCCCTTTTCTTCAGACCACTTCATGTTTTTTTATGTTGTCTTCTTTTCTGCATTTCTCATTTTGCTAATTAACATGGTGCCTTGTATCACTGTTTCAGATACCAATTAAACCAAAGATCAGTGAACCTTTACACCTCTGTCTCTTTGTAATTCATTACGTGTCCGGAGGTAATTAATGACATTAAAGAAACACAGATGCCTCATAAACATTTCCAACAGATAAGTTGAATGCTTAATGACTTTGCTGCTCTCACTCTTCTTCTGTCCAGTCAGTAAAATCCATTTGCTTAATTGGTCACAATGGCCCTTTGTTGAGTCAGCCCTGTTTCACTGCACTTAATTACATTAACAGGTTGTCACTATATTAGGAAGGCAATAAAGTGCGTTCTAATCAAGAGGATGCGATAAAGAGGTGTAGCTGAAAGGAAAAAGTTATAACTCACTTTAATGCAGTGCTTATACTCAGAGAGACCACCAGGGGGAACCAAACTAACTCTTATAAATGTTTGGCTGCGGAGTTCTTTGCAGTGCGGGACAATCTGATGGCATCGTTTGAACCTGAACCTTTTCGTAAATGGTAAAGTTAATATGTTCTCATTGCCTTTTCGTAATGAGCAGGAGAATATCCAATCATTCAGATGTGTTTCTGGAAAAACTGCATCGTTTAAGACCTCATCAGATCCGTTGTTCACGAAATTAGACGTCTGAAGAGCTGCCTCCATTCATGTCTTTCACTTGGGGTGATGCCGCCCTCTGTGACTATCTGCTGAAGACCTCATTTAGTCGCTTCCAATTTGACGAGACTCCCTGAAAGGCTGCGTTGTCAAGATGCAAGACGGAAGATAATCTCAGTGGTGAACAGTTACTGCGCAAGGTTTCTGACGTTTATCGTGGCAATCTTCTTCATGCTGTGCCAAAAGTATTTTCAAACATGGAGAAGGAACCGTGCATGTGTTTTCTGAATCAAAGGAAATGTCTCGTTTACTGCAAAAGATGAACTCTGAAAAACTTAAGAGAGAAAGTTATTCAACTGAGTAATGTCTATCACTCATCTGTTGCGTAATATCTTAACGCAACAAATTTTATACTTAAATGGTAAATAAAGACCCAATTTCCTGCCAGAATGAGTCTCTTTATAACATTGCGTGTGGGCAATATATCTTACACAGTTGGCGTTTATTTGTATTTAGATTGTTGCGTGCTGTTATAACTTTAAAATCAACCAACAGCAGATAAATAAATAGTCGTGTCAGAAGATTTCTGGGAAAATGATGCAGTGTTTCACCTCCTCTAATAATCAAAACTTCAACATCCGTAAGTAGCTGCAGCCCAATTAATGTTGGATATGCACCTCTGATTGATTGGCATGATGCAATTCTGTGTCGGCAACAAATAATGAATTCTGTCCTGTTCCGTTGTCTAACGTGACAGGTGTCACCAAGAAGACATAATAAGCAGGCACAGTGCGAGACGTTCAAGTCGTCTATGATTTTTGAAATTGCAGCGATTTGGACAGATTTAAAATACGCAATTGATGAAATTGGGCATCAAAACCTTTAGAGCTAGAAGTTGGCTTTTTTTAAATTAAATATGTTCTCTTTAAAAATTAAAGTGCTTTGTTTTTCCACATATTCTCTTGAGGTAACCTTTGACCTGGATGTATTCTGACTTTTGGTCAACAGTCTCTTCTTGCCACTGTCACTTAAAAGGGTAGGTTTGCTAAGTGCATGACTACCTTTTCCTTTGAAAAAGTTTCTCTCACATGATTTGCGTCGCCCTGCAGCTCCTCTGGAGTCACAAAGGACAGAATGGTTTCTCTGATAAATACTCTCCTTGGGCAGCATTGTTGGTCTGCGGAGATGCAACTTTATTTCAGATGGTTAACTGAAATGTGTTGAGGGGTTTGAAGGTGTTGAGATGTTCAAAGGTAGGAATAGTGTTTAAACTTTAATCTTCAAACTTTAATCCAATGCTGTCTTCATAATGACGCTCACACAGATTGACTCTACAAACTTAAGTGACCTTTAAAGACTGTTTTACATTTAGAAGTAACAGAGTAAAAACTGGGTACTTGCAAATTCATACGATGAAAAATAAAGAAAGCTACACTTTCCTTCCATTCAAACATTTGGAATGATTTATAACATAAAATTCCATTAAAAAAAAAGATCTTTAAGAAAAATAGTTTGCAAGCCATGTAGAAAGGCACTGCCAATTGCTTGTTGGCTCCAGGAAATCAAATGTTAATAGAAGATCTGATTTTAAGGGATGAAGGGGTGATTTACTACAGCTGGAGAAAACAGCTCATTTTTAAAATGCCATTTCATTCCTAAAATCAGTTTCACTTGTTTCAGGACAACAATAAAAACTTTTGCATTCCCTCTTATACTTGCAGAGAATGTACATTTGATGGGAGCCAGATGATGCTTTCTTTACTCTGACAATCACACAACCCAAAGAAAATATAAAAGAAAGGCCCATCCAACGGATAAAAGAGCATGTGAATGACGCAAGGAGACCAGAAGAAAACAGCAAGAGGACATGGCTGTTTAATTCAAGAATGCATGGAAGAAATCTAGGCTCCCGTCTGTTCCAGGTGAACTAAGCATGTGGAGAATATGCTGCAAACAGTTAAAAACTCAGGCAATGCTGTTTCTGATCTATTCAAAATGCAATCAGCAGCAAACTGAGAGGAGCAGGGACCAAAGCAAATGGTGCAGACAATTGTGTAATTTCAAAATATATGGCATGAAACACATTATTTTTGAAAAAAAAAAAAAAAGTAATTATACCTTCTTGCCCTGTCAGAACTCGAGGCGCAATAAAACCCCAACAATGTGCCAGATTTAATCAAGGCAAAATTGCACAAAATGAGCATAGAGTCTTAGGAGAAAAATAACATTTTAATGGCTCTACAGGCAGAAACACAAATTTGGTAATGCGGGTAAAGAATGTGATAATATGAGTTGTACGTTTTTCTTTCCCCATAAATAAAAAAAAAAAAATATATATATATATATATATATATATATATATATATATATATATATATATATAGAGAGAGAGAGAGAGAGAGAGAGAGAGAGAGAGAGAGAGAGAGAGAGAGAGAGACTGCAAGTCATCTCTGGACTTTCTGTTCATGTCCTTAAATGGAAAATTAAATTTATTAAATGTATTCTTTAATATTAAAAAGAAGGTTGAGTTTTATTATTAAGGTGGACACATGTGGAGAGCTGTTTCATTCAAATCACTCAACAATAAGGTCATTACTAAATTACCTTACAGTAATTTACCCTAATTCTTGATCAGTAAATCATTTAGAAATAATAACTCGGTTTGAAATTAAACATCAGTTATGTGTTTCTTTTAATACATTAATAATTTAAGTATATATCTAAGAATGGAAGTCAATTTCAACATATTGTTATTCTGAATTCTATTTGATGATGCAAAAATGATGTGGAAAATGTTGGCAAAACCTTTAAATTGCATGTTAAAAGTTGTAAGCAGATGAAAGCGTACAGTAATTTGATTTGATGCCACAGCTAAACTCTAGTAGATTTTATTTACTCAGAAGTTACTACTTGCTTTTACCAAATGACTGAGATGGAAGAAAACCTGAATGTTTAGTTTTTTTTTCCAAAGGTCTTTGGCTTGAAATAAAGCAAAGAAGTTCAGTGGGTAGATTTACCAATTCTGAAAAAGTGGTAAATAAGTTGAATTGCTGGTGGCAGTGTTTGGGCTTGCTGAGCTTCTAATTGTCCTTATTTACTGTACAAACTCATTTGCAACCAGTTTATTCAGTAATGGCCAAATCTGTCCACAAGGAGCAGGTCTAATTAACACAAACAAGGATGACTTCTCCTGTCATCACGGCCTGTAATTTACCAAACCAAACGCTCATTTGTTACTGTAACACAGACAGAAGAACAGAGCAGCTTTCCTGCAGCAGGTGACATTTTATACTTCACATTATTTTATGAAAAATAATGGCAATTAAATAAGTCATGTTGGCTGCATCATTCTGTACTTTATTTCTCTGCAGATGGTGACAATGTAGACGATAATGATTCAGATTAAAAATTCACAAAAATGCAAAGAGACACATAGTAGTGTGGAGATTAGAGGTTCCATGCATCTTATCCAAGATTATGTTGCTGCGGTATCAGAAGGAAAACTCAGACATTCCTCTCCCTGGCAACATACCGGTAGCTTTCTCCACCTCATTTCCAATATTCACTTTAATCCAGAAAAGGACTTTAGATTAAAGTGACAAAGGAACAGCTGGTGGTTATCCCTGTTATCTTTACAACTATTTCAACCACACTTCTTCCTTCCACTTAACTTTCCACTGTCTGCTTAACAACTGTCACGTCATGCCAGATTTATTGGTTATTACCACACAGAAATATTGTGGAAGAATCTAAAAAGCACAATCAGATTGCTCCTTAAACTTTTCTCCTTGATTTTCAGTCTTGACTGACTTTAGAGAGAAATGTATTGTTTTGGTGTCAGCTGACGTGACTTTAGGTCAGAGATCAGACATGTCCACACATATCTGCCAGCTGGGGAACAAAAACAAGCCTAGAAAAAATGTAGAGTTAAAGTAAGGTGACAGATTCTTCCCGAGCTGAGGGAAAGTCTGTTACCTGCCTTAAAAACGGCACACATCTAAATATTTGCTTTTCTTTGTCTTTCACCTCAATTGTTAACAAAGGCTGATGAAAGAAACAATTCAAACATTTACAACAATATCTCTAATTTAAAAGCTACCTTGTGTTTTTATTATTAAAAAAAAAAATCCTGATATCATTACAACATTTAAGATTCAGTGGAATCCATGCTGGGCATGCACAGCTTAATTCTTTGAAGATGTGTCTCTAAATGTTTTTATTTTAGACTAAAAGAAAAAAAAAAGACAATGCAGACTTTATTAACAATCACTGCAACTTGAAAGACAGCCAACAAATGGATCAAATGAATGATTCATTCATTTATCCAAGGGGATAAAAAGATATCAGAAAAACAGAAGGAGACATGCTGTTGCATGCAAATGTGAAAACAGCGAATGAGAAGATCAGTCCTTAATATTCACCGCCTGATTGATCTGCAGCTGTCAATGAAATATGACTAACCTGGCATAAACTGTACTGTGTAAGTTCCTCACATTAATTGTTTAATGTGAGGAAGCACATTAAAAAAATTAATATGTTGTAAAGAAAAAAAAACCCCAAAGGGATAATTCATTAGGATTAAGGAAAAATAAACAGGAAAGCTAATAAAAATGTAAAAATATTCTAGACCAGAAAAAACACAGTAATTGAGAGAAATAAATACATGTTGTTATTAACCTGATTTTGAACTTTCGCCACATTTTTCGCTTCTGACTGAAACCTCTGTAGCGCACAGTGACTCTAGACTGACTTTAAATGATCTTTAGTTCTTCAGAAAATGAAAGTGAGATTGTCGGGCAGTGTTTATAACCTGGAAGAGCTTTAATAAAGAAACACTGATGGATTTCCCGCAACTACATTTCTGGGTTTTTATTATGTAAATTATCTAAATAAATTCTTTTCATATTGGAGTTCAATAAGAGTTTGTCCAGATCCATAACACGTTCGTGATTACTTCTAACTTTACATAATGTTTGGCGTGTTAAACCCTGATGAACGTGTGTTTTAAGAAGTAAAATTTATCTCATGAACCTAATAAACTTTTTTAACATAAACATATCTTCATGCAGCTTCTCAGATCGATTCAAAAAAGTTGTTCAAATTTAAAACGAAGATGCCAAGACTGACCAGAGCTAAAAGTTGGTTCTGAAAAGCACCTTCAAAGAGCTCCAGGCAGAAACTTCACATGGAAACTTCTAAGCAGCGACTCTGCCGACGTGATAACATCTGCTTTTCAGTTTTCATCTCGGAACAAGCAAAAGCATCTGGCTGCTTGACCTCGGGCGAAAAGATGGAGCAGAGAAGACGGAGTCAGACTATTAACAACATTAACAACCTGACTGCTGTTAATGCAGTTTAGCGACAGTCAGCTGATGAGGACGAATCGATGACTGATCAGTGCTCCTGTCCAAAAAGGTTAAATAGACTCTGAAGGTGAACAGCTTTCTCACTATCTTGACAAAAGAATAATTTTTTTTACCTGTACTTGTATTTTTAAAAGCTGCTTTTCATTTGCCTGAGAGTCCATAAGAATCCTGTTTAGAAAAAAACTTTAGGGAACTTTAAACACTTTATTCATCTCCTAATCAGCTCTTAGTGTTTTTCCTATTTGTGTGGGGGTTTTTTTTTTAGTTTTTTTTTTTTATATATAAAACAAAACAAGCTTGTTTGCTACTTGTTGCTTCATTTGCATAATGCAGTAAAAGGCAGCAGGTGGAAACTTGGTCCCTGCAAACACACTGAAGTGACAGATGGTACTATGAAATGTGTCGTAATTGGAGGCTCGTCTGGGAGAATTAATTGAAACGGTCTTCTTTTGAAATCAAGGCTCTTTCTATGTAAATGGGATCCTGCTCTTCATTTGTTCGAATGAAAACATTTTCCTATTATCTCCCATTTTTCAGCTAATGTTGACTGAAAAGAAATCAACGCCTATTAAAAACATTCCGGTTGCTATTCTCTCCTCGTAGGATGGATGGTAATGAATTCGATATTCAGCTCCTATCTGACTGTTCGCTCAAGCTGAAGATGGTCAAAATTAAAGGCTAAAGACAGCTCTTACAATCATAAGGAGAAAGAAATATCCCCCCATGTGGATTAAAAATATCTAAGAGACTAATCTGAATACTGATTTAGAAGGAGTGAGAGGGTAAAGCACCCAAAGGATGGAGAGGAAGAGGTGGGGGGATTTATTTCGTTCATGAGAGACTGACTTCATGACCAGTGGGCTCTGACTTACTGAAATTACATGTATTAGTATGAAACGGAGCGGGGAAAGGAGAAGCCCAAAGCTGTTGTCTTGTTAAATGTGCTGAGCCGGGCCCCGAAGGTTGCTATGAATACAATAATCTGTAATATTAAAAAAAGAAAAACTGATTCAGACAGAGTAATTGTTCTGTAGTCTGATAGTTGTTGTGAAACACATCGTCACCCTGCAGTACAAAATCTGATACGGTGACATGCATGGACACTAATCTGAAACAGGCTGCTGTTGTTTTGTGTTTTTTTTATTCAAATTGTATCTTTTATGGACATATTTTCCACTCTTGCATTATTGAAATGGCTGTTGAGAGGTAAATATCTGCCAGCAGGCAGCCATGGTTGTCTTTGTAAAATATTTTTGATATTATTTCTTTTTAGATGAATAATTTCAGAGACAGATGCTCACAATGGGTTTATGTTTCATCCTGTAAACAACAACATACATCTCTAAAGGGACAGTTTGGGGGAGGGTAAATATACAATTCATGAGTAAAATTTTAACAAATTTGAATTATTCCAACTGCTCAATAAAGAAAAAGAAAATTAAACAACATGAAGATAATCCTCTGAGTTCTGCTCTTCGTTTTACCACTGAAAAATATTCTCTTTGGGCTATTCTCCACTGCAAAGCTGGAAACTGAGGAATATTAGCAATTCGGTCCATTGGACCAAGTCAATAAGCAGAAAAGGAGGCTGAACACAAGAATGAGAAACAGTGTTAAAAGGCCAAAAGGTTAAAACACGCATTCATAACTGTAGTAATAACATTTTTTATATTTTATTTATTTAATTTTCATCAAAAAAAGGGGAGAAAACTCTCATCTCTACAAAGTAACAGATCATTTACATTCAACATAAACTGTTCAACAAAAGCTGTTTTAAAAACTATGAAATCTCCAAACTTTGACGTCTTTCATGGAGTCGTGTTTACTTTCATCTTGTTTATTTTTTTATGTTTACTGCCTGTGGTCCAGAACAAGTTTTACCTTCAGCTATAAACGCAGTGCACTCTGGGAGTTCTTTATGTTTCTCTCGATTTTTCAGCTTCTTATACGGATGATCTATAGCCAGAAATCTCCTCCCAGCTTTTCCCACTGCCCTCACTCTCTGTTGCCCCGGCATCACGATTTTCTGTTTTTAGACTCAGATTTCCTCTGAGATCTGAACTCTTGGGCCCCAAACGGTACATTTGCACATCTTTATACAGTGTACAAGCTGGACAGTACAGCCCGAATTCCCCGCTACAAGAACATATTGTTTTTTTAAAAAATTGTTTTAAAGGAAAATCCATTCCTTACATCCTAACTTTGTAAAATAGACAGACATTTAAGAATACAAAATGCTAATGACTGATGGGACAAACTTTTATTCAGAGAAAATCCACATAATCCAATTACAAAAATATGCAAATGTGAGATTCCTTCTATTGGTAGATCAAAAATTGTTAGCTGGATTTGTTTCCAAACTCACAAACAAATACAGATTCGGCTATTTGCTATTTTTTATGTGCAAAATCAAACTAATTTAACGCCACATTGTGCTAACATACAACAATATTGTTAATGGCTGCGATGGGGAATGAGTAAAACTGAGGCGTTTTAAACGGTATTTATATGTTCATTCACATACTGCAAAAACAGGGTGAAGCACTTAGAAACTGTAGCGTAAGCAGCAAAAACCAGAAATCTCTCACGTGAATCATCGATGAGTCATGGTGTCATATTGTTTTAACTGCACCGTCAGTCATCAGTGGTTCAAGTGACTGACTTCCCCAGGTGTGCGATGACTGGAGGCTGGGAGCCTCCTCATCAAAAGTTTGGTGAGCTGGATTTGTATTTTACATACGCAGCATGCAAACAGGAGGTCTCTGAGAGAGAAAAATAGGATATTTAGCCAAATAGTTTAATAATATTAGAGGTATTATATTCTTGTTATAAAGAAACAAGTATGAAGAAAGTTTAATTAAAAGTTGAGATGCAACGGAATAAAAAAAAAAAAACTTATGCAGAAAACTTTGCATGATATTATTTCTCTGCAGCTCCCCTGGTTATTTAAAAAAAATATTTTTACATAAAATTTTTCTCATCTTCTGGTGAGGATGTATGGAGGATCTGAAGCAAACAACAAAACAGACACAAGAAATTATCTTGGTTGTGCCAAACTATAACCTCATATGCATTACCTTTTGTTATTGCTACGAATGATCATTTTTATTTTTAGCTTTAATAAAAGCCTCTTTTAGTCTCATGCAAAAGCTAAAAACAAAATAACCTCAGTGATGGTAATATCCATTTTATTACACTTTCTATTCATTTTTAAATGCTTAAAGATAATGCTGAATTTAAAATGGCTGTAACTGCATTTTCTTTCTTCTATAAAAGTCTCTCTTTGTGCTTAAATTGTTTTGGCTGTATTCCATGTGAATATCTCTCTGAATATTACACAGATGTGTTTATATGGAAATCAGCTCTGCTACATTCACCAGCGCCCCCTGTGCAGCTGCTGCTCACCCTCTTAATTTAAACACCTTAGCACTCATTGCTTTTTGACTTGATGATATTAGCAAATTTAAAATAGACCGTCCAATAATAGCCAAACTGTCTTTCTGAACACCACCCCTGACAAATCTAACCGGACCTGTTTGCAGGATTGGTTCTCCGGGTTTGCTTTACATGAAAACCTCGCTTTCTGGATCAATTTTTTTTCTTATCATAGAACCGGGATGAAAACGCTAATATATCATGATACCAGCTCGTTTAATCATGTCTTTCATCTGGCTAGAAAAATTACAAAATAAAGACTCACCTCCAGTATTTTATATTCTATTCTCAGGACATTTTCATGCCTGAGTCGTTACTTCCTCCACAAACTCTTATATATTCTGCGTATCTTTGTACATTATCAGCGACTGAGCTTCACAAAGATCGCAATTTCTAGACTGAGTTTATTAACGTGGTAAGGAGAGAACATGCAGACCTGCTAAGTCAAACGGAGGTGGGATTTGCCAGAAATGAACAGTGATGATCAAGTCTCCACATTAATGAGAAATTCCTGAGAGTTTAGAGCTCCCCACTGTACAAGAGTTAAAAAACAGAGAAGAGCTCAAAAAGTCCAATGTGGTGGCCCATTCATTAGTGCTGCATTACCTTTGCTAAGCTATGAGACATAGTCATCTCCTCCAAAGTGAAAGAAGAGCTCAGTCAGTCCTTAATAAATCTGCTATTAAGGACGCAGCATTGTGTCTCCAACGCTGAACCATGGATTCGTTACGTGCAGCGGCTATCAATCATATGAACTTCTTTGTATGGCTTCCATGATGAGGGAGTATTAGTTTGAAAACATTTCTCCGTCGTGCCTGCTGCTAGCATGTTCTTGTTCTAAATGAAAATCAGCGCTTTTCTTCTTTGATTTCCCATTTTGACTTCCAATGATTCACGTCCTTCTTCAGATTTTGAAGAAAAATCCACAGAAAAGCCGCACCGGGCAATAAGCCGCATGGTTCAAAGCGTAGGGAAAAACGTAATGGCTTATAGACCGAAAAATACGGTAAGCAGATTTTAAGTAAAGCCTTTAAATCATGGTCCAAATGTGTATTTTTGACCAATTGTAACAGATTACCTTTATTGTTTTAGGTCAGCACAGCCTCGTCAGCACAAAACATGCAACAAGTTGACATTTTTCTGAGCTGTTTTCCATGTGACTGGTTTAATTTAATATGCTCCAGAACCTGGGTCTCCTCCTTTCTGAAAGTGTTTAAGATAAATGTTACTTAGCTGTTATTAGCAGCACATCATTGTTGGGACGTTAATATCAAGTCAATGAGTCATTATATCAGAGAAAAATGTTTCACATTAACTTATCTATATATTTTTTTAATATAGGAGCTACATGAGTTGAATAGATAAACTGGTTGCTTACAGTAGTTTATTACATTTGCATTGGGTCTCAGTGTAAAAGTAATTTTCAATTCTCCCCTCATTTGTCTTCTAATCCATCAAGCCCTGTGACAGGCATGTGGCATTTTTTGGGGGGGATTTAAATGTTAATTGTGTCTGACTCACAAAGTGTCTAACATTTTCTTTATCATGATTATTTTGTGACTAACAATGAAATGTTGTTCATCAGTGATGACACAAGTGTGGATTCATAGGGAGACAGACAAACAATGACTAGAGCTCAGAACCAAGCAGCCACTGTCACATGTAACTATCAGAACTGGTGTCCACCAACGGAAAGAAACCAATGACCTTCAGACAACGATCCCTAAAGGTCACATCTGAACCCATTCAGATGATATGCTTAATGAGATCTTCTGCCAATTATCCATAATTATTCCTCACCATTCATTCATTCAAGTTTTCTAGGTCTGGTGCCTCTGTTAGATGTAAGGTAAAGTAAGGTAATTTTATTTATGTAGCACATTTTCAGCAACAAGGCAATTCAAAGGGAATTAGAAGGAAATACAAACAAAACAGCAAAACCAAAAGAAAGACAAAAAGGTTAAAGTGTAAACGCTAAATGTTGGTTCTCCATGTCTGATTCTTGTTCTGGGTTGTTAAGTAGATGGTACTTTCAAAGTTTGTTCTAGGTTTGTAAACTAGAACAAGAGTTTCTCTAAGGAATAAGAATAAGTAATCCACAGTATATAAACTAATAGGAGTTTCTCTGGATCCTGGGTTGTTCTAACTAATAGGTTTAACTCCTGCTCTGGGTTGCTAAGCAGAATAAGAATAATTAAACCAATAGGTAATGAGTACTCCACAATTTCTAAAAGTAATAAGCTAAACAGTTGTAAAAGTGGAGACTGTAAGAAAAATGCATTTATTAAGAAAAGCTACGTTTACAGACCAGTCATTAGAAAAGGAAGCCAATAAGAGTTTTATCACCTAAAACTAGAGTTACTCTCTTTATAGTGATAGAGGAAGCACACAAACAGCTTCTCATATTTGAAATCATTATGTTTAATCATCACTCGAGTACGAGGAACTTTGTAAAAGTGTTCTTTTTTCGGGACCCATCTCCATATATGGTGACCTGCAGCTCAGGAATGTGAGCACATCGCACATTTCTCCATAGCTCACTGCCAGCACAACGGCTCTCAGCTGAGATGTGTTACTTGAGACTGAGGGAGAAATTTAAAGTTTCTGAGTGAAGTGTGTTAGGACATGTAGCAGCTTCGGGGGAGGCAATGTTCTTTGACTATACCATGTAGGGAGATAAGACCTGGAGTGGAGAATGAATTTGTTGCCCTTTGCCCTTTCTTTGCTGTTTCTGTGAGTCTATGGGGGAGGAGGTATTAAGAGAACATTCCTGAACTGAGTTTCAGAGACACACAGAGTGTTTAGTGTTCGTCTCTCCCTATTGCAATTGGTAATAAATTACATAGAATCGGACGGTGTTTTCTCATTGTTTTATTAAATCCCATGACCTCAATAAACACATAACCTGTTTTCAGACAGTCATTCAATGCCCAGCAAAGAAATCCAATAAGAAAACACCACTCAGATTCAGACAGGTGAGACCATTCCTCCAAAATACAACTCAAACACTCTGCATAAGAAGAGTGATTTGGATATCAGCTAATAGAAATGCTAGGCTAGCATACTCAGCTTAAATCAAAAGTACAACTGTGCAGCTGTGGTAAAAGTGAAACAAAACAGCAGTTTATTACTTCCAGCATGCCCTATATATTGCATGTGTACTTGTGGGTGTAAACAGTCCACAGATGTGTCCAGGAGAAGAAAATTAGCAGGAGAACCTGTTTCAAGCAAGAAAGATTCTGCTGCCTAGCTTCTGTCTTCAAGCACGCCCCGTCTCTGTCACCTGCTTCCTCAGCAGCTGACCATGCAGATTATTCTCCATCATATTTCATATCACTGAAGTTTATCATGGAAAACCACAAGAGTAAAAAAAAAGAGTTTCTTTTTTCTGGAGCAAGAGAGTAACAGCTGCAAACTTGCCTTTCTCAAACCTTCAACCTCAACTTTGAAGATAAAATTTTAATCTGCATTATCTGGTTTCAGTTTATTGTGGTATTTGTTCTCAGGTACAAAACTATTCTTTCTTATATTTTGCATTTAAATATAACTATAGTCATACTTTTTATACATAAAAACTTCATTTTAGAGCAACTAGTCAGTGATTTCTAAAACAAAAAATGTATTGCATCCTCCAGAGGCCATGACAGGGAATATCGATTAAACTTTAGGTCTACATATTGATATCAAGTACTCAAATGTCTTTAATAATTGAAAAAGAGGTCATTCGTGGGCCGTTGCATTCAAATTGATTTTTATTTCACACTGGAAACAGTCGTTACATCATTTCATTGACATGATGACCTCATAATTATGATGCTTTTGTGCAACATTTTCTGCAGTATTTAATAATTTCTCCAGCCACAGCTTCCTCGGTTCCAGATGAAAATGATAAGAAACCGGATTAATTGCCAGATTAACTGTATGTCACAGGATTTTCTTTTGGACCCCTGAGGATAAAAATAGTGATTTTTCATTTACAAACTTGAAAATACCAATACCAGCAGCAGACAACATAATTATTAAAACATATTGCCCTGTACCTTTTGTTTTCTCAAAGTTAAGTTATTTTATTTTAATTAGAAATAAGAACAGTGTTTTGTGCGTATTGAGTTTGGGTTCCTTGTCCAAATTAGTCACATAATCAACTGCTTAGAGCTACAGAATATTTATCCATTGTTTTATGAGTTTATCTGACATTTTCTGCATGTACAGTTGTAAAAGTGGAGACTGTAAGAAAAACACATTTATTAAGAAATGCTACGTTTACAGACCAGTCTTTAGAAAAGGAAGCCAATAAGAGTTTTATCACCTGAAACTAGAGTTACTCTCTTTATAGTGATAGAGGAAGCACACAAACAGCTTCTCATATTTGAAATCATTATGTTTAATCATCACTCGAGTACGAGGAACTTTGTAAAAGTGTTCTTTTTTCGGGACCCATCTCCATATATGGTGACCTGCAGCTCAGGAATGTGAGCACATCGCACATTTCTCCATAGCTCACTGTCAGCACAACGGCTCTCAGCTGAGATGTGTTACTTGAGACTGAGGGAGAAATTTAAAGTTTCTGAGTGAAGTGTGTTAGGACATGTAGCAGCTTCGGGGGAGGCAATGTTCTTTGACTATACCATGTAGGGAGATAAGACCTGGAGTGGAGAATGAATTTGTTGCCCTTTGCCCTTTCTTTGCTGTTTCTGTGAGTCTATGGGGGAGGAGGTATTAAGAGAACATTCCTGAACTGAGTTTCAGAGACACACAGAGCTGTTTAGTGTTCGTCTCTCCCTATTGCAATTGGTAATAAATTACATAGAATCGGACGGTGTTTTCTCATTGTTTTATTAAATCCCATGACCTCAATAAACACATAACCTGTTTTCAGACAGTCATTCAATGCCCAGCAAAGAAATCCAATAAGAAAACACCACTCAGATTCAGACAGGTGAGACCATTCCTCCAAAATACAACTCAAACACTCTGCATAAGAAGAGTGATTTGGATATCAGCTAATAGAAATGCTAGGCTAGCATATTCAGCTTAAATCAAAAGTACAACTGTGCAGCTGTGGTAAAAGTGAAACAAAACAGCAGTTTATAACTTCCAGCATGCCCTATATATTGCATGTGTACTTGTGGGTGTAAACAGTCCACAGATGTGTCCAGGAGAAGCAAATTAGCAGGAGAACCTGTTTCAAGCAAGTCAGCTCTAAAGATTCTGCTGCCTAGCTTCTGTCTTCAAGCACGCCCCGTCTCTGTCACCTGCTTCCTCAGCAGCTGACCATGCAGATTATTCTCCATCATATTTCATATCACTGAAGTTTATCATGGAAAACCACAAGAGTAAAAAAAAGAGTTTCTTTTTTCTGGAGCAAGAGTGTCAGCTGCAAACTTGCATGCAACCTTTCTCAAACCTTCAACCTCAACTTTGAAGATAAAATTTTAATCTGCATTATCTGGTTTCAGTTTATTGTGTGGTATTTGTTCTCAGGTACAAAACTATTCTTTCTTATATTTTGCATTTAAATATAACTATAGTCATACTTTTTGTACATAAAAACTTCATTTTAGAGCAACTAGTCAGTGATTTCTAAAACAAAAAAATTTATTGCATCCTCCAGAGGCCATGACAGGGAATATCGATTAAACTTTAGGTCTACATATTGATATCAAGTACTCAAATGTCTTTAATAATTGAAAAAGAGGTCATTCGTGGGCCGTTGCATTCAAATTGATTGTTATTTCACACTGGAAACAGTCGTTACATCATTTCATTGACATGATGACCTCATAATTATGATGCTTTTGTGCAAGATTTTCTGCAGTATTTAATAATTTCTCCAGCCACAGCTTCCTCGTCCAGATAAAATGATAAGAAACCGGATTAATTGCCAATTAACTGTATGTCACAGATTTCTTTTGGACCCCTGAGGATAAAAATAGTGATTTTCATTTACAAACTTGAAAATATCAATACCAGCAGCAGACAACATAATTATTAAAACATATTGCCCTGTACCTTTGTTTCTCAAAGTTAAGTTATTTATTTTAATTAGAAATAACAACAGTGTTTTGTGCGTATTGAGTTTGGGTTCCTTGTCCAAATTAGTCACATAATCAACTGCTTAGAGCTACAGAATATTTATCCATTGTTTTATGAGTTTATCTGACATTTTCTGCAAGTTGTTCAGTGTGTCCCATAAAATTAGAACAAATTAAAGATTGCATTAAGTGATGTGTATTATTATTTAGATTGTTTAGCCTCAACCTATGATAAAAAGGTCATTTTCAAATTGTTTACCGAAGGGGTTTTAATATCTGTGACTCTCTGTCGTTTGGAGCTCAAAAACACTCAGAAGTGAATCATTATGCAATTATGGACACTCTGTCAATAGCAGAATTATTTATTCTCACCAGGCAACAATGCTCTAAAAGGGATGTATTTACAAAACCTTTTTGTTTTTTATGTAGATATAAAAAGCTGTCCGTTGCACCTTTAATTACAGGAGTGCAAAAGAAACAAAGTTATGTAACGATTGTCGGAAGTTTTTTGCAGTGGACTGGATGTACAGTACATAACAGCATGTTTTATTGAGCTTGAACGCAACTAAATTTGTACCTTTGCAGATGTGTAAAAGAAAATAATTAGACATGTAATCATCACACATGAATCTGGTCGTTTTGCTTTTTGTCATTTCTTATTCTTGTAGTTTTGGTTTGTTGTTTTGCAGAGTTTCAAGAGCAGAAACTATTGCAGAACAGAGTTTATTTAATGACAAAAATAAAAGGAAAACTTACAGGCGGAATCACAGGTTATGGGGTAAAGGGACATGAACAGGCAGATGAACAGGGATAGCAGGAGGACCCAGTGGATGCAGAAAATAAGGGGAAAAGAACAACTTTGATCTAAGAAATCAAAACCCAAATGCACAAAAAAAAAACAAGCTAAAAGAATAAATACAGAAAGTGAACATAAAAGAATTAACTGAAATTGCACTGTTCGAGCGAACAGAATATGGCAAGACCTGCAAAAATGGATAAATGATCAAAGCACCCAATGATTGTAACTTGGTTGTTTTCGTACCAAAGCGCCGTCTGTCACTTGCCATTTCATACCAACAGTTTGTGTCCAAACTTTTTCATTTTTAATTTATTCACAAATCAGACATGAAATAGTTTTTTTTTTCTTTCAAAAATTGGATGTATTGGATGAAAGGCTCTCTGGGGAGGCTCCTCTTATGGTCGAGGACGGTCAAATGAAAAACCATAGGATAAACTGTAATATAAGATCTTCAGAAACTAATAATGTTTTAAAAATAAATTATGAGGCTTGAGCATTTTTGAACTATTTAACTTCTAACAGAAATATAAGCTGATAGTTAAATGTTTTGTTTTCAAGTATAATGGAAGATGATTGGGCATTGAAATCGGTACGAACTGATGATCCTGGATTCACATGTTTTCAGCTACGCAGCAAAGCCAGAAACATTTAACACACTGACAAACAAAACCACTCATTTAAAAAAAAAAACCCAACTATAATTATATAATTACATACTAAAATGCATAAAGTGAAAAACACATCATCTTTTAAAGAACATTAGGGTTCACACTTTGTGAAAGATATTTACATTTTAAAAGGTCTGTAAGATTTTATTTTTAAGATTTTATGTTTTTTATTTATTTTGTGTAATTTAAAATAAATGTTTTATGGTTATTTCTAGGTTATGGCAAGCTGTCATGTGATTTCAGACCAGAGTCAAAATATCCACTGAAGAATCAACTAACTTTGTTTTAAAGCTGACGAACAAGCAGCTCATTGATACAGAGCTGTAGAAAATGTGCCTGTTTACATTAGCATCTAATTTTAAAAAGACACAATAAATCTACCCTGCCCATTCCTGTGAGCAGATGAATAATCCTGCTTCACACCGAACTGCCTCTCTGACCTGACCACTAACTAATCAAACGTCATCACCAAGTCCAGCCCAGACATCAATCTTTGTTGGTTTCTCTGCCGTCTAATTGGCTCCCCATCATTTCCACAGACATCTCGGATATACGTATCTCCTCTCCCTCTGCGCTCCGCATGCCTCCCACCTTCTTTCTCTCCGTTTAAAACAGTAGCAGCTTCAGCTCCCTCACTGAGGAAAAGCATACTGTCAAGGTCCATTGGTACCAGTCCTCGCTGCTCTTCGAGGAATATCAGACCAGGTAAGTTAGGCTCTATCACTGAAAAGCTTTGCTTTGGCTCATTTTATGTAACAAGATAAAATGAGTGTAGATTTATTTATATGTAATTATGTTTTCTTTTTGTTGCTAAAAGCACTGCAAGAAATGATTAGCTTTAAGATGAAGGATTTATATTGATGTATTGTAGGAGTGCAATGACAATGGTGTGCTTCAGATTCTGGTGTTTTTCAAGTGATACATTAAAATCAACCAGTTTGAAAAGAGAAAACTTACATATCTGTTTTCAAAACTTAAGTCTTATTTCTTAAAAAACAAATGTGGGAAATGTTTTGCATTTGGAGTTCTGTTTTGCAGTTAAATTTTGAATTTCTTTGATTTTATGTGCAAAATTCTGATAATTCCCCCCCCCCCCGCCCCCCAAGCACTGAAAAACATAATTTTAAATTTGTTGCTATAAACCAAGACAACAAATATTGTCTTGAGGAAACAAGAGAAAAAGACTGAGGACAACATCAGTTTCCTATGAAAATATTATACTGCAGAAAGGTTGGCAACAAAGCATGAGGAGGTCACATATGATTCCCTCTGGCAGGTTTCTGCCGCACCGGTCTGAAGCATCCTTTGGGGCACAGATAAATGGGCAGGGCTGATTATGTGATGATGTGGAGCACAGCAGTTAGGATGCGAGTGCGACTGCCTTTCAGGAGAGAAGCATCAAATCATTTGTTGAATTTAAATTAAGTTTAACTTTGCCGCTAACTCATACTGGACATATATCAGGAAAATGCCTGCGAATCCACCTTTATGCTTAGAAACAACAGAACTGGAGGAAAAAAGCTGCCTGTCTTTGTGTCCTCACTGCTTTCAAGAGCCATCAGAACCGTGACAGGTTTTTTAAAAATGTTTTACACACCCTAGAGTACCAAGAAAAATACACTGACAAACAGTTTTTAAAATCCAGAGGACGGCAACGGCTGACAACAACTTTTCTTTGAAACACCATTTCAGAGATCATTGCCAAGCGGGCAAAAATAAACAGTTTTAATTAAAAGCTATGAAGGATTGGAACTTGCTGGTGTGAGTAACAGAATATGTTGACCAAGAGCTTCCTACTTGAGAGATACGTTGGGAGAGTTTGATTACTGAACAAAAAGCAAGTGGTTAATTGGAAACGGCGTGCAGCTGTGAGGGATGGGAAGAAACTGAAGATAAACTGAGAAAACAGGAAAAATGTCTGATAGGGAACAAGTGATAAGAAAATATGAAATAACACAAAACAATCGGCATACTTTAAATTAGCCTTAACATTCTTTTTCTTCATCAGTGGAGACTTGTGCAGTGAGCGCCTAACTTATTGTACTCATTATAAAAAAGGTACCTGGTATTTCCAGGTATTTCTTGAGCTTTTTCTACAAGATCCCTGTAAAAGTCTTCTGCTTATTATTCTGAGTCCTTGGTTACAAATTGTGTGAGGAACATTTAGTCCTGGCTGGTTTATGGTGAAATTATATTATTTACCTTCCTGGATAAAGTCTAAGTGGAACATTCAGATAAAAGTATCTGAAACTAGTAATACCTAACAGCAACAAACCAGCTAATGTCATTTTACTGAGATACTGGAATTGGTCACTTGGATTTTTTGCAGTCTCTATCTTGATGAATACTTGTTCCTGGTGACATTCCACTCATTTATATAATATAATCAGTTTTTCTTATTTATTTGTATTTGTAGATTGCTTGGGATGCTTGTCTATTTAAATACATTTACATGTTTAGTTTAAAATCAGGTTTTGGACAGTATTTTTTATTGCATGACATTTTGGAGCATAAAAAAGTTCTCAGAGTAACACAAACATGGTTAAAATCGTCAACAGCACTCAAAGCAAAAGACAAAACCTCACATCACGTTGTAATTGAAATCCCTGTTCAATACATTCATTGATAGCATAACTGGCTGTGAAAAGTAAGAGGTCTTTGCTTCAACTGTTGCAGAGATTAATTCCCCAGTCTGCACCACAGCACAAATGATGCTAATTAGCAGAGGACAAATGTGAAAAGACAGCAGAACCATAAAGTCTCACTATCAGGGCTGCAGGTGATAACAATTCAGTGGAGGAAAACTCCACTGATGATGCAGACTGATGAGCAATCTGGCAAAAAATTATCATTCTTTTATTTTTTTAATTTGTTCATTTGAAAAGAACAATACAAATAAAACTGAAAATGCCATTTTTATACTTTTCTATTTACTTCCAATAGTGCATAAAAGCAGAAAAGCCTTTTTCTCAGATCAATTTCTGCTTCTCACAGATCAGAATACCTTCTCATTAACCCCCCTTAAGCTCTGATTTCTCTGATCTTTTGAGCTGAAGGAGCAGCGTCCTCTCTTCTAGAAGTTACCAAAGGATGAATGCTTGTAGCTCCTGAACTCTGAAAGCTCCCACATTGCGGTGCTCAGGCACAAAGGTCAGTTCCTGTCAACAATGCACAACTGCTTGTCATCCTTAGATTATACATTCCTCAGAAGAAGAGTGCTCTCTTTTGATTTGGAGGTCCAGCGTGGCCGAACTTAGAGATGACTCCCTGACAGAGTAACTCCAGTTTGCTTTGTCAGGTATAAAGAGCTAAATCTCAGAAATTGCATCAGCCAGTATTTGTTCAAGTGGTTTTTAGATTTATTTACAGATATAATTCTGGTGGCTTCTGTGAGTAAAGCACATTTCAGTTTCCGTTTTGAAAGCTGCTTGGCACGCTCAGAGACCCAAAAAACTGAAATTGCATATGAGATTTATTTACTGCATTTATTCTGCCTTTTGTTTATGGGACGCTTCCAACTTCCCTGCTTTCTTTTTTTATGTTTCACACTTTTGAAATAGAAGGGATGTTTCATCCATTTGTTTTTTAGTTTCTTTCCTTTCATTGATGAAACAAAGAGCTTAACTCCTAACAGGGGAGCTTCTATCTTACTTTCAAGATAAATGCTCATAGACTTAAACTGCTACTGTTCTAACTTCCTTGCAGCAGGAAGTTGTGCTGTAATGCTGACTTTAGCCTCACATGAACGAATGACATTTCTGTTTCAGCTATGCTATTTTTTTTATGTTCCTTTCAGTGCAACATTTTGTTTTTTGTTAAAAAGTCTGTCTTTTTTCATGTGGTTTTAGGACATTTTGACTGTGTAATTAGCTTTGAGGTTGGAAGGCGTCTTAGCCATCACCCTAATCTTTAGTCCGCTCTTTTAGACTCTCTATCAGATTCAAATTCAACATTTGACTGGCTAAAATAATACCGCTTCCTGTCAGAAGAAACATTTTGGCAAAAGTTAACTTTACATATTAATTTGCCCGGTGTACGAAGCTCTTGTCCTTGAGGGAAAATGCTGCGACTCCATCTGCATAAAGTTGCTAAAGTTTGCAATAAAAATTTCTTTCAGCTGCCAGTTACCAGCCTGAATTGAATATTTATTATCAGCAGTTAGAGCTCCATTCGGTTCAGGGTCATCAAAGACCTTCATTATGTCAAACGTTTTTCAAAAGGCTAGAGCCAGTGGTGAAGTCATTTGAATGCATTCATGCACAGCCTCATGTGACAGTCACCACGAGATGAGGGCGCAACCCTGAACTTCCTGCGGTTTGTCGGCGGAAGATTTCCAGAGTTCATTAATTAAAACGATAATGACAATGTGATGCAGGTAAACCGATACAGCTCTATTACAACTTGCCTGGAGGGTCTCCAAGCCTGATATGGGGAGTTTTTTGTTTTAAAATTTCTGAAAAACACTTCTGGTGGCACTGGGATGCATGTGTCCAGTTCTGCCTCACAGCTGGGAAGCAGAAAATGATGGAATTTCATTATTTCTGTCAGGCTTCAAAGGAATAATGCCTAAGGCTCGAAAGAATATTTTAAAGATATATTGGTGTTTAAATATTTTAATAAATGTGTCCTAATTGAATTTTCAGTTAATTTATTCTTGATGAGCTGAGATGATGACGGGCAGCAGCCACGTTCACAAAAAAGGAAAACCTAAAAGCGATGCATTGCAGCCATGCTTAGTTCTTGTGCGTATGCTAAACAGGCCAAACAGAGCGAGTTGATTAATTATGACATTTTTTCTCCAGCTCTCGGCATGTAAATTAGGACCTAAGGTTGTCATGTGGTGTTTCTAAAACACATTTCATTGGTGGGTGGAAGTAATCGCTCTCTGCATTTATAATGAGATTCCTTCACAGCCATCTGCCTCATTATACCTTCCTCTTTACCTCTGAACGGGTGAATGTGTTGCTGCTTGTAAAAGCATGCTTTTTCTACCAAGAGTCTTCCATTTATTAAATGTCATGAACTTTTTCCCCTCCCTGTTTATATTTTTCCAAGTATCTGACCTTTTAGAGGTGTTGGTGATGTTTGACCATGAACCTGCCTCGATTTTGTTGCAGTGCGCACATGGAGGCAAACCGCAGTGGTCCAACAGGAAGCACGCCACCTTCCTCATCTGCAGAGCAACCTGAGGGGCGCATTTATGAGGTAGCAGTGCAGAGCAACTCCACCAACCACAGCTCCCAGTTTGCAGACGTGGCCCTGCTGCAGACGTTCAAGCCTCTCATCATCCCTTGTTACGTGCTCGTGGTTGTCGTGGGCGTCGTTGGGAACTACCTGCTCCTCTACGTCATCTGCCAAACCCGCAAGATGCACAACGTCACCAACTTCTTCATCGGGAACCTGGCCTTCTCGGACATGCTCATGTGTGTGACGTGCGTCCCCTTCACTCTCGCCTACGCCTTCAATCCACACGGTTGGGTCTTCGGCCGCTCCATGTGCTACTTGGTCTTCCTCATCCAACCCGTCACTGTTTACGTCTCCGTCTTCACGCTCACAGCCATCGCTGTGGACAGGTGGGTGGAAATGCCTGCAGGCAATCACAACTTTGACAGAAATGTTCAATTTTTTTCTTACATTACTTAGATTTATTTGCAGTGTTGTGCTCTCATGTTTTAAATATGCATGTCTTACAAAAGTGTCCATGCCTCTTGAAACATTTCCACAGTTTTTCATGCTACAACCACAAACTTCAGTGTATTCAATTAGGAATTTTGTCATATAAAGCAATGGATGATTATGATGTTTTCACTGTTTTTATTTAATTTCTGTTTTTTTTTATTTTTACAAGGAAGTTCTTTGGCATAACAACTCTTTTCTGAGACAAATCTAACCAAGAGGCTCACCGGTGTAGAGCATTCAAAACAAAATAAAACGGTTTTAATTTGAAGTTGTAATGTATATTGCTAATTATTTCAAATTTAAGGTGCAGTATAAGAAAAAAGCTTTCTTCTTTTTTTTTTTTTACCAACTTCTGAGCAAAGTTTGGAGACCCTGAGGAAGAGTTGGTATGATGGATGGGTATTATATCCACTTATGACTGGGAACATGGGAGTAGCTTTGCCCAAGGCAACTTTATAAAAAAAATATAAATCAGTGTTGTTGACTACTTTGTTTTACTGAAGGCCATGGGAACAAAGTATGAAATTCACAGTGGCGCATCTTGAAGGCAGCGTTTGTAAAGCGCTGTGAAATGTTGTATCCAGGCAACAGAGAACTGAGGAACCTGCATTCCTGTTTGTCTCCATAACCCAACACATTCAGGGAAGTTGTGTGCAGAAACTTTTCTTCAGCTTCTGGCAGGATTTGTGTCGATATCTATCCATATGCTCAAGTATTTGTTAGCATTTCAGCGTTGTTTTTTCCTTGCCACTCTTTCAGATTTAGAGTGTAAAAACCAATAGTCGTCTGGTTGACAGATTCTGTTTAATTTTCTCATTTACATTTTTAGATGATCTACAGCTCAATAAAGCCCCGTAAAATACGATGAAATGTGTGGTGTATTGGTTTTACAAGGTATAAATCACCAAGCAAAATTTGGCACAAACAAAAACACTTTACACTTTTCTAAATAAGAGTGGATTACAATATTAACCTAGGAATTCACAAGCCAATGAATGCAATTGCGTTGTATTATTGAAAATTAGGTAAATGAAGGGAGGTATTGATTTGCATGTACAAAAAAATCTTAATCTGCTTTCTTTAATCAATGATGTGGTCTTTATTTGGCAAGCAGTTGCTCAATAAGTGAAATTTCCTAATCAGTGAACTTTTCATAAGAACTAACATGGTGTGAAATATATAGCTAGATTAGTCAGATTCTTGAAAATGTCATTATTCTTAATTGAACATGCAAAAAAAAAATCAAATAAGAAAGTGTGAGCTTCAAATAGCTATTATTCATTTGGCTTTCTAAGTATCAAGCCTTCATTTATCTTTAGTAAAGCTTCTCTCCTTTAGATTGGATCACTTTTTGTTCTTTGACACACCTGAGCTCAGTGCTAAAATGTATTCTTTGCCTGTCTTTGCCACTTAGGCCTTACAGGTCACAGACAGCTCAGCACAAAGCTAGCTGTCTGATTGAAAAGCACGTCAGCCTACCTCATTAGATGCACAGAAACAGCTTTAGGCCTAATTAAGCCATTTAGCATTTCTCCACTATCTGATCGCTGGGACTTGAACTTTCAGTTTAATCATACTTCCGGAGATGCCACAGTGGCATTAACTCATCAATCTGGTCCTGATGAGCCATCCATTAATTCTGTTAAGGTTTGTAAAGCACCACTCTCTCCCTCCGTTGCAGATATTACGCCACGGTTCACCCGCTGAAGAAGCGAACCACTGTGGCCACTTGTGCCTACGTCCTCATCGGGATCTGGCTGCTGTCCTGCGGCCTGGTGGCTCCTGCGGTGACTCACACCTACCATGTCGAGTTCAAAGAAGAAGGCTTCACCATCTGCGAGGAGTTCTGGTTGGGCCAGGAGAAGGAAAGACGGGCCTACGCCTACGGCACGCTGCTGATCACATACGTCCTCCCCCTTTCGGCCGTCTTTGTCTCCTACCTCTGCATCACCGTCAAGCTGAAAAAGTGCATCGTCCCCGGAAACAGGTCGCAAGACCAGGTGTGCGTTCACCAGGCCCGAAAGAGGAAGATCTTCCGCCTCGTCGCTCTGCTGGTGTCTGCCTTTGCCGTTTGCTGGCTACCCATTCACGTGTTCAACGTTCTGAGAGACATCGACATCCACCTGATAAACAAGCGTTACTTCCTACTCATCCAGCTGCTGTGCCACCTCTGCGCCATGAGCTCCTCCTGCTGCAACCCCTTCCTCTACGCGTGGCTTCACGATCGCTTCCGCACAGAGCTGAGGAAGATGATGAAGTGCAACCGTCGCGTTGGAGTCCCCGCCAGCCACTGCGCAGCTGGAGTGGTTTTGTAACCTGCTTATTTGTATTTTGTGCAGCTGGGAACTTGACCAACGCTATCCATCAACATGAAGTATAGGTGCAACTCAGCCATTGTCGAGCAGTAAATAATCTCCTATGCACAAACCAAAATCAAATTCGCTGCTGTTCCATCCGTCTGAATGCGCTTCAGAAAACTGCCTCTAAAAACTGTCAGTAAAGCATTAAAAAAAGACTTTAAAAACAGTGGAAAAGATGTGATGGTGTCACTCATCTTCAAGATTTGTATATATGATTAAACTTAAGATATTTACTGAAAAGCAATCATTTTTATTGTTCATATAAGCAGTAAGAAGGATTTGTTTGTTATTGAAAACCATATACTGAGAAAATAAGTGACATTTTCAATTCAAACATCCTATTTGTTGTAAAGTATTGAATAAATAGGCATATGAGATCAAAAATAAAGATATTTATTGTTTTTAGTCTATTATTTAACCATCTTGATTGTTGCAAAGTCTCCATTTAGCTTTCAAGTGTTTCAGTGTCTGGTTTATGTAACAACTTTGATGTGTTAAAGTCATGGCCTCAAACCTAATGCGAATAATTTATGTGCAAAATTGAAGAAATCTTGAATGTTTCGTTCAATGTCAAGAGTTTACAGAGGAATTGTAATGACTAAATGGATTCTGATTTATAATTTTGTTTATTAAAGATGATGCTCTTCAAGCTCACAGTCCTTCAATATCTTATGCATAAATTGCAAATGCAGGCAGAACGCTCAATATTTGCAAGCGTATTGTTTGCAGGAAGTAACTACCTGGAAAAACGTGAGACGCTGAATGTCACCGTTAAACGAGAGGATCACGACCGAGACAAGATTGAAATTGATGAAAAAAAAGGTTTATGTGGAAAGGAAATGAAGGGAAAATTAAACTATCAATTCAAAACACTTTTTAGAAACGGTCACTACATGTGACCATTTTTATTTGATTGGTTCTAGTGAGGCTCTCGCGTCAGATTGGATCTTCGCATCCTTCCTGAAGCAGTGTGAGGTTAAACTTATGAGGCTGCGCCCTGAGGCTTTCATTGCCTTTATGCCAGCAGCAGACGAATGCACACCTACATCGAAGTCGTCGTCTTATTTTTGAACGTGATCATTTGAAATTGCCTGTATATAAAACAATCTGATGATCAGTATTGTATTGTGCTGCGTATGCTCTGTTCCTCATGGTTTTGAAGTTGGTATGAATGTCATATTTCTCTGTAGCAGAGGCTATAGCTGTCAAATTGGCCTAACTGTCCACTTTTACTATTGTGTTTCTTGCAGAGCTACTATGTCATGTCATTGACATGCTTCTGTATGAACTTATCTGTCTCAGTGATGATTATTTATAGATACATGAAGGACAATTACTGTTGCATGCATTGATTTTTTTTCTTTGTTAATAAGGGATTGAATTGGTTTTAAGTAAAACAATGCAGCAAACCATACTCAGTTTGGTTTAGAGAAATAAATTAAAGCTGATATAATGGGCCAAGCCAGTCACGCAATATAAATCTACCATAATTTCCGTACTATAAGCCGCAAATTTTTTTCTCAAGAGTTAAAAACTCACACTCACTTCCTCCGTATCTCTTCGTTGCTGGTCTCAATATCACTTTCATCTCAAGACAAATTCACTTGCGGCAGTCTAGCTTTTTCAAATTCTTTGGTTCAAAGCCGATTAGGCTCATCGTGACCAATTACTTTTCCTGGTCTTCTATTTAATAATTTTTTTTTTTTTTTTACAAGCAATGCACGGAAAAAAAAGCATTTATTGTACATATTTGTGTGTAAATCTTTCTACTCTTGCGGCTTATAGAAAAGTACGGCCTACATTTGAACCCTTTTTTTGTGGGTGCGGCATATATTCTGGTGCATTTATTAGTCCAGAAATTACGGTAAATGAAAATCTCCCAGAAGCTTCAGGATTTAAAGAAGGTTTGTGCAGAGAAAGGTTTTTACTTTCATCCCTGCTGCGTAATGGATGAGACCAGTTTCTTCAAACAGGAGGCGTCATAAAGCTGGTCATTTTAACTTTTTTTTTATTTTTTTATGTCAAATAGTTTTCAATGAGGGTTTTCAAGTCTTATTTTCTGTGATATTTCACTTTCTTACATTCCATTTATGGTCTAATTTATTTCTATTTTGCTACATGTGTTGTTAGTGGTCACCTACAGCTGCTATTTCAAATCAGATTCATTTGAAAAGTATTCACTGAGAAAATATTGATGTTCTCAATACTAATGTTTCATTGTCTGTAAATGTACTTTCCTTTCTTCTTACTGTTAGTTGTTACTCATTCATTTTGTTTGATCAAACAATGTGTTTGCTGATGTTTTGCATGTTAAATACATGTAAATAAATTAAAATGCTTAAAATCTAAAAAAGCAAAAGTCTGAAACAACCCTGGCTTCATCATATTGGTGTGAGTGGACTGTGGTGGAAGTGGAAATTCAATTACAGTAATGGGTCAATTTGCAGCTGCATGGCAAAATTTGCTAATTAGATGCAGAGAAGGCTCAAATGTTTGCATGTGAATCAGACCTGCTCAGAACGGGGAAACGTGATAATTTATTGATCCCGTAAATCTTGTCAGCGTTATCTGGGGCTTGCTAACGGGCTTCCTGCAGATGGATGAGGTTCAGTCTGAAGCAGTAACCCTAATGCTCTCTGTGGAATAAAAGATTACCATTTGCCATTTGCTATTCTGTTTGATAAAATGAAACAAAGCCTGCAGGAAAAAAAAAAAGATCTCATTTACCTGGAAAAATTATGTTGCTTTTTTTAGTGTACTCCCACGAAGTGGCTATCTTCCAGATAAACAAAATCATAAAATATCACTATTTATTAACTTCGTCTAGATCTCATTTGGATATCCTAACATGGACTAAGCCCAGGTGTTCTGAGAAACATTAATAAAAGTGTTGCTGCAATCTGGTGTCCCTCCAAGCCCTGTTATAATTTGACACATCCATTAGTGAGGAGGAAGTAAATGGAATTTAGCCATAATTTTATATTATAATGACATTTTTCAGATGACATGTCAATGTGCATCAAGATGTGAGATTCTGAGGACACTATTGCTAACAATCATGACTTATTTTTGCTGTTCAGGCTCAGACTAAAGTCAGTTTGCCTCAGATCCTTATGCTTGTTTTCAAAAATAATTTATAAAGATGTATGTCGTATCATTGTGAGCTCTTTTTCTCCTCAGGTCAACTCAGACTGTTAGCTCTAATTGTAATTCATAAACCATTATGCGTCATAAACAAAGACATCCATGTGTTTCTACACAAATCTAGATGGTGTAGTAAGTATTTCCTATTATTATATACCTCTTCTACTACCAATTACTGTTACACTTTTAAACAAATGTTTTTTTCTGGAACAATAAGGAGAACATGTGTGGAAATATTTCTGTCTTTGATAAAGTTAGTTGAGGGTTTGTGCCAGTCCGTTGCCAGTACATTACACAGGATTAGACCTGATGAAAAACAATTTTCTCTCTTTCCCCTGAGAGAGAAAAACCCCCACTTACCTATGATGGTGTTCTTTTTTCAGTGTCTCTGAGCTCAAATCTTATCTCTTTAAACACCACCATTATGAAAGATTTATTAGCACTTCAGTTCTCCTATGATGTTATCATCAACATTCAGTAAAATGTAGGAATTTTGTCTTCTTGGTGCAATGATGCACTAAAAAGAAGCATGATGTCTTCTTTTGGCTGCTTTTATAGGTAGAAGTTATAAAACATTTACAGCTGGAACTGAATTTTTATAGAAACTGTCTCATCCAGTCAAAAATAATAATTTTCTATTTTAAACTCTCCAGGAAATAACTTGTTAATTTTCAGAGACATATTCAGGGATCTGACAAAGCTGAAATGTAAGTGTTTGACCATAAAGATCTTTGTTACATTTGGAGGAATAAGGAGATTTAAATGCTGACAGACTTCACAAAATAGATTCAATTCAATTTGAAAGTGCTTTATTACTCCTAAAGGGAGATGAAATGTTGTTGTAACTCATATTATCCAAGCTTCAAGATGAAGTTATTGAAATTAAATTGCGACTAAAATATTTCAGCAGCAACTCAGTCACATAAAAAAACAGACTTAAACTAAACTTCAAAATTGAACCTGAAAACCATTCAGAATTCATTTCAGTCGCAGGAAAAGATGAGACTAGTTATTTGTAACTATTAACATTCAATTCGAGTGAAAATATTTCCTGGGTGTGATGAAATAATTTTCATTTTAAGTTGCAGGAGGAAGTGAACAGGCCTTTCTGTATGATTTAATATTTTTGCTGATTATAGTTACTGAAAATGTATTTGAAAAATGACTAATTAAATTAAAATGTGTGGTCAAATTTAAAACTTATCAAACATTAGGAAAGAAGTTGAAACTCAAGCTCAAATGGGTTTCCCAAATGGAAACTGAGTGGCCATCACAAAGTTCTGATCCCAGTCTGATAGAAAATCTGTGGTCAGAGTTGAAAAGGTTGAGTTGGAGGACACCAGAAATGTTTGACCCAGAATGCGAAGTAAAAAAAGCAATTCCACTAAATTTTAAAGAAATGTACACAAACTTCTGAATCCAAAGAAATTTAAAGATGATCTTTGTATAATAATCTGTAGTAAAACAGCAAACAATGAACTCTGTAACGCCGCTTTTCCTTCACTATTCTTTAAACACTCAGTCCTTCACCTTGAAATGTCCCCATTCAGGTTGATATATTCCAGCTTTCCCTCATCGCTTTGGACTTCATTATTACACAAGGTTGTCAGGAATTAATGTGCTGATTATTAACTCAATCCTCTGTGGTTTAATATGCTTCAGTTTGGCTTTGAGCAATAGGAGTTTCTAAAGAAATGTTCAATATCCTGTGGCAGATGAAGAGAAAATGAGATAATTACTCCCAAATGCACTAAAGAACTGTGCTCTTGTAAAATCTGATTTTTGTGGGTCACCCTAAAGGCATCTTAACCTGATCACAGCCAATAAAAAAAAGAAAGAAGCTATAGATTCTCTGAAAAGAACCTAGTTTTTGTATGAGAGTTCAAAAATAACTTTTCAAAATATAATTCTGAAAGCAAATTATTATAGAACCACAGGATATGTTTGGAGCTCATCTTGTTTTCTCTTCAACAAACTGGGCTTGTCTAACATGCAAGATCAGGTTTCTTTAGTCAGGAACCGCAGAACGTCCAAAATCCTCCGATTCCAAGGCTCTGATGTTTCAAACCCGGCTCTGTTTTTTTATGAAGCACAGAGTTGGAACTTGCTTCAAATTGAGGAAAACTGTGACTGATGGTATTCAAATCGCTACCCTGCTTCATTTAGACTGAATCAGCTGAATGGTTTGGTTCTCTCGGCGGAGTTATGAAACAGTGCAGAAAACAAATGAATTCAGATGGAGGAAACGGCGCTCTGTCAGACCTGTCAATTTTTTTTTGTGGTTGCTGTGAATTTAAATTTAGCGAACACAAAAAGAATATGTCCTCCTTCTCCACTTATGATAACATTTCTGTGTATCGCTAAATAATTATTCTGATTCATATTTCAGTTTCCAGGAAGGTCCTGATGAGGGATTTATGGACTTTATGAGAACATTTTAACTGTGTTGTTTGACTTGATTTTCGTGCATTTGCAGCTAAATGTGATTTTACATACATTATACTGCAATATTAACTACAGTCATAGTGTGCAATGTGGCATCAATCATTTTAAATTAGCAATTCTTATAAATTCTTGAGAGGAAAAGCTTGTTTAAGTTAAAACTCTTACTGTGTTGCATAATAATTGCAGGAAATATACATTTTATGGAGTAAAATTATTCGTGCAGACAAATCATAAGTCACCCGGACATTAAAAAATATTAAGGCTCACATCTATATGAAAGTTCCTTTTCAACTATTAATTTGTGCAATGTCAAGCAACATACATTTTAAACAAAATAGTCAAAAAAACAATCCCAGACTCTGAAACAAGCAGGAAAACGGCAGTAGTAATGAATCAGAAATGCAAAAACAGTTTTTGTAAAATCTTTTAACAATTAAACATCCTTCAAAAAAAAACAAAAAAACAACAAAAGGTTCATTCTTAATTAAACAAGTGTCATTTAGCTATGAGTTCCCACTGCCAGAGGAGGACACCGCCTTCTGCATCAGGGCAAAGGCTCGAGCTTCTTGTGGAGTGCGGATGTACGAATCGATCTCGCTGTCGGAGATTTCCTCATCGCCGGTAACGTTCTGCACAGGCGGCGGCTCCGCTCTCCTCCTCTTGGCATGAACCACACAGGGAGGAGCAAACAGGACCCTTTTACCCCAGTTTGGTTCCGGGTCTTCAGTCTGGTGAGAGTCCTCTTCTTCTTGGTTTTCCGTTCTGTCAGTGGGACAGAGTTGCAGTGCAGAGGAAGCGTCTGCAGTCTGATCCCTGCTCTCAGAGCATTGGGACGGCGCCACCTCCTCTGTTGGAGAGTTCAAAGCGCTGGCCTGAGGGCAATCAGCTTGCATCGCCGTCTCATGGGTTCTCAGAGCCCGAGTAAGCAGTGTGTGCCGGTGCTCTAGAATATCCCCCACCAGCCGAACAACGTAGTCCTGAGTCACCGTTTCCCTGACCCAGGGAAGTTCCCGTCCGAGCTTACATAGCACTTCCTTCAGCTCTGTTATTCTCATTACAGCCGGTTTGCGCTTTTGCACTTTGGCCAGGTGACAGAATTTGTCGAGGGAGAGCTTGAGGCGATGTTTGTTGGGGTTCAAAGACTGCCAGGCCAAATACGTTGCCGCCATCATGATGGGTAGGGGCCGTCGTCCGGTCACGATCCAGGAATCTCCTGCCAACTCCACCAACGCCACGGCTCGTTTGGTCAACACCTTGGAATCCTCCGCCAGCTCTTTAGCAACGTGTTGTGCACTTATTTTGTATCTGTCAAACAAAAAAAATATATTTAATCAGTTTTGTGAATTGTATCTAAAGGTGCAGGATTCTGTGTTTTTCCAACCACATGGTATCATTTTGTAACACAATAAAGTAACCTTCAGTTGTTATAAAAAAGCTGTATATATCAAACATGACTCAAAAGAAATTTGACTTCGCAATTTAACGCCTTGAAATTGGGCCTCTGTCTTGTTAAGAAGCTCCTGCTCTTTCCAACACGTTGCTTTCAGCACGTCATCGCATCAACTGTCCTCTATTATGAGCGTTGGACTGAGAAATAATTCATATAATAAGCTCAGCACCAACTGTTTGCTCATTTCTGCTGTTGCTAGTTTGAAGCAGAAGTGAAGTTTACTAGACCTTATGCACAGTGGTTAAGGACCGTCCAATAGACTAAAAAAAAACATGTGGAAACGGAAATGCACATCAAAAAGATGGAAAACCTCATTGTATGTTGCTGCTAATGTCTTTATACAGCAGTTAATGGCTGAGATGCAGGAAAACAACATGGAAAGGTCACCAGGTGTGTCATTTCTTTGCATGACGATGGTCGGTAGGTTAGAGCACACGAGCATGAAAACACCCTCCTCCCCCACACCACACTTAGGACCCCAATTTGCTGATGATCCACTCTACCGTCTCATTGAAAGTTTTATGCATGCTCATTCATGGAGCTCTTGCAGTGACTCCTGCACAATTATTTCAAATAACCAAACATAAAAGGAGCTTCCACACACACTTACTCCTGAACATGCGCTTCTATGACATCTGCGATACTGACAAACGGAGCCTGGATGTTCAGGATCTTGATCATTTCCTGGTAAACGCCTCCCACCAGCGTCGGGTCAGCATCCAGGAGGCTGCTGATGGTTCCCAAAGTGATCGGCCAGTCCCGCTGCCTGCAGCTCACGTACACGCAGCAGCCAGCAAGCACCTCCTTCTTCTGGAGGGTCACGTTGATGAAGCTCTCCTGCTGGTAGGCCTGCCTGAAATACGTCAACGCCAGATCCTCTATTTCACTGTTGAGCCGGAGAATCCGACACATTTCTTTCACGCGCTCCAGACCTTAATGTAGATGTAACAAAAGGAAGAAAAAAAAATTGTAGCTTTGTATGAATATTCCAGACACAATATTGTTTCTTCTTTTAAATTTGATATTTTCCTGCAGTGATCTTAAGCTAGAGTTGAACAGGATTTTAGAAAGTCTTTAAAAAAATTCTGGCTTGTTTCTTGTTTTTTATTAATTATTATTATTATTATTATTATTATTATTATTTTGCTTTGCTGACCAGTGAACATTCAGGTAGTGGTTCATTTAAGAAAGAAAAATGATTCGCAAATCATGGCAGAATCAATATCTGCAGTACAGCGATAGCAAAAGATTGCTTAGATACAGTTTTTTGCATTTTGTTTTATATTTAAAACATTATGCATGCAGGTTTTACAGAAAATAATAGGTCTAGCTGGTTGGAGTGACTTCTACTGCCCTCTGTTCTCACATTTGATGTGTATTTTCAGCTAAAGCTAAGGGGTAAGAGGGGTTAAGAGGCATTGGGATTAAATAAAAGGGTCTAAAAACGATGACAATAACATATTTTCCTGATAAGCACAGGTATAAATAAATGCAAGACATAAACTAGTCAAGTAGTTTATTTTTCTTGAGAATATAACTCAGTGTGTCATCTTGTTCAAAGAAAATATGTCTTAAATTGTATCTTTGGTAACTTTATTAAAACCACCTTGTGTCAAAAGCACAAGTTGTTGTTTTTTGGCATCTAACAGACACATAAAAATTTAATCTGAACTAATAAGTAGCTTTTAAAGCAACTTTTAGAAGAGAACCTGCTTTTTTTCATTGAGGTTTTCATCATTCTTTAGGTCTTACTGAGAAAACTGGATTAAAAGAAGGACTAACAAGCCTCAGGCCTAAAAACTATCCCAACATCACTCCATGTTGAAAAGAAAATGAAAAAAAAGAAATCTTGCAAAAAGATGACACAGCACATCAGAGGTGAATCATTCTTCAGTCTATCAACTTTGTGCTATATAAAAAAAAAGATTTGAAAAGCCTTCATGAAGTCTAAAGAAGTCCTGCACAGGTCACTTTAAAAGATTAAAAGAAGGTCTGGTTGCTTTGGGGGGAAATCATCTTGTAGCAGCTGAAGGCTTTTACGCAGTAAGAAGTACATAACAAGCACAAACTGCTTTGGGACAGAAGAGCTCACCTTTTATCAGATTGAGGCAGGGCTTTTTTGTCACTGCTGTGGTCCTGCTGTAGCTGACATCTGTAGAGAAATTTAAAAAAAATCATGTCAACTATAAATTTAACCAAATGACCTGAATTTTACCTGGTAATCCACAGAAAATAACTCAAACATTTAAAAAATTCACCCGTTTACATGTTTGATCACGCTTCTTTTAGTTAACATCAATTTCTAACGCTGGAACAAACTTCTTACTTTGTTCCAGGCTGATATGTGGAACCGATTTCCCTCACATTTTAGCAGCATGAAAGCTGAATATATTGACTCAGACATGAAGCCTGAAGAGTATTCCCTCTCCTGACACCTTCTGCGTAAATTTGATGAAAAGCAAGTCAGGTGCTCCAACAGTATATTGAGGTAATATTTAGTTAACCTTTCACTGTGTGTTTCTGTTTTCACTTTTCATAGATTAAGTATATTTCATCTATATATATATATATATATATATATATATATATAGATGAAACTAAAGTTAATTGACCATTTCTATGAACGAGGGGGTGTTGGTGTCCTGTTCCTACCTGTACCCCCCACCGGGTCATCGGCCAGGGTCCCCTCAGACACCACCGAGCCGCAGTCCACGCACACCAGCTGGGCTTGGCAGTAGAGGTCATCGTCCACTATATTGGAGGAGCCGCAGCCCGGACACTTCAAACCCGCTGCGAACATTTTCCAATCATAAACATCCACTTGTTTAACCTGGACTACACTTTGTGACAACAGGAAGCGAGCTAGCGGTGTACGATCAACAAACGTAACCGGTGGGAAGCTTAAATGTCTCCGGGTAGAAATAACCGAACTAACAACAGTTCCGTTTGTAAAATTACACTTGAAGGGACTTTCAAGGATAATCCGATTGTGCTTCAGTAAGCATATTATACAACCTGTTTTCCCTCTGCAATAATAAACAATGAAATGTGGTAGCAAGAAACGCTGTAATAACAAAAGACCTCAGCTGTAGAATATAAAAATTATAAGACTGATGTAAAAAGTTAGCATTCTGAATTCATTAAATAAAAATGAGCTGCGCTCCAAATTAATTGTAATTATTAGCATTGTCGCCACATTAAGAGGTACATAAACAACCTTATCTGTCAATATTACATTTTACGTATGCCAATCTCCATTTTCCATTGATGTTCTGCGGATTAGTGTAATAACAATACTTCTAAGGGCACATTTGTCTTCTTTAGCTAAACTATCAAACCAAGATTTAAAAAAAATAAAAAGTACAAGCTTCCTGTATACTTTAAACCTGTATTTAAACACGGAGGTTTCCCAACTATTTTTGTTTTTGCAGTCAATGCGAGACAAAAATGGGAAAAATTTGTATTTAAAACCATTTCACAAATGTTCACTGTAATTTGTGACATGCAGCCAGAAGATGATTGAACATGATTTATTAAATGTAATATAACCAGTGTGCATGTAATGTAAATGAGTTGTTCAAGTCCTGTACATATTGGTATATTCTGTGTTTTCCTCATTCATGCCATTTCATAACACTACTACTGAATGAATGAAACAAGAAATGGATTTATACATTTTTAATTTTATTTTGCAAATATACAAAAACAGCTCACCCAGTTCCAAAGACAGTGTATATTTTTCAGTGTTCAACATTCAAAGATAAAGTGCTCTTGGTTTGCAGAATGCAAAGAAAAAAAAAGAAAAAAAGATATAATTGCAGCACATAAGGCTCTTTTTGACCAGGCAGGGGAAAAATGTTTTGATTTAACCAGGCAGTATAGCAAGTCTTTTAAGCTTGAACTTTACGCTTAAAAGACTATATGAAAGCAATGAACATATATGAATCCCCTTTTACACTTGACTGAAAGAGAGAATTTTCTGGTATAAAAAAGATTTAATTGAAACTGCTACAGTCATCACAGTAATATTTCATCTCTTCTCTTTGATTTCTCTTGTTGATCTATTAACCTAAAGGTTTATCCTACTACAAAAGAGCCAGTATTCAGTGATAAACATCTTTGGAAGCCAGGTTTCTCATGTAGTCGTGAAATGAATAAAGTCAGACCTCAGGGATCTGATTCTGAGAGTCAGCTATAAATCCACTTAGACAGGCTTCTTTAAAGAGCTCATGGACATGAGGATACTTGGACTCTCTTCAATGACTCGCACCAGTAAGTTGTCAATGTACAGTTCCAGCTCTGATATCTTTTTATCTCTCTCAGAGAGCTGGCTCTCCTGTTTCAACAACAGAGCGATCAGTTCCTCTCGAGTCAGCTGGGAGTACGGCCCTGATCTCCCTGTGCCAACCTGTGGGAGGGACGTGAAGTAAAGAGACAACGGTCATCTTTGATCATGAAAACGTCACAGCAATCTCTAGATTGGCATTAAACATTTAGCTAAAACTGAAAAAATTAAATAAAAATAGAATACCTACATTTGTTTTGTGCTGAACTCCATTACAGTCTAATCCTGTGGCTTTATCATTTCCAACTTTACCAACTGAGTCAGACTGTTGCTCCAGAGGATTAAGGGGTTTTACAGGCTGAAGTCTGCAATGACAAAAGGGTTGAGAATGAAACATGTAAAGAGAATGGCAAGATAAAGCAAAATGTAGTAAAGGCAAGGGAATTTAAATGTATAATTTGTAAAAAAAAAAAAAAAAATCACATAACTCAATGAAAGCTAGCCGTTTGATAAAAACAAAATTATTGAAACCCTTTTTTTTTGCATGTTATTTGTAGAACGCTCAAACTCCCTCAGATTGAGTCGCATCTAAATAATTCCTAAATCTTTCAAGCATATTCTTAATTAAAGATCTGAACATTGTTCTAACATATGGCGAGCTCATGGTTCTGCTGGAAGGTAAAACACGGCCTCACTCTCAGGTCTTTGTGTTGCCCCCCACAGATTTTCATACACTCTTCATTTTTTAATGATTAATTGATCAATGCTCCCTGAGATGCACAAAGCTTAGACTATTGTTTAATATCCCGATCACGTTTTAAACCTCTCCACAGCTTTATCCCTGACCCTGTCCTGTCTGCTGTAATCCTTGTTGTTTTAATGATGCCATTTGTTTACCAATGTTACCTTCTCAGAGGCTCTACTTCAAAATGCTGCAGTTCATTGTGCTCGTCTATCACATAAAATCCCAATGATGGTTCCGATGTGACAAGTGTGAGCAATGATACTCTGCAAGGTACTGTAGACATACCAAAGATTAAATTAGACAAACTAATGCTGAGGACTAAAGCGTCTTACCTGCGTGAAATTACCGGAGGCCCCTCCTCTCTCGCACCAGTCGTGGTCACAACCTTCTTGGACTCTTTGTTTGGACTCTCTTGGACCTGTACGTGACTTTTGACCTCTTGTTGTGCGTTGCATGCCTTGTTTGGAGCCGTCTCTCCACTGTCATCTGAAACATCAGTTTCGTCATGGTTTCGACTGACAGTGGAGCTTGAAGGAGTGTCATTTGGATCAGGAGGTAGGGGAGCTCGAGCTACTTTTGACGATTTGACTTTAGCAGAATCTTTGTCAGCAGCTTGCGATTTGACAGGAGGCCAAACTACCGGATCAGATTTAACAAAGGTTGTTGCATCCTTATGAACCGTGAGCTCATTTTCCTCCTCATTATCATCATCTTCAAACGGGTTTAAACCACAAACGGCGTCGTTTTTAATCTCTGCCGCACCTCTGTGAAGCTCATCTTCAGCAGCGCACGGTATGGATGGAGCAGGACGTTTATTGTGTTTGCTTGTCGCTTCTTTGGCAGAATCATGCTCCGTCGTGCTCTGGGTGTTTCTCAAATCTTTGGAAGACCTGTTTAGAGGAGCAATCATCTGCACCGAGCGCTGGGGAGCAACGCTGACAGTTTTGACATCTTTGTCTTTACTCTGCTTGTTAATTTGTGGCAGATGTTGTGTCGACGTCTCCTCCTCGTCCTGTTTTTGTCTCTCCTGCTGATTCCTTCCCGGAGGCTTAGGAGCTGCTCTTTTTTCCCGCTGAATGTTAGTTGGGTCCTTTTCGCTGGTGGAAGCTACCCCGCTCTCCGCTGATGACTGACATCTGAAAATGACAGACACAAAGTGTGGGCAAAAGTCGGCTGTCAATTAATCAGACTTTCCACAGTGAAGCAAAAAATACAGAGTCAAGAAAACATATTCGAACACAAATGTTTCCTTTCTTATTCAGTGCCATCTTTAACAAACTGCAAACAGTCTGTGTTTTTAGAGTTTAATACACATGAACATTATGTATATTTAAATTAGTCATCCAATTCAGCTGCACATCTTTGGATTAAACCACAAATGGTGCACAAGAAAGAACTGTTTCATGATATTTCTAGTCTGACCACTGTACAGTATTGTAACTATTAATTTTGTTAATCTTGTTTATATATATATATATATATTTAACACTTATGGAACTCTAAATGTGTACTTGTATATCCAATATTGCTGCTACCCCTAAATTTCCACTGTTTAGGGTAATAAAGGCCATTTCTATTTGATTCTTCTCTCCGCCAAAGAGACTCTCAAAAGCATTTGGATTCCTTGACCATCTCATGCACAGTCCAACGTAGATTATCAATATTTCATGTGATAAGCAAACACAAAGTAGTGATGGAGATCAAATGGAAGGAAAATAATGATCTGGCTTTTATGGAAGAGTAGCAAGAAGAACAACACCACTCAAAGACTGTCATAAGAAGTCCTATTTAAAGTTTCCAACGTAGGAAATACGGTAAGCATCGGAAAATTATGCTACGAAACCATTACTACACATCTTTCCTGTAGTGAATCATAAAGAGGAAATTATTTTGTTTAGCACAGACAGAGAAGATGTTCAGAGTTGATGAGAGGATGATTGAAAGAAAAGCACAGGGCAATCCTGGAAGAAAATCTGTTAGCAGCCAGAAAAGACAAAGATTCACCTTTCAGTTCAGCCACCCTGGAAATATATCTAGAGCTAAAGGAAGAGTTTAGATTGAAGTGTTTCCATGTGTTAGAATGGCCTAGTCAAAGTTAAGACCTAAATCCTATTTAGAATGTGAGATTTGAAAACTAACATTTACAGATGCTTTCAATCCAATAGGAGTTTCAGATGCTAAAAAATAAACAAACAAAAAAAGATTAGTCTGTTGATTTACAAAGCAACCAGATTAAATTGTAGTTAAATATTGGCTTGGATATGTGTCAATGCAAATGCCAACGAAACTTGAGGTCTTGAGCTTTTTAAAACTTCCTTCCACTTCACTTAAACCAGCAAAAAAATACATATTTCACAATATCCCAAATAAATACAGATATTTGTCACTGCAACTTGATGAAATGTTAAAACTCTCAAGAAGGACGAATACTCTAGCAGTGAACTGTAAAGAGCTTCTTCACATAATACTTGATACAATGAGGCAAGACTGTGAAATGCTCTTCATCCTTCAGCCCAGGCTGCTCTCTCCTTCAAACTAACACATGAGCTCAAAGCCATGCAATTTTTATGTAGGCATCAGCCTCCTGTTGCATTTAGAAGAGAAGTGTTGAGACGATCGGTCACAGAGCTCTAAGACTGAGAAACAGGACATGGGAAACATTCAGATTAACATTTTCATCAAGTATTCACTGCCACCACATTGTAACCATTTAGATAATTAATACTTACTCCAATTGATTTTAAATTTTGTTCACTGTTTCCAAATATTTAATCCTATTGTCCTTTAAAATCAATCTCTCAAATTTACATTCGTTGATGCAAATTCCTGAAATGTTTTTTTTTTTAATATCTCCTTTACCCTTTCAAGTAAGCTGGCCTCACTTCCTGTTGTCCCATGATCCTACACAAGTTTTCCCCTTAACGTTTACTCCAAACCTTAGTGTTTACATTATAATATGAATCAAAACTTCACTGTAAAGTTACAGCAAATATGTAATCTGCAAAAGCAAGAGGGCTGCAAAAAGGAGGTGGTGAGCGAGAAGCGAGTAAGGACATCTGGATGTAGCGTTAGAAGAACACAAGACACAGAAAGGGAAAGAAGGACACACATTTCAGACAATGGAGATAAATATACCCTATAAATCCTCTTATTCTGCTTTCTATGAATTCCCACTTCCGGAAAAAAGTGAAATCAAGCTCCATAAATTTCCCGATTGAGCAGGAATCCTGGTTGCCAAACTGGCATTTCTGTATACAAATTTTGTGTCTGCATTGATGTCGCTCAAAAACGAAACACAAAAAAACTGATTTTCCCTGAGCTGAATTAAATTTAGGGGCCCAATGGGGGGATTTAGATAGCAACTAGTGTGAGCCACTGTGTGGAGTTTGCATGTTGTTGCCCACCATCCATAAAACAACATGTTGGACTAATTGGTCACAGAGTCCCGCTTCTACATTTCTTATTTTTAGTGGTGTATCGCAATATTATTCCAATTTTAAATGTCATTTTCATTAACTTTAAGTGGAAAATTATTACAACAGAAATAAACCCTTTCAAATGTCAGTGTAATTCATCTATGTATATTTTTCACAGTGATAACTTTTCTTACATAAATTGACAAATTTATTGGATTGGTCTGTACTTTGATCCATTTACTTCAGTTTGGGATGCACATATTTTGACAGCTTGAATGAATTACAGATCATTTATTTAGCCGTTTTTCTGGTTCAGGAAGCAAAGTTGTGGCGTAAACTTTAAATCCAGTTTTTGTCACATGCCGTTTGCTGCAATAAATCCAGTCATCCTGCATTTTTGTTTGTTGTTCTTAAGACTTTCAGGATTCGAAAGTTGCCGACAGCTTGAAGAAAATATATTCCAGAAGTGCGCCAGGAGCGAAAAGGTTACATGTAGACTGACAGTTTCAATTTTGTATGTGGAACCCAAAATTCATGAGCAAGACATGCTGACGAAGTCAAGGTGGAGGTGAAGGTGGAGCGCTTCTCTGACGTATGGATGCAGGAACATATTCCTGAATTCAACATCTCTCCAAAAAAAGAAGTGAGAGTAAAAATACGATGGACTGCTGTGGTTAAGTTGGCAGGTATTACGGTGGAGAAACACCTAAAGCAGACCAGTGAATACAAGCTGCAAGTTTTCATTTGTCATCCATACAGCAGGTTATTTTTGTAGCTGTGCATGTTACCCAAACTTCATCCTGCTGCAGGCGAAGTCATCATTTACAGATGCTTAACAGGACAAGAGCAAAAAAAAATTTGAACCATTTTTTTTATTTTTTTTGCGGAGGATCCCGTGAAATATTTTCCCTCTGAGGAATATTAAAGTAGAAAATGATAAACTGCTGAGACTTTCCTAGAAATGATTCACTCTGCAAATTTAAATAGACTACTGCTAAATCGCATCCATCATATTGATGCCATATGTGAATTGATTATTCTTAAAGGAATAAGTAAAAGGGAAACCTCCTCAAACAATGGATGAGGTGAGGGACATATTTTTAAAGATTTATGGTGAGAAAAGATTTGTCATTCGACCTGATTTTGCTGAATCATCAGTGAAAGTTGAATATTGATCCACCAACCTTTGATCATCAGGTTTTGCTTTAGATGATTTGGGAGTTTCCTCAGGTTGAGTGAAGTTTTCATCAAAAGGATTAGTGGAAGTGATTTCTACAGGAACTCTCAGTTTGATTTTTGTTCCTGCACTTTTCTCTTCTTCTTTTATTTTGGTTTCCTTCTTTTCTTTTGCCAACGTCTCCTCTTCCCTTCTTTCCTTCTTAATCCTCTCCTCCCTCCTTATTCTCTCCTCATCAGGCCTCATTTTCTCCAGTTCCTCTTCTCTTTGTTTCTCCATTTTTATTCTGTCTTCTTCTGCTCTTTTTCTTTTTTCCTCCTCCTCTTGCATTTTTGCTTGCTCTTCTTTCATTCTTGATTCTTTTCTCTTTGCTTCTCTCATTTCGTCTTTCAACCTTTGTTTCTCAGCCTTCTCTTCTTCCCCTCTTCTTATTTTCTCTTTCTGGATCTGTTCTTCTTCCCTTCTTGCCTGCTCTTCTTCAACCTTTCTTCTCTCCTCTTCCTCTTGTCTCAGCTTTTCTTTAGCCAGCTTCTCCATTTCTTCTTGCCTTCTCTTACTCTCCTCTTCCTCTTTTTTCTTCCTCTCTTCCTCCTCTCTTCTGATTGTCTCTTTCTGGATCCATTCTACTTCCCTTCTTGCCTGCTCTTCTTCGGCCTTTCTTCTCTCCTCTTCCTCTTGTCTCAGCTTTTCTTTAGCCAGCTTCTCCAGTTCTTCTTGCCTTCTCTTACTCTCCTCTTCCTCCTCTCTTCTAATTTTCTCTTTCTGGATCCATTCTTCTTCTTCCCTCCTTGCCTGCTCTTCTTTGGCCTTTCTCTCCTCTTCCTCTTGTCTCAGATTTTCTTTAGCCAGCTTCTCCAGTTCTTCTTGCCTTCTCTTACTCTCCTCTTCCTCTTTTTTCTTCCTCTCTTCCTCCTCTCTTCTGATTTTCTCTTTCTGAATCCTGTCCTCCTCCTCCCTTCTTGCTCGCTCTTCTTCGGCCTCCCTTTCCTCTTCCTCTTGTCTCAGTTTTTCTTTAGCCAACTTCTCTTCTTCCTCCTCTTGTTTCCTTCTCTCCTCTTCCTCTCTTTGCATCTTTTCTTGCTCTTCTCTTTCTTCCTCCTCTTGTTTCCTTCTCTCCTCTTCCTCTCTTTGCATCTTTTCTTGCTCTTCTCTTGCTCTCCTTTCTTGTTCCTCCAGTTCTTTCCTCTTTGCTAACTTTTCTTCATGCTCTTTCCTTCTCATCTCTTCCATCTTAATCCTTTCCCCTTCCTCTTTTCTGAACTTCTCTTCAGCTTCACTCCTTTCTTCCTCTCTTCTCTTCTCTGCCATCATCCTAGCTTCCTCCTTTTCTCGATGAGCCTTCTCTTCCTCCTCTATTCTCATCTTTTCCTTCCTAAGCTTCTCTTCTTCCTCCCTCCGCTTCGTTTCTTCTTGCTCCCGCTTCCTTCTCTGCTCTTCAACACTCTCTTGTTCCCTTCTGACTTTTTCTTCTTCAATCCTCCTTTCTTCTTCCTCCTTCAATCTCCTTTTTTCTTCAGCTAATTTATGCTCCTCTTCCTGCCTCCTCTTTCGGGCCCTTTCTTCTTCCTCTCTGCACCTCTTTTCTTGTTCCTGTAGTCTTCTTTTTTCTTCTGCCAGTTTTTGTCGCTCTTCCTCCTCTTTCCTGACCTTTTCCTCTTCTTGTCTCAACTTTTCTTCAGCCAACCTCTCCAGCTCCTTTTGTTGCTTCCTGATGGCCTCCTCTTCATCTTCTCTCATAGCCTTTTCCAACTTGGCCTTTTCTTCTTCCTTTTTTCTTAAATCCTTAATATTTTCATCTTCCTCATCTTTCTCTTCCTCCTCCTCTTCTTCTTCCATCCAGGGTGAATACTCCCCCACTGCTTTAAGCGAATCCACAGATGGAGACGGGTTTTCCAGGACATCCTCCATTGATCCACGTCCTGAACTTGACAGGCTGAAGCTGGATCCGGTGCGAGACGACCGTGGCGGCGGCTCCTCGCAGTAAACATGGCTGCCGTTGATGCACAAATTGCTCTGCTCCTGTTTTTGTTGACCAGAGGATGAGTCTTTGCTGTTAGAGCTGCTGGAGTGCTTATGTATCTTGAACTTGAACTTCTTTTTGCCTGAAAACACACAAGAAAAAATTAACATGCATGCAGAAAGTTAATGGAGGCATTATAGGAAAAGGTGCTGACCCTCGGAGGAGTCCACGTTCAGCCCAGACGACTGGCTCCCGCTCAGCGAGGAGTTCTTCGCAGGCAGGACGGACATGGACTGAGACAAGTTCCTCTGCAGGTTGGATTTCGGAGAAAACAAAGACATCCTTTTGCTTTGCTTCGATTTTCCTCCCTCTCCACCTCCGCTAGCGTCCTCTTCTTCGCTGTCTGTCAGAACCTGAGTGGGCGAAGGCACCACACCTGATGAGTCCAGCTCCTTTTTCTTTCCACGGACTTTATCCTTAAGCTTTCCCAGCCGGGAGCGGGACTTCCCTGCAGCGGAAAGGTCGAACATGCTGGCGGTCATGTTGTTTCTCATGAACTGGACGTCCAGAAGGACCTCTCCGCGGTCTTTGTCCGGCTTACCGGTTTTGTCCAGCAATTTAAACCACCTGGAAAAGAAATGCACTATATTAGGAATCCATCTTTAAGTTGCACAGATTATTCTGAAGAAATAAAGAGATAAAATATGTCTATTCAAATTTCTGACTACAGCTGCAAAAGTATTGAAAACAACTGAACTTTTTCATGTTATAACCACAAACCTCAGGGTGTTTAATGGGATTTTATGTGGCAGACCAGCACAAACCAGTGTGTATTTGCAAAGTGAAAGACAAATGATTTGTGGTTTCAAACTTTCATTTTTTTAAACATAGACTTGGAAATTGAGGTGCTGATTTCAATCAATAAAACCAATGAGAATTATTAAATAGAGAGAAATAGGAAAGCTCAAATTTAACATTTTGAAACTTTTTCTTCTAATAAAAAGGGCTTGCAGCTTTAAGCTTAAATCACTTCCTGTTTGAAACACAAACATCCCTTCATGCTCCAGACATTTAAATCCACTGAAAATTAACAAGCTCCTGAATTAGTTCTGTTCTCAAACCAACCAGATTAGACTTTGCTTCCCTCATAATTTACAAGCAACAAATCTCCAGTTAATCCCATTTTTACCTTTTGAACAATTGGTGTAAAACAGAAAGAAGTAAACGGCACTACAAAGAAATTCTAAATAAACTGATTTTCATCAATAGAAAGGTTCCCCAGCTTCGTGAAACAACTTATGTTTGGTGGTCGACAGCACAATTTTTACAAAGAAAACTAGAAGAGCCCAGTCAGCATTAAAAAAAACGCCTATCGGGCAAAAAGCTGAGGTCAGCTCACCACTGAGAAAACGGCTTCGGCTGAAATCTGGACTCCAAAGGAAATGAGGAAATCAGGAAGGGGCACTGTGAGTGTAAGCAGAAATATGCTGAGCTGTAGCTTCGGGCTTTTCTTTGTTTTAAGAACACGACCGTCTGGGCATGTTTTCATAGTTTTGAGTTTATATATGACCCACAGTATTTACTCCCTGAATTTACAGGCTTCCCAGGAGGCAGCAGACATAAAATACCTCAGAGGATTGCTCTCCTCTCATTGTCCTGCACAAGTTATGTTGCTTAGATTCGCTGCTCTCCTCCTCCTCCTTCCTCAGGAATGCTTCAGATGTGTGGCACAAACAAAATTAAGGAGGGAAGCCGCCTTTTCCTGGAATTTGATACACGGTTCAGTCACTGCTGTCACAGCCATCCCCCCCGGCTCACTGATGGGAAAACTGGAAATTATCTGCAAATTTCAGGCCTGGAGATTGTAAATAATCTGTGCATCCATCTTGATTTATTCAAAGAACATCCTTCAGATATGAATTGCCGAATAGATATTGGATTTATCATGTGGAGGTGAGAGGGAAGAAGATAAATAGAAAACATTCAGCTGTTTTAATTTCTATGCTTAGACAAGTCTTGATTTTATTAATCATGGCATCTTTTGGACACTTTTACCGGCAGATTAGATCAGATTTTCTTAGACTAGCCGTCAAGTTTGCACAGAATGAAACTGTTCTGAGCTAAAAGAATTTAAAAATATACATATATAGATAAATCCTTTATATTCTGCTGCAGTAATAAATGAAGAAAAATGAATCCAAGCGCATGTGCAAGTTTTTAACAAGATTTAAAGCAAAAAATAAAAAATCTACCCACGCATAAGAGATTTGAGCTCTCATCGTATTTGTAAAAATTTGCAAGTTGTTCTGTTTAATAAGCTTAGCCTTCAGGAGTGGATTTATTAAGCAGCTCTGGGCTCCACCAAGCAGCAGCACAGCCAGGAAAAGGCTAGAATATTCAACACCTAGACCGCAGAAGAAGACCTTCGAAGAGAATCAGCGCACGCTCTGCGACATCTCCAACCTTGGTGGCATCTCCACATTCAACACATGTGAATTGTGAAAAAAATTAATTCAGCAAACAAATTTCCAAACGGGGCCTCCTGAAATTTTACACAAAGTCTGCAAACATGGTGCAGATTTACATTTTGAACTGAATTCTTAAATAAGTAAACATTTCCTCTAATCATTTGTTATCTTTGCTAAGCCTTCATTATCCTCGATTCATCAATAAATCAGAATATGAAGTCCAACGAGGCTTGATCGATAAAAAAGTATCTTTAGAACTTTTAAGCAGGCACTAAATATACTTTTTTATTAAGCTCAAATTTATGCATTCAAATGGATTTTATTGGTCTGATAACATTACAATTTTAATGTGTTTTTTTATTAAATGCAAGCAGAAAATCAGTATTAACAGAAATAAAGGTTTGAAGACAACAGCTACATTTAGTCACACCTTCATTCCTTTGCTTATTTCTGCCACTTACATCAATAATCTTATTTTCAGATTAGAATCTGGACAGATTGGTCAATTAAGAAAAAAAATTGACAGCAATTTTCCCCTTAAACCAGGGAGACGTACCTGTGGCATATTCTGGTCTAAACAACCTTCAGTCATGGAAATCTATTCAAGATATTCCATCGAGATCATCCCCGACTTCAAGGACGGGAGAGTAACTCTTAATCGTAGTCATTTACTTCAGGATCTCAATTTTTTTGGGATATTTTTAAATTAAGCCTAAAATTTAGAGTGGGGCATTTTGCCGTTTGTTTAGTATTTTACAACAATAGAGCATCACGGGTCACAAAGCCAGACACACACTACAAATAAGCCAAAAAGAGAAGAAGCAAGTTCCTCAAGTGAAATCAGAGGGGAAGTTGCAAAAGCATTTGGGTGGAGCCCAACACACTCTGCATGAGGTGGAATTAAACTGGTGTTTGCACTGCAGATGGTTTTAAACCTCTCTGATCTGGTGCAAAGTGTGCTACTTTACTGGACAGACGGTACCAGAGGAGGATAATAGATGACTTAACTTTTTTTTTTTTCTTTTTCTTGCAGATATCTATCGCACTCTCTCTGGACACATCCTTCCTGGGCCGGTGATAACACAATGGCCCCAAGTGACTCAAGAATTTCTTATCACAGAGCACAGCTGGGAACAGCTGAATAAGTAACAATGTAGCAGTGAGAAAGTCCAAGGACTAAAACTGTCCGAGTCATTTTCCTGGATCAGAAAGGCCAAAAAGGAAGATAAGAGTTTTTAATGGTGCGTTTAGAATCGTTCTTTCAAAAGGGGCTTATAAAACAACTTCATTTAGAAAAATAAATAAATTGTGAACAAGTACAGCAAGTTTTACTGCAGTTATTCAGATTCACAGAGGGTCTAAATTATCCTGAAGGAACCATCAGCAAGATCACGGCCGAATTCTGGCTGGAGGCTTGACCACAAGCTGACTGGTTTCCTGGCAGTCTTGGCTTTCAAACAGTCCATACATTTTGAACATGGCTGATGTTCAGGATATCCCAAAAGTTCCATGATAGCCTGATTTATCCATTAAAAAACCCAGGCCTAAAGTGCATCTGGGATCACCATCCACCAGGACCACAGTGCTGTTTGCTACCGAGTTGAGATGAAAATTTAGACCCAATACTTTATTTCACCAAGACTGTGCAACGCACCAATACCACAGACAATGAGATAAACCCTCAACGTAATGATGACGAAGACTCTGACAACATATGACCTGTAGTCTGGCTGTAAAGTCACAGTCATTGTCTGGAAGACCAATTTGTGCCCAAGCCTCTACTTCCTGGCTTCATTTTTTAGTTTAAGCATACCACAGGATATTTTTTTGGCGTTTGCAAACTGATCTTTGTAGCTTTTGGAATAATGCCTTCTTCTCCGAGTGGCATTTCAGTTCATATTGCTTCTCAACTTTTTTCAGCATAGAAATTGTTTTTTTTTCTCTTCTTCATAGTTTGTTCAGTTACTTTTGTAAGGCAGGTGCACCTTCATTTAACTCAGATGTTGTGAATTACCTAATCAGAAGCTCCTAAAAGCTATGATATCATTGTCTACGTTTTCCCAAATTTCTTGAAAGGCATGGTAATCTTTGCGTATGTAAACTTCTGAAATTGATTAAAATGATAAAGATGAAATACATTCTTACAGAATAATTTCCCTTACTCCAACTGAGAATCTCAACATGATTTAATGTCAAACAGGGAGAAAAAAACGTTTACACAGTTTCAGTTTCAGCCTTACCCAGAAAATAGATGGTTTAAATAAGCAATGAAGTTGAAAATAATTAAAAACACTGCGATTTCTCGTTTTAACGTACCTGCTGCTCACATTCGCTGAGCTTTAATCATTGACTGCAGATTGTTTGTAATCTATTAGGCTTTGCAGAGATGGTGGTTTTATTGCTCTAATACCTGAACTTTGATGATGTGCCATTTTCACCAAGACAGACAGTCTCACATTTTCACAGAAGTCACAGATGAAAATGATGACACAGGATAACAAATAGGTTGATTCAAGCTATTTGTTGAATCAACTTCTTCATGTTTTATTTTATTACTTCCTGGTGCTCTTTTCTTATAAAAAACAGGAATGGGGGGACAAATTATACAATATGTTGACAATTCTTTCCCTGCCATCATGACTTAAACTTTACCAACTTTAAAACTTTACTCTAAATTAATAATCATAGTTCATGAGTCGTGCTGTGGTGAAACAAGGCCTTCCTATTTCACATTTAAACCTCAGTGGTTCAGCTGTGAAAAACTGGCCTTGCTTGACTTTCACTGTTGCTGTCAATGTTTGTTTTCTCATTGATAAAATGGTCAGGAATGCGAGGCCAAAGCTGGAGGGAGTCACTGAGCTCACAGAAAGATCAACACAGATGAGCCGAGTCTGAATTCACTGCTAAAGAAACGCGCAAAGATCCCCTTGTGTTAAAGACGACCGCTGATTTTCATATGGCTAGTTATAAATGGAGAGAACGAGGCAGATTTCTTTATTTTTTACATATCTTAGTATGCTAATAAATCCACGGCAATGGAGATTAAACTTTTAAAACAACTAGCAAGGTCTAGTCGGCTATTATCATCTAGTTCAGAGGGAAAAACATGATTCTTTAAAATCAGGTTGGTTTTATTGAATTGGGTTATGCTGCCAATTGCGTTTCCATAGCAAGGCTGAAAAAAACACACGGTGGAGGCGCAGGAACCTCCAATCTAATGGGAAGCAGAATAGAAAAAAAAGAGAACCATTGTTCATAGCAGCGTTTGTGACCTCTGCTCACTGGCTTGAGGTTTAGCTATAAAGCAAATGGTGCGTGAAAAATCGTGAAGGTCGTAGGGACTGTTTGGTCGACTTAATCCATCATGAAGGGGCCTGTTGTAGAGGCAAAAACTCGATCATTTTAATAATTAGATAAAAGAGGTAGAAATCAATTTGTGCCCAATGAACATGTTGCTTCTTTATTTAATTTAATGAACATTTGGTGTATAGAAAGACTTTCAAGTTCAATAAAATATCTGAATATATGCTTCTCCTACAAAGTTTATATCGTCTTTCTTTCTGTATAGAGGGAAATGAATAAGCTCGGTCAATGAAAATTAATCTCTGAACCAACTGCATTCATTTGCTTGAGTAAGTAATGCTGCTTGGCATCCTCCAAGGCTGCAACCAGGAAAACAAATCCTCTAAGCTGCAACTTTGCGAGTGGGCAACTATCGGAAACCAAACCCACGTAAATGGGCCTGTGCAGTGATGCATGGCTGAGTGTGTGGATCTCAAAGGGCTCGAAGGTGCAGAGATCACAGATTCTTCAGATGTGAACACACAGGACAACTTTTCACAAATTCTGCTGCTGCTGGTTTGGTCGTCTGCAATTTAAAAATCCAGGCTTTACAAAGGGATTATGGGAGTTTGGAGCTCTGAGACCACAGAGGTTCAGCATGACTGACAGCAGAACCAAAATAAATAAATAAATAAACAGAAGTTATGTCTCTGTGCCGCAGGTGGAAGGCAATTACTTTTACCTGCCAATATTTAGTTATAAGGAAATGCAAACTCACTTAAACTTTCTGCTCAATGTTTATTCAGGAAAACCAGAAGGCCAGTAGTTATATCCGTTTGCATAACAACTTTAAACTACCGAGTTGTATTTTGCACTTTTATATTTCTTTCTAATCTAGTGTTAGTATTTCTAATTTAAATTCGGCGTGATTTTTGTTTTTCTTCTTCTTTTCTTTCCACAGTGAACTTACTCTGTCTTGTTGCGGGTTTTGTCCTCACTGAGCTGCAGCAGGTTGATGACAGCCTGGCCCAGCAGCTTGTCGGGTCCCACCAGAGCGCGGTGCAGGACCTGGACGTGCAGCGTGCCGCGGTCCTTCCCTCCACCTCCTCCTGCCTGAAGCAGCAGCGGCGGCAGGTCAAAGGAGGCTTCCTCTTTCCACACCGGAGCCACGCTTTTCTCCACCACCGACGTCTGGTACTTGTCCTTGCCCACTTGCATAACCGCGTACGCGTCATTTGTGCCGCTTTTCCCCTTTATCCTGAGGCCTCTGGCTTGGAGCACCGTTACCTGGACGCTTGTGGGACTCCACTGCTGATCCGCTAAAGACATGCTGACAACACCTGCTGCTGGCGCCGCTACAGAGAGAAACACCGAAACAAAACGCAGCGGAGCCAACACGCCACCTGGCTCGCCGCGAAACTGAGGAGGAGGACGGAAAAGTTAGTTGAAGAGCCCAGCCGGACTTCAGGAACCAGCTGATTGGGCGTGGTCACATCAAGAAGGGGGCGGGGGGGCTCTGTTTGGAGAAGCCACGCCCACCATAAACTGACAGGTGGCTGGATCAATGAGTTTCACTGTGAATGAGCCACACCTGTCAGAATCAATACGTTAGAGTTTCCGTTCCTTTGAGGCTCTTTTATCAGATTAGAAATGCCTTTAGAAAGCAACAATCTTTAAGCAGGTTTAGTTAAACCCACATTTGAGCCAAGATAATTTAATGGTGTGGACTTTTTCAACCTCTGACCATTAATATGGTAAAAGAAAAAAAAGATTTTGTTACTCTGCTCCATCAACGCTGAGCACACTGCAGCAGGATATGAAGCTTTCCACTTTGATTATTTTGGGACAATTCAAAATTAAGATAAAACGAGAAATCTTCTTTTGAAACTTGCTCTTGTTTTTGGCTCATATTTTAATTGTTTTAATCAAAACTCTTGGATCTCAGTGAGACAAGCCGTATAAATAAAGAGGGGGGGATTATAATGTAATTTTAAATTCCATGTTTCACCAGTGAGGTTTCACCTGTGTCTCCATCTTTTTCATTTTGGACCTCCACGCTCATTACAGAACTTATTTTCTCCTTCTTCTTTTGCATCCACTAGGCCTCCTGATCCTCAAAATGTCATCCATCCATTTTCTTGCACCCTTGTCCCTTAGTGGGGTTGTGAGAGGTGCTGGTGCCCATCTCCAGCTAACGTTCCGGGCGAGAGGCGGGTCACCCTGGACAGGTCACCAGTCTGTCGCAGGGCAACACACAGACACACTGGAAAAACAACCATGCACACACACTCACACCTAGGGGCAATTTGGAGAGGCCAATTAACCTGACAGTCATGTTTTTGGACTGTGGGAGGAAACCAGAGTACCTGGAGAAAACCCACACATGCAGAACATGCAAACTCCATGCAGAAAGACCAAGGCCAGGAATCAAACCCGGAACCTTCTTGCTGCAAGGCAACAGCTCTACCAACTGCACCACTGTGCAGCCTTCCTCAAAATGTCATACCTAGAAAAAGTGTTTAATTCAGATGAAGATTTGCTGTTTTTGTACAAACAGTGACTCCTGCTGTCAGAGGGAGGCAAATAAGAGAAAAACACATCTATTGAAAGTTGATAATTCAGTTCAGTTTTATATTTGTAGTGATCACATCTCAAGGCACTTTACAAAAAAAATCAGTCTAATTTAAAGTCAAGTACATCATTTCAATATATCCCAGTTATAAAACAATACAATGAGGCTCTGTTAAAATAAACCAGACATTTCCAGTGAAATAATAAACCAACAGCTATCCAACTAACAATTTGTTTCACCTTCGTTAAACATTAAAGCTGCAGACAAACATAGAGCCTTGAGCCAATTAGTAAACTGACTTACAAATGCTGGCAGCTCTGTAGTCTCAGTTATGTAACATCTGCAGTCGCTGCATCTATGAGGTTCTGCTAAATTAGGATTTCATTGGGTCACAGAATGTGATTTCATAGTAAATCATCAATGAGATTTGAGAACAAAACAGACTTACTTTGTAATAGTTTGAACTTTAAAGTTAACAACTCTTCCAATTTTCTGACCTGGAACCAGTTTTATTTGACAAACTTAAAGACATGATCTTCATTGTTTGTTAGAGTCTTACCACCATGTGTTGTATTACTAAACAACAGATAATAGCCTGTAATTATGCTGGTTTTCTCCTTTGTCTCCTGTCTGGACATCAGCTTTCCGCATGGTTTTGGTATTCATGGTCACCCAGAAGTATTTTGCTGTAAAGCTGCTGCTGTTCTTCTTTAAAAGTATCCTTCACTTTGGTTCGTTTCAGTCCGGCGTCCCTGGGTGAGCATATATGAATAGAAAATGCACTGTCACTCAGAAAATCAATGTTAACGCTAATGTTTCCCACTGACCCTGAAGGGAGCAATTAGGGCTTGAGCCTCCGATTTAGCTCCGGGGTTTAATACTGTCAAAGATAAAATCCCCAATAATGTGTTTCATGAACTAGGGCCAGTGTTCTGCACTATTATTACTGTCCCCATAAAAATGTGAAATGAAAATGATAAATAAACTAAATGACATTTAAATAAAACAGTGACTCACCATATGAGGTCCACCAGCCCTCCCTGGGCAGCTATGGCAGCTTTTACTCGATTGGCGAACTGCGTGGCATCCTCTCCTTCCTACAAATGAATTTTTAAAAGAAATGAAAATAAAAAAGACATCCTCTTTTCTTAATGTAACTTTACATACTTTGAATAATGTATACAGTCATATTAAAGGTGATGTTTCCCTGTTTTAAAGGAAAACATATTGGGTTTTTATCTTATACAAGTCACTTTAAGCTCACCAAAATGGAAATGGGAAGAGATATTTTATATTTTATTGCCTATACAAATGGGCTTATTTTGATTATTCATTATGCCATTAAAATAACTTTTTGAGGTATAAAATACCTCACCTTCTTGTTCATCGGTGGCAAGTACCAAACGCTGCAGACGATGGCCCAGCTGCTCATCATCCTCAGAAGGTATCCCACCAAACCAAATTTACTGCTATTCCAAAAAGCATCTCCAAAGCGAGGATCATACTGAAAAAAAATTTAAAAAAGTCTTGTCTCAGTGGCTGCTATGAACAACATGAGCGCAGTAGAGAGCGCAAACACCCAGAGCTACCTTAATGGCAGCAGGATAGACGGTGCAGCCGATTTCGAAGCTCCCCTTCCTAAACATCATCACTGATGTGTTGTTGACACAAGTACCTGTAAATAAAATAATGTGAGGATTTTAAAACAAATGTTTGCAAATGTAGCATGATATATTTGTTTTTGCCTGTCTTTAAAATACTTTTTGCAGCCTGACTGAAGGAACTTTTTAAATGACTCTCAAACATTTTCGTATACGCTCTGGATACTTTATCCTGACAGTACAGTTAGATCTTATTTTTGCTTTCAGATGACAGATTTGGCATCTGGTGAGACAAATTTCTGCTATTGTAGCTAATCTGTTTAAAACAAGTTTTTGTTTAGCTTTTTTTTTTTTTTTTGCCTAATGGATATTTTCTCCTGTTTCGTCGATTCCCCTTAAACCTGAAAAAATGGTCTTGAGTTAAACTTTAAGTACATCAACAGTATCTGTTTAAAAACACTTTAATTCTCCGTCTTCCTTGGGTTGAATTTCAACACGTTGTCTTCACCACATCTCAGGTTGCTGCTATGCAAGGGGCAAATTTACTGCTTTTGTTAACAAAATGTTGAAAAGATTTAAGAGACAAACAGTCATGTGATTAAAATTGTGATATATGTGTATCACATGTGATAAATGTAATTAACCTTTCTTTCTCTCTCTCTTTACATGTAAAGAAAAAAAGGACCATTCATTTGCGTGACATTGGAATTGAAGGGAAAAATATCTATCTGGAGAGAAATAATTATTTTATGTGCATAAACGTCATTAATATCATTTTTGCAGACTGGATGTTACCATAGTAAGCACTTTAGCAGTATGCTTGCTACATTTAGTACTGTTGTCCTCCAATGTTAAGTATTCAAAAAAGTGTGAATGTATTTTTTTTAATCTTAAGGATTGTTTTGACAAAATTAATGTTCACATTTAAATGTATTTATATGTAGTAGGAGAATTGTACGGAAGACGATTAGGGCCACTGGGAAAAAAATTATAAAAAATTCTGACTTTAATCTCAGAATTCTGAGATTAAAGTCAGAACTGTTTTATTTATATATTTTTTCGCAGTGGCCCTAATCCTCTTCCGTAAACTTGTGCTTAAATTAATTTAATATTTCATACAGTCAAACTTCTCTGATTGGGTATCTAGTTATGTTGGATTTCCATACTCACCTTCAGGGAAGATGAGGACAGGATGTTTGTTTTCATCTGCAACATGATCCCTGAGCCTGAAATAACACCAACAAAACTGAATTAGAGGATTTGTTTTGTGTTATGCTACTCATTTTTAAATTTTTTGTTTTTTTGGAACAATGTACTTGTTTATTTTCACTTATACATAATATTTTTGAACTATTTTCACTGTAGTAGAAGTGGACAGCTTATATTATTTAATTGAAAATTATTTGGTGAGTCACAAGTTCATACTTCTCCCCTTTTAAAAGTGAAAACGCCATGAACTCAGAGACTAAAAAATAAATAGGTACAATTATTTAAATGAACCAAATCAGTTTTAAGACACTTTCTTACACGACGCTGTAATGTCTGTAATGCTACCTTTTGGCCACTAGGCGTCTGTCTTTGACTTCAGCTCGCTCAAACCATATATGAGGAGAGGACTTCACCATTGCTCTCTGGATCAATCCCAGCAAGCCTCCATGTAGCTGCCCAACCTGTGAGATGATTTCACTTTGAATTTACTTCTTCCCCTGAGCCTTTAAAAATACTCTACTTACAACTGACACCCTAAACACACACACACACTTAAAATTTCATACCAAAGAGTAGCAATGGTCATTGGCCAGGATGATCCCATCTATTGGTGTCGTGTGATTGGCCACGCAGATGCCGTCATTCTTTGGTTTGTTTTCCCTGCAGATACACAAGGCACAGACAGAGAAGTTATCTTGCTGCAAGCTTAAGTCCAGCTAGGAAATCACTTTAAATAAACTCTGCTGATTCTGATTAGCAGTGTGGTCAGATATCCTGCTAGATGGAAAGAAAAAGAAAGCGATCAAAAAATGTTTTGCCAAGGCAATATTTAAAATTGTTCGGATTGCATGTAATAACGACGAGTCAGCTGAAAGTCATGAAAATAGACACGCCTATGTTGAATGTATGTGTTCCTCTCACTGCAAATGTAGCGTTACCATTGTTGACTCTGTACAGCAGTATTGCTCTGCAGTGTTTTCAGTAAGGCAGGTTTGTTTCAGAACATTAATTATCCCATACCTGTTGTGATAGGTGATGATTCCAGTCAGAGATCTAACACAGAGGCGATATCCCATCAGATGCACCTTGTCACTAACGTAGGTTCTCAACCTAGAGTCACACGCAATGATCGGTTTAGATGGATACACACATGGCTAAGATTGTCAGGTTTGTAACTTAGGATCTATCAACGTAAACCTCACTTATATTCATGTTTGAGGCATTAGTAGAACTCACTTTGTGCAGGGTATTAATCCCACCACGGTACTTAAAACAACAAACAGAAAAATGCCTGTGACGGCTACAGTTGCTCTGCAAAACACAGAATAAAATGGTTATTTAAGACAGCTAAAAAAAATGTATCTTAAACCTACTTATTTGCCTCTCTGACCTGAAAGGCAGCAGTACACCATAGCGGATTAAAACTCCCAGAAACCACGAGGCTAAAAGTTTTAGACTTATGCAGCGGAAGTTGTGGTTGCTCCTAGTGAGCAAGTTCCAGTTTTCCAACTTCTGGGCCGAGAAGCGCTTGGTGACGTCATCGTCTATGATGTTCTCCAAAGCTTTCCGACAGAAGACGAAAACATCAGCCAGTTCAAACCGCGTATCCAGACTCAGACAACCAGTACTATGTCGTAGATCTTGAATTTCCTGCTTCAAAGTTGAATCTGGGACTTTGACTATGATACCTTAGCAGAAAAAAATTATAGTAAAGTTTCATAGAGAAAGATAAGTCAGTGCATAATTTGTGACTGAAATGGCAATGCTTTACCACTGGTGTAGTGTTTGTAGAGTTGGTGATTCTTCTCTTTTGCCTTTAGCTCCATTTGTAATGTTGTCCACTAAATAAGGACAAATAAACAGACAAAAGCCTCTTCAGGTCACTAGACAGGAATCATAGTTGGATATTTACGGAGAAAATGTGCAGCAGAAGGTAATGGTGTGATCAAAGCAATAACATCAGACAGCAAGTTTTCTCTGGAGCACAGCTATGCTCCACAGAAGATTGGGAGCACATGTGCTTTGCAGATGATAAACTCTATTATGGGCCAATTTTAGCTTCAAACTCTCACTAGCCAGCTTGCCAATTGAAAAAGTGGGTCATAAACTTGAGGGAGGAAAGTTCTGCATCAGATATAAGAAAGATAAATGTACAGTCATTGTGGAGTTGTGGAACAAACAGATGAATAGATGTAATACTTCTATTAAATATAACTATCTGAAATTTAAAATGTCCAAAACATAATGCATAAAAATGGGAAGTACAGCATTTTGTAAGACAGAAAATGACATGTATTACATACAGAAAAGTTTCATTCTGTTTCAATCTCGAGATAGTTTCAAAAAGGGCCAATTTAAGAAACTCCAGTTACCAGTATCGTATAAACGTACGGCTGGATTGTAACAAAAATGTTCCCATTCAAGTGGCTCCATGTAGAACGACTCAAAATATCCAAATCAACTGGTGGTGTCTCCCAATCTCCCAAGATTAACATTTCGCCACAAATTTGGTTACTTCCGCTTTAAATACAAGATCAGGACAGAATGTGTGTAGCTTCCACATGTGTAGGTAAACCACTGGGACTAAGCTTGTTCAAGAAACTGCATCGGATGAACAACTTCCCAGGGATCTGAGATTGATACAATATCAACATCAACTCAGATGGTGGTCCTAAGGCTGCAAGCTTTTCTCTCAGTGGGGAGGGTGTTAAGATAAGTCTTTTTAAATACAATTCTGTCACTCAAAAAGAGCCTTTAAAACCTCCTTGGAAAAAACAACCGATGATACTAAGTCATCTGGGCACACGGAGTAGAACTGCACATTGCTGCAAAGTGATATTTTCGAACAGATAATATAAAATTGCATGTCACTTGGGCATGATAATTTGTTTTAACTATTTTTTCCTTCTTTCTTGATTTTACTTTTGTCTGTTCAAAATAAATAAATAAACAAATAAATCAATCAATAAAACTGAGTTTTTTCATAAATTTTTCAGCTCAAATGCAACACAGTAAACAAGAGGAGGAGTGAGGAACCTTAGCAGGAAAAATATGGTATGTTTTGTGAAAGTAATTAAAGGAAGAACATGAATTTTCTTCTTTACTCAAGATTTGGATTTTTGACTGAGTGATAAGAACTCAATTCATCTGCTGTCAAAGTGATCAAAAATAGCTCTAAAGGAGTCAGAGGTGAGATTACTGAAATAGTTGAACATGATTTTTTCCCAAATAATTTTGTGTACCTCTTATCAATTCAAAACGTTTTAAAAATTAAATAAATAAGTCCAAAGTAATTCTTTTTCTCTCTCTCTTTCAGTCAGGAATAATTAGTAAAAAATGATGATGCAGTGGACCACCTGTTTGTGGTTCATTATCTGCAAATTCCCCTATTTGCTGATTTTTTTTTGTGGAACATAACTCAAATTTATTTGTGGAAATGTGCCTATTTGGGAAAATATTTCAAAGAAAATGTAGCTTGTAGCTAGGCTACTTTCCTTGGCACTGATTGGCTGAGACCACTATCTTTTATAATAGTGCAAAGACAGTTTCAACCTTGGTATTAATGCATATTAAGGTATAGTTAGTGGTATAGGTTAGTGTTGGGGTCATTAAAATAGACTGCTATAAGCATTGATAGAGGAGGTCCCAAGTATTTATGGGTTTATGTGCCACTTTAAAAAAAAAAGTGAAAATGAAGAATATTTATTCCAGGGATGTCAAACCAGAGACACTTCAAACTCACCTCAAATATACTGAGAAGTATCTTCATGTAGTATTTATGGATCCCAAAAGGAAGTCCAAACACAGCCGGCACAATTAGGAAGCCAAACACCAGAGTCAGCCACACATCGGTGAATAGGCTGAGATATTTGGAGAGCAGATCAACAGGCAACGTCAACCAAGCCATGATTTTAGTGTAGAAGGAGACATTAACTCTGAAGAGATGGAAACCTCCAGTGTTACAAAAAGACCTGCTGCTCTGTTTAAAACCACGATGACCGGGTCAGACATCAGGATTTAACAATGTAGATCTGATTTTTTTAAAAAAAGAAGAGAAAACTAAGATAAGAAACACACAAAAACAAACTTTGTGATCTCAAGCTGTTGTTTCTAGATGAGTAATGAATTAAATTGTCTGGGACATTTTCTTTTTGTATCTTTCTGTGCAATTCAACCTTTTTATAATAAGCTCACAGCAACACAAAGTAACCCACAATTGTCTCCTACCGTCTGTCGGGTATGAATTTGTACCTGAGAGGATGACAGATGATTAGTCGGTGCTCCATCTACGAGAACAAGGGACTCTGTGCTGTTTGCTTTTCAGACAAGCAGCAACAAGTCGCTGCAGAAACACTTGGCAACAGGTGGCCAATGAGAGCTGCAGTCACTGCGCTGTGGACTGGGAATAAACCTTAAATCAGATTATGGTGGATTTGCTATGCACTGCAGCAAAGCTTTTTGTTAGGGCAGAAAATTTTGAAGATTACCTACATTTTTGTTTTTAATCTTTTTTGATTAAAAGAAATGTTATGATGATGACTTTATAGAAGAATTTTTTTTGTTGAAAAATATTAAAATGATCAAATCAAAGTGTCAGGGATGAGAATAAAGTCAAAAGATTTTTTTTCACATGGTTTGTGGCCTTAAATTTCCATTTTCTTTGAATCTTTAAAAATACTTCTGTTAGTGGAGCATCTCTGGCAAATTCATGTTGTGACATTTAGCAAATTAAAATAATTTTGATAGTTCTCTGACCCAAAACAAGAAAAGTTTGGTCTGATTTAAATTCAGTGAGAACAAAAAGGTGGATCTGTCTTTCTATAAGGATTAATAAGGATATTTACACAGTTTAAACTGTTTGAAACGTATTTTTCTAGCCACATTAAGGTTCAAACTTCAATGTTTTACAATATTTATGATTAGTACGTTCAGCTTGTTTAAAAATGGTGTAATTTCAATATCAAATAAAAATAAAATGCAAATTGTGTGTCACATAAACACACATTTTCCAATTGAAATATCTTTATTTTTAAATATTCTGCTACAAATTGCAGTAGTTTTGCCATGCATAGTTTCACACAGTTAAGACACATAAAAATAACAAAGTTGGATTTCTTTTTTCAAATATATCTCAAGATCAACAAACATGCATATTCTCTCATGTTTATTCTTGAACAGTCAAAGCTGTCCCGGCTTTACTTATTAAACTAAATCAGGTTTTGTAAACGTTCTTTGGCTTTTTGCATAAGAAGCTCATCTTGCTTCCTTACATTTACTGATAATAAAGTAGTAACACAGGTTTCAGAGACTGGAATGTGTTTAGGGAGGAGAACGGAGGACATTTATGTTTCAGCTCACTTTGAGGTATATAATGCTGACAAACGTTGCACCAAAAGGGAACATTTTGGCTTTTGAAATAAGAAAACTTAACAAAATCCCCAAAATAAAACACTTTCATGACACCTAAAAACCATCACTTATTAACTAACCTGCTGACTTCCTCAGTGACAATTAGTGACGACGTTCTGATCACATACTTCATTGCTATTCATGCAAGTAATAACCAAACATAGAAATAATCAAAAGCTTATTCTGGTACTAATGATGTTTTTCTTACAGGACTGCAGCTAAATGAATGTATTCTGCACACTAGGAGTTGCACATGTATGTCACAGAAAAGTCATTGCTACGTTATACATACTCACCAAACAAATATCTGATTTTTCTGTAGACCGTATCGACGTTAAACATCAACAATACACAAAACGCGCACGCAGACATGACGAGATGACATGGAATATATTGCTTTTTGCGTCTGTGCTTCATATAACCTCTGCATTTAAAACAGATTGCGCTGCGCTTTGTGTCGCTTTGCTTCGCGCCGCTGTGTTAAATATAATTACTCTTAATTGCTACAGTCAGTAATAAGAGGCTGTTGGTGTTTGCAGAAAGTATCTCAAACATCACATCCGCCGTTACCCATTGCGTCGGTAAAAACATAGAAATGTTGCAGCTATTAAAGGAAATCGTGTTTTAAAAATGTACTCTGGAAAAGTCACGAGTGCAGCCGTCGGTTTTGTTTATGCTCGGAGGAACAGCAGCAGCGTGTTATTAACAGTGAGGCTCCCGGCTGGACTCGTCAGCCGCTCAAGCGAGGCAGTTTTGGGGCAAGGTTGATATGTTTTTGCCGTCTTCACAGTTCAGAGAAATTCGGTTTTCTTCGCCAGACTTTCTCCGCGCTCCTCCAGCTGAGGATCCAGGTCCGATGCAACGTCGCAGCCGAACTCATCGGGACATCATTCGAACAAATTCTGGGAGTTATGGAGAAAAGGATGTATTGTTAGCACAGATTAACGCGAAAATTTAATTTTGTTTTAAATAGATAATACCTGAATTTCAAAACTTCACTATTTGTTGATTTAATTTTTTTTTTACCTTCTATGTTGAACGTAAATAGCAATTTGATTATTTTATTCATTAAATTATTTAAACTATTTTATGGCTTTAATTTCAACACTTTGAAGCCTTGCAGTAGCTTGACGTAACCTCTTAAGTTAATTATTACACTTAACATTATATTCCCACGGCTGTTGCTGCATCTTTAAAACAAAAATAAACAAAACCTTAAAAAATACAGTCAAAATTCATCCATCATTTTATTTTCTGATTTAATGTGCCTATTTTCTATGTCCCTCTTCAGTCTCACTGTTGTTCAACTTTTTTATTTGTCTACTTATTGTCAAACACCTGATTAATTCCTATGATGCATTAGCTAAGCTACAAAAATAACGGTCAAAAAAAGTTTTAAATTCAGAATATATTAAATACTTGCACACAAAAATACAGAACAGATTTTGTGAATACTATATGCAAACTTCAAAAAGTTAAATGTCAACATTTGACCATTAGACATAAACATTTAATGAAATGCCTGCAAAACGTCATGAGAATGAAAGTATAAAAATTAAACAGTTTATTAATTCTTGATTTTTATTTTTAAACTTTATGTTTATCCATCTTTTTCTCTGGTGGTAATCTTTGAATCTTTAATCTTTGTGGCCTTGTAGATGAACTAACTCATTCATCCTTCACCCCTTCACTCCAAAACCAAGAACGTGTCACCACGAGATAGACACACACTCATTTTAAATAAATGCATCTGTGTGCATAAATAAACACACAACTTTTGGAAACTACCACAAAATGTAGATCCAGATCATAACTACTACATGTGTTATATTTTCACATGTGCATATAAGTACATATTAGCTCTTTCACCTTCAAAGTCTACATGTCCATCTCCGTTTAGGTCAATGTCACGAAGAATTTCCTCCAGATCTCTGTGTCCAACCTGGTAAAGTCGAGAGGAAAGTGTCAACTTCTGTGGCACACACTCAGACTAAATTTGCATGTGAGAAGAGACGGGCAGAAATCAGTCGGACACTGATTGATGGAGAGACGCCGAGAGGAGGGCAGTCTCTCGGAGCGGCTCCGTACCTGCTGTCCCAACAGTTTTTTCATTGCTTCTCTGAGTTCGGCTGTGCTGATCTGGCCGTCACCGTTGGTGTCAAACTGAAAATAAGGAAATCGATTGTTAAAATAAGCAGCTGGTGTAACTTCTTGGGTGTATTTTTTTCTTTTTGTAGCCTTTCTTCTGTTCTTTGTTTATCTCTTAAGTCTCTTAAGCAAATATAATGCGTTGCATAAAGAATAGGGAATACCTCTGCTACAAATATGAAAGCAACTTGGTTTTACTCGTTTCATTTTACAAGATGATACAAATATTTTTCAGCAATTTATGCACACAGATGTTATGCCAATTAGTCCTGAGTTAAGTGTCACACAGCAGAGGCATCTTCCTCACCTCCTTAAAGGCGTCTCTCAGCTCCTTTACTCCGATCATGTCGGCTGTTTCAGCCAGAAGTTTGGGCCCCATAAGTTCAACAAAGTCCTCAAAGTCAACATGTCCTCCCACTGTAGGAAAACAAGAGTTAACCTCAAATCCACGTCACATGCAAAAAAAAATAAAAAATCCACAAAGCTACGACGTGAAGCAGAAGATAAGCCAGTGTTGGACTTTATGTCAGGAGGAAATAAAACGAGACAAAACATTTACGGTTCATGTTGATCTGCTGGCTCAGTTCTATCAGCTCCATCTCTGTTGGCATGTATCCCATCGTCCGCATGCAGTTCCCCAGGTCTTTGCAGCCAATGAATCCGTCTTTATCTTTGTCAAACTCCTTGAATGCTTCACGCAACTCTGGGGACAAAAAATACGTCATAAAATTTGATGAAAATATTTCAGAAATTGCTCATTTGGATTGTTTATTCTGCTATAAATAAAGCTTTGTTCACAGTTATCAACAACTCTGGTAAATGTGTGTAGAAAAGCCTTTTAAAAAGTCTTTAAATAATGTGCATTATTAGTTTTGCTGCGGTTCTCATGGCTGTCATGTAGTGGGAAAATAAACTTGAATTGTCCAGAATTTGTAAATGTTGGGAAGTTGAAGTCAGTATCTAAAAATCCTTACGTTACTAATATGTTCTCTAATCTTTCCCATTTATGGAGAGTCCCAAACAGAAACAGGCCATTGCTTCACGTTTATAAGAAATTCCAGGGCAAACTGATAAGTTTATGTGGTAAAATATACCTAAATTTACATTTATTATTCATGAATTATTAGGATTTTTTTATTACTTTTCTTGGTTTGAGACGGAATGTACTCAAATAAGAGATTGGATTCCTCCACAATTTAAGATGTGAGATTGTAGCACAGCAGTAAAAAGTAACAGCTTTATTTTAAAGTACATCTTTAAACTTGATTGACGTTGTTGTCTGACATACCGTCCAGCTCTTCTGGCCTCAGCTCTCGGTCCTGTAAAGAAATCACAATGCAAGGTTATCACCCAAACTGTGGCTGACATGTTTAAACTCTTGCCAACTTTCCTCATTCCTCACACAACGTGACACTGCAAAAAATAAATAAAAAAATAAAAAAACCAAAAATAAGGACTTTTGGATGTGTGCCAGCAGTTTTCGGTTTTGCTTCCAGCTGGACAGGAGGAGCTCATCCGTAAGATCACAAAGAGATGAAAACACGCTGAGAGTCTCTTGGCAGTCGGGTAAAATTTGACATATGGAACAAAAGAAATTAGACAAACATCAGAAATATGGGATTTGTAACATTTCATTTTCACTGTGTGAGGAATAAATGTTTTGTTTTTCAGCTGGTATAATGTATACATACGTACAGTGGCTCTCATAAGTGTATGCTCCTGTTAAAATGCCTGGTTTTTCATTGTTTTTTTTTTTTGTTAAAGCAGCTTTTTAATCTTTTTCATTAGGAATCTGTCAGCGTCTTAAATCGTAACTAAAAGTTGGCCACTTCATTTTACAAATGTTCTCTAAATCTATTAGACTGTAATATAATAATTTAACAGTCTATCTCCTATCTAAATCCCTCTTCAGGTCAGATTCTGTCGGATTGCATCTTGGATTCTGGTTAGATCATCAAAATTTTAGATTCTATTGATGCTGATGTTAACTTGGATAATTATAAGCTTTCTAAGCAGAGAGATGATCGATTCTGGTTAAAACTGACTTGTTCATGAATTAATTCACAAAAAAATATGTTAGCTTCTATTTATGGTTGTTGAATTTAATTTTGTGCTACTTTCTCATTTGCTCTAAGATCCCTTAGCCTAGCTCGTCCTTTTGTTAGCTCTGTCACACGAGTGATAAGTGTGAAGAAGATTAAAAACCCTGCACTTTTAACAAGAGTATGTAAGCTTTTGAGAGCCTCTGTGAATTCTACGCAAAATCTATTTATTTTATTGACTCACTCAGAATGCTATCTGACAATTTGTTCACTAAAAACCAAAAAAAAAATCTACATATTTTTATGCATTTCTGCAGGAGCATGAAAAGAAATAATGACCAGGAAAGGTGTATTACAATTAATACCATAGCCCCTCTTTGTATTTTTCCATTTTCTTACTCAAGTACCCAGCTTGTTAGACTCAAATACACACCACGCAGACACACACACTGTTCTGTCTCGTTTCCAGCAACCAAGAACACTCCGTCCATGTGAGACTTTCAAGTCCCCCAAACGCCATCCTCTGAGCAACACCACATTTGTCAAATGCTTATACATCAGTGTATTGTGATCATAAAATCTTCTGCTGGTGGTTATTGTGCATAAACTGCATTTTGTGCTAATCTCCTTTGGATTGCATGCACTTTATATGTTCTGGACTTACGTACAGCCAGCCGGCTCTCAGCGAAGCCCTTGCGTAGAAAGATGCATGCAGGCCCCAGCACGTTGTGCATGTTGGCTCCGTTCTGGGCCAGGGCTACTAGTGGCTCAAGATGGCCCCCCCCAGATCCCCCCTCCTCACTGGACTGCACTGCTTTGTAGTTCTTCTTCTTGTCCTGGAGCAGCATCCAGGGTGAGGGGCCAGAAATGGGAGCAGAGGTAAAGACAGGGGTAGAGACTGTGACTCATTTTGTTGAGGTGTGGTGTCAACAAGGAGTCGGGTGGAAGTGGAACGGGGTAACGGGTTCAAAGGGCGTGCAGGGGGGGTGACTGTGGACTGACACATGTCAAATCAGGAAAGTATGAATTCAGGTTATGATGGATGAAAGAGCCCAGTCAAACAAAACAGGGTGTAACATATTATGACAAGGCAACTGATGCCATAAATGAATCTGACTTGTGCATTACCATCCTGCTTGGTAAAACGGTGGTAAATCTTCACATTATGTGGAATTAGTTGAGAATTACCCAACCATTTTGGAGTTAAAAACTGTTGTGTCGTTCTTCTAAAACATTTAAGGTATTGTATGTTGTGAACTGCAACATTGAAAAATGCCTCTAACAGGATTGAAAAATTTTTGATTTATCTTTTGAATGTTGTACCAAGCTCTTTGTAGGCGCTTTATTTCAAAATGTCTGCACTGAATAGAGCTTTTTGGAAATATATTTATACATTTGAGCTTTTTGTCAGCTCAGTTGGATTCGACAGGTAACGTCTAAATAGAAATTTTAACGGCTTGCCACAGATCCTGACTTTGACTGGGCCACTCTCTAGCATAAACATGCTTTGATCTCAGCCACTTCAGCAAGGCATTATTGTCTAAAATCTCACATTAACATATTTGCAATTCAATCTTCTTGTCTTGTTTCTTTTTTGTAAACCAATCCTGTTTGTCCTAAACGATGAAGTAAAATTTCACTTAGCCGTGAAATTATAATTACCAATTAGCCAATCAACCAGCGGGCAGATGTTGTTCTCTCAGTGGCCGTCTCAATTAGTGTGAGAGCTGCAGGTTAATTAAAAACAATCACTGCCTCTCAGAGTGGAAGATTCCTGTAGATTAAATCAAAAACGCTCCTACCATCATTATACTGGAGCATAAAGGCAACATTTCACAGCTTTTATTAAATTCAGAACATTAAATGTGGGGGTTCTGCTCTAAAAACCACAAAAGAGGATCAACGAGAAACTGTAAAAGCAACTGACTCAACATCTCGGAGAATAACCGAGCATCCATTTATCCGCTGCTTAAACTCTCTCTGACATGAGCTCGCAAACACAGGCAGATGAAACATTCCTTTACTTGTATGACATCCTACAAACAACCTTCACACTCCATCTGCCACCATGCCAGTCCTAATGCCAATTTGTGCATTCCTACAGTTCTCGCCACAGGAACGGATGCCCACTGGGTAATCTGAGCAAGCGATGCATGGAGCAGGGCTACATTCTGCCAGAAAAGTACCATGAAGCCTCGTGCCAGTTATATAATCTAACAAGAAGAGTAAAAAAAAAAGCACATCTACACATGCACACATCAGAAGAAGAAAGTGAGGAGAAACTCTGCAGCGCTCCTCGAACAGATGGCATCAACAGTTGCTTGTCATATTGTGCTTTCTCAAGGATGTGCAGCTGCAAATATGATGCTATGATGAGAGTGCATTCAAGCATAAGGATGACACAACCAGAGCAGCAAGTAATGAGATGAATTTGTTAGGTTTGATGTTTTTTTTTCGGGGGGGGGGGGACACTGTGATTAAATTCTGGTTATAAATTTTTATCTGACAGACTCTGATAGTAATAAGAAGCTGCTTACAATACAAGAGGAATTTAAGGCTTTTAGGTCTGATGACATGATCCTAATCATGAAAAGATCTGAAGCGCTAACCAACGCTGCAGGACAAATGCTGCGAAACAATCCTGTGTCAACTATCCTGACTAAAAGTCATGGCGTCAACAAGCTGTGACGCTAATTCTACACCAATCCCCTGTTTGATTTGACTTTATAGCTACAGCTGGGGACTAAAGTATCGAAATGAACAGAGGGATCAGTCAGGAGGGATTGAGTCAAATATTACAGCCACTGATCCAGTTGGTGACACACCATTACACAAACATGCACTGAGGGTCAGGGGGAGTCAAAGGGAGACGACCACAGGGTGAAAAACCTCAGAGCGAAGCTTACCTTCTTGGTGAAATTTTTTAGTGACTTTACAGAGTTTCCCATTGCAAAAAGAAAACAACAACAAAAAAAGGCAACAAAATCTCCCTGTCCTTTATGTTTTACCTCTAACTGTGCTACTGTGTCTGTTTGTGAGTGCACTTGTCTGCATGCATGTTTGGATGGGTGTCAAGGCATGCATTGGAGTAGAAGGATCAGAAAGGGGAAAAAGGTTCAGTGGGTTACTGACTGACATAAAGGGACATTTGGGGAAAGACGGAGGAAATACGAGGAGAAGGACAAAGGAGGACCTGCTGGACGGCACGAGGAGACGGAGGCTGAGACAAAATAAAGGACAGGTTAGGAGAACAAAGATTATCAGGGAGAGGAAGCATGCATGTGATCAGTGGAAGATGCGAGTGCCTAAAGTGGAAAAGCAGGATTGCTTATTCATTCCATCCTCTCCTCTCCTACAGTGTCTTCCCTCCCTCCCCTCTACCCTCGCTGTCTCTCGTTGTGTGTCCGTCAGTCTTGCTCTTTTTCCCCGCACACCCCCCATCCGCCTCCCAAACTCCTGCTAACGCCACACTTTTAAACCATCTTTGTACAAATGTGCCTGACAAAGTTCTTTCGGACAAGCATATTACCTTCTTCTGACCAAGAGGCTAAAGACACTAATCCAAACACGCAAACACACGCACACACACTTGATTAAACACACTTGGATGTGGGGCTAGGAAGCTAAAAATAAAACTCTCTCTCTCTCTGTCTCTTTTCTCCACCCCTTTTCCGACTCTACCCCCAGCATCCATCCCCGACTACACGGAGGCAACACAAAGTCATGATAAGCTTCAGGGCTCGGATTCAGATCAAAGCCAAAATGGTAAAGAAATTACACACGGATGCCGAATTACCCTGACGGAGAGACGAGCGGAGCAGCACGTGCAAACGCAAACACACACAGACAGGGAAAGAAATGCTCGCCGGCAGTTTGTCTTTTACACATTCACACACGCACACACACGCAAACATACACATTTACCACAGAGGATAAATGCTGAATATATAGAGCATCTCTAACACCAGCAGTTGGAAGGAGTAAATGTAAAAACAGAATATTTATTCCAATGCAGCTTTGAATAGAAAAATAAATTACAGTTTTGATGACAAAATTTACATTGTTGTTTTAGTTTCCAGAATGTCTTTAGCTTACACAGCATAGCTTATTTACTATGAGCCAAAAATCATTTCCTTTTATTCAGTGATTAGGATGTAAGGCTTTCTTGAAAGGTTTAAGGTTTTTCAGGCTCCAGAAGGTCTTTTAAAGATTTTGTTTGTACTGTGGCGTCTATTTCAGTTCCTTCACGTAAACCTTTAAATTATTTTAGGGATTTAGTCCTCATTTGATTCCCCCCACACATTTTAGTGTTTAATTTTGATGGTTTGTCTGTAAAAAAATTCCTGCTCTCAGAATATTGTTATTTTGCATAGGAAAGGAAGTGTGTTATTGACTGCTTCGTGTCTGTGAGATTGGATAATTTGCACACAAGATGGCAGCGTTTCGCCAGAAGCAATAGGTGAGGTTATCTATAGAGGAAGGTTTGATCAGTCTGCCAGACACCTGCTTTCTTTTCATTCTCTTGCTCTTGTGTTTGGCAGCTCCAGAAATACTTCTGTTATGCATGTTCTACCTACTTCTTCCAAGAGGAAACATGCTTGGTTTTGCTGCGCTAACAATAGTATAAGTATGGACACAACAAAGACGGACCACGGAGATGAAGACATCTCTTTATCAGCATCATACTGAATAACAGTATTATGATGTTCAAAAAGACCTTTTTTATTACTAAAACAAAAGGGGCCAAGTTTAATGATACTGTTAGGTAAATTATATTATTTTCTAATATTTGTTATACTTTTATAATGTTCTTACCTTATGTATTCTTATTTGTTTAGTCATATCTTTTAAGAAATGTTCCTGTATTGTTAAACACTCTGATTTCCTTTCTCAGAGGGCCTCTCTGAAGAAGAGCAGTGACAGCAGCTCTTCACAGAACGCCCTGCTTTGAGCTGTTAGATAGCTGTAAAACCATCACCGTGAAGATGTACAACTGGCTCTGTTTGACCCCATGTCAGAAACTGGATAATCTAGGTTAAGATAGATTGTGTTGCTAGTTAGTGATAATCATTGGCGCTGTAACTGTGTGATGAAGTGTCTTTCCCCCTCCCTTTAGAGTTACAGCGCTCTCTGTGATTAGGGATCCTAAAGACAATACAAAGAGAGGGGCAGGCAAATGTGCTTTCAGAGCAGTAGGAGATTTGTAACTGAAAGCACATCTCTGTCTGCTCTCCTCGTGAGTATTCAGAATCTAACTTTCTCTTGTCTTTCCTGTTTTATTTAATCTGTGTTTTATTTAATCTGTGTTAATAGGTGTCAACTCTGACAGATACATTTGGAGAAACCTGAGGGAAATCTGTCTTAAGTTCAGCCAAAAGCTCAGTAACTTTGAAATTAGGTTTAAATTCTCATTCTTCCTACATTGCTATGTGTGTGCATCTGTAAAGAGTAACACCAATACTGATTCTTTTTCAGGTGATGTAATAAGAATCACCACATCATTATTAATTATTTTAATTATCATCAACAACTTTCTTTAAATGCTTCTGAGTATTTATTTACAAGCCTAATTCCTATCAAATAGCAAATATTCACCTTACAGAGATCCCTGTTCACTTTATTTCTGCTTAAAAAATAAAGCGGGCCTTTGTCTGCTTGTATATGTAATTAGAAGCTGTGGATTACTGTTGAAATAATTTCAGGCACTATGATCAACTTAAAAAAAAGTAATAAAAATTATACATTTTATAGGAGATGTTTTGAGTGACACAAACTGTGGCAAAGTAAAACATTTATTTAGATTATGCTGCTGCTTAAAGGTTGATTTTACTTTGAACATCTAGCAAGGTTCACCAATTAATGTATTGTATTTCATGTGCTCACTATGTGATTTCAAGTTTCACATGTGAGTTGAAATTATGACTAGACTGAGTTTTCAATTAACTTTTGGATTCAAAGAAAATCATGCTCCTATGTAATTATTTTTTTTCACTGATCTTAAATCAACTTTATAGTTTCAAACTTGTTGATTTATTTTAGAAGGTCCAAACTCCTCTTCTGCCTTCTGCTGTGCCACACGCAGTAAAAGCATCCTCTCTTCAAAAAGCCGTCCGCCACTGTCTCAACTCCGCAGGTAACGCCAGCGTCAGCCACTGCAGCCACTGCAGCCACCTAATATTCTCTTCTCCTGCTCGACCTTGTCTGTTCGCTCCTGTTCTAATAAACACATTCACGCCGGAGTCATTTCAGATCTAAGCTCCCATTCAGCGTCCTCTTTGTTGCTCTGCAGATGATTCATCCAGCCTCTCACCGGAGGCTCATTGTGAACTTCAGAACACATCAGACGTCAGATACAGGAGCCGTCAGCTCTTATAATGTCACACCACAGTGTGAGGGCTTCATTTCCATCTCTTTCTCTCTCTTTATTTCTTTTTTGTGGAGTTTTTTTCTTCTCCTTACTGGATTTTACTCACTCACTAACTCAGAAAATCATGATTGCTATCTTACATAACTGTTGGACACAGCATAGTAACAGCATCCTGCAAAATAGCAGTGATTCTAGGATCTAACTTAGAAGCTGCTTGTAATAGACTTCATTAAATGTTTCAGGCGCATTAGGAAATAAACAACAGGTCACTCACTATAAGAAGAAATATTTGAAATTTGAGTCTACAGCCCTTCAACTTTTTCACATCTCACGACTTTTATGTATTTATTTAGATTTTATGTGATAGATCAAGGTAGTGCTTAAATGGAAATGAAACTCTTGAAGAGTTTATTCATATTTATTCCCCTTAAGTAAATACTTTGGAGAACTACGTTATGCTTTAGTTACAATCTTTTGGAGTGCGTCTCTTCCACCTCTCTACATCTAGTCTAAAATCTTGTTCTGCCAAAATATTTGCCAGTCTGCCTTCACACCTAGATGATCTTGAGTTACATCCCATTCTTAATTAATACAGTTCACTGTGATGTTATCCCACTCCTTTCGGTAATAACAGGTTCAAATCCTCTGGGAAAAAACAAACTTTCTACAAGGTTTGGAAGTGAACTTATGGGAAATTTTGACCATTCTTCTATATTACATTTTTGAGGTCAAACGCTGGTGTTGGTCAAGAAGGCTTGGCTGATAGTCTCCACTTCAATTCATCCCAAAGAGGTTTTGCTGAATTGGGGTCAGGCCAGTCAAATTCTTGTGCACCAAACTGGCTAATCAATGGTTTTATGGACCTTGTTTTGTGTAAAGATGCACAAGGTCATGTTGAAATATTAAGACATAAACCCCAAACTGTTCCAACAAGGCTGCTATGCTGCAGCATTAGGAGTTCCCTTACACTGGAACCAAGGGGTCAAGTTCATAAAAAAACCCACAAAATCATTTCCCGGCACCAAAATTTACCCTTGACAAAGAGGCAAGATTTGCCACTCCATATTTCTACTCTTCCCACTGGTTTAGCGCTTCACATCTGACATTTGACTCTTTGTGTTGCATCTGGTGATGTAAGGTTTGGATGCAGCTACAAACCCATTCCATAAAACTATCTACACAATGTTGTTGAGCTGCATGAAGTTTTAAGTCCTTCAGCCACCGACTCTGCTGAAAGTTGCCTTTCGTCTAATCTTGGATTTTATCTACCACTTGGTTGATTTTCTTGTAATAACCAGTAGCACCTCATTTGACTGTGGAATATTTAGAAAAGAGGACATTAATGACTGCACCACCCAGGAAAAGCAACCCATTCTTTTACAAGTGTTTGTAGAGGCAGTCTGCATGTCCAGGTGTTCGATTTTACACACTTGAGGTCATGGAAGTGACACCAAAATTCAATTGGATGGATGAAGAAATTCTTAAGGCAAATATAGTTATGGCTTTGATATGATTTAGGTCTGAACTCTGACTGAGCTATTGTAGCATGTGAGTTTTTCTTAATCTAAACCGTCCATTGTACATCTGCTTGTATATTTGAGGTCATTGTCCTGCTGGAAGATGAACCTCCATTATAGTCGCAATTCCTAATTTAACTTGCAAGGCGGTTGATTAAAAAGCAAAAAATCTCAATAAAATTCATTTTATTGCATGGTACTGGCTGGCTGTTAAATTTGTGTTATAAAGGAGAAAGAAAAAATATATTTTGCACCTTACATTGTGTATTTTAGGTCTATTTGTCCTCCTAGGAAGGCAATTACATTTCTCTGTGCATGTGGAAGCTGAGACGAAATAATGTGACCATGAGATTCCTTCTCTCTGTGCATTTCCGTCATCATAAACAGCATTGAAAAAAAAAAAAAACACATTTGCGTCATCTCCTCATGCTTTGGCTGAGACGTCACACTTTCATCCAAATGATCCACTAAAATCACATTTGACCAAAACATCAGACTTCATCCTAGATGTGGTTTTCATCTAGTGTGTCTCTATTTCTGTTCTTGTTTTTTTTAGTAAATCTATGTCTTTTTTTTGTTTCTTATTTTAGATTCAGATTGCCACAAACATTCATTTTTTTAACAAAGCAGAAATTCAAACTGTATATTGTGTGTGCGTGGGATCTGATCCTAATTTTGTGGATTTCACCATAGGGTAAATTTTCTGCCTCCATCTTTGGCAGCACAGATATAAAAATACCCAACTGTGTCTAAAAATAGCCTGTTACACTCCAGACAAACTGAGAACATATGCAGCCGTGAGATTAAGCCTCTCGCTCTCTCTTTTAATTTCCATACTCTGTGTGGTAAAGATGGATTTTTATTTCTTTGAGTGGATTCTTTGACGTCATCAAGGTCAGGGTGACCCAAGCGACCGAGGGAAAAAATGAGAAAAAAGGATGCTTTGTAAGGAGCGAAAAAAATAGAAGAGAGGTTAAAAAAAAACAAAAAACGCCATCGATTGCAAATGCAGAAGGACTAACTGTAGAAGTGAGGAATTGAGAAAATACTCTTTAGTCTGACTTCTGTCATTGTGAGCAGGCATATATTTTTCTTCCTGGTTTATCCAATTTTTGTGTTTTCTTCAGTTCCTTCCACCATGAAACGTTTCCGAGTTCACTCGTGGGACACAGAGGACGGCGAGTCTCTCTGTTGCACTCTGAAATATATTCTGCAAGCTTTATCTTATAGGTGCTTGCACCCTCTGCTGGATAACACATGCTTTCTTCCGCATTTTTATTTTACACAACTCCGACTCCTTGACAGCATGCAAGGTTCCCAAAGATCTAAGCATTTTCATATATATATAAACATAACATCTTCAAGAGAACAAACAGAGTCACGACTGTTATCTGAATCATTTAAAAAGCTGGAGCTTTTTATATTTTTTGTCTGCTTTGAATACAGAATCTGGCATTATAAAAAGAAGGACGTTGCTAGTTTATCATAGTCTGCAAATACCTTCACTGTCCTGTAATGCTGATTGCTTCTGCACATATATATAGGACAGGAGCTTGGAGCAACATCACAGCCGATGCTTAAAGGATTTGTTTGAATTACTATTCAGCTCTGTTAATTATCAAGTTGGCTCAATTTTTTCAAGTAAGACTTACAAAGAAACTCTGGCAGAACATGATTCCTGTTTGGGATGGAACAGAGACCTCGATGTTACATTATGAGAGAGTTTGCAGAATTTGATTAGCTGGAAAGATAGATATTTGTCCTACCTTCCCAAACGTAATTTCACTAAATGCTACAGTTCCGTTCTTTGTACATCGGGTTGGAGTTCTCTATGTCTCAGTTCAATTCTGCCATTCACTACTGCATCCCATAATCTTCTCTTTGTGTTTTTTCTCCTTGTAAGTTCTCCTTATTTCATTAATTCGCTTAACCACTATGTTCTATGTTAGATACATTCAAATCTGAAACATGATAGGTTTGGCTAGATGAGACAACAATTTAGCTGTAAACCAAAACATCATGTAGTTCTGGCTTGAATAAAGGACAAATATCTCAACAACAAAAAAAATATCATGGTCATTATTCATTGCAGTGATAGTGTGAGCTTTTGCTTCTCCTCCAAAAGAACATTGTTACCAAGACTTTAGAAAACTCAAATTGTATAATGATTCTAAGTTATTTTACTTGCAATGGGGTGAAATAGTTCACCCCATTGCACTTAAAATGCTACAATGACCCCTTCATGATCGCATCTTAAGGTGTGGATTGTAAACTTGTTTCTGGGGAGCCACAGGAAAGGTACTTGACTCACTAATCTGCTGTGTAAGCTTAAGTATTTCCCCTCTTTTTTTATTTTGGTAATACCCAAAAGAAAACACTGCTGTCCTCCAGTCTCATAATCAGGTCTTGATGGGCTATTTATAGCTTTTTGTACTTCCTGCAAGTGAGTTCTGCTGAGATTGCATGGGGATCTGGATGTTACATAAATGTGAAATGAAAGAGTTTGCAGAGTTTGACATCTCACCCTGGATTTTGAGTGATGCTGCTGCATCTCTTCAAGGAGAAAGCATCTTATTTGTTTTTCAGTTTTATTCCCATCATCATTCTCAGAGTCCTTCACATAATTTATGCTGATTGTGTTTGATGCCTCACAATGCAATGAGTGCACAAGGCAAATAATCTGCTTTTTTAATCCTGAGGTTAAAATCTGCTGTAACACTTTAAAGGAATAGTTAAAAATGTATAGGAAGTTAATATCTTACCTAAAGTAGATGATTCTCTTTGTGTCTGGATTTGGTATAATGACAACCTGAAGAGAGTTATTTACTTAGAATCTGATGACTGATGATCTAAGTGGTGCTGCGCTTACAATGGTCTGTCTTTTTCAAACAACTTACATGTTTTATAAATCTCTGGTAGTGAAATAAACTTTGGCTTTTGACAGTAAATATTTTTCACTTATTTCGAACTTTCAGTATGTATTTATCTTGATCTCTGAGATCATGTTTCATATTGTAAGATTGAGGATTTTATTGTGGAATGTAGCTCAATTATTTATAAAATAATTTGCAAAGCATATCTGAAATATGCCAAAAAAAATGCAGATTGGGAAGTTGAAATACCTATGCGTAATGGTACTTGACATGATATTAGCTGGCGTTTGCAAATCCAAATGTGGTATTTATTTTACTTGACGCTGATTGGCTGCTCCTTCAAGAGTGAAAAACTGTAGATATTTGTTTCTGCAGTATTGTGTTTGTATTAATGAATATTAAGATACATCACACTATTCATAGCTTGCTGTGATCCATAACTTCAATACTTCAGATCCACTGCAATATAAATAACTGATGCAAAATTGGCAATGGGTTCATGACATGTTAATTGTACATACCACTAGGATGGCGTTGTTTCAAAATGGTGGAAGTCTTAGATGCTTTCGCACTACAAGTTAGCTTCAAATTAATCTGGAAGCCAAGAATTGTGTCTGTTTCTTCAGGTTGATAAGCAAATCCATCCACTGATGCATTTGGACAAATCATCAGGGATGTTTCTGGAACCATTGGGTTTTTCGGGTCTTTCAGCATCATACACCCTCTTCCAGGAGTCTCAGGTGGGGATGATCAGACCCCAGCTTGTGTCTAGATGGCTAACTAGCTACATTGTTGCAGCCATCTTGTCTCCTGCCTGCAATTGGATGCTAATGAGCATGCTAATGAGACATGACCCAATCTCCAATGTTACAAAGAGCTAGGAAATGTAGACTTTATGAATCTTTTAAATTGTTGACAGTAGCTTACCGCAGACACTCCGCATCAAATCATTTCAAGGAGCAACATTTCTCCTTGCTACCAAAAATCAACGTTTTTCAGTCGCGCTTCATTTAGCACACCAATTAAAGACTCACACACTGATTTATAGACATGATCTAATAAATGTCTAATTAGCTCTTCTTTCCTCAGACATCAGCAGTTTTGGAGACCTTATGTAGCACACTGTGGCATGGATTTTTCCTCAGAGGAACCACCTAAGACTGATTGAAGCTTTGGCCTGGATTGAGGAGTTATTTCAGGAACACATCAGCGCACCGGGAGGTAATTGTCTCCTCTCGAGCTTTTTATCATCGGCCAAAAAAAGACAGATTTTAATGACGCAAGAAAAAGACTGGGAAGGATATTAGAGGCGAGGGAGGAGATTAGGGTGGGACTGGAAAACTTACTGTACAGCTGCATGATCTTTCAGAGCAACGAGGGAAATATCTCGGTATGGTATGTTTTATGAATGTGCGGATGAATTCCTTTTATCCCTTATTGTTTTTCTGCTCTGGTCTATGCAAACATTTTCCACAGAGCAGGTAAGGTGCTTGCTGCTCAGGTGGCAGTCTTGATGAAAGGCGCTGCATTCATATTGGAGGATATGAAAAAGGAACGGACACCAGACACGTGCTGCACCCAGATTTCAACATTCATTTTTAATCCGCCTCGACCCGCTGGCTGAACCTTTACTGGTTCCAGCTTCACCTGCGTCTCACCTGAGAGCCTTTTACCCCCTGCAGAGCAATCAACACTTTCACTACCCTTCCCTTCTGGGCTGCAGGGAACTTCAGTGGGACGGTGGATTCATCCAAATATAGCAGAACATTAATGTTACTACTTGTATTCCTATTTTTTTCCTTGCAGTATTATTTTTAAAATATTAGCATAACACCTTGAGCTGTTCCTGAAAGTGTTTTTGTGTAAATCTAAGATGATCTGTGAAGCTTATGCATGATGCGATAATCATTGTTTTTATTACTTATTAGGTCAGATTGGACGGATGGAGAGCATATCTGAACTTCTAAGCGCGTTTTGTTTTTTGGAGATTTTGTGACTCTGGTGGTCTTAATTTATAGTAATCAATCAAGAAAAGGTTAGAGAAGGGGAAGAGACAGAGCAAAGCAGAAGGCCAATAGCCTTATCACAGATCATTGACTTGATTTAGGATTTTATGCTTTAAATCATTCCACTACAGCTCTTGCTGTAGATTCAGGGTCCTTGTTCTGCTGGAAGGTAAACGTCTTCCACCCCAATCTCTCTAACAGGTTTTCCTGCATTACTGTTGGTAATATGAAAAGAGACAATTACAATGTGCTAGAAGGTGATTATAGTGAATAAACTGGGAGTTATTTCTTTGAAATGCTCATTTGGTCTTAGGGGCTCATTTCAAATGAAGAGAGAGTGAAAGAGGAGAGTCAAAGCCTTATGTTGTCTCCTCAAGTAAACATGAAATGTTTTATTGTTTTTCTAAAACACAGGGAATAGCACAGCCTTGTTAAGTTTATTTTTTAAATGATGAGCCTTACATAAACTTTAAAGCTTAGACAAGTTCTCTTGGGGCATCAAAGTCCATCATGGATTGGCCATGACTGTCAGGAACAGTGGGATTACATTGAACTCATTTTGACAGGAGACCATCTTTCTTCCGCATGAAGACCATCTTTCTTCCCTTTTTCCATGAATTAAATGTCATCTAAAAGGCAAACTAAAAATGTATGTCTTTTTGTTAATTCTGAGTCAATTTTCCCCCCTAAAACCTGGTCCTTCAAGTTGTTCTTCAGGTTCCAACTAATAAAATGTGTACTATTCCTTGAACAAACTCCAACACATTCGTGTGTTTTCTGTGAGCTGGACTTTAAAGCAAACTTTGAAGTAATTAAAGGTTTTAGTTACCTGCCCAAACACCGACTTCACTATGGGATGAAGGCTGGAGTCGCACTCTGACGCCGAGCCCAGTCTTTTGGCTTTGCGGCGGGATGCCGGTCGGACAGGTGCGTCCGAACTGAGAGTGGAAGTGGAGCCACTCACGGCTCTTTCGCTCTGTTCGAAGAGAAAATCCGCCTCGTCGGGGGGTTTTGGAAGAGAAGGAGTCGGCGATGTCCTCCTGTCCTGCCGGGAGTCGTCGTGGTGGACGAGGCGCTCTGCGGGAGGCGAATCGCGGTGCTGATGATGCTGATGGTGATGCGGTTTGGATCTGGAGGACTTGCTGCGCTCTTTCTGGTGAAGCCGGCTCGCCCTGTGTCTCGCATCCTCCTCCTGAGCGTAATCATCCTCCAGGTGGCTCGGCTGCCGCTGGGAGTAACTCCTCTGCACCCGGTGATGCTCAACTAAATGCCGAGACTCGGCGTGTCGCGGCTGGCAGAGTGGTCTCCGCGCACTCGTCTCACACTCATCCGACCAGGGCGCATCCTCGCTGCTTCCAGCTCTGGAAGGACGGTGAAGCTCATGATGGTGAGTGCGGTGGTAGACCCGGTGAGCGGCGGCGTGATCAGGGTGCGCAGCCCTGCGGCTGAGCCCCGACGACCGCAGCAGAGAGGTGGTCGACTCGCTTTTGGGAAGAGAGGAGCTCATCTTTCAATTTCTCCTTCCGAATGAGCGACGCGCGGCTGGAGAGGGATGCGAGTAGAGAAAATGAAAAGGCGACGGTCCGCAGTGTCCTTGCAGGTGCTCAGCCGCATCCAAAGGGTCTCTCTTTATCCCAGAGTCACACACCGGACGGCCCCTGAAGGCGCACCTGATCGGGGGGAGGGCAGCTGAGTGTGAAGTGTCGCCTGATGTGGCAGCAGGCGCTCAGTCAGGAGCTCCGCAGGGAGCTCCACCAAGTTTGGACGGCAGCAGCAGCGTGTTGAGCTGCGGCGTGGCCCACAAAAGTTCATTAAGACCCACGTCACAAGCCTACAGATAATTTTCACGCACAAAGAGCTGCTGAGATAACTTGTTCCCCCCTTTTTGTGCTTGATTAGATGGTGATGGAGGGAGGGCGCACGCTGAACTCCAGGAGATTGATGGAAAATGTCACACTAGAGGGCACACAGACGCCAAAGTGGTCACAGTGACATTAATTCCAGTGAGCAGAGGTGACTCCTGAGGGCGTGTTGTTTCTTTGGGGCCTTTGTTTTATGTTTTTTACTTAAGTTGAAAAGTGCTTTTTGGAAGGTTTCTTTGGTCTAAAGATGAAGATGTTGAATCTAAATGTTCCCATAAACCTAAACATAAGACCACTGAAATATGTCGCATCCACAAATAACTTCACATTTACTTTTTACCACTGCAGATCTTCTACCTCCATTATCATCCATGAACTTTTTATGTGATCTTCCTCTTCTCCTCATCTCTACAATCAAAATCCATGTCTAATATTTATTTTACCCCTCTGTTCAAATCAGTTCAGACTCTCTGCTTCCAAACTGTCCAACCTGAGTCATCCTTAAATGTCCCACTCTTTCATAATTTCTAATTATTCAGGGAAAATCTAATAATAATCAATTCTGCTTGAAGTTTTTTTCTTACATTCTAAAATGTAACAAAATGTAACAAATTAAATAAAAATTCTTATATATATATATATATATATATATATATATATATATATATATATATATATATATATATATATATATATATATATATATATAAGAATATATATATATATAAGAATATATATATTCTTATATATAAGAATATATATATTCTTATATATATATATAAGAATATATATATTTGCAATGAAAAGACTATATATATAGTCTTTTCATATATATATATATATATATATATATATATATATATATATATATATATATATAGTCTTTTCATTGCAAATTTTTTATGTCCATCATATTTAAGACTGCATAAAAAAAATCTCACTTTCAGTATCATGTCAGCCCAAATTTGAATGAAAGTATTTAAGATTTTGCCAAAGGGCTTTCAGTTATCTTGAACAACACTCTGCACTTTGATCAAGAAATCAGATAGAGCTGTTGCCGCACATTCCTCTAGTTTATCTCACCTGTTACTGTCAAAACATTGGTCTAAAATTCACCTATTTACAAATCCTAAAAGATTAAACTCCCCAATCAGCTTTCCAAAAACACCATAATGTCAAAAACAGAATAGGGAATTTTGACAAACAGCCAAGAAAGAATATAAACACAACTCAAACAAATACATCTGCACACCCGCGGTCATAATTCTCTCAGCAGAAGGTAGATAACGACGTTAATACATTCAGCTAATTAGACAGAACTGTTTTTCTCAGAGTAAGTGGAAAAAATGAGCAGATTTTGCGCATCTCTCTCAGGGGAGTATGTGTTCTCTGACATCTGTGTCTCTTCTGCTCCAGGGACAGACAGAGTATCATCACTAATGTCCTCTTCAGCAGTGGCCTGCTTCAACTACGCTGCTGTTTTCATTCATCAAGAACATTATCATCAAGTGTTTTGATCTTACAGCTTAAACTTTAAGACCATTTTTAAAAATAATAATAATATGTCCATAGAAATCTTGTTAAAATTAATCTCCTCCATTTTTTTCCTTGTCATGTGGTATATGTACCTCTTCATGTTGGTCTGGCACTTGTCTTTTGGAGACACTGGGCTGCAGCAGGAACATTCAAGCCTCGAGGTGCAAAATGGCCCATTTATTGTCCTCAGAGACAGAGAGACAACAGGAGAAGGTGGGCTGAAAAAATACAAACAAAAACACGTTCGCCAAAAGAAAAATGTACAATGGTTCAAAAGTGGAAAGCAAAAATTTAATTTTGGTTCATTGCCACACTCAAGGCTCAGATTATCAAATTTTTAAATGCTGCAGTGCACACAGCTGTGGCTCTGTATTCACAAACAGCAAATAATGGTAAATAATTGCAACCTATTTTAGGCATCCACCTATTCTGGATATCTTTAAAATTCTCAACCTATCTGTTTAATATTTTTTGCGTTTCTTTTATGTTTTTTATTTGCTGCTTTTTGGACTTGTTCCAGCTGAGGAAAGTTCCGAAATATTCAGTCAAGAACAACACAGGAAAAAAAAAGAAAAAATCTAAATGTTTCTAAAAATGATCTGGTATGCAAAATCATTTTATGTCTGACTTTAAGTTCTAGTCACATCTGCTGTGTACTCACACTCACTCTCTTTGCACAATTTAATATCACTGAAACATTAAACAGGATTAATGATTAATGACAGAGTGGATTGGGTCACCCGATGAAGAATGGGCTTTCTCAGGTGAGTCGTTGCTCTCTCGGATGAGCATCTGGTTCTGCAGGATGTAACATCACTGGAACAGTGGAGGCAGGAACGCTCAGTAGCTGAATGAGATTAATTATCGAGTTAGAAACTGATACCTTGAGACAGTGAAAGGGTAATATAATAACAGAGCATAACAAATTGATCATACAGTGTGTTTATTCCTTTAAAGTTCCTCTGTGGCTTTTAGTTCTGTGGTTATGAGGAACTGATAATTGATTTTTGCTGCAGAATCTTCCCTTCATTTATCAATTTCAACAAACACAAAGAGATGGACTTTCAATGGATCTAAAATAAATTTACATTTGATTAAAATAATGAAATGTTTAACAAATTTGTAATGAGAGACTAAAAATGTTAATAGTTTGTTTAGTGTGAGGATTTTTGTCCAATTTGGAAAAACTAAGAATATTTCCCACCATAATATCTGACCAACAAGTGTTTAGTTTTTATTTACACGGACAAGCTTATTCCACTTTATCAGCTTTTGTTACAAATTACATTCATGAATTTACAAATGACCTCTTTAGCTTTTGTTTTTGTTGCATCTTATGAATACAAAGTACTTGTACAAGTTTTAATGTTGTGGTCAAAGACACTTTGACAGAGTTTCGGCTTCAGCAGTGTTCAAGCTGAGTTGTAGCGTCATGACTTTATTCATTCAGTCCCTCTTTAAGCCTTATTTCTTCTAAAATACCCAATTTTATTCCCAGGTCAGCTGTCTGAAATGCAGCCGCTCAGGTTATTTCATCCACCGTCCCTCTCAGTCAGCCTGAATGTTTCTTTATTTCCTGGTCTGTTGGCTGCAGGCCTCCACTTCCAGATCCCGCTTAAAGCATGCCTCTACATGCCTCACTGGCTCACATTTTCTGTAGCCAACGTTGAAAGCGGTTGAAAGTCACATGAGGCGACATGCTAAGAAACAACAAAATAATCTGGTAAGTCAGCTGTGTGAATGGGAGTGAGTGGCTACAGTAACATATCAGATCCCTGCTAATAAAACAATCACACAAGAAAACATTTGATAAATGTCTCAGATAGGAATTATGCTTGCTGATAATTTTACAGTTCTTTCAAAAACCATTACATAATCTCAGAAAAAATAACAATGCTTGTGCATTTAGTGAAGCAGGATTATTACTATTTTTATTTGTTTCAGTTACTTCAGGGTTCATCAATGTTAACTTAAAAAGTATAAATAAATAAGCAAAAAATGAATTTAGCGACTTTTTCATACCTGTGTCCTGTTTCTTTAATTTCGATGACTGAATAAGATTTCAGATTTTTAACAAGAAATTTTTTTATTTTGTTGTGAAATGTATACATGTATTTTTCAATCAATTAATCAAAATATTTATCTATATTTTCCTGTCCTTTGTACAATTTATAAAATTAAAATTTTTTTTTAATTCAGAAATGTAATTTATTTCTCTGTTCTGTAATTTATTTTCGACACGAAATAAAAGTTTTTTGGGTTTTTTTGCTAAAAGTCCTAGGTACAGGACACCATTATGAGATTTCATTGCTCAACAAGAGCATATGCTAAAAAGCATGTAGCACTTGAGCGACTGTGGCTGTGTGGTTAGAGTAGTTGTCTTGCGATCGGAAGGTTGTAGGTTCGATTCCAGCTTCTTCCTGCCATGTGTTGATGTGCCCCTGGGAGGGCAGGGCACTGGCAAGGCACTTAACCGGTTGGGTGAATGTGACTCTAGTGCAGTGGTTCTTAACCAGGGGGATGAGTCGGTCCCAGGGGTTTGGTGGAGCCTCTGCCAAGGAGGTAAAGACACACCTGTGTAAAGTCGTGATGACGCCCCGCTTTGCCATCACTTGCTGCACAGTATCACGTTACATTGCTTAGTCAATCAGTGCTGCGGAGGAGCACTGATTGAAGGAGTTCCACTCTCAGCATGGATTTGAACTTGTGTCTTTATTTACTTCAGCAAAGCTCAGTTTTTACCAAATTCTGTAGCTTCCGGTGTACTTCTAAATCAAGACCTTAATGTGGTTCCAGTTTCTCTCGAAGGAACTGTGGCAAATTTTAAATACCTTGGGTCAGTCAGCTCAACTTTGAAAACACTGACTATATTTTGAAGAACTGACTATATTTTGAAAGGTAGAGTTCTCAGAGACTCTACCTTTTAAGAAGACTTGGTGATCTTGGGGTGACCCAACTAGACTCTAGTTGAGCCACCCATATGTCTTGAATTTGAGGGGGAAAAAAATAATATTTTATTTATCACTACAGAAGGGTTCAGTGAATATCAAACTGGTGGGTTCGGTACCTCAAAAAAGGTTAAGAACCACTGCTCTACTGCTCTAGTGTAAAGCGCGTTGAGTGGTCAAAAATGATTGGATAAAGTGCTATATAAGTTCAGTCCATTTACCATATCTTCAGGAGCAAAATAACATTAAAGAAATAAAACAAGAAACATATAAACATATGAAAAAGTGAATTTCTGTATAATCTGTCAAATCATTCTTATAATTTTGTGGAAAGTCAGTTTGAAAAGTTCATATAGAGGGATTGAGAAGCCTCTGACATCGTTCAGGATTGTTTTATTGAAACATTCCCAGAACAAATCCTGCACAGAGAATAAAGGTACTACAAAAATCCTTTCCATGTTGTCTGCCATATTGCAGCTAAAGAGTGCAGGCTACATGTTTTAGTGATGGCAGGTAGTGTTTCAGCAGGTTCTGGAAACAGGAAATACAGTGTCAATATAATGGCACCCATTGTATTGTAAGACAAGACCTGACTTTACTTTGTCCAGGTGTAAATGCTGAAATGTAATCCTGAGATTTGAAGATGCTGCAGGAATTTGTAGAGTATTAGGATAATTAGTTGCAGTTGGTCCCACCTCTCTTCCCAGTTGCTTCATCTGAAGCTAAACACATAAAGAAGAAGAAAATATGTTGTGTGCCTGTGGGATGATTTAAAGGAAAACACTGAAACCTCTTCTTTTGTGGTGTGGCTCCCACTTTAGATACTCCAAGTACATTTCTGTTTAACATCTTCACGGAGAACAAAAAGCCTATTCAGCTCAAGAGTTGGCTTTTTCAGTGTTGTGTGTCAGAGTTCACCTTGTTTTAACTTTGATCAAGTGAAGAAAAAAACAAACTTTTACGTCCCATTTGTAGTCTGATTCTTTCTCATATCAGAAACATTTGAAGTTAGTAGGAAATCAGTTGTATAGTAATTTGCAAGGATTTATAAATCAATGAATGTCCCGTTTTATATTCTCATGCCTGTCATGTTTTATTCTGTGACAGAGTAAAACATGTACAAGGTCTTTGACAAGACACTGCAAATACGCAAGAGTTCAGACTTGCTACCAAAACCAAACCTGGAGAAATTCCCTCATGCGTTGTTTTGGAATGATGAGTTGTGAACATGCAGGAAACAATGAATCAAATTTCAGGACACTAGTCCACTGTGCTATTAATAATAGACATCAATAGCAACCTTTAGAAATGTCCAGTGGAGCTGAAACAACCCAACATCTGTTTGTCTTAACCAAGAACTCATGAAGCAAAAAACATGAACAGTTCTGACAGAGGGAGGTCAGTAACCTCCATAATCATCTGGATGCTGAGGAGACTCATGAGGTCCCTTGTCAAAGATCAGTCGGACTGAATAACGGCAAAGTGGAACAAAATGTAAATGTATCTCGGTCCGTTCTGCACAGTTATGACTGCAGGCTTAATCCACTCAGAGAGAAACTCCAGACAAACCAAATTTCACATAATCCCATCATAGCAAAAAGTGAAGTTTCTTGGAATTTTGTTTTTTTTCATTTGACAAGCAAAAGTATTCATACCCTCACGTTTTTGTCTAGTTTTAGAGACATAATTAGGTATATATGTGACAGACCAGATAGTGCACAATTGTAAAATAAAAGGAAAAGAACATGGATATTTTTCTTTTTTGTAAATGGAAATATGAAAAAATGGTGGCATGCATTTGTAGTTAGCTTTAGGGAGAAAAATAAAACTTTTTCTGCTTCCAACTTTGCAAATCTAGTGACTGAACTCCATAAATTGGATTTAAGCCATAGCAGGAAGAGACTCCACCTGGACTGAGATTTTTTGGAGTGCAGGGAAACCTTTACTGACTTTATTGACGGTTATCTACACCAATTAATTAACCTCACCAGAAAGGCCAGCTCACTGACCCAGTTCAGGTGGTCGGAAACGAAAAAATCTAAAGCTAAAAGTAACATCACTATTGGGCAATGTCTCCCAGTCCAATGATGAAGCTGTTGCTGAACTAAAACGTTCCTTCATTGACAGACTGCGGCATTCAGGTGCACAAAAGAGCCGTACCTCAGATCCTTCCAGCCAGCTGCTGCAAGACTTTGTAACCATTACCAAAAAAAGCAAAGACATTTTTTTTTTTTTAACCAAAAAAAGTCTTTGCATATGTTTTGTATGCAAAGACAGGGATGCATACGTACATCTATTTGTCTATGTTTGTATGCAATGTTATGGTTTCTTCACACTAAACTGTGTTTATAATAAAAGTACAGGTGCACTCCAACCATTAGATGGTTTCTGAAGGCTGTTGTGACGCTGGATTTTGTTCAGGAGTATCAGGGATTGAATACAAATGTACACCACACTTTTATCAGCAATAAGATTTGAAAGTCATGTGTCCTTTTCCTTCAAATTTACAATTGTGTTCTACGTTACACGCTCTTGTCAAGCAAGCCCTTAAAAAATACACCAAAGTTTGTGGTTCCACCAAAGGTGACACATTTATGTTCGCTTGTTTCAAAGCTTCAAATATTTTTCCATCAAAACATGAAGCACAAAGCTGGCTCTGGAAATGCTCCAGTTTTTCATTGTTTTATCTATCCTGTCCTTGATGTCCATTTCAAATTCTATGAAAAGGTGAAGCTTACAGAAAATACAAAAAAAAAATGCTTGTTGCTGTTGGCGCTGGTTTCAAAGAAGCCATCTGTTGACTTTTTTTATAACAGTTTGAAATTCAGTCCCCATGGACGCCTCTGTTGAAGCAGGGAAAGTATTTTTTTCTCTAAGTGACACAACGCTGGCTGCAAAACTGAAAAAAAAAAAAAAAAGAACAGGAAAAGCTGCAGCTTGGCTGTGGTCAGTGAAAGGTTACTTGCACAAGTTAATGACATTTTAGAATGACAAATTGCAAAGCTAACATCTTTGAGCGGTTATTCACAGACAAACCATAAATAATGTTCACCCCCATTTGTTTACACAACCCAAGGCATGGGGAGGCCACTGAACTGTAACAAGACAAGGAAATTTAAAACCACCCAATTAAAATTGTCATGACATGTTTCTTAAAGCCAAAGCTTCGACTTGATAGTTTCATTGATCTATCCGTTTTAGCTCGGCTGCCTGCCAATGAACTTGGGTTTGTGCCATGGTGATTGCTTAAAACCCCATTTGGCATCATGAAGACATCCAGCAGCCTCAAGGGGAAACAGATCCAGACATGATAGCTGAATATTCAGCAACGTAGGAGTCTCCTAACTCTGTCTCTGTCTCTGTCAGTAAGCTATGTGGCTTCTGACAACCAGTCAATGTGAGTATTATATTCTTAAACTTAAGGTAATTATGATACCTGAGGCTAAACACACATCAGACACATCAGCTCATTGGAGGCTGATTGCACCCTGGACATGTTGTCAGTCCATCAAAACGTTGGACTCACTTCAGCACCTTAAATCATTTGATTAATTGAGTGAAGTTTATTTAACTTCGCTCATAATTTTAAAATGAATTTTACATAGTAAAAGGAAATTACATGATAGCCTGTACACCATTCAGACTATGTAGTGTGACATAAACATTTATGATATTAAAATTAAATAGCAACACAAGCAACGCTTAACAGTTCAATTCACGTTTGACTAATTCACATAATGTGAGTTTCATGCTTCTGTTGTAATCTTTGAGACTTTTCTCTCGTATTTTGTTCTGTTTTTACAGTTTTTGGGTTTTAATCCAAGTTATTTTGTCTCCCTCTGCCTTTAACGCATAAATTCACAACCTGTGACAGAAAAGGGGAAGCAAGGTTTCTTTGAACACATACAAATAACCACAAACATACTAGATATAGTTATGGGGACAAATAATATTAATGATTATAAGTATAGTCATACAGATTGCATCCTATGATTCATTCATTTGCAAAACCATCGTCAACGACGACTTAAAGTTGTTTTCTTTGTAATTTCATCAGCTGTACAGGAATGTTGCCGCTCTGCTTTATATCAGCTCGGTTCACTGAGGTTTGTGAACATTTGTTTAAAAAAATCCAGTTGAAAGTTTAGAGATGCCAAATTGCCAGAGATCGCTGAGTTTTCCTCTTTAAGTTGTAAAGATGATTATTCACCATTTTAATGTTGCTAATGTCGAAAACTACTTAAAGAATTGTAAAGGGAAAAAAATTTAGATGTATTAAGTTTAACAATTGATTTTATTGGCAAAACTCCTCAGGAACAATGATTGCTGCCCTTGAGTTGCACTTCAATCAGTTTGGAGTGTTTGCACTCTGACCAAGGTGGAGAAAAGGAGCTAAATTACTTCATTAAACTGTTTAAAAAAAACATATTAGGTCATAAAATATTTTGTATTAGAAAAAAATCTGATGTGCTGCACCACATCAAATTCTAAAATTTTATTTGGAATACAGTTGTTTTTAAAGTGACCAAATATGTGGCTGAGAAAAATGCATGATTCATTACATCAAGCTCATACACATTAGTAAAAAATATATACATTTTCTACCAGTGCATGATTGAGCAATGAGTTATTAGGGATGAGGCAGTGATTACTCTCCATCATTCCTGCCTTTTCCTGTTGCATGTCATTCCCTTTTTTCCGGGTGAATCAGACGGGTAAAAATAGTTCTGGGACTATTTATTCAGAAAAAGGCGGAATCAGAATTATTCTGGTGCCTCATCTGTCAGCCTCCGAGAGTTTTTTCCAAAAATTATATAATCCAAAATACACAAAGACACGACACAGTTCAGGAGAACCCCCCTGAAGCATGAAAATGTAAAACAAAAGTGCAGAAAGATGCAAATAAGAAAGGAAGGACTGGTTTGAATGAGCGGACTCAGAGCTGTACACGCTCAGCGCTGTGACAGGATGCTGGATTTGAGTGAACAGGGGCTGGCATTGGTGAGTAGGGGGGCTGCTGGTATGACGCAGGGAGTGCAGAATAAAGGGATGCTCTATTTATAGCAACGCAGCGACCTACAGTATGATATTCTTGCTGAATCTTCTCCTACACCTTCTCTCTCTGCTTACATTGACTCAAATTATGGCACGCAGCTTGTAATTTATTCAGACTAATTAGGGGGCTTTGATAGCTGAGGATGAACTAATCCTCTCACAGCTCGGGGCAGATCCACTCAGCAATGAGGAAAAGAAGGCCGTGGATAACAAAAAACACTGCAAATTTACATTTATAAGCGCAGAATTCCTGGATTTATTTTTTAGAAATGTTTGTGAAATTTACTTTACAGGATTCTTTCATCCTGTAAAGTGATTCTGTTTGGAAAAAGTGACTTGGGAATAAGTTCCTGGATAAATACAGGTCATATTTAGTAATTGGGACATAATTTAGAAGAAGTAAAATTCAGTGTGAGAATGTGCTTAATTCTTTTATTTCTGTCTCGGGGTGAATTTTTGCAGCTGAAAATATGCACATTATCGTCCCCTGGTGTTGAAAGCTGTACTGATCACAGGCGCTTTGGATAAAAAGAAGTTTTTGTCTATTAGGAAAGCAAGACAATGCAATTATATTTGCTTAGCTGAATTTATACTCTAAGTGATTGACAGAAAATCAGTAGAGCAGACATAAGTCGCACTAAAAACATAAAATGAACCAAAAAAACAAACAAACAAAAAAAACATACAAGTGAAAAATGTGGGATCAAATAAAAACAATAACATATTTAAATGCAACCCCAAGCAAATTAAATGGTAAAGCCATTTTATACTTTGCAAACTCTGGTTTAAGTCTCAACTTAAATGAGTCAACATTTTCTCTTCCTCTCTGGTATTCAGGGAATTTGTTCCAGGAAGAAGCAATAAAAACATCTGCAGTCATTGTAGATTTCAGGATAAGAGTTCAGGTGGTGACGGATAGTTAAATAAATATGATAAAAAATTTTAACTGATGATATCATAGAAGTATGACTGCCTTTATTTTTTAATTAAAAATCCATAAAAGTCATAGCGACCCTGCAGAGAGCTTCATTGAAATGGAGTTGGCTTCTTTTATCCAGTCATGCAAATCAGTCAAGCTTTCAAGTGAAGCAGTTTAGATGTGTGTAAAACCGTAGCGTTTGGGCCTCAAACATAAAGCGTCTTAATCTGATGGTTGTTGTTTGGCCGATAGTTTGAAATAAGTCCTGAGAAGTTGAACCAGCTTCCCATATTCAGGATCTTGACCATGACCTTTGCATCTGACCTTAGATGTTTCTGGGAAGAGTCCGACTCTGTGTCGTTTCATCCTTTATTCGACGTCCAAAAGGCAGAAATAAGCTCTGCAGACATAATTATTGTACCTTCAACATTTTCTTTTCTTTGTTTAGTTGGTTTGACAATCTCCAACATGCTTTTCACCTTATGGTTTGATTCTCTAATAAATAGATTTTTATTTTCCAAAAAGGAATGGTGCTGATTACGTCCTGTTTGTCCTGATCTCAGAGTCACGCCTTTCGAGTAGTGATCCCTCGTGATGTCCTGCCTTGCAAGCTTCTACTGGCCTTAATAGGCCTTTGTTACACACTGTTCAGATTTTTTTTAATGTCTGTTTAATGCCCGTTCGAGAAAGAGAACATCTAAAACTCCCACAGAACGAAACGTTTTCTTGATGTGGGTAGTAAAATTAACTGTTTCACTGCTATATCTGGAAAATAGAGTAAACTATTGTCATGCTTCTAGAGACTAATGAACGTATTTTGTGCTCGTTTCTCATATATTGACACACTTCCTTCAATTTTATCAAAAGGCCTTTGACATAATTTGCTTGAATGGTATAAATTACCTGACTTTTGAGCTATTGTATTTGAAGAATGTTTCCCCTGTCTTCCATGTGACTATTTTAAATGTTTGAGATCAATATTTAACCACTTTAAAACATCAGACAAATTAATTTAAATACAGAAACGTCTTTTAAATATAAATTACTCATAAAACGCTGGTGAAAATAAAATGAGGTCTAAACAGGCTTCGGAGCTTATTGAACGAATTAAAACAGTACATCAACTATATTCAGCTACACCTTCCGATGATTTATACAGAGAAAAAATCCTACTTCAAACAGAATTTGATTCAGTCACGAATGTCAAAGCTATAGACATGCACCTGAGGTCTCGTCTCACCTATGAGTCTGGGGATCGTGCCAGCAAAATGTTCTCCCATCAACTTAAACAGTCAACAGCTGCAGGTTTCATTACAGCAATAAAGGATGAGCATGGTAGTATATTTACTAACCAAAATTAGATTAATGCCCAGTTTAAGTCATTTTTTGAGAATTTGTATACTTCTGAAGCTGATGACACTGCCTTGATCGAAGACCTGTTTAGCAATTTGACTATGCCCATTTTAGATGATTCGGACAAATCTAAGTTGGAGGGCACTATTACAATATCAGAAATAACTCAGGCCATCACAAAAATGAAATCTGGAAAGGCGCCTGGTCCAGACGGGTTTCCCATAGAGTTCTTTAAAAAATTTGCACCAAAATTAGTCCCTTTACTGTTAAGAGTTTTTAGGGAAATATTGGACCAAAAGGCTCTACCTGTGACTATGACTCAAGCAGTTATTTCACTAATACTTAAAAAATCTAAAGACCCCATGCTCTGTGAATCATATCGTCCAATTAGTTTGCTATGTTGTGATTATAAGATTTTGGCAAAGATCCTTGCTGGCAGGCTCGAAGATGTTCTTCCCAAACTTGTTGCCCAGACCAGGCAGGGTTTGTAAGGGACAGGCAGATATCCAGTAATTTGCGAAGTCTCTTTAATGTAATCTATCAGCGCCATAATGTTGAACCTGAAGTAGTAATATCCCTTGACGCCCAAAAGGCATTTGATAGACTTGAATATAACTTTTTGTTTACTACACTCAAAAAATTTGGATTCGGCCCAGTTTTCTGCACTTGGATCACCATTTTGTACAAAGCCCCACATGCGTCAGTACAAACAAATTAGGTCACGTCTAGTTTCTTTCCTCTTTCACGTGGTACTCGACAAGGATGCCTCCTTAGCCCCCTTTTATTTGATATTGCTATTGAATCTCTGGCAATCATGATAAGGGACTCTGCTAATTTAGCTGGTGTGCAGAGAGGTGGGCACGTTAACAAATTATCCCTCTATGCTGATGACCTCCTCCTTTTTCTGTCTAGACCCAGTACCACAATACCTATTGCTCTAAATCTAATTGAAAAATTTGGGCAGGTATCTGGTTATAGATTAAACCTATCCAAAAGTGTTTTATTCCCAATCAACAAAAAAGTGTGTCAAATGACCTTCCATAGTTTCCCCTTTACAGTCATTAAGGATAGTTTTGATTATTTGGGTGCCTGTGTAACATATGACTACAATTGCTTGTTTAACAAAAATTTCACTAAGGCATTGAATAAGGCTAGATTGAATATGGAGAAGTAATCAAAACTCCCTCTGTCTCTTGTAGGAAGAATAAACTCAATCAAGATGACAATTATGCCAAGGTTCTTATACCTGTTTCAAACCATACCAGTCTTTATTCCTAAGATGTTCTTCAAAGAATTAAACAAACATGTATCTGTGTTTATCTGGAATAAAAACATCCCGCAAATTAGAAAGAAATATCTGGAGAGACAGAGGGAGGATGGTGGACTATCCCTACCTAATTTTCTTTACTATTACTGGGCAACCAATATCCATACGTTTTTGTACTGGTTTAAGGATCAGTCAGATGCCGAATCTCCAGTTTGGGTCCACCTGGAACAACATTCCAGCAATCCAGTTTTGCTTAGTTCATTAATATGTAGCCCTTTACCATTGATTAAATGTCATCGGACAAACAATCCTGTTGTTGGGGACTCTCTAAAGATATGGTCCCAATTTAGGACTCATTTTCAAAGTAGAAATGCATTAACTGCATCTCCTGTGCGATGCAATGTTCAGTTCACCCCATTCTTGATAGACCCATTCTTTCAGAAGTTGCATGAAAGAGGCATAACTTGCATAAAGGACCTCTTTGAAAGAGACCAATTTATTTCTTTTGAACGGCTAAATAGGGACTTTGGTGTACCTCAGGCTGACTTCTTCAGGTATCTCCAAGTATGTAGTTACGTGAAAGATATGAATCTGACTGATAAGGGCTTTGTATCAGCTATATATGGCAAAATTCTGAACGCCGCTTCCCCATTGCTTAGACACCTGAAAGAATCATGGGAAGAAGAGTTAAGGGAACCATTTACTGATACAGCCTGGCAGGCTGCAATTTCTAGAATCCACTCTTCTTCAATGTGCATTAGACATAGCCTGCTACAGTTTAAGGTGCTGCACAGACTATACTTGTCCATTAATAAAATATCTGAAATGTATCTGGATGTAGAGTCATCTTGTGCTAGGTGTGGGCACAGCCCTGCTGACCTCAGTCATATGTTCTGGCTTTGCCCCAGGCTCTTCCCCTTTTGGGAGTCAATCTTTAGCACGTTTACATTTGTACGTAAGAGGAATATTGATCAAAGTGCTCTAACTGCTCTATTTGGGGTTGTCCCTCCGGCCCACCAATAACAACGCAGCAGACCAAAGTCATAGCTTTTGCTGCACTACTTTCCAGACGCTTAATATTATTTAATTGGAAGCGAGTCGCTCCTTCTCGTTATCCATTGCTTATGGATAACATCCTCCATCCATAAGCAATGGATGGAGGATGTTATGTTTCCTCTGAAGCTTGAGAATCTGAAACATACAGTCAATGACTCCATTCAAAAATACAACATTACCTGGCAGTCATTTTTTTTGTATTTTGAGACCGTCTTCATGAGTATGTAGTCCTTTCACCCCCCTTCTTCTGTCCCTCTTCCCCTCCACCCTTTTTACTAAATATGTGATGTTAGCACCTGTTGTCATTTTGTTTTTGTTTGTTTAATTGTTGTCATTACATGTCTAAAACAAATAGAAAGATTTGATTTGATAATAAATTACTCATAAAACACTGATATTTCTCTTCTTTGCAAATAGGTGCTTGTTTCTATCAGTTTTTAACTTATCCATCAAATCTCAAAGAAATTTTTAGTCCTTTTTTCTTTGGTTTCTCACATTTTTACAAGCTGAACCTGAAGAAATTTTGACAAGTTCTTAACATTGAAACGTTTTATGCTGACACTTTTTTTTGAAAACATTAAAAGTGGGATATCTGCCAAAAACTAATAATTCAGACAGCCAAATAAATGTGTGCTCACAGGCAAGAGTCAATCTAGACTAAATATTACACATATTAGTAATATTATTTATCAAACTGGACTCATACTCAAGCACTAAACAATGACATTTTGTTATTTTTAGGGTTTTTTCTCAATAAACAATAAGGAAAAGTGTAAAAGATTACAGTGAATCACATCTAACCTATTATTTCAGCTGTTTTTTTTTATTTCATTTTCAAATAAAATGCTTGTGACTCAACATAGCATTCTAATGAGACAAACATGACTGCTTATGACTGTGCACAAATTGATCCGGAATGTCAGGAGACACATATTTTGAGAATATGACACAAACGGGTAAGAAGCAGCCTTTTGGTTGTTTATTGCTGAAAAAATGATCCGTCAAAGAGGCTATTGTCGCTTCTTTATAGTGACAATAGCTGCTATAAAGAGGCTATTGTCCTCAGCACAGCTGTCAAAGGTTTGACCTTTGACCACAAGCCCTCTTCTTTTTTCTTCTTCTCCTTGCTTCTGTCTGAAAACTGAATCAAAATAATGTTTAGTATTTTGGTCAATTACAAGAATAGGAGAGCATCATGCTGTATTACAAATAAAAGGTTTATTTTTAAATATATAAAATGTGTACATGCATCAAATGAATTGAAATAAGCTTTAATCTGATATATAATGATGTAATTGTTGTGTAGATAATGTTAAGTTTAATTCAACTGAATAAAACTTTTTTTTCCCTTTTGACAGAGAAAATGACCCTTCATTTTAAATATTTTGGAAATTTAAAATAATGTTATTGTATTAAAACATATTTACTCCTTTTGAAATTTTGAAACTAAGATTGTCCACATGTAAAAAATGTGGCCTATGACAGATTAGGAAATCCTCATGGTTGTTAAAAAGAAAAGTATCTTTTACTCAGCATGACTTATGAGCGATGAGTAACAAACGCTGCGCCACAGAACGATGACTATTTACTTTTAATGCATTACAATGGAATCTGGATTATGTTGGATCTTTAGTGTGAGAAACATCCTGATGAATGTCGATTTTCTCCTATCTGACAGAGGCAGAAATGTGTTAACATTAGCAGCCTTAAAAGGACTGTCTAACATACAAAAGACTTAAAGAACAGTTTATACAAACTTGCAAGCAGAACAGTGTGAACTTTCCTTTTGTGGTGTTTGTCCAGAATGAAGAAAAATCTATAAACAGAAAGTATTTATTGAATAAAAAATGGGTCTGAAAGCAAACTGTTGCTGACTCGATGTCATCCAGCTGCAAAAATTGTACAGGAAAGATAAAATTTGTGCCTTATTAAGTACAAACATTAAGGGAGAGATGGGAGACCAAATTATACAAGAATCGATGCAGAACTGGCCTGAGTTATATCAAAATAACCCAATACAACTTCCAACATCAAATCTACATGTGGCATTGAAGAGGGTTTATTCCTACAGAAACACATTCTGGGACGACATTCCTGATATTAAGTCAGAACAAAAGGCTTTCCTTTCCATTAGATTCCCAAATATGAGGAGACTGTGCAAATCTGAATACACAATTAATAAAATAGAAAGTACACGGTCATTATGAGGAAGTCTGACTACAATCCAATGTTAAAATGTTGCTATATTTCACAAATTGTCAGTCACCAGTGTTTTATTTTACTTTTGTGATTGTTTTTTCTTCTCCTTTGGGATATTGACGTGTTGCTTATATTTTATTAACGTTAACTTTTAAAAACACATCACCATTTAAGCAATAGGAATTGGAACGGTGCGTTGGATTGGTGTGGATGAGTTCAAACATGTGAGGTTATGAAAGACCTTACAGGTAAGGATTTTGATGCAAAGACATACTGCAATGGTAAGACAAAGACTCTCATGAGCTTTAAAAATCCAATAAACACTTTTGCTCTTGTTCTACTTTCAAGATTTATTGCCACTGAACAAAAAAATCTCCTCCGTCTAAGTCAAGGTAACAGAGAGCAAAACTGTGTGCCAACTGCAGTCGGGTGGCCTTCTGGCTGCACAGTCCATCAGTAATTGTTGCATTAAACCCTTTAAACTCAGCAAAGATTTGCTTTTGAATTTCATTGGTCCTTTTACAAAACATGTTGGGGTTGCAGAAAGATAACCTAATCCTACTTTGAAGTGTGTTGAGAAAGGAGCTGGAGAGGAGGCAAGGAGAAAAGGTAGAGCTGGATGTCATCTGCATAGCAATGAACTTTGACACTGAAACTATAGACAATAATGCAAAAAGATATATGATCAATAAAAGAGGAATGAGGACAGAACCTTGATGAAATGTGGTAAGTGTTGTCAGAGTGGTATAATTTAAATATTTAACTCATCCAGCGAATTTTATCAAAGACTGAAGTCAATTATGTTCTAAATCTGGATAGGGTTATAGTCATGAGAAAGTAAATTAAATCAAATAAATGTACTGTTGTATTGTAATGGCCAACTTTGCCTTTTGTTTAGTGTTTTTTTAATTGTATAACTTTTTATTCAGCATTAGATTTTTTAGAATAAAGTCTAACGTCATTTCTGTTTTCAAATGGCAGCTTTAGTGCTTTAAGTGTTGGTATGTAAGGCAAAGATAAGATCGTTTTAAGCAATTTTATGCTATGTTATGTCAATTTAGTCAGTGTTTTATATGTTTTATTTGAATTTTATTGTCTGTAAGTCATAATCATCAGAATTACAGAAAATCCATCCATCCATCCATTTTCTTACACCCTTCTGTTGCTGGTGCCAATCTCCAGCTAACGTTCCAGGTGAGAGGCAGGGTCACCCTGGACAGGTCGCCAGTCTGTCGCAGGGCAACACAGAGACACACAGGACAACCATACACACACACATTCACACCTAGGGTGAATGTACAGGGACAATTTGGAGAGGCCAGTTAACCTGACAGTCATGTTTTTGGACTGTGGGAGGAAACCAGAGTACCCAGAGTAAACCCATCATGCACAGGGAGAACATGCAAACTCCATGCAGAAAGACTGGGGCCGGGAATCGAACCCAGAACCTTCTTGCTGCAAGGCAACAGCTCTACCAACTGTGCCACTGTGCAGCCCATTACAGAAAATAAAGGTTTGAAATGTTTCACTCTTTAATTAATCTATGACAAAAAATACTGTTTTTTTTCCTAAGTTTTGATTGAAACGTTTAAATTTGACTTAACAAGTCTTGGGCAATACCGTCAGAAGATTGTTGTTCAAATTGCTGCTCTTTGGGACATTTAAGCCTCTGGGCGATTTTCTTTCCAAGACCAACAAACTTTGCTTAGTCTTGGAAAGACCAAGGGGTATAGAACAGTTTTTGATAACTTTCAAGAAGTGTGAAATAAATCGGTCATTGAATTACTAGACACGCACGTTTTTCGGGAGCAAAACATGACATCAAGGTTTTTCCCCTCCCCACGACTCATGGTTAGTAAGAATGATCCATTCTACATCCAGTAAATTACTGCTTTCGTTTCTGGAATCTCAGGGTGAAAGAGGAGGAGGAGGAGGAGGAAGAGGAGGAGGGGTGTGAGCCAGGGTAGTTCATGCTTTGGTTAATACGGATTTGATTGTGCGTCTGTGCGCACTTCATCGAGCGCAGGCGAACTTGTCTGTAAAAGTTTTACCCACTCACACACAAAGCGCAATGGCCAAACATAAGCCCTGGCTGACGGCATGCTGCGTCCTCCTTATTGTGATTTGCGCTGTTGCTCTTGTGAGCCTGTGCATCGCCACGCTTCTTGGTGCGGGTTGCTCCGGCGGCAGATTCAGACATGCGGCTGTTTCGGCAGACTCGCAACTTTGCTCCGAGATCGGAAAGTAAGTGGCCTCCCTCCTCCTTTCTTGTTAAGACTTTAATGTGATCAAATTGATGCTAAAAACTATTTTTCATTCAGAATTTTCCCACCTGAATCTTAAAACGTGTTTTTTATTCATTGACGTGCACCTGAATTGAATCGGGCTTCGCCTCCTGGCAGTGGGAATAAGCAGTTTAAGAGATTTGATCGGCTCTGTGAGATTATAGCATAGCGCATCCAGGTCCTTTGATTGCTCTGAGCATTTGCCGAATCAATTCATTCAGAGTACATAAACACTGATGCTGTCGTTTATGTTGAAAGGTCTTGGCTCTGCTTTGGTTATTTGTCTTACTTGCAGTTGCGAGTCAATTAATCAGTCATCACTAACTTCAAAAGTGCAAAGGTTGTTTCACTGGAATGTGTGCGACTCTTCCTGCTTTTGTGCACAGCGGGGGATTTTTCTTTTTTTTTTTTCTTTTTTTTTTCCTTTGCCCTTGTGAGAATGTTTGTGGATAGTTCATTTTGCAGTTCAAAGCAGAGACAATTAAAGGTTCAGATGTGAGTGACAAAGAGATGAACTGAGCGCAAACTCCGGAACATTGGCTTAAAGTTAAAAAGGTCAGCTTTGCACACACATAGAAAAAAAAAGTTGCAACAAGTATTTTATTAACAGAAGAGCAGCATGTCTCTCTGTGTGTAAAATAAACATTATTTTTGTTAATTTGCTTTCCACAAAGTTTTTTAATTGCAATATTTAAAAAAAATTATGTCAAGATTTGAAAGTGATGTCATCGCTCCACCTCTAACTCACAACCACACGCCAGTCTTCGGTGCACCTTGAAACTCCTGCAAAACTTTTGAGCTGGCAAGGTCTAAACATTCCCAACGCTGCCTTCTCTTGCAGCTTAGGAGGCAAAGAGAAGTCAGTGCCAGCATTCGTGAAAAGATCCTTTATGTTTCCAACACAGACCGCAGAGTTGTTTTCTCTTTTTTTTTCTGCTTTTCTAACGTCAGTCCAACTGAGGTGAAGAAATCCAACCGTGACAAACGAGATGTATTTTTGCAATTATTACCTGGTCACTTTCATGAAAGACAGGGGAGCACAGGGATTAACTTTGAATGGTTTCTCAGTTGTAAAATAAAGGACACCCCCAGAGTAAAAGCCATCAAATAACACATCAGTGTGCCGGTGGGTGTCCAAATGTGCGCGGAGCATCGCAGTCAGATTACTGGTTTCCCGTAAATCCACCGAGCATTGTTTTCCAGGAACATGCTTCTCCAGGGCGGATCGGCAGTAGATGGCGCCATTGCAGCTCTCCTCTGCACATCTGTGGTCAACCCTCAGAGCATGGGAATAGGAGGAGGCTCCATTGTGGTTGTCAGAAATAAAACAGGTGGGTAGTCTGCGTTTGATTTATTTTTCAGGACATGTTTTCGTTGGGATCAAACCTTTGAATTATCACCACTTTTCTTTCTTTTTCAACTTACGTGGTGTAGAAATAATCATCAATGTCATATTTTACCTTTATGTCAGTAGAGATTCAGACCGAGTCATACACAATAAATATATTTTGGGTTTGTTCATATTTACTTTGCTCATTTATTCCCAGGCAATGTTAAAGTTTACAACTTCAGAGAGTCAACCCCCCAGTCATTCAAACCTTCTCTGTTAAAAGACTGTCCCACTAAATTCGGACTGTCCGCAGGTAAGGTGCACCTGATACACAGTCCGATTTTTGACTCGTTTTTTGTTTGTTTTCCTAATTTAATTAAAGTACAGGTGATCCAGAAGATTTTTCCACATTTTCCACAGCTTTTTTTTTTGCATATTTATTAAAATTAGCAAACCAAGAAATCATATTTCCATAAATGTTGACAACCTTCATTTCCACTGATCCTCCTTAAGATGTTTTTATAAAATAAGTGGAGACCATCTGTGGAAAATTCAGTTGACTAGATTTAATTTGAAAGACACAGTTGACATCAGGTCAGAGGTCAAACTCTAAGCAATCAAAAGGGTTTTCTGTAGACCACAGAGACAGGATTGTCCTGCAGCAGGAACTGAAAAGAATACAGGAAAATCTCTGTTAGAGGGTCAAAACGAAAGTCATTCCCTAATAAAGGACACATGACAGAAAGTCTGGAGTTTGCCAAAATTCACTTGAAGGACTCTTAGTCCACGAGAAACGAAATTCTCTGGCCTGATGAGACAAAGATTGAACTCTTTGATGTGGATGCCAGGCATCACTGCGTGAATGTGCTGCACTGGCCACACCAGAGTCCAGGCCTGAATCTCATTAAACATCTCGGGAGAGACCTGAAAATGGCTGCACAGATGTTTCCGTCCAACTTGACGGAGCAGGAGATGAACTGCGAAGAAGAATGAACCAAACGGCCCAATGATGCGCGTTCAAAGCTTGTGGCATCATATTCAAAAAGGGCTTGCTGCCAAAGATGACTTAGCAAAGTTTTCAGTGAATACTTAAACGTGATTTCTTGGTTTTCTATTTACAACTTTGCAAAATAATCAGAAATGTTTCCATATTGTCTTAATTGGGTATTTGTGTGTTGAATTTTGAGGAAAGCAATTAATTTTAATACGATTTGGAATAAGTCTTGCACATATGCAAGTCAAGTTTATTTATATAGCAAATGGTCGATTTGCTATATAAGCAGGTAAATATGTTATATAAACAGATATATCTGTTTTTCCTGAGTAATGTCAATTTGCTTTTTGGAGGCTGATCAAGGAACAACTTACGAGGAGAGTTTTAGGTAACAGGTGTGATTTGATTCGTCTAATCTTTTATTCCAGTTCTTGTATTATTATCTATCCGCCCTCAAAAAGAATGGCTCAAATAAATAATTAAAAAAAACCAAATAATATGAAATTTATGTCAATGATGAATAAGCCCCTGATCAGAATTGCATGTTTACAATAAGAAACCTTAAATTAAACTTTTAAGAAATCCAACGCAACTGAAAAATGTCTCTTTTTTACGAATATTGTCTTGTCTAAGAGCTACAGTTCATTGTTTTGTTGTTTTTAGGTAAGATGTCTTCACAGTTTTAGCTTCCAAAATATTTTGTTTTTCCTCATTTTCCTCCTCAATGTTGCAGGTAGTCAGTGGATTGGCGTTCCCGGGGAGCTGCTGGGCTACGACGCCATGCACAGAGAGTACGGGAAGTTGTCCTGGGCCAAACTGTTTGAGCCAACCATTAAACTGGCCAGGGAAGGAATCCCCATCCCTCCATACCTGGCTCGCTTTATGACCCACAAGATAGTGAAGGCGCATGTGGAAACGTCATCTCTGTGGTAAAATTTCAAACATGCATCTCAGACAAAGAGGCTTTAAAAAGTTTCAAGAAATTATAATTGCTAGTGCAGATGAAACGTACAGAAATTAAAGTAAAATTATGTGTTTCAGCAAAAGAAATGAACCCATTGGAAACTTTCTTTTAAATCTCCAATTCTTTTAAATCAAAAACACTTTATATAACCACCAGTTAAAATTGACTGATTGTTGCTCTTTACCTCTTAACCTCTATTTTCACTTCAAACTGACTGTGAAAATGACTGGTTTAGACAAAATATGCTTCACCTTTCCTCATAAACCCCACTCAAAAACGTTATATCTTATTGCTAAATATTTTTCATCGAAGCAAAACTTTGGTGAAATGTATTGCTTTCCTGTTGGTGATGAATTTCAGCTGTTTGGAGCAGTTACTCAATTGTGTTCTGACTCGGCACAATTTTTATGTAGCAGCAGTGCTAGGAAAGAGGCCAGCAAAAGTTTTGGATTATAGTCGTCCAATGTTTCCATGACGTTGCTCTAAGGTTATGAAGGCTGCGTCTAGAGGAGGGTTTGTTGAGACTGATGGAAAAAGGTGGGGTCAGGAGTCAGTCGCTTAGAGATTCACTCCTCTGTGCAACAAGAGATGGTTTCATCTCAGAATCAGGGGGAGGCTTTTGTGAGGAAAGTTTTTGCCCGTTTCACACTTTTGCCTCATTTATGTGTTTCTAATCATCATGCAGAAGTAATCTGAGTAAATATCTAGTGTTCTTTCAGCCATTTAATCCCTCTTTTTATGTTAAAAATGTGGTTTTTGTCATTAATAAGACTCCTAATTGGAGATTGCTCATTTCAACGTTGTATTAGACTGAATGTAGGTCTGATGCTAAATAGCGACATTAGGCACATAGCATATAAAACCAATTCTCCAGTGTAAATTTGTAGAATCTTGTATTGATTACTCAAGCAGAACTTAGGCTTCTGAATAACTATTGCCTTTTTAGGCTGAATACCAAAAAGCACGTTGCTATGTAGATACATATACATTTATCATCTTATTTGAATTCTAAAATTGTGCATTATTTCTCCCTTAATATTTATGCATTCACTATTCATAATCTAACTTATTCATTTAACTAGTAGTCTTAATTTTAGGCCTTACTGCTAAATCTTTGGAGTAAAATGACCTGGGAGAAAAGCCTTACATGTAAACACTTGATTGAAAAACTTAAATGTGCTGAACCTTCTTCACCTCCAAAGTCTTACGTTTAGGGTCCCTGACGGCAGAAATTGTGGCTCATAAATTTGCATTTCTGTTGTATTTTTCTGGAATGAATGAGACAAGTATGAGCTGACCTGAAATATCTCCAATAAAGATGTGTTGGGAGGCTTTTGCACAAAAGAATCAAAGTCAAGCTTGTAGGCTAAGGATTTGTGGTAGCAAGAAATGTTAATTCAGCTCCTATAAAAGTAAAAACAATGATTGTGAACTCAAAAAGCAAAATGCAAAAAAATTAATAAATAAATAAATCACAGATGAGATAGATTACCATCTGAGCGTCAAAACCTCAGAGCACAGCTGATGAAGGTTCCTATTTCTTTAGTTTGGAGAGCATTGTGATGTATTTTTTCATTTCACTGCTTCATCACAGTATTCTGGTTTGAGCATGCTGGTCTTTCAGAGTTTCTCTGTGTGATCTTTTTCTCTCACTTTCCTACAAAATATATGATTTAGGTAATGGTAGCTTTAAGTTAGGTATAGGTGTTCTTTTTTCTTTCTTTAATTGAAAAACTTTCCAGGGTTTACCCCACTTCTTCACAAAGCCATTGTAGGGCCTGGCTCTTTGTGAATTTAAGCAAAACAAAACAATTTAAGCATCAAGTCAGGTCACTTTTTGTCAGGATGTATTGTGTAACAACTATTTTCTGCTTTTGTCTAATGTATGCTTTTATCTACTTTCGTTTTGTTCAGCGAAGTCTTTTGCAACAAGAACAAAACAATCCTGAGAATGGGCGACACCCTGCAGTTTTCTAAACTTGCAGAAACCTTGGAAATCATTGCAAAGGAAGGAGTAAAAGCCTTTTACACTGGCAGGATTGGACTTGACTTAATCCAAGACATAAAAGACGCAGGTTGGTGCAAGATTGGCCTGGGCAAACTGAGGCTGTGTCATTTAATAATGTAAATAAAATAGAAGCACATAGACTTTACAGAAATGTGTTTTTTTGTCCTTAGGTGGTACATTAACAGCGGACGATCTGAAGTCTTACAGTGTGCGGGTTGGCAGTCCATGGACAGTTTCTCTGGGGAATCATAAGATGCACATCGCTCCGCCCCCTTCCGGGGGGCCGCTTCTGGCTTTTATTCTCAGAATCATGAAAGGTTTCACATCTTTTGTTGTAACTCAGATGGGATTCTTTGAATGCGTTCATTTGGGCAATTAAAAACCTGAACTCTTGCTCCCAAAGGGTTCTCGTTTATGCCAGACTCTCTGGTTGGTGAAAAGAAGATTCAGATGTACCATCATTACATAGAGACAGCTAAATTTGCTAACGGACAAAAGAGGAACATTCGAGATCCTGCCTACAGTAGCAGCAAGGTGGGTACACTGAAATTATTCCTTTCCGAGAAAGTAATTGTTCTGACTCAAGCATTACAGAGTTTGACGTAGTGTAAAATGTATGAATGCACTGAATGCAACTTCAGTATTTCATATAAAATTGAGTTTTTGCCTCTTTATTCAGCTATTTACTCATTCTGAAAAAAATGGGGACAAAAATCTGATATGTTTACAGAAATTACTGGAAACAGAAGAGTATAATACAGAAAATTGCAGGGATTAAATTGGAGATGGACAATATGTATTCAATAAATTATAATATATGTCCCATTCTTTGGTCAGATTAAAAGTACCTTTTGAAAAAAAAAGCCTTTAAGGAAATACTTTTCATTAAACCCAAATTTCTGTGTCTAAAAATATATATTTTCATTGTTCTGATGTAATTATATTAACTTTACTATAAGCTAATAAAGGCTTTTAAACATTTATGTAAGTGTAATTATATAAAGTGTTTAACTGATAAAGATCCTGAAATAAATGGACTTTTAAAAATATTCTAACTTATTGAATGGGTCTTTTAGATTGGAAACTAATAGCCAGACTAGAGATGGATTTATAATAAAACAAAATAAAATATATTTCAAAAACTATTAACCCTTTTAAAAGTTCAAAACAATGAATTGAACAGTAAAAATAAAATAAGGACAAAAGTGTTAATTTTTTGTATGTTACTCTTTCAGATTGCTGATTACTTAATTGATCCTTCGTTCGTTGATCGCACAGCGAGGCTGATATCCTCGAATAGCACACATGATAACTCCTATTATCTCAACCACAAGCCTTTGCCTGATAACTTTGGAACGACTCACGTTTCTGTCATTGATGCGGACGGACTCGCAGTCTCTGCCACCAGCACCATAAACCAGCTGTGAGCACAAAAATTATTTATATTTTCAAAATCCACATGAAGTGACGGCACAGTCCTAATCCCGCTGTGCGGTTCTGCAGGTTTGGAGGAGCCATCTACTCTCCACGAACGGGGATCATCCTCAACAACGAGCTTGCTGACTTTTGTGGGAGAGTAGATTCGATAAGGGGAGGTAAAGAAACAAAACTGACCGCAGAGTTAAGGACAAATCCGTCCGACGTTCACTGATCCTGAGCCATTATCCGTCTCATGCAGGTGAACAGCCGCCGTCCTCGATGACTCCTCTTATACTGGAGAAAGAATCTGGAGGCATCCTTGTGATGGGAGGGTCAGGAGGAAGTCTCATCACCACATCAGTGGCCTTGGTAAATCACTGCTTGCTTTGTTGGTTTGTTTTTGGGCTTTTTTGGGATTAAATAAGTATATTTTTTTCTAACAGTCTCTAATAAACCGCCTGTGGCTGGGGATGAGCTTACAAGACGCCATTGCTGCTCCTATAATCTTCGTCAGTTCAAACAACGATGTGAATTTTGAACCAGGATTCGATCAGGTGATGTATTTTCATCATGACTGTGAATTTCTGTTTCACATTGATTTCCACACTTATTAACATCCCTGTTCAATGAGGAAAAAAATTACATTTATATTTTATTGAGGGAGCATCATCCAACAATGAACTGAAGTGCAGATATTCACTGGGACAAAATACAATGTTAAGAAATGACTTTTTATTCATCAGAGGAATTTCTCATAATGTATAATGTTCTAATTTTAAGTTCATCAATGTGTGGGAACCTTTAATTAATAATACTTGACTTACTTTCTTCTGAAATATAAAAAGTGATGTGCCACAGAGACACACTTCTCCATCCAGAGGAGCAGCCATATTTAGCTTGGCAGGGCCCAAAGTTAGGAGAGCATCAGCTGCAGCAAAAAGTCCTACTTGGAGTTTCACCAACTCTCCAAAATTAGATGCCATTTAATCTTCTTTGTCAAACTGTCACAAAGGTAAACATGCAGTTTGTTAAACTCTACTGGGACTTTACCTGGAAATGTCAGATTTGACAAGGACTAAACTTCTGAATTAGAGAATGAACAACAAGGTGATCTGTGATGCTGTGGGCCAGTTTCTCCTATAGAGTGAGGCCTCATTAATTCCTGGAAATGTAGGTTTTTAATTAAACATCTGGTGGCATCTGCCAGAAAAAAAAGGAAGTGTGTAACTGTCCAAAATATAACAAAGTCAACATAGAAATGGTTCAAGACAACATCGACTTTTTCCTATAACTATCTCAACTTCTACACTTAAAGCATGTGGAAACTTTGTGATGTAAAGTGAAGATAAGAGAGCATAAAAACAAGCTTGATATCTTGCAAAGAGGGATGGAAGATCCAACTTTGTGTGTGATAGTTATTACAAAAAGGGTCTTGTAATAACACTTGTAATAACAGCAGAAATGCTAAGTACCACACCGCTGATTCTGTACAAAACAGGATATTTTTTGAATTGGAAAAACATGTCAGTATTAGATGATACTATAATATAAATTCAGTTTAATTAAAGACTAAATGTCTTTACCAATGTGCCAATATGTGTGTAAAGAGCTGTAGAAAATGACTTTCCTATGACTAATATGGAGATTTTCATATTGTATTTGTCATACTTTTGTCTGATTTAATTTTAACTGTGCTGTGTGTCGTTGTAGTCCGTCATAAAAGGCCTTACGCGTCTTGGACACAAACCTGGGAACTGGTCGTTCTTTTTAAATGTGGTCAACGCCTTGGAGAAGGAGGACGGCTGCATAGCGGCAGTGTCAGACAGCAGGAAGCTGGGAATGTCAGCTGGATACTGATCATGAGGATCAGGCGTAACCGTCCACAAATGTCTTTTCTTTGACTAACTGAGCCTTTAGGATTCGTACCAGTGAATGTGGTGCAGCTCTGAAAAACGGAATGTGAATGATACTGTTTTTTTATTCTATTTGCCTTTTAGGAAGAAATATGAATGCTCAGAAGTTGGGATCTTTTAATCCACCTAGAGAGATAAAAATGCTGGTAATGAACTCCAGCTTTGTGTTTTTAAAAAGTGACTGAATGTAGGCGCACATCCGTATAGTATTAGTCTAATACTATATAAAAGTTTTAAAAAAAGAATCACGACCATGAACATATTTTAGATGAAGACAGATACAGATGATAAATGAATACTGTATATCCATCCAACACATTCTTCTTTTTGTTTGTTTTTTGTGTTTGTTTGTTTGTTTGTATGTTTGTTTTTTACATATATGTTGCCTTGTGCAGCTATAGAACTGTGCAGACGTTTTAAACCTATCCAATATAAGCAAATAAGAAGCAAAGATTTGACACAGAATGATGTTTCATTGATGCACTTTGGGAAAGAGATTACATTAGGTTCATGCCTTAATGGTATTTTCTCAGATTCAAATAGGACTGCATCTCTGTTTCAGGTTGCTAGAAACCAAGTGCCTAAAGAAACCAGTTTCAGATTGTTTTATATCACATGAGACAAAACTTGCTCAGTCTACAAGTTTTGCAAAACAGTACCAGCAACCCAAAAGAAAAAGCACAAACTAGTCTGAAAATGATTGTAGAAAGCAGCCAAAGTCGGAAGAAATAAACTGAACAATCTTCACAACGTCTCAATCAAGAACAATTTTCCTCCCTCCTTTAAAAGGAACATTTTGAATAAATGAGGGGTGGTTTGAGACTTTTGCACAGTCCTGCATTAGTGTTTAGAAACAGTAATGTTGAGATGCATTTTCTAAAGAGCACTGCTACCCTTGTTCTCATAAAATGGGTATGAAAGTTTCTGAAAGACTGACTTTGCAGTCGACATTTATCACTTTGCACTGTTGACCCATATTTACTCTGTTACACGTAGCAACATAAATGTGTTTTTTTTATATTTGAACTAGTCGATTTGTTGGTGTTTGCTACTACATGTGAGCCAGTTAGCCTCTTAAAAAGGAAATCCTGAGACACTAAAACCTTTTACTGTGACTTTTAGCATTTTACTGTATCAGAGAGCCTTATGCTTATAATGTTTTAGATTCAATATGCTGTAAAAAAAAAAAAAAACTATTTTTACTAAACCACTTTTTTACTTGTGTTTTGTTTGAAGTGTTTTTAAAGACTTGTTCATGACTGTTCACTGTTTATTTTTGTTTTTTCACAATAAAAACTTTCCCTTGATTCTGTTTATATATATATATATATATATATATATATATATATATACAGTATATTTCTGGAAGCAAAAAAATTCAAGAGTTTTACACATTTCGGGCAAATCTTGGGTTCTCGATTACTCCAAGTCGGACAATTTTATAGCACTGTGATTTTTACACATTTGAAGCTGTAATTCTTTTTACTCTCACTCTACGTTTTAACAAAAGTGAATAGACAAATATTTTAGTCTTCAACACTTGAGGGACGATAAAGTTCAGTTCCATTTTCTTAAAATGAAGTAGCCATATTTACAAGTGAGCGTTTTAGACGTTTTGGAGATTTGAGTGAATCTACAGGATTCTGCTTTAAACAACACTTGGGAATTATCAACAATAATACCTCATGTTTCCCAATTTGGCTTTTTGAGAGCAGAAGAGAGATTTAAAAAAAAAAAGAAAGTTGTAATGAGATACGTTCTCAGTAGAGGAACTTCTGAATTAGTAATGATTTCTTAAGTGGATTCTGCTCGGCTCCCCTTCGAGGCGCTCAGTGTGAGTTATGAGAACATGCAAATTTCACTCTTTGTGAAGTGTCTCTGTCTTTGTTGAATGACAAATGAGTTAATTTTGATAAGCTTTGGCTTTTACAGCTTTAGTATCATAACATCAACTTCTGTCTGTCAGGCGTAAAAACAAACAATAGCTTTAAAATCCACAGACTTCTCTATGACAATTTTCACTTTAACTGCAGGAAGTTAAATGCTCCGCTGATGACTCTGTATACTTTTACCCCCGTAGCCATTTTGATGAAGCGAATTACTCCAACAACAGCTGTTTGATGCTTTTGTACGTACTTCTTTGCATGTGTGTCGCTATTTTAATCTGCCTGGATGTAGTCCAAAGCAATGACTCAAGTTTAAATCACGTATGTGGAGACTGCAGCTTTTCTTTTTTTTCCCCCCTACGCCTGCAGGGTTGATAATTTGACCTATTATAGTTGCACAACTCTGTTCATTATAACTACAGTATGTGGATGTTGAACTGCGCCTAATTGGGCCTTCAAGGAAACTTTCAGTGTGCTTTGACAAGGTCACTGATGAATTCTACGAAAAAGAAAGAAATGGAGCACGATGAAGCTGTGGGACTTGGTTCCAGCATTTTGTTTCAACATCTTGTACCTGCAACTTGATTAACTCCTGAAAAAATAAACGCAGAAGAAAATAGAGTCAAACTTAGCCGACGCTAATAGTTTTTCTCTTTGTGTAGATTTTTAGACACACAGAACATCTACAGTGTTCCAGCAGCTTAAGGGAGGAAAAAAATATCATAAACTCGCTGAACCAAATCTTTCAGGGTGATATTTTTCAACTGCAATTAAAGATTGATTTATTTTAAGGGGGATTGCATTTATTTATTGGGGGGATTTATTGGGCAGTGAAGTTCAGGTAGTGCCTCTCAGGGGTGAGGGATTTCTGAGAAAAGCTTTGCTGTTTTCTAAAAAACTCAACGTATAACTACACATCTGATTTCACAGAGTTTTATTTATTACTACATAGATGTTCTCCTTTCATAATTAAACCAATCCTGTCTTCACATTTGTTACACAACGCTTTTCAAGTGAGAATAAGAAAGTCTTCTTGTTGGAAACAGTCAGCAGTTCTGTGAAGCTTTCACTCTCTCTCTCTCTCTCTCTCTCTCTCTCTCTCTCTCTCTCTCTCTCTCTCTCTCTCTTCTCTCTCTCCCTCCCGCTGCCTGCTTTCTGCTCTTGCTGGGGGCCTCATCCTGGGTCAGCCAAGAGATATATGAGCTCCAGCTAGTCCTGGGTCTGCCCCAAATCCTCCTCCCAGTGGAACGTGTCCAGATCAGCTCTGAGAAATGTTCATGGGAATGTCTCCCCATGTCTCTGAACATTTAGCTACAGAAACCAGAGCAGCACTCGCTCCTCATGTGAGCCGACCTTGATGGTTACAAACTAGAAAATGATCCAGGGCTATTAAAAGAAACACTTTTTTTTTTCTTTTCTTTGTTTTTTTTCAAAAGACAAACAGATATTCTGAGAGCTTTGCTCTGGAGTCAAGAGAAAAAAATATTCACATAAAATGATGTCAGTTCCCCCAAAACCTTTGCCACAGCAGCAGCATTGGACAAATAGCGACAGGTCGTTACTTTCACTGTCCCCAACTATTTATCATTTCAATATGCAGTTTTATGTGCAGTATTATGAATTTTCTCATAGTGTTTCCCTAACAGCTGTCTTATAGCATAACCAAGTAACTCTGTTACTTCAGTTGTTTTAAAAATGTCGTATGTATCAAACATTGAAATTAGGCCTCTGTCTCTTTAAGAAGCTCCTACTTCTGTTATTTTTCTAAACTTGTAGAAGATTCATAAATACAGTTGTGATATATGTGTATTTCTTTTTTATCATGCCTGTCATCATGAGATATTTACTTAAATATATTTTTGTGGCTTTAGTTTGCTCACTTGTAGCCTTGTAAAAAATGCAGCCTGATTTAAAGCAGAACTCACAACATACTCAAGAGGGATCAGGTAAAATATGTTACTCCATTAAATTTGATAAGAAAATAAATATTCAACCACTCAATATGAAATTTGTTCATTTTTAGCAACAATGATTTATTCAAAAAATCATAATGCTAGGAAATAATAATAGTTGTTCTGATAAATAGATCAGTAACCAAAAATCCTTCAAAAATAAATAAATAAAAATAAATCATTCAGTTTCTGTCAGCAAAAAAAACCAAAACTAAATTATTAAATGTCCAAAAATTCCCGTTCTTTTTTAATGAGAGTAATGTGTGCAGAGTCCCATAACCTCAAAAGACAAAATAAAGTCCTGGAAGTATTTCCCCGTTTTAATCCAAAATGAAAAATCCAAAACGTCAATCACACCTAAAACCAGCATGATGCTTCCAAAATCAGTTTTGAGTAGTGGAAACTTGTAATAATTTTTAACAATCACGTAATAGCAGCTGTTCTACATAACAGTTTGATATATTTACTCTGTAATGTATTTATTCAGAAAAAAAAACAAACAAACATAGCGGTTATGTTACAACCTGGAGTTTGAACAGACGTCTTCAGACAAAAGATATGCAGGATAAAAATGTGCTAAAAATAGGTTTATTATATTATATTATAATATGTTGAAGGTAATTCCCTGATAGTGCAACCTAAAGCTGAAATGTACTTATCAACATCAATATTTTTATTATCAGCTGCAGTAGTTGTTACTGAATTGTTGCTAAATAATTTCACAGCTGTATCATTGTACCATTGGCATTAACAATGGGCAATAATGTAAACCATTCAACATTTCATCCCTTATGCAACAACTGTGCTCCTCCAGGTCTAATCCTGGTGAGCTGACAATCAAACTAATTGATACCACTGACTGCCTGCCTGCCTCGATCAACAATTTATGTCTGAGAAACAGAGACAGTCCTGACAGTGAGAGTTAAGACGGTTAATGCCCACTAAAACAGCGTTTCACCCCACAGACATAAACATTTTCTGACTGAGTTGTTTTAAAATCAGCTAAAGCTTTCCATCTCCCTGAGGATTAATCACTCTTCCCAACTCAAGGCTGTGTGACATTTTACGACATCTAGGGGAGCTCACACTCGCAGCAACCTCCCAGAACCTCTAGAAAACATACTGTCCCTTTAACGCACAAGAAATCATATTTCTTTGACAGGAGGCCCATGAGAAGAAAATATTAACCTATGAACGGATATGCTGCAGTGTTCTTGTAAAATAGCTTTGTGAAAATAAAAGTGATAGGAGCGCTTCCTAATACTTCCTAGTTCAGCCAATGAAAGACGTAGTTTTAAGAAGAAGCAGCCAATATAATGAGATGAGGTCACTGTAGGTCGCTGCACTCTGGGTGTTAGCAAATTATTGTGAGTCATTACATTATTTTGTCTCCTGGAATGGCTTGTCCCAGAGGTGTTGCAGTCTGAGCCCTTTGTTATTCCTTTTCTTACAGTTCAACAACCAAAAGCGGCTCGATAGCAGCTCAGTAGTGCCAGTGATTTCAGAAAGAACAACACAAATAATTTTTAAATTACACAGGATTAGAACAAAACTGTAAAACTACATTTTTTAAAAAAAGGGGTTGATAATAAATTAAGTTGTCTATAAATAAAGAAGAGATTAGAATTAACAATAGTGCTGTTTTGTAAAAAACACAACAAACATAACTCAGTTTGTACAAAATCCGCTGAGTCAGCAATGGTAGTTTGGCTTCGCTGAGTTCTCTCGTCTCTAATGTTGTGTGAAAGGTGTTAAAGTTCAAACAGCTACTGCAACATCATAATCAGTGTAGGATTTATGGCCTCAGTACCCGGCAGCATACCCCCCTTTACGAGGATCCGACTTGGCAGACAGCTTGTTGTCGCGACGCAACACGGCCTGCACTACAGCTCCTGGTGCCGTGAGGAACGCCGTATAATGGTTCTTCTTTGCCAAACCATCTATGATTTCCTGTGAGGTAAAACAAGAGACAGCATGAAACTCTGAACATTTCCCTGTAGCTTCAGTGATAAAGCAGGCCTTTTAAAAGTAAATAAAACACATTTTTACTTCATTTGGTATTTTAAAGCAACTATTTAAACTCAAACCATTATTCTTTTTTATACAAACCAATGACTTCATGAATTTTGAAAACAAGGACTGGGTGTACAAGTTTTAATTTATTTATTTCAAAGCTAGACTTTACAAATTTCAAATATATCCAGCTCTGGAAAAAGTTAAGAGACCACTGCAAAATGATCAGTTTCTCTGATTTTACTTTTTATAGGTATGTGTTTGAGTAAAATTAACATTGTTCTTTTATTCTATAAACTACTGACAACATGTCTCCGAAATTCCAAGCAAAAATTTTGTAAATGAGAAATGGTAAAAATAATGAAAAATAATGCACAAACACAATTCATATTAACTTAGAAACAACAATACTAATGTTTTACCTCGGAAGAGTTTTCAAAGGGGTTCAATGCAGCGCTCTCTTCATTTTTTTCCAGAGCTGCATATAAAATCTCTCACTAAACATTTTTCTATTATTGTTTCATAATACCTTTTAACTATGTAAAGTCAAGATCTGTCATTGATTACAGCTGCAAACTTTTTTAGCCTGAATAAAATGAAAATAATTAACTAATTGACCAAAACTCAACAAATCAGGAAAGATCTTGAAACTCAGAAGATAAGCTGACATGCTGTCTAATAACTATTAGTTATTTCTGAACAACTATAAATTCAAACATTATATATTCGGTTTTATGTAAGTGTTAATTATTTGCAGTGGATTCCATTTTGCCATAAACTGGAAAAGACCCAAGCGATAACCGTGTGATAAAGTTAAGGGTGTTTCCACACATGATAGTTCAGTAGACTTGATTAGATCAGGAACCAAAATTGAAACATTTGTTAGGAGTTCAGTTTGCGCGTTTCTTTTTCACACCACAATGTCAAACGACCCAAACGCTTTGAAAAACTCGGCCAACGTTCACAACTATGTGGTTGAAGTGCCACGGAGGGTGTAGAGGTATGTTTAAACATTGTCTTAAACCATTACATAGGAATGTTGTAAAGTCATTATGTTGTAAAATTATTATGTTGTAAAGTCATTATATTGTAGAATGATTATGATTACTGTTTAACCTCACGACAGAGCTGCTTTCTCTCAGTCAGAGAGTTTAAGTGAAAACTTTTCATCCCTGAAAGGTGTAAGGTAATGACTGGTGGTTACAGCATTCTGTGTTATTTTGGATACTGGATCGTCTCTCTGAGCAGCACAGCTCGCTAACATTAGCTGCATAAATCAGCACTTCTTTGTGTTTTTGACACTCACTTTGTCAAAGTCAGACTCCGCCTGAGTGGTGTTGGGACTTAGCTGGTTGTGTAACCTTGGGTCTGCGACGGCTTTTTCAACATCGAAGTCGAAGAAGAGCGCTTTGAGAATCACCTTTAAAACAGCAAACATGTCCAACATTGCAAAAAGAAATAGAAATGTTCACATCTTTACGGTTTAGGTGAGAATGTGTTTTACCTGAGCGATGGAAGTAGTGATTTTTGTTCCTCCTGAACCTCCGACTACCATTTTGACATTGTTGTTTTTGTCAAAAAGGATTGTTGGACACATAGACGACATCGGCCTTTTCCCTGTTGACAGAATGTAAGGGTTAATTATACTTACAGATAAATAAAAACAAAGCAATTTACCTGCTATTTTCTATTTTGTCCAAGCCTAAGTAAATGTCACTTCATACAACTACACTACATGTTGAAGAGTTTTATTTTCAAAGTGTCTTTTTTTGTAATACAACTTATGTAGTTAATATAAATTTGAAGGAGGATGTTGGAAAAACTGAACAAACTAACACATTGTAAGCCTCAGTGTTTTTCCATCAAAAACCTAAATTAGAAAATAATATATTATTCCCCTCCACAGTTCTGTAATTTTATCCTTGTCAGATAAAATACGTATAAAATACACAGAAACTTTATAGTTATGTGACAAAATGTCACCAAGGTCAAAGGGCATGAATAATTGAAGCTGGTTTTTGATTAAGAAGCTATAACATGCCTGTGATCGGATGAGCCATAAATCATTACGTGATTCAGCATTTAGAAAAGTGGTGTGAGGTTTTAATAATCAGAACCATCAATCACTGAAGTGACCAATCATTAATAAACAGAAGGAAAATAGAGCTTTGTTAAAAAGGCATAACCTGATAACATTTAGGCTGACTTCCAAGTAAAGTTACTTAAAAATTAAGATAAAGAGCCATCCTCCTAAAACACAAGCTCCACCTTGACTAATGACAAGGTAAAAAAAATGAGGAGAAGGGAGTTAATTTAAAAATTATCTGATCTTTACAAAGCTATAAAATTTTTTCAACCTAACCTCAAGCATTAAAGTAACCAAAGTCTTCAAACGGAGCTTATTCTGGGAGAGAGTATTAGATAAATACAGATTATTTAAGAGAATAATCTGTATTAGTTTCAACTCAACAACATCACATCCATATTCTGACTCACTAAACGCCTTTGATTTGTGCAATAAATCTGCTGTGAAGTTCATCATTGGATCAGCTAGAAGACCCAGGACATGTGAAGGAACATTGACCTTCACAATGGTGGAAAATTTCATTATGAGGCAAAACATTATGACTATCTGACGGTCATGTCATGTCTTTACTCTTCGTGCTTTTGAACTCTCTGCAGATGAACCTTTTTTGGGTTGCACTCACAAGGTTAGAGGTTGTTTTTCTGCAGCTGCTCAGGAACCAAACTCTCTCTCCAATGTTTAGTATTTCCTTATATTTGATATAAAACTCATGTGTGGCTCTGTCTGTCAGAGCCAGCTTTGACTCCACACAGATTTAGACCAACCACAATAACTTCATTTTGGATAAACAAAGAAATATGATGGTCTTTCATTCCTCTGCACTTTTACACTAATATCCTATTTAAATTTTCTAATCATTGTTTCCACTAACTTTACGTCTTAGCTGTCTTGGTGTTCTTGTTGGTTCACTTTTGCTGTTTTCCAATCTATAAGGCCTTCACTGCACAGTTGTATTTATACTAAGAAACTTTTGCGTAGTGACTTCTGAAGCATCGCTGTTGCAGCTGTTCAGACAATTTGTAAACTTTTTGAAAACCTCTTATGTTCTTCCTTCCACTTAACAATTGCAATATTTTTAGCCTTGCCTTACATGCACTTCCCCTACATTCCCAATGATTCTTTTATGGTTTTTCTATGAATACACTGTTTTTTTGTAGCTTTATCATACTTTGAAATACTTTTAAATGTGAACAATATACTGTATAGATAATATTTACTAACTGTAGCAACATTTAAAAGAGTTATGTTATTTTGAAGCTTTGGTTTGGTTGTTCTCATTTAATTAAAAGAGTTGAAATAAACGTATTAAGCATACTTTTGTACCCTCTGATCCTTTTTAGATACACAACTTACACCTGCACAAAAAGTTAAACATCTACCTGGCTTGATGAAGTTGCTTGGGGAAGGAGGAACATCGAACCCATTAATGATATATGGCGAGCTGAAGTCATCCATCTCATTGTTAAGAATGATTCCCGTAGATCTTGACATGACTTTGGAGCCCAAACTGCAGGAAGACAATAACTGATCAGATATGAAGGGACAAGAGCTACAACAGATTAATTAGGAGGTCTTACTAGAGGTTGATGGTGCTGGTGGCAGCCACCGCACTCCCATCCTCTGAAACGACGGACAGGTGAGACGTCCCGTGGTTTTCAGGAAGCCAGAACTGTGGCTCGTAGTAGGCCATGGGATGTGTGGTATCATCCGTAATCTTTGCCCGCATGATGTCAGCATATGAAGTGGAGGTCATGTTCTTGATTAACTTTTGGAAGAAAACAGTTGATTAGGTTCAGAACAACAACACAGAGCTATAAGGAATTTGCTTATCTTGCTCCCTAAGTTACTGTCAGTTTGAGTCTTGTGCTTTTTGTTCACTTAGTTTTGTTTATCTTATCCTCATGTTCCCCAAACCTTGTCAGTTCATCAAACCACTAAGAAATTTCCAAACATTGAGGTCTTCGTACATTTTGGAGTGAATGTTGGTAAAGAAATTATTTGGCTTTGGATAAAAAAAGACCAATAACAAGCTTTTGTCAGCAACTTAAATACAACCTGTGTTTGATAGCAATGGATGATTTAGTCCCAACTAGACTGGAGTCGTTTAACTGAGTTGTGTCACACATTTCTTCTCTGTTCTGTAAAAATGTAGCAGGGATACAAAGTTCTTGAGTCACCAGGTTGTGTTATCTGCAGATTGCCATGTTTCCAAGACTTCCTACTTATCTACAGCGAGCACATGTGGCTTACTTTGTTTCATTTTCTTTCTGTCAATTCCTAGACAGGTAAAAGATCAACTATAACCGTTTTGTCCCCCCCTGCTCTATTAGTCACTGCACAACAAAAACGAACATACTTCCCGTAACTTACATCTTCAATCTGGAGAAACTTTGGATCTCCAAGCAAAGTTCTCTTTGCATAAGCGAAGCGAAAGGCCTCCACAATGCGGTGGTAAGTTAGGATCTTTTTCTCCTTGGTCGCCATGCTGTCTGCGCTGAAGTTGTATCCTGCAAACACACACAGCCGCAATTAGAGCTTGATTAAAACTAAGGCTTTCGTAATCTATCTGTATACTTTTGGGTTCAAATACACAGAGAACAAATTGACTTGGCGCGCAATGTGTTTTCATTTAGTTCCACATGTGTGTTACTCCGAGGTGAAAGCCCCAGAAGGACGACAGTTCAGGACTTATTCGGGACAGAAGCAGGCGTCACGGCACATCAGCAGAGCGGGAGCGTTTCATTCTACGCTGACTGAAATGTGAGTCAAGCTTGAACAAGTCATCTGTGTCCAATTAGAAGTACATTTGTGGGATTACTGTTCGGGTGTCTGAGGCAGTGGGGTACAGTGAGTGGGCGGCCAGTCAAAGGGAAAGGGAGCGGGTTTTGATGATTAATTATTTTAGAGGAAAGTTTCTCTAATCCTCAGTGGCAGATACTGTCACTGCTCCGGCACGAAGCCGAGGCAGCGTGACGGTGTCTTCACAGACCAGCAGCTTGAATGTTACGGCCCAGCCAGCAACAAGCTAAATCAGACGGATGACGTCAGCAGAACAAAGAAAAAGGTTTTCAGTTTGAAAATAAATAGCATTTTAATAATCAGCGCTTATTCCACATCTAAGCCCATATAAGGACAAATAGAGCGCATCCCTGTTAAAAATCTGTGGGTTTTTTTTTTACCAGTTACATAACCCATCCTATTTCTGGTTAAATTAAGAGAAAAGACCCTTTAAAGAGAGGATTTCCTGTACTCGTCCCTCGGAGCCGACTCCTTTCTGTGAGAGCGGCTGGAAGGCAGCTCACGCTGCAACACATTTTCTCCCACTCAGGATGTTTTTGGACGGCGTATCAAGGCTTACCATTCAGGATGTTTAATATCAGCGATAGCACAGGGCCGCTAGCGGGGGCATTGGGAACAACCATGGCGTACTCCCCCACATTCACCCGTAAAGGGCTTTCATCCAAGACAGGCTCATAATCCCTCAGATCTTCCTTTGTGATGATGCCGCCTAAACATGGATTGACAAACACTGTGAATACATTTCTGAGCAGAAAAGGGGGAACAAATTCTCCTTATCCTGCAAATAGGAGGCGCAGCGAAGCCCGTAGAGCAGGAATTAAATAAAATGCAGACTTTTATCTGAAGATGGAAACATTGGGTTGAATTTGAAACTTTTGTGGCATTTAGAGTTACTGCACAAGATCATTCGCAACAGATTCTAAGAAGGACTTGGAACAGAAATCCTGTCAAGCTTTTATTTTCCAGAATAGATAACATCTGTTGCTTGAAACTTCTTAAAAGTCAAGTCAGCGTTTATAAAACTGGTTAATTACAAATATTGCTGACTTTTTAAAGATTTCTTTTTGCAACTACAGCCACAAATTTTATTGCTATTTGTTGGGTTTTTATGCGAAAGATCAAAGACTTTTATCGTGAAAGGATTTCTGATGAGTGGCAGCATTATGCTGCGGGGATAGAGATGCCGATTAGTTGATAGAAAGTTGGATGGAGCAAAATAGAGAGAAATCCTTAAAGATAAAACCTGTTTGCGGCTGCAGAAGTCTTTAATTTATAGCAAGAAAATGATCCTAAAAACACAACTTGAGCTGTAATGTAATGTTTTAGCTCCAAGCATTTATTTGTGTTAAAAGAGCTAAAGTTGGGAAGATTTGAAAATTGATGTTCACAGATGATCTCCATCAAATCTAAATGAGCTGTTTGGCCAAAAAAGAAAAAGGCAAGAAAAAGCACGATCTCCATAATCAATGATAGAAAGTGTTAATACAAATACATGCCACACATTTTGTGTTTTTAGTCTATTTGTTTTTTGGATCAACTTTGCTGAGATACTATATAATAACATCCTGTCAATCTGCTAAAGCTTGAACTGCTTTGCAAACAAGAAAAGACAGAAATTTCAGTCTCTTTTTGTCTAGACGTATCCCGAAAGACCTTTTTATATTTTAAGAGTTCATGGAACATTTCCTTCCACATTACTTTGTCTTTCAACTACTTTGCTACATAAAACTCCAATAAAATCTAATTAAGTTTGAGCCTTTAGCACAACAAAGCGAAAGCTATTTCAAGGGGAAATGAGCACTTTCACAGGTTGGTGTGTGTAGCAACAATATGAAATGATTTGATAGTAAGAACCAATGATACCTGCGGCCTGAATATCCTTCACAAGCTCATCTGACAGTTGTCCTGTATAAAACTCCTCTGCTCCTTTCTCGGCGATTCTCCTGTATGTTCCTGCCAGCCTGATGAATTTAACGGTGTCATTTTCTTTCAACACGCCGCTGTTTTTCGCACAAAACACTTCACTGAAAGAGGACAAGAAAGATCATGTCAGACAGAGAATGTTATCTATGAAGCAGAGAGAGAGCTAATTAAAGGTGATGTCTCTCACCAGAGGGCTGTGTCATTCACGATGAGTTCCTTGTTTCTATCAATCGCCGCCGCCAGCGCCTTGCCCATTGGAAATCCTTTTTCTGCAAGCTCGATGCTTGGCTGAAACAAATCTTTCCAAGGCAGTTTGCCATGTCGTTTGTGGGCCATGTCGTAACCCCGAAGCTCTCCGGGAACAGCGATGGCCAACCCTCCTAAAGACCAAGAACCGGTTGAGAAGTTTAGATTTTTAGGGGAGCTTTCACTCATTTTATTTGATCTTTTTGTATTTCTGAACAGAAGAAATGTCCTATAAATAAATCTGTGTGCTATGCAGTTACAAAACATCTAAAAATGAAACAGCGATCAACCATTGGGGGGAAACAGCCCATATCAAGATGTACAAGGAGGATAAAGGGCAGTTCCAATGTATCGAAACAGATTATATCACATTTTAAGGCAGGAGGCCCAATAAATGTCATCTTATTTCCATTTCTACTTTTGAACATTACCTGTCTGGGATAAATCTGAGCTGTTTCTAAACATGTCCTGCGTTGCATTGCGGGGCGCCGTCTCCCGTGCATCAATTACCTCAACCTTTCCTGCATAGAAGTCACATAATTTCCTTCAGTTTGTTTGGTTTGTAGAGATGCAAAGATGTGAGAAGTCTTGTGGTGAGAAATGTGTGTTGTTGTACCGGTTTTTGCATCATAGATGGTGAGGAAAAGACCTCCTCCTATGCCCATACTGTGAGCATTCATTAATCCAACACATAGCAGCGACGCTATTGAGGCATCCACTGCAGATCCTCCTTTCAGGAGAATGTCCCTACAGTGCAGATAATTTAAAAAAAACACACATAGGGACAGCTTTATTCTCTGCGTAGGTGGTCACAGTCATAACTCAAACAGGTTTCTATATCAATGTTGTTGAAACAAGCTCTTACCTGCCAACCTCTGAGCAGGTGCCTGCATCTGCTGCTACTGCTGCTTTCCAGGAGCCATTCGCTCTGTTGCTGTTCAGACCAAAGAAAACACCCAGAAATGTGGCGAGGCATGCTGACAGCAGCACTGCAACGGCCACTATTATTACTTTCTTGGCCATTTTGAATCTTCGGGGGAGCTAACAATTTGTCTGGAGAAGGGAAAAAAAGATACATGTAAATGTGAAACATTTGCCTTTGTCATTTGACAAAAAAAAAAAAAAAAAAAAAAGGCTGGGCTTATTTGAATCCAGTCGTTGGTAAACAAAGACTCACAAGTCAAGTCAAATCAGTTATTGTCATGATTCATTTGTGTTTGTGTTTGCTTAATATTCCTGGATTTATTTTTGACATCAAGATCTCAGTTCATTTCTGTTTTCAGTATTGTTGTTGGAGTCTTATCATATAATTTATACTTTGGGTTTAGTCCAGCTCTTTCTGCTTGGTATTTTCTCTCTACCCTCTCCTCGGTATTTCAGCTCCTTCATTTTTATTGTTTCCCACTTTTTTAATGTAATTTCTTAAATCATTCTGCATTTGGATCTTACTGCAAACCCATTCAATTCATTCTTAATGTGATTAAAAAAAACTTTGAGTTTGGGTTTGTGCGTAACTCAAATCAGAGGAGATATGTTATCATTAAAAACTGAATGAAGAAACTACCATAAACACATAACACAGCTGTTATTTATTGTTAATCCTCTATTTATCTGGTATTATTACTTTTCTCATTGAGTTGGTTGTTCATCTGCATATTGAAAATAATATTTTTGAATTTTTGGTGAGGTTTGTATTACACTGCAAATGTTTAGGTGCCTCTGACTAATCAGCAATGAAACTGTATCAAAGAAAGCTAATTATTGGGGGTATGTTTGTATTTCTCTCTTCATGATAACATAGAATCATATATTGCAGATGTTTTAAGCAACACAACATACAAATATAAACTCCTCTCTGATGAAAGAAGACACTCTGTCCTACTTTACAGAAAACACAGATTAAGCTGTTTAGGGATATTTCTGGTGGCAATAAAAAAACAAAGTCATGATGTGAAATCAAAATAGCGCCACCTACAGCTATTATGAAGGTAATGCTGCATAGACAAGCCAGGAGCGACATATCTGTTGAGCAGCTTTTCTACCTTAGCAGATGGCTTGCATAAATAAGCAACTAATATCAGCTTGTGTTACTATAAAAAGAACAAAAATGTAAAAAATATATGTATTATTAACATACTGTGCATTAATCTATGACAAGTATGACTGAATTTAGCAGATGTTCATTATCTGCTTTTGCTTAAATCTTAAATATTACAACAGATGCTAATCGTAACGAGCTAGATAGTTTTAGCCACAGCAGAAATCAATGTTGTGTTAATGTTTGAAACATTAACGCAACAATGTTCCGTCTGAATATTTCTACTTTCAGGAAATGAGAAGTAAGCAGCAGAGCTACTCTTCTTGGAAACCTCAAATATAAATGTATTTATCTCTTTTGAACTTTGTGAACTACATTTGAAGTTTCAGTCAGTCACGAGTCTGCAGAGGAATATTTGAGAACTGGGAGTCGCTGTACCGTACTTGCTGTGCTTTCCAAAGCCCAAAAAGACAAATGACAGCAAATAAATAAATAAATAAAATGTCTGGAGTGTTTCAAGTTTATCCCCTAAAACCCCAAAGCCTCCCGTCAGGCTGATTCTTTGCTCTGTCACAGAAGTGTACCCAGATTATGTAACAGGGGGAGTGAGCTGATTTAGTTGAACAAGGGCTGCATGCTACTCTACAGAAATCACTTACAGGAAGTAAGTTTCTGATTTTCACATTTGATATTATCAGAATGGCTCTAATTATTCAGTTTTTAGTCTAACAAAACCATAAACAAATTGAGGGAATCGTTTACCTCTCTAAGGATAAGAATAGGGAAAATCTCTTACCCTGGTTCTCCTTGGAGCTTCTGCTGCAGGCTGTGTCTGTTATGCCAGCAGCTTATAGGTGATGCATTTATGTCACAGTCATTAAACTTTAACCCATCCCACAATAAACCCTCTAACCTGAGTCATCATTAGTGGTAAAAAAGAACAGACCGAACAAGGAGAAACAACCAGAAAAACAGCCTAAAAGTTATTTTGTTCACAATGTTCACTTTGATGAACCCAGGCTGATTTACTGCAACACCCTGAAACCTACGGAGCAAAACAACGTGCAGGCAAAAGTTTTTCTTTTATCTACAGTGATACTTAAACAGATCTGTGACAAATATTAACTTTCAGAAGCGTCATTTTGTTAGTCATTCACTTTAAATTGATGATGCAGAGAGAAAACATTTTGCAATGGTTGTGTTGCACAACTCTACCTAGGAAAAATAGGGGGGAAATACTCAGGGGGAAAATAGGGATTTCTTTAAAATAAAATGTTTCACAAGCCTTTTCATGTGGGAGTTTTAGACAAAGTGCACACTAAATGACAAAAAATAAAAAAAAATAAAAGCTTTCGTGAAGGTGAGGGAAAGGATCACATCTCCTGAGTGAGGACGGAAAAAGATGCTGAAACTGAATTGTTTGAAGACGAAGCCTGCAGTAAATAAGCAACCAGACCAGCCGTCATGGACACCATCAGGGACATTTGACTGTGAGTTTTGACATCAACACTTTTCTGTTCAGTCATGTGGTAACTATCTCATTGCTCTCTCAACAACTAGCGTCTACACCTGATGATTCCTCCACAGCTTTTACTCTAAGCTCAGACGCCACGTGAAGTTTTGCCTGTTAATAGTTGAGACAAGAAGTGAGAAACATTTCATGAGCTTCACATCGGATGACCTGAAGCGGCTTAGGGGAGGAATAGTTCAGATAAAATCAGAAAGAATGCCTCAGCTTTATGAACAAGGACTAGTTAGGACTAATTTTGTAATTTTTTTATGTAATTTTATCCTTAAATCTCATTGTAAGAGATATCATTACTCTGCCACCGTATTTCCATCTCTAGCATGTTACAATCACATAACTTAAAGCTGCAGTAGGTAACTTTTATGAAAATGTATTTTTATGCATCTGTTCAAATGTCCTGCCAGTAGAACAAATGAAAGAGAATCTACAAAAATAAAATAAAGCCCTTCTACTTTCTTCTTGCAGTAGGAGAGTCTTAGTGCTGCCATTAATGCTTTTGTACACAGTCCTCAGTCCTCCACAGTCCCCCCTTCTGCGTTTTGTTGTTCAAGCTTAAAATTGCTGGCGTGCTGCAGCTACGCTAATGGCAGAGAAACAACAAAACTTTACAGGAAATTTCTGCCCTACAGGGCAGACCCTGCTGTGGAGGGAGAGCCGCAGCGCAGCAGAGAGTGAGAGGCGGTGACCTGCAAGGTGTGCTACTTCAGATTTTGTTTTCTTAGAACGCCCTACTGCGGCTTTTATTTATTGTTAATGGGATTATGTAACAGACAAAACATATTGTTTGTTGTTCAGTGAAAGAAAAGTGGTGCAAAGTTCTTTTTTTTTAATGAAAAACATAAACGTAGGATTTGCACTTGTATTAAGTTCACCTTTGTGTGATTTATCACACCGACCACATGTGTCAAACTCAAGTCTGGCCTCAAGACTGTATAGAGCACATCAATAAAACTTCAAGATAATAGCTGTGTGTTTAGATATTACTTATTATTTCAACTCAAATCAACTTTTATTTGCACAGTGCCAAATTATATTAATGAAAAAAGTCCTATTTTGTAATATTTTAACAGTTTAACAGGTAGTTTTATTAATACTTATAGCACATTCATAATTTTGATGTTTAAATGAGTTTGACACCCCTGACCAAAGCCAAGTAAAAGGAAAGATCAGGAATGCAGTTGTGGAGAAGTTTAAAATAAGAGCTATGCTATAAAAAAAATATGTCTAACGTTGTTCGTTTCACAGAAAAAGCATCTTCCCAAAACGGAAAGAGTGACACGACTGCAACCTCAGCAAGATCTGGGGGTCCACCTGACCTGTCAGCCTTGGTATTTAGAGACGCAGCTATTAGTGCTGTGGTAACTTCTGGATGAACTGCAGAGATACACAACCCAGGTGGAAAAAAGTTGTAAACAAGACAGCTATTAGCTGTCCACAAATCTGGCCTTTACAGAAGACTGACAGAAAAAAAGGTCTTAAAAAATAAAAACATTCAAGTCCTGATAGGATTATTTACATTACTGGCTGCAATCCAGTTCTTAAACCTATTTTTAGAAACATTTTTTAAAGATAACTATATGAAAAACTAGCAGCCATATAATTGCTAACAAACTGTTAATCACAGTTTTCCATTTTTCAAGTGATGTAAATTGTGAAATTTTAACTCTTTGTTTGTTACATGCAATGTGACACAACTTTGTTTCTCCTTGTTACACAATTCAAAGCAGAAGGTGTGTTTAGGATGTCCAATGTGTGACTTTTTTTTTGACTCAGCAGCAGGTAATTCTGCAAAGGGTATTTTTATGGGGAGGTAACTATATAAATTTTATGACAAGCCATAAAGTCATCCTGACCTTGAGCAATTGCTTTTATCTAGCCGAACAGCTGAGAGTCACTGGATAAAAACATAAAAACAAAACAAGAGAAAGGTGTTCTTGCAAAACTAAAATTACATTACAAAATTAAGCATAAAACTTAGGTATTTAACTTTTTATGATTAAAAAGTTAAATACCTAACTTGGGCTGCCACCTTATCGTGGTGGAGGGGTTTGAGTGTCCCAATGATCCTAGGAGCTATGCTGTCTGGGGCTTTATACCCCTGGTAGGGTCACCCAAGGCAGACAGGTCCTAGGTGAGGAACCAGACAAAGCGCAGCCCGAAGACCCCTATGATGAATACAAACTTTGGACTTCGTTTTCCCTCGCCCGGACGCGGGTCACCGGGGCCCCACTCTGGAGCCAGGCCTGGAGGTGGGGCACGATGGCGAGCGCCTGGTGGCCGGGCTTTTACCCACGGAGCCCGGCCGGGCTCAGCCCGAAGAGGAGACGTGGGTCCCCCATCCGATGGGCTCACCACCTGTCCGAGGGGCCAAAGGGGTCGGGTGCATTGTGCTATGGGCGGCAGCCAAGGGAGGGGACCCTGGCGGTCTGATCCTCGGCTGCAGAAGCTGGCTCTTGGGACGTGGAACGTCACCTCTCTGGTGGGGAAGGAGCCGGAGCTAGTGTGCGAGGCTGAGAGGTTCCGACTAGAAATAGTCGGCCTCACCTCGACACATGGCTCTGGTTCTGGAACCAGTCTCCTTGAGAGGGGCTGGACGTACTTCCACTCTGGAGTTGCCCATGGTGAGAGGCGCCGGGCTGGAGTGGGCATACTTGTTGCCCCCCATTTGGGCGCCTGTACGTTGGGGTTCACCCCGGTGAACGAGAGGTTAGCCTCCCTCCGCCTACGGGTGGGGGGACGGGTTCTGACTGTTGTTTGTGCTTACGGGCCGAACGGCAGTTCAGATTACCCACCCTTCTTGGAGTCCTTAGAGGGGGTACTGGAGAGTGCCCCTCCTGGGGACTCCCTTGTTCTACTGGGGGACTTCAATGCTCACGTGGGCAATGACAGTGAGACCTGGAGAGGCGTGGTTGGGAGGAACGGCCCCCCCCGATCTGAACCCAAGTGGTGTTCTGTTGTTGGACTTCCGTGCTCATCACGGATTGTCCATCACGAACACCATGTTCAGGCATAAGGGCGTCCATATGTGCACTTGGCACCAGGACGCCCTAGGCCGCAGTTCGATGATTGACTTTGTCATCGTCTCATTGGATTTGCGGCCGTATGTCTTGGACACTCGGGTGAAGAGAGGTGCGGAGCTGTCCACTGACCACTACCTGGTGACGAGTTGGCTCCGGTGGTGGGGGAGGAAGCCAGTCAGACCTGGCAAGCCCAAACGTGTAGTGAGGGTCTGCTGGGAACGTCTGGCGGAGTCCCCTGTGAGACGGAGCTTCAACTCTCATCTCCGGCAGAACTTCGAACACTTTCTGGGGGAGGTATGTTGGTGCAAGGTTGTTGGTGCCTGTCGCGGCGGCAACCCTCGAACCCGTTGGTGGACACCTTCGGTGAGGGATGCTGTCAAGCTGAAGAAGGAGTCCTACCGAGCCTTTTTGGCCTGTGGGACTCCAGAAGCAGCTGATGGGTACCGGCGGGCGAAACAGCATGCGGCTCGGGTTGTCGCTGAGGCAAAAACTCGGGCATGGGAGGAGTTTGGAGAGGCCATGGAGACAGACTTCCATACGGCTTCGAGGCGATTCTGGTCCACCATCCGGTGTCTCAGGAGGGGGAAGCAGTGCAGCACCAACACTGTTTATAGTGGGGATGGTGCGCTGCTGACCTCAACTCGGGACGTTGTGGGCCGGTGGGCAGAATACTTCGAAGACCTCCTCAATCCCACCAACATGCCTTCTGTTGAGGAAGCTGAGCATGGGGACTCTGGGTTGGGCTCTCCAATCTCTGGGGACGAGGTCGCCGAGGTGGTCAAAAAGCTCCTCGGTGGCAGGGCCCCGGGGGTGGATGAGATCCGCCCGGAGTTCCTTAAGCCTCTGGATGTTGCGGGGTTGTGTTGGCTAACGCGACTCTGCAATATCGCATGGACATCAGGGGCAGTCCCCCTGGACTGGCAGACTGGGGTGGTGGTCCCCCCCCTTTATAGAGGGGGACCGGAGGGTGTGCTCCAATTACAGGGGGATCACACTCTTAAGCCTGGTAAGGTCTATTCAGGTGTCCTGGAGAGGAGGGTCCGTCGGATAGTCGAACCTCGGATTCAGGAAGAGCAGTGTGGTTTTCGTCCTGGTCGTGGAACACTGGACCAGCTCTACACCCTCAGCAGGGTCCTGGAGGGTGCATGGGAGTTCTCCCAACCAGTCTACATGTGTTTTGTGGACTTGGAGAAGGCGTTCGACCGTGTCCCTAGGGGGTTCTTGTGGTGGGTTCTCCGGGAGTATGGGGTACTGGGCCCTTTGATACAGGCCGTCAGGTCCCTGTATGACCGGTGTCAGAGTCTGGTCCAGCAGTAAGTCGGGCTCGTTTCCGGTGAGAGTTGGACTCCGCCAAGGCTGCCCTTTGTCACCGATTCTGTTCATTACTTTTATGGACAGAATTTCTAGGCACAGCCGAGGTGTTGAGGGGATCCGTTTTGGTGGCCTTAGGATCGCATCTCTGCTTTTTGCGGATGATGTGGTCCTGTTGGCTTCATCGGAACGTGATCTGCAGCTCTCACTGGAGCGGTTCGCAGCCGAGTGTGAAGCGGCCGGGATGAGGCTCAGTGCCTCCAAATCCGAGGCCATGGTCTTGAGCCGGAAAAGGGTAGAGTGCCTTCTCCGGGTCAGGGGGGTCGTCCTGCCTCAAGTGGAGGAGTTTAAGTATCTGGGGATCTTGTTCACGAATGAGGGAAGAAGGGAGCGGGAGATCGACAGGCGGATTGGGGCAGCGTCTACTGTGAAGCGGGCGCTGTACCGGTCCGTCGTGGTGAAAAGAGAGCTGAGCCAAAAAGCGAAGCTCTCGATTTACCGGTCAATCTACGTTCCCACCCTCATCTATGGTCATGAGCTTTGGGTCATGACCGAAAGAACGAGATCACGGGTACAAGCAGCCGAAATGGGTTTCCTCCGCAGGGTGGCTGGGCTCTCCCTTAGAGATAGGGTGAGAAGCTCGGTCATCCGGGAGGGACTCAGAGTAGAGCCGCTGCTCCTCCACGTCGAGAGGAGCCAGTTGAGGTGGCTCGGGCATCTGGTAAGGATGCCTCCTGGACGCCTCCCTGGTGAGGTGTTCCGGGCACGTCCCACCGGGAGGAGGCCTCGGGGAAGACCCAGGACACGCTGGAGGGATTACGTCTCTCGGCTGGCCTGGGAACGCCTTGGGATTCCCCAGGAGGAGCTGGAAGAAGTGGCTGGGGAGAGGGAAGTCTGGGCCTCCCTTCTGAAGCTGCTGCCCCCGCGACCCGACCCCGGATAAGCGGAAGAAAATGGATGGATGGATGGATGGATGGATGGATGGATGGATGGATGGATGGATGGATGGATGGATGGATGGATGGATGGATGGATGGATGGATGGATGGATGATTAAAAAAGGTAAATATGATGGGTGTAAGATGCAATTAGAAACTTGTATACTGCTAACTGAAATAAAAACTCAGTTTGCTCAACGCGTGAAGTTTAACGAGGAGGTATTACGCAGTTTCCAGACACATTGTCTCTTTTATAACACAATGTTAACTTCAGTCAGACGAAATATGAGACAATGGGAACATTTCAAAAAGAGGATATGACTGGTTATGTACTTGATGTGCTGCTGTCTCTCCAGCCCCCTCCAGCAGAACTTTGGGCTGAAACTGTTTCCTCACTTATTGACGTTTGGTCGGCATGTTCAAGCGGCAGAGATGCGCTCATCAGTCATGATGTTGGCAATCGTCACGGAGTAGCGAAACTGAAATTCAAACATACTTTATTGGCTTATGAAGATTTAATTAGACTTTCACACATAGCTTCAAACCAAGCAAACTTTCAGTTTTGCAGGTTTGTTTGCTTTTCAGTTGAATTGTACAGGATAAATGTTAGAGATTTTTTGGTATTATCATTTTGTTATTACTTTAGTTCATATTCAGTCTAATGTTCAATTTAAAGTGTTCTCTTCCTTCTGTGTGTATAAACTGACCTGGAGGCCCCATCTGCCTGTATCTTCATGTGAAACAGTTAACTGTGTGTTTCCCAGACCTTAAATTATGTTTCCACAGGTGCCTTCTTATCAACCGGAATACTCCCTCTCTTAGAAACTACCTGTGCAGTAATAATTTATCCCTGCTGTCTTCTTTACCTGTTCTCCCTGTTTCTGCTTGATAATAAAAGATAAGCTGTAACCAAAGGTCTTCAGAATGTTTAGTGAACGGCTTGGAGGAGTAGTTTGCTGAGCCTTCTCCTTTGCAAAAGCTTGGTCATAAAATTCATATACGTTGTCTGTGGTTCTTTTAATGAAGGTTTGAGAAAAATACCCGTCAATAAATGTCACATTAAAGGTGATGAAAGGAAGGAAATGATTAACCTCAGTCTTATTTTTACCACAATACATTCAGGGTTTTTTTAACAGTGGTCCATACACTTGAGAACCAGGCAGAGAGGTGTTTTCCTCTTCTTCCCCTGTGTGTTTCTCCGTGTGCTTCCTTATTAACACAGTTTACATCCTGTACACAAAGAAATCACAACATCCTGACACATCCATCTGTGCTGCATAGGTGCAAAGGCAATCAGGAGGCTGCACTGTAAATCAGCTCCTGTGCAGGAGGCAGGTATTCACAGACACATCAATATGATGCCAGCTTTATGCTTGACAGTGCACAGAAGAGAAGCTGTGTGGGGGGCAAATTAGCTTTAGGTATTCTCACACCTGCTCCAGGATTTTCTTTTGAGTTTAAAAAACTGAGCTAATCTGAGCAAACAACGTACGGCGGGGCCTACAGATAAAACTGGAGAGCATTTAACTTTATTTCCTTTAGAGAGCACCAGCCACATTTCTATGACTGATTGTAGAAACAAATGCATTTGCAGATGTATCCAAATCACTTTGTGCCGCTGTTATCAGGAATGACAGATGTCCCTTACAGGGGATGGTTGTCCAGTGTAAAATTTATCACAAGTACATGTTTTTTAGCTCAGAGAAGAAACCAACAGAGCGGCACAGACAAAATGTAACCTTATCAGCAGGAAAATACAACACTAATAGAATTAGAATGAGCCCTGCTCTCTTCCTGGCTCCACTGGTGGATTTATTTTCACAAAACAAAATAAAAACATTACTCAGGTTTCAAAATTTGCATTTCACAACTTTTTTAGTTTAAGGAAAAGTGTGACAGAATGAAAAGGATTTATCTGTTTATCTGTCTATATCAGTTCACTCTGAAACAACGCTAAACACTAATTGTTCACCCATTTGAAATCAACAGTTTGTGATTTTTTTTTAACTGCTTCGTCACATTTCTCTGATCTACTAAATATTAGCTGAACCTCCACAACATTTAGTCCATCACAGTAGTAAACACAAAGAAGTTCATATGATGCAGCTTTTAAGTTGAAGGTTATCGATCTGGCAGTACAGATTGATAGTTGCTGTACGTGAACTCGGCGTGAACGAATCTATGGTTCGGCGTTGGAGCGGCAGAAACACCAGCGGCTTATAGCCAGGTGCTATAGTGAGGTGCGCTCTATAGTTCAGAAAATACGGTATATTAAATTATCTTACATCAGTATGAATCCACTCAAGTATCTGTTTCACTCTACATCCCAAAAATCCTCACTTGGCGATCAGTCTGCAGAAGTCTGCCATGCCTGTGTTGTTCTTTACCAGTTTGAATCCAAGGAAGATGAGACTGAGTAACAATAGTGGTCATTTATTGTAATTTTTTTTTTTTAAATCTAACTTTCTAATTCTTTTATATTATTTTAAGTTTACATTTACTGCATTTTCTGTAATATAAAAGGTATTTCAGTCTTCAGTCGCAGTTAGACCAAAATGTCAATAAAATGCTGACTAAAGCCTTTCTGGTTCTTGTCCCAGTTCTTTGCAAGAAGGACAATTTGGCACCAGCCGTGTTTAAAGATGACCAACAATACTAGCATGAATGTGTTATCTAATATGTAATAATTGATTTGAGTAGCTCATGTTTGAAGGCTTTATTTGCTTTTGTTTTATATTTCAAATGTTTGCCATGGTTAGAACCGTTTGCAAACAAAATGTGTCACTTTGACCATGAGTGTCGGTGTTAACTGTTTTGAAAATGTGAGGTTGACGGCTTCATGAAAGCAGTCGAGAAAAATGTAAACAAATATTTGAATACCCTCACTGACAGTCATTCAGCTCTGCAGGTCTGGTAACGAGCCATTTATTTGACTCAGGAATGGACTGAAGTAAGGATCTAAAGGAAACCAACTCAGTTCATTAAATAACTTCAAAGTACAGTATGTTTTGCTTGACGTAAACAAAAAAAAAAATCTCAGTATTTGTGGTTGTACTTTCTTAATTTCAGTAAACCACAAGTTATCTGGAATACATGTGTGTTTTGGAATAAAAAATTGGAGTATCCCCACAAAACGATGACATGTTTGTTACATTTCACTGTATCTTCCTGTCATCAATAAAACCAGATAAAAACTGCATAAAAATGGAGAATCCAGGAACAAAAATATTTTACTTTTAGTGTTGGTGTGTTCTCTTTGTCTATTATTAATTAGATTAAATGCATGTATAAAAAAAAACAGAGTACGTGGAGAAAACTAATTCAGAGAACCTATGCATGTGTGAGAAAAAAATATCAGAAAAACAAGTTGTATGTTGTCTCTGTCATCAATTATGCTTTGATCCCTGGGATAAAGTCAGGACCAAAGCCCAACCAAAATCAAGAACAAGACTTAGAAGAAAGGAAGATCAAGCTCAGTTATTTATGACATAATCCTAATAAATTAGCCGTTTCTGAAAACAACTAAGACAAATCTGTCTGTTGGAGCTCATTAGCAACTTAAATAATCCCTCTGGACCAACTGGTTGCACTGGTGCATCACACTATTTGAGTTACTCCCACAACATTTAGGTTGAACCCAAACCAGTTTTCAAACGAACCCTCAACATCACCTGTGAAGGCTGAGTGAGTGAAGGAAATAAAAACAATTATTTTATCCAGCATGTTGCAAAGACAGAAAACATTTATCCGTGAGAAGAGGGACAGAACAGGTCCTATGGCTTCATGCACAAGCACACAATTTCCTGGTGTTTGCTGAATATTTTTTTATTGTAAACTTAGTAGTAGATGGTGCCCGTAAAATCCCTTGTCCTGGAGCAAAACTCAACACATTATAATAGTTTAAAACAAATAAAGGAATACTAAGATAATATATTATAACAATTAAATATAAGTATTCAAATAAATAATTATAAAAATATCAATGAAATGAATTAAAAATCATTTTTATATGTTTTCCAACTCAATTGAAATTTGTTTTTGTCAACAACGTCAGACATAAAAAGAATGAATGAAAAAAAAATAAATAAATAAATAAAAATCAGGCGTTATTGTGGGGCACCATAACTTCTGAGGACCCCATGACCTCTTCCGTTTTCTTCCTTTCCTAAGAGAGCTAGTTAGCTCTGGTTAGCATGTTATTCTTTTGTTTTTTTCTTCCGTTTTATTCAGTCGTTCGTCACAACCATGATGTGTCAACACCATAACTGTCAATTTACAAAACTTTGATGAAATTTAGTGAAATAAATTTAATTTCAGTATACTAAAGATTTCATGGACCTGATGAGCTACGATATGGCCTCCTTCAGAGTAACGTATAAATTGGCATTTTGTCAACTCCGTCAGATGTCAACTCAGTTTTTAACGATGTGACTCTTTCAGTGATAGTGGTGGCAAATCTCACTAAAATGTGCAATTAAATCATTTTAATGTATTTTACATAAATTGCATTACTTCACATGTATCAAGTATTTATTTTTACTCCCTAGTTTGTCACCATCAGTTCTACGTCAACTCCGTCACTGTTGGACTTTTTGTTGTTTTTTGTTTTAAATAATATTTATTTTGTTTCTTGAGAAACATTTGTCTGCCAAACTATGTAAAATTGTCCCTAATAGGGTAATTAAAAAGGATTTTGTATTTATTTTTGTCAGATGGTGTTGATGAAGTTCTGGGTCAGGTCCATTAAAATGTCATATTCAAACAAATTTGCCAACTAGGAACCTGCGCCTTAGCATTTCCAAAACATTATTTGTCATATTTGAATACATAAGGTTGAGAAATAATAAAAAATTTTGGAGGGGAAAATTTAAATCCATGTACTGGAATAGGTTTTTGCCTTCTCATCTCCACATTCGAAAGTAAAAACGTTGTATTGGTTGCATTTGAAGACAAGCAGGAATTTTACACATAAAAAAAATAAAATAAAAAATAGCTGCACTTTTATCCTATAGGAGCATCCAGAAAAAGAAACTAAGTAACCAGAATTCAGAAATTATGTTTCTTCTTGGTATAGTTAGGTATAGTTATTCATTATGAGGGATTTAAAGCATTCAAATTGTTTCTGCTTGTTCTTTTGCGCTTCTGTTGAGTATTCAATCAGTGTGTGTTTGTCTCTAACCTGTCTGCCTTGCTTATGGTGCGGGGGAAAGGTGGGAAAACGAATCTGACAACATTCAACAGTCTGCTGCATGACTCTCGCTCCCAAGCTGAGCAGCAGCTCTCCGTCTGATTGGCTGAGAAGAGCTCAAGCTCCGAGTGGAGGCAAAGGATGCCAGAGTGCTCAGGCAGTGCATGGAGAGGGATGCATGCAGGGGACGTCGGCGACACGGACAGCGCACCGTTATGTGCTTTTGCAGCGCGTTCATAAGCAGCTTTGCAACTTTCAAGCACACGTCTGATGCGCGTCCAGTCCCGTACGGAGCAGCTTAGGTGTGATGTTTTGGCCGCGTGTTGCACAAGCCCTGCTCCCGCTCCCGCTCAGTTCCACCGCCGCCGACACGTCCTCCCTGGAGTGATGGGCTCCAAGTTAACCCGACAAAGAAGTCTGGATTTTGAGAGCAAATTGACCAAAAGGAGACACCAGCGGAATGATCAGCCCAAAGAGGAGGAGAGAAGTGGCGGCAGGAGCGGCGGAGACTTCTTGTTTACATCCCTGATGCTCAAGTCCGACAAGCTGCCGGGGATGCTGCGGAAAACCAACCAGAGCCCGTATGTCAGACGGGTGGCCTGGGTCCGGGAGATCCAGAGGATGCTCCGGGAGCACAAGATGGAGCAAGCAGGTGAAGTGCTCAAACTACTGAGGAAGGTAGGAACTTATTATGATTTTTTTGGCTTCCTTTGAATCTTATTTATACTTATTTATAAAAAAAAAAGAAAGAAAAGAAGTTAAGTTTTGTCAGAACACAAACGTTTCTGATGGTTTTGCTTTGCTTTTGTTTTGTTGTTTTTTTATATAGGGTAAAAGATTGTAACAATTTCCTGTTACAATCTAGAACAGTACAACCCTGTGGGCTGCACAGTGACGCAGTTGGTAGAGCTGTTGCCTTGCAGCAAGAAGGTTCTGGGTTCGATTCCCGGCCCCGGTCTTTCTGCATGGAGTTTGCATGTTCTCCCTGTGCATGCGTGGGTTTTCTCCGGGTACTCCGGTTTCCTCCCACAGTCAAAAAACATGACTGTCAGGTTAATTGGCCTCTCCAAATTGCCCCTATAGGTGTGAGTACGTGCATGGTTGTGTGTCCTGTGTGTTTCTGTGTTCGCTCTGCGACAGACTGGCGACCTGTCCAGGGTGTACCCCGCCTCTCGCCCGGAACGTTAGCTGGAGATAGGCACCAGCAACCCTCCCGACCCCACTAAGGGACAAGGGTGCAAGAAAATGGATGGATGGATGGACCCATATTTAAAATATTTGCTACAAGATAAATAATAAAGACAAATAATTTCATTCAGAAGACACACAAACTCCAAATGATTAGTTGTATTTAGTTAGATATGAATCTGTGTGCCTTTGTTGATAATTTCTGAAAGGTGAAACAATTTTAATCATTTACTATTTGTAGCTTCTTTAAACATTGATGTCCTTGTTTACTATAAAATTAAACCTATTTCTTTTTCTTCTGCTAAACTTTTGAACACTTACGTTGTCTGGATACTGACATAAATTCAGCCCGCTTTGGAAATAATTGTCAACTTTTAATGCAAAAGATTCCTTACCTGTTCATTGTGTTTGATATTGCATCCTTTAGAGGTGTGAATAAGGATCCAGGAAGAATGATGCATCAAAGTGGAGCAGTTAAAGCTCAGCTGTGCTTTTAACATGGATTATTCAAGATTTTTATGGGACCCTTTTGCATAGCACTGTAGTTGTTTTTGATGGTTCTATAGAAAGAATCCCTTTTCTTCTAACAAATGTACACTGACATAAGCACAGAGCTGTTTGGATTTGAAATGTTGGATTTAAAAAAATACATCAAAAAGTGCTTTTAAGAAAAAGATCCTACCAATTCTGTTTTGTGTTTGAGTTGATGACAAGACTCAATCAGCTGGCATTAGTTATCACGAAGCGGCATTTGACAGATTTTGCAGTCGATTCTGCAGCATTTGAGTTGCAGAGGGTAAAAGTCATGTCTAGGTCAGTTTGATTCCAGTCGCCCCCCTCCAGCAAAGATGACAGAAATTGTGGAGATCAATTATCATCGTAATTTTAACTGACTGGCTTAGATTTTTATGTCTGACTGATTTCTGTGCATATTTGCAACCCCTAAAATGACGAAGCGCAGCATCATGGTTGTTTTTACTAACGTTTGGGGTCTTTCGCTCCATTGCTGGAGTCCTTGCAAGTTTTCCGTGCATCCCTAAAATAACACCCCTGAATCTATGGGCTGAACAGCTTCCTGAGCATATAACAGAGTCCTGCTAACTTTGTGATTTGATCCAGGTGTGTTGATGCAGGGAAACATAAAAAAATGCAGGACTCTGCCCAATGAGTTTGGGAACCCGTCCTTAAATGTCTTTTCATTTTTACCCAAGACACTTAAAAAAATTGCATGCTAATGGAAGCATGAGGAAAACTTTGTGAGAAACAGACCCATATATGACATTTTAAAGGCTTTCAACAGCAAATTATGTTGGATTATGGACATAAGACTTGTTGGGAACCAACTATTTTATTGAAGTAAATTAATTGAATCCTTGTGGAGGTAAAAAGACAGTTTTTGCTCAAGATGGCTTTGTTCTGTCAATGATATGAGGCGTCGAACAGTGAGTTGAACATTACTTTTCATACATTATTGGAATCTCAGGTGATGTATTATATGTATATTGACATAGAAATGGTGTAACAAAATTAAAAACTCATAAGATTGTAATGTCCCATCAATGGGACGCTAATGGGTAATAGCAATGCAGTTTGCCAGGACAGTACTTGATGTCTGGACTTAAAGTATACTCGTATTTGTCTCAACAACTTTGTTTTCTCTTTCTGAGAAATAGGACTCAAACTTCTGCTGATGTCAAAAAACTCATTGAAGCAACTTAATTTGCTCTCTGACTTTGTTTTCACACCTGAGGTTTCTTTCCTTCCTTCACTCGGACACAGCTACTGTCTGCTGCCAGCCTGACCCAAACTCCTTCTCAAAGCCAGGTTTGCTTTGTGAGAGCAAATGGACTAATAAACTATTTTTCATTAAACATAAAGCCCTTTGCAGCTTTGAAGAGATCTCAAAATCATTTGATGTGCTTTCTGATAATAGTACCCAGGAAGAAAACTAATAAAATGAATAAATTCACCTTGTTTTTTACAAGCTTAGAACATCTGCTACCTGTATTTTAGATTTGTTTATTGGTCGGATGTGCCCTTGGCAGAACAACCAGACTGAACGGTCTCACCTGGCTTCCTGTGATTGGTTTCGGTTTGCTTGGAGCTAATAATAATTTTTTAAAAACACCTCAAAAATCAAACTTATCAGCTGATTTGGAACAAAGCAAATTAACTATAGGTGGTAAAAGACGCTTGAAAGTTATAATTCTGATACACTGGCTGCATTTTTAATCTCAGTTTTAACTCTTATGAATTATTAATAGGTATCAGTTGGTCTTTTTTGTTGTTTATCTGAAAAAACTAAATATTGATTGAGATGGACGCTGTCAAAAGAGCTCCATATATACTCTGACTTAAATAACTTCATACAAATGCAGAAAGCATGGACAACAGGAAATTTAAAAAATGTCAACCTATAGGTGTTGCACAGATTTTGCACAAAAATCATGCTGATATATATATATATATATATATAATATATATATATATATATATATATATAAAATATATATATATATATATATAATATATATATACTAGCAATATATATATAAAATATATATATATATATATATTTAAAAAAATTCCCTTCTCACCCTCCGCGGGTGGTTTGTTTCATCCTCTGAGCTCGGGTCCTCTACCAGAGGCCTGGGAGCTTGAGGGTTCTGCGCAGTATCTTGGCTGTGCCTAGAACTGCACATTTCTGGACTGAGATGTCTGATGTTGTTCCTGGGATCTGTTTGAGCCACTGCTCCAGTTTGGGGGTGACTGCCCCGAGGGCCCCGATGACCACAGGCACCACTGTGGTCTTCACCTTCCAGGTCTTTTCCAGTTCCTCCCTGAGGCCCTGGTATTTCTCCAATTTCTCATGCTCCTTTTTCCTGATGTTGTAGTCACTTGGTATTGCTACATCCACCACAACGGCTTTCCTCTGTTCTTTATCCACCACCACAATGTCCGGTTGGTTCGCCATTACCATCTTGTCTGTCTGGATCTGGAAGTCCCACAGGATCTTAGCTCGGTCATTCTCCACCACTTTTGGGGGTGTTTCCCACTTCGATCTCGGGGCTTCCAGTCCATATTCTGCACAGATGTTCCTGTACACTATGCCCGCCACTTGGTTATGTCGTTCCATGTATGCTTTCCCTGCCAGCATCTTGCACCCTGCTATTATGTGCTGGACTGTCTCAGGGGCCTCCTTGCACAACCTACACCTTGGGTCTTGTCTGGTGTGGTAGATCTGAGCCTCTATTGGTCTGGTGTTTAGGGCCTGTTCCTGGGCGGCCAGGATGAGAGCCTCTGTGCTGTCCTTGAGTCCAGCTTTCTCCAGCCATTGGTAGGTTTTCCTGACATCAGCCACTTCAGTTATTTGTCGGTGGTACATCCCATGTAGGGGCTTGTCCTCCCATGATGGTACTTCCAGCACCTTGTCTTCTGTTCCCCATTGTCTGAGACATTCGCTGAGCACATCGTCTGTTGAGGCTTTGTCCTTGATGTATTTATGGATCTTGGATGTTTCATCCTGGACAGTGGCTCTCACACTCACTAGTCCTCTGCCTCCTTCCTTACGGCTCGTGTACAGTCTCAGGGTGCTGGATTTGGGGTGGAATCCTCCATGCATGGTTAGTAGCTTCCTAGTCTTAACATCCATGGCCTTCATCTCTTCTATTGGCCAGCTAATTATTCCGGCAGGGTATCTGATTACTGGTAAGGCATAGCTGTTTATTGCACGGATCTTGTTCTTGCCATTGAGCTGGCTTCTCAGGACTTGCCTTATTCGTTGGAGGTATTTGGCTGTGGCTCCTTTCCTTGTGACCTCATCGAGGTTGCCATTTGCTTGTGGTATTCCCAGGTACTATATATATATATATATATATATATATATATATATATATATATATATATATATCTTAAAGCAGCTCTGCAATCTGTTAAATCTCAGATGGGATACCGGCTCTGCCTTCTGTTTCATACGTCTCCATATCACCACGTTTAAGATGCTCACGAAGCACGACTGCTCCCTCCATCGCCAGGCGAGGTGAAGCCAGAGCGCTGCTACATTGTTTGGGCTGAAGCCAAGTGTCTGACTAATAACACTTCAAGATGGGGGGTGAAAAAGTGCCAGTAGATCTCCCGGTGCAACTCTCCAGCAGTAAGGCAGCTTTTCCTCCCAGGAATGGATGAATGTGGAGATAATCACCTTGAGATGACAGATGAAGGAGCCTTTTTCATTCTTTCACACACAGGAAGTTATTGCAAACAGGAACCATTAACAGTGTTAAATCTTCATCAAGCATATGACTTCTGGACCATTACGTTAATTAGTTTGGGATTATTCTAGACATTAATTAGTAAACAAAGCATAGACAAGTGTTTACTGGAATAAAGTAAGCTGCAACAAAGCTACAGTTCAAGGGAAGCGAAGCTGTCGCATTTTATTTGTTTTAATAAACCTTACATCACATTGTTTTCAAACCAGTTGATGTGATTCTTTACAAAATAAAAGTAAGCAAGTAAAAGATTTTAAACTGAAGGAGTGGCAACTTGCAACTTTATAAACGTTGGTCAATCTTGGAAGCAAAACTCACCCCATGCCTAATTTTACATATATAGATGCTGGAATGATGATTGTTATTCAATATATTGTTCAGCTTTACGTATAAACTTAATTTTTAACGTTTTTGTCACATATTTTTAATCATTGCATTATTTACAGGTGATTTAACAGCAAACTAGAGAACGTTTGTTTTATTTTGTGACATTTTGTGACTTCTTTTATCAACGTGACTTCAGTTCATTCAAAATATTCACATTGTGCTGTTCTAGATTAAACAGGACAGAATATGTCTTGCATGAGCTGTTAATTCAAACTCATTGCCTTAAAGTAAGTAGTGTTTAAAAGTGGTTTTTGTGTTTATACTTTGTCATTGTCTGATGCCATTTTACACTGTGACATAGTTTAAAGTTGATGCAAATACTTTTCTAAGTTATTTTTTGTCACCTAATCATAAGCAGGAAACATCACCAAAGCTGGTCGATCATCATCTGAGGCCCTCCAAACACTCCAACATTAGCCGTTATATTGGTAAATTTATGTGTGGCAATCCACTGAAGCATTGACAGACAGGTTTTTGTTTCAACAGGATTTGATGCTAGTATAGATCGTAGTTTGGATGCATGAATAAATTGTCAGATATGAATTCCTTCGGTGAGTTTGAACATACAGACTGTGATCTTTAAATGGGGAAAACAGATTTTGTAAGTTTCACGTTCTGTTTTTGTTTTGTTTTTTCAACCAGACAAAAACAGTCCTAAAAGCTGTTTGCAGTCTCATTTTTGTCCAGATTACATCAGACTTTTCTCACAACCTCTTGAAAAGTTTAGCAGTTGTGTCTTGACGACGCACATGTTTTGGATTTCATGCATTTAGCCCTTGATGTCATTAACAAGCGGATTGCAACAGCAAGTCATCCAGTCATGAACAATTAATCAGGTAGTTGAACCAGAGGACCATAAATCTATAAAAAATGGAGTTAAACGAACTGCTGCTGCATATTTCTTTCATGGGAGCAGAAACCTGTGGGATGGGATTTATTACATTAGGCTTTATACTTTTCTGGATTCTAATGAACCATGTGTGGGACGATGTTCTCCGGTTTAGAGATTCTCTCTTTATTCAAACCTGGAGATGTGCAGCTTTAACGAGGAGAGTACAAAGGCTTCCTGTCGGGGACAAAGAGCAGAAGATTTCATGCTTTCACAATGAGAAGTCAGTGAATGCAATCAGATCTCTGTGTATTTAAAAGCGGGTGTCTTTTCATCTGCGCACCAGAATGTGATGCAGCAGCGGCGCGGATCAGATGAGGCACTTATATAATCAAAAGGCGCTGTTTAAAAATCCTCAGTGCCTCAGTTTCTTCACACATGTGGTGTGTGGAGGATATTCCAGCATCAGGGAATCCCGCCGATCTCGGCTGTAATAAATCAACCGAGGAGCTGGAGGAGGAGAAACTGCTGATGGGTTTTTTTTGTCTTTGTTTCCACTGAGCCCCCAAAGCGTTATGGCAGTCAGCACATATAGAAGATGTTTAGCCTCCAGCCTGCCGTTTCAAAAGCGTTTCAGCTCAAAGAACCGCTGACAACATTTATTCGGCAGCGCCGCAGCCTCTGGTTTCGCCATAAAGGAGCGCGTGATGGACTGGTGGAAACGTGGCTCCTCTCTTTATGTTTGGTAAAACCAGTTATGTCCATGATGAAAGGGAGGAAAAGCCCTTTTTAGGTTTGCATGGATTAAGAAAGTAATAATTAAGCTTTACGCCTAAAAAGAAACAATTTCCTCTAAACTTTTATTCCCTCAAACCTTTCAGCTAATTGTGTTGTTTCATCTCTTCTCTCTTGCTTGTTCAGTGCAAACAAGCTTCAGCCTGTCTTAAAGCATCATGTATCCTAACAAACTCATGCTACATCAATGCTTTATTTACATTATTGGGGTAAACAGATATAGGAAAACATACAATTCATAAGCCTCTGGGTTTCTGGTTTTATTAAATCTTTAACTTCTTCAATCCTTGAAGGTAGATAAACACTTGAATAGCTTTTAATTTTCTTCACCAGAGAGTAAAACTGTATTATCTGATTAAGGTATAGCAATGTCGCATCTGTTCTCGCTTAAACGCAGCTCCCAAACGGCTCTCAGCTTTTGAAATTATCTTCATATATACATTGGCACTGTGTGCGATGGAGCTGTGCGGCGCTCCGATGGGGAATCCCCATCTCCTCGCATGATGATAACAAGCCGAGATGAAAGGAGAAAGTAAAAGAAAAGCTCGGAAATCTCTTTTTCGATCTGTCCTTATCTAAAAAGCACTCAAACCGGCTGGTGAAATTTGTAGCGTTCACATGCTGTTTAATCAGATGGAGGTCCGAGCTAAGTGAGAGTTTAATTTCTGTCTTTTCTTTCCCCTCAGGATTTGGGACTGCAGGGATCGTCGCTGAACGACATTTTGTACAAGAACGCAGCTTTTCTCAACCTAGTGGACCCCATTTCTCACGAGCTGCTGCTCAGTCTCGCCCGGGACCTGCAATGCCCAAAACGGGTACGAACATGTTTCAGATGGTTTGAAATGTCGCATTGGTGACCACTTATTGTAAAATCAGGTGTCTTATGCAGGCTTTAAAATCAGTAGTTTAATTTTATTGTTCATCTATGTCTGGTTAACTACAGAACTACTGGAACACAATAATCCACTACAACCAAATCAAAGGAAAACTGCATTTTAATTTTTTTATTTTTTTGCTTTTCCCAAATGCATGAATCAAGTTGTACTCACTTTAAAAAATAAAGTGACAGCTAAGGATGGATAAAGGGGACAGAGAGCGCATTATATCTGGTTGTGACCCTGTTTAGTGCTCTGGTCTTTCTTTGCGCTGTGAAAAGTTGGCAGCTTTTTGACTTTGGTGCCGAAGTCAAAAAGCTTCTTGGCCACCGAGCTACTGGGTCAGAGGAGATTTGGCACCAACAGTAAGGACACTCTGAGGACTTTGACAAGTGGCTGGTGGAGAGACAAAACAAGAAAACTCCCCTAATTCCTGAATGCTGCCTCTGAAAGCGGGCCATCACATTCTTCAAGATTTTCCTGCAGTTGTATTTCTGCAACTATCCTCATCTCAACGTGTCGGAAACTAAAATGGAACCACTGATTCTTTAAGAAGTAAATTGTGTTTCGTCCAGACTGGCAGCCGAGCTCATTCACTTGCGGTGCGGCATACAAATCAGATGCGTTAAAATTCAAGATACATTTCGATGTTGGGCATGTGAACAGAGGCACAGCTGCTCAGATTGGCTGCAAAAAAGACAACAAAAAAAATCCTGTGAAGCTATTATCTTTCTTTGTGGTGAGATGTCATTCCTGTAAGGAAAAGATTGAGATAAGATCACAAAAGTCCAATGATAAAGTCTGTAGGAAACTTCATTTTTATTCCTGTTTGCTTCGGAAGCAGAAGCCCAGGAGTCAGGGAAGGAAAGTGAAAGACTGGCAGCGGTGAGCTCCTGACTGGCCACCGACCCGTAGCGAGATACTGTGTCAAACGTGACGAGGGTGTAGAGAGGCTGGATTCAGGGCCCTGCAGCTGCTTCTGTCACCAACATTTTCCAACAACCCAGGAGTCGTATAGATTTAATATCCAAACACATCCTGCGAGTCGAGACAAACCTCATTTTTCGAGTGTGTTGTCAGACTAATTCAGCGTACGCTTGGGTTGAATTCACCCACCAGATTATTTCACACGATTGGCTGTGTGGATCCATCCAGACGTTGGATCCTTTGAAAAAAACTCCCGGTGACTTAATGCTTGATCATTCAAGTGGTTGAAAAGGTTGAAGCCTGTTCAGTTTGTCAGCTGTAGGAAGTAGCAGCAGGAGTGGTTCGTTTCCTCAGGGTGAATTAAACAATGTTTTTCCCCCTTTTACGACATTGCCTTTCGGTCGTCATTGATTTGTAGCATTAATTAGATTCACCCTGTTCAGCTCAACTTAACAGCTCAACCCTGCTCTTACACTTAAAGTCTGTGGTGAAATTTCTGCTGGATGAAATGTTTGAAGGAGGTTTTTTTTTTCAATTGAGTTTATTGGAAGGCTTAAAATATCAAACATCTGAATTTGTCTTGCATGTTAAAACAAAGTTAAAGCATGGTTTTCATGATATATATTGTGACACAGGCCTGTCACAATAATCAATAAATCAATTAATCACATGATAAATTAAAACAAGCTCTATAATTTCCATTGATATGATTTATTGTTTCTCTTTTTTTCTTTCTCTTTCTACCAAAAATTGGATGATAAAAGTCTTAAGTTTGGTGGTTTGGTCTCAACTAGCCCTTTTTTTGAAGGACAATTTTATTTACAAAGACTTTAAAATTCATAAAATTTTTTATTTTGTTTGATTTATTTTAGATATTTAAAATGTCTTCCAGTTTCAGTGTTAAATATTCATTAGAATTTAAAGTTTACTGATCTTTCACAATGAGCCCTTGCATTATTATTTTTGCCATTACCATTATATTACTTAAAAATGGTTTAAGAACAACAATATTATCGTTTATCGTTATTGCGATATTTCTGGCATCTAGCCACAGGATCCCAACTGACAAAACATGAAAAGTTTTAGTTTTTTTGAGAAAGTTTGAGAAAACAGTCTGTCTTTTTGCATAGTACATGTGGTTTCAAAGGTATTTTGTTTCTCAGGAGTATGATTCACTTGTATTTCTGTGCTTTTGCAGGAGACTGAGTCACTCAAATCCACCAACAAGATCTGCCGCCAGCTGATTTACCACTTGACCCCTCACTCCAAGTGGACTAAACAGAGCGTGCCCAGAAGGAAGTCCCAGGCATGGTGGGTGTTTGTGTGAGCGAGCGAGTGAGTGAAAGTGACACTCTGCTGTCGTTTGTAAGACGATGCACTCGTTGATCGAGTGACCACAGCAAAGTGATTCCCAGTCCGCTGCCATTTTGGAAAAGTCTCTCCGCTTGATCTCGCTTCAATGTGATCGAGCAGCGATCGCAATTTCCAGCCACTTCTGATGGCTAAAACCTCATCAAACACAAAATTCCCTCCCTTGAAAATAATCCCTCCAAGGTTCATAATGGATGGTTTAGCTTTGTCTTAATTAAACATCAAGCCAGTTTTGTCTTAATTAAACGTTAGCCCTGCTTTCTAACTCTTGCCTTCCCTCAAGCCCTATTAGTTTTTCAACATTAGAAAACTGATACATTTTTATTTTTGTATTGGCTGAAGTATTGTAAAACACTAAGTAAACTGACGCAACTAAAGTCCATGCACTATCATTAACTTTAAGTTGTGGTTTAAAAAAATCAGCTTCACCTCTGTCCCACGTTATATTCTACAAGAAACTTTTTTTGTGAGAATTAGCTGAGAAATAGTTAAAGCTGATGGGGAAGTAAAATATTTTGGGGTGTTGACCCCCAATGACATTTGGAGAAAAGTACGTATGGATGTATAGGTTGTATTGGTAAAACGAAGTCTTGTAATGGCAGCTTTAGAGCTTATATTGATGCGTATTTCTTCTCACACATTTTCACCCTACCGATGCTTGTATTAGTCTGTCAGGGTTACATAAGCGTGGTTTTTAATTCAGCGATGGCACCTCTCTGCTGACATAACCGAGCAATCCACTTCAAAGGTTTAAACAGACACGAACCCAGCCACGCCCTTCATTTGTTAATTAAAAATGAAATAAATCAGGCCATCCCTCCAGAGGAAGAACTGCTGATGTGAAAGAGCAAAAAATCTTTCCTGAATGAGCTTTTCAGTCTGTAATGTGGTCCTTGCCCCCATTTCAGTCAAAACAAACAATTATTAAGACAAATTATTCATTCTTTGACTTGCAGAACTCAAATGATAACAAATTAAACAATTAAATAAATTGAATAAAACCATGTTCCTTTTTTCTTGGTGTCCTAGTCAAAGTCCAGACCTGAATCCAGGTGGATAATTTCTGACATGAATTGAACAAGGCTGTCCACAGATTCTTTTTTTTAGATATTTTACAAGCATGAATAGTCAAAAATATTAGTCTATACAGGTTTCAAAACTTTCATTTCTTTCAACTTTGTCATTAAAATTGTCATCATCTGCTGATCCTTGAAGCAAAATCCCAATAAAATAATATAGATAATTGCACAAGGCACTGTGCAATTTTTTTTTGAATTGTTGAGGAACACCTATCAGATAAAATGATATATCAAGCTAGAAATTAGAAAACTATTTGTGTGTTTTCAGTTTACGCACTTTTTTTTTTACTTTCTGTGCTTATTCATAAGTAATAAAATACATCAGTACCCATTTACAAACTACAGAGTATTGTGACTTTGTCAACACTAGTAACCAATGAAATAATCAAACATGATAACTAAATAAAATAGAATTAGAAAATATTGTTTTTATGCTTAGAATATTCCAATTAATTGACTTTAAAGGACAACGTTTAAAATATGACAGAATTAGCTTCAAACGATGTGAGAACATGCAATGTTTTTGGCATCGGCTCTTTTGAGCAAAATGTTGCTTATTCAGAATTGAATCAGGGATTTCAATAAGGGCTTAAAGCCTTAATTTTTTCCCAGTTGAGATTCACCTGATGTTGTGAACTGCAGGTAAAAATTCACTCCACTGTGTGCAAGAACATCCAGTGTTTGCAAGTTATCTGTGCAATGTGAAATCTCAGGAATGAAGGCTGAAAGTGGTCGTCTGTGCTATTATTTTTCATGATTTTTTTCTTTTGCTTCATAAAGTTTCGACAGCTTAAATCTGTAACCGTACAGGTTTGTTATAAATGATTGAAGAGCCATTAACCACTGTATTTTGGACTTATTGGTCGTAAAAGTCTACTGTATTTGGCAAAGGTATGAGGATAAGACGATGGCAATACCTTATAAAGATAGCAGGGTAAAAAAAAGAGAAAAAGACAAATAGTGTTATTGTCTTGGGTTTGCAGAAGACTTTAAAATACCTCCCACTGGATGCAACAAATATCCCCGGAAACTCGCTTATCCCAAAAACTACAAAATTAAGTATTTTCCAGCATTATTTGCAAAATGACAAAAACAAAACAGACTGGCCTACACAACACACAACATTCATTCATTTCTACTTTTTTGGCATGTTGGATGCTGCTGGGAAAGCGGTAAATGTTTTCAGGTCAAACAGAAACTCTGTGGGAAGTAGGACACCACTGGAGTGGCCTAAGCAATACCATGTTTATATTTTGTGCTAACTAATGAGAAAATTCCAGCTTGACTGAAACGGCATTCAAGCTATATCAAGAAAGAAGAGGGGGGAAAAAAATAACATCTCCAGTGATAATGATGAGGCGTTCTCCCTGAGCAATTAACCCAGATTGAAAGATTTTTATTTTTGACAGCTCGAGTTAACTTCCCGCCCCTGCCTCTCCGTTGCAATGTTTCAAACACTCAACAAAACAACAAGGCAAGGCCTCCCAGTATGCTCATTAGCAAGTGCTGCAAACATCCAAACAGCAGCAGCGGCGCTTCGCTGTAGGATTCATATCTGCGAATACGAAAGAAACACGCAGAAAACTCAAATGCCTCTTTGCATGGAATTAAACCCGGTCTCACAGTGAGGGAGGCGGAACGCTTGCTTTCTCCGTTTCACCTTCCTAATCCTTTCTTAGCCTTTCTCTGCTCTCTTTTTATGTTTCTGGCCCTCAATTTCACCTGTTTAAAAGAAATCCCCCCTCCTCCTTGCATCCATTCTCTGGCTTATTTTTATGAGAGCCCATTTTGTTCAACAGTTGCCGTACATGGCGGTTCTGCAGGTTGAGCCGAGGCTCTGGGGAAATGCTCTGAGGAAAGGCACTGTCAGAAGAAGAGGAGAAAAAGCGAGGAGGGGGGAGGAAATCACTGCAAGATAGCAGATCAAGTCACGTATTTCCCATCGTTCCGCCAGCATCACTTTGAATTGATCTTGGGTTGTTGTTTTTTTCATATTTTGGATGGGGAAAAGGCTTATGCTTATATCTTATTTTCTCCTGATGGTGAAATTGAGAAGTCAATCTAATAAGTACAGAGCCTGCTCTCCGTTTCTTGTCTCAAATTGGATTGTTTCTCGTGACATGCAAGCAAGTGGCCGCAAATGTCCCAGAGATAACTCATAAATCATAACTCGAGGTTTATTACCGAGGCCTGCTTTGCTTCTACGATGCTGTAAGTGCGGTGCGCGTCTGTCGCGCTTAAGGCGATGTTTCTGTTGTCTTCCTCTGCAGCACAAGCCAGGTTTCCCACATCCACAGAGGGAGGTTTCTAATGTTTTTTGGGGACCAGTATTGAATTTCAGATTAATGAAGATCAGATTTTTTTATGAGATAAAAATTGCATCTACAGCACATTTTCAAGGTATTGGACTCCAGGTATAGATGTGATTTCATCTTTTATTTTCATAGCAACTCAAGTAACTAATTTTACAGCCATGATTATAGAGACTATGAGACGTTTTGATGAGATAAAGTAGCTCCTCCCTTTCTACAGGCTTCTGTATTAGTAGTGATGAAAATCTCAAACTACCCTGCCGTATCTGAGGTCACTCACCGTCAAATCTGTAAAATCTTGATCTTTGCAATCTTTGGAGTAAAAGGAGTTGTGTCTATTTAGACCAGGTGTCGTTAACTGTGGGTTAGAGCTGATAGTATGTCGTGATAACTGATCTATATCTGTCATTGCTCAGGCTGAAGTACTCTTCCTCCTACAGCTCACAACGTGGCGGCTATCCAGCAGCCGTCTTGGTTTTTGTGATGTTGATTGTGACTGTAAGCAAGGCAGAAACCAGCTTAGGTTAAAATGTAAAAACATAAATAAATCAAATCTGGCATCACGTCTCAATATCAGTCCTGACGTCTGATAATCAGTTTGGAAATTTGAAATTTTTATTTATTTATTTATTTTCAAAATACAGTGAAAATTTTGACAAGCAGCAAAATAGCTTCTGCTAAAAAAAATCTTATAATTGCTTCCCAATTCTGTGAAAAGAAATGTAAAAATATACCAATATGTGCTGCTAACATCTCTTAAACCGTCCTCTGACACTTTGTGTCCTATTTCATACTGGTGTTTCTTTTCTGTTGTTTTCTACGTATAAACACATAATTTTGTACACATGTACACAAACCTTGCATGCCAGTTTGTTCCCCTCTGTAGTTAAAATAATCAAGAAAATCCTGACCTTTCGGAATAATCTAATTCAATAGCGAGTTAACTGCATATTTGTGCTGCTGATTTCATATTACAACATATTTTGTTGTTTGTGATCCTGCTAATTCTTATGAAAGGTGACATATTTTTACCCCTGATAAAACTAAAACATCTCAGTATTCTCTTGCATCATCTACTGAAATAGCATAACTTTACAATAGCTATGTATAGATTATTCATCCTATTTCTGGTGGTAATACTGAAGGATTAATTAACTGCAGTGGTTGTTTTTACCTACCGTTTAACACCAGAAACATCACATATTTAGCTCTTCTTCTTCTTACAATGCTATTCCTTGCACCCCAATAGCAGGTCAGCCTCTAATGTGTATAAATGATAAAAATGAAGTGATTTTGTCTTTAATAAACATGGAACATCAGCCTGATCCCAGGTGAATTTATGGTTTTTTGGGGGGGGAGATTTTCAGAGATTGTCATTCTCAGTTTAGCTCTTATTTATCTTCTAGGTCACCTTTTTGCCACAGAACTTGCTACATATTGTATTACTTCCTTACTTTGGTTTTTATTACCTTTTTACTGCCCAAGTTTGCAAGCAAGATGGACATTAAATGCAGTATCTGTCAGTGGTCATCGAGAAAATGAGGGTTGTTGTGGAAATGTTTTCATAATTAGGAAGGCTCACAAGAAGCCAATTTGTTGAGGTGCCGAAGCCAAGAAAAACATCAAAACCACCTGCTGAAATGGACTTAATAAAATATTGTGCAATCAGAAGCCCACACAAACCCCTGTAAATCACATGAAAGACTGCCATGTCTTTTCAAAGTCGTCCCCTGACATGCAGATGCATCACAGTTACATCTAGTTGAGATATCTGATTAAATATCTGAGTGCATTTTTTTTACTGCTACGTTTTAAGAGCTGTAGGTCTCCAATGTGTCAACCATGTTTCAGTGATCATCAATGAAGAGTCACCTTCAGTACTTCTGGTCTCTTTTTTTTGCTTGCTTTGCTTAATTTACTCAGATTTTGTTTCCTTCATTTTGTTATTTTTGCGCTACTCTTTCTTTGAATCTACTGTAACAAAAGTTTCTAGGATGATGGGGGGGGAAAAAACTTGATTTTTATTGAGTTTCAAACCTCTAAGAATATATTTTATCTATGGGACCATGGTGCTTTTGTTGGACGTTATATGAAAAGTTTCATACAAGTTCAGTCAACCTATCAGGAAGATCTATCCTGGTTGATCAGGTCTGACTTTGCTCACCTGGCCCACTTCAACCGGGACTGAACCACAAACCCAAAGCAGACTTTTGGACAATTCGGGAGCATATTATCCAGCCAGTAAGCTAAAAGTAGGCTGAGGTTAGCCAATTTGAGAAATGTCTTGTTCTGTGATGTCCGAACAAACTGAGACTCTGGCATTTCCTCTTACCTAAAACCAGTGGTGGAGAAAGTACTCAAAAAATTTACTTAAGTAAAAGTACAAATACACAGACAAAAATGTACTCAAGTAAAAGTCAAAGTACCACATTAACATTTTACTTAAGTAAAAGTAAAAAAGTACTGGTTTTTAAAAATACTTAAGTATTAAAAGTAAAAGTACTTGCTAATGCATTGGCTAATCACTAATATCATTAAGTGTACCGATCATATGATCATATGCCACAGATAAAGCATGTTTTTATTGAGTTTACTCTGTAACATAGTTTAGACTTAGATATGTGATTCTATGCATCATAATTTCAGGGATGGAAACATCTCGTCTCCTGTCCTAACATAACATGAACTTCACTTTTTTGCCACACATTTATTTTGAAAGAAATCCAACTGGCAGAGGAGGACATGGAACCAAGGAGCCTCGTAGCAGAGTTGTAGTCTGGACCACTGAACCCAAGACCAAATCAAAACCAGCACCCCGTGCTACATGACAATAAAATTAAGTGCACCTATCAAAACTGCTTCTCAAATTGATCTGAAAGATTCACTTTCCCACCTAGATATTAAATACTTAGACCTGAAATAAATTTAACAAGTATCAATTCAAACTCTTCTTCATTCTGTTTTGCTTTCATCTCTGTGCCACAATACACAGAGGTCTCCTGCCATCCCTAAAAAAAATAACGCCCTGTGCGGTTGCCCATATTGCCAATGTCAGAAATAATAATTGTCTGCACCATTAAACATAGCAATTAACAACGCTCAACTATGAACACTGTCCAAGGCACAATAAGCAAGAAGTAACCAAGCAGGAGGAGCACCATGACTGTTCTCATCCTCCCTCCTGCTGCAATGTCTTCCACCACGACAAGTGACAAAAACAAAGAGCAATGAGCATGCTCTGCGTTCTTATGTTCTTGTTTTATTTATTCACCAATTAAATATAAAAATATTTTAATGAAATAAAATAGCTACTGCAGTGTACGCAGAGCATTACAAGAACAAAGAACGGCTCTCAGTGAGGCTTCAGCAGTATAGGACTTAGTCAAGATCCGTCCAGAAGAATCGGATCGTCCATGAATGTCATATTACAATATTGCACTTTGGTCACAGCGTTGTCCCATGCCTGCTACATGTCAGTCATCGCAGATGCAACATGTGTCTCAGTCAATACAGCTAGCTTTGCTAGCATCACGTCCACGGAGCTTACCTTTCTTTAAGCTTTCCTTCCAAGTGACGTTAAAAATTGGACGAAGTCCCCACCGTCTGTGAAAGCGAAGCGCTGCTGATTTTACATGTCGCCATATCTTATTATTTATGCAGCGCTTCCGTACTATTATATTACTGACGCTCAGAGGAAACCACTGCGCATGTCTTGGAGCTCCGCGTGCGAGTAAAGGTGGAGCCGATGGGTGACAACAGACACTAAGTCACGTTATTGCTCGGATTTTACGGCGCCACCTTAAATCCCTGAACTTCACATTTTAACGAAAAAAAAAACACAATGCGACTTGGATGTAACGAGTAACGCGACAGTTTTGTAGAAATGTAGTGAAGTAGAAAGTACAGATACTTACTGTAAAATGTAGTGGAGTAAAAGTAGAAAGTATCCATTATTAAATCTACTTAAGTAAAGTACAGATACACGAAAATTGTACTTAAGTACAGTAACGACGTACTTGTACTTCGTTACTTCCCACCACTGCCTAAAACAAACTGCTAAGAGATTATTTGAACGTAATTTAAAGCATCATTGTTTCAGAAGATTAAAGCGGTTTCCCACTCAGAACCCTGCACTGATAAACTGTGGAATATTTTTATTTAAAGTAGCGGTTCTCAACGTGGGCGGTACCGCCCCCCAGGGGGCGTTCAGAGGACGGCAGGGGGCGCTGGCGGACATTTTTACAAAAGGGGGGCGCTGGGATGCCTTTGGGGGGCGTTTGGTCGAAGGTAAACTTTACACCTTAAATCCACAACAATACCAGTTTAGACTTTGAGCAACTTGGTAAAACTGTATTGTGTAACATTAAATCATGCTTGGCTGCAACTGTATCGAAGGCAGCTCTTCTTCTATTCAGTGTTCGTAGCTTCATGGCGCAGCTCCGCTCCGCATCAGTTCAGCGGAACTGATGCTGAACTGGTATTTAGCTACATATGTTTTGGCAGTTCTGTGATCATGTCAAAGCAGCAACTTATATTAAAAAGTGTTTTATTTCCGTTTGAAAGCTGCCCACTTCCATGGAAGGACAACCGAAAATCGCTCTTATAAACATATAATTACTAAAATCACGATGCCCTCACTTTGTATCTCTCCGAAAAATGAACACATTTAAATAAAGAAATCCCTCCATGGGTGATGCCACCATAGAGAGCGTTCATTTTAGAGCGTTAACACGGAGCTGTAAGTGGTCCGACGTGAAACGGGTTTGATGGAACAACGGTACAACAGCACTTTTAAATTTCAATAACCAGAACACCGAAACTGTTTCCGTTGTTTTAAAAGTCTGCCTTTTCCCCATCGATATGTTTCCCGACCGCCCTGCATCTTAGGGAGTTAAAAAAAAAACGACAACAAAAAAAAACCGCCGCCCACATTGCGTAAAACTCTGAAACACGAGAAGCGGGCAAAACGGAGCGACGAACTAGATGTGAATTATGGCATAAAAACAAAGAATCCGACGCAGAACAGTGAAAAAATCAACACATGATGTGAAACACATGACGATTAGGCGGCGCAGCAGGTGATGAGTGAAAATTACTGATGGTCAATAAACGATCAAATAAATCTAGCAACAGGAAAGAAACTAAAGTGGACATAGCAATAAACCGAGAGAGGATCATATTAATCAAATGAAACTAAATGGAAATGAATGAAGAACAAAATGCAAGAATAAACTAAGAAACTAAAGTAAATTCGGAGGAATAAACTGTTATGGCAAGAGCAAGAGGACTTTATGGCAAGAATAAACAGGCACTATTTCCAGATAAAAGGTAAAATAATATTGTTGAAGTGCCATGGGTAGGGGCGCAACTACACATTATTCAGGTGGATGCGAAAACATAAATCGGCGCCCCCCACGAAGAAACGTAGAAACATACGATGCCCCCCCCCCACCCGCGCGCTACATTTACCCCATTATGTGCGCGAGGTGAAGCAGCGTAAGGCGCGCTGAAGTGTACGGGAAAGCATAATCGGTGTGCCGATTCAAAACATCTACAATAATGATAGTAACATTAATATTAAATAATTGTCAGTGCAAAGTAGCCTACAAATTTTTTGGTGGGGGGCTAGGGGGGGCGCTGGGCCGAAAAAGGTTGAGAAACACTGATTTAAAGGAAAATAATTGGTTACCTTTCATGATTCCTTATGAGAGTCCAACGTTCTGCAGATTAATTTCAGATAAACCAAACGATAACAACAAAGGGTAAATCCTCATGATGAAAGATGAGCCTATTGCTTTAAGAAAGGCGGTTTGCTCTATTCTGTCAATAAAAATTAGCTAGTTAGCTAAACTGAGCAAAAGAGCTGAGTTTTTTCTAAATAAAAGGCTGAAGTGCAAAAGTTTGTTCATGCCACATAGACATAATAACAGTCAGTAAATGCTTTAGTTCCTCAATTAAACCTCTAATCCTGCTAAACCAAGATTACCTAAAAGTAATCTTTTAATTTTACCTTAAGATTAGGGTAATGACAAGGAGTACTTCCAGCTTCAAACACTTGGAGCTCATTAGATGAATAATCAAAATATCATTACAAGCTATTATAGGAAGAATTTTTTTTACACTAATTTATTGAGAATGGTTTAAATAATTTCTGATATGCTGTTTTCTTACCCATCTATTTTCCTTTCATAAACAAACTTCCTGCTGAGTGAAAATAATTTAAAGATCGCTGAGAGTGTGAATAATTCTGGGCTCAGATGTTTGGTAGATTATTCTGACTGCAGTCTAATCGCATCTGTTTTCTGTAAAGCAGCTGTTGGACCACCCTCACTAATATTATGTGGGCGGATTATTACACCTTTGCACCGACTTTTTACATATCAGACAAATTTTGGAGAATCCAATTACCGTCTCTCGGCATCGTTAATCTGCCAGAATGACTGACCCAGTGGCAAAGATGACTAAACTATGACGGTGAGGTTGAATTGAGACAATCTTAAACCTCTAATGAAAGAAAGAACCCTGCTATGATAATCACTTACAGATAAGTGGTTATTAAAATCGGTTGCAATTTGAATTAGATTAGATTTCTTGTCAGATTTGAAGCAGTTAGCAGGGAGTGGGCAGCTGTGGACAGACAACCCCAGAGCCTGTTTCAGTCAACTGCAGTGTTTGAAACGGTGCTTTTTTTTCACTACATTGTATTCACATAGAAAAGAATAATTTGGATTGGGGTAGCCTGATGTTTTGCATTTCAAACACCACTTGAGCTCCGCTTTTCTTTATAAATATGCAATGGGTATTCCCTGTTACATGTCGCATAAATAAACGCTGGCAGCATTCACTGGAGTAGATGCATGTATCTGGGCTAATGGACAGCATGATGTTGTTGCTTTGGGCTGAAATCCCATTGAAAATAGCTTATCTGACTTAATGGCACCTTCAGTTTTGACAGAAATCCAACTTTATACTTCTACATTATACTGCGTTCAGTTACAAAAGCATCCAGAGCTTGGAGTGCGCCAGAAGAGCATTTAAGTGATTCTAAGCATATTATTGCCAGACGACCTAATGTGACTATTTCAGAGACTCGTGACCTACAGAGATTTCACTTTACCTTAGGGATTGATCTAAAAAGACAAAATATCCAGGGAGTGACGGTTATACAGAGGAAAAAATGGTTTGGTGATGAATTAACAGATTGGTTCAAGAAGAAGATGGCTGTAATGGTATCTTTTTGTGAACAGTAACTTGGATTTTCTGTTCCATGTCTTTTTACTGGAGTTTTACACAAAAACAACATACATGTCCACATTCGTCACTATCAAACAATTGAGGCAATCTCAATAGTGACAATTAATTTTTTTTAAATTGAAATAAAATTAAAGGAATTAAGGGGAAAAAAGAGGTTCTACCAGCATTTTAGACAGCTGTTAATCTCGTGAAGGGTTGTTATTTTTTTTCTTTTTGGGATATCTTCTTCTTTGTCTCCTTTGGAAACTTTTGGCTTCTTAGTACCAGCTATGCATTATGAAAACACCATACCGTACTAAGTTTTGCCGCTGATCATGCCTCTACGTACATCTATCTATTACAAGTATACAGGATTAAAGTTTTATTAGTCCATGAACCTCAGAACTTTTCTAAATTATTAGAAAAATGTTTATATTTAAGCTGAAATAATAGGGGAAATACATAATGATACTCTTTTGATTCAGCAGCGTGATTTACTTGTTATGATGCTAATTGTACCGCTAGCAAAGATAAGGACGACTGTAGTCGGGCTGGGCAATAAAACTTATCAATATCAATATAATATTCAGAACCGCACAGGATTCTGGGGGACGTAGTGAGTAAAGAGTGTAATAGATGTTTCTGGTCTTGTTTGCTGTCTGATCTTACTCGTCGTACCTGATTACATGTTGCATCCAGTTGGTTCGGTTTGCTTTCTGTCTGACCTCCACTTTTAATAGAGATGTAACGATCCAGCCACCATCTTTCTCCATGAATAATTGAGGGCTTCCCACGGAACAAGCTGAGATCCTGCAGGATGAGTGGGAGGAAGGAAGAGACACTCAATATTATCTGTGGCTCCTGTCTTCAGGCCACACAACTATAATGAAATAATTAGAATGATTCAATGCATTTGCTAGTAAACACGTGGTTCTACACAATTTTTTAAATGTGCTGGGATTAAAAATCTTGTATTATTTCAGAACACTTCTATTGTTTGTTGAGGGATTGAGGTTTTCTCTAAACTCTGGGAGAACTGCTGGGATTTTGATCTGCAAGTGTTGCTTCTTTAATTTTGATGCGCATCTCCCGCAATCTTCAAACCACCTGCTTTGAGTTAAGAGAACGGCTCGTCCTAATGCTGGTTTTGTAACTGGAGCTTGACGTTCCATGTCAGACACAAGCGCAATGCTCAGTGATATACGGTTATGTAATCCAGAGTTGTGTCTCTGCTTTCTCTTCACCTAAACATTCAGTTCGTCACATCAAATCAAATCCGAGGTGAATTTATAGCTCCCTTGAGGGGTGAACGTCACATTTTACATGCTACACAGCTGCATTGTGACACTTACTGTAAAAATAAAATTGCGTAATAATTGTCAAATAATAAGCAAAAAGCAGGCTGAAGTTCTGGGATGCTCATTTCTGATGGTTATGTCATTTTGAGCATGTTGTTTTCTTTCTTTCTTCCCCTCCTCACCTTTTTGCGTTTTGCTACTTTGACTTGCTTTCTGCATTTATTTGCTAAAACCCCCTGAGAATTGCATGATGGAGCAGCTGAAAGCCATGAAAGGTTTATTGCATTTGGCAGACCCTTAAGTCCTTTTGTTTTTCTTTGTCCAATTAAAGCTCCTTGCTCAATCCTACATAGAACTCTGATTTGGACTCGACTTAAGCAGTTTAAAGGTAACCTGTTTTGCTTCCTTGAACAGGTCAGGATAAGTCTATGGACTAAACAAAACATGTGCAGTCCATGTGTTGTTATTGATCTTAAGCTGCTGCTTTGCGCTCCTTTCAGAATGATCTGTTTTAGTGCGTCTTGTCACTTTAATTCAAAATGAGCTGCTCTCTCCAACACACATGTGAAAATATCTGCAAACAGATGTGCAATTTACAACTGTACATCTTTGAAAAGCAGAAGAAGAGCATCCAACACAACCAACAAGAACATAGCAAGTGGTTTCTTGTTGGCAAGTCAACAACAAAACATGTAACTTTTCCAGCACCGATTGTTCACCAGGTAGTGTGGTAAAACCAGCTGATCAAATGTGCTGGAGCTCCGCTTGGCTTGCTTGCAATTGCAACTCAACAACTAGGAGGTTTTTGAAATGGCTCCTTTTCCAGACACCAAAAAACATTAACTTTTTTTTTTTTTTTTAAAGGCCTGGGAGTTTTTTTTAAGCTCTTGGAGTGTTTTTAGGAGCAGTCAAGACCCAAATGCATGTACAAATACGTGCAAAGAGTGAAATTTGCATACTAATTTGGGAACTTGACCTCTGCTTTAAAAGATATGTTTCTTTTTATTCCATCTTTTCCTGAGGGAATATGTGCTGTCAGTTCAAGAGGCAGATCTGGGGTGCTAAAGCGGTGCGCAGCCTTTAGCTGCTTCACTGATGATAGACAATGAAGGCAGCCTTAATCAACCCATCTGCTAAATGTTTCACTAAAATTTAATCCAAATCCAAATGAGCTCTGAGGCTATGTTCTTTCTTCCCAGTAAATGTGCCATTATCCTGGTGGTGCTGTAGGATACTAGATGGTGGAGGGAAACATCCCATTTATTGGCTCAACATTTTCATGAGAGTTACAGTATTCGTTTGACAGTCATATTGTTAGAGTAGAGGCAAATTTGGCTCCATTTCTGCCCAGAATAATTATAGGGAATTCTCATTAATGCCGTTCAAAACTGCTCAAGGCACAAGATTGACATGTAAAACAAAAACATAGAAACTGTGCTTCTCTTCCCGACGTTGACTTTATACAGTAGAGCCATGCAGATTTTCATACGCCTGAGCCAGACTAGCATCGCTACATTATACAGATGCCTGCAGGCGAAACAGTTCAAATCGATCTGAGGAATAAACAAGTCAGGAGCAAAGCGTTGATGAAGCAGACATTGATCTGGCCATCCCACGGGTCTGTGGAACCGCAATCCGTTATGTTTTTTAAGTGCTTTTATTTCATTCTCTTGAAATGAGTCAAATGACCGTCTGCATGCTCAGCAGGAAATAATTTCCGACTGGTATTACAGGAAGTTCTTCCTCCCAGCTGAAATAACATTGAGTTTTGTGTGTTGTTGGAATGTTGCTGGACTGTAACGCAGCTCTAACCATGTTGTGGTTTTCTACCAATTAGAACAACAATCTTTGACAGATTTTCCATCACCGCTTTAGATGATTCACTGCCTCTTCTGAAGATCAGACAGCAGCAATTTTAACGTTCGTCAGGTGAGAACCCCAATTATTTCATGGAGATAAAAGAAGAGAAGTTGAGGATAAAAGAAAGTTTTGAAAAATTATTTCTCCGATTGTAAGTTTTTTAAAAATAAAATGAAACAATAATAAAGAGATTAATATGATTTTGTGTGTTCAGATTGACATGACTTAAGGACAACATACTGCTGTTTTTCTGATTCTTATTGCCATTCCTGCTCACAATAAAAGCTTTGCATTATGACTATAAATAAATCAATATTCACCAGATATTTTCCCCAGTAATCTAAAACTCTATGTAGCTTGATGTTTCATACTGTTATTTTTATTTCTCTTGAGCGACATGTTAGATTTAACCTTTTTGTCAAGAATTTTAGTGACAAGAATCAGTATGTTACAAAGAACATAAGATAGTCGTTGTTGTTGTTGTCAATTTTATTGCCGAGTGATTTTACACGGACATGCCGGTTAAACTGTAAAATAAAGTAAAAAATAAAAATAAAAAACGTCAATACTTAACATTGCAATATTCAATAAACACAAACTTAACGTAGGTTAAGTTTGTGTTTAACCGGTTATAAAGCAAAGTTTACTCTCAGAACATTTTGTAATATAATAAGCATCGGCATTCAAATATCGCAGTGCAGCAAAGAAGAGCTAGCATTTGGCTAATTAGCTCTAGCAAACTCACCAAGCGCACGCTTAGAAGAGATAACAAAGAACTTATCTAGCAACAACCAGGTTCAGCTTGTTAGTTTAAGCTAACGGCAACTTGAGCGCACATCTGGTCCGCCGTTATTTTTCTTCCTCTCCACGTCAACTCACGTACACATGCAAAGCAACTATAGAGCCCTCTAGTGGAATGGGAGGAGCGAATTCACAAGTTTTAACTTTATTAAATAAAAAAATCCTTTCCAAACACTTTTTTTGCCATATAGATCGGAGATGTAAAAAAAAGAAAAAGATTATTTTAAAAAAAGATATTCCCTTCTCACATTGCTGGCCATAATTTATGTGATGATGTACAAATAAATAGCTATAATTACAATTATATTTAACAGTACTTACCATAATTGACTTCAATAAGTTGTCTTTGAAATACAATACATCATACCTTGCCATTTACTGAGTTATAACATTCCCCACCTATTATTATGTTAAATCCCTTGGTAGATTAACAAGTTATTACCTCCAACATGTCTCTGCGTCTCTTGATGTTTTACTCATTCATGAGAGTAAATGAAGGGGAACATGTACTGGAAGTGGGATGATGAGTTACAAGTCTTGGCTGCCGTTTGCTTTTCACTTTCACAGATGGGCCAAAATATTAACTGACTATAAGATGAGTTTTCTTAAGAAAATCCATCATATTAAAAGAGACTTTACATGTTCTAAAAAATAAAAAAAGCAACATTTTCCACCCTCAGCTCCGTCTGGTTCAGTGTAGAGAAAGTGGTGGTTGCTTTCGAGCGGAAATTGATTAGCAAAATGGTGAAGCAAAAAGGCTTGAGCGTAATGATGAGCACTTATATTTTGTAACATCAAGGGACACAGCTAGTCTGAGTGGAGGCTGACCAGAGCGGAGGCTGGAAAATGAGGTTGGACACACACACAAAAAAAAAATCAATGGATGTACCCTTTAACAAAGAGGAACAACAGTCATCTGGGAACTGGAGGCACGATTGCGTAGCTCTGCTTTTACATATAAGGTGGATATTCTCAAGTACTGAAACTCCAAGCTGAGCATGTTGATACTCAATTTAAAGTACAAAGGTGCAAAAGTTTCTCGCAGCTGAGGATGACTGAATGCATCTCTCGGCGATGTCAGACTGCGATATACATTATTAACCCACAGGAGATTGAACACCCGTACTAGCTGCGTGTTTCAAATTAGAGGCAATCAGTCCTTGGCAGAATATTGTTGCTTTGAAATGCCGCTCTAAATTGCTTCATTAGGTGACACAATTTTAATATATTTGGCGTCTTTGCCTGAACACTAATACAGCATCAGATGTTTTATGTCCTACCTCTAGGTTTACATAACAATAAAGTGAAAATGACCCTTGTTCAGTGCATAAACGTTAACGTCCCAGAGGAAAGACAGACTTCAAAAAGCAATTAGACAGTCTGCATGAAGCTACATTTAAACAGCCAATAGCTTGACACACAAGACTCTGCTCTTATTAAATCTCTGCATGGTTGCATCACTTTCACTTGAGGATATCAATACATGGATTTCTCCCAACTTATTTTCCTTCAAATGACTTTTGAAGGAGTCTTGTTTGCTACTCTTGTACGCTTGTTATTTTTCAAGCTTGTGACTTGCCTTCCTACCTTGCAAAAGTATTTATTTCATATTTTATCACATTAAAACCGCAAACTTTATTCTGTTTTATTGGGATTTTATGCGATAGGGCTAACCGAGAGTAGTAAATAATTGTAAGGTGGGGTGAAAAGGATAAATGGTTTTCAGATTTTATTGCAGATACAAATCGAAAAGTGTGACATTCATTTGTATTCATTAGTCGATGTTTGGAACCTCATTTCATTGCGATTAGAGCAGCAAGTCTTCTGGGGTTTGTCTCCACCAGCACTGAACTTCAAAAGATTCCTTTTTTTTTGTCCATTTCTCCTTATTGAATCGCTCATCTTAGTCAGGTAGATGGAAAGCGTCTGTGAACTAAAATTTTAAGCATTTAGTCAGCTCCATCTCTCCTCCCGTCAACTCTGACCAGCTTCCCTGACCCTACAAAAGAAGAAGAAAAGCCTCCCGATAGGGTGATGCTATAAGTCTCATCTAACAGCAGAACTTATGTCGCCTACATTCAGATTTGACAAACTTTTAATTGAACTTTTTGGGGTTTTTTTGTTAAATAATAGTTTTGTTCTTTATCCCTGGCTGTCTGCTGTGTTCTGTAAAGCTGTCAACGCCAGAATTTTTTTTATTAATCTTTAAAGCAATTTTGGAAAACTATGACCTTTTCATGTCAGTAACTCATTCTGTTGGTCCACTTAACCATTTTCCATTACCTTGTGCCGGTAAATCACGTAAAATCCAAGTATGGTGCAACGGTTTTCACCTGAAAACGTGTGAGAACATCAAATTGATAATAATGATTCTGCAAGGTACAGTCTGTACCACTACCGAAAGAAACCAGGCAGAATAATTTCCTTTGGTGTTATTCCATGCTTATGAATTATAGCTTAGTTCATCTCTTGGCTTTAGAAATACTTGCTGTGGGTTTGGCATTGCAGGCATTGAACCAGCCTGTGGGTGGAACTGTGTCCATGAAGCCCGGTGGCAGCAGGGTTTTGAAGAAAGTCTGAAGTCTGTGCTCTGTCTCATTAAAATCTCTTTATATACTACATTCCCAGTGTGCCACCCACTCAGCTGCAGCACCAACTCCGCCTGGCTCGTGATGTCAGTCTCACCAAACAAACAAACAAACAAACAAACAAACGGGTGACTTGGAAAAGCTGCAAAAGCAGGGAACCCCCTACCTTAGTAAGTCAGTAGAGACAGATTTTATAGTTTTCTTGCAGTAAGCAAAGTGTGGCACAGACGACTCTAATGACTGACTACGTATGCCAGGATGATGTTGAAAACTTTCCCAGAACTTGTTTCAAAGCTGACTGGTATGATTTTATAATTGAAACCCATATGTGATGTGCAAAACAGTCTAAGAAGAAATTAAGAAATGAAGAGCGAATCGTTCCTGAAAACTCAATCAGTAAGGCAGATTTGAAGAACAGTTGTTTCTGATTGCAAAACTTCTGTTTTTTGAGTGGATTTGTCATTATTGTTGACTGAGAGCCGATGGCAATGCTTTAATATTTTTTCTTAGTTTTGTTGCTCCTCTCTGTGTCCAGAGCTGTGAAGATGCATTTTCCACTTGTGTTCCCACACTTCAATATTTCAGATCATCATCCAAAATGTTAATATTAGACAATAATAATCATAGTAAAAACAGAAAGTTATTTTCAAAAAATGATTCCACATATTAACAATTTTGTTTATTGTGAATTTCCGGCTGTCCTGGCTATACAGTCAATTGTCTGACAGTATTCAGTAGGTGAAAAGATCTGAAAACGCAACATATGAATCTGGAAAGGAAGTCATTTCTGAGTGTTTAGGTTTACCTACTATTGTAGAAAAAAATGGATGGTCCTTCCAGATGTGACCTGACAACTAAAATTACACCCTGAGCGTCTCAGTATCTCATCCTGCTGGTCAAAAGAGAATAAAAAATTACATTAAATGAACTGCAGGTCTGACTCACCTCAGTTAAGGTGAGAGTTCAGAATTGGCCAACACCAATGTCTGTTTTCCTTTAAAGACTAACCCTCCTATAGTCTTCTAGGGACTGCAGCTATAAGACAAGATAATGTTTACACATTTTGTTTTAATGAACAGTCAAATTTCCATGACAGAAAAACAAGAGCCACAAGTTTCTTGATTGATACTGTACTTTTTGGATTCATTAGAAGATGAAAGCAGACGTCTGTGACATGACAAACTTTGTAACTCAACTCCTTGAGCTCCCCGGGTGAAACAGGAGTTTACTGTAAACTTTGAATCATGAAGTCTGTGATCTTAATTAGTCGTCTGAAGAGCAGCAGGGTCCAAAGTCAGTCCTCCAGAGCCAGTTTCCAGTATGTTTCAGTTCTTATGTGGTTCAACACACCTGAATCAAATGATGGCTCATTAGCAGGCTGCTGTAGCTCATTATCATCCCAGTTTAAGACCACAGCTGACATTCAATGCTTAAGAATTGACTAAAGATTAACCAGAACGGTGCATATTTTTAAATACTGTAATTGTTTTGATTCTGTAGTTTTGAATATATTGTTGCATTTCTCTTTTTTATCATTTTATTTCATTTACAGTTCATCAGTTTATCTAAATCAACTGTTAGGGACAATAAAAAGGAGGTAGATGGACCGTTTGAATCAGCTGTGTTGGCGTCTGGAACTGGACACACACTTTCTGTTCCTTAAGGACAGGAGAGTGGAGTTAGTGAATGTCTAGAGGTTTGATTGTATCATGAACTGTTCTTTCTAGCTGAAGAGTTGTTACCGACACAGGGGAAAATACTCATATCCCAGGATGGCTGAGCTAATAGATGGACATGTAAGTGGAGTTGAGTGATTTGGTTAGCCGCTCTGCAAATTAAGATGCTGCTGACAGCGAACACGCGAGAGAGTTCTTGTAGGTTAAGTGGACATGTAAGGGGCCAGCTCCCCACCCTTCAGGATTATGTCCAGTTTTTTCTTGCAAGGCAATTATCCTCATGCTTGGTGATTTAGAGAGATAAATTAACCTAATAGACAAAGCTTTAGACTGTTGGAGGAAGCTGGAGTACCCAGAGAGAACATCCAGACTCCATGTAGGTCATATATATATATATATATATATATATATATATATATATATATATATATATACCATTAGTCTGCTGAACTCAAAACAGGACAATTAAGCAGAGAGATGTGGTGTTTTTAAAGCAAAATATTGAGATTTTTACTTTTGAAACTCTTTTATTCTACTTTTGACTTGTCTAATTGAGAGAAAGTAATGCTATAGAGCTGACTGGTGCGTTACTAATTTATGTGCTTCCAAGGATCAAGAACTTCGAAAGGTAAGGAAAATAACGACGACTTTCATCCACAGTGTATCACGGCTCATTAAATAATATTTTCTTACAACCTTTTGTGTGGTTCTCTAAGGACAGGTCAGAACTAATTTAATTAAACAATTAATCAGCTTCTAATTAAATTAACTGCTGGCAGTGTTGAGTGCAAATTGGCAGAGCACAGTCAGTGTGGCAACTTGATCTTTACTGTAAGACACATCAGGAGTTGCATAATGCTGTCTGGGATCCAATTTGTAATTGTGTCAAGCAACTACTGATGAGTTCCAGTAAATTATCTTGACTTTTATTCCCTATTTGACTATATAAAAGACTAACTTGTCTTTATGTGACTGGATTGGAGTAAAATCTAGTTTGACATTTACTGTCTTCATGGGTGGTATTTATATTTTGTAAAAACTTGGACTTCAATCAAGGTTCTTGAACCTGGCGTGACTTGCTTAGCATTAATCATCACTTTGACATCAGTGTAGCAAAATGTTGGTCTGCTTTAATGTTTCCAAAACAAAAGCGATAATTGAGCTCCAGTACTCTGGTCTGTAGTTAAAATCTCTTAATTAAAAGGCATCTGAGCTAAATCTCTCGTTTCCACAGTAAAAATCTGAGCTTTCCTGCTTGAGCTACTTCACTGTGAAGTCAAACTCTTCTACATAGATCTATGGAAAACATTAAGAGGCCACTTAAAATGATCAGTTTCACTGATTTCACTTTTTATGCATATATATTTGAGTAAAATGAACATTGTTCTTTTATTCTATGAACTTCTGACATGTCTCTGAAATTCCAAGCAAAAACTTATTTGCAGAAAATGAGAAATGGTCAAAAAATACTTTAAAAGATGCAGTTCTTTTTTTAATAATGCATTAAAACAAGTTCATATTCATTTAGAAACAACAATACTAATATTTTAAGAGTTCTGAAATCAATATTTGGCAGAAGGTTTTCAATGGGGTTTATCTTTTGTGCACCTTCCACGTTTGGAAGACTACCTGTTGACAACTTCCTTGCTTAAAATATTTTATTTATTGGCACAAAATTAATTAGCTTAATATTTTGGGTAATAAGTGCATCTAGTTTGGACCTATTCATAGTTTAGTAATCAACACATGGAGGTTGAATCTCAAAATGTTCAAAAAAGCTTTTTAAAAAATATATTTTTCCCTTGCATATAAATGGTTTGCAGATTAATTTAGTAACGCTTCTGGATACTTGATTCTCTTAGCAATTAATAAAGGTTAGAATAGACTACTGATTATATATATATATTTTAAGGAGAATAATAAATTAGGTCCAGATCACAAGTTGCAATCAGACCACACACAGCAAAAAGGGGGGAAAAGGCCTGAACTGGACTGAAAACATGAGGTAGGAGAGGATGAATTACCAACTGCTTTTGGAATCAATAATCCCACGAATCACCACCTCAGATCTTTTCCTTTCGCTTAACCAAGCAGAGGGAGTGACGAATGCAAAGAGCAAAGCCTGTTGATTTATGAGGCTCCCTATCAGAGCAGGAAGCAGCAATAGACGCAGAGAGAATCCTCTCTGTGTGGCTGAGGAGGCAGACGAGGAAATGCAAACAAGTCTGAGAGAGAAAAGATAATGTTTTCCTCTTGTTATACAAAAAAAAATCTCACCCACAGTTCTTCCTCATTTGTTTGACAGATGCTTTCCCGCTGACATGTTCCAAGTGCAAACAAAGAAGTCTAATGTGCTGCAGCAAGCACTAACAAGAAGGTTTCTGCAGCCGTATAGCTCTCCTATACATATTTAACCACACTGTTATACAGACCAGACTGTTGCAGACTGGAGTGTGGGCAGAAGCATTGAGACATGATCCAGCCTGAGAAGTTTAGTAAAAAAAAACAAACATATTCCTTTGTGAGAAAGATTCATGAAACATGTGCTATTTGCAATATGTTTTACTCTTATTTTGGGGGAAATACATTGATTTTCTCACTTCTAGTTTAGATGAGAAAATTATATCAGAAATATTATGGGGGGAAAAACATTTTGTTTCATTGTAACAAGCTTTTTTGATTTTATTTTTAAAGAAAATTTGGTTTTCCTAAGATACAGGCATGATTTTAATCGAATAAACCATATTTGTAGACACTTTGGCAGTTTAGAGTCCATCTCTTAATAAACTTTTGTCATAAATATGCATTGCAGGAATAAGCGGCACTGGAAACACAATATTCTGTCCTTGTAGACTGCATATTAATTTTAATTTGTATATATTGCAGCTCTAAAGATTATCACGAGAAAACATGGTAATCTAGGTCAAAATGACATCTCGCCAAATCACCTTTTTTGCTTTATCTTTCAATTTCAGGCACTTTACAAGACAAGCACAATTATGCAAAATCTAATTAGGTTCAGACTGAATCTACATCAATCCAATTTATAGCAATGCAACCCTAATATACAGTCAGATTCACGTCGATTTGCATGCAGCCCAGTTCACTAATTACAATAAATCCAGCTTGCTGTGGCCTGCAAAATGGAAAAAAGTTATGTAAGAAAACTCGGGCATTTGTAGCAAGTCTTACTGGGAATTTTAGAAAATATTCACTTGCTTTTGCAGCAACTGCTACGTGGTTCATGTGAGGCTTGTTAATTTCACTTTGCTGGATCTTAGGGAGGGCTCAGACGAGAAAGGTGAACTCAAAGGTCTTTATCAACGTCCCAATGCTGAGCCAGAAACATCTGTTCCCAGACTTCCTGTGCAAGATTTGTGATAAAATTTGTATAAGAAGGTAGTGACTCTGTTAGTTAGAACAGACCATGAATAAACTCACCGATCTCTGCTTGGTAACTTAAAGTAACGGTTCATTAGGAGAAACTCCTTTATCTTCATTTTATCACAAGTCTGTAATTTTTCCAGGAATTCCTTCTCTAAACAATGACCACTTTTGTTCTTCAAATATTATTTTCCTCAACAAACTATGAAACTTTCTGGCAACAGTCCTGGAGGAGAGTTGTACAAGAGAAAGAAACACAAGGCATTGCTGGAAAGCCAACGAAATATCTCTCTGACAGGCACACACACAAAACTCGTGACTTGTTACAATTTCATATTTACATTTAAAATGCATGTGTCCCCAGCAAATCAAACCCATACAAAACTGCAGGTGAATCAAAGATTAAATAAGATGTGAGGAAAGTCCAGAATCTTAGCAAATTTGTCATTACATAATATCTGAAAGCCTGGACATGGACAGACAGGACCCAAATATACCAAAGTAGAGAAAGCGATGATTTAAGAAATGCACTTTATCCTTCTCACCAACTGCACCAAACAAAGCAGGTATTAAAGGTCAACTAAATTGGTGGCCAGATAATCTGTAGAACTGAGAAGGAGCGGTTCGAAGAACACATTTCAGCTGCAGGTCTGAAAAATGTGAGTTTTGATCTGTTGCTCAAATTCTGCAAGTTTGGTTTATATAAAAAAAAAAAATCTTTAATATGGTTCATATTCGCTATTTTATGTCTCACCTGAACGATGCCACACAGGTGTGAGGTGGGAAAAGTCGCCTACATAAAACTGCTGAAGATTGAGAGATGTGTCTGCAGTATGAAGGCGCGTCGGATTACTGGGTTAATTGTAGTCGTGCATTTTGACAGCAAAGTAAACGTCAACGCACACTGGCAGTGCGAGTCAAAAAATACGTCCTTATTGTTTTCTGTTCACCCACCGCAGCTGCGCCTGGCTGGCAGCCAGCAAAGCACGGCATCCAGCGATCCTTTTCAAACCTGTTCTGTTCAGACGCACTGATGTTTCTGATAGCACCACATCTGATAGCGTCAGATAGTCAGGGATGTTTACCTTTCCAAACGTGAGATAAGGCGAATTTGCAGGTGACAAAACAGGATTTGAGGATAAAAATAAGCCTGGCTTCATGTTGCTTAATAATTGAGAATGTTTTTTTAGTTTTTTTTTTTAAGAAAATGTTTGTGCTTCCTTACGGTTTTGAGTTCCAGGTAAGTGAGCTGAGTGTCAGAGAGGTTGAGTTTAAACACTTTTTAATTAAAAAACTTAACTGTTGCACAAATTTAAGTAATCAAACTAGTTGTGCAATGAAAACACAAGTGGAAAAAAGTAATATATCAACATAAAGTGAAACTTTCTGCTTATTGTAACTGATTAGTGCTGACAGCATTGAAGTGGTTTAGATTAGATTATTCTCTTCAAGCATGTCGCGAACCAGTAGAACCAGTAGAATCAGTCTCAATACCAGAGGCCATCCATCAAAGCAGTAGTCTCTAAAAAAAAAAAAAAACAGACTTAATCAGTAACTTTGTCCAGGAAAGACACAGATAACAAGTTAACAAGGACTCCTGAAACAAATAACAGAAAGAGAAGATGAAATTAAAGGCAGCAGTAACTGCAAAAAACCCATAAATGGAGAGTAGTAAGAGAAAACAACAGAATGAGGAGAAATGTTAAGTCCTTCAGCAGCCTAATCTCCTAACGGCTTGGGCCGTCTCTCATTACCTCAAAACAATGCCAAGGAATTAAAATTCGGAGCCTATTGGCTCTGGAAGATGAGAGAAAGGATAAAACTTGAAAAAGTTCCTGTTTGCAACTTGCTGTCAGGAGAAGGACTTGAAATAGACTCCATTTAAAGCCTGCCAGCCAAGCTGCACCACGTTGGCCAAAATAAATGTAACTGAACTGATTGAACTGATTGAACATCCTGGCAACCTGCCCACGGCGTAAATCACCCTTCATTCAATGGCTGCTTTCACCGCCAGTCCCTCACGACCCTAAATGAGATTAAGCAGGTATAGAAAATCGATGGGTGGATAATACATGTTTAAAACCCCATAATAGAAAATAGTTTTGTGCTGTAAAGCAGTAATCAGAGTCATTATCTTCGTCTTCCTGCTGGTCGGTTGGCAGAGGAAGAAGAAATCCCGAGACAGGATTTTAGAAAGGAACTTGACTCAGTTTAAATGTCTCATAAACCTTTCAGTCACAGCGAGTGACCTATTTTTCAAGAATAATTAATATTTTTTACATTTTTTTCTGATCCTATGCATTTAGAAAGCAGCACCTAAAGTTGGTGTGAGATGAAACTACAACCTCCTGTCATTTACGTGGCTACTTTCCCTCATCCTGTCTTATAAATCCAACTGTTTCCATGTATTTATTATTAATTTTTTCTGTCAAGGTAGTTTTCTTTTTCTAGGAGTCTTACAGCTGGCCTAGAGGTGACACTCGAGCCAGAAAACAGCTGCTGCTTTTCCACAGATAACTTTCAGCGCAGGCGACAGAATTTGTTATGCAAGCCGCTCAGAGTCATGCATTTAAATGCAAATTCTCTTTTGCACATTATTGATTGTTTAACTCTCTTCGCCGCTGCTTGCTGTTGTTGTTGTTTTTTTTTGCATGCTTTGCAGATGCTCTGTACTTGTGGACTGCGTGGCACCCCATTACAGACCCTCTTAAATCAATAAACTCACTATCATTAAGTATAGATCGCTTGCTTTTGGATAAATGACTGTCAGCGCAGAAGAATCAAAGTACCTTAACTGTTTTTTTATTATTATTATTTTGAACAGACAATAAAAAGCTAAACAGAAAATAATAATAATAATAATAATCTCATGTATATCAACAATCAATCATTTAAGTTTCCCCACACCAGTTCAACCCTGGAAGTATTCCCTCATTAAATGACATTTAAACTTTACATTCTCATCTTTTATTGAACAACTATTTACACATTATTAACCTCAACAATAGCAACGTTTCCCTTTGAACATCAAAAACATCCTGGTAATTTAAAATGTCCTTCTCATCTTAAATTGTAACCCACTTCTCTGTCACAAAACATTTTTGGATTATTGTGTGGAAGTTGATAGTTTCTTGCTTGAACATAAATTGTATGATTTTGAATTTTACAAGGTCCCAGAAATTCATGTAAGTAGTTTGGTTTCCATTACAAATGTTCGCGAAAGTTTGTCGATATTCTGCTAACGTCCATAAGTAAGAAAGAGAATGAAAGTCGCTCTTGTTCACTCAATAAGTCATTAAAAAACACCCTCCTTCCACTTCCTGTCATCCTCTTCATCTTCTCCATGAGTAGTAACATCCGGTTGTTGATGCAATAAAAAAAAGGTGTCTCCATTGCAGTCTTGAGAAATTCAGCGTAAAAAAACACCACATCCTAAAGCATGAGTTTTGTCAACATTGGAGAGCAAATTTATTTTCATTATTAAGCATCAGAGATGCAACAAAGCATTAAAAGTTTTCTTCCTTTTTTTTTTTTTTGTCTGACAGTCTGAAGACCACCCTGAAGAAGCGTCTGTCCGGTGACGTGGTGAACCTGTCGGGAATCCCGCTGTCCGGACGCGACGTCCACCGCGTGGCCTTCTACCTGCAGACCTGCAGCGAGGCGGTGTCGGCCGTGGACCTGAGCTTCACCGAGCTGCAGGACGACAGCTTGCGTCTGCTGCTGCCCTACCTCAGCTGCCTGCCCAAACTGACCACGCTGGCCGTCAACGGCAACCGCCTCACGGCCGCCATACTAAAAGACCTGAAGGAGACGGTGAAGGACCCCAGGAAGTTCCCCAGTCTGGCCTGGATCGACATGGGCAACAACGTGGACGTCTTCACCGTCCCGCAGCCGCTGCTCGTGGCCCTGCGGCGCCGCTTTGGTTTGCGCAGCAGCCTGCCCACCATCTACGAGTACAGCGAGGCGCAGGTGTTTGGTAGCTACAACCCAAACATGGAGACGTCTGTGGAGGAACCCAGTCTGTATGAGGAGGGGGATGTAGAGGAAGACGATAGAGTGGAGGAGGAAGAGGAGGAGGACAGACTGGAGCTTCGAGCCTGGGGCTTCAGAGAGGAAAACATGTCAAAGAATGGGCCGCTCCACTTCTGTGGGAGGTGATCGCCCAGGGCGGCTTTCTTTTAGACTGGCAGCCTCTTGTATCCTCAAGTCTAGCCTGCTCTGCTGGAGTGGCAGGAGATGCTGACGTTGACCCACACGCTTCTGAAAATAACTTTAAAATGAGTAACCGTGTTGTGTGTCCCTGTGGACGCTCCGAACACTGCAGACAGCTCTGTGCTTTTACAGTCAGTAAGAATAAATTTGTACACTGATTTAATCTTTATTTATCCAGGGAGGTTTAACTGAATAGGCTTGTTGTTTTCCAGTGCAACATGACTGTAAGACTGGGAGATTTCCTGTAAAGACTCTCCCGGTTTTCCAAAACTGTCCACTGGAGCCACTTGGGAATTAAGTGCCTTAAACACAGGCACATCAGGAGGAGCTGCTGAAGAAGACAGGATCATTACATGACTTTTTACTTTATGTAGGGGTAAAGCTGCTAGAATCAAGGATAAATATAAACCTGACGCTGTAAATATATTACAACATTTTTCCAATTAAAAGCCCCTTTATTTATTTATTTCCCCTGTTGCAGAAAACGCAGAAAGAGGGCAAAGGTTGCTTAGAAATGTACAGTAATTTCAATACCTCAAAACAATGCATTTTCATCTGCAGATAACAAAACTGTAAAAAGAATAGAATAGAATAGAATAGAATAGAATAGAATAGAATAGAATATGTAGACTTTTGAAATGAAATTGGGGAAGACAATATAAGAATATAATATATAAAAAAGGCTGAAGAAATAAATACATTTAAACATGGATTTTCTTCAAAATAAATACTTAAAAAGTTACCAAAAGAATCCATAAGACAATAAAAACCAGAAGTAAATAAAATGCATATAAAAAAATAAGTAGATAAACTATGATATGTAAAACTGCTACCACATTTAACCAGCCGTTTATATATTTTTACAATTTTTTGCCGTCCCATACTTTACCCTACATGTGACTCCTCAAAGTGACTCCTCAAAGACAATAAAGCTCAAAGTCAGCTTTATTGTCAGTTTGCTGCATTTGCCAGACTTGAGAATTCGATCCCGATAATCACACAATGCGACACACGATAAGCAACATCTGAAGGAAAGCACCATAGCAACAAACGGCAACATTAAAACAGCTGAAATCTATTCAGTGAGTTTCAAAAAATTGTCTACAATGCATCAGTTGTTTGTTAAAAAAAATCCCCCCAAAAAACGAATATTTAACTTCTCGTAATGTTGTGAAACTTTCTGCTGAGCTTCCTGGAGCTTCTTCTGATTCAACTTGACTTCATTCCAGATAGTAACAAATTAACACAAAGCAAATCTTCTGAAACAAGATCACACACTGATGGTGTTTGGCAGAGACTTTTTGCCATTGAATGGAGCGAACTGTCGATCTGTGACTTCTCTCCCGGCACAGGCCAGAGGAAGGACACCAGAATATTTTTGTGTTATTCGAGGTAGCAAGAAGCAGAGCAAAACTTTTATCATTTTGCATAATGCTGTGATCCCTGTTGATCAGATCAGGAGAGGCTCGCAAAAGAAACAACAGCGTCAACAATTATCATGCTGTAATGGTTGTAGGGCCATTTTTATAAAAAATGTAATGGCCGCAAGTCCTAAAACTGTATTTGGCAAAAAATATGCAGGCAGAGAGTCACCTCATTAATATTAAACCCAATGTAAAACATGATTTCTCACCCACGGGGTGATGGACTGGTCGGAATAACAATCGGTGCTGAGCTGCACAGGGAGAACAGAGACGAGGCTTCAGGGAAAAGGAACGTGAACGTCCTCCAGTCATCCAGATAGATCTAGAAGATGTAGACCATCTCTGAAGATGGCTCTATGTGGGATACACGCTGAATGCCATCGTCCAGCCTGGTCAAATGTGAAGAAAAAATGTAAAAACTGTGCCTGGAGTCAAAGGAGTCGGATGCAAAGCAGTTTTAGCTTTATTTTTAGTAAATGAACAAAACCGGGCTCAGATTAGCGAGAAGTATTTACGTTTTAACAATTTAATAAGTTTCATTTCATTTGCATTCTCTAACGTCCATTCTGCTGTCCCATGTTAGTGAGGTAGTGATGCATTTGAACAGTATTTTTGCTTTGGCTCATGTGATTTTCACCATGACTCATTAAGAGGAAGATACAGTTGTTTCCATTTCTTCCCGACAATACGATTCACTTGTCGTACTTCTGTGAACGATACATCTGCAGCCGCTGCTAAGTGTCTTTGCAGAGAAAAGCCATGTCCTGACACACACACTCAGACCTCACACACAGTATTCGGGTGCGAGCCGCTGATGAACTGATTACTGCCTCTATCAGGCCTCGTTATCCCCCTTCTGTCACAGATGGTGTGCAGAGCTTCGATTTTTTTTCTCTTTTTTTCTTATAAAATAGGACTGGCCCCAGATAATTTTGGCCAGTGATGATTTCTGAACGTCTCTATTTCTGAATTTGACTGAGAGGAAGAGGAACGATCCCCGTTTTTAGGATTTAACCACCATGTAGACCACAACAAGCAGCTCTGCTTCTTCTGTTGCTGTACAGGAAGCTCTTTGTTGTAGCATGAAAACAATCTTTCTTTTGTGGACTGCAGTTTTTTGGGGTTTTTTGTATTGATGTTAATGTTTTGTGTTGTTTTTAAGCAAATAGCTGTGACTTAGGGTAGAGAGAATTTCTTCAAGCGAACTAGTTTTTCAGTAAATTTCAGCATTTGGAGGTAAATTATAGACAAAAATTGAAGCTTGTGTCTTGCCTGCAAACAATGTGGTAGGGTTTGTTTTATTTCCTGCTTATTATTTTGTGAACATCTGCTTCCTTGTCTTCTGAGAGCAGGACGGCAGATTTGTGTGCTTGCGTAAGTTTCTGTGAGAAGGTAATTAGAGTGTGTCTGTTTATGTTGTGGACACACGGAGTAAATTGCTACCTTTGATCGTAGAAATGAAATGTTTGCTCATTTGCACTTTTAAGAACGACTCGGTCCCCGTATGCATAATTTGTTTTTGCTTTGTTTTTTTTATTATTGTGACTCACTGGCACAAAAACAAGCACCTCAGTTGTGTGTCCTATAAACTGATTCTTTTTCTCAACTTCTTTGGTTTGTAACCTTTTTATTAACCTTGGTGTTGTGATACAATCATTTGTGTATCTGCTCAGTCTTGGTTTTTGCTTTTCTGGCTCATTTCTAAGGTGGAAATAGTGTTTGCCTGCAGCTGCTTAAAATAAAAAGTGTTTTCCATAAGATAAGCATTTTTATTTACTTTTTTTTTTCTTCATCATGTCTGGAATAATAAAAATATTCCTCCAAGGTATAACACTATAAAGTTTCGCCTCATCCCAAAGTTTAAAACTGAAACTCAACAAAAATCCATTTATTTTGTGCTTAGTGATATGAATAAGGATTTCTCCTGGACCACAAACAGCTATAAAATTGAATTAGCTGTTTTAGTGCCAAGTTTTCTTTTTTTTTCCAAGCAGGAAATGTGAGCATGTGACAGTGACATCAGTCTGGGATGTTTTGCTAACCCTAACATTCAGTTTTTGACATGTAACCTAAACCCAGAAGCAAAATCTGGATTTTTTCCTGTTGAAACTCTAGTACTGTGGACATGATCTGTTTTAATTTCCAACTTTTACAACATAAATAAACATATTATCTTACTTAGCAGCTTCATAAACCTCCACAAAGCTGACTATAAAGAATATATTTATGTACTGACCACTGCTGACGCTGTCATTTCTTCCAGACAAGGCTTTTGAATTTTGATGAAATTAGATAGAGTTAAATACAGTGCATTTATAAAGCGCCAACAGCAAATGTCGCCTCAAGGTACTTTACTAATGGGTTATATTGATTTTTCCACCACTTTTCTTGTTTGGTATGCACACAAAATGTCTCCTTCAAGCCAGTTGTGGACAATGTTATACAATAACATAATTTAATGTAAAAGGATTTGAACCTCTGAACGTTTTTACACGTTATCGCTTTACATTGAACGTCGTAGCTCTTCATATGGCTTTAGACCAACACAAAGTAGTGGATTAAAAACTGAAATATGAAAAATATGTCACATATTTGGATTCACCAGCCCTGTTTACTCAGATAAACTAACTTAAAAGTAAGTTTTCAGTTAGCTATAAGGCCTTGCTTTAAGTAAACAACTCCTTAATATTGATGACAAAGTATTTGTTTTATTGGTATTTAAATTAACTTATAACATGTAAAAAATGTCTTGTTAGAAGTTAAATAATCTGCCAATAGAACCAGTACTTTTTCATCAGTATTAAGAAATTATTTATTTAAAACAATCTCCTATAGCTTACTGAAAAAATACTTTTAAGATAGTTAAACTTATTTCAAGCTTACTAAGACATTTGAACTAGAAACTAGACCAGAAATACTTGGTAAGATGTTGTTTTTGAAGTGACATAATTGTGACCTGACCCCTATTTTGGAAACTTCTGCCCTAAAGGTTTTGAAACTGTAACTGCAGCAAAAGGTGAATCTGTGAACACATGTTGGGTGAAAACATGGGTGAAAACATATCCTGTGTGTTCCCGCTGCTCTCCTCAGTTCGCGCCGAGCTGCGCTAGAGAGAGGTAAGCGTATAAAGTTGTCTTCTGTTCATGTGTTAAAATATTAAAAAGGTTCTAAAAAGTATGTTGTAAACTCACAAGCAGTTATATATATATTGTTGTTTAACTGTTTATGTTTAGCGCAGCACTGTACTGGGCATTTATTTCCCGCGTTAGTAACATCTATGACGTTTTCTGTGCCAACGTGATTATTTTTTTGTTCTTTTGGTTGGTTAAGGTGTTTGTGAGGAAGCCAGAACTCAAGAACTGCTGTGCTGAGAGTGTTTTTGTTTTGAACCGGCATGTGAGTTGCTTCAATTTTATTTGGATGTTAAATTAATGTGTTTAGTATATTTTTATGTTATTATGGAAGATTGTAATTATTGGGCAGATTATTTCTGTTTGGGTTTTATTTTTTTAATTGTTTTGAATGAATGTAGATTTTACATTATTATGTTGGTTGGTTTTAGCACATTCCTGTCAGTTCGCACCGAGCTGAGCTGCTAGAGAGAGGTGTTTGTGAGGAAGCCAGAACTCAAGAACTGCTGTGCTGAGAGGGTTTTTGTTTTGAACAGAATAAACCTGCCTGTGGTCCAGTGGTCCTCGACTGCTGGTTCCTGTCTTAACACAACGCAGAGTACATGCAACAGATGAGCCGGATGGAGGCGGCAACAGATGGTCTAAGGAAAATAACCTGCCAATGGAATAAGACATTTTTCCCATATTATAAGTTAAATCACACCTTGAAGAATGTGGTGGTTTTGCAGTGTATTTAAGGTCATACGAGACTCTACAGGACTTTTCCCAAGAACCGAGGTCTTTCCTGGTCAGGTAACATTTCCACTATTCAATGTTCCCACATTGTGTGCATAAGATAGCATTGCTCCTTTTGCATTAATCACCGACTGCAGACAGCACCAAAAAGCATGAAAGTGCGTAGCGCTCATTCTTCCAAGACTCTTTGCAGGGATTCTGATGGCTCAGCTTTCCATGTCAGCATCTAATACTGGTGTTGATGAGAGCGGACTCCCTGCACGGGCCTGTCGACGCGCTGAATAATGTCAACATCCTGCTGACTCGTAGCTGCTCTGCTGGCGAGGGGGTTTCATGTTCGCAGGGGCAGAGCCCCAGGCATCCATCTGTGATCTCCATCCGTTCAAAGAAAGGAAACAGCCGAGTCGGATAACGGAGGATCGTGTTCTGGTTTGTAGCCAACACTGAAAGTGCTGCATCATGTCTGTGCGTCGTGTCAGACATAAACACTGTCTTGTTTACACGACTAGAGGATTAAGCAGAAATGATGATGATTACTGTTTGAGAATTTTCTAAGGAAGGTTGATCAAGAACTTTGAGAATAAAATACTTAATCAGATGGAAAACACCTCCAATTTCAGTAGCCACTGTTGGTATTTTATATTTCCTTTTTCTTAGTCTGTGTCTTAGAAGATTTAACAAAGTGCTTTCAGCTGCAAAGTCGCTCAGTCAACAATCAACCAAACTGATGGGCCTCAAAGAGCGCTGCATAACCTTTCAAAATAAAATCACGATTAATTAGCTGGTTATTCCTCTGTGACTTATTAGATCAATGAATCCGGGGCGTCAGTTTCTGTTCACCAATTAGTTTTAGAGACTGCTGTTAAAATTACAGCAAGTTTCATCAAGATCCTGACGTAGGATTGTTGGCAACTTGGGGGAAAAAATTACAAAATTCCCAAACACAATTGCTCAGTTTACTGCACAGCACACATTTTCAGTCTTAAAGTTTATCTAATAGGAAAAGAAAAAGACTTTTTAAAATGCCTATTTGGAAATGCAATTGGGATTTATAGACAAAAGAAATATATATTTTTTGTTCTTTAGTTTGGTTGGTTTCGACGGTCAGTACATTGGTTGTTGTAATTTCAAGCACTTGTTTACATGGAATAAATGAATGACCAATTATTTCTTTTATATCAATGTCAAAATCAAAATGTCATCAAGTCACACAATTAATAAGTTTTAGAGAACACACAAATATACTGAAGGACTTTGTATGTGAATCTAATGTTGAATCAAGTAAAGGATTTTTTTATTTAGCCGTTTGATCAAATTTGTGGGTGAGATTAAAGCACCTGATTCTTAAAGCAGCAGTGGAGCTCATTAGTCTGTGACCCGGTTCTGATCAAGAACCAATAGCAGGTCACAGGTTTGCACAGAATCTTCTGCCTTCCATGTAGGTGAGAAACATTTTCAATCGTCTGAATTTTTTTATTTTTATTTTTTTTGCTTTTCATCCCGACACACACGCTCTTAGACTTGCACGCACAGGTCAGTGGATAATGAACCAGAGAATAGTCTGATCCGTTCATCGTCACTGTAGAAGTTTAACAATTGTAAAGATGTCATTTGGGATTAAACCCAGACAAACGTGTGACCAAATTACTGAAAACAAAACAGCTAAAATTGTTTTGTGTATTATTTTTGGACTTGAATAAATATATTTCATGTTCAACAAATTTTATGTGAGGGATTTTGTTTAATAAAAATACATATTGTGACATATTATGTGATCCACTCCTATTTCCAACTATTGATCTCAGAAAGAAAACCCAGACATCCCCGGCCCCTGCGGCTCTCTCCAGCCTATTATCTGAGACTCCCAGGCGTTCCCGGGTCAGAGGGGATGTGTAGCTGCTCCAGTGAGTTGCCAGTCTGCCCCGGAGTCTCCTCTGAGTGTCACATTACAGTGAAAGCTGTCTTCCTGGTAGGTTCAAACAGGTCTAGCTGTAGCTTGTTCAGTCTGGTTTCCTGGTCTTTCCTGAGGCACTCTTACTCTGAACCAAAAGGAAGAGATGGCAAAACTCATGGGCTCAAACTCTTCCAATGTGATAAAGTGACGATTTTGAGCTGGAGAATACAAACCTGTGAATAATATAAGAGATAAAGATTTTCCTAAATTTATCTGTCATTTCACATTTAGCCTAGTCATTTTCTATCCAGTCCACTGCTTTCCTATGATTGATTCTCATCTCCCTTCAGTGCTCCGTCTGGGATTTCTCACATTGAGCTTGATTTCAAATACCAGGATTATCACCTTTGTCCCAAAAACCTCAGTTGTTTGTTGGGAAGCTGAAGACGAGGAGACATTTTAGTTTTCAGCAATACAGTGAGTGATTTTTTTTTTTTTTTTTTGTTTACTTTTCATATTCTTTTATGATAAATAATTGTGTAATTTTTTTCCAAACAGAGACTCAAGAGGGTGGAGAATTAATTTTTTCTAAGCGAACTCACTGTTAAAGCGTGCATTCCCATCAATTTATTTCAATTAAGTTTATGGAATTATCTTTGAAATAATTAGATGCTTACAGTTTCCACTGCAAGAAAAGACGCTGAAAGTGTTGCAAAAGAGAACACTTCAAATTATATTGATATTGATTACAGTTCAGCTAATGATGACTAGTGACTTGTTAAGTTATGATGAAGTTCCCGGACATTTATACTGGATAATCAGCGATGAGGTCAGAGCTTAAAAACCTGGAATATTTACTGTACCGTAAACTTGCACTTTCTTACTTCCTGCCTTCTAATTCTTTCTTACTTTCTTACTTCCTGCCTTCTTATAATTCTCTCAGCTTCTTCAGAAATCCTCATTTTCTCAGCCATGTAACAGAAGTGGCTTTGGAAAGCACACATGCGCCACCTGGTGGCTCTCATAGTTAGCTGCAGGGAGAAGAACCAGAGTCAACCCACAACATATGTTGATGGGGGATTTATATATATATATACTTCTGTTCACAAGAGTGTTGAGAAATTCTTTGCTGTTGCTCTTTTTTTTCTGACATGCTGAAACTTATCAAACAAACGAAAGAGAGCAGAACACACATGCGGGATCGTTCCCAGAAAGATTGTTTCTGTTTATAGAGGTTTCGAACTAAGTCAAACGGCTTTCTTGTTTATTTTGGATCCAGATGAGAATCATCTGGATGAGAAACTTACTTGCATTGTCATTTCATGCTTTTAACTAAACCTGGCCTTTTATGAGTTTATAAAAGTGTGTGCTGTGGAGGAGCAGCTCATGTTTCACAATCCTGCAGGAAGAGAAGTGGTGAACTCTCTCAGGGATTTATCGGTGTGCAGTCTGTGCACAGTTTGAACATGTCATCTGGACCTCATCCAAAGTTAGTTTCTAAATTTGCTGGAGCGAAAAAAGAGACCCATCAGAAGTCTATTGTTTTCAGAAGAATTGGCTAAAATAAACTGTATTTCCCAGAAGAATACAGGTTTTCCAGTAAAAGATTTTAATCATGCTAATGAGCTTCATCCCACCAGGCTTAACTAGTAGCAGATTGGAGATTTGGACAACTTATTGTGCAAAGGGAGGCAGGTGAAATAAGGTCCTGCCACAGCAGACAAGGTAGCACATATTATGTCAATTTAATTCATTAAATGGAGGAAAATATAAATAAAACTGCCAGAGAAAAAGAAAGAAAGCAGTTGAAAGAACATGATACGCTGCGCACTGAGAAGGTATTAATGAATCTTGTTCACACTTTCTTCTCATCTCAATGACTATCAGCTATCTGCTGTGTGTTTGGTTTGTGGTATTTCTGACAGATGTTTATGTCTTGGTGCCAAACCATTTGTCTAAACAGTTTCCCACTGGGAGAACGCTTTGTGTTAGTCATCTTAGGGGGGGGGGGTGAATTTCCTGGGAACACATGCTGAATCACAGTTGAAACTGAGTGCTTTCCAAAATTGCTAGAGATAATTTTTTTAGCTTTTCTTATTGTTTGTTTCGATTTTTCTCATGTTGAAAACCTCAGATATTCAGTTGTTTCTAAACTTGCCAAATCAGAGCTGTGTTTTATTTCTACTCCGAAGCAAAAAGAAAAGGATGCTTGCTTTTTAAAATGACTTACAAGGAAAGATATGTAAAAATATGGCATCAACTTTACTGCAAAAACCAACCATTTGCAAGAACACTAAATCAAGAATCAACATGTGTGTAATTTAATCTAATTATAGATCCAGTTATAAGATTATGTGCTTTTTGTTACATGGAAAATGATATAAATGTCAGAAAGCTAAAATTGCGCAACACTCTGAATGCAGCAACCCTTGGTAAAACACAATGGTGGCAGCATCATACTGTGGAAAAATATTTTTTTCCTGTAAAAAAGCTGCAAAAGACTGAAGATCAGAACCAAACTTTATCTTCTTAGAGGACTGTTACCCCAAACATCCACCCAGAGCTGAAGCTCATTTCACATTCACGTAGAAAATGGTCCAGTCAAAGTCCAGACCAAAATCCACTTGGACATAAGCTGGACGTTGTTAGAACAGAGCAGTCTTTCAATGTACAAATATGGTACAGATAAACCTCAAGAAGCTTTGGAGGCTAAATACAAAATCCTGTAATGTTACTTTGAGATATTTATTTGTAAAAACTGTTTAAAAAGTATGTTTTTCTTCCACTTCAAAATGATGTCGGTCTGCCACTTAGCATCGCATAACCACACATTTGGGCTTTTGGATGTAACATGAAGAGTGCAAACAGTTTTCAGGCACTCCATACGAAGTGTTGGATGCAAAAACAAAAGTGAGTTTAGAGGAAAAATCTGATATTTCCAACGTCAACATTTCTCCTAAACGATTTGTGTGAAAGTTTAGGACTGCTTCACTTCTGTGAACATGAATTTCTAATTTATATGAAGCAAGAGGATGTTGGTTGCTTCAACCTTTTTTACGGTTTCAGAATGACAGGGTTTGGGCATCTTGCCTGGGCGATATTTAATAGCTTCAGTTCTGGCAGCTGTTCTGCTTTTAAAGCAGCTCTGGGAGATTTCCAACCGCTTTTAATTTACTGACATGCCTGGGTCATCTTTGCGTGAATTTGTTGGACCTTAGCTGAACTTTCTCTTTGCAAATGTGTTCAAGATAATCACCAACCTCCTTTTTGTTGTTGTTGTTTTCTTAGCTGTTTGTACAGGCAGAATTTTATGTGCACATTTGTTTGTGTGTTCGATCTAATCCATTTATTCCACTGCCAAGGAAATGTTCCCTGTGCGAACTGGAGCACACAGAGCGATAAAAAAGTCAAATCCAACCTTTCTTGACTAATACCCCTATTTTCTGAATTTGCAGCAACTCTGCACATGAATGGATCGCTCTGTTTCGCACAAGCCTGCTTTTATTTGTTTAGCTGTTCATTTCCAAACCTGTTTGAAAGAAATACCTAAGGACTCATGTAAAGTTTACTTTTGGTGGCTTTAATCAAATGTGCCTACTTATTGTTGTGCTTTAAAACAGTGCAGCAGAGTACAATGCAGGGTGTGTTTCACCGCTGGGAAAATGTCCTTCTTACAGACTTTGCAATTTATCTTAAAACTTCCTGTTGGCTGCAATTATTGGATTGCCCAACCAACAGATGACAGAGATAATCAAACCCACTGTTGATTCTTGTCCTAGTTTAATGCCACGTCAGCTAACAACCGACATCTATTGTTGGAGGATGTTAAAATATCCCATAACGTTTCCGCATGTTGCCTTAAACAACGACCCATTTAGATGATGTGTCATTATGCAATCTACGTACGCTGTTGTAAGTTTAGGCTAAAGGACAAACTTTCCCATTTTCATCACTGTGCTACTCATATTACTCTCCAGTTATGTGTTATCTGCAACTATTGTTGTCGTTAACTTTTTGTGTTGTTTTCTTTAGAAGACAAGGCGGCCAATAATTTCACGTTCTCTTTCTATCGTGGAGCTGGATTTATTTTTCATGCTGTTTCTCTCCTGGACCAAACAGTTAAGCTAACGTTGCCACTAACTCTGTGTACTCTTGTTTTTCAGGGTAGAAGATCTTGACACTGGCTGTGTTTTTCTCTCAAATGAAGGCACTAGAAGAGCTGCTGCTACTAATAACTTCTTATTTATTAACATAGAGCATCTTCACGGGTCAGTGGTTCTGTCTTTTACATGTTTCTACTCTCTTTTCACATCCCCGGTCATGGCCTTTCACACTGTTTTCTTTTTTCTATGTGCGTTAAGGTGACATTTGTCGTAAATCTGTGCTACATGCGGCATGTAAATAAATATATTTTAGTACCGAGTTAAAGAGAAGATTTCACTTTCAAAACCTAAAACCTGAGAGGGAACGGATCTGTGGTAAATTATTTAGACACATTCCTCCTGGTGATCTTCTCTCATGGATCCTTACAGCTTGTCATGGCAGATCGGATTCCCAACACACCCGTCCGGATCCGCTCCTGCTTGAACCGGCCCAGACCTTTTGGACCAGCCTCATTTCATGACCCCAGTGCTTCTCCTTCAGCTACTATCAAAACATTGTCACTGTAAGCCAAATAATTTCATAAATTTATTACATTTCCTCATTTGTTAACAGTGTTTCACCTCATCCTAAATGCATTTTCCAAACTTGAAGGAAGATTTTTTTTTTTTTCTTAGAATGAATAAAAAACAATTAAAGCCATCCACATGCAATCCTGATGAGTTTCCCTGAAAGTCGCCTTAAATTCTAACTTCACAAACACAGGCAGTTCTATAAATTAATCTTTTCTTGCAATAGCATCAGCTTATCGTGAAATTTTTAGAAAAATCACATTTTTAATCTGAGTATTTCAATTAAATGCTGAAAGATGCAGTGCACAGATATTTTATAGCTGAATTATAATGGAACAGTTATTTGTGCCACCAACAATTCCTGTCAAAATAAATGCAACAAGTATATTTTTTCTATTATTATTCATACATCTTGCTGGAAATTCATGATGCAAAGGTCCAATTCTTTTGGTAAAAGGTGAAAGAGGACAAAATAAATCTCCAAAGCTCACTGTTTGAAGTGAAATTATCCAGAGAGCACTTTGGGTTACAAAGTCTCCATAGCAACCAATTGATGCCATCTACAATAAGTAAAAACTGGCTGTTTGGAGGGAATCAGAGAGGATGGGTCATTTTCTGCATCATCACAACAAGCATGGGGAAGTTTGCAGATCGCATGCTGCAGAGACAGCTCCACTGTGGGGGGAGAAAACTGTGTCACTGCTGCCCTGAAGGCCTGAGTGGATATCTTAATGTGCCTCTGCGCAAGAACATCAGGTCAGTGGCAGATGCGGCAGAGGTGGATGGGACCTTGCATCACCACTCCCAGGCACCCGAAACTGAAAGAGCGAACAAACTGTTAAATAAACTTTTCATCTCTGCGTGACTCCCGTGTCTCACGCAGCGAGGACATCAAGAACATCCCTGCGGCCTGCAGCTGGACTCGTGTCTGAATAATGATGAATCTGCGGCTCTGCTATCTGCTGCCCCCTGCGGGTTCTTAGCGGTCACTTGCAAAGTTGCGCTGGAAACCCCTCTAATCTCATTACTGCGAGCTGGAAAGCAGCCGCTTGCTTGCGCGAGCGGCCAGACACAGACACGTACGCAGAGGCTAAAGGTGGCGCTAAATAAGCTTGCGTTTATTTCGGGTGCAAAAATAAATTGCAACTCGCTGCGGAGAACACGAGTTTTTCATCCAATTAAATCCAGACACGTTTTAGTAATGCTCATTAATAAACGCATTTCGATTTTCTGCGGCATTTTTTTTTTATTTTAAATAAAAATGAAATTCTATAATGTTATGTTCGAGAAAGAACATTTGATCTTCGTGATGCGTCATTACGCACAGGCCAGAACGCCCACTTTGGGCAAGACGCTGAAATGGATTGGCTGCTAAAGATACCAGCGGCTGATCCACGTCTCCAATTGGCTGCAGCTCTCCTTACAGTTACGTTATGCCTTCTCCACTCACACTGGCAGCTGGAGAGAGGGAAGACGTAATGGTTTGATTCCCTATGCGCTGGCAATGGTCGTCGCTGTGACATTACTCGGCAAATTCCTCTAACGGGGGGGGAGAGAAATGAAGGTATGTGCATCTATTTTAAACATTATCTGTGGCGCTTTTTTGCGTTAAAGGTGGTGTGTTTCTTTTTGTAAACTGCACGATTCTGCAGGGATAAGCAGGGGCGGGGGGGGGGGGGGATAACCCCCTGCACCTTTAATGTAAATTAATTCTAATTTATAATCTCTAAAAACATAAAATAAGCAGGCTTAAAATTCTGGATTTGCAGTCTGACTTGAGTTTAACATCTAAATACGCGCTGTCAGGTTGTATTTGTCTCCCTATTGTGCTTTTATAAACGCTTCCTGTGCGTTCCCAGCCACGCTGATAAACATTGGGTACACCGTGTAGCCTTCTGATGAGCCAGCTTTGACCCCAGGGTGATAGTTTAGTGGACTAAAGCTCTGGCATAGACGTCCATTCACCGTCAGGCTTTAATCCGCTCTAACCGGATAGAGAGGCTGCGGTCAGGCGGCGGAGCGGCTGCTTGTCTGGGGCTGGACAGGAGAGGATCTCCTCCTCATCAGGTCCGGAGCTGTTCACTCCCCCTTCCCTCTTGTTGTGTGTGCAGTCTGCACGGTGTGCTTGCAGCAGCACTGGATATAAAGGGTGATGAAGAAGAGGATGGCGATGATGTCATAGGATCCCTGCTGCTGCTGCTGGTGGTGGTGGTGGTAGTAGTGGTGGCTTTTCTGGAGAAAGGTGAACTGTCATGCACAATCAGGCATGAGTGTGAGAACACAGTGTGGAAAAACTGCTTATCACCTGCTGTTAAGTGTGGAAACCGCTGCTGCAGCCGCTGGAATCCACCTGCCGAGGAAGATGTAGCCTTCAGTCACATTTAAAGCAAACAGTGGAGGAAAAACAATGAAACAATCAGCACTGCATCCAGTGCCTTTCAGCTGGGTAACATGTTGCTGCTTCAAGTGAGAAACAGTTTGCTGCGCTGCTCCCTAATCCTGTTTCGGCATCAGAAATAACTTGGATTTCTGCGCCATTTAAATCCAGACATAACAAACGAGTCAGAAAGAAAAGTACGGATGAAACGACATAAAGAAAACACTTTTATTGGCGCCCTGGAGAAAGCAGCTTAAACAACAACAACATAGTCGTTTACTGTAGTAACATCCAAGTAGTAAATGTCTGTCTTGTCTGTCACACTTACAGATTTTAATTTATTTGTTGTTGTTATCATTATGAGTGCAGCCAGGGTAAAGTGTAGGAAAATATCTAATCACTCATCTTTATTTTACTTTTTATACACAACCGGGGTAAAACAGTGTGTTTTACACAAAATAAAAACAAGAACAAGAAGTGAAAAAAAAGATGAGGTTGATGAGTGTGAAGGTAAATATGCATAGATTTTAAACGTCTGATCACAACCAGTGATAGTAATAGGAATTTTAATAGTAGTTGATGTAGAATAAAATCCACAGTTAATTTGAGCCACTAGTACACTTAGTGGTGAACGTTTATTAAGAGCCACAATATAAAACACAGTTATCAGCGCGATAGCAATGAATATAAAGACAAAGTGCATTAAAAGCCAAAGAGCCAATGAAATTTATAGATTTAATTTCTAAAAACTAATATTTGGCATCAAAACAGTCGGTGGAAATCATCGTCACATATTTACATCCAAGGGAAGGAATAATCAATTACTAATTCAATATACATACATATACCTAATACTTGCTTAAATGACAGAAGGAGAATTAAATAAAAAAATATTCAAGGCATGTATAATTTTTGTATGTTATATGAAATGTAATCATATTTAAGTAAATTGTTCACAACTGTGTGCTTTTTAGCTTTGTGTGTTTCTGGATTCGGGGGGAAATCTGTAAGGAGAAGGACTGTAAGATGTAAAGTTTAGATTTAACACATTTTTACATTATTTTAGAAGCAAATGTGTTTTTGTTTGGCTTCTAAACCTACACAAAGTTACGTATAATTATGCAGTAGGTAAATTAAACTAAACAACTTCTATTACTACTAATAATACTTTAAGTACTGTGGCATTGTACATATATATATTTCTAAAAGTTCACCATTTGTGTTGCTCATAGTGTTGATTTGAAAATAGTGTTCATCATGTTCTTAATATGACATGTTTTTAACTATATAAATTGTAATGTGAGTTATCTTGAATATGTCACATTGTGCAAAAAAAAAATTAAAGCAATAAATTATTGCTAAAACAAATATTTAAATCATCCAAATGTTGCTGGTTTCTGTCAACCAGACACCAGCAACTTCACTTTAAACCTGAAATACACTTTTGCACGTTAAGAGCTCTCTGAGTTCAACCAGTGCTGGAAAATTAAAACAAAGACTCTGAATGGAGCCTCAGAGAATCTGTGGCACTTATTTATTCTGGAAACAGTCGCAGAGGACGTGGTTTGGTTCTGAGGCAAAAACAGCGTCGACACGTCTTTAATTGTCACTGAAAATAGAGCGTTTTTTTTTTTAAATTTTATTTGTTTTTTTGTTGTTGTTTTTTTTAATCTGGGTTGAGTTTGTCACATTTTCCACAGTTGTTAATCACAAAATTGAGGCTGATAAGAGAAACAGACGGCTTAACTCTGTGAAGTAAATTTTCCCAGAGGCACATCCTCACTCACGCTGTCCCAGGGAAGCTAAATGGACGCGTTGTTTTATTGACTAATCGGGTTTAAATTAAAAAGCAGCTTTTCTGCCCCTGTGGATGGGGGACGGCGCTGCTGTGTGCAAGCGTTGCTCTCAAGCTGTGAAATATACTGCTGCATGGAGGCCGCTGTAGTCACGACTTAAAAACTCCACTGGATCCACGCTGCTTCTGCATGCACGGTTGATTTTCTTTATATTTTTAAAGCTACCAGTAATTGCATAAGTAAAAAACAAAAAATCTGCTGCAGTTTTGTTTTGGAGATTGCACTTTGTTGCAAATTAGGCAAAACTCACCTCAAGCTTTTCATCTAAAGTGGAAGAAGAAAAAGTCCAAAGCTATTAAGGACATCCAGGAGGCACACATTTCTGGTGATAGCTTCATTTGTTTGCTTTTTTCTTACATCTCCAAATGATTTCCTGAAGCCAGATGCACGGTCCGAACTCATTTCTCATGGAAAAGTTACATACTTTTACATTCTTGGATAGAATGGCATAAAAAGAAGGATAGCAGGAAGGAGAAAATGAAAGAACAGTGAAGAACACAAAGAAGGACTGAAGGAGAAACACAAGGATGGAAGGACATAAGGACGGACTCAAAGCTGAAAGTTTACAATGAAGGATACAAGAAGGAAGACGGTTCAAAAAAAGGAAGGAAGGGCAGAAGAAAGAAATCGAGAGACACATGAAGGGGGGACACCAGACAGAAGGACTGAAGGACACAATCAGCATGCCCAACAAACCATTTCAAAGTCTGTAAAAAATAAAAACAAACACAATATCCTCCTACCGAACCGCATCGGGTTCATTTTCAGCGACAATAATATCCCTGACTGGATCTACCTTCTCGGGGAGTGAATGGCATTTGGAGCTGATGCAAAAGGGCGAAAAAGAGGAAGAGGAAATGAAAAGCGCCGACGAGACGGCGGAGGATGGAAGGTGCAGAGTTTACCCTGATAGCACCATCTGTTTGGTACTTAGATGTGGGAACTGATGGCTGGCCAGATGCACGGACCGGGCCTGAGTGACAAGACGGTAACGTGAGATGAAGAAGAGAGCGCTCCTTCTTCTACAGGTTAACTTTGCTCTCCTGAAACAGTAACATCAACATTCCTCACAATACCTCCATCTGCTGCTATTTTTCTCTAGAATCCAGCCAGTATGCACTTTTTAATGCAGAATTATGTAGCGGTTTGTCCACAGCAGGACGGTATTTAGTGTTGCAAGTCACTCCAATGACTGATTTAGAGATATTCTCTGGCTTCTTCTTACTGTCAGTATCAGCTTACATTAAAAGATATTAAACTGGGGCAGAGCGGAAGCAGCCTGCAGATTTTGGATACGGTTTACTCGAATCAGCAAAGCTACTAGCATATCTGGGATTTTATTTGTTTAAGTCAATCTGAGTAAAAGTGACCCATAACCTTTGAATTTCTCCTAATTTTGTCATATTACAAGTTAAACCTTCAATGTATTTAATGTGCAGACCAGAACTGATTATGTACTAACAAGAATCTGAAAAGTGTGGTGTGCATTTGTCAATACATTGGAGAAAACTGCTCGCATTCTATCAGAGTGGATGCAGGTGTGTGGACAGCAGTTTTCAAATCTGCAATAACAGGTTATGTTATGAATTTAGATTTGGACTTTGACTGGACTATTTTCTAACACATGGTTAAAATGTATGAATGTCACTTTTTCCTCCTGAAAAATGGACCTCCATCCCAGTTCTGAATCTTTTGGAGCCTCCATCAGATTTTCTTCCAGTAATGCTCTCATAATTAGCTTCATCAGCTCTAAACAGCGTTTCTGTTCCAGCTAAAGAATAGCATCTGCACAAGATGATGATTTATGTTTTTATATTAGATTATACCCAAGTAATGCCTATCTGCAACGTAGATGACTTCTGAAGGAAATTTGTGGCTCTGGATTTGAGTTAGACACATTTTTATTTGTAAAAAAAAAAAAAATGAAGGTAACACTTTATTTGAAGGGGGGTGAATAAGAATGACATAACACCTGTCATAAACATGAATAAGCCTTCATGAATATTTATGACTGTTGTCATGAAGCGTCATTCGGTAAATTATGACACTTTTAATACAAAGTTGACATTATTCAAAATGTCTTTGTTATAACAACTTGACATTAACCAAGAAATCATTACTGATATCAATTTGTTCTAAAAGTATTACTGATTGCACTTTAAAAATTAGATAACTTTATGTCATTAAAGGTAAAGTTTAAACAGTCATAAATATTCATGAAGGCTTATTCATGTTAATGACAGGAGTTATGCCATGTTTATGACAGTGTCATGACAGTCTTATTCACCCCACTTCAAATAAAGTGTTGCCGAATATTTATCTGGCTTTTCATCTGAGAGTCATTTTTATAGACAGTTCATTTCAGGCCAAGCAGTTTAAGGAACAGTGCAAGGAGCTCATGATCCCACTTCAGCTTCATCTCCACTCCTTAAATATGCTCCAAATGCGTCATATTTGTCCCAGTATAGTAAAGCACCAATCAATTGGCAAGTGACTGAAAATATCTTTTCTCTTCGCTAAAAGCAGCTAAACAGAAAACTCCCATTTTCAAGCAGCATCTCGTTTGAAGCATTTTGTTGTAAAACTCACACATTCCTTCATTTTTTTAAAAGCGTTACCTCTATCAATCGCAGCCTTTTTTTTTGCCAGGAGTGTTCATTTCCATTAAATATGTCTGAAATCCAAAGAGAAATGTCACATAGAGGCTGCGCTCGGAGAAACTCTGATGACGCAAACATTTTAATCCAGCCTGCAGCTGACTGACCTCAAAAGCCAAGTTGTCATACATCACTAATTCAGCATGGAACATGTGGGAAGGTTTCATAAGGAGGAAGATTTAGGGTCATTCAGTTGCTGAATGGAGAACTTGTTGGTGCCAAAAATTCATATAGCAATTCATTAAAATCCATCTTAATTAGGCCAAAAAAAAGGTTCTTGTTTTGCGTTTTCTGACTCATTTTTAGTCCTAATTAAACACTTTGGTCTGCCTCTTTGACCCAGTTACTTCTGATTTAGCTTTCTGGATGCCAGAGCGTTTCTTTTTACATTTTGTTCACCAAAAAAAGGCTCATTTTATGAGGTCAGACATCCTTTTTATGTACACGAGTCTTTTCCCTGTAGGATTTCTATTTAAGTCTGGGCCTCTGTCAGTTTCTGAAACACAACCAGGTTGGATGCAAGAAGTTTGATGACATTCACTGGTTTCCTTGAACTCGTGCATTTATTATTAATTAAATCCAATAGTTTTGAACCGTAACTTGAATAAATGTGACTGTTTTGCTTTTATTGATGTTGGTGCTCGTTTTTATGAAAAGTGACTTTTTAAATTGGTTACAACTTAACCCTCCTGTTGTCCTCATTTTCTGTGTATAGGGAAAACACATACAAATCTCGGTCCTTTTGACCCAAGGACACCTGAGCTGTACTGATCTGAAAGCAAACTGACCTGAAAGGAATTTACCAAATCTTAAATTAAACTAAAGAAAATTAAATCTAAATTAAGCTGGCATGAATTGAATTCAGTTCAATTTAGAAGAATTTAATTAAGCTGAATTGTAATGAACTGAATCTTAAATTGGATGGATAGATTTTTTTATTCTGATTTGTAGGTTTATTTTTGCCCTGTTTGATATAATTTTGTCTTCTGTGAAGACAATTTTGATTCAGATTGCCTTTTTGTGATTTTTTTGTTACTTGAAGTTAATGCTTTATTGATTTCCTGACGACAGATTTGATTACAAATCTAAAACTGGTATCAGTGGTTCTAAAACCCATGGGTTTTAGTCTTAATTTAAACTACGACAAATGATTTTATGTGCTGTGATCGTAATTTTCATGTTGTAACTGCATAGGTGAAAAAATGGCAGCCTCTGTCTGGACAAAAATAAGAGACCACTGCACTGAACTTCCTGGTTTTTCCACCAAATATTGATTTCTGAACTCTTCCTGAGTTAAAACATTAGCATTGTTGTTTCTAAATGAATATAAACTGTTGCATTATTTAAAAAAAGCACTGCACCTTTTTCGTTATTTTGACCATTTCTCATTTTCTGCAAATAAATATCAAGTTTTTGCTTGGAATTTCAGAGACATGTTATCAGTAGTCCAAAAAATAAAAGAACAATGTTCATTTTACTCAAAAATATACCTCTGAAGAGTAAAATCTGAGAAACTGAGGTGCTCTCAAGTTTTTCCTTAGCTGTACGTTTCAAACATTTCACTTCCCCTTTGACACATCTAAGAAAACGACCACACACTTCACCTCTGCTTTTCTGCAGTTTCCCACGGCGTCACATGACCAGCATCCTCCTCTCCTTCTCCAGAAACAAGATGACAGCGAGTTTCATTTATGTGACTGATGCTGTATGTTAAAAACCGACTTATATCAGCCGATACTGATATTAGTGCCAGTATATATAGGCTGAACAGCTTTAAACTAAGCTGTGCCGAACTGAGCCAAGTTGAATTGCACTAAACTAACTGAACTGGAATGATCTCACTGGGCTGATTGAACTGAATTATTTTTATCTGATTTTATGAAGTCAAGTTTTCCACTGGAGACTGGTCCTCTGTTGGCATTTGCTGCTTTGCCATATTTGTTCTTTCGTGAGTATTTACCGGTGTTTAATTTCAGTAAAACACCTCCACTGCTTGCTAAATATCCAAATAAAGATGATGAGAGAACAGAAACACCATCCATGTTTCTGGAAGAGCTTATAGATCTCCTGTAAAGAAGCCCTTGTTGCTTGTTTGTCCGGGACTCCCCCGCCTGCAGGGCTTTGAGCCTGCTAATGGAAGTGACAGTAGGGGAAAGTCGAGCTGCTGGCAAACAGCCAGATAAGTCTCATTTTTTTATAGCCGGACTGCAGTGGCTTCTCCTCCTGTCCTGGAGAATGCAGTAAATGTTGCCTTTTCCCTTCAGGACGAGGGAGGATGTATCTGACCAGGGAGACTGTTGGGCAGTAAAACCTCCAGTCGAGTTCATACCAGCAAAGCAAAGTGTTGTGCATTGTGGTTTAACTGCAGGGAAATAAGACTGGATGTATGAACAGATGCACTGTGGCTCGTTTTTGCTCATATTTCTGACTTTTCTGTTGTTCCGACTGCAAAATGTGTGTTTTTTTAATTCTGCAATTCAAGTTGGCGTAAACTAAGTTTGCTAAAAGATAAATCAATTATTAGTAATCTCCTAGTAGAAAAAAACTGAAATGACTTAAGACTTCTTCAATCGGTTTAATAATAAGTAAGTAGAAGGACAAGCGGCGGGCTAGCAGAAATGGACAGACTTTACAAGAAGCTGTTAAATATTATCGATTTGAACTTTAAAGAGACACGACTGCAGGGAGACACATTGACTTGTCTGGCTGCGCTGCCTCCTTCCCCACCTGACTCCACAAATAGAGCCTTGTTCCTAAAGATTACATAAGGAATCCCTGAGCTGACGGGTGAGGTCAGATCACAGGGTGTTTGTGACAGAGCGCTGTCTTAAGACGGGACGTGGCTGGACCCGGTGGACTGCATTGTTTCCCACACAGAGCCGCCTTACATTACGCCCGTGTCAGCTATCGATTCAGGAAGCCGGGGGAGCAACAGAAGGAGTATTCTTTCTCCTCCCGCATCTCATCTGTATGCTCCAAGGAGCCGCGGCTCCTAACGCTCCGTCTTCGCTCCGTGACTCGGCACTGCTGAAGCGAACCGGAACGTCGGGAGTTTTTTTTATCTCTTGTGTATTCCAGTCTGCCGAACAACAAGGCCCTGCATTTGCTTTCATCTAGCTTAATGATGCTTAAAAGTGATGTGCAACACACACTAGAAAGTCACATAATGCTTTAGAAAGATCTTCTAAGACATTAACTGGTTCAGTTACAGATTAATTTCCTTTAATAGAAACATTTTCACTCATAAGCATTTGTAATTAACCAAATTTTGAATTGCATAAAATTTCATTTTAATGTAGTTCTGACTGGACTTAGTTGAATAAAAGGGACATTTATAAATGTTGTGTTGAATAACTGAATTAAATTGAGTTAAACTGAGGGAAACTAATCTGAACTGAAATGAAATAAGTGAACTAAACCGGATTTACCAAATTAAAGTGGGCTGAATTGGACAAAGTGTAAGCAAACTGAAGTTAAATGAACTCGACTGAACTAAAATGAACTGAATTGTTTTTATTAGATTAATTTGAACTGAAATGAACTTATTATAATTGGAGCCAAACTGAACTGAATTGGATGCAGTTAAGCGAAGCAAAACAGATTCATTTATTGTTGCGTAATTGAATTAAATTATATCAAAATCTGAACTGAACTGAACTTGATACATTTTGTTTTTTGAGTTTTATTTTGATTTCCAAATAACTTTTATGAGGCAATACATCTGCTCAACATGAGTCTTTATCCTGTGGATTTTCTATTTACTTTCGAGGCTGAGCTAATATTCCCAGTGCGCATACACACACAGCGGTGCGTGTGTGTGTATGCGTGTGGGTGTGTGTGTGTGTGCGTGAAACCCTGTAACAGAAAACCCTTGTCAATTGTTTGTTTGAGTCTCCCAGCCTGCAGAGTTTCCACCAGCTGCTAGAAAACTTTTATGATGGTCTAATTCACCTAGACTCATTTCTTTCTCTGTTATATTTGTACCCGGAAGTCAGATTTTGTTCCAACATCGGAAAACCAAAGACAAACGTCTCCTAAAATGGGAATTCTTGTAAAATCAGGGGCTCTACTGCATCCCAGTAACTTGGAAGTTGTAACTCCACAAACTTAACTGTGTTGCAGGGATGTGAAACAACAGCGACCTTTCAGCAACTATTCACAATACAAGTCACAATGAGTACATTTTTCATTGCACAATATACTGTCACTGAAGGGTGAAATGCATTCTGTGTGCGATGGATAGAAAATTGAGGGAAGTGCAAATAAGCTGTTAATTACTGCAGGGTTTTAGTAGAAAACACAGAGCTGAGCCAAGAGCATTTCACACATTTTCAAACACCTGTTAAAGTCCCAGAGCCAACATGGCGAATATAATATAATCATTTGTGAATATCAGCACAAATGATATGATAAATATAATACCTTTGTATATGTCTTCTATACTCTTGCATAGTGAAAGTCGGCATGTTTGATTTGACTCCAGCTTTGCAGGGATCACATGTAAAAACTGTGTTTTAATGTCTCACATCGATGATAAAGTCAGATAAATTTGTGCTCTCCAGTGAAAACGCACAACTTCACTTTTTAATTCCAGCTCTTACATCCCGCAACGTTCCTGAAAAGGAGGACAGGAATGTGTGACACAGAATTGCATCAACAAAACATACATAGCGAGAGTTTCAATTTGTGCAAGTCTTCCACAGATAAAAACCATGATTAGTTTGAAAAACAGTGCATGCTCTGACTGCAGCGTAAGCAGAACGTGAGGATGCGTGTTCCTCGTTAGTGAGCGTGCAATATGTGTGTTTGCCCCCGGCAGGCGGGGGCGTCGTCCATGTGGGCGTCATGCTGCGGGCTGCTGAACGAGGTGATGGGCACGGGAACCGTGCGGACACCGCAGCCGGGCTTCGGAGCGGGGGCGGGGCCCTTCCGCTTTGCCCCCAGCGCAGGGTACTCCACCTACCCCCCCACCAGCTCAGGGAGCGCCGGGCAGATCTGCAAGGCCTGCGGGCTGGCCTTCTCCGTCTTCAGACGCAAGGTAAACGCAGGCGGAGGGTTAGAGCCTGAGGGGGGGGTGGGGGGGGGGGGGGGGGTTGTATCACATTCAGGCAGAAAATAAGAATATTTTCTCTTCACCACAGAAATCTGTGAAGCTCCATGTCTGGTTCACCTTCATCTTTTTTGCTCTAAAGCATCTCTTTTAAGATTAATGTTCAGTCTTCTTTTTATGTTGTGACTGCATGCTGCTTTTTAAATGGAGTTTAATGATGCATTCAAGGAACGCATAATTACTGAGTTTTTGTTCAGTCATGCAAACCTTAATAGAGCTTTTCGGTCTTGAGCCTAATCAAATGCTGTGTACTCACAATTATTTTTATTTAAAAATAGTGCAAACTAACACAATAACAGTTGAAACTTTTCCGTTCTTGTTTTTTATGCATGCTTTTCTAGGATTTACCTACTTTTCCTGACTTGGCTGCTCCAAAATCGTCACATCTGGGTGTCACGAAATGCACAAACTTGCAGTCAAACTTGAGCGACAGTCTGATACTTATCCCTTAATCTGATCTTTATATATAAATGTCGGGTTTGAAATACGTGATACTCTGCAGAGTCGCTGTAATCTTGACATTTCAAGTCCTCCTGTCCAACCCGGAGTTTTGTAGCTGAATAGATTTGGCTGGCAGTCGGAGACGTTGATAAAAACTCCGCCGTTCCCAGCTTCCCGCTCCGCTCACTGCTTCAGATCGCACTTTCATCCTCCACACGCAGCCAGTTGCCTTCCCTCCGACGGCGGCGGGTCGACTCAGCGTTTGAGTGTCAGCGTGGTATTTTCGTGGCGTGGAAAACGTCCCACCGGGGGATAAGCTGCAGCCGATTGAAGAAAGCCGTCTGTTCCGCTGGAAATGGGCTCCTGGTGGATCCGGGGCTCAGTTGTGCTCGAGCGATAAGAAAATGTTTACTGCCACGGCTGACCTGCTTTTCTGTTCATTTGAAGTGTCAATCTACTCTGTCGCTCTGTATCGATGATAAATGTCAAACATCGCCAGAAGCCACAAACGGTTTGTCTCACTTTTCTCTGCTCTTGCCAAGAAAATGGCTGGGTTGAGGTTGGGCTCTTTGCTGCTGGTTTGCAGGAAACGACAAATAAAATAGATACTGAAATCTCTTTAAACAAAACTGTCCTTCCAAAAAAATAAAAGAGGCTGGTTGAGACCAAAACACCGGACTGAAGCTTTTTGTCATCCGGACTTTGGTGGAAAAAGAGAGAAATACGAGACAAAGAAACAATCAATAGATGGAAATGATCAAGCTCATTTTAATTTATTGTGTGATTAACTGATTATCACAACCCACTTTTAGCTGGTGGAGACATACACTAAAAGACGTTAAGCAAAAAAAGTGATTGAACAAATTATTGACTCATGGAGACTGAACGCTACGCTTCTTCAAATAAAATCTGAAAACCATCAATCATTTTCTCTCCATTCAGCTATTATGCTGTTTGGAAGTTATAAAATGAAAAGTTTCGAGGTGTGCGAACACTTGAGCTCGTGTTTTATTTAGCAAAGCATCAGCTCACACGAATACAAACAGTTCAGCGGCTCCGTTTGTCTGTCAGACTTGAATAAAACAAATAGTTTTGTTTGTAAAAAAAAAAAAAAAAAAGTCTGCTCCATGCACAATAAAGAGAATAACTGATCTGACATGTGTCCTTCTCATGTCTCCCCGTAGCACATCTGCTGTGACTGTAAGAAGAGCTTCTGTGCCCTTTGCTCGGTGCTGCAGGAAAACCTGCGCTGCTGCACGACCTGCCACCTGCTGCGCGGCACGGCCTTCCAGCGGCCGCGGCTCATGCAGCTGCGGGTCAAAGACCTGCGGCAGTACCTGCTGCTGCGCAACATCCCCACCGACACCTGCAGGGAGAAGGAGGACCTGGTCGACCTGGTGCTCTGCCACCAGGGGTCGCGGGAGACCCCGAGGCCTGTGATGGAGGAGGAGGAGGACGACGACGATGAGGAGGAGGAGGAGGACGATGACGACACGTGCGGCGACGAGGAAGAGGATGGGGGAGAAGACACAGACAGCCTCCACTCGCTCCCCCACTCGCGTGCGGCGTCACCGCCCTCCGCCACGCGCTCCGCCTCCGAACAGTCGGTCCTGTCTGCCTCTCAGGGGGAAGCGCTCAGCCCCAGTGACAGTTCAGGGACCCCCAGCCAGGTTGGTGTCGCGCGCTCCACCCAAACATCCGTCCCTCACCGACATACGCCGCACTTCCTGCACATCTGCCCTCATTCTATCCACAATAATTAATTTCAAGGGAGAAACAAACTTATTTACAAGCTCTTCACAGTGGCTGTTTGAAGTTGCACAAGCAGTCGCCCCTCTCGTGCAAAACTGAACCCGAGTCAGGCCTGAAAAATCCTTTTCCTTTTCCCGTTTTCCCGGGGTTTTCAAGCTCCAGCTGGAAGCAGCTGTGTTTGCGTTGCGTCAGAGTGCAGAGCCCTCAGTCGGGCCAGTGAGGCGGCTTAAACCGTTTGCCTTTTATAGGTCTGTTACATGAACTGATGCTGTTACGTAACAATCACAGAAGTTAAACTCGCCTCATGGCATTGCTGCTGAAGCCGGGGAATAGAAACACTGCGTCCCGTCGCTCCTGTCAGTGGATGTCTGCATGTTGTAAAGGGGATTTAATCCTCAGACCTGGAAACAAACATACTTGACCTAATTATGTTCACTGAAACAAAAATGCCAGTCGGGACGTCGACTTCAATCCTCCTGCAGGTTAAACTGCGTTAAATCTGTGGTCGCTGTGATAGATACATGCTTTCAAAAGGTGGTTTTCAAATTATGCTTTTATTTGTTGTTTAAGCTCAAACTGGAATCAAAGAATAAGGCCCCGTTTACACAACAACGATTTCGGGGAAAAACGGAAGAGTTTTGTTGCGTTTGTAGTGTGCATTTACACGAAACCACCGAATGTTTTCTCTAACAACGGCACAGATTGAAAACGGGTTCCAGAGTGCGATATTTCTGAAACGTAACGTTTTCCGTTGTCGTGTAAACCTAGAAAACGGATCTTTTCTTTCAGAGAATCCCCAGCTCATGCATAGTATGACGCAAAACATAACTGCTTCTTACAATCCACAGAAGAAGAAGAAACTACTCACAATGCTGGTGTTACTGTTTCCCCATCAGATACGGTTCCCTCAGCGTCTCTTCACCGCTCCGCACCGCCCAGGTGGCAAAATACACGGCTGCTTGTTCAGCGCTCTTATCTAGAGAACTACGGACCAGGACCAGCCCGGCTCCAGACGAGTTTAACAGGGGGGGCATCGACTTATTTTGGGGGTCAAAATGAATCTACGTTGCTGAACATAGACAACAACATCAGTAGCCTACAGGCTACTTGTTAACAAGCTTAACGTGCTGTATTGATATTAGCCAGTCATCTTTTAGCTATCATCACCTGCATCCAACAGCTTTACTCAACTCAGTCGGTTAGTTCGGGGGCAAAACTGTGCCAAGTTATTTACGTTTTGCTGGTTTGCTGCCATGATTCTAACACACACCTGCGCAGCAGCAGCAGGTCTCCTTCGCTGCCTCACAGGTGTACCGCGAGCGTCTCAGCGTTCATGTTGCGTTTGAAGGCGGCTCGGAAAAACAGGTTACGACTTGTTAGCGACGGATAAAACTGTTTTAACTGCTGAAAAAGGTAACAGAGGACACGGATATGGTACGTGCGGGAGCTCCTATTTTATCAAATTGATAGGAATAACAGACTGTGGGCCATTCCAAGGTAAAAACAATAAACAGCTTCCAGTCCGGGCCGCTACAGATACCGTGAAAGCTCAAACAAGGTTTTTCAGCAAAGTTATCCCACTTTTTCCAACTGCATGCGCCCTAATCAGACGCACACAATGCGTGTTCTCTCACGGAAATCCACATGCCTTCAAGTACAACTTTTTTTTAAACACATGCGCACTTTCAAAGTTTCAAAGAACCTAGCACCAACTAGGCGCAGCGAGAGCATTACACGTTTTCGATGTGCACCGTTACTGTGTAAACACAGATCGTAATTAGAACGTTATCGTGTAAACGATCCAACAAAAACGGTACAAAAGTGCCGTTTTTGTTGGATCGTTGTCGTGTAAACGCCCCCCAAGTCAAAAGTTTTTGGGCAGAAGAATTGTGTGACATGGCTGGTGGAGATCTCACACATCTTCCACATGCTGATTACACTTTGTTTTTTTTTTTGTTTTTTTTACTGCATCTTCCATCAGATGACGTTTGCGAGTGTTTCTGCATTTAGGTTTATCTTCCATCGCTGGTTGTGTAGCTTTCAAACTGTTCTGCTCGGCAACTTTTGCGTTCTTTTCTAAGTGCTTCCTACTAGTCCCGTTTTTTTTTTGTTTGTTTGTTTGTTTGTTTAAATATTCTGTGCAAAAACCAACTCGTAGTCACAGAAACCATATGATCCAGAAAGTTTGGCTGTTTGACTTGAGTGGAGCTGCTGCTGGCGTCTCGGAGGAGTCTCCTCCGAGCGCGAAGTATGCACGAGGGCGGGTGAGCGGGTGGGCGCGACGCTACGCTGATGGAGGCATTATTAAAACGTCTTCATTAGAGGACGACGGAGGTCTGCTGGAATGTGCTGAGGCACAGAAAGAACGAGACAGTTTTGTATTATTGCACTGCGGTGGAAACAATAAACTCCGTCCCATTAGATGTTACAGGCTCGCTTTTGTCAAGGAGATAAAAAGAGGACAAAAGCGGATGATTGGCTGATAATAATGCTCAGAAACAGATCAGCTGCTTTTGTTGCAGTTTAAATTCAGTAAGTAGAAGGTTAAATTAGTAGTTAACCTTCTGGTCATAAAATAGCGAAATCTTCTTTTTGTAGAAGAACGTAGCCAGACGACATCTGTGTATTATCTGTGTTACTCAACACAAGAAAAGTTCAACTGTGTTTGATTGTACGTCATGTTATTGTCTGAGTTTGATTTTAATTATAATTTTATCGTCACAACAAACCATTATCATCTTTCCAGTCGGAAAGGAATGATTTTGAACCCCGTCTTTAAGCTTAACATCACAAACATTCAAGATTCACTTACGTTCTGCAGCTGCAATCACAAGGTTATTTTTTTCCCTCCAATATCCAAATTAACCACTACTGTGTTTATAACACTCAAATATTAGTCACTTAATTTGCATAAAATAGTCGTCAAACTTTGACATTTATTTTATTGCGTCAAAGAAATCATGTCATAATTATTCTCTGCAATCAGAATGAAGCTTGCAGCTGAATTACCGTGCACATATGCATACATTCACGACTAGTGCAACGTCCTGTGACAAATTAGAAAAAGAAAACTTCTGGCTATGTTTTCCATGCTGATGTTTTTGTCTCAAAGAAATTCTTTCTGCAGTTCTCTTTAGGTTCTGGTTCAAAAATGTCATCTTCTCTTTTGTCAGAATTTAAAATCAGAAAGTTTTGTGTCATCCAGATTCTCGGGCTCTCCAGACCGTAATCTGCCTAACGAATTGGATTCATCAGTGACTTTTATTCATGATTTAACAAGTGGGATGATTTCTTTTTTACGTAAGCCCAGATGTGTTTGGATAGATATTATTTCTTAGCATATTAAATCATCATTTGGAAACTGTATTTTGGTTTTACTCTCGTTATTTTTGTCAAATATTAACCTTTATATCTGACAAAAAAAGCAACAAAAAAAAGTCTGCACTACTGTTGACTAACTAGGAGCAACTGGAAGTTTGTTTATTAATGAGTAACCAGTCGCCAGGTATTTAGCACTGCAAAAACCATGTTAGACTTTAAAAAAGGCGAAACGCCACTAAGAGCCAATCAAATGTTTAAAAAGTCATTTAGGAAGCGAAGAAAAAGTGCAGATGTTCTGTCAGTTCTTGACCAATTCTGTCCACGTTGGAACCGTTACGTCCAGCAGGCTTCCATAAATTAACCAGAAGGACTCTTGCAAACAGCTGGAGGGAAGTTTGTTTATTAAAAATTTAGACTGAAGCGTTGCCGTGTTTTCTTCTTCAATGCGAGAACGTTGAAGAACTCTTTTTTTTTTTTTGAGAGCAAAGCGAATAAATCCGTTCACATGAAAGCTATTTCATAATTGGTTAGAGCTTGGGAAGAAATCACATCTCTTCCTGTTTGTGTGTAGTCTCTAAACGGCAGCTTTCACCGAAATCAAACGGTTTCATTGAACTATCCGACCAATAAAATACTCTTTTTGTGCCGAAGGAATGCTTCAGGGCTTCCTCTCATTTGGCGTGAGATGAGATTCAGGCAGTGTGAACATAAGACATAATCACAACAGAGGAAGAGATATTTTCTCTGGAGGTATTTTCCTTCAGCCCTCGTGGGCGTTTTGAGGCATCAAAATGCTGATTATGCTGATGACTGTGCGGTCAGTTTGAAAGCTAACGGACATTTCACTCCCGCAGGAGCACGAGGACACCCCGACGGCTTCCCTTTTGAACCTGGAGCCTGCTGAAAACATCTTGGAGGTTCGCTGGCTGCGTTCATATTTACCCGATTCTTATCGCAGACGTCTTTGTTGGTGGGGGGGGGATCTGCGATTAACAGCTGCGCTCCCGTGCGGATTTGCAGGTCAGTCCGGCGACGCAGAGGAGGATCAGGGCTTCGCTGTCTGATCTCGACAACGAGGAGGCCATAGAGAACCTCTCCGTCCGCCAGCTAAAAGAAATCCTCGCCAGAAACTTTGTCAATTATTCCGGCTGCTGCGAGAAGTGGGAGCTGCTGGATCGAGTTCATCGGCTCTATAGGGAAAACGAGCAGAACAGGAAATCCAGTAAGGATTCTGAAGTTCATTTTATTGCATTGATCATTAACCATAATGCCTAACTAAATTCATCCTTTTTTTTTTTTTCGTACTATCCTTTAGTGGAAAACGTCAGCATTACTGCAGGTAAATATTTTTTGGATTATTGCATTATTTTTTTGATAATTGATTGTTTTGGTTAAATCAGGAAGTAAGTGCCTTGCAAAAATATTCACATCTCTTCAACTATTTCATATTTTTACTACTTTTTGCACAGATTCTTTATTGTATTTTATTACAATTTTATATTTAAAAAAAACAATACAAATTGGAGCATAATTGTGAAATGGAACAGAAAAACACATGGGTAAAAGATTTTACAATTAAAATTACATTTATTTTCATCCTCCGTGAGTCCAAACGTATTGAAATCTCCTGTTTTATCGTCACGGCTGCAGATGTTTTAAAACACTTTCCCCATTCTTCTTTGTCAAGTTTGGATGAAGAGCAGCTGTCACAGATTCTCATATGGATCCGAACACAGCATGATGCTGTCACCTCCGTGTTTCACAGTGGGAGTAATGTGTTCAGGATGGTGTGCAGTGTTATTGTTGCTGACACACGTGGCCTTTAATAGTAGGTCAAATGTTACGTTTTGATCTTATCTGACCTGAGCGCCCTGTTTGTTGTCCTCCCTACAGCGAACTGCACACAGGACTATTTATGGCTTTCTTCCTGCCATGAAGGCTCAATTTGAAGTGCGTGACTCTTCTCACTCTGCTCCTTCAGAGTCATCACGGTCCACTTGACTGTTTTCCTTGCTGGCAACACAGTCAGAACTTGTGATGCCGTTTTAAAATGTAACCCTGCTTCAAGCTTTTTCATAGCTTGACCTGTCTGCTGGGTTTTTTTTTGTGCTTCCTGATGCCGTTTGTCCACTAATGCTCTGTGAAAAAAATACTCATTAAGATGACTATTGAATTCAAATGGTTTCACCTGGTTTTATTTACACAAATCCACGCCATGCTTTACAGTTTTTATCTTTGGAAAAATGATACCATGTATTGTTTTCTTTTCCACTTTATAATTATGAAGTTATTTTCGTTTACGAATCATAAAATCCCAAAAGAATATGCCGATGTAAAAAAAAAAAAGGGTTGACACGTGAATACTTTTGCAAGGCCGCACAACTGTACAGTGATTTTGATTTCCACTAAAGAACAGACTTGCTATTCCCGAAACTAATTGATTTTCACTATTGTTGCCCGTTCTTATGTGTGAAGTGGTTGCATATCCTCCACCTCTTTGCAACAGTGGAGTTGGAGGTAAGATAATAACCAAGCTAACTTTTTTCATTTCCTTCACGAGCCGCTGTGCAGACACAGTAAAGGCATGCTGCAGCCATTTGTTTTGCTCATGCAATCCTTTCCATCCTGTTATGGACATCGACTCCTGCCTGCTTCTGTGTTTCCACATTTCATGCGTCTTCCCCACTCTGCGCCATCTCCTGTAATTCTGAAGGACAGCCTCTCGTTCTGTCATTAATGCGCCCCATTAAAGCTTTTAACTCTTGACGAGCCATCATATTACTGCTGCAGCAGCAGCACGTCTCCATCAGGTGTAATTACATTGTCGAGCATCTCGGCCGACACGAAGGCCTCCAGGACCTTATTAGCCCACTTTGCGTCCAGCTGCAGGGAGGCAGGCGGGCCGCAGCTGCATCGACTTTTTGCCCGTCACGGCAGCGGGAGTCGGATTTAGGCCAGCCGGCCGATCGCTCAGCGTTTGACTCCCATAAGTCAGCGCTCTGACACGATTTAAAATGATTCGATGCCTGTAGCTTCTCCTCCTTAGCCGGGATTGAACAAGAGGGAAACGCTCCCTCCAACTGGAGCATGAAAACTGTCGGAGTTTAATCAAATCAGGAGGAAGCTGCTCGACAAATAATTATAGAAATGGCTTGCAGGATTTGAGTGGCGTGCAGAAACGAAAGAGCCAGATTGGTGCCGGCTAAAAGGCGGAAGAGGAAAACAGAAAAGATAATAAGAAACTAAAATGTAAATATAGATTAGTTGATGGGGCTGCAGCGTTGAAAAATATGTACTGTATGGATTCATTTTCTCTAGGACTGATAAACTGAATGTAAAAAATAAAATGTGCAATGATGTTATATCAACCTATGAGATTCATATTAAAATGTAAGTAAAAATATGATCTTAGTTTCATAAAGTAAAGTAAAGATTACGTTTGCTCTCCCATTTATGTTCTATTTTTAACACGGAAGACTACATGGATCCAGCAGTTTTTCTGTATAAAATTGTAGGTGCCATGAGTTCTTAGTTCTCAAGATACTGAAACTGAAGATCACTGTGATGATGAAAAGGAAAGAGAAAAGTGCAAAAACTCAGTTTATGTAGAGCTTTTCTCATCATTCTGACCACTCAAAGCCCTTCACAGTCACATTCACCCAATTGCACTAACGAAATCATGCACCAAAACACTGATCGGCTGCACATTGGCGTGTGACTGTATGTGGAATCAAGCCCACAACCTTTCGACTGCAATACGCACTGATCCACATTCTGCTGCACCATGAGACTGCATTGATTCATTGGTTTTCTATCAATTCAAAGTCATGCTGAAGATTAAACTTGTAATGAACACTGGCTTTAAATAAAATTAAAAAAAAAACTAAACTAAATTTACAGGTGAATAATAACCAACAGATGCCGTCGTCTGTTTTCTTGACAGATGTTTTGTTTCGTCAGGAGTTATCTGACACATCATTCTACTTTTTGTGTTAAATTCGCTGCTTGCTGATGCTGATGATGTTTTCAAACGTCACTGATGTCCGCTGTCTGTTTTGATGCGACTTATCGATAACATGGTTTGTAACACATTAAGCTCAAGTTAATTTTGTTCAGGAAAAACGAATCTTGTGCTTCATGATTTTAACAACGTGGCATCCATCCATCCATCCATCCATCCATCCATCCATCCATCCATCCATCCATCCATCCATCCATCCATCCATCCATCCATTCATCCATCCATCCACACACACACACACACACACAGTCGTACGCTACTATCCAACAGGGGACATTCCATTGACTTCCATTCATTTCTACAGCCTAACCCTAACCCTTTTCCTAACCCTAACCATCACATACCTAACCCTTTTCCTAACCCTAACCAAAAGTCAATTCACACCTTAGTCCTAACTGCAACCCCTGACCCTAAAACAGGGTCATTTCCAAGAGGGGACCTACAAAATGTCCCCTCTTCAACGGTGAGTCCCCTGTTGGTCAGTGTAAAATGACACGCATGTCCCCTGTTGGATAGTTACACATGAACACGCCCACACACACGCACACACACGCACACACACACATACATACATACATACATACATACATACATACATACATACATACATACATACATACATACATACATACATCTGACAGGTTGCCATTTTTTCACAGATTTAAAGCATTTAAATTACAATTACAGAATGTAAAATCATTTGTTGTAGCTTAAATTAAATCAGTTTTGATGCTGCAGAGGAAGACCACTGATGATACCAGTTTTATATCTACAATCGGATCTACAAAGTATTAACTTGAAATACCAAAAAAAAAAATCTGAATCAAAATTGTCTTCACAGAAGACGAATAAACCTACAAATCAAAACACAAAAAATCTACATCCACTAACAAGATTAAGACGTTCTGCTACAAAGGTCTGTTTTAGGGTTTCTCTTCAAAAGATAAGAGGAAAAAAATTTATTTTGACTTACTATATTCTCATTGCACAAAATTTGGCAACAAAATGTAGTTGCTTGGTCACCAGAGTACACAGGAAAAATACTGAAAAGCTATAGCTTTCACTACACATAGATATATAGAATTGTTATTGATGCGGGTCAGAAAAAAGAACAAAGAAAATAATGCAGGAACATAATCTATCACACATTTGAGAGTTACAGAGGCTGAAAAGAGGCCATGAATAAATCAGCTGATCTCTGATCTATGTGCAGCTCAATAACCACGCGTGTGACGCTTTCCATCTCCCTCCACAGATGGTGTCCGAACTCAGCTGGCGGCGGACGAAAACCTTTGTCGCATCTGCATGGACGCCATCATCGACTGCGTGCTGCTCGAGTGCGGCCACATGGTGACCTGCACCAAATGCGGAAAGCGGATGAGCGAGTGCCCCATCTGCAGGCAGTACGTGGTGCGGGCCGTGCATGTCTTCAAGTCCTAAAACTGAAATGGTTTTTTTTTTTTTGTTTTCCGTTGCGTCGGAGCGCGCGTGGCCCTGGATTTAGCACGGAGGAGGAACCTGATGCTGCAACAATTGTGAAAGGATTTTAGCTTTTTTCCAGACTAGACTGTTGCCTCTGGCCTACATTTTCTCCCCCACCCCTACTGACTGGTCCCACCCGTCCTCCGGCCGCGCCAGGTCTCCCGCTCTGCACAGCGGACACCGTCACGACTCTCTGCTTTAAATCCTTACTTGTGGGAGGCAGGAGGAGGTGGTTCTTTGGACGCTTTGAGAGGGTCTGTGGCCATAGATTTGAGATCCCAGGGTTTTAGAGTCGATAAGGTTTACACTGTCATGCCACATGGCACTGTGTGATCTCCCTCAGTGTTCATTAGGATGTGCAATATCAGAGAACAAGACTTTGTGCGTGCATGTTGTTAGAAAAAGAAACATCCGCCACTGCATCCATCACACACAAGGGCGTGTGTAGGGTGCCAAACGACATGCCTTCACAGGATGTTTCGGTTAAGATCTCACAGTGGGCATCTCATAACCAGCAAGCTTGGTTTGATAGTTTACTTTTATTCGTTTTTTCAGATCAACAAAGTGTGGACACGTTTTCCTGGTGATTCATTGTGGCAAAAAGATGAATAAATCTGAAGTCAAACCCAACTTTACCTGGACCACGTCTCAGAAAATATTTTCGTTATCAAGCTTGCAACAATTTTAGAGCTCTGCGTAGTTTATGGTTGTTCCTTTGGGAAATACAGGAAAGAATTACCCTCTGGTTTTTGATCATGCTGTCATCTACAGTGCCTTGCAAAAATATTCATATCCTTGAACCTTTTTTCTAGGTCTCCCTCCCCCCCCCAACTATAACCACAAACCTCATTGTATTTCGATGGGATTTTGTGTGATTGGCCAACATCAAAGTAAGCACGGCAGTGGAAAGTGGAAAGAAAATGATTTCAATTGTCTTGTCCATTTCCGAAGAGCCTGCAGTAAAAAACAACTGATTTTTAAGGAAGAATATTCCTGGTCAAATGAGACCAAAATAAGACATTTTTGGGAGGAGGCTTAAAGTCGGCAGGGGAAGGGAAGATGGACGAAGCTTAATAGAGGAAATACTGGGATAAAAGCTACTAGAAGCTGCAAAGAAATCAAGGCTGGAGCAGCTTCAAGCAGAACAACAACAACCCTGAACGTTCAGATCCAAACCTTCTGTTTGGATCTGAACGTTCAAAACAGTTCAAAGACTTAAATCAAAGACTTGAAAATTAATGTGGAAAAAAAAAAGAATGGGCAAACATTTTAGTGGCTACTACATTGTGTTGGTCTGTCACAAAAAAAAATCTGTTTGTGGTTGCAAGGTAATAAAATGTGAAAATGTTCTAGGGCATGAAAACTTTTGCAAATCATCTTAAAACTTTCACCGTCTTTTTCAGCTAACCGTGTTTCGTTATGGTTCCATCCTAGCTAATCAGGTGCTATTTCTTCACCTATCACTGTTGGATCATCAACATGATTTTTTTTTGTCTCGTGGTCCTACGTTTTACAACACAGAGGTAGCTGTATTTAATTTAACCTGTTATGCAAATGAAACTCTTTCATGTCGAACGAGGCAGTTAAAACTGTTTCGAAGTACTTTGCAGCAAACTGAATAGATCTCATAGTTAGCTTCTGTTGTTCATCGATAAGTTACGGATGTTTTCTTGCAAGAAATACAATAAAAAAATTTTAAAAAAGAAAGAAAAACTCCACTGAGGAGAGAGGGTTGAGAATTTTCCAGAATGCATTCTCACTGCGTCACCGTCTGTCTCTCTCTGTTTGGCGTGTTTCTGTCACCAAACAACTGAATCTGTTGAACACCATTTCCACTGTAACTCTGTAGGTCCTGTTGTTGAAGCTGCTGTTTGTCGAAGATGTCATTCACGGGCAGCTACGGTGATATCAAGACTGGGAGAGCACTCATATTCACAGATATTTATATTCTGAATGTTGAACCTTTTTATTTTGGTTAACAGGAGATAAAAAAATTAAAAAAAAAGGATTTATCAGATTCAATAAAATGCAGTATTACAAACCACAAGGTTTAAAGTCTGCTATTCATTTCTCTGTAGAGTTCATTTAATTATCAGCATTAAATCAAACGTCAATATCAAAAGAAAGAAAGAAATTGGTGCACAAGTTTGAGTTGATGATTATTTATGCCCGTTTTCATTTATCTCAAACAAATGTTTATGTCATAATCTTAATAGAAAAAATAGACAATATGCTGCCCCAACCAACCCAATCTTATGTACAAAAAATAAATGCATAAATAATTGTTCCCAAGTTATGATTTGTGAAACTTTTGAAAAGCAAAAAAGAAAATTGAAGACCTCATTGTTCATAGTGAATTTAATATCTCAAAGATTTTCTATAAGATTTACACATATGTTTTGAACAGATAGACTGATCTAAAGTAATATACAAAAAAATCTCACAGAGACAGTCTTTTAAAAAAATGAATCTTTAAAAGTAATGCTGCTAAACTGTAAACATGGACTGACATTTTATAAAAACAAAATCTTTCCACAAAAAGGAGAACCATTTCAAAAAAGAAAAAAAAAAAGATTACAGTTCGCATAAAAACTAAAATTGTTCAGTGTTACAAACCCAAAAGCAAACGTAAAAACACCTCTATAAAATGTTGCAAATAAAGAAGTATTTTGTTAATATATCTGTTCCCACATGATAAATGGTAATACGCCTCTTGTCTTTGTGTTAAAGATAAAAGAGATCATAAAGTAAAACCTTGAAACTTATCCTCAGACCAATATGCTTGGCTGTCATGAATTTAGCAGAAGACAGAATATTTATTTATTTAAAAGCTTCCACTGCAGCAGATGGAAACCAAATCTGCCTTAACGCTGAAATCCAGAATAATCACAATTTTGGAATAATAATGAATGAAAAACCACCTTGTTGGTTTATTATTTAAAATGACGGTTTTATACATAGTTTAGACAAATTACTTTCCCTTCTATTTTTTTTTTCTTTCAGTCTTTGCAGATTAATATGATTCAGCGCTGCTTATTTTAACCTAAGGGGCTCCACTAAGGCCTAGATTTAGTAATGTCAAAATATTATTAAATCTAAAGATGGATGTAAACATTTCTTTGCTGCATGCAGAGCTAAAGCGCTTTTGTCTAGAAAGCTCCAGCAAGAGAGATGGCAGAGAGGCGACTGCTCACTGACGTCTAAATGCAGAGCCACCGAGTCGAACGCAAGCAGTCGGTAAAATTACTCAGCAGAACGTTTTAGTGTTGAAAAAATAGGCTTTATACACTGTACAACGTAGCGTATGCAGGAATACATTCGTGTATTCGTATGTACCTCGTGAGTGCAAATAAGTTTTAAGCTTTGAAACATACATACAGGTACAGTACCTGATCCAAATATGGTCTTTATATTGAAAAACTTTTTTTTTTTTTACAGTAGCTTTATCTAATAGAAGAAAAAAACTGATCCAGGCACATTCAATAAAGTGTAAAAACAACCGCACAAACACTAATTACCTTCCCAACAACTGATTTTTGCCGTAACTCCACAGAGCTGAACAACCAACAATGCCAACTGATTATCTTTTTTTTTTTTCTTGTTTTGGCAATATGATACTATACACTTGTGCATTTTATATTGCACGTAAATGTAAGAAAGACTTTCTGATACAAAAATAGTGATTTATAATGCAAAGGTTATTGCATTGGAGCAAAATAGTCTATAAACACCGAGGGATAGCTGTGATAGAATATGCAAACAGTTCATCAATAAATAAGTCATAAACAGGTGCCAACAACAAAAAACATTTAATGTAATATTGCCATAGCTGGACGGGACCTCCATTTTTACATTCTGGCTCAGCAGCACGTCAGTTTCCAGACGTATTTACCGTCCACCTGTCGGTCCTGGGTCTCCGTCACAAAGCCGTCTGCTGCCTCCAAGTGGACGGTAGTTTTATCACAGTCTCTCCTGCTCCTAGGTGATCTTCTGCAGCAGCTTGTCCTCTATTAGCTCAAACTGAACGCTGACTGACATCTCGGCGATGAACTGGTCACAGCCCTCCTTGGTCACCTGTTTGCAGTAGCGCAAGTCGATGTGACAGATGCTTCCACAGCGCTTGAAATAGGTCAATGACTGGTCGGTGACCCTGTTACAGACTGCAAAGGGAGGGAGGGAGGAGGCGCAGGGTGAGAAATCAGAAAAAAGGTGCAGAAGTGTTCCGACATGAAGGATATTTGTGCCTGTCTTGTGATGACCTGATTTTAGTTTTAAGGCTAGAGCTTATTAGAGCATATTTAAAAAGTCCACGTATTTTAAAGGTTACAAGGTTCCCGAGACCCTTAGAGGAGAAACAGGCCCACAGCATGACAGAACTTTCACCGTACAAAACAGTTCGCCAAAGGTGCTCATTCACACATTCTGATAATCATTTGTTACTAAAAAGCTCAATACAATAAAATCCTACTTATTTTATGTTTATCTTTGTGATGGCAGGACAAAAAAGATTACTTCCTGGCTTAAAGATATTTCTTAATTAAAACTTGGCGATCCCAAGATGTCATTTTCTAGAGTTATTGATGAACTAAACTAAACTAGCAGATACAATAAAAAGAAATGCTTGACTTACATTTCCTTTGTCGTAAATGCCAGTGATGTCAATAATAGTAGCACTAGTGACTTTGTTAAGAAAACATTTCCACAGATATTAACATCGAGGAGAATCTGACTCTGACTAGAAAGTTCTTAATGAACTAAACTTTGTTTCTGGATAATTCACTTTGTTTGCACTAAAACAACATTAATGCTCTCTTTCGATTTGTTTTCTCAGAGATCCTGGTGTTTAACATTTAACATGTTCATAAAATGAAACAAAATCTAATCTTTCAGTAGTTAATAGAGATCACACTATTTTTATTTTACGTTGTTTTTTTAAAATGATGTTTCACATTTTTCAGAAACATGTCAGTCAGCAGTGGCTCAAAATGCTCAAAAATATCTTCTTTTTTTTTCTTCTTTTTTTTTTTTTTACCTCAATTCCAACTGACACGTTTGCTTAACTTATAAACCTAATCTTTTAACTCACACACCAGTGAACTGCACATGTGAAGTAAGCTGAGATTTCCAGCCTGTAAAAGAGAGATTCTGGTACCTGACAGGTTGATGTCAGTGAGCGAGTCTCTGGTGGTTGTCCCTGCGGCGGTCAGGATGTTCACGGACTGGTCGGTGACATGGTTGCAGTAGCTGAGGTCCAGCTTCGATAACAGAGGCATGTAACGGATGATGAGGCACAGAGTCGTGTCGGTGATGTCCAGTCCGGCCAGCCGGAGCTCCTCCACGTTACGCAGCTTACTCCGGTTATCCAGCTGACCTGGAACAGAATAAAAGGAACTTCAACATCTGAGGGAGATGATTAGGTTTGGTAACAATAGTGAGGATGTTCAGATGGTTCTGTGGAACTGATTTCTTAAGAAGCGTTGATACCTGGCCTGTTGTCTGTCGGCGGCGACAGTAAGTCTCTCATCTGGGCGTCTTTCAGGCCCTCGACCCACTGAATGTCCAGCGTTCGCAGCAGAGGACAGCTGGAGGTGCACAGGGCCGAGACGGCGACCCAGGAGCAGCCTGACAGGAGCAACACGCGCAAACCTGCAGGGCAAGAATTTTGAAATATATAGTTACATTTTGAGCACCTCCTCGTTTTCCTACAGGCACAGAAAAATATACTGAGTAGCGACGACTAATTCTGAAGACATTGTTAAGATTTCCTGTGTAAACCAGCTCACATGCACGTCAGGTAAACTAACAGTGAGGGAGAGCCAAACAATTCACCTTTTCCACAGTAAAATAGTAAATAGTTTGCACAAAGTTGCTTCATGAAGTACATTATTTGACTGCCTTCATGAGAAAAAGCATTTACAATAATGATAACTTCTCTTCTCAGATTATTTAAAAATTGACTTTGCTTCTTTTTGGTACATTTTTTCCCTACACATAACTGAAGAGGCCCTGGACAGTCACTGTATGTCTACTCAACTTGGTCTCTGCAGGTTTGGTGTTGTTGTTTTTACCCACGGAGGCACCGAGGTGAAGTTTTACATCTTCTTTATTTGACAACTTTTTGCCATGGTCGTGTCACATAGTGCCTTTACACAACAATCACATCCCTGGAGCCTTTTCACATTTTGACAACGCAACTGTTACAAACACAAACTTAAATGTATACTATTTGGATTTTGAGTGCGAGATCGACGTAAAGAAAGGCAAAAATATACACTTTTCAAACTTCTTTATCTAAACAAGATCTGAAAATTGTGATATCCATTAGCATTCTACCTTTCGCTGCAATTACAACTGCAAGTGCAACTGGAGACTTCATTTTTATCCATTAAAAATCCTTGGAAAAACAAGCGTGTCGTAGTCGGGGTGTGTTCGTGTTTATATGGAGTGTTTGGTTTTGACTCGTCTGACCAGATTAGCTTCTTTTATGTGATTGCTTTATCCTTTAATCCCAATAAAATACATAAAAGTTTGTTATAATAACATGAAAAAATGTGGAAAAATTCTACCGCAAGGAACTGGCTATCAGTGCACTCCCGATTATTCAGGTGTGCACCAGTGTAGTTGGGGACATTTATGTTTGTATCAATAAAAATGTTGCAGAGGTTCACAGTACGAAGCTTTAACCATGTTTGAGGTTTCACTGATTAGATTATAGAGCCCACATTTCATGAATAAAATCACATTCCTGGTTCCATTTATTAAATTCTCTGAGTCTGCAAGAAATGCTTGTGCATGGTACAAAGTCAGGAGCTCCGCTGATGGAGTGCAGCATTTCTGAAAGCAAAAAAGGACACAGTATGAACCATCATTTGTTTCCCCTCTTCTGTAGTGTCTGCACATCTTCTGTAGTGTCTGCACAGTTTGACTAAACTGTGATTTGCTAACATAATGGGTAGGCTACAATTTGTCTTCACTTCAAGACAAATGTTTAGTGAGCTACTGTAAGGAGTTTTGTATATACAAGTTAAACCAGGTGTGGTCATCCACTCACTGTTTGTACCCGCTTGTCCTTCCCAGATCTTAGCACAGCTGGTGCCGTTGTCCAGAGTTTATTTGTCGAGGGGCGGGGACACACCTTGGACGGGTTGCCACCTCATCACAGAGACACACAGGACAGACAACCACACACATACTCATATCTAAGGGCAAATTAGAGAAACCACCTAACCCGAGAGTTGTGTGTTTTGTAAGCCGGAGTACCCAGAGAGAGCATGCAAACTCCATGAAGAAAGATCCCAGGCTGGGATTCAAACTCAAGACCTTCTTGTTGGCAACAATGCTCCCTGCTGTGACACAGTGCAGCTGGAAAATATCCACAACCTGAAGAGCATCTGACAGCAATGCCTTTAAGGAGGAGAAATGCAGTCTGACTTTGGTTTCATTTACAATTCTATAAAATCACTGCAGATTTTAGCCCCTTCCTGATCATTGTTCATAACTACGAACAAGATTTCTATGACTTTTGTCATGCACATCATACAAGTGAGTCCTATGAGGCGTACACCAGCATACACCTGGACTTGTGGAACCAAAGGGACATGTCTTACATGTTACAATCGTTCACCTGAACAAAATACACAAAATTAAGTGTCAGGCTCAGTAACATCTGCATCTGCTTCTGTTCATCAATGTATTTCTCATAATCGGACACCTATACACTACAAAAACACAAAATCTCACCAAGTATTTTTAGTCTAAATTTTTGTGCAAATATTAAGTATTATTGACTTAAAACAAGCTCCTATATCTTACTGAAAATGTACTTGTAAAATAGTTACAAGTACATCCAGCTGAGAGGATCAAATTTGACAAATCCCTTCTTGTCATGGCTTGATCGTCTCCTCGGGTAGATCTGAGGTGTGACGGCGCTGGTTCAGCTTCAATACCCATTCTCTATTGACACCTTCCTACTGACTGCTGTGGCATGCAGAACATGTCACAGATCGAAAGTCTTCTCAAAAAAGATCCTTACGTTTTATACTCCGATGAAATCCTCTTACCAGGAAGTCTGTTGATGAGCCAGCTGAGCTGCTTTTTGGAGATGTTGGTCCAGCTGAGGTCCAGAGCCACCGGCTGCCTCCGGATGATTCCGCTCAGCATCAGCGGCGTTATCGACTTGCAGCGGTTCAGGCTGATCTGCTTCCACAGGGTTTTATCGCAGCACCTGGTTTGTGACAGGAAAGAGGCGACCCGTGAGTTCGCAGCGCGTTCCAGCTTGGACGTTTCCAGCGGGACAGTTCGTCTCATACCCACCATCTGTTCCACGCTCTGCAGACGCGCATGCAGACGCAGAGATCCCTGTGAGGGAGGTGACTGAACACTTTCATCCACGCCTCGCGACGCATCACGTGGGCTTCCCCGTCGTTCAGTGGCAGCCTGTCGGGCGGGGGGCTGATGGGAGGGGGTCGAATGACGTGGCGCTCCATTTGAACGCACTTTGGAGGTGACCGGCGGGGCAGCGGCCGCGGACATATCGGTGTAATCGGCGCGCCTCTGTTCCAGCTGAGAGGAGAGTAACCGCACGGCGTCCCGTTGACCTCCCGACCTCCCCGGTGTCGCAGCCAGTCACCCAGGTCGCTGCTGCCATTGCTGAGCGGCCATCTTGGTTTCTGCTCGTCCGCTTCGCTCCCCGGCTCTGGTTTTACTGGGCTGTGATTCTGGTTGCCCGAGCAGTCCTCGGTTTTCAACGGCTGTCTTTGGTAGCTGGCCACACTGTCCTCCAGCTTAGGAGCTCTACGATTCTGAGTCTCTTCGGTTTTTATAGGCTTGCAGTTCTGATTGGCTATGAAATCTTCATTTTTGAGCGGCCTGCGGTAATGACCGTTGCTCTCCATCTTCTCCGCGCTGTGCTTCTGGTTGCTCAGAGAGTCCTCCATCTTGAGGATCTCTTGGCTCAACTCTTTGCTCAGTCCTTTGTTTGGAAGACGCCGGCGCTGATGGCGGGCTTTGAGCACACCAGAGCTCTTCTCCTGGCCGTCTCCTGACTCGCTGCTCGGTCCGGCTCTGGGGGAGTTGGAGGATGAGTGGTCAGCCTCTCTGGCTGAGGATGTTCTTAGTAGGGGACTCACGAGTGCCTTGGCTTTATCGTCTCTCTCTTTAGCTGCAACCTCCTCTTCCTCTGAGTCCTCGTCTTGGTCCTCATCATCATACTCACTCTTCCTCTTAATAGAATGCATTCGGTCCAAGGATAAAATGTCTTCTTCATGATCCCAGTGTCCCTCATCTTCCTCCCTGTGATCATTCTCTGTCTTGATTTGTTGCAAAGGCTTCGGACTAAATTGGTCATCTATTTTTAAAAGCTTTTTCTGAGAAAGAGAAGAAAAATTTAAGTTTTAAAGCAATGTTACTTTACAGGTCTAAAACAAATCTATCAAATCATATAACAAAGGACTCAATCCTTTAGAACAACTCCAGCACAGTAATATCAAATGTAATGCATGTTTTAATAATAATAATAATAATAATAATATATGTAAAGGTTAGTATGAAAAAACAAGGGTCTTACCTTCTTTTTCAATATAATGGGTTCATCATTTGTATCAAACAGTTTCCGTTTCTTCCTTAACGGATTATCTTCAAGCCGTGTTCGTGGTAAGCTATCCAGAGCCAGCAGGGGCGGACGTTTCTTTGGTGGCTCCTCGTCGTTCTTCTTCAAGGTTACTTCCCGCTCCGCTTTTCTTTTCACAGCGGACGAGGTCGTCAGTGGGGTAACAGGTGTCGTTGCCATCACCACCGGCAGCGGCAGTGGCGGCAGTGGCGGCAGTGGCGGCGGCAGCGGCGGGGGCAGCGGCTCGGGCTCCTCCTTTGAGTCTCGGTTTAAGCGCGGTTCTTTGAGAAGGGAGCCAGGAAGGTTCGATGCGTACTTGAATCCTGGCCCCCTTTTTTGCTTTGTGGCCAAAAGGTTGGAAGGAAAAGAGAGGACAACTTTATTTCTCTGGCTCTGACATGTGCAGATGAATTCAGCTGTTTTGCAAATTGATCAAGTGAACATAAGCGGAATCCAGTCCACAGTGATGCTTACTTTCCCAGTTTTCCCTGCATGGTTGCACTTTGGACACTCCCAACAGTTTGGCAGCTCATCATTGACTAATCCACTTGAATCTTTAACCTAAATGAAATCAGGATTTATTATTTGACAGCCGTCTATAGCATGAAAAGGATATTGTTTTTTATGGAGTTTATATTTGACCATACTGATGCCGATCGGCTTACCTTGAGACAGTTCGGATGAACAATCTCGTTGCAGATGGAGCACTCCATGAGCATCAGGTTGAATTTCTCCTCTTCGTCCTCCACTGTGTCTTCCTTCCCAGCTTCTCCACAGACAAGACACACGGCTGTGTGGGGCAGGACCGGCTGAGGAAACCCATACAAGGAGACAATCAGGACATCTGATTTCACATGATTTCAGTTGACGGCTGATTAACAAGGTTTTGCTGAATTGCAGTCGTCTGACTGTGGTGTGTTGAAGCAGGGAAACATCTAAAACCTGCAGGTCAGTGTGTCGTTAGGACCAGATTTGGGAAACTGCCCTGCAACAGGCTGTTACCATTCTGGTGTTTGGCCTTGTGGTCAAGTACACACAATTATGCATCATCAAAAAACAAACTAAGGCTTTTGTTGTCTGTGGGTGATTTGGAACAATGCTGAGACGTTCACACAATCTTGTGACTCATCTCAGCCGGTGAGATCATTTAAAGTAGAGGTTCCCAGAGTGAAGCCTCTCCAAAACCCGAGTGTTAAATTTAATTCAGGGCTCATGTACGCATTCTGTACTTTGATTGTTTCCATCCATTTTGACCCATTTAAAAAATATAAATACAAAATATTTTTTTCCTAAAGGCCTGGCTTTGAATAAGCAGAAAAAAAGGCAGATAGACTCATACAACAATGATCATAGGATAGGGAATAAAATCTGACTATTTTTTTCCACTCTCTTAATTTCTTCCTCTATATTTAGTCAGATCCATAAAATCCTTTAAATGAAATGTGATACTTTTGCAGACATTCCCAGACTGCATACTAACCACGTTTATTCTAAAACTATTGCTAACAGCATACATTTTGCCATAAGAAGAAGGGATTTTTAAAAAAAAGCAGTCATATACAGCTTAAAACAGCAGAACTGTGGCTGTTTGCGATGTCATTTTGCTCTTGTCTAAGAGGCTTATTAGAAACAAGTGTATCCTTCAAAAAGCAAACTCGAATTTCATAAATCTTTGAAAGTATTATTTAGTGAGTTGGAAACTAAAAAGTCTTAGAAAACTGGTCTAAGCTGCAGATACAAGCCCAGTTTGTGTATATTTCTCTGTCCATGGTTCTGAAACATACAAACAGCACCTCACCAAACACTCATCAAGAAGCCTTTGAGGAAGTCAGGACACAAAAATACATCTGTGAACCAACATCTATGGACATTCTTCATGCTTACTTGCAGTAAGCATCTAAAACTGTACCGACCACTTGCCTCTCACAACATGCTCATCCAGCTGCCTTTATCGTTTCTCCAATTAATTATCAGTCTTTATGCAAAGATTATTACCCTTCCTTATTTATCAAACAGATACAAAACTGCTGCCAACTGTGTCACGTCGCATCAGAAAGCCAGCGAGCCAAACATCATCTCTAAATAAAACCGAGCGCTCCCAGCATCCTGTACTCACAGCAATGCACTGCCTCATGATGCAAGACTGCTTCATTCGCCCCGGCCCTCCAAACTTCTTCATGTCTTTACAGAAGTGGCACTCTCCGCACTCCGTCCGCAGACACGCCTCGCACTTTCGGCAACGTGTCCTCCTTCTCCTGGCACCAGACGTTCCCCGGCTGGCCGACAGCTTGACTGCTGATGCGGGAGACGCTGCCATCTTAGGTTTCGGCCGGTTGGGAGGCCGGGGCTAAAAGGGCAAAAAAAGGGGGATACAGTGACGAGCGAATTGACAAAAAAAAAATGAAGCAGTAGTGTGGTGGTATCTGTTGGTGTCACGCGGCTCAACATGAAGCCTGCAGTCAATCATATGGGATAAAAGCTCCAGGTTTAATCACATCAATGTAGAGATAAGAAAGAAACTTTACAATTAATAATTAATATCCAATTGTCTCAAAGAATACATCATTAAGAAAATATCATAACAGGTACCGTAAAGCCCATTAGTACATTTAAGTTCTGCAAAAATGTTCATACTACTTCAGGTTTTTCATGTTTGGTTACTTTTCAACCAAACACTATATATAGACCATAAACTTATATAACTTTAAAAAGTGTAGCATGCATTTGTGCTTCATTCCTTTGACTCACTACTTTGCAGAACCATGTTTTGCAACAATTAAGTCTTGTTGCAAAACATGACTTAAAGGCCTGGCTTTGAATGACTTAAAGGCCTGGCTTTCTTCAATGTTAGACATGAAGAAACTAACATTTTTGTCCATTTAATTTGCAAAGTAGCTCAAAGTCGTTCAAACTGCGTGGAAAGTCTCTAATCTTGCCACATATTCTCAAATAATTTGGGTCAAGACACCAAACAAAATTCTGAAAAAGTTCCTTTTTCTCACCTGAAATCCCAGTAAAACACACTGATGTTTGAGGCTGTAACATTTAAAACGTGAAGAGGTGTGAAACCTTGCGGAAAGCACTGCATAACTGCAAATCTAATATTCAAATAAGATGATGTAAGTGCTGAACAGCATTTTTTTTTTTTTTTGCGCACTTTCCCTCTCTAGGATAATATCAGAATGTACACAGAAATAAAGGGATGATATGCGTTAATATTTATCCACAGAAAACAAACCTGACCAGATGGGGCTGGTTTTAAACACATATTCCGCGCCTCTTACAGGACTGAACAGAAGAACAAAAACAATCACATCAAAAAACGTCCCTGAAGGCACCATCCAAATTTAGCCTCTCGCTGCCTTGCATGTTTCTTCTTCAAAGAGAAGCTGCACTCACAGCCACATTTCACACATGCTGCATGAGGAAGACACATTGTTCTGTGTCCCAGAGCACACAGAAGACACGCACTCGTAATAATCTCTGCTCTATTTTAAACATCTGGCCAATGGAGATTATAAAATCTTTGACCATTATTGTTTCTGTGCTGTAATTCTCCTCCTTTGGCGGCTCAGTGGTTGTTCTTTTAATCAGAAAATCCACTCGATGCTCCCCACCATCACGCACGAGAGACACTGAGCAGCAGAATGGGGTGGAGGAGGGGGGGTAAATAAATAAGAGCAAGAGGTGAAAAACACTGCAGCTATTGGAGACGAAGCCTGGATTCCTTCAGTTACATCGGCAGTGCAGATTTTCCTGGTGTCAGCATAGCAACAGCCGCGTCCCGTTCCCTAACAGAACAGTGTATGACACACACACACTTGTAACCAATGAGGACAGTAACTAGAAAGCCTCCAAGAGGGGGGGAAAAAAAGTGAGTGTGGTAAATTTTGGGTACGTTATGATAATTTAGAGCAGCCATGAAACAGACTGACACGGACAGTCAGATATGTGGTTGGCAGACAGGATTAATGTGAGATATTGAAGAACTGGGGGGTTGTGCAATCTGCCCTGGAGTTTTTTTAGGGGGATTAACAAGAGGGAGGGACCAGATAACCAAGCAACAGAGACCAGTCCTGAACAGTTACAGTCTGACAGATACTCAGGTGGATGTTAAGCAGCTACTTACCTAATGATCACAGCATATTACAGGTAAATAAAACAGGTAATTAAACTACAAGTTCAAGAGGCAAGATAGAAGACAGACTGATCCCGTCTTGTGTCCTGTCAGCAGAAACGGCTGATGCACAGAAAATTAAAAGCGGCCTTAGATTTCAGCAGAAAAATAACTATTTTTATTATTTTATTCACAAGGCTACAGTTCAGTCTTTATCAACAATAAAAATGCAAGAACATCTGACTAGTTAGCAATTTCCTGAGAGCTTATTCTGCTGGGAAACGTTTTAATAGAACAGATGCTACAATTAACAAAATGACCAAGAACTCCACGTTCATTAAGTTGAACACAAACGTCAATGTCAAGTAGATAATGAGAACAAACATAAGACATATACAGACAATTACAAATCTAAGGGCAACAACAAACTTCAATAATCTTATAGCAGCAGTAGAGGTTCAAAGAAAAAAACACGTTGCAAAAATTGGAGTAGATTATAACAGTTTCAACATATATCGGAATAAACGACCAAAAAAAAGAAAAACTGCTGTGATGGCAACATTTAAAACCTGCAGGTGATGTCACTAAATTCAGCACAAGTTGCTCAAATTGTTCATAAAGTTTCCATTTCACAGCCCAAATCGTCCTCTGAACAGTTTTTGGCCTCAAGGCTACTAACTTAAAGAATGTGTGTGTGCGTGGGTGCGAGTGTGTAAATGACTGGAATCAATTTTGGAAAGGTCATGTGACTTGTTCTACTTGACAGCAGAACAAGATGGACTCGTTCATCAGCGCTCAGTGTTTTGTTTCATTCAAATGCGGTCACAGATTTTAAGTGAGGGAGGAGTGTGGCGCTGAGGTGAGCAGTGGAGTAGGAAAATCATTTACATCAACAAAAATTTGCAAGCAAGTTCTGTCACAGATACAGCTACCATTTGTACCCGTGTAAAAGGGTGCAATAATATATAACACATGTTGAAATATGTGTTCAATATTCAATATTTTCAAGAGTTCAATATTTTCGCAGTCAGGCCGCTAAATCCGAAATGAATCAGCATCATAAGGCGACCGCCAAAAGATTTTAACAGTACAAAAAAAAAAGAGAAAAACACCAATTATCTTCTCTGCAATAAACACACAAAATAAAAAAACTATAAAGAAGGTTCAAATCAAAGACTGAGCACTGAGGGCAGACTGAATCCACGCTTTTGTCTCAAACAAGCTCAATTTCCCCACTGCTCTGTGATGTTCCATACAAGCGTAAACACTAAACATTCCTCCAGTTGGCTCGCTGTGCCTGCCTGCCTGCCTGCCTGCCTGCCTGCAGGGCGTCAGTGTGCTAACCTGCTCAGAGTCTGAGTCGTAGTCCTCATCATCAGCGCTCAGCGACATGGCCATGGCTTGTTTTCAGATGCCGTCCAGCTCATAGCAAACTGACATGGCTGCAGTCTCCTCCTCCTCCTCCTTTTACTCCTGCTACTGCTGTCAGGCCTACAGCCCTCCCTCCTGCTCTAAAGCTTCACAATACCACAAGCAGATGTAGGAAGCACACACACACACTCACTCACTCACACACGCACACAATTCTCCCTCATTAATATGGATCTGCTCCATGGAAGCAAGGGGGTGTTGCTGCAAAGCGCCGAGCCAACGGGAGGCGGCTGAGCATCAGAATATGAACTGGGGGCGTACGCCTCGGCCCAATGAGAAAAGAGGAAGCGGCAAAAGTGTTGTCATATTCATTCTGCGCATCATAAGGAGAGAAGAGCAGGCTTGTGCAAAACCAATAGAGCCAGATGGCATCTCATTACAAAATGCAAACACAAAGAGGCCCCGGGACCAGCAGCTGGCCTTTCAAGGGACAGCAAGTGGGTGGCGGGGTGATCCAGAGGCTTGATGAGACCAGCAGAAACTTTATGACCAAAACATTCATATGACAATCATCTCGAGATGCATAAACAACACTTTCCCTAGCAGCTTAAGGTCTGATCTGCCAATTACTATTCAAAACAAGTACCTGCATTATAAGCTTTTATCCTTGTAAGTAATTTTACAATAAAGTGTCCCGATAAGAAAATGAAGGCGATACTGACATTGTTATTGTTAAGGTAAATGTAGGAGTTGTTTTGTTTTTACATATCACAGATTAACATAAATTAATTACACATTAGATGGGCAGTATGATGTATTTTCAAGGCACATAGTGCTACTTTACTGCACAGTACAGCAACTATGTTGCCTTCAGTTGTTATAAACGGCAGTATATATATCAAACTTGACTTAAGAGAAATTTAACGTTGTAATTTGATGTCTGGAAATTGGCCACCGTCTTTTTAAGAAGTGTCTACTCTTTCTGACACTCTGCCTTCAACATGTCATCACAACAACAACGCTCCTCATTTCGTCATTTACAAAGGGTCTTAGGAGAGCTGGACGAGATTTGGTCACATTCTCCGACAATGTGGCAAGGCAACGACAGCTGGCAGAGGCTGCATCACCACCCTCCACTTTAAGAGCTTTTTATCATGCTTTTCATGGAAAATATTCTCACTTTCCCATTCACTGGCTGGTTCTGCCCAACTTCCCTTCAAGACTGGGCATCACCAAAATTATCCTATCAGATCCTGCCTGCCTTCTGTGACCACCGCAGTGTACACAGTGCCTACAGGATTTTAAAGTATCGTTGTCACCCTCTGGACTCAGATTGAGAAGTCCAATGAACTCAAAGGAGGAAAAACATGTTTATTCAAAAATTTAAGAGCAGTAATAAGTGCTTCTGTAATCTTCTGTAGACTATTAACCTTTTTGCAACACAAATGTGACTGATCAGCTCTGACTGACTGTCCTACACTCAGTAAACACCTGTACAAAACACCAAACTTAGGAATAACTTAAAATACAGAGATTTTTTTTTCCTTTTGACAACCAGCCACAGGTTTATGACCACGTATTAAATTGTATTCTAATTGGGGTATCCTACAAAACTACAAAACTTGAAGATCAAATTCTTTACATTAAATTTAAGAACCACAAAACTTCCATACATTATTGTCCTCCTTTAGCCGTTATCTTAAAGTCAAGAAAAGTCAGATGAAAACACCAGAACTTAAAATGTCCCGCAGCTAAACATTTCTCAAAACATCATAAACTGACTCCCACTTTGCATAGTTCATCGTCCTGCAGCTCATTTGTCTGTAAAAGAGGGCTGACACAATGTAATAGAAAATTAACACTCTCTGCAAAATCTGGTTTGTTTTGCTTACCTTTAACACTTTCTTAGGCCATAACACAACAGGAACCCCGGTGATTGCTAGTTTTGGGTCATCATCAGCGTGTTCCTTCAGGACAACCTAAACAGCCAAAGAAGAAAACAAACCGACTTATGTCTACTCCTGTAATTATTTCAGTGTTTTGTTTTTTTTGTTTGTTTTGTTTCTACCTTTATGTCGTCTAGGAGGCCCTGAGGGCTCTCTATTCCCACCGGAACACATTTTTTATTCTCAGGGAGTGATTCCAGTTTCTCCACCAGTGTCCTGAGCCCGATCAGCTCATGCTGTGTCAGGTGAGTCCACTGAGCCTCAGAGCCTGGAGAATCCGAGGGGGTTTTGGGGAAGTCTAGAGAGACGGAGCAAGGATGACAGCTGTCCTCCGAGTCGACAGATAAAGCAGCTTTGAGCAGTGAGCCCTTGATGATGTCAGGCGAGCAAGGGCCATCTCCAGACGGTCTTTCGTTTTTTTCTCCGTGGCCGTCCCTAACTGGAGGCCCACAGGAGTCCTCGTTCATGTCCTGGCTCCTAGAGTCCGACGACGGACTCTCTGTCTTTATCTTTGTCTCGTAGTCTAGAAGTAAACAGAGGTAATAATAGCGCTTGTTGAGAACGTGTCGAACATCACTACAAATGAGTCAGCTTTTGTTTTTACTTCACCTTGCAAAGGTGCTTCCCACCTCCACAACTAAATCCTTCAGATATTTGACAAAGTAAAGACGATGGGTTTTCCCTTGTTGATTTAATTTATAAAGGAAAAAAACTATTCTGTGTGGAAATAACTGTGACGACAGCAATTTATTTCAAAAATAAAATCAACTTCAGGCATCAAATTCAAAAGCAGAATGATGTGATATCCAACTCCAACTTGATGCAGAACTTCCTTTCTGCAGGATTTCCTGATTGGTGGATTCCGCTTTACATAATGAGAAAAAGTCCAGCTGCTAGTATTCACTCTGTCTGATAAAAATCCTCCAAACAGGTTGGAGGTTTTGAATTCCAGCTTTCTTTATATTTTCTATGAAAATCATGTTTTTAGTAGTTTATACATCATTGAATCATTTGTTTTTTGCATTTTTCAATTTCTTTGGTGTAGTAACTGATCGTTCGTACCAACAGTCTCTTTATGAATCTCGTGAGTAAAGTAGGACCTCCTGGTCAGACAGTGCAGGTATCGCTCCAGGACGTACCAGCACATCTCGTAGTAAAATGGGAAGCGGAATTTGGAATGAACCTGAGGAGAGGGAAAAATGGAATTTATACTTACATAAACTCAGACTGGCTACACACTGGTGACATTTTACACAAATCACATTTTATTTGTAATTTTTTTGTGAAGGTGATCAGTTTTTATACACAGATGTGTATAGAAATAACACATTATGTTGCATCCTGATGGAGGAGACAGAACAGCTCTTGGGGAATTCGGGTTAAAGTCTTCATCCAATTTCTTTTTTTGACTGCTTGAAACTATTCTTTTTAAATTTCTTGCGGAGAAGCCAGTTATTTATTAAATTATTATTATTTTTATTAGTTATTAAATTTTTATTAAAATTTGTAATTTTTATTAGTTATTTTTATTAGTTATTTATTAAAATAACTGCTGTCTCCTGACAGCAGTTATTTGTTGAGTTTACTTTAAACTGCAACAAATAACTGCTGTCTCCTGACAGCAGTTATTTGTTGCAGTTTAAAGTAAACTCAAAATGTTTCTTTTCAGCGAGATTAATCTATTGTTTGCAGAGCTTCCTGTGCAGGTCGGTATATCGCCATGCTTTCCAGCATGAAGACTCCCACCTTTGTCCTGTTTTCTATCTCGTGGATAGTGAACTGCATGGGGATGTTAAAGCTGTGCAGAATGTTGCCTCCAAACACTAGTGTGTCCACAGGAGTGTAAACAGCATGGATCCAACCTTAAATTGTGAAAAAAAAACAAAAAAACAATCAAAACAATAAGGAAGGAAAACATTGAATACACAGGGTTGCTACAACTTTTTTTGGATTACAAATGGCATACTTTTCCAAACTCCCAAAATTTCCAAATATGTCACTCTTTGTTGGCAGTTTTTAAACTACACATACACAACTTACCATTTTACCATGGTCATGCTTTAAATATGTAAACTGCAAACACCGGGACAATAAGGATTCACTACTACTCAAATTAAATCCCAGACTTTTAAAGACTTCTACAACTTCCACAGGATGTCTGCATTTACTGCAAAGTAACCGCAAAAAGGCTTTGTGTTCTTCTTAATTCATCTGGTATCTAACCTGTTCCTGTTGCCTCCTTAAAAACAACTAAATCAGCTCACCAGATGGGATGAAGAAGGTGTATCCTTGTTTCAGCTCCACTCGCTGGCATCCGTCAGCTCGGTCTCCCAGGAAGACGTCACTCTGCTTGCCTGAAAGGACCCAGTCCTCATACAGTGCAAGGTTATTTGGAGTTGGAGGCACAAGCCAGAATACCTGGCAAAAGGAAGTGTTGTTACAGGGGGCTTTTACTGCAATGGACTGGGCTAATGTTAAAAAAGATTTGGGGCTACCAATTATTAAACCATATGAAGCAAAATCTTACTTTAAGTATGAGTTTAATATAGTTTAGGTATAAAGATAAAACACAAACATACTTTTTGTCCCTTGAATACATGATACCAAACTGAAGTTCCTCCGAAATCAATGTGAAAGTCTGTGTAGCAGCCCTTTACACTCATCAAACAGTACCTGAAAACAAAATAAGATCATACTTAGTTCTACGGGGAAAAAAACATATCATTAAAAATTGGACAAATATTAACCATTTAGAAGATGGCAGCAAAAACAGTTACACTTGCAAAAATAAAAAAAACACATTTCAACTATAAGAAACTAACAAGGAGGACAACAATAAAGAAAACACTTTACAGTATTTACAATTGATACATTAGCAAAGTTTTACCTTTGCACTTTGGGGTACTTCATCTCTGAAATGATGTTGGTGGCTTCTGTTTGGCTGTGCTTCAGATCAGGAGGCCACATGTTGTCCACCCAGTCAACCTGATCCACCTGTAAAAACGATTAAAACTGGATGTTTGTGCCTCAGTAACAAGTTTTCAGTCAACCTCATAGAGGTTTCTGAACGCCTACGAACATTTTCACAATATCACTATGCATTTCCTACCACTGTGGGCCGTTTGATGAGATGCTCCAGCTTAGTGTGGCTGAACTCTAAGCTGATGACATTAAAGAGTTTGTTGCGCTCTTCCTCCGGGGTCTCGTAATAGCGGACGAACTGAGCCATGCTCATTTCCGAGCCTTTTTGAGTGCTCACGTCCATGACATCCACAGACCTGCGACTGCCTGCAACAAAACAGGTCAAATCAACTCATCATTGGATTTATTACAAAAACTACAAATTGTGGTATTACACTGGATATTATACCACAAAGGTCATTTTCTTACAATCTGGGCAGAAATCGTTTTACGTTTTCTTATTTTGATTATTGAAAGTTTACAATAAAGCAGTAGTTTGTTCTCACTCTTTCAACTTAAAGATATTTGTCAGTGTGAGATTAGGCAACTGGAAAAAAAACTTAAAGTAATTACCACTTCTACACATCTTTACTAGAGGTGTAAGAAAATACTGAGGGTACTGTAAATCTGCTCCAATTAGGGGCTCCTCAAAGTGTCATTCACATGAGTCCCCACTAGATGGGGCTGATTTTTTCCAAATTTAAAGTCATAATGAACAGTACTTGTTGGTAAAGATAAAAACTAAAAAGAGAATGGCAAAAAATTAAATATCATAATCATAGCAGCAAGGGGGAATTGTTGTATAGCACATCAAAGTTCAGAGACCTGTGTGAGTTTTTATTTCAGTGTTGTACTTAAAAAATTTAAATACATATTTCCATCATTTTAATTAAAATATATCAGTGTCTTTTGCAACCAATAATTTCAAGCAACAACATTTTTCTACTTTAAGTACAAAGAAACTACAACTTTATAATCCTGTGTTACAAAATCTGTCACTGTCAGGCACTATATTAGCCCAAACCGAAACATTTCTTAAACAATTTTACGTAATTTCTAATGTAGTGGTCTGGTTTGTTTGCAGGAAGTCAAAACAGAGTTGCAATGATTTCTTTTGTTAAATTTTTTATATATATATATATATATATATATATATATATATATATATATATATATATATATATATATATATATATACTGTGTTTTGTGGGTAATTTTACAAGCAAGTGGGCTTTTTGTTTAGTTAAAAAATATATAACATGATATCTGTTAACACTGTATGAATATGTTGGTATTTGTGGCATTCTGCTTACCAACTAATCCTTTTATTTCACTGACTGTAAATTCCGGGTCAGGCATTCTGCAAAAAAAAAAAAAAAAAAAAACATTGTAAAAATAGAAAAACAGATCTTATCTGACAATGAGACAGAATTTAGATCTTCACTTCTATACTATAGCAATCTTTTCAAAAACATAAGCACACAAATACTCAGTAATGTTGATAATATTTTGTTTGCTTTTCAACTGTTTTTGCAGGAAATATCTGCATAACTACAAATGCTAATATAAATACATCATAGTTGTTTTAAAAGGATCTGTTTACGTTTAATGAGTTACGTTATTTGAATTTGAACAACTTTTAATAATTACTGCAAGTGTATTGTGGTCCATTTAACAATAGTTTAATTAAACACTTAAGAGAAAGTGAAAACAACCTCAGTAGTAAAAATTTCTGTTTTGTGTAGAACACTTCTTACCTGATCCCTAATTCATCGTTCTCTTTAAAAATAAGTGGTATCCTGAGGGCCTCCCTTTGCACATATTCATAAGTGAAGTCTGCAAGACAGGATATTGTCAGTTTTACTCCAAATCATGTAGCTATCTCTTCCTATATTTATTGCTGTAAATAAATTGTCATTTATTTTGTTGCAAGTGAATAATAAAGTTGTATGATATGATTTTACCTCTGCCCTCCATTAAGTGAACAAACTCTGAATTATAGCAGTCACTGGCAAGCTTTTCCTCCACGCTGAAACCTCTGATGTTTACAATTTCTTCCATGTCAGATAGATCCTCGTTCTCGTCGTACATCCTCCGGCAGATGGAGCGCTGCCATAGAAAAATGCAATTATTTACATGACAAAAACAGAGACACGCGTGAAAAGCCCACTGGCTATCCCGCTATCACTAAAAAGGCCCACTCTTCTCCACAGATGGTTACTAAAGAATAGTAAAGAGTCTCTGAACGTTCATTTAGCGTCTAACTTTAACGCGTAAAATATTTCAGTTTTTACAGCGCCACTTCGGTTACCATAGCAGCACAATTGTAAAATGCGACTTCTCGCGCTGCGAGAGTTTAATGACGCTTATCGAATGAGAAAGGAGCTGCTGGTGATAACTGTAATTGTTTCTAGTTAATCACCCGTCTTTAACAATTTGTCGTATTTATGTTTTCAAATGCTTGGTGAATATTACACAAACAATATAAGTTATGGTCTCTACAATTCGGCATACGCCGTTCTTTTTATTGGTTCCCCCAAACTTTACCAGCTTCCATGACATGACAAATACCCTCCAATGTTTTCAGTTGAAAACGTTAGCTAAGCTAACCCAGTCTCCCTTCTCACAAGCTAACGTTAACGCGGCGGATGCTACACACCAGCCTCCGTCCAGTTTCAGCACACGTCTCCACGGACTGGGCCATCGTCTCTTCGGGTCGTTTTCCAGCCTCTCAGTTTCGGGGAAGCATCCTCATGCGTAGTAAAGTTAAGGAGGCACTTAGCACGCTTTACGCTTCAAAACAAGGGAACCATGTTTTTGTGTCTTACGTCATGGTCGGGAACCAAAACATTGTTGGACAACGTCATGGCATGTCACTCCGCTGCTTTCCACTGTTTTTACAAACCACGAACATTCATTACATAACATCGGCTTACAACGCATAAAAGCAACTTCCGTCGTTTGAGGACGCGTGTAGTTTAATTAACCACTTTTAAATAAACAGACTTTAAGATGATTTTAAAATATTTTAAAACTGCAGGCTCCTAAAATAACACTTTGTTTTTTGTTTTTTTTTTTTAAATAAAATTAGATAGTGATAATGAAACATTTTGTTCGTTCCAAATAAGGCTGTGTCATATCAAGAAATATACTACTAACATTTTGTACTCATTTAAATTCCTTTTTTATTTTTAACTCGGTTCCCTTTTGGATTAGTAAGATATTACTGAATCTGAAATTATTACATTTCTGATTTTGGTCTGCATCTCTATGCCTAAGGATAGGTTAGTTTTATTTTTGTTTTATTTTACTTGAAACCAACATGTCCCAAATCCTCTATGAAAGAACTTTGTGCAAGATATTTGTTCTGCAAATTTATAGTAGTGCATTTGTGGCTATATATCACCTCATTACCATACCACACCGTACTTGCAATGCCAAAACAAAGTCAATCCAGTTTAAGATAAAAGTGGAAAAAATGTTTTCATGTTTCACCTCAACAAAGTTTTATCAATTTGTAAGTGTGTGCTACTTGACTTTCTGAGGCACAATTTAAATTTTTTGCAGAGTTCTGAGCTTTTCATCTTTCACAGCTGCTGTTAAGCTTTTATATGATGTTTGTTGCTAACTCTTTCCCCCACAAATACAGCTCAAAGTGATGTGTTTGCAATGACCAAAAAGACTTGATGCACCAAATCCTTTTTGAGCTGACTCATGTCTCAGAGCTGCTTTATTTATTTTTTTTAATATGTGTTTACTTCATATGCACAACAGAATGTTGACAGAAGCTACAGACTCCTTCTGATTATCTCAGCATACTGAAATTAAGTGCCATAAGAAACTAGTATTATATAATTCTGTCATGTGTTGCTGTTTGTTGAGTTTAATGTTTAGATGTTTTCATCTAACAATAAACTTTTCACATTTTTCCAACATCCAGCATATTGCGAAAGTCTAAGCTTTTAGTTTGTTACTTTGGACTGGATTTTCATTCTACAAATGCATGTCTGCACATGTCCACAAATATGACATAAGTTCAGCTTGTGAATTTTATTCAAGCTCTTGAATGACTTTTGCTTCACAATTTCCTAAAGGTAGTTGAAACTAAACTTGGGGTTTCATTTAATTTTAGTCAAAATCATTGAAATCACTTATTCCATATTCTAATTTACTGATGTTTTTATGTTTGGTACTGTTAATCAACTGATTTTAATTAATTGAGCCAAAAGATTCGGATCTCGGAAAAGATTCGAAATTCCCGTCACTATTTACTTGCGGATGTTACCCTCGCCGCGCGTAGACTTGTGGGTAATTTAAGGTGCAAAGCAGATCAACACGCTGAAGGAAGACTGTGGGTGGAAAAAAATAGCTTCCGCAGTTACAGTCAGCCGACGAGCCTAAATGCTTCCTGAGGGGACGTAGTTGTGCACTCCTTTTAGTTTTGTGGGTCAAGGTTTCCCAAACAGTTGCGCCGCTCGGCCGGTGCTGTGATAATTAGCGCAACATGAGTCTGAACGAGCATTCACTGCAAGCCCTGTCCTGGAGGAAGCTGTACCTGAGTCGAGCCAAACTGAAAGCTTCAAGTCGGACATCAGCTTTGCTCTCCGGATTTGCCATGGTAAAAATCAACTTCGTATATTAATTTCTAGTCCCCTGTAGATGAACTAATCACATGACATTTTGTTTGTCCTTTCCTGTTAGGTCGCGATGGTGGAAGTGCAGCTCGACAACAAATATCCATACCCACCTGCTCTCCTCATCGCCTTCAGTGCCTGCACTACCGTGCTCGTTGCTGTTCACCTGTTTGCTCTGATGGTCAGCACCTGCATTCTGCCTAACATAGAGGCGGTCAGCAACGTCCACAACCTCAACTCTGTGAAGGAGTCTCCGCATGAGCGGATGCACAGACACATTGAGCTGGCGTGGGCTTTTTCAACTGTGATTGGGACTTTGCTCTTCCTCGCCGAGGTTGTTCTGCTCTGCTGGGTGAAATTTCTGCCCATTAAGCCCGACCAATCCAACAACAGCACCTTCTCCTCTGGTGTGGCTGCTGCTATTACCTCAACCTCTATTATGGTCCCGTTTGGTTTAATCTTCATAGTCTTTGCTGTGCATTTTTATCGCTCACTGGTCAGCCACAAGACTGACAGACAGTTTCAGGAGCTGGAGGAGCTGTCTAACCTCACCAGGCTTCAAAACGAGCTCGACAACAGAGGGGAATCTTCAATCTTACAATCGCCAAGCTCCCAGTTCCCATAGACAAATACCCCGATCTGTATTGGAACTTCCCGAGAGGGCAGAAATTTAGGATTTACATTTTTACAAGAAAGATCTTTCACCATTTGAAGGTTTTACTTTTCTTTTTTTTTTCTTCTTTTTTTTTTTTTAGAAGACACACTATCTTAATGTGAAATTTAGGATTTACATTTTTACAAGAAAGATCTTTCACCATTTGAAGGTTTTACTTTTCTTTTTTTTTTTTAGAAGACACTTTATCTTACTTTGATCTCATGGATGCGTCATAATGCATGTAGCTGGAAATCACAAAGTTCTTAATGTGATAGTAGCCTAATATTACCACTCGTGATCAGATATCCACCCACCATTTGTTTCCTGGTTAAAACGTTTATCTGATCTTTTTTTCTTTTTTTTTTTTAAAGATATATATTTTGAAGTTTGACCTGCTGAGGAATTACACGTTGTACATGTTATTGGTTTATGTGTTTCTTGGCCAAAAGTAGTGTGCTTGATAACAGCTCTACTCATTATGTCAGACATATCATGCCTGGACTTATTTCTGTTGCCTGCTGCATTTATTTATCATTTAGTAAAAAACACATCATGTTTATCAGTTATTGCACATCTGTGTTTGTGAAACAGAGCCTTTTAACTTTTTGTGTATTTAAAGAAATCTACTGTCCTGGCAGTTTTGAACAGTTTGCTGTATGTGTTGACTAATAAGCTGCCAACCTTACAGTATTAATAGAGTGCTGACATGTGTTGTGTTTTAATAAACACTTTTTAACTAAATGGGACTTGTAGTTCAGATGTCCAACACATGTCATCTTTAATTTTTGTCCTTGTAAATTCCAGCTTATCAAAACATTTTAATCAGGATACCTGCATTTAAACAAAGCAATCATTTGTATGACTATAGTTTATATTTTTAAACTTATCTTGTTATGGTTTTTATTACACATTCTACATGCACTACAGGCCTGCAGGGATCAATAGTGTTTATTCTCACTTGACTGTTTTGTTTTCAACAGTTAAATCAGTCCGTTTTGAATGAACTATTATGTTAGTCTATCCAGATACTTATAAGTGTAAGGATGTCAGTGACTGGACATGGTTGAGATGAGACCCTGACTGAAGGAACTGGTGGATTTCTAAATAGGTTTAATAAATTCAATTGAACATATTACCGCTCTTGAAGGCAACAAATGAGCAAATCAAATTATCCATTGTCTACACTCGTCGATCTTTGAAGGGTCACATCTCCAGCTGCCACTGGGCAAGAGGCGGCATGCATTCTGGACAGCTCGCCGGTTCATCGGAGGGCAACACACACACATATTCATACCTAAAGACAATTTAGAGAATTCAATTAACCTAAAAGTCATGTTATGGGACTGTGGAAGGCATACGTGCACAGGGAGAACATGCAAACTCCACAACGAAAGACCTCAGGCTTCTTTGATGTTATTAATTATAATAGTAACACCGGTGTCATTAATTAATGATCAAAAAAGTGGAGTCTCAATGAAAACTGTGACTAAGAGAACTTAATGAATGGATGGCATCATTTTATTGGCTTCCTGGTAAATGGATGAAGTAGGAACTTGCCGTTTTTCCTCCTACTGCTCTTCATTGGTGGCATTGGCAAGCTGCTCTAGCTTCCCGTAAAACCAACTCCATGTCCACCAGTTGAATCTTGCAAAGAGAACAGAAATACGTATCAATCCTTGTCACTGAATCCTTGTCACTGAACTGAATACTTTTAGGTGTGTTTCCAAACTTTCCAGGAACCACTAGTGTAGTTTTCTGTGGGCCCTCCACTGTTTTCACTGCAACTGCCAGCATAAAAACAGATTACCTCGGTCAAATCTGACCCCAGAAAGCTGCCTTGGTGTAGGTTTTTAATATGATAGATTTGAAGAGGGAAGGTGTGAAGCTTTTCTGATTGTTTTCACAAGTTTCACAGTTGCATATGCAGCATTTTTGAGGCTTATTGCTTTTGCTTATTTTTGTAAAAATGTGTTAATCTTGTACATCTCAAGAGTTCGAAGGGATTTGGGTTTCACTTCATAGTGTGACTGCTGTAAAAAAAATAAAAATAAAATTGAGGAACCAGGTTTTAGGCCCAATTTGAGCTCCTACTTGAATAACTGATTAAGGGTTCTGGGTAATATAATTCTAGGAGTTAAAGGTTCAGGGAGCCAGCAGGTTTTCTGTTTGCCTGATAAAATGAGTGTGGAAGTGAACGGGTTTCAATACAGTCATAACTGTCAATAGTCACATACCTCTGGAAACGGAAACTCAGGTGGCGACGGTGCTGATTCCCTTCCAACATCTACAAATGTCCCACATTTTGCTGTCCCATCCACCCAAAAGCCTTCATAAAGCAGGCCTTTGTCAGAGTAATAGAACTTTCCATCTCCGTTCCTCTTCCCATCTCGCCACGAGCCCTCATACCAGTTTCCATTGGCTACAGGAGAAATTGGTAGAAATCCCAATTAGACATACTGGAGCCCAAACGCTTTTCATTTGCAATTATGGGAATAAATATTCTCCTACAAAATCTAATAATTCCTCGGCCGTGAGTCTTATGGTTCAGCCACTCTCCTTCATAAATGTCTCCATTTTCGTAATACATCCTTCCCCAGCCGTTGTGTTGGTCATCTGTCCACTCCCCCTCATACACTGCTGAGCTGTCAAAGAAGTATGTCCCATATCCCTAAAAAGATAGAAAAATATATATATCACTATCTGGATACGTGTGTTTCACAGTCCAATATGAAGATAATAAATAAAGCGTACATGCTTCTTTCCATTTTTCCATTGACCACAATACTTCCTTGTGTACTCCTTTGTTTCCGGGATTTGTACACTGTAGGTGCCATAACCATTACGTTTTCCGTATGTCCACTCCCCGTGGTAAATGGCACCAGCTTTCTTAAAAACCTGAATTCCTTTGCCTTGACAAAGTTTTCAAAAAGTCAGTCATCTCAAATTTCATCTTGCAGAGTATTTGGTTTAATATTGGCTAACTTGTTATTGGCAAGTTTTGTTGTGGTAAATAAAAAGTGTTATCTAACCATGCTTCTTGTTCTCCAGCCACTCTCCGGTGTATTCATTTCCACAGACAGAGTAAACTGTGTGCCGTAGTCCACATTTCTGGGAATCTTTATCCTTCTGTACTGAAGGTGGGAGAGTTTTCTTAAATGGTTTATAAATTGGCATGACTGGAAGGATGTGGTGGAAATCCTGTGAGAAAAAAAAAATATTTTAAACATTTAAGACGGTGTATTCACTCACTGCCCATTTATTTACAGACTAAGTGTTTTTGCTTTTTAAAATGATCATCAGCTTCAGCAAATCTGAAGTTTATACTCTGCACAGAACAGTTTCAAAACAGTGGGATGCCAGAGGGTTTTCTTACACTTGTGGCTTACTGAACGGGATAATTCAGAGTTTTTGTAAAGTTCTCTTGAATAGAAATATATTGAAATCTTCAGAGTACTCTAATCTTTACAGCTAGTTACCTGAGACACAGTGATAAATTAGCAAGAACAATACAGACTTTTACAAGAGAATGTTGTTAGGTCTGCTGCAGTTGTCTCAGCTAAGCAACATCTATGTTACAACTCCAAAGAACACCAATCCAACTTTAATGTACTGATACGGAAGATGTACAGATGAGAAAACAACCACAAACTTAACATTCTTGCTAAAAAAATAAGTGTATATGTGCAAAAATCAGCTAAAACAAAGGCCCATATGACTAGCACCTTCACACTTCTGAGAATGTATTCGGTGTTCTACAAACTTGCTGGAGTTTGACATTTTTTCTATCAAAGTGGGGGGACTTTTACTGATAATAACTTCACAGAACTCCACTTAAAATATCTGAACTATCCCTTTAAAATATGTACATCAAAATCAATGTCAGAACTTGAATTTTATGTAACATTATTTTTCCTTTGCAATTCTCTTGAGATTTTGTTTAAAAAAATATATATATTAGTTAATTTCATTGTTGACTATTATGTCATTGCAGAACGTTCTAATGAACGTGCAGCAAAAATTAGCAAAATTACCAAACCTTCATACGACTAATACCCTTGTTTTCATTACTGAATAACGTTCTCAATCAAAATGGGCCTTATCGTTCTATCAAAAACAATATAATCACAGAAAATTACAATCAAATTAGATTATAACAAAATATTTTTGGAGCTATATTGTACATAATCACGAAGACATCTGGACAGTTAATGCGATTTTTTGGGACACATGTGCTTAAAACATAAATTAATGTAAAACACCGTCCAGAAATTTTAAGTTAGATAAAAGTATTTTGTACCTCTGCAGTGTATCCAAGCGGATGACTTAAACGCACTCAACCCGCTAGGAAAAATCAAGAAATCACAAGCTATATTAACTTCTTCCGCAGAACAATAAACTGTTTGGTGTATCATAGCAACAGTAAAGTGCACTGTGATTGGTGAATAACGAATTTATTAAAACCCCAAATTAAAATGATTTATAATTAAACCTGTCGGTTATTTTCCAATATCGTAACAACTTTAATAAAAATTACCGAAGTGTTTATTGAATTTAAGCGGGTTCAGCTGCGGTTTAGCTACACTGCTTAAATCGTTGGTTGTGCGCATGCGCTCTGAGGTACAATTAAAACACGGAGAAGCAGTCTTTGGGTGCAGTGAGGACGAGCCAGTCGGAGTGGAACCTGGTGGAAGTGTCTTTCCCGTCACGTTTCGTTCTGCTACGATGTCCAAACCCACTTTTGAGGCAGAATGGGAGGAAATAGAAAAGGAATACCAACAATTACAGGTAACCAGAACTCGCTTAATCGAGTGTTTTTCATGTGTAGTGGGTGCCACTGACAGACACTGTAGCGGGGCTTTGGCACTTTGGTTCTTTGCTCTTCGCCATTCATTCTCGGCTCAGACTTAAAACGCTGTAGTTAGTCTTCGCTCTTGCTGTATATCGCTCCAACTAAGCTGTGAACTTATTTAACCATGACTTTATTTTCTCTGACTGTAGTGCAACATCCTTGTGTTGTAGCAGCTAGCATTAGCCGCAGGTTACTTGACATTTTTCCCTGCCGCTAAAGAAGAGCTATAGTCCAGCTAAAGCCTTCATGCTGCTGTTGGTTACACAATTGCTACCAAAGTTACGTAAAGGTCGTGCAAGGTGTTTTTTGCTTAGGTTTTTGCTTTGGCAAACTCTTAATAGCCACTTACTCCCACCCTCTGTCATTAGTTGTCAGGCTAGCTCACCTTTGCTACAGTTGGCTAACTTGAAATAACTCATGAGCAGACGATGCCAGTGCGGCGAGGCATCATAATCAAGTTAACTTTAGACGTGTATCTGCAATGCCATGGAAGATGGAAATCTATAGCTGCTCTTCAGGGAAGAAAATTGTGGTGGTGATGGTCAGCTGTTCAGGGATTTCCATTATGAATGCTAGTGCTAAGTATCCTTCTTTCAGAGTCTATCGTAGTCTTGAATAAACTTGTTCAGGTGCATGATCAGTAGAGAACGCATTAAAAAAATGAAAACGATTCAGTGTCACAGACACTGGCAGTATCACAGATGTGAAAGAAAGAGACATAACTTATCTATTTCTTTAAATCCTGCTGCTGCTTCTTCTTCAGGTAGTGCCTCCTTATTCCCTAATACAATAATGTTATATACTACTTTAAATAAATGAATCATATTTGCTTAAAAGGTCCCATCATTATTACCTTACTATATGTCAAACTTGTTGAATTGGAAACCTGTGTGCTTTCCTGTTCAAAAATGCTTTATTGATCCCAAAGGGAAATTAAATGTTGTTGTATCTCTTTTTAATTTAAATTCTTCAAAGATTTATTGCAGATGGCGTTGGCAGGAAAGATCACCTGTAGCAGTCTGTATCACAGTGAATTTGAAGAAGCCTCTGACTGAAGACATTTTGTTTTTCTAAGACAGTCCCAGAGAATGGTCAGGGTTATCCATAATGTTCTTGATTTTATGTAAAATATTTATTCGTATAATCAACTCAAGAGGTTGAACAGAACAGAACCAGCCTTCTTTAACAGATTCTTGAGCAGTTTTAGGTCCCTGGTTCTGATGCTACTGCCCCAACAGTTGGTGGCAGAATAGATGATGCTCTCAACAACAGAATCTTAGCTTCCTCAACAAGAACAACCTACTCTGACCCTTCTTATAGACGGCTTCACTGTTGCGTCTCCCCTCCAGTCTGTTGCCCAGGTGAACACCAAGATATTTATATTCCTTAACCACCTCCACTTCTTCTTCCTTGATGGAAATATGGTTTGATCTTACCCTGTTTCTCCTGAAATCTACAATCATCTCCTTTTGTTTTGTTCACATTCGAGATAAGATTATTGTTCCCACAGCATGGCACAAAGCGGTCCACCAGCTTTCTGTACTCAGATTCTTGTCCATCTCTGACACAGCTGACGACTGCAGAATCATCTGAGTATTTCCGTAGAGGACATAAGTCAGGCTTCGGCTGTAAATCTGAAGGTGAAAAGGAAGTACAGTGCAGTACAGTACCCTGTGTTGCTGACCACCTGGTTAGACACAAAGACCTTCCATCCAATGAACTGTGATCTGTTTGTCAGGTAGTCATAGATCCAGCATCCATAAGAAATGGCAAGGCAATGTGGTGAATGTATTCATGAAATGACAATTAACTGAATTTTTAAAGGAGATTGTGTTTTCTCATATCAAAGTAGAAATGCTAGAGAAGTGCCAAACTGGTCAGTCTAAGTTTGTCTATTTAACAAACGGTGAAGAGCATCTACATGTATGAACATTTATTTTTTTGACTGATACAAGGCAACAGTTTTATTGTAAAGTTTGTTGTAAAAGGCCTTTTAGAAATGGAATAATAATAAAAGTATTACAACTTCTGCCCTACTTAGTGTTTAGAAATTAAACACAAAATTAAACGAGTGTTTAATTAAATTTCCCTTTGGCTAGATAAAATATGATTGTATTTGAATTATGTTGTAGAGCCAGGAATTCAACATATTACAATAAGTCACTCCTTGGCAGTAATCATACCACTTCCTCCACAACGTAACCTCAAGTATTCAACTGTTCAGATGTAAACCCCTGACTGACCTGAGGTAAGATGTGGTCCTTCAATTGGTCATGTGCACATCAACAGCTTTAATGTGAGAAAACTCATGTGATATAAAGCACAGGAAGTGCTTTATATCACACACCCCGGGATGTTTTATTGCACAGCAGAAATCTGTATGTGGTTTCATTTGGTGGACTTGGTTAAAATACAAAAACCTAAAGAGCAAACCAATAAGGAACCAAGACGTAGAGACAAAACCACGTTCTTTAGAGTCCCAAAAATCAAGTCTGTTTAGGTTAAGTTGTCAAAAGCATTTCTAAAAATCTATTATTGGCTGCGGTCAGATTGTGTTGTCTGCAGGGATAAATTCATTCTGCGGCGTGTTGTTTATCTCGCCGCTTAATGCAGAGTCATGGGCGGATTTTATTCAGACGGAGTTCAAATTAAATTTCACAGAGTAAAGCGTTCCCTGCTGACAATTTTTTTTTATTTTGTTTTAAATAATGTTAGTGTTTTGACATCTGTAGAAGTGTCTTAATGTAACTCATGTTTCTGCTTATTGTACCTCCAGGAAACTCATAAAATATACAGACACAAACTGGAGGAGCTCACCAATCTTCAGGCGACATGCAGCAGTTCCATCAGCAAACAGAGAAAATGTCTGAAAGACCTGAGGCTTAGCTTGAAAAAGTGAGTACCGCCCGCATTCAGGGGAAAATAATTTTTTTTTTGTTTGGGTTCAAAACAGTAAGACTCAGTTAATGATGTGCTTGGACTGAAGTGTCTATATCTATATTGCCTCGCAAAAGTCTCCATACTCCTTTAACTTTCCCACATTGTTTAATGTTTCAGCCACAAGCTTCTGCCTAAATACAAGACAATCTAATAGAGGCTGCAAAAGACTAAAGAGTTTAGGAACTGTTCACCATCCAACCAGATAGCAGCTGCACATTGAGTTTTGTGGGTGTAACGCCACAAAACATGACAAAGATGAAGAGATATGGATACTTTTGCAAGGCGCATTCTCAGTCTGATTCTAGTCACAGGTAGGCCTGTCGCGATAAGCGATAAATCAATTAATCGCACGATAAATTAAACCTATTGACCTCATTTTAATTATCAGCTTTATCATCTCTTCCTGTCTTTTTTTCTTTCTGTTGATGGCATTGAATGAAAGGGCTCAACTCCAGTGCTCTTCCTTAGTGTAATGTCCAGCGCACACTACACGAGTTGTTGGCGGACTGTCGGCCCATTTTCAAAACCTGACAGAAATCCTAGGTGTAACGGTTCGATCGGGTTTGTCGTGCCGTGTGGTGTCCAGTCACATAGGCAAAAAGTAAAGGCTACAAGTCCAGTTAACTAGTTTTAAAATCAGGCATTAATCAATGTTTTACTAGAATCTACCTGTGATGCATGTGGCTATAGAGTCAGATCAAAGTCCTGACTGAATGAATATCATTATAACCTATTTATGTCACGTTAACGAAGAACAGCTGAAAACTTAATGGGTTTATCAACTGCGGTAGCAATTTGGCTCCAACTCCTCTCCTTGTCATTTCTACATTCTTTGCACAAAATGTTGAATAAATATTAATGTTGTTTCCACAAATCATCTCCAATGTCCGCTGGACTTCTGGTTGCACATGTCAGCTGTTTGGGATTCCCCTCCGTAATTTCCCCTCAGAAAACATGGAGGAGAATCCGAGCTTTCTGATTGGCTACCTATGGGCATTGACGCTTCCAGTCAGGGGAAATCCCTGATTTAGATCGGAGCGGCCATGACGATCCACCGTAACACGCCACACACTGCAGGATGATCGGTTACGAAATCACCAGCGGTCAATGTTCTAAGATTGTCATAAGGGGAAAATAGGGGCAAAAAAATCGTGTAGTGTGAACTACTGCATTAGGTAGTCGGATGTGCCCATCTTCTCTATTTAAATCTTGTGATTACTGATGGGCAATATAGTATACAGATTTCATATCTGCACTCTTTTGGTTGAATGCAGTATTTATTTCCACTTTGGCTTTATGTTGTTTAGTTTTTATTCAAGTACGTTTTTTTGTTAATGGAGACTCCGAATCCATTTTATTTTTGTTTTTGGTTGTTTTGTTTGTTTAGTTTATCAGTTCCAGTGTTATGTGTTCGTTTGAAAATAAAGTGTATATAGCTATGGCAGGAAATTGCATGCATTATTGGTCATTTCCATTAAATCAGTGTCAAAATGTCTTGAAACAATATTATTGTTTATTGCAATAATTTTTTAGACAATTAATTGCTCGTCAAAATTGATTATCGTGACAGGCCTAGTCACAGGTGTAGACGGATGTTACTGGGTTACTGCCTTAACAAAAACAACATATTTTTCTGGCACTGAAATTGTCTTGCTCATCAGCATTTACTCTGGTCTTCACAGGTGTGCGCAGACATGCGATGAAAATCAGCTGAAAATAATAACAGACATCAAATCACAAATCAAAGAAAAAGAAAATGTTTTCTTCGATATGGAAGCCTATTTGCCAAAGAAGAACGGGTGTGTGCTGTTTATTTTTTCCCTGTATTTGTTCTTTTCCTTATTCGGTAACATGAGAACTGTTTTTAATCCATGAAACTGTACTGACCTGTTTTGTGTTGTTTATTTATTTCAGACTGTACCTGAGTTTGGTCCTGGGCAACGTGAACGTGACGCTCCTCAGTAATCAGGCAAAGTATGGAAAGTGCAAACCGAGTTGTCTCCAAGATAGAAAAGAAGATGTTGTCTACTTGCCCATCTCACGCGTGTTTCATTTGCATAGATTTGCCTACAAAGACGAGTACGAGAAGTTCAAGCTTTATATGACGATAATCCTGATGTTTGGAGCCATAACCTGCCTCTTTTTTCTTAACTACCGGTAAGGTAATGCTTCCTCTTGAAGGAGTAGTCTTATAACGTTTTCTTAAATAATTTTTTTCTTTTTTTTTCAATCTCCAGAGTCACAGATGAAATCTTCAACTTTTTGCTGGTCTGGTACTATTGCACTTTGACCATAAGGGAAAGCATCCTCATCACTAATGGTTCCAGGTGTGTTTTGACGACGATTGCATAAAGATTTCTATGTTTGGGTTTTGAAAATAACGCATGTGTTTTTGCTCTCCTTCCCTTTTTTTCTGTATCAGGATCAAAGGCTGGTGGGTGTCTCACCATTATGTGTCCACTTTCCTGTCAGGTGTTATGCTTACCTGGTGAGATGCCTGTTTAGCATGTTGTCCAGTAACACACCAAGAAGGTGAAATTCATAAAATGCTAAAGCATGTTTCTGTTTGTCACCAATTTTGGACAGGCCTGAGGGACAAATGTATCAGATGTTTCGAAACCAGTTCCTGGCGTTCTCCATTTATCAGAGTAAGTCTTGTGGTTTGCTTACCCAGATTTTAGCTTTTTCCCCAAAAGGGCTTTCTCTCTTGTCTAATGTTCTTTTTTTTTTTTTTGACATGTTTGTATATTTGAAATTAAATCATGCAGTGCTGTGAAAAAAGATTTCATCGTCCACCAGGACTTTACTAGGTTTAATGAGTCCCTCCAGAAAGACGCGATCGCAACTATTAATGCAAATTCACTCATCCTTCTCAAATTTTATGTATTTTCACCAGTCGTTGAAACTTCTTTGTAAATCTGACCAATAATCCTAACGCTTTCTGTATTTCCTTCTTTTCTGAAATGCAGTATTACAGTTTGAACTTTAAAAACCATGTTGATAAAAAATAGTCCCATTCAGAGGGTGAAACAAAGATGGCTTGTATGTTTGTTTTTTTTATGTTTGCATGACAGCATATTTGCAGCTAACCACACTGTGCTCAGGATTGGTGGCACCGGCGTGAGCTTTGAGCTCACTTTACAGCGTTTAGCACACTGCCTGCACAGTGGGGCGTCATAAATCAGCTGTAGAAAACAATCCAGGTTTCCTGAATGAAGGGATGTGACTAAACATTTCCATTCTTAACAAAGGGCCCTCCTAAATCGCTTGTTTGATCAGAGAACTGAATATGCCAATTGTATCCTTATGTTCTTAAATCATCCATCCATCCATTTTCTTGCACCCTTGTCCCTTGGTGGGGTCGGGAGGTGCTGGTGCCCATCTCCAGCTAATGTTCCGAGCGAGAGGCGGGGTCACCCTGGACAGGTCGCCAGTCTGTCGCAGGGCAACACAGAGACACACAGGACACACAACCATGCACACACACACTCACACCTAGGGGCAATTTGGAGAGGCCAGTTAACCTGACAGTCATGTTTTTGGACTGTGGGAGGAAACCGGAGTACCTGGAGAAAACCCACGCATGCACAGAGAACATGCAAACTCCATGAAGAAAGACCGGGGCCGGGAATCGAACCCAGAAGCTTCTTGCTGCAAGGCAACAGCTCTACCAACTGCGCCACTGTGCAGCCCGTTCTTAAATCATATGGAGAAATATTTTGTTCTGTTATTAACTTAGGTGTTTATAGACCAAAAACAGTCTAACAGCATTTACTTTCACACATCATCTTGTTCAATTAAATCCAGCTAAATATTTGGAACAAAAAAAAAAAACTATGAGTTTGAGTGTGATCAGTACATTACTGATTAAATGTTCTTCGTTTAGTCAGCTTTTCTCCTCCCAGTTTCTCACAGTTCTATCAAAGCCAGTAGCAGTGTTGAGTTTGTCTTTCAGGGCGGTTTCATCTGAAAATTCAACAAGTGAAAGTAAATATCAAAGATTAAAAAAATAAATACATACATTTAAACCATTGACAAATATTTGCTTCTAGCAAGCAAGTTTACCCTAAATTCCATTGTACGTATTGTTCAATTGGATAAATAAGCTTTAAATGAATAAAATTGAGGCCGTTTTGAAAAGTTAATATCCAAACTTGGAGAGTATAACGTGTTGCACACTAGTGATTAAAATCATTGCTTATTGATGCTCATTATGTGGTAACTTTCATCAATCTCAGGCGATGGTTCAGATTAAAAAACATTTAATTTAAATAATCCCTGCTCATAATTTCAGGGTACAAAACCTTAAATGGTTGTATTTTTTTTCCTAAGCAGATATAATTGGTGTGTTGTAGTATTTTCTGTCTCCCTACCTATATATTTTTCTGTGAAATCAGTTTATCCTCATCACGTTTCTATAATCCAGTAATTATATTCCTATCATTTCCACAATCCTAGGCTTTGTTCAGTTCCTCCAGTATTACTACCAGAGCGGCTGCTTATACAGGCTGCGCGCTTTGGGAGAGAGAAATCAGCTTGACCTCACAGTGGGTGAGTTGTACACTATTTTTGGTGCTAGTCATTTCAATCGTTTGAACCCTCGAGTCATCTGCAGCAGCATGTCTAGAAAATTGGGGTAAAGGTGAAGAATGGAGACAGCTGTAGCTCTTACTCTGTTGGGATGCAGATGTCTGGGAAACTCGAGTGAGGCATCTTCAAGCTATCTCCAATGTCAGATTGTTGTGCAGAAAATATAAAGTAGTAGTGTAATAATATCTTAGTCAGTGGCACTATAAGGTTATAGTTGGGTTTCTTTTGCAGAGGGATTTCAGTCGTGGATGTGGAGAGGGCTCACTTTCCTTTTGCCGTTTCTATTCTTTGGCCACGTAAGTCGAACAAGTCTTGCCTTTCTGCTTGTATTTAATGCATTAAAATGGCACATTACATTTAGCATTTGTAGACATTGCAAAAGTTCTGATGCCGATGCTTAATTTGTTTGCAGTTTTGGCAGCTGTACAACTCTGTGACCCTGTTTCGCTTGGCAAGACATGACGACTGTAAGGAGTGGCAGGTAAGGATCGGGTAGATGGATGCAGTCGTTCAGTCAAAACATATCTTGGTTTAAAAAAAGAAAAAGCTACATTTAAAAATATTTTTTTATGTCAAACATCACTATAATTTCCTGATCTGGGACTCATATGTTCTGGGGCTTTAAAAAATCAGGTTTGTTGAAACTTTTAAAGGTTTTTGTCCTGCTTCATGCATTTCTGGCTTTGCTTTGAACATCATAGGATTTATTCGCTAGCGTTGCAGCTGCTGTTCCCAACAAGTCTGATGCTGATCGTTTAGAAGTGGTTTAACTTTCTCATTGTTTACACTTCTAGAAAAATAAATTTTAAAAATAGTAATTCGTAAAGTCACCTGATTTTCATGTTTACAATGCCATGCTTTCGTTTACCATGTTCAGTGTAGAAAGAAAATCTCAAATGATACAAATAATTTTCTGAAAAAGAAGCTAAACAAGGTGATATTTTGTGTATGACTGCAATTTCAATGCGAGTGACTAGGGTTTCATTTTTCTTGAATTTTAATAATAATCAGCTCAAAATTTAAGAGAAAACTAATTTTGTGTGCAAGACTAAAATGAAAGTTGGTTTTCATCCCAACCCGAACAAGTGGTGACACAATCTTGTCTCTTTGTTTCATGAAATGATGCACAACATTTGTCTAGGGAAATGCTGCTTCAAGATCAACATAGTTGATGTTTCATATATTTAGTTTATTGCAACAGTTTCACATTTAAGGTGTTAAAATTATTTCTAGTACAGGTTTGGTTTCTGTTTATTTTTAACCGTTTTTTTTTATTATTAAAATAAGTTTTCTTTGCTTGCTTTCAGATATTCATGCTGGCTCTAACGTTTCTCGTCCTCTTCCTGGGAAACTTTCTTACAACGTTAAAAGTCGTCCACCAAAAAGTTCAAAAGAAGGAGAAGGACATCTAAAAAAAAAAAAGCGACTGTGAATTAGTTCGATGAAACCTCTCTGATCCTTGAAAGGACCAGCAATCGCAGGTCAAACACGCACAATCGTTTACCGGACTGACCCCACACCGACCAGGCTGAGTCTGGATGGAGCTGAGGCTTCTCTCAGCCTTCGATGGCAGCAGCAGCAGCTTCCAGCCAAAGTATCCCACTGACAGGTTCTTACTTTACGGTAACTTGATGTTGCTGTGAACCAGTGTGGATGATCACCAAACAGGAGGAGCAGTTTCTTGCTTTATTCTGTGTATATATTGTGGACAGAATGTGTTTCTATGGATTTGTGCACGAGTTTCGGAGCGCCTTCGCTCAGATCATTATGCAAGGACAGGTAGCAGAACAGAACAAAGTTTGCCTTTCAACACTTGAACGTCTGCCGTGCGCATACTTCTGTGAAGTAGTAATGGTCAAACTCGCGCTGGCTTGTATTCTCTTTGGCACCTCAGTCAATGAACTTTATTTTTTTCTTTCTTCGTGAGACATTTTAAAGTCACTGTCATGTTACTTCAGAGCAAACCAGCACACAGTTCAAGCCCATGACTCTAAAAGCATTCGTTAAAGAGAGGGGGGGAAAGGTCCTCACTGGTGTACTTTGCTCTATTTACAGTCAGAGGGAGCTTTTTTTTTTGTTGTTTTTAGCCAGAAAACTTTCATTTAAAAAGGGAATTTGACGTTTGTTAAACACCAACTTTAGTGAAACGGCAAGTACATAAAAATGTAGCTTGTGATTTCCCAAAATATTTCTTACAGACGTAGACGCTTTACATTTTAAACCTTAACATTTTGTCAAGAAAACGTCTAGCAGAAATTTGGCTGATGGTCTTAATCTTGCTGAAGACACTTAAAAGTTCAAAATGCACTCTTCAGGTCCTGACCGTTCTGGTTTCTTCTGTTATTTTGTTGCATAATGTTGTACAAGTGATCAAATGCTGCTGTTTGTGCCACTACTCAGATTTATTCAGCTAAGAGTACTGTTGTGTTTTTTTTTTTCAGTTGCATAAGCGTACCACTATTCTGTAATAGTACACATTCATTTTTATTTTTGATTAAATCATTCACTGGAATTTTTTTTTTTTTTTCAGTCTTTTTAATCTGTTATTTCATAATTTGGGTGTTTGCCTTACTCTACCCCCAAAAAAGAAATTTTCCATGCTATTTTGAAAATGCCACAGTTATATTTTTTTGTTATTAATTCAACAAATGTTAGTTCCTTCAGAGAGCACGTAGAACTCCTTTTTATCGAGGGGGGAAAATTGAAGCTCTTTGAGGATCAAATTGTTACATTTTATGTCATAATGCACAAATAATCTTATTTCACAATGTGGCTGTTCATTTCATGTGTCTGAAGTGTGGTCAGTAACAGAGGACATGTGCCGGTTTCTTTAACCTGTGTATGTTGTTGTGAACAAAACCCACGCTACATTAAACACAAATATGCAACTGTTTATGTGAAGATTTGCTTTTATTTTAATTTTAGAATATTGATAGCACTTGACATTTAACGTGCTAGTTTATTTTCTGCCTCAAGTGGGCGCTGTTGGTAAAGTTAAGAATTTCTAACCGGCCTAATTTTGCCATGTTGGTAGCCAACCAGTGCTACTTTAAAGTTACAGTACCATTACGTATTGAAAACCAACAACTATTCTAAGTAGGATTATGTTGCCTACAAATGTCAGCTCAAGAACTGATTTCCATTAATAAATAGGTAAAGACAACTTTCTGCAGTTGTGGTGCAAAATACTTTCAGGAAAAAAAATACTTGTACATAAACAAAAAGTACAAAACGCATACAAGAAGTGTCTTGTATGCTACATTAGAAAATGTCACTACAACTTGCAAAACTCCCCTTCCTGTTACAGCAATCGCAATTTTTGTTGAGCTGTTGAAGATTACTAACCGGCCTTCCAGGGTTCACATAAGACGCATCCTATCAGGTCAGGTTTTTTTTTTTTTTTACTTTCATATCTGTGTAGGACACAAATTATATTTGGCATCTCAAGTGTCCAAATGCGTTGAATATAGCAAAAGATCCTCTAACAATTGCCTGCAAGAGCGTGGGATCCTGAAAGTTTGTATCTTCACAGAATAAGACATTTTTTCTTTCTCTTGTTGTTCCTCTGTTTTCGGTTGAAGGCCAGAGCTCTTTTTGTCGCCTCTCTGAAAATGTCTTCCACGTTCTCCTGATGTTTGGCCGAACACTCAAGATAGAGCTCCGCGTTCATCTCCTGCCGAGTCTCCTCGCCCTAGGCCCAAACACACCGAGAATTACACTGTGCGGCTGACAGAATGACAGCATGCAAATAAAAATAAGCAATTGGGACATGATAGAGATAATGTGGTTTAAATGTTTGGTTTGGCCGCTTCCTCTTTCGCATTGCTCTGTGCCTCCTGCAACCTTGCTGAAAAGGTTCTGCTTCGTAGATCAGTAAATGCTGATGCGCTTTTCTTACCTGAATGTACGTAATGGGATTCAGATTCATGGCCTTCAGTTTCCTTGAACACTCTTTATCCTTCCTGAGGTCAGTTTTGCAGCCAATCAGGATCACCGGTGTGCCCCTGCAGAAGTGCCTCACCTCTGGGTACCACTAGATAAATATGAGATTTGAACATTGTGTTGAGAACTGGAAGCCTGGGTTATCTGATTGAATTACCGTGGTTAAGTGTCCAAATGCGTTTCTGCTTGACTTAATAATCTGTATGGAGGTTTAAACGGCAATAGTTCTTGAGTTAATCAGCAAAAAGAATGCGGCACTTCTTCAACATAGCTTTCGCTATTAATCATTAGCAGATAAAACCTGAAACTCCACTTTGGCATAAAGAATCTCTATCCATTTCTTTGTGCTGTGTGTTGTGCTGTGTGTGTGTGTGTATAGCTTGACGCAAGGTATGTTAGAGGTGTGTACCTTGATCATAACATTCTCAAAGCTGGTAGGGTTGGTCACATCAAAGCAGATTAAAACCAGATTAGCTTCTTGGTATGACAGCGGCCTCAGTCTGTCATAGTCATCTTGTCCTAAAGAAACAAAAGCACAAGCTATGTGGGTAAAATAACAGCTTTAGAGAAGAAACCATGCGTGGTAATGCACAGCAGAACTGAGCAACATCACTCAATAATGAATATACCAGCATGTGAAAAAGCTGCGAGTAAAGACATAAAACCACATCCTGAATAAGGCTTCCCTCTCTACAGATGCAGGGCGCCCTGCCAAAAGATAAGCTTCGGCACAGACTGTCATTACTTTCTAAAGCGAAAACATTTAAGTACTGTGCGGCTTCCTGTGAATCTTACAAGAAGCTGTGTGACAAACATGTACTTATTATTCCTGGGTAATTATAAAAAGAGAAGAAAAAAATAAAAGAAACCACAATTAATGCAACATTACCATGAATATATGCAACCAAGTCAGTATGGGAAACAAGAGGTTTGCTCATTCAGTTCACAAAAAAACAGAAACTGTACAAAAGATCTTTGAGCTTTGACACAGAACACTAAATATGTAGTGCTTTTTTTTTTTAAAGAAAGCACTAAAGTCGATGCGTATCTTGACATAAAAATATTCCAGACTAAGCTAAAACTAAATAAAAAAATGATGTATTTTTCTAGTAAAAACTAAACAGGTTGTATTTTATATTAGTATGTAATGAAGGGTTGGTTATCACTAACTTGTCCGTTTCTCTGTCATAAATATCAACCTTTTCTACTTCCTCAACATTTCTTGCTCACCTACCAATTCAGTGACCAATAAAATTTTACAGGCCTCAAATTTACTATCTAAAATAAACACTTTAAAATGTGTTGCCATCCCGATTAAATGACACCATTGCTGACTCTGGGCCAGTGTGCATTATTATATTATCAACATGAGGACAAGGTGTGTGACCGCTGAGTTCAAGATGTTTTAAACCTTCTTTATGATGTGAAATGTGTTGTGCCAAGAATGAAAACGGGATGAATTGTAATAAGGAAGTGGTATTTCTCTTACCGGCTGTGTCATACAGGTTGAGCTTTATCTCTTTTCCTCCCAAGGAGATAGTTGTGACATACTTTTCAAACACTGATGGAGCATATTTCTGTTTAGGAAAACAAAAAGACAGACTTGTTCTTGTAACTGAATGTTTAATATCAACTTCAGATCACATTAAGTAATTTATTTTTTACATTAAATCTTTCACATTTACCATATAAAGTGTTGTCTGTATATTAAAGTCTCAATGGGAGCTCCTCTTACCTCTGGAAAATCACCTTTGGCATAAACCATCAGAAGAGAAGTTTTCCCACAGCCTCCATCTCCCACAATCACAATTTTAAGTTCTTCCACCTTTTTTGTGGTACCGCTGCCGGGTCCGGCACCGTTTTGTGTCATGTTTCGGTTCCCTCGAAACAGTCAAATACTTTCCAGGCAGTACGAGGCAGAAGGTGCTCCCTCCAGATTTTAGTGAGAGATTTTGTGAAAACAGGTAAATCTACATTTGGATCGAGTTGAGATCACATAGACAGGAACAGGCATGTCTCATGGTTTACCAGGTAGTTCAAACAGCTCACCACTTCCTCTTCCTGTCAACATGACGCCGTTTCCAAATGTCCCCCCCCCTACACTTCTCTCCTGCCCCATCATCAGGCATGCTCACAGAGAGCTGCAGAGAGCCTGCAGCCGAACTGCACATGTATCGTTACCAAGACTGGCTACTCCTACTTCCTCTTCTGCTTATTTCATCCTGTGGGTGTGGGCTCAAAGTGAGGGACAGCCTCCACCGAGTGTGGATTTGTATGCAGGGAAGATAGCACTTAACCTAAAAACATGAATGCTTTAGTACAGTGAGTGGGCTTTTGTTTGCACGGACATCACCATAAAACCATTTCTTACTTCTGTGGTTCAGAAAAGTGTGAGGATGCTTTGACGGCGGTGAATGTAACCTCACACCATCTTGAAAACTGTTTTTGTACATGTGGAGGCAGGTGAAGAAACTGTGAAGTCTAATTTGAGTGGGATATTTATATCACCAGTAGGCGGGATAACTAAGATACAAAATGTTATATTTGATGTGTTTATAAGTGTTTGTATATTTTAAGTTCAGCTGAGTTTCAGATTTTCATTTGAAATTATTTCCATTCAACAAGGACATTTTCTTCTGATGACTGAGACACCATTGCTCAACAGGTAAAACAATGGAAAAGGAGTGTCATTTAAAAAAAGTATTAATTTGCATTTAATAAACATTGGCTTGCTGGAAATGATTTATACCCTCTTCAACAATCAATGGAAACATTTTTATTGGCATTACAGCCATCGGATCTTTCCACAATTGTGGACCAGCTGTTTTCCACGTTTCCACTGGTATTTTGAAGATTTATGTTTGGCAAATAGCTACAAGTCTCTGAGGTTGTAAGGCTACCTTGTCACCAACCTTCATGTTCAACTCTAAAAATGTTGGTCAAATTAAACAATTACTTTAAATCTTGAATCTGTTCGTATAATGAAGATTTTTTTTTATTCCGATGAAACTACATGGAAAAAATCATGAGTCATCCACCAAGTCTTCAGAGGACTTGATTTTATGCAGCCACAAACGGCTTACATTTTGTCAACAACATTCCAAGACAGGTTTCAGCATCTCACCAGGTCAAAATGAGAAGGTACTTTGAGGCGTATTGAACAATATAATCAGTGTGTCATGATTTTTAGTCATGGGTTAATGTGTCAAACTACAGTCAGACCCTGAGGCTCGGATTAGGGAGGTATTGATGCACAATAGGCATAAACAAACAATCACTCCTTGCTCAAAAAAAAGAATATAATGTAATTAACAGCGCTCTAAAAGTGAAGTATATTTTTCGAAAACATTTTGGAAACAGTTTAACTGATGAGCATTACAGAACAATACAATCTGCTCGGGTAGAGTGAGTAGATCACAGGGAGTGAGCGTTCATCATCAGAACATACCAAAATGTTCTTGAATGGACCAGTTTACTTAACATGAAGGCATTTCAGCTGAAACTGAGGTAGGCTGTAAAGTCAAATTTGAAGATTTATGTTAGAAGACAGCTAGTAGAAGAAGCTATCCCTTTAGAATGACAGGTTATAAATGTGTATTATTTGAAAAAGGTATTTTAAGCATTTTATAAATGATGATTTGTACATTATTAATTCAACAATGACAGCCTGTATCTGAAATAATGTTCCCTGCACATGTTGTGTAATTTATTATATTTGGATGATGCAATCCTTTCAAGTATGGGCCTGAAAATCTTTTATAAAACATAAAATAGCACAAAACTCCAAAATGAGTGTACAGTCTTTATTTAAACGTCAGAAACATACAACTAGTAAGACTTCAAGAAAAACTGCAGAGTATAACAAAAACAAATGATTAAAAGTTACAAAAAATAAACCTACATACAACACCATCAATAGGAAAATTACAAGTCACTAGTAACAGCGTTGGATCAATAAAACTGTAAAGCTTTCAGTACATGTTCAGTACAATCTGGCAGCTTTAAGAGCAAATCATTGTCCCTATAAGGCTCCATTTCAAGCTGAGGGGAAAAAAACCCTGTCTAATAAACAATAAAACGTGCTTGTATGACTTACAGGGTGAAACTCGAAGCTTCACATATGCGTAAAAAGGTGGTCTGTAAATGTGTCCTAGAATGTCCACACGCACACAGCCCTTTATCAATAAACAGAGAACAATTCTTGAAATATTTGTCGCCGAGCAGAGAGAGAGAAAGAGAGAGAGGGTGAGACAGCTGTCCTGCGGAAAAGAGGCCAATCCCCTGTGTGGAATATTCCAGTCTGTCAGCGGTAAACTGAGCGGCGCTGCCGAACGGGGACTTTTTTTCTCCCTGCTTTTTTCTACAAAATACAAGGCTATAAATACCTTCACTGGTGGGTTTCGACACAAAACTGTCCACTAAAGTGACATTTTCACTGCTCCGAACACAAAACTATTAAATAAATGCGCAGTTAACAGGCCTCTGAACCACAGCCAGGTTTTTGTGCCCTGCTATTTATCTTGCAGGCAACTCCATCGCATTGAAAAAGGCAACATTAACCTTGAAATGCACCTGGAGACCCCCCTCCGTTGCGCAAGCGAATCCAGACCCTCCCACCTATAATTTAACTCTTTCCCCGAAGTTAACTGTAAGAACCCTTTCTTATTTGTTTCCACTATCTGGTCTGCGGCGCTTTAAACTCGCCGTGCTGGTCGCTCGCTGATCCGCCGGATTCTGCCTTGAAGCACCCTTCACCTAGATACAACACAAACAGGGACTTGCCGCAGCGGATTCCCGTTGACCTTATATGGCAGTGTGTGTGGGGGTTGTTGTTGCAAAGCTCTCGCGCTCTCATGGCAACCATCCAGTTCTCGGATTACAAGTCAGCCTAGCAACTGCCAGCCTGAATACGCTTTTATGATCAAAGTTTCACCCCCTCTCACGGAGAGTCCACCATTTATTCTCTTTTTTTTTTTGTTTAACTAAACAGCATTTGGACGATAACCACATTCGTTACAGTCGTCTCATTTGGTTCTTAGTGCCGAAAACATAGAAGGAAGTGTTCCGACGAAAAAAATAAGGGCGCTTTCCAGAGCCTCACCCAGTTATGGCGCAGCAACATTTCACAGCACAGTGCTCCTTTTGTCTGTTAAGAAGCCATTTTGAGACAAGAGAACTGAGCAAGAGCAGTCTCCTGACCACCAAAAGGTTTATTTGGATGTAAGAAATCAGTAGAAAAACACAAGATTTCCTCCCCATAAGATTGATTTTTGCTCGTTTAAGACTTGGATTACATATTTTGAATATCAACTGTAAGTTTGCTGTATCATTAAAAATGTGAGCTACAGCAGTTTTTCCTATAATCGTTTTGTCAAGTTTTAAACGTCTGTGGCTAATATGTTCACGTATAAGCAATTAAAAAATTAGGTTAATAGCTAAAAAAAAAAAATCCGTTACCTTATTAAAACATTTCCATGTAGGTTTAAATGATGTAGCTCAGTTAGAAATGTCGAAAATGGACGAGGTTATACTCGACTGCAATCCTGTCTTGAGGAGAAGAGATGGTTTTGCATATTGCCCACACAGATGATGCTTGAAGATGCATTTTCGCTGGCTGTCAGATGGGGTATGCTTGTCAGTGATGAGAGGGAGAAAAAAAAAAGACTTTTTGAAAAGAGGTCTAACTGTCGTGCTAATGGAATTCCTTCCTTTTCAGGAGACGCATTCCCACCCCCCTATTAAAGCCATTATTAGAGGATCCGAAGATGGGGCTGAAAACATCCCTCCTGTCCCTGCGTTTAGGCCTGTTAACTGCATTCACCAAAGTGTTGAGGTAAATATTTTCACAATGAGAAAGTTTTCCCTCCATCGGTTTCCTATTAGGTTTTGGATTGTTTGTGATTTAAATATTACAAGAAATATTTTTGTAAAAAGGACTACCTGAATATGCTTGTCTTAGATATACCCTTGAGGCAAGGTCAAACCAGCGTTTACACTTTGGACGTGTTTGGCTCTGAAATGGCGAGTGGACGACTCTAACCTAAACGTGGTTCTGGTTGTTTCCACCGTTCCAGGGCAGGGTGCAAGACGAGCCATGTTGCTGTTTTGAGAGGAAGAATGTTGACAATTAATAAACAAAGCAAATAATTATTAGCACAATACATTTTTGTGAAAAGATATGTTATTTATGGCCTGCTTTGGACAAGTTGCACTTAAACACGTACAGAAACCAATGTGAGCATATGAAACTGAAAAAATAGCTTTAATAATAGTTACTGCATGCCTCACAATTGACATTGTTAAACAATCAAAAATGTCACATTATATAAAAAGAATTAAAACTTACTTATTGCTACTCACTTCCTACAAGGCCATAAAAAGAATAGTAACATTTGTCACTTGAACTGTTTTCATGTCTAATTTAACATCTCCAATCACTTAAAACAGTTTATTCACATTTGGTTTTTCACTTAACAAATATAAATATTATATGGGTGTGCCATGACCTAGTTAAGACAAAGATGGATTCCAAGCAAAAGAAAAAAAAGGTTGAAAATGTCACAGGGTATTACATCCAGTAGCTACATTCTCTTCCAATCTTCCCAATCCTTTAAAAGGAGCAAACATACGTTTTATCATAGTCCGTAAAGAGATGAGGAAACCAAGTGTAAAGATCCCTTTTGGAACAAAGGAAACCCATATAGGCCATTGAGTCCTGTTTTAAGGAAAATGGCTGCCGAGAGAGCGCACTCAGCCCCCTCTCCCTGCTCTCTCTGTTGAAGGACTCCTGAGCCGTTGCCTCTAATAGCAGGCAGTTCCACCACTGCCGGGCTCTGATTGGCCCGCCGAGCTGCCGCTGTTAACCAGCCAATTGCCCGAGCACTGCAAAACAACAGGCAATGTCAAACAAAACCCAGTTTGCTCGACAACACGCTCTTCGTTGAAACAAAAAAAAAGAAGAAAGCTAAAGATAAGGAAATACCAGTGAATTTTGAATAGTTTGATGACTATAATAAGTCAGGCATTGCTGTTTGTTCTAGTTCGTCCGTTATGTATCAACTGCCAGAAAGAAACGAAACCAGCCGCTGCATTCCAATAGTCACAAACGTTAAAGAAACTATAGAAACCAGCTGCTAACTAACCAAATTTCCCTTTTAAGTCGTATTAATTTGATTTAAATGCAACATAAGTAGCCAACTGGAGTCTCTGGAAGCACTTGGGTTTCATTTTTCTATTTTAAAATATGCAGCGACACGTCTGTATAGCATAGAGCTCCTACCCGAATCAGCTTTATTAGCTTTCAGAAGCAGTTAAGAAGATATTGCCCTCCGAGTTTAGCTTGTTTGCCGTTTATGTCAACGCAATCAGCAGATTCAACACTGTTACTCAGTGATTTAAGAGAACGAGACTATCACTTGAGCTCAGATTCCCATATGTTTTGGGTGTATTGGTGCTATTGTTCCTCGTGTTTATCCAAGATGATTTTTTAGCTGAGTTTACGATGGAAATGGAAGCAACTTTGTGGCGAAAGTGCGATGCTCGCAAGGGGTGGGCAAGCCTAGCGGTGTATTGTGGGAGAGACAGCAGCTAGAGAGAGCAGAGGCACACACACACACACACAATATGTGCTGGCTCTCGCCGAAAAGGAGGCAGTATTCTTCAAGCGAAATCATGTAATGTAAACGGAGAAAGCAAGGCGATTTCATCTTTTTGTGTATTTAAAAAAAAACACTCGATCGGACGAACCATGTCCAAGCCAGCGGAGAGGAACAGATTGAACGAAGACCATGGGAGAAAGCAGAGTTCAAGTAAGCTTGTTCTTTTTTCCCCTCTTTCTCCAGCTTTACTAATGCCTGTTTTTCCGTAAGTGGGATATACGCTACATCCAATTTTCGTTTCCCCTCATTTGCCGGAGTCATGCATGTGTAGCGTTGGGCTGTTTTAAAGTGTTTGGAAGGCTGGTTGGTCGGGAGACTGTTTAGCCCTGGCTCCCGATAACGCTAGCTCTCCTCTCTCCCTGCCGCTGGCTGCCGTTTCAGGTTTGGCGAACGGCATGGACAGTCATCCCGTCTGCGGCTCGGCGGAGAAGCGGAATCACCACTGGAGAAGTTACAAGTTGATCATCGACCCGGCTCTCAAGAAGGGATCCCACAAACTCTATCGCTACGATGGGCAGACTTTCAGCATGCCCGTAAGTGCCGCCGTTGATGCTGCCAAAAGGCTACAATAGTAACCGAGGAGCCGACCTCCATGATGCCGTTACTATGTGGCTGTTTTGCCGTGGCATATTCAACATCCAAGAACACCTGTTTCACCAAGCAACAATTCCGATTTTTTTGCACGACTACTTTGCAACAAGTTAATACTGTGTGAACCTGGCTAACAGGATCGTGTCCCATCCTTATCTCCAACAGAACCCAGGGATACCGCCGGTGGACCTGGTCCGTGACCCGAGGATCGGACGTCTCTGGACAAAGTACAAAGAGACAGACCTACCTGTGCCTAAATTCAAGGTATCTACCATCGGAGTGGGATGCCACATTGCTGCTTGAGGAAAACAGTTGCTGTCAGGAGTTGCAGACACACCCCCCTCTCTGTCATCTTTGGGTCTTGGAGTTAAAGTATGCACCGGTCAGGCATAACATTATGATCCCGCCTGAAACTGGGATGTACTTTGTTTTCTGACAACTTTCTGTCTGAATCAGCATTCATTCTTCAGCAATTTGAGTTGGATTGGACCCCCACGAACCAGACCCTGCTCACTAGGGCATCGCTTTTACTTCTTTGGACGACTGCAGACCAGAAACGCCACAAGAGCTGCCGTTTTGGAGATGCTTTGATCCAGTTGTAAAACTTACTCCGGTTCTTCTGATTGTCCATTTTTCCTGGATCTAACACATCAGCCCCAAAGATAAAATGTTCTCTTGCTGTCTAATATAGCCCACATGCTTAACAGGTGTCATGATGAAGAGTTAATTATTGTCTTTCATGTCACCTGTCTGGGGTCATAGTGTTATGCCTGATTATTGTATATCAATGTGTGGATACACTATTTCATATATGGATTTAAGTGCTGTAAGGAATTTATTGCAGCTTTTTTTTTTTTTATCCTTATCTAGCCTGATAGAAATGACCTCACATAGTGCAACATTAAACTTTGACGGCCCTTCTCACCTCAACTCCCTGTCATTCCTCTCCCAGATCGATGAATTTTATGTGGGCCCCGTGCCTCCAAAGGAGGTGACGTTCGCCAGGCTGAACGACAACATCAGGGAGGGATTTCTCACGGACATGTGCAAAAAGTTTGGAGATATCGAGGAGGTCGAGATCCTGTACAACCCGAAGAATAAGAAGCACCTGGGAATAGCTAAAGTTGTTTTTGAGAGCGTGAAATCCGCCAAGGTTGCTGTTCAGTCACTGCACAACACGTCCGTGATGGGAAACATTATCCACGTGGAGTTGGACCCGAAAGGTAAACAGTGATTCATTCATTCAAAAGCCTCTGCAGGGTTGCGTTTATGCAGAGCCGGATCGGTTATAAGATGCATGAACATGGATTTGAAAAGATTAGTTTTACATGTTTGTTTTGAATGTTCACAACGACAGAAGTCACGTGTTTACATTTACGTGCGTTGCTTGGTTACACGGGCGTAATTGAATTTCATTGAAAATGAGCCCGGTCCCATAAGCCCAGAGCTGGGGGTGCTGCGTACTCCCACTGAGCATAATTTTAGACCTGAAAACAAACAATACCAATCTGTCAGAGTCTTATGCACCTCTGTTGATTTCAATTGATGTGTATTTTAAAAAAATGAGAAATATATATACTTTTTTACACTTAATAAATCTATTCAAAATTCCAAATGTCTTTCAAAATCAGTATCTGAAGTGCATTTTGCTATAGTGCATGTTGGCATATTTTTTCTTACTATTTGTATCTATACGGACTTAATTCAGCAATTTTTTAAGTGAACTTTGAACTGTTTTCATTAATTAAAAAAAAACTAAGCATGCACTTTTTAAAAGCCAAGATTATTGTATGCATTGATTCGTATGTGCACTATTTATATCTTTAGATTGCCATAACAATCAATATTCATTTATTTGAAAGCATTTAACACTTTGATAATGCGTTCTTTGATTTTGCTACTGTTCAGTTTTATTGATCAACTATTACAGACATAAGTATTACCAGTTAAAATTTCTGATCACTTTTTATTGGCCGCCCTGCTGCTTTCTAAGTCTTGCATCAGACCGGCTCATTTTAACTGTCCTGCAGGTGAGAATCGCCTCAGGTACTTTCAGCTCCTGATGAATGGCAGCTACACACCGCGGACGCTGCCTGTTGGCGGAGAGGAAAACAGGGAAGTTTCCCCTCGGAGTCTTGCAGAGGCATTACTGGTAAAAAAAAAAAAGAAGAAGACATTTTTAGCAAAGTGTTTTATAGAATGTTGTCCTGATGATTGTTTCTATATGATCAATTTGGTGTTGTTTAATGATCATTTTAACAGTATTGTTATTTTGTAAAATCCAAGCCTGAAGAGAGATGTTATCTTGACCTTTGACTCTGGTTTGAACTCTCAAAGCTGTAAAAAAAAAAAAGCACTTTGACCTTGTAATAAGATATTTCCTGAGCTCCTGAGTCTAGAGACCTACAGAGTTTTAGATCTTCTCTTCACTGAAATGTTGCTATGTTCATATAATCACTTTTTTTCTTCTAATTGCTATAAGTTTTTCCCAATATAACTTATTTTAATGTCTTTTTTTTTTTTTTTTTTTTAAGGCCTGTGAACCCATTCGCAGGTTGTCAGAGAGCAGCATGTCTATAGGAGGAGTGCTGCCACCCAGCAGCTCCACCACTCCCCTCAGCCTGGAGACGGGTTACTCCAGTATAAGGCAGGACACCCCCCAGTCCCAGGGAACCCCTCACACCCCTCGCCAGCCGGGTACGCCCTTCTCTCAGGACTCCAGTTACTCCAGCCGGCAGTCCACGCCTGCGTATCAGTCGAGCCGTCCCGAGAGCTCTGGAGGCTACAAGTCCCGCAGGCACGAGAGCAAGTTCCAGGACGCGTACAACCGCCGGCCGGAGAGGCCTCAGTACCGCAGCAACATGTATCGGAATACACCGTCTGATCAAGCTTCCTTCAAGCAGCACCAGCTGACGCCGCCTGAACCTCCACCTTCAACCCCTTCCTTCAACTACACAGCGCCTCTTCCCGCTACACCCAACTTTAAGTCCGCATTCTCGCCCTACCAAGCCGCTTTGCCGCCTGCGTTCCCCCCGTCAGAGTCGCCGTACCATCACCCGGCTCAAAGGGAGGGCGAGTACCTCCGACCGCCGCAGCCGCCTCCGACGGCCCCGACGGACGTCTTGCCCGTAAAGGAAAGGCCGGAGACGCCTCCAATCCCGGAGCCGCCGCCGGAACCGGTTCCCCAACCCGCCACTCCTCCCCCTCAAACGCCAGAGCGCTGCCCGTCGCCCGGCTCCCCAGCACTGGATCCGGAACGCAACAGCCTGGACTCGCGTATTGAGATGCTCCTCAAGGAAAAAAGGACAAAGCTGCTGCCGTTTCTGGAGGAGCGGGATTCGGACAACGAGGTGCGAATGGAAGGTAGCCCCATTTCATCCTCGTCCTCACAGCTGTCCCCGATCCCACCCTTCGCGGGCGGCCAGCAGAACTCTCGGCCGTCCAGCACGGGCTTGGAGGACATCAGCCCGACCCCGCTGCCGGACTCCGACGACGAAGTGCCGATTCCCGGAACCGCTTCGCTGATCAAGAGAATCGGCTCTCCCGTCAACGAAAAGATGGGAAAGGGCGACGTCAAAGACGGAGGCCACAGTCCCACTGAGAAAATGGACCCGGTAAGACGCAGACACGGGGTGTGTGACACAAACCACAAGAGTTTTGCAAAAACTGGCACGCAGGTGGCAGCAGCAGCAAGCCACACTTATTAAGTCTTGACTGGGTGATAGCGCGAGGCTGGCGTTGATGTATGCAGGTGTGAATGACAGTTAAACAGGGACACAGGAAGTCAGGTCTAGTTTCAGTGTGAGATTGTAGTAGTAAAGACTTTGTGTCACTGTTTTTGTTCTGCCCTGCGTCGGAAATTCTGGTTTCTCAACAACTGCTGTCAAGACAGGCGTCTTTGAAATAAGCAACAGCCTAAATTGAATTGCAAGTTTAGATTCCTAACTTAAAAATAGCTTCACAATTATTAAGCTTGGCTCACACTCTGACCAGCGAGGCTACATTTCTGAACTATACTATCTCTTAAAAGGGAGAAACTCGAGCCGCGTTGCAGTTAAGAGAACAAAGCGTCTCGTTTCCTCTTTCTAACACTCGCTGCACTTGCTCACAGGGAGGAAAACACAGTTTTGGCTGTTGGCCCCATTCAGCTTCACACTTCCTGGTTGTAGCAGAGACTTACAGTCGGGATTACGTCTCTGCTCTCATATTTCAACTTATCACAAAGCAAACAGTGCAAACAGGTCATTTGGATAACAACGCCATTCCCCTGACAAGTTTAGTCAGCTTGCTTCCACAACAGCAGCCGCTTGTGACGGATTGTTTTTGCATAAATGCGTAAAATACTTTACTTTTTTTTTTTTTTTTGTATACAGTTGCTCAATCTGACACTGAAACACACAGAATGTCCAACCTTAAAACTTGGGTAAATTTTATTGTGAGAGAGTCGCCAGTAGTACATTTATTGCCGCCGACACATTAAATACTTCATGCAACCCCCTTATTGTCCAAAGAGACGGCGCTTTGTTTTCCACTATAACATTTCACAAGCTTGGAACCTATAGACAGGAATCTTTGACCCTTCTTTGCACAATCTGCCTAGATCACCCAGAGTCCGAGGTCCTCTCTCCTGCTCTCGTCTCTTCAGCTCCAGAGCTTTTCTATACGGACTGAAACGATCACAGGGAATGTTGATTTTTGTCTGGTTCACCTTTTTTTCTTTTGGTTAATTTGTCCTCATGTTTTGGATCATTAGCCTTTTAACAGACCAAATGATGACCCGGTGTCAGTTTTCCAGTAGAGACTGCGATAGCTGTGTTTCTCAATCATTTCAGAGTTAATGCACTCTGACAAGTTTCCCTGCTCCACAGCATCACAGATCCTCCACCATGCTGAACGCTGGGCATGAGAGTCTTTTTTTCCCACATTTATTATTTTGTCACGCCACACTTGTTTTTTCTGAAAAACAAAACATAGTTCCACATAACCAGATGAGTGCATGGCCCTGAAATAACCAGTGGTTGTTATAAAGATGTGGTCACCTCAGGATACCACCTCTTGTTGCAGCTCTCTAAAAGTTAGCTTCAGAGATTTCCTCTTGCATCATTCTGACAATTTTGCCACAAGTGAGTTTTATTAAAACTCTTTTTCTGTTGGATTTTTCAACATTTTCAGTGCAAGATTATTCTGCTGCAGTAAATGAACAGATTAGGGATTTTTATGAGTCTTCACCAGAGCTGCCAATATATTTTTCTTCATTTGTATTTTGTTATTACAGTTTTCTGTAGTTTGTCCACTGTCGTGCTCTAATAAAAGAGGCAATCAGCTCTGCTTGGAGCCATGCTGACCAAAGCCACAGGTCAGCTGTGTTTGACTGTGCTAATGGGTATACAAAACTTTGAACTCAGATTAGAGCTGGAATTATTTATAGCTGCCATTCTGAAAGATTCACTAGTTCAGCTCTGATTTAAATGTTTCAACCGCATCAGCTTCATTAGTCCTGACCGGTTTTGATATAAAATAGTTTAGTAGTAATAACTATTATTTTAGGAATCGATTTTATCACTTATTCTGACGATTAATCGATTAAAAGGATGAAAAGAAATTGGCATATAACGGGATGAAAAGAAATTGGCATATAACGCAGATTTTTCTTTTATTTAACAATATTAGAAATAATTTTAAAGATACATTTTTAAAAATTAATTAATTTTTAAAGAAGAAAATAAACATTTTATTGTTTAAATGCAATAATAAAGCATTATTTGGTTAATTTGAACCGAGTAAAGCTAAAACTGCACCACTTCAGGAGTTTTTGGTAAAACATACTGACAGACAAAGTTGTTTTTATCATAAAAATGTATATAATTTTTGCAGTTCTGACTTAATTGCTGCTCTGAATATGGTATTTTTTCAGCAAATATATATATATTTTTGAGTTTCCAGATAACGATTACAAAATTTTAATAATTGATTCATCACGATTAATCCGATTAATCATTTCATCTCTATTTAGTAGTGTGTTTAAAACCTCTCTCTCTAAACTAAAAGTTCTCTGGATTACCAATCTAATGCTGTTGTTTGAAGACTGCGATCTCGTTTGCTCAGAGAACGCAGAGGCAGAAAAAGGCTGACGACCGCACAGACATCGGCTTTTGACGCTTTTTGTCCCCTTCTCGCCAAGGCTCATCAGTCATCGGGAGAAGACATGGAAATCTCCGACGACGAGATGCCGGGAGCAACCAGCGGGGAATGCGCTAAGGGCATCGTGGTGAATTCGGCCGTGTCGCCCATGCACACCATGTCCATGCACCCAGCCAGCTACCACGCCATGCAGCATCAAGCCGGCTTCGCCATCGCCCCTCAGCACCTGGACCCTCACTCCAATATGCTGGGGCACCCCGCTCACCTGCGCGGCCACCATGGCGTGCCTCCCCACATGATCCCGCCCATCGGCCACTATCATCAGGACGTGATCCAGATGATGGGGCTCATGAACTGCGTGCCGTGGGAGCGGTGGAACACGATGCACATATCCTTCCAGATGCAGCAGCAGATGCTGAGCCGCATGACTCAAACCAGGGGGCCGTACTCTTATCCGCTCTTCATGGACGGCAGCACCTCGGGGCAGTTTGGCGGGCTCTACCCGCCGTTTTCACTGGACGCCGCTGCTCCGGCGTGCAGCACCGGGGTGCCAGGGCAGCAGTGGCACCATCCCAGTATACCACAGTTCAACCCCACGGTTCCTCCGCCGGGGTACGAGACGAAAAAGGAGGACCCCCATAAAGCCACCGTCGACGGCGTGCTGCTGGTCATCGTCAAGGAGCTGAAGGCCATCATGAAGAGGGACCTCAACCGCAAAATGGTGGAGGTGGTGGCTTTCAGGGCATTCGACGAGTGGTGGGATAAGAAGGAGCATTCGGCAAAGGTAAAATACGAACTTCCTGAAATGTATGTGTTTGCGCCGCAATCTGAAAATAGATAAAACGCTAAACCAGCTACACCAACGCTTGGAGCCGTCATTCCCATTTGAATCATCGGTTCTTTGTGGCAGATAATGACCTTTCTGTGAAGTTGCTGCAGATTTGCCTCCCTGCGGTCCGGCTCTCATAAACTCAGCCAGTAGTTTTGAATTAATTGCCCGGCTGCTGTCAGCGGAACAACAGGCAGAAATGATGCATCTGCTGTGACGTTCACTATGTTTTTATGAATGCAAATCCCCTCAAAATCATGTTTGATTTATGTCAACCAAATCAACAGCTTTCCCTTCTTTGGAAACTCCTGTTTATGAGAGTTTCATGTGTCTCCTTGGTTTATTTCTTAAAGTAGATTAGATTAAAAAAAAGTAGATTTTATTTCTAGAAACCAAAACCCCTTTTCATTTTCTGCAGACATCTCTGACTCCAGTAAAAGACGCAGAGAGCAAAGAAGAAGAGCGGCCCAAACCCAAAGAGACGATGGGTTCCAGTCTGCTGGAGAACTGGAACAAAGGAGAAGGGCTCGGCTACGAAGGAATTGGTCTGGGGATGGGTTTGCGAGGAGCCATCCGCTTGCCGTCCTTCAAGGTGACAAACTTTCCAGAGCTGCTTTTTGTGTAAATTAGACTTGATAGTTTTGCGGTCGAGTTATACACGACGCCACGTTCACCTCCCCTTGTCATGTGACCTACGGCCATCCCATAAGATGCTTGTTTGGTCATATAATGTTATGTTTTGTAATTTTATGTTTTAAAGTATCAATGAAAACATTTCAACTCTTTAACTCAGGTAAAAAGGAAGGATCCACCTGATACAGCAACGGGAGGAGAGAGCAAACGAGCCCGACCGGCCACCCCAGCAGACGACGAACTGGAGGATGAAGGTAATAATCCACGAACTTTGATGTAATTCATCAGGATTTATGGAAGGAAAATGTTACATTTTCAAATTTCTTTACAAATAAATTTCTGTCCCCTCATATTTAATGCCTTTAAAAATAGTATGTGTGTAAAATGTTGTAATAGTTTGCCTTGTAGAATACCTTCACAGAAGCTCTTTTTTTTAGTTAATTTCTTTTGTTTTCATCTCCTTATTGTGGTGCTGAAAAAGTTTGAAAAGTGCTTCAACTTTGCTATAGGAAATGTGTGCAAACCCTTTGCCCTTCTACTTCCTTCCTTCCAAACAAAATACCTTAAAGTGTGCAGCTGAGACATGAGATGAACGGTGTGAAAACTCTTCCGAAGCCCCCCAACACAGTTTTGGTGACAAATGTCTTCCAGAGAGAGAGAGAGACGCAGCTGAGCTCCCGTCAGACGACTCCAAAGTGGCCGGCGACGGCCCCTCGGCCAAGCGGCGGCCCTCGCGACCGCTCGAGCTGGACAGCGAGGGAGAGGAGGAGATGGACACCTCGGAGAAGGAGGAGGAGGAAGAGTTGTTGTCCGACGCCGTCGACGAGGAGCGCGATGAGGACAAGGCTCCAGACAGGCTGTCTTCAGCCAAAGTGAGTCTCGTCAAAAAAAAAAGGATGCAGGTAAACGACACGACGATGATGATGATGATAATGATGATGTCTAATGACCTCGTAGGAGAGTGCCGACGACGAAGACAAAGATGGAGACTCATCCAGTGAGAGCGGATCGTCAGACTCGTCCGACGACGGTATGTCAGATTCCTAAAAGAAACATCTGTTGTGGGTTTGATTGCGTTTTTTTCCTGTTATCGACCGTTTTGCGTCGTCACTCGCAGAAGCGGACAGCTCGGCTTCCTCCAAGGCCAGCTCCGACTCCTCGGCCGAAAGCTCCGACTCGTCAGGAGAAAGCTCCGACTCCGAGTACGAGATGAGCTCGGAGGAAGAGGAGACTGAGGAAGACGTGAAAGCGGTCACAGAGAAGGTGGACGGAAAAGGGGCCGAGACCACATCGTCTTCCTCCTCGTCCTCATCCTCGTCATCCGATGAGGAGGAGGAGAACAGGGAGCAAGACGTCAAACCAGCGACTCCTCCCACCGTCCAAGTGCGGGAGTTTAAGGAGGAGCAAAGAGAGGAAGAGGAGCGGGGCGGCAAGTTCAAACGCAGACCTCCCAGTCCTCCTGAAGAGGAGACCCCCGAGGAGCCGAAGCCACCGGCGCACCAGGGGATCAGAGGTGAGTGAGGGTCCACACCGAGCTCCTCGTGCAGAACCTGCAAGGTTCCTACTGTGCAACATCTGGAAACAGAACGGAAACATCTGGAATACAATTTCAGTTTGTTTCATTTCTGGATAAGAGTGAGGAAAATGAGAGAATGGAAATATATATTGGCATCCTTCCTTTCTTATTTTCCTTTCCTACTCTCACTCATTCACACGTTATTACTTCCTTTTTGTCCTTCCTTCCTTTCTAGTGTCATTACTTCCCTTCTTGGGTATTTAAAACCCGTTCACTCCCAGAGCCCCCAGCCAGCAGTGCTGCTGCCACCAGTGCAGGGGGCTTCAGGGATCAATTAAATCCTGACAGAATCTCTCAGAAATTCAATGAAAATGTTACTGTTTTAATAGTTTTAAGTTGATCATCATTGAACTCAAATTGTAAAATGTTCTAAAATGTTTTTTTTTTTTTTTTTAATAGTCAAAGAGGAGAAAGTCTGTGTTGATGTCAAGCTTGAACCTCAGGACCACGTAGCAGGCCTCCGGCCCCCGACCCCCACCGGCGCCCTCCCTGACGGCGACCAGGAGGTCAAACCCAAAGGTAAAGCAGAGCCTGAGGAAGTGCCCTGCACCCCGACTCAGTTACCCCCCTCCCATCCTGTCGCACCTGCCCCAAAATCCGTCTCCACGTCCTCCATGCACCTCCCTCTCCCCCCTCACCCTGCCATAGAGAGTCGCTCCCTGCTCCACCCGCCCCCCGGACCCTTGCCCGAGTTCCCTCAGCGACCGCGGCTCCCCACGGATGAGGACATCCCTCGCACGCCGGGCCGGGACCTGATGGAGCGCGCCCGCTGTCTGGGGAAATCCCAGAGCACTGACACGATCCCCAACACGCCGGGCAGCGACGCCCCTCTGACAGGCAGCAGCTTGATGCTCAGCTCACCTCACATCCCCGGGAGCCCCTTCTCCTACCCGTCCCAGTCCCCCGTCCTCAGTGCTGGCGTCCCTCGAACTCCCGGTAGAGACTTAACCTTCACGCCTGTCTTCCCCGAACCTGCAGCCCTGACGCTGAACAGGAAGAGCTTTGACGAGCGGCCCGTTTTCAAGGAGCCGCCGATCAGCGCTCCTCCGTCACTGGCAGCAGGAACCGATCACTCGGCCGTCGCGCCTGAAGATCTGCCGACCGGCGTCTCGGGCGACATCCCCGTGATGTCCGACGCCACCGCCTCCAAGAAGAAACCGGGGCGGCCCAAAATCAAAAAGGCCGCCGCCCCATCCGCCGGTGACGACTTTTCATCCGAGTCCACGGACGCGCCCCAGGCGTCGCCTCTGGAGAGCGTCTCCCTAACGACGGTCCGATCTCCCAAACACACTAGCCTGGACTTCCGGGAAAGAGACGTGGAGCCGCAGACGCTGCTGCCCGCTGAAGACGGCTTCCCCGCATACGACGAGGAGCCGCCCCCCGTCACCAAGCCGGCTCGCAAGACGCGGCGCTGCTGGGAGGAGCTGCTGCTGGACAGCCTGTCCCCGGTCACCACGCCGCCGCGCGCCTACTTCAAGCCACGCTCCGACTTCGAGGAGATGACCATCCTGTACGACATCTGGAACGAAGGCATCGACGAGGAGGACATCCGGCTTCTGCAGATCACGTACGACAAGATGCTCCAGCAGGACAACGGCAACGACTGGCTCAATGACACGCTTTGGGTCAACCATCCTTATATCCTTTACTGCTGCTGCTGGTTAGATCAATCAGAACCTCTTGGTTTACAATCTGAATCTTTGCGTGAATCAAAGAGCAGCTCCCCCTGCTGGTTAAACAGAGTCCGCACAGTTGCTTGACATCTTTGAAAGTTCTTGACTTCTGTATAATGTAAAGCAGCAACTAATAATTATTTTAGCAAAAGATTATGACGATTTATCGGATTAAAACATTTCACGTTCTGCATATTTTTCTCTCAACCACTTGAGCAAATAAATACATTTATTCCTTTCTAAATAAGAAAGTAAACACTTTATTGCCTAAAATGCAAAAGTAGCAAAAGATAAATCTGTAACTAAAACATAGTAATAACATTAACTTGTGAAAAGCTCAGCCCTTTCTGCTGGACTGATTAGCAATAGATCGTACGGCTAATATGTTGATTATTTTTTTGACTATCTGATAAATAATTGGATAGCAAAAGGCGCTTGATAGATTTTTTTTGCTTTTTACAGAAGTTGTACCAGGTGACTCTTAAACTGCACTTGAGGAGTTCTGTGAAAAGCTTCTTTTTCTGCAAATGTTTGCAGAAAAAGAAGCTTTTCTTTTTTTTAATCTTGAATGAAAATGTTATTTTTTAAATAGTTTTTTCTTAATCCCTGCTCTGAGTGTGGTGTTCTTTCAGCTGTCGGCCTTTTTCCTACTCTATTGTCCAGTTAACAATCAATCCATTACTAAATCGATGACAATTATTTAAATAATCGATTCATAACGATTAGTCATTTCAGTCATCGCATAAAGTTTGGCAATAAAATGCCTAATGTTTGACTATCTTCCTGCTGTCTGAAGTTAAATCAAACTAAACTTCCTTGTTTTAGGTCAGTTAAACCTAAAATTATTTATATTTGCCAAATGTCAATAAACTTGGCGAGAAAATGTTTTTCAGAAACATTTCAAAACATGAAATTTTGTTATACGTTAGTCAACTAAGCTGTAGAATATACAATCACAGGCCATTATTAATAACAATAATACATAATATCATAAATAGTGAAACTGTCTTCTTTAGTTTATTTGTATTGTGGTGTTGGAAAAGTTACCTTGAAAATGTTTGAAAAGTGCTTGAAGTTTGCCTTTGCCCTGGTAAAAGTGAGGTGCGTTCTGGAAGTTTTGGGTGATTTTTAAAAAAAATTTTCCTTGACTTCTCTGCACCGACCCACATCCCCATTGTGAAGAAGAAGAGGAGAGACGACGGCATGCGGGATCACGCCACCGGCTGCGCCCGGAGCGAGGGATACTACAAGATCGACAAGAAGGACAAGGTGAAGTACCTGCAGAGCTCCCGGGTGCAGTCGGAGGAGCCGCCGGTCGACACGCAGGTGGGTGGAGCTTATATATAATTAATGCACACATGTGTGTGTAGCTGGGCGTTAACCTGGACGCTGAACTGTCACAGGGTATGAGCATCCCCGCACAGGTCCACGCGTCCACCAGAGCCGGCTCAGAGCGCCGGTCAGAGCAGCGGCGGCTGCTCTCCTCTTTTGCATGCGACAGCGACCTGCTCAAGTTCAACCAGCTGAAGGTAACCCAGCCGTTCGGTTCCCACGGAGGAACATTTAGCAAGAACAAAGCTGTTTTGGTACAAACAAAGGATTCTTATTATTCATTGTGCGTTTATTGTCTCTTTTTTTAGTTCCGTAAGAAGAAAATACGATTCTGCAAGTCACACATCCACGACTGGGGTCTCTTCGCCATGGAGCCCATTGCTGCTGATGAGATGGTGATTGAGTACGTGGGGCAAAACATCCGACAGGTGAGACGCAGTTTGGCTCCGTCTATACCACATATGTCAAAGTCGAGGCCCGAGGGCCACATTCACCAGTTCCTCCAGATTTTTACCTACATTTTTTTCGCAAAAATAGTCGAAATCGTTGGGCGTAAGTGATGCTAACTGTGTTTGTCCCACCACACTGCTGCCTCCGCCTTATTTGATGTCAAGTTATATTCTATGACTGATACCGCGAGTAACGAAAGTCAAATTTAATGTCCCAGTTTAATGATGGAAACCTTCACGTTTTTTTTTTGTGTTTTTTTTTGTGGTTGCCAGGTGATCGCCGACATGCGGGAGAAGCGCTACGAGGAGGAGGGCATCGGCAGCAGCTACATGTTCCGCGTGGACCACGACACCATCATCGACGCTACCAAATGTGGCAACTTTGCCCGTTTCATCAACCACAGCTGCAACGTAAGGCAACATCGTCTTCATTTCACCAACACAAACTTAAAAAACAAACATTGTTTTTATGAGCTTTTTTTTTTATCGTTTATCGTTTGCAGCCTAACTGTTATGCTAAAGTCATCACGGTTGAGTCTCAGAAGAAGATCGTGATCTACTCCAGGCAGCCGATCAACGTGAACGAGGAGATCACGTACGACTACAAGTTTCCCATCGAGGACGAGAAGATCCCGTGTCTGTGCGGGGCGGAGAACTGCAGGGGTACGCTCAACTAATGGACCCGCCTCGCAGCGTGAAGCGACCCGGCGCTTCACGCGGGGTCGAGCTAAGCTACCTGACCTGCACTCTTCATACATTAAACTCTAGATTGTTTACGATTCATGGTGCTCTTCAAGTGAAACTGTGTTTGTTATTTTTCTGCCAGTGTGACTTTTTCTCCCCAGTATTTCTGCACGACTCCTGCAGCATCCAATCCCGGCTCCGCCCGGCTCGGGGCGGGGTGGGGCTTTTTATTTTACACTTTTCTCCTCTCATTTGTCTCATAAGCTTTACCCCACAACAACCACTTGTGGTACAAGGAAAAACAAACTCACATGTTCAGCTGCTCAGTAACACTTTTAAGATGCCTGAGGTCACTTCGTCTCTGGAGCAGACGAGCGGAAGGCGGAGCGTTCTCTCCGCTTCCTTCCCTGCGCATAATGAACCAAACTAGACCGAGATACGAATGGTTAAATCTGGAGTATTCAAGCATCTTCCACCTGTCCAGGACGGGTCGTGCTGCTTCCTGTTAGTTTATGCAAAGGTTTAATGATGTTCTGCAAAAATTTGCATTAATCATATTCCTTTATATATATTTTTTCTAACAGTTTGTTTGTTTTTCTAACAGGTATTTTCATGCCTATTTGTTCAGATACACTATGTATGGGTGCGTGTTTTGCATGAATGAATGTCGGTACCTCCTGGTGCAGGAGTGTGAGTGCGCTGCCCCCTGCTGGCCGAAAACGGAAAAGAATCTCAACTCGACAGCAACGGGGCTAATCTTGAGTTTTCAGCTCTGGGGTGGGCGGGGAGCAGGGATTCATCATTTTAAGTGCCAAATTAATTAATTAATGTACGACTGTCTCTGTTTAATCATGAGGAAGCTGCTGATGTGTTAACAAGCAACCGCGAGGAACTTTTTCCCCTCTCTTGATGATCATGTTATTGTATTTTTAGTAACATCAATGCGCCTGCGGGCCTCCTCACTGGAGCCTCTCTGTCTTTGTCGTTTATTTAGATGAAAGATAAAATACTAAATGCACTCGAGGGCTCGCGCCTGCGCCCCTCTCCTTCTCAAACCCCGGAAGACCAAGTTAGTTGTCGCTTTTCATTCACTTGGATTAATAATGCAGGTGTCTGTTTGTTTTTTTTGTGTGTGTTTTTTTTCACCTCTGATGTTCATATTGTATATGAGAATCTGTACAGAAGATCTAAAACTTTTTTTTTATCTTCAGAAATGTAACACTTTTAATTTTTTTTTTCTTTTTGTTTTTTAACGAAAGACTGAATATTTAAATATTTTCAGGGATCTGTGTGAAAGGAGCTGATGGTTAAAAGGTTGTTTATTTAAAAGGTCCACTGTGTACAGGAAAAGCTTCCACTTCCCTTTTTGAAAGATTGTTTCTTGTGGAAACGTCTTCGTTTTCTGCCCATTTGCTTTGAGATCCTAAAACGTGTAAGTAGTTTAACTGTGAATACAATATAAATATATAAATATATATATAAATATATATATATATTTTTGTTTCTTGGGATTTGCTACTTGAACACAGCTCGGAAGTGTGTGTATCATAAAGAGGGCGAGCGCTGAGCTGGTCAGCTGGTAGCAGGATATTCAGCTTGTGTCAAGCTCCTTCTGTTATTTTTGGTTTTTTAAATTTTGTTGTAAATTCTATGAAAAGCTCTTTGCAGTGTGGAAAAAAAAAAAAAAAAAAAAGGTGCAGAAACGGCACCGGGAAGAGGACTGAAGTTTCAGCCCGTTTCTCGTGTCTATTTATTATAAGTGTATGAAAAAGAAAAAAATAATGAATAAAAAGATTTTGCATACATCCATAAACAGTGGTTGTTTCTTTATTGCAGCAAGGAGTGCCGCTCTTATAAAGTTAGAGCATCTTAATGCTGTTCAGAGAGCATAATATAATTTTTAATATGAATCTAAGAAGGGAGAGGACAAACTTCATTGAGTCTGATTTATTTATTTCTGGGTTTTTACAATCTGGGAGAATATTTTAAGTTCAAAACTTTATTTCTTATTCTGTTATCTAAAATAAAATCTTAATTTATGAAGAATAAAGTGCTTCTTATTGATTTATATTTAATCTTGACCCATTATCTCGCAAATGAACTCAAATGGTAAAATGAATCAAGTGGTTTAGTTTTTTTTTTCTATTTTTTATTTTGTTTTAATAAATATTTTAAATAAAATAGGATGGATTTTGTGCCATGTGGGACCATTACCTTTTTTGGTGTGTAGTCCTCCAGTGTTTCCATTGAAAAAATAGAAAATAACCCCACTGTGTTTCTGTTTACTCAAATAATGTGAAAGATTGTTGAACTTTGAAGAATCTGGTGATTTCTGTATGCAGTCCTGTGAATTACTGCCCCATTATAGATAACGAAATTATCTATAACTGATCTATATATTTATTTGTGGACAGAAAATGTCCCTGTTCTTCTGATTTGTTCTCAAAAATCAGGTGGATAAACTTAAGCCTCAAGTAAAACCAGAATGGATGAACGTCAGATTTTGGATCAGAAGAGAGAAAGAAGATTTTAAATATATCTGAATTTTTAGGTATGGATTATGTCTGAAAGTCATAAAATTATCCCACTTGTTCAGAATAACAGTAGCATTAAGCAGGCATGGGAGGGTGTGTGTGTGTGTGTGTGTGTGTGTGTGTGTGTGTGTGTGTGTGTGTGTGTTGACCTGAGGCTGTGGCAGGATGGTGTGACCACAAGCGGAGAGGCAGGGCTGAGCGAAGCAGCATGGGAGCCAAACTCACACCCGTCTCCATCTGCTGAGCTCGAACTGATTGGTCTGAATCATAAAATGCTGCTCTGTGTTCTCAGATTTATTCAACAAATCCCACATTACGAGCCAGAAGTCACTACAGTGTCATCATAAAGTTTGGACAAAAATAGTCTGAAAATGATTCTCAGAAAAGATGGAAGTAAATATTATCATATAGGTTGAAAGTAGAGCATTGTTTACAAAGTTTTAGGATATTCTCTCATCATGACGAAGTTTTTCTGATCTCCTAACTTGTTTTATTCTGTTTGTATGAAGTTACCTGAAGCTGCTCAGGACTCTAGTATTTGTCTGATTTATATTAGAAAAAATAGTAGAGTAATAGTTTAGTCTCTTTATTTCCTTTTAATTAAAACCTGGCATATTTTTCAGTATATTTATCAAATCAAACCAAAGAGTGTGAAACAAACTGACTGAATAATCTCTGGCTCTCTTTCATTTAATTGGCTGCATTGCCTTTAGCTCCTCTCCTGATTGGCTTGTTCCCCATGTGTGTCCATGTAAATTACATTTTGTTTTCCGAGTCCTTTCCACAGTCGCCACATCCTTGCTCATTTCCTTAGATGGAAACTATTTTATCCAGGTAGCAGAATGAAATGAAAACTACTGCAACACAAGAACGTTATTTTGTATATACTAGGCCTGCTGAAACATTTCAAGGTCAAACTGGATACAGTAAATCTGCACAGGAAGAAAATTATAGTAGGAAAAGTGTTTCTTCTGTCTTAATTTGTTATATTGTAATTATATGTATTCTTTTTTTTTCATTTTAGTCTTTAAAATGTTATTCTGTTTATTCTGCTTAGACTCAATAACATATAAGTTAAGAGCTTTGGAATAACATTCATGTTACACTTTGAATTAAAACTTTAGACTTTCGCTAACATTTTAAAGTTTAATTTAATATAATTTTTCTTATTTAAAGTGTAATTTTAAAAGTAGATGCATCCATTAAAAAGGTTGTTTTATATATTTATATATATTATACATATATTTATTGTTCGAATAAACATTTTGTGTTGTGCGAGATCCAGTTAAAGTGAAACTGTTGTAACATTTAATAAACAACAGCTATTTCATATTTATTGTCGTGACGTAAGAGAAGCTAAACTGCAAAAATGTTCTCTAAAAACCGACAGGACCAAGATGTTCATGGTAACTGTGGAGGAGCTGCAGAGACCCACAGCTCAGTTGGGAAAACAATTATTTTCTTTACGCTCCATAAATCTGACAGTAAGACACAGTAGTGGCAGCATCATGCTGGGTGGATGTTCTTCTTCAGTCGGGAGGGGATGACAGGATGATGGAAGAAAGTTAAATACAGAATAATTCTAGTTAAAAATTAAGTTAGAGGCTTCAAAAGAGTGACAACAGAAGATCCACTCAGGCAATATCTGAATAAAATAAACTGCTTCAGGTTGCAACATTTAAAAAAATGAGACAAGGTTTAAGAGGTTTGAGTATTTTTAGAAGATATTGGTTTGATGTTATTAGAACACCATCCTACTATGTTAGGCCCCTTTTTTGGCCTAGTTCATGTAAAAAGATCCAAAATAAGAACTTATCCAGGAATCAGATTTAAAAGAAAACACCAAAACAAAGGCAAAGGACCCTTTGACACTTTCCAGTGAGGTTTTTATAGAAATCTCAGACATCATTGTGGGATAACAGGAATGTTAAAGTTTAAAGATGAAACTCCCCAGGACGATGATGTGCAGCAGATTTGACCGGATCGGTCGGCCGGCCGCCGCCCTGAGGAGCCCGGCGTCTCTGGAGGCCGACACGGTGCAGCTGAAGGTGGGATGGACATGTCTGAAGTTGTTCTGCAGAGGCGTCACCTGCTCTGCGTCTTCCTCCGTCGAGAAGATCTGCGAGGTAAACTGAGCCAGCTGAGGAAGAAAAATAGTTGTTTTTTGGGGGGGGTTTTACAGTCAGGCAGGAATCCTGTGATTTTTTAGGAATCAGAACCAACCTGGGACCAGGAGATGTAGATGGGGACCTCATAGAGAGTCCAAACTACGGCCTGGGAGCAGGGAGGGGTGGTGAGGCTGCCAGAATAACGGTAATACTGACTCATGTTGTGCTTCGGCAGGAGACTCAGGAGTGGGAATGGCTTTACTTTAGTCATCTGGCCTTGAGGGAAAAGATGCACAGCCATGTTAGAAACCTGCAAAAACAAAGTTTCACCAAATGCTTCTGTTCTAGTTTCTAGTGCAAACATCTTAATGCACGCGAAACAAGACAAAACACACCCACAAGTAACTTTTCAGCAAGATTTTAAGTCAATAATTCCTGATGAAAAAGTTCTAGTGCTGATTCCACCGGCAGATTATTTCTCTGATAAGAAGAGAAAAATGTCTTGTTAAAAGTGAAGCTAGTACTAAATGAAAATTAAGGAATGGTTCACTTAAAATAAGTTCCTGTGTCTTGCTGAAAAGTTCTTTGTAGGTTAGCTTTGTCTTATTTCAAGCGTTTCAAGATGTTTGCACTAGAAACTAGACCAAAAAATACTTGGTCAAATTTTTTATTTATTTATTTTTTTTCAGTGCAGCAGCAGGTGATTGTAAATGGTGAGTCTGACCTCTGTACGCCACGGAAGACAGTTTTTGTGAAATGTGTCCAAAATGAACATTGTCCGCATAAACGACCTGCAACAAAAGTAAACGACCTTCTGCAAAAACTGCATCCACATTGCAATGAAAGGTGTCGCACGTTTTCATCAACTAACATCAACGAAGAAGCCAAGAACAGCAAATCCTGTTGGGTCGTCCAAAGCTGCAGACTCATTGGGGTGGACGGACTTCATGTTGACTATGTGCATCTGCGGACGACATCAAAACCGGCGCAGCGGCGGCGTTGAGGGGCGGCTGCGGCGCGGCTGCGGCGCGGCAGCCTGCTGCAACAGACGGAGTAGAGCTGCCTACTGACCATACTGTACCTCCATCGGATATCTGCGCCCGTCCACCGTGTGCTCAGAGCCGTTCGTCGCCAGGCCTCCCCAGTGGAAGTGCAGCTGGATGGTGTGGTAAACATCTGGAAGACCTCCGCCGCTCACAGCCATGCCGCTGCCAACCTGTAGCAAAACTGAAGGAGGGAGGGAAGGCGCAACACGGACGTCAAATCCAACACTGGACACGACGGGAAGGCGAGGAGAATCTGCGGGATGCTCACCAGAGTGTCCGTCGTTCTCAAGCGTCCAGTGGCCTGGTTGGACCGCGTCGAAACCCTCAAGGTGCAACGGCCCCAAGGAGTCGTTTCGGACCAACTGGTGGTCCAGGTTAATGGGAGAGTGGCAGCGCTCGAGTAAAGGGTGGCATGAAGGGAAGGAGTCGCCCCATGAATATGGATCTGACGCAGAGGTAAAGAGAGAATCACCGAGTCAGCTGGACTCTCCAGAACAGGATCAAGATGAAAGTTAAATATGTGTTCCAAGAAGCAAAAAGAGAGCAAGGAAAATATTTAAAAATATGTCATTTTCAGGTGATTTAAAAAAAAAAACAAAAAAAAACAACATGATTTTCAGTTCAGATAACTCCGACTCCAAAACTAATTCAAACCCTCCTTCTTTCCAGCATTCCTGTGTGGGCCCCACATGTAGCCCATTGATTCAACACATGCTTAAAACAAAAATATGGTCCACAAGTACCAGCTTAATGCAGGTTTTCTCTGAAATTGAAGGTTACAATGATACTTTTTATACTTTGGGGCTTTTCCATAAAATCAATCTGATTTTTGTCATCGTCATTCTAAAACAGCTCTAGATGTGCGTTTCGTATCGTTTCCCACTTAGATGAAAGTAGGTTTATTAGGATTTAGCCGTGGTAACCACCAAGATGGCGCCAAATGAGAAAGAAGTGATTTCTCCTAAAACCAGCACCTTCAAACTTGCTTGCAACCCCGAGATTATGGGGCCAGATTATTTAACTGCACTTTAAATCAAAATCTTCTAAATGAAACAGTGGTGACCATATAGGCAGCTGCCCAGGGCGCCATTAGAAAAGGGGGCACACAAAGACCATTTAAAAACATAAAACTACAAATACAAACAAAAATATATATATATATGTAAAGCAGGCTTTTAACTCTGGTGCCTGTTGATAGCAACAAAAAGCAAATAGTTTCCAGTCACTAAAGTACATTTAACCAAATATTAGTGAAGGTTTATGACTATATTTGAGCATACATGCATTGGTAAGGTTTTATGTTCTTGAGGAACCACAAAGTGGTTTAAGAGAAGAAAGAAAATCAGAGTTTCAACAATGAAACTCGCTGAAATAAATCTGAAAGGTTCTTGTAACTGTGAGGAGATAAAAAAAAAAATCTACAGAAGCTGTTTAATAAGAAGCTGAGATGATCAACAGCTTTAATCTGTAGCATAAGATGCTGCTGAGCTAACATGGAGGACAGGATCAAATACTGGTGGGAAACAACTTTAGCACAAGAGAAATTTGCATTGAAAGCTTTAAAGTCTATCAAGTTATTTGGAGATAAAATATTTTATTTAGTCCTGCTGAAATGATGGCTCCAAATGTAAACCTAGTGTCTCCAAACTTAACAGTTATTATTTTACTTACCACAATGTGGCTCATCATAGCAATAGTCCTCTGGAAAACACAAATAACCAGCACAATCAACCAAAAGTTTTCTTAAACTTAATTAACCAGACACAAAGTTTTTGATATCAACTTGGGACTCTTACGCGAATCAGCGCACAGAAGCAGGAGCATGAGGAGAGCTGAGCTCCGCTGCATGGTGGCTCAGGCAGCCGTCTGCGTGTGTTGAGGTAGAATGAAGACAGATCTGCAGGAACGTCCGGCTTAAGTGGGGTGGGTGGTGAAAGCGGAGTTTTATTTCCTCTGGGACTGATCAGTGAACTGTGTCATTACCAGTCCAGTGGTCCTTTCTGATCAACAGCCTCATTGATGCGAGGACGGCTTCACCCCTCCTCCCAGAAGCCATCGGAGATGCTCAGTGACTAGTAACAAGACCCTTTCATGAGAGGATGTGTTTTAACCTACACATCAGTGTGTCTAGAAAGTTGGGTTTATGCTCTAAACATACATAATTGTGCAGAATTACATTTGTATTAGACCATAAAATGCCAATTATTTTATTTAAATAAATTACGTTTTTTTTTTAACTGTCCAGATTAAGAGATTGTCATAAAACAGCATAAATAAATCAAATTAGGTAATTTTATGGTGTAAATAAAAAAAATAATATTAATCATAGTTTAGTTTTAAAATTATAAGGGAAATTTTATGGCCCAAATCTAAAAAGAATAAATAAAGAAAACAAGAAAAAGAAACATTTTAATGCTGTGGTCTAACTTCTATAATTTAAATGGAGTAAGAATAGGTAATTTTATGGTATAATACTGAAAATTAAAAAGTTAATTCTATGGCCCAAATATTAAAAACAAACAAAAATATATATATATTTTTATGTTATGGTCCAACTCCAATAACATAAATATAAGTAAAAAAGTAATCTCATTGTAGGATTAAAAAAATTATAATACATTTTAATTTCATGGCTTGAATGCAGCAAAATAAAGAAATCAAAAAATAATTTCATGATCCTTAAAAACAATCATTTTCAAAGTTTAACTTCAATAAAATAAATATTAATTTAAAAAAAAAAATTTTTTTATTCATATGGCCCAAGTCTAAAAACAAAGGAGGCATTTTAACGTTTTTTCCCAATTCTAATAAAAATAAAAACAAGTAATTTTATCGTACAAGTCTAAATAAAACCCACAATTTTAATCTCATGGCTTGAATACAATATAAAAAAACACTAAAAAGTGAATTTTATTATCCAAATCTGAAGAAAAATGTTTAGTATGTTTTCATTTCTAATCCTTAAAAAAAAAAAAAAACACACACACACACACACACAACAACCCAATGAATCGTCAGCTTCGTAATTTGACTCCATGTTCGTCGCGAACCTGAGCGTTGATCGAACCGTTAAGCGTTTCTCCCTCATCAGGAATACATTTCGCGATTCTGTCACTCGTTGCTCCGTGGGGTGGGGGGGGTAGAGGACAAAGCCTCCCTTCATCCCAGACAACACTCTCCAGCTGGGTATCGCTCTCTCCGCTCCGCCTGCTGCCTGTATGAGTCACTCTGAGCTGCGTTATACTCGCTTCCTTCAAATCATCTACATCTCCTCTCCGCCCCCCCTCCCCCGGGCCCCCCACGTCTCACTGCTTAGGTCGGGGTGGGGAGGGGGATTTCCCTGCATTCCACCTTAAATCTCTTTGACATTTGGTCAGGTGGAGGGATTTCCTTGACGAAGGAGGGGGAAAAAAAAGAAAAAAAGAAATTGCGGAGGATAAATGAATAGGCTCAGCGTAAAGTTTGGATCGCGGCCCCAGCTCGGATTTCACAGTGCAGTTTATTAAGATTAGATGTAGATCTATGTTGGAAAAACACAGGCTTGTTTTTTTTTTTTTTTCCCCCCGTTTTTAATTTAAGGGCTGTCAAACAAGAGACAATGAAATGTAGCATAAGTTGCATTACAATCCCCCCCCACCCACCACCACCCGGCTTTCAGTTCATACATGTGTGAGCCTTTAAATCTACTGTACACTGTTGTGCTAAAATTACCTCTCAGCATGCCAACACATAAAAATAAAAAAAAAACATGCACCAAAAGGTACATAAAGCAAGAAGAAAACCAAAACAAAGATGGTGCAAACAGAACTGAACACCATCTGTTAAACACACATGCTCACGTTTGGCAGCGTATGAAAACATGACTCTGTTTGCTGGGTAATCCACTGTGGATTGTCAACGCAAAAAGTAGAAAATAAAAAAAGAAATGAGTTAAAGATGAGCACAAAAATTCATGTATTACACACACACACACACATATATATATATATATATATATATATATATGTATATTCAGTACATTCGAATGAGATGTGGAGTCACACATATTTTAAACCATTTTTGGGGGCGGATCATGAGTTTGGATGCTGCTGGTGGTGATGGAGGAACCTCCAAAAAACAAACAAAAAAAAAAACACCAAAACTCCAACTCCGTCGAATACATCCTCGAATGAATCCGACGATTGTCGTCTTACTTGCTCCAAACTTACAATTTCTTTCTTTTAAATACACATTTCATCAAAGAGAGGCAAAGACAAAACAAAAACAGCAACAGTTTTGCAGAAACACCATCGTCATGTTCTGCAGAGGTTCAACCCAGGCGTGGGCTGGCCACCCATTTCAATTCCCTTTAATAAAATGCCAGAGAAAGAGGTAGAGCTCAGGTACTAAACTTGTGCTTGGATTTTAAGAACAAGAAATCAGGCTGTGTGGAAATATTTTTGATTTTAAACTAGTTGGCTAGCTTTGTACGGTAAGCAGCGGACTGCAGGCTAGATAGATCTAATAATGATCAGGTTTCTGAGTTTTTAAACTGGGCAAAAAGCTAAAATATTCTCCGCTCAAAGTTTACACTTCAAAATTTATTAATTTTTTTCCATGGTAGATTTTATGACAGGCTGAACATTTCAGTAAGGATGAGGTTTATTATTTGGTTGGTTTACAATTCATCCGTGTGTTTAAAGGGATATTTCACTATATATTTGGAAACTGAACAAACTTATCTCCATTTAAAAGTCAAATAGATATATGGATTTTTTTAATTGAGCACTAATATGACGTACAGTAATGAAATAAAGACTCTTTGATCCGTCTCCAGAAATCAATGTAATTAATGCTTTTTTGGCATCTAAAGGCCAATTTTAAAAACCACATGTTGTAAGAGTCCAGAAGCCAAAAAGTATTTATTTTTCCTTGGATTATTTCATTCATTTGTCCTTGGATTATACGAAGAATTTTCCATACCCATCCAGAATTACATGGTTAAACAGGAACATTGTGAACAATCGCCATGTTTGGTTGAAAGCTGCTACTATGTAGTTTGTGTTCATTCTCGGTTTTATATTTTAGAATAAAGCCAGTTGAATTATTAAACCTGTAATAACCAATATCTCAGATTGTTTTAGCAACACCAAGGTATACTTTTAATTAAACCAATAAGATTACTATATGCTGCCTTTTTGTTTCACAGTTGCATGTAAAGATCTTGATATACATTTTTTTTTTTTTTACTAAAATTATGTTACGAAGAAAACGTTGCGCCAGCCCACGCCTGGTTGGCACATTCTGGGATGGACAGGAAGCCACAGTCGATGAGCTTACCTCACAAATCAAAGCGTGAAGACTGTACACAACGGCCCAACCACAAATAATACAGAATTTGAATGTTAGCATGACTTAAATTCACAATTGGAGAAATATTTTAAATCTTTTTTTTTTTTCCTTTTATGAAAGACCTTCAACTCTAATCTTTGCCCTTACATTAACCAGGTCTTTGTCACATCATTAATCACAATCAGCTTAAACGTCTCCAACAAGCAACCAAAATTACAGCCTGCAGTCATAAATTAATAAATGCAACACCAAACTGATAATAACCAGCATCACCACAGTCTTCTGACATCTAAAGCTTTTTTTTGTCAGCATAACCCGATAAAAACCCAACGATAATAGACTACCAAACACCTTCTGAGCTATAAAACATCTGCTTCTGCAAATCTGTGCTATAAATCTGGAAGACGGCTGCTTAGATCGGATTGTAAAAATGAAGGTTTTCATCAGCTCTGGGTCATGCTGCAGCAGACGGTGTGGACGTTATAGTAGCTTGGAGATCGGTAAAGACGCTGCCGCTTCAAAGTGTGACGCAACAAAAAGCGTACAAGCAACGAAAGCTGGGTTGGTAGTTCGACGCTGTGCGGGACTGAAACACAGGTATAAAGTCTGAACCTCAGGGAGCATTTACAGCAGTCGGGGTTTCACCCAATTAGGCTGCTTCTCAGCAACAAAACAAAGAGCACAGCCATGTCAAATTATTGGGATGCGTTTGTTTTTATTTGTACAGAATCAGTCCTTGCTGCTCCCTCGGATGCCAGTGTCTTCAAAAAGCAAACAAAACCGAACACTTCGTCTTCACAAGGAAAAACCCCGCTGTAAGAAATCAGTCGCCGCTCCTCCTTATACGTCTGTACAAAACACGAGTCTCCTCCCGGCGGCCGACATCAACAGCCTGCAGTTCTGACTAGTGAGATCCGGGCTCGGCTCCGTCCTTCGCTCCTATACCACAGTGCTGAGGGAGGACGTGCAGTCTGCGGGCAGAGGGGCGGGGGCGTGGGCATCTGTTGGCGTGTCGGGGCCCACCAGGAGGGTGCTGCTATCTATGGAGTCCTCCCTCTCTTGAGACGACGGCACACAAACGGGCGCTGGAGCGGGGGAGTTGGGAAGTTCGACCTCAAGTCCGTCGCCCAGAGTGTTCATCTGGCTCGGCACCATGGAGACCCCGCTGTGTCCTGGAGGCAACGATGAAGAAAAGAGAGGAGAAGAGACAATCAGAGCTCATCCAGGGCTCAAACGATTAAACATGCACTGCAAAAACACTGAATCCTACAGAGTAATCCTGCAGGTCTAGTTTCTGGTGCAAACAGACTAAACTAACTTACAAGTTCAGCAAGAAACATGAGTTCATTTTAAGTCAATATTTCCCTAATATTGATGAAAAAGGATGAGGTTTTAGTGAAATACTAGTGCAACTAGTACTTTTTCATTATAAGGAATTTTTATCAACTTAAAACAAGCTCTTGTATTTCTTATGTAAAGTGTCCCAAGATATTTCCATCAGATGATTGAAAAAATTGTCAACTAGTTTAGTAATGGATTAATCGTTAACTGGGCATAAAGACTCATATTCAGAGTATTTCTAATATTATGCAAAAAAAAAAAACTTAAGTGGTTAAATGAAAGCTTAGCAGAATGTGACAATTTTCAAAAAATCTGATTGTCAGAATAAATCGATAGAATAATTGATAAAATATTTGCTAGCTGCAGCTCTTCAGTTCGCATGACGAGCTAGTCGGACATGAGGACGGACGCTCCCTACCGAAGTCCACGTAGAGGAAAGTGTCTGGGTTGATGGAGGCTTCGTACGGAGGAGGGGGGTCGTCTGGGTGCTGGATGTCGGCGTATTTGTAGGCGGCGTACGGCGGAGGCGGCTCCTGGAAATGAAAAGCCCCGCCTTCGCCATCATCAGACAGGTGCAGAGGAGTGAGACCGGTACCGAAGGCATCTGGGCCGTAGTCGAAGCCAGGCACTCGTCTTCCAAGGTTGAAGTGGTGCACTGAGGAAAACAAACAAAAAAATGTGAAATGTTAAAAGATTAATAGAGATTACAGCATAATTAAAAGCAGAAACTGCAAATCAATCACAGGATATAAGTAGTGTGTTATTTATCCTATTTCATCAGATTAAACTAAATGACATCATATTGATCGGTTGAGGCTTACAGTTGCCTCCGATCAGAGTCTCGATGCGTTCGCGTCTTCTCTGACGAAGTCTGTGCACCATGAAGAGCAGCAGCGACAGGATGAGGAAGGACGAGATGCAGCTGACGATCAGCCTCATCCCACTGGCCATCGAATCAAACAGAGTGCTTCCATCTGAGGGGAAAACAAAAAAAACAACACACACAAAATAAGACTTTCGCCTGTGCATTTAAGCACAATCGGAAAGTACAACTAGTTAATAGTTTAAATTAATTGCAATTAATCAATTATTGGAATAATCGTTACTACTTTTGTAATTGATTAACTGTTAACTGAAGGCTACAGACACAGAAAAGGCATTTGCTGAAAGAACAACATGCTGAAAGTAATAATTAAGTCAAAAATGTGCCAAAAATATATTCATTATGTATTTAAGATAAAAAAATAGCCTTTGTCTGTAAGCATCATAGTTTTTGCTTTAACTATTCAGCACTTTTTTTTCTATTCAATTATTAATTGGTTAATCAGCCCTAGACTGTATTAATGTCAAGTCAACCATAAAATGCTGAACTTTTCACATGTGGATGTTAGAATAAATTTTTTCGCTGCACTAGTTGCGGCCCTAATCTACATTTCTTGTAGTGCTTAAGATTCTGCAGTAACGGGTATAAATGTCCATGGTTTCCTTGTACAATCACAAAGCGGCAGAGACCAAAAGATGAACACAAGTACCGGGATCCAGGCAGGTGAACTTGCAGCACTCTTTGGGATCCTTCTGAAAGCGAGTGCAGCCCTGCGGCCGCTCACATAGCGCCGCCACACACATCTCCGGCTCGCCGTCATGACACGTGCAGCTCAGACACGGGTCGTCCCCCTTCGGGGTGAAGTAGTAGCCCTCATTTACTACATTGTCTTTTATATCCACACATGTTTGCCCTGTGTAGAGAGTAACCAAAAATAAAGAAATATTAATAAAACAGCTGATTATAGGCACATCTGGAAGCAAACGGAGTGAGCACATACTCCTCTTGCAGAGGAACGGGAACTTCTTGTAGCAGTTCTCGGCGTCCCAGCTGTGCAGGCCGTGTTCATTCATGCTCTTGCTCTGGAAGCGTTGCAGCTGGGCGCAGAAGACGTTGTCCTGAGAGGGAGAGGTCTCCCCAAACTTCTCCAGGCCCTCAGGCGGCCAAATCACCTGCATGGACCCTGTGAGGAAACAGCGCATCCTTACTGCCCAACCCAGATCACAGAGCAGAGACTATTCAACTCGTCTTCCTTCCGTTACCTTTGGAGGCCACTTCCCAACGGCCCTCCAAGGTGTGACTTCGATTGGTGATCACATACTGATAGCCCACCCAAAACCTGGACAGAGTTTTACTACACGTTACTACATGCTGAGTCCAAGGACTTATTTCTGGGTTCATGAACCGACACATTTTCACCGCTAGATGGCAGGCTATCACTCTATGACCTCTGAGTCAACGTGCTCAAACATTTATCTGTCAGTAAAGACAGAGCATCAGGACTGAAACTATTAATCAGGATGAATTGATTACTGAAATAATGGTCAACTAATTTAGTAATCAATTAATCATTAATTAAACAGTTTGCTGAAAAAAATATTCACAGCAGTAATGGAGAGTAAATTAAACAAATATATCTGCATTTTGTTTTTAAGATATAAACTGCTTTGTCTGTGAAACTACAATTCCTCAAGTTTTAGGTTCAAATTTACTAAATGAACAGTATATTACTGCATTTTAAAAAAGAAAATGTTTATTTCCTTATTTTAAAAAAGAAGGAACAGAATTATTTGTATCTTTTAAAGTATCTCTAATATTATTTCAATGAAAAATCTGCAGAATGTGCCAGTTTTATCCAATTAATTGATTAGTCATCAGAACAATAGATTCCTACAGAGCATCAACTTAAGGTAAATGTTCCCGAAGTAAGAAAGTAAACATCCACTCACGTGCACTGTTCTTTGCGCTCACACACTTTGTCGTCAAAGTCCAGCTCGATCTCCAGTATGAACTGGAGCTCCTCGCTGGTCACGAACGTAGCCAAGGAGCCGTTAACCTTCTGGCACGTATCCACGGCCTTCCAGTAGTTCTCGTTCTTCAGGTAGACTTTATAGCAGCTGGCCGTCTTCTCGTAGTGATGCCAGCCGTTGGGACACTTCTCTGTAAGCAGGGAGGACATTTTGACGGCTGCAGTGACTCAAGCTGCAGAAGCACTGAGACAAAAGTGAGATGCTCACTGTTGAAGCGAACGGGCTGAGCCACGCCGATGACATCTTCTACATTGTCGTATCCGTTCTCAAAGCGAAACCTCTCCGCCTTTATAACTGCAAAACATTTTGATTATCAGTCAGTTGCACTTGCAGACCACACAAATAATCTCTGGAACGAAGAACAAGATAATTACACAACCCAAACCGATCAACTTTGAGTCAAAAGATCAAGCAGGAAGATCCAGATCTGAGGACAGAAAAAGCAGCTGGAAAGCTTTGCAGATTTTAGCCTCTTCTAAGTATGATTAGCAGTTTAATGAGATTAAGATCTGGACAGACGGAAGAAGCCTGGCATTGTCTACGCACAACAAACTCTCCTCCTGCAACAAGGCCATCAAAGTGGCAGCAAATCAGGAGAAATTGAATACATTTGCCTGTCGATGCAGGAATAAAAATGTCGATGTAGTAACAGAACACATTATCTGTCCTTGGAGCCAGAGGCCGAATGATTACTGCACAGCATGCTAAAGGTCACTTGTAAAATCACAGAAGCAGAGTTACTTCAGAAGCACAAAATAAAAAAGTTAGTGCATGTTAAAGGGGATGTTTAATAAGCATGAAGGTAATTTCTAGTGACAGGTCTTCCTTTGATAGATAAGTTCATACCTGTTACATCCAACCAAAGATCACCAACACCAACTGTAGCTCCAAACCGCCACAAGTCATGCAGCCTTCAGATTAACTCAAGAACAGCTTCATGGAGAGCTGCATCCAATCTTTACAATGCAAAGCTTCAGATGGAGTGAAATAAAGCATGCTGCCACTGAACTCTGGAGCAGTGGAAAAAGTTCTCTGGAAGGATGAATCATGCCGCTCTAATGTAAAAGTCTGGGTTTAGCAGCTGTTCGGATTACAAAGTTAATGCGAAAATCCGACTTCAGACTCTGAAAAATCAACTGGAACACCTGCCGAGGACTGAGAATTTTTCAAACGCTGACTTCAAGATCCAATATGCACAAGGTTTCCCCTAGAAAACTTACTAAGCCCAGTGGTTGAGACAGTCATTTATCCAGCAACCCGTCATGTTTTTGAGTTAAAAAATGTTTAAAGTTGACAGGAAACTTGAAAATATCACTTGATAATTATGTGTTATTGGAAGATTGGAAGTTTAATAGCTCAACACCAACTACAAAGTCTTAAAAATGCAAAGATTAAAAAAAACTTAAATAAATAAGCAATGCTTATCCTGGTGGGGGCACAAGTAAAGTCTGGTGGCCCGCCAGGCTTATAATACACTGGGGGAAACCCTGCCGCCTCTCCAAAATCAAAGCCTGCATTAACTGGAATTACACCTGCTAATGAAATAATTTCTCTGGTTACAGGAGCATCCATTGAGCTTATCTTGTGTTTTCACATCCTCTGCATATTATGTGACCAAGCAAAAAAGTACTTCTGTTTAAAATTTACTAAAAACATTAACATTTCTAAATGGTTGTAAATATTAGACATGAAGATGAAAAAGTGATCATATTTTCTTCTACTTCAGGAGTCTGTAGCCTTATTGAATAACGAAAAAAGGGGCCAGTGTGAAACCGTAATCAGGTGTGCACCACCAGCATTAACTCAAAGCCAGAACAGCTACTCCTTTATGGAGGTCACATGCTGTACTCAATCCTTCTAATAATTCCCATTATGCGATCAGGGATCCGGGGATAAGACGTCAGGATTTAGGGGGAAACAATAGGATTTCAGTCAAAAAGCTTAGCTCTGTAACATCTACACACTGCTGAGGGGATCAACCCAATGGTAAACAAAAACAGAGACTTTAACCCTGTGTTCTCCTGTTTTTTACACCACTACTCCTGATTTGTTTGTTTATTAATATTAATGCTTTTTGGGAAATATGGAGGTTTGTTGATACTAATCACTCACTGCAAACATAAACAGCAGCTCTAGGGAAGAATACACCAAATATGCCCTAATGTAGTCATGCTGCACAACACAATACAGATTGATGCAATTTCTCTACATGCCGAAGGGACCATAGGAGCAGCCATATTTCTTTTTTTTTTTTTTTAAAGCTGCTTGCCTGTGATTTGATCCTTTATGCCTGAAACATCCTGTGTGCTGCAGGCCTCCAGAGAAATCAAAGCTCCAGAAGCACAGGTGTTAGAATGGCTGCATAAAGGGAGTCGAACTTACGGGGACAGTCCATCTCGTCGCTTTTGTCCTCGCATGCTGTCCAGCCGTCACACTGCCAGGAAATGGGGATACACTGCATCTTCCCACTGCGGCAGGCGAACTGCCCAGTGTTGCAGCGCTGCTCTGAAACACAACAAGATGGGTTGTGTGGTTAAATATGTGCAAGTTGAACACCTTTTGAAACAAGAAAAACTCAGCAGGGATATAAAATATGCATGAAGAGCTATAAAGGCAGCAAAATAAGCATTTAAAATCAAAGATGACGGTGGTTGAAATGGCTGCAAACAGGTGTCAAATGTGGGGCAAACTATCTTAGAAACTATTCAGCCTTCTTCTCATGTTCTCTACAGATATTAATCTCCCAAAAGAGCGATAATAAAAGACGGATTCATAAATCTGTAGACAAATTTGATCTTGTCTGCACATTTTTAAACAGGCATCTGTTTTGTGTCAAACAGCGTGTTAAGGCAATCTGCTTCAAAGAGTCATTCGTCAAACTGCCAAGATCAGGTCATTGACGTAAAAACAACAATGCTGCTTTTATTAAGTTGTCATCAAAACAACAACAACAAAAAAAAAACTGCCTCAAGACTTCAGCTGACCAGAACTTAACCTCTACAGTCGATGACATTCAATAAGGACAAAAGGCACTGAACCGTCATCTTTGGAGCTTCATTGCTTCATGTTTTTACTTCAAATATGACCTTTAAGTTGCTTCTCAGAAAACTATTTTAGGGATTGGGAAACAGAGGGGCTGCACAGTGGTGCAGTTGGTAGAGCTGTTGCCTTGCAGCAAGAAGGTTCTGGGTTCGATTCCCGGCCCCGGTCTTTCTGCATGGAGTTTGCATGTTCTCCCTGTGCATGGTGGGTTTTCTCCAGGTACTCTGGTTTCCTCCCACAGTCCACAAACATGACTGTCAGGTTAATTGGCCTCTCTAAATTGTCCCTAGGTGAGAGTGTGTGTGTGCATGGTTGTTTGTCCTGTGTGTCTCTGTGTTGCCCTGCGTCAGACTGGCGACCTGTCCAGGGTGAACCCCGCCTCTCGCCCAAAACGTTAGCTGGAGAGGCACCAGCACCTCATGACCCCACTGAGGGACGAGGGTGTAAAGAAAATGGATGGATGGATGGATGGATGGGAAACAGAGGACTTTTGACAAAACTTTCCTAATTAGAAAATATTCTGGGAATTTTGTAAAACAACATTTTGGGGCTGCTGGTCCTTTCTCAGAAAACGATAAGTCAACTCTACAGCAAAAAAAAAAGCTTTCTTACCTGACAATAATCTTGCCAGAGCTAGTCGTGGACCTGAAATAAATAGACAATAATAATATGACTATCTAGATAATTACCGTTTCATTTTTACCTGTAATTCAAATAGATCACTACATTGCAAGATTAATGGAGTTTGTGTTGCAAACTTATGAACATAACCTAATTTGCAAAGTCTCAAAAACCCAATCACACATACTTTTTTTTTTTTTTTTTAGATTAAAGACTGTTGCACCTAACCTAAAAACATGCTAAAAATTTCAGTAAAATGTTATAAAACTATTCTGGCTGAATGCAGACTGTTGGACGTAGATCTACACACCAGCGCTGTACTCTGAGAGAAACCATTTGAGATTGCCAAAACATCTTTTTTTTAGTGACACTAAGTGGATTGAGATGTATCCTATTGCAGGGTTGTGTTAGTTTCCAGGGACTGAATGCATTATGACCAACAAGCAGGGGTAACATTAAAAGCCATGGATTTAAAAATATATCACTGAGGAGGAATATTAAATATGCATGTCTTTAAGGGGGAGGGAGGGCTGCAAGGGTGAAGAAGGAATTTGTCAAGTTGAAAGTCAGTAGCATTATCAGCATAATAAATATATGAACATCTGTAGAATTTCTTTATACATTTTTCTGCGCAACATTACGATTTCTTTGGTCAGAGAAGCACAGAATATTTGAATTGTGTTATATCGACTTAATATAAATGCATGCTCTGAAGCAGATGAAGTCTGACTGCATGGATGATTATTTACATATTTGATACATTTGTAACTGTATAACTGAAAACTGCACAAGAACAGAGCTTATAGATGCTTTAAGTTATCAAACATTAAAGACCAGCTTTGATTGTCACCATGTTCTCAGTCTAAAACACTTTATTTTTAAGTGTGTAACAATTATGCATATTTCTGAATTTTACAGAAATAAGAAAGGAGAATCTGAAAGGAATTTTTATCCGACACAGTGTTTTGGATAAAAAGATTAAAAAAAAAATGTTTGTCTTATAAATGCTAGATAAGTATATATATATTTTTAATTGAATTTAGTAATACATGGAATCTACATTTTCTTTATTGGATAAAAGTTGACTATAAAAGGTTGAGTAAATCTGTTTCAGGCAGTAGATAGAGAGTAGACATTTTTGGACTAATGATAATGACATTTAAAAAATTATTCATGTTTTACAACTCTGATGCTTTCTTCAACTAACTGCCCTTTGTTTAAGAAAGTTTACGAAGGAGTTCTTCAATTTCATACTTAAATAATCATTAATGAGATACACTTTGGGCAATATTTGATGAGCAATTCTACGTACAGCTCCATGCATTTTATACTCTTTGTGCTACAGTGTGATTAGATGAAAGCTGCCCCTGATGCTGATGCATAATAAATCTAAAAGTGGTCAGGATGTTTAAGCGCACAGAATGATTTAGCATCGCAATAATAGAGAAATGAAGAGCGAGGAAAAACATCACAATATATTCAACAACAATATCACATTATCAAGATTTTCTGATATCATACAACCCTAAAGTACTATACTGCATTTAATAAAATTAGGGTATGATGTGATGAATCAATGGTTCAAAGCCAAACAACAAAAATGTTTTTACATTTTCATCATGGAGATTAAGTGCCAAGCCTAAATATCAGTATAGATCATTTTAAATGATTCATATCCTAGTTTCCTAATCTCTTTCTGATCCACATTGTGAATGCCTGTCAACCAGTGTTACCAAGTGAGTCATACGATCATGTTTCGCAAGGTCAATTTTGAAAACTCAGCTCATTTGTATGTGCACAGCTTGCAGAAATGCATTTAGGAAGTGCACATTATTGTGTTGAACAATCTGAAAATGTTTTAAAGCCTCGACATTGAGAGACTGTACTGGCTGTTTCAGCTTCAAATGTAAAATGACCTGCAGTCCCTGCTGTGGAACCTCACTGCAACCTTCTGAGGAAAATCATCAACCGGTACCGTCAAAAGGAAGAATAAAAACGCCAGAATTATCCTTGAACTTCAGCTCAACGCTCCGAACAAAAACAGGAGCAAACACCAGTTTAAAGTAAGCTGTAGAGGCGTGTTGTTAGGACATTGAGTCGCTTCCTTAACGTTATTAATTCTGTGTTAGAAGAGCTTATCAAGGCTGCCCTTCAGAAACTCTCTTTGTGAGAGCATCTGCAGCTGTCAAGAAAACAAACAAGAGTGAAAAATAACCAAGCAACATTTTAATATGGGTGCTCTTTCACTTAGAGACATTTTTTTTTTGATGCGTAGACAATTTACAGCCCAGACTGGCCTGATAACGGAGAGCAAAACGTGGCAATGTACGGGAGCTTTCTCCCGCACCGATTATTCAACCTGGAGGTTTGTGTTAAAAGCAGAGAGTGGGTACAGGTAATTATTTTCTTTGCATCTTCTCACATTTAATTCGAACTTTGAGCAGATAAAAGCTCTGTGGGTCAATTTCCTTCAAAAAATAAAAAAACTAACCAAAATAAACAGTTTTCATTGTGTAAAAACTGCTTTGCCACTTCTGGTAACAAGAAGTTGTTAATCATATTTTTCCCCAGACAGACCTCGGTTTCAGTTGTGATTCGATGAATGCAAATGGCAAGTAGTACCACTGGACTACCTCATTTTATGAGGAAATGTTACCACAGTCCGTGCAAAAGTAGCGGTAGTAACAACTGAAACTTCAAAAATGTATAAAATTGTATTCCAGACAGTATAATCACATAAATCTCTCTCAAAGAAATCTGTTTTCACCTCGTTTCAGAATGAGTAAACATTAGATCGCCCAACCACACGAGTTTTTTTTGTTTTGTATTTAAGAAAAGGTCTTATTCTGAGTCAGGAATGTCAAGAGGATGGGGAATGTTTTACGGGTTTCTACAGGGAGGCATAGCGCAATCAAAAACCTGTTCCCAACCGCATAGAGAACCCTAACAGATAAATATCAAAATTATCTTTATTTACAGTTTAATATTTTATATTAACACTCAATGACTATGCTCTGAAATTATTTATACTCCTATAAGTAACAAGCCAAGTGTTGCAAAACGATGCCAGACAAAAGCTGAAATGAACTTTTTCATGTTTTAAATGAGAAAATCACAAATCTTCAGTCTATTTTAAGTCCACAAAAAACTTCAGCAAACAGTTATTTTTTAAAATATTCTGGCTGTGAGGAGTTTTAGTCCACCATTTTATTTGATTTTAGTCTCCAACATAACACCCCAGTTGAAGTAGTCTGAACAAACTCTTGTGTGGCATTTCAGTCAGCCACGGTTTAATGCTAAAATCCATTCTCCATATTACTGGAGCAAACCAGAGGCCGTGAAAATGACCTCAGAAACTCTTTAGAGGCCCATCATGTGTACCAAACCCTACCACAATGTTACTCCACAGTGTGCAGTTATACACGAAGCACATGCAAGAGTTGCTTCCATCTCTCGACTAGAAAAGAGATTCTTTATCGTTTGACTGTCTCCCTTTAATTTATACTTGACTTATGAAAGTCTGTGTCCTTATTTTAAAAATAGCACTAAGTAAATGTGTTGTGAAATACATCTGGCGTGTAAAAATAAGGATGCAATGAGCTTTAAGATTTATGAATGCCGAATGGCAGCATGATTGCTAAATAACATCCTGTTAAAATTAAAGCAGGTTCTATTAATAATTTTATTATCCACCTAAATTATGCGAGTAGTAATTTTGTTTCTTTTTCAGTACTTAAAGTCCTTGTCAAGCAGCTCTCAAGAAGATAAGAGTCCACAGAAACCCACAGTGACACACGGTGAAAAATATCATCACCCAAACAACCAGCAGCCGTTTCCAAACATGCACTGAGTGAACTCTACGCATTGTTCTCAAAACCGTTAGGCGTCTTGATGAAATGTGCACAAAAATGACCTTCACACTAAGGGCTAAAGCTATGGAAATACAACAACAAAGCTATAACTCATCTTGTAACCCCTTTAAAAACCTAATTTGACTACAAATCGAAAAGAAGCTGTCAAATAAATGCCCACAGCACAAATATAAACAATGTTTTCCTTTTTCCTTTTAATTTGCTCTCTAGGTAGGAGGTCAGTCCTCTGGTTGGAGCCAAACAATAATGAGTTTATCCTTGAGCTCCACTGATAAGGTTACTCTAATCCAACACAATTGACGGGATCACGAGACCAAGCTTGAAGGAAACCACAGATTTGTCCTGTGGTGATGCTTACAAAGCTTTTTACAGAAGATCATTCAAAGCACCAATAAATGCTTTTGGTTGAGGAAAATCCACACTTCCTTGATTGATAAAAAAAAAGACTTCTAAACAGATAACAGAGTAGTATTCCAATAAGGTGGTGCATTATTTAGAGCAAAACACAGGGTTTTCGCTTAACCAAGTCATCTTTACAGGCAGCAGTAACAATTGTTAGTATTTTTTCTGCCAAATCTGTTGTATTTAATGGTGGAGATGAATGTCAGCCAGGTCTGGTGAAGGAGGAAGATGAATCCCTTTCATGCATTTTAAATTGCAGACTAAGTGAGGGAGATCAACCTAGGATTGCAGTGATTAAATTAACTAATTAAACTAAATCAGGGTGCACCATTTTAATGAGGAATTAACGTATAATTAACCGAAGTTAGTATATTTGAATAAAAACAATAACGATAAAAAAACAAAAACAATGAAGTCTAATAAATGCATATCTGCTGGCTGTTGCAAGTGACCTAGTTTGGGAGTGAAATACAGGTACTGCGTACACAGCTAGCTGGAGCTGCACCCTGAACAACAGCAGCAGGGAGACGGGTTGAAAACTACCAGAGTCCCAGGTCTGACCAACAGGCCGCTGCGCCTGACCTGCAGCTGTAAATCTGTTTCTCCCACTTTTTTTTAGTCGAGCAAACGGAACAGGAACACATGTCAAAAAATAAACAAACTTGGGTTTATTTACCTGTCCGTGGTGGGTCCGTTAGTGTGAGAACGAAGAGAAGAGAGAAGAGGAGGACGAAACTGCTGCTGTCAGCCTTCGGCAACATTTATCCTCCATTCATAGTAACTCCTCTATCCAGAAATGTAAAAATATACCGAGGTTCAGCAACGCCTTTCCCTTTTTTAAATTATAGCCGCAAAACGTTTAAAACTACTTATGCCCATTTTTGCGCACACAATGCGTCGACTACATAACACGGCGCAAATAAAGCATAGTCGTAATAAGAGGCGAGGTTAATCTCTCCCAGCAGCAGCTAACGTTAGCTAACTGGTTGCTCCTCGGTAACCGTCGACCGTTGGTGCTCGGTGCGGAGCGGCGCTCATCCAAGATGGCTGCGGCCTCCCATCACAACAATTCCAAACATTCAGCAGCTCACAGGCAGACCATCAGCTGGAGGTGCTGCCGGGGCGGAGTCTGCCAGATTATACCCAAACAGACACTGTGTATGTGGGGCTGGGGGGGCGGGTGGAGCCACAATGGGAGCAACTTTTAACGCATCTTACAGAGGCGGTGGAAGAGAGTTGAACCATCGGGGGCAACTGCTATATATTAGGATTTTTATTTGATAGGTTCCATACCATTTCAGTAACAGAATTTTGTTATGAGAACTCTTCTGGTTATAATAAGATATAAAACAAATTTTAGCAATTTACATTTTTAACAAATGTAAGTTTTACATTTTTGTTATACTGAGATTTAGGGAGCTGCACAGCTCTGAGGCTGCACAGTGGTGCAGTTGGTAGAGCTGTTGCAGTGCAGCAAGAAGGTTCTGGGTTCGATTCCCGGCCCCGGTCTTTCTGCATGGAGCTTGCATGTTCTCCCTGTGCATGCATGGGTTTTCTCCAGGTACTCCATTTTCCTCCCACAGTCCAAAAACATGACTGTCAGGTTAATTGGCCTCTCCAAATTGCCCCTAGGTGTGAGTGTGTGTGTCTGTGTTGCCCTGTGACAGACTGGCGACCTGGTCAGGGTGTACCCCGCCTCTCGCCCGGTACGCTGGCTGGAGATGGGCACCAGCAACCCTCCCGACCCCACTGAGGGACAAGGGTGTAAAGAAAATGGATGGATGGATGAGATTTACACATTATAAAAAAGTCTGTTTTAAACATTAAACAACAGCAAAACATCAACACTTCGTGGGATGTTTGAGTGTCATCATTGATGAAACAGAGTGAGAACATGGAGAGTCAGAGGGAGCCCCTTTAAATGGAAGCTTTTAACAGCCAGAGCTAAGAAATAAACTCAGAAGGAGTTTCTCAACAAAATGCAAAACTCAAAACTTTCTTGTTTTAACCAGATGAATGCTACATCTAATGATAACCAGAAACTCAGATTCACTTTATTTTGGTAAATTAACTTTCTTGCTCTGGCCACTAAGAAACACTGGCCCACTAGCTCTGAAGGTTCCCAAATCTTCCTACCCCAATTCCAACGATAGCACTGAGTATGTTACTGTAGATTAACATGCTAGTGCTAGCCTAGATGCTATCACTGTTTTATTTTCAAACTTCATGTTGTAGGTCAAGATGCTAGCCCTAACCTACAGGCTATTTGTATTTCAGCTAGCTTTAGCTTTTTAACTCATTTTAACACATACTCTTATCACCTTACAATTGAGCTTTGTAAACAAAGCTGAGGCTGCACAGTGGTGCAGTTGGTAGAGCTGTTGCCTTGCAGCAAGAAGGTTCTGTGTTTGATTCCGGGCCCCGGTCTTTCTGCATGGAGTTTGCATGTTCTCCCTGTGCATAGTGGGTTTTCTCCGGGTACTCCGATTTCCTACCACAGTCCAAAAACATGACTGTCAAGTTAATTGGCCTCTCCAAATTGCCCCTAGGTGTGAGTGTGTGTGTCCTGTGTGTCTGTGTTGCCCTGTGACATACTGGCGACCTGTCCAGGGTGTACCCCGCCTCTCGCCCGGAACGTTAGCTGGAGATGGGCACCAGCAACCCTCCCGACCTCACTGAGGGACAAGGGTGTAAGAAAATGGATGGATGGAAACAGAGTTCTGCATTGACTGAAAGTTTTCACTCTTCTACAAGTTTTCTATTTGCATTTTGCAGGATTTTGCTTTATTCTGGTGCTTCTGCCTATTTTTTTTTTTTTTTTACATTTCTGCAAGTCTGCAGTTGTGCATCTGCAATTTTCACTAAAATATTCAGCTTACAGCATTCACACTGCACTTTATGCACACTTTACTAGGGGTGCTTGCAAAGATGAATAAACCCAAAGTAAATTTCTTTGGCTTAAAAAATAATAAAACACTACTTTGATGTTACACACTATAAAGTTGATTTAAATTGTCTGATTTAAAAACTGCACCAAAACTGATACTGGACAAAATTACCACATTCATATATTGCATTGTAAAAATCCATTAGTCTTACATTTTATGACATTTTGAAGTAACAGAAACAAACACTGATATATTGAGCTTGGCTTTATGATCCCATATGTTTGTATAAGTTTCAAGAACCACACTAGATCATAATAAATACATAATATCTCAAATTTTCCGTTTCAAAAAAGGAAATACTGAGAAAATTGGACAAGATGCATTTCACAGACACACTAATAATCATATTTGCCATTGAATTTAGCAACAGAACAATAGAAATTCTAGCTGTCCTTTATTTGGAGAAGTCCTCTTCTCGTAAGTTTTGAAGACTTTTTTTAAACAGAAGTTTTTAACAGTTTGAACGTAGAGCAGCTTTTCTTAGAAAAAGTCTGAGGCTTTCCGTCTCTTGGGAAGCTGCAGCAGATTGTCCGTGAGTGATGTGAGGTCCTGCGAGCTCGGCGTCTTAGCCTTGGTGGGCGTTGGCGTTCCTGAAGGAGTGGCTGGTCCGGCGAAGGGAGACTTGCAGGGGGTGACCCTGTGCGAGGGCGACGGCGTGTAACTTGCCCGCAGCGCTTTGTCTGTGTATTTGCTAGAAGTCCGATTTACAAGCCGCTGCAGGGCGGGCGTTAGGGCCGGGCTCAGACCTTTAGGCGTAAGACTGCAACGTAGAAAAAGTGTTCTCTTAGTTTTGAGAATTTCTCCATCAGTATATAAATCAGGAAAACATTTAACAGAGGTAGTGCACTCCTTACCTTGCCAGGTTCTCTGTAACCTTTCTCAATGCCTCCTGTTTCTTTGCACGATTTTTCGCAGCAGCCTCATTTGCCATCTTTATACCCAGCCTCTCTCTCCGTCCTGGTTCGGGAATCTTTTGAATACAACAATAAGCATCAAAATGTAGCGAGATAAATAATTAGACATTTATAATGCAGACATAAAAAAGGATATCTCGCTAACCTTGAATGACGGGCCGTGATTTCGCTCAACATACGGCGTGTCTGATCCGTCCAGACGGAACGGCGTGCTCTCGATCTCTCCCCAAGTCATCAGAGGCGAATCAGCAACACCTGAAAAAGTCAAAAATGACATTTGGATGAAACTATCCAAAAGAGTGCTTCTGAGAAACTCGGAGCAAGCAATAAAATATGACTAAAGATTAGACTAAAGATCAATTTGGAACAGATGACTGAGCAAATACAAGTATGAAAGTACGAAGTCATCAGTTTGGATAATGGATAAAATAAATAGAAAAGAGGGAACTTAAAAAGTGAATGAACCTCAAAGTAGGGCGGAAGGTAGCGATTATTTTAGCAATTGATTATTCTCAGATTTTTCATTTAAACACTTGTGCTTATTTTATACAATAGTAAAAATATGCAAAAAAATGTAAATCAGTTTTTCTAAATAAGAAAATATATATTTTTTGCATTATAAATGCAATACGGTGCTTAAATAAGCACTTTCTGCTTTACTTAAGCAGGGCTGATATGTTGACTATTTTTTAGATGTAACCAATTAATAACTGGACATTAAAAGGTGTTTAATAAGAGAAATTTGCAGAATATGAACCGGGTGAAGTTTAGGAGTTCTAGATAGAATATTCTTTTAAAGAAAGTTTTCATCTATAATGCAAAATTTGTAATTTTTTTAAAACAGTTTTGCCTAATTACTGCTTTGAGAGTGTTATGTTTTCAGCAAACCAAACGGTATATTTTAGGATCTGTTTACTCCAATTAACCTTTAATCAATTACTAGTAAGTTTGACAATTATTTCAATAATCGATTAATCACACTTGTTTCAGTCCTACTTCATAGGACTGAATAATTTGCAGGTTCACTCACCAGGGGCAGGTGATGGAGTCCTTTCGAAGCCATATCCATTCACTGTTGGGGATTCATGCGGTATTAGCTCCTTCCCATCGGGGCCAACTTTACCCTGTTTGAACTGCAAAAACAATTAAAATAAATAAACAGAATCCATTCAAACACCATTCAAATAAACATTTCTTTTGAAAAAATACAAATTGAAGTAAAACAGTCAAGTCCTGAAAACCTAAAGAGCAGAACTCATCCCAATATAAATGTTAAATTTTTTATAACTAATAATATTTAGCAACAGCTGGAGCAATATGTGATTTGCTTTTTTAAATAAAAACAGTAATATTATAAAAACAAATTCTGGTTTTAAACTCATTTTTACACAAGGTATCCGTGCTGTGAATACTTCACCCATTACCTGTGCATTGAGGGCCGCGGCCTGTTGAATCTGGCTTTTGTTCAGAGCTTTGCTGAACGGATCTCCAACAAACCGAGTGTTCTTGTGCACCACCTCTCTGGGCTTCTTGAAGATTGCATCATCATCTTTAACACCTAAAATAAAGGTAAAAATTACATTTAATTAATCATCAAACATTTTATGCCACACTTTAGAAAATGTTGTGGCTGTGTTAAAGGGAAATTGACTAATGAAAAAAAAAAAAATCAGTTTTCTCAGTTTAACATTCATACCCTCTGGATAGTACATCAAGGCATTTTTTGCTTTGTACTCCCACGTTTCCAGCCCAGCTTTGACGCATTCAAGAGCAGCTTTCTCCATTGACGGGAGGGCGAGGTTCTCCTCGTGGCGCTGCAAAAAAAGATCACAGATGATTTAAATCTTTTCCACTCTTTCTACAGTAAACCACAAATGCACCCAAAAGCAGTCATGTTTTCTTTTCTGATCTCTAATGTCCAGGAAACATCCAAATTCAGCTTCCAAGCAGCACTGCAAAACCATTCAGGTGCAGCTACAACTTTTTTTCCCCTGTAGATGATTTAATTACGTGGCAGCATCATAAACAGGATTAATGTCGCTTTGGAAACAAGCAACCCCTACAGGCCTCAGAGTTGTTGTGATGCAACTTTAAGCTAAAACTTGTAAGCCGACAAAAACACCTTGTGCTATAATCACACTGGAGGCAGATGGCTTAATTTAAGCTGTACCCAAATAGCACCTATGAAGCTACGGTGTGAATTATCTGAGGCAGTTTCAACTTAGTTTCAAGATATTGTGATTTTTCACATGGTGATGGTGCTGCTTGATGAGAGCAGTGGAGCATCAACAGAGCCTGTATTATTTGAATAAGATATGTGTGCATCTGAAACTAAGACATCAAAGAGCAAGATCTAACAGAAAACTTGCCATGATAATTGCTTAAACTCATAAATATCAAAGTGTGCAGATCATCCATAATTTAAAAAAAAAACATGTCTCCAGACTCCCCCCCCCCAAAAAAAACCCCTTCAATTTAGGCATATCATTAAATTACTTTGAAAATAACAGCTCAAAATCAATACCAACCTGTTTAAATTCAGCCTCTGCCTCATACAACCAGGCGTGCTTCAGTTTCTCTTTGTCTTTTGCCTGATCCATTATCTGCTCGAAGGATGCATTATCTTCACTGGTGTTTTTAGCAAGAAAACGATCCAGACTGGGCAGCTCTTTTTCTTCTTTGTCATCATCCTTTCTCTCTACAGAAACGTGGTCCAACAAATGGATGGGTCAATTACTCATATATCTACTGAATTTACTTCCACATCAACAGAGTTAAACTAAACTGAGCATATTTGTCTTAACTTACCCACATCTGAGCTTTTACTGCAGTAAGTGGAGGACGGCGATCCTGCGTGACCGACTGGTGTCTCAAAGCTGGCAGGGGTCAAATCTTGCATTTTGCCAAAAAAAATAAAAATAAAAAAGTGGAATAGAAATAAATCACTCAAGAAAAAAAAATCATATAGTGTAAAATAAATACTCATTTCATTTGGAAATCTTCTTCTTACAAGGTGCAGAGGTTTGTGGTGTAGATTTGTTCAACGATGAGCCGTATCTAATGGATATCTCCCTCATCTTTTCGAGGTCTCCACTTTCCTCCGCTTCAAGGTAATCCTTTTGTGCTTGAAGTTTGGTGACATCTGGGAAAAAGTCCCTTTGGATAATTTTCTCCAAGCTCTGTCAAAAGCAGCCAAGTAAAGAAAGACACAATCACTAAGAATATGTACAAAACCAAATTTAAGGCAACATAAAACAGTTCTGCAGTATTAAGCAGAAATGTACTAATTACGTTTTTCTTGGTTCATACTGATTTCCAGGTTTCTTGGAGGCATGACCTTACAGTTCTGATTCTGGACAAACTTTGATTAAGAAGAAAACTGTCCAGATTATTTAAAAGGACAGTAGTTGTGAATGTAGCAGAAAATGAATTTCAAGAACCATCTCGATTTTATACGTCGAAGAATCTCAAACATCTTGATTTCGTTCTAAAGTCAATCAAAATACCCTGTGGTTGATCACAAGAAAATTGGTCGAGTCTGAACTCTGCACGGCTAATTGCAGAGATCGGTGGACAAACTGAATCTGTTGCTTTATTATATTTGGTGCTGCACATGTTCTCCTGAACAAAAATCTTAAGAAAATTGTAAAATAGCTGAATAATATCAAGTAACAATTAGAACATTGTGCAAACATATCCAGTTCCTACTTCTCATAGGTTTATAACTTTAAGTTTGTACGCCAAAACGTTGGGAATACCTCGACGCTTACATTGTTAATGACATGTTTACATCTTGAGATCAAGGTCGTCTCTGAATCCGTGTTTGTCTCGAGTTACTAACCTGAATATAATCCTCTTCATCGAGAACCTTTCTCTTCAGTTTTCCCTCCTCTTTGTCCTCAGGCTGACACAGAGCCACGGTTGTGACCGCTGAAGGAACCAGAGTCCCGGACAAGGCTCTCCGAACACTGGCGCTACCCTCCATTGTGGATGGAGCCTGTTAGCCTTTTAGCTCAAACGGTAACGGCGACTCTATTGCGATCAAAAAAACGACTTCTAAATAATACCAAAGGGCGTATTTCTGCTAAAAAAAATAACATATGTTTAAAATGAAGTTAAGGAAATAAATATATAAAGACTAAAAGAAGAGTCAACCTTGCTAAGTGTAACGTTTCATCTAACTTTTAGCCATTACGCCACCGTACGACACCATACACGCAACGTAATTACGTAATGTTGTCTTCTTCTTCTTCTTCTTCTTCTACTACCTCGACTACTGTTTGCAAACCGTTGCCAACGGTTTGCCAACCGTTTAATGGCGGTTGGCAAACAGCAATATGGTGCATTACCGCCACCAACCAGTAAGGAGTGTAAAGACTAAGCAAACCTTATTCCTGCCTGTGTATACTGTATATTTAAAAAATATATATATAAAATATTTATATATAAAGAGAAAGTTTAGCTTAGACTTGAACATTTTAAATATTTTTTTCCTCTAAATGTGATGGAATCCACGTTAACACATTTACTATGTCTTAAAATATCTCATATTTATTTATTCCAAATTTTATCTGATTTTGTTTGTTTTCTCTTTAACCCAGGTAAGTCTCGTTGTCTCGTTCTGGTTCAGGAGTGGCTTGATACAGGGAATGCAACAACTGTTTAAAGTTGTTTATTAGGCTTAGTAGAATTGATTATCTGATTAACTAAGCTAATTAACGCAACTAGCTGGGTTAATCATCTAATGATTCACTGCATGCAGGTCAAAAATATTGCACTTTCATGTGGTATAATAATTCCACATTCACTGAGAAAAAAAATAGTCTACCCATGTTAACCTGACAAAAAGTTATATCTGGATTTGAACTGCTAAACAAAGATACAAATTTTCTTTAAGATTTTTTCTCAAAAGGTCTGTGCATTAGACTTATTGAGAAAATTACAAACAACTTTGTTCTGTTGTACAACAAATCTCCCTAGGTTATTCACAAACAACAGAGTCATGAAAGTATTTATTAGATCATAATCACATGGCAAGAAGCGGTTTTACAAAAAGTTACTTCATTCTTGATATATGGATTAAATTAAATGTCAAAAGGTCAGTATATATTGTTAGTTTGATCAAACTGACACAATTAAATCCATTTTGTTCATGAACTTGGCTATTTATTTGAATCATGAGCAAAAAAATATAACTTAAGGTTTCCATAAATTTCCATGTTTCTGTAAATCTATATGAAAGAAATTAGTTTTCAGTGTTTCCGACTACAAATGACAGTCTTTTCTGACGTCTCCATTTTGCTCTTCGGTTTTTAAACCAAACCTACCAGGAAGAAAGGAGACAGAATTATTATTTAATACCTCCCATTCTTCATTTGCAATATTTGACAGGATTGCTCATGTCCACATAATCAAAAGAGAGTGAAACCTCTCCATCAAGCATTAGCAACACATGCAGCTGCTGTCTTACTTCTACTCTTTCTTCTCTTAAGTTAGTTTGCTGTGCAAGTTTCTCTCTCGCGTTTACATCTGGGTACTGGTTCTGCAGGAACAGTTCCTCCAGTGCATCCAGCTGTTCTTCGGTAAAAATTGTACGGTGACGCCTGGTTCGCCTCTGCACCTGGCCCCCCTTAGGCTGCTGCTCTTCCCTGTGAGCCTCCCCCAGCCGGCACGTCTCTGAGATCATAGCTGCTGGGTTCCATCCATACTGACAGGCTGCAACGAGATTCACATATGCCATCAAATGAAAATGACAAATGCACTTTTCTGAAACTGAAAAGATCATTTTGAGTCATACCCACAAAAACAGGAAGATGCTACCATACATGAATTATTAACTATAATTTGGAATGCCACTATAAATCAAGACAGTCACAGAAGGGGGTGTTTTTCTGACAAACAGAGTGAGAGAACGTACCTTAGACAGACTGGCAGTGTTGTTTTGACAGCAAGGTTATTCAGATGTGAACCACAGACTAATAATGTGGATTATGGTGAAACTTGACCAATGTCTACAAGGCTTAAAATTACAACGCTGGTCAGAACTGGACCAGAAACTGCAATATCTACATTAATCATTAATACTGACAGGATTTCTGTTTTGATTTCCAGTTTTTATCACAGGGGGTTCATTTGACACGTGATAACGACAGGCAGACTGCATCGCTGGAAAACGCTTTTAAATCTCTTACTTGGGTGCCAGTTTTTTAAGTCTTCCGACATCCTCGTCCTCACTAAATAAATCTGCACATAAGTCTTCACTAGTAACACCTGCAGCTTGAGAGTCTATATAGCTTTATGAGCTATAACCCCGCCTTCACATGGCCAAAGTGTTGCCTTCAGGGTTTCAGAACATAAAACTGAATTTCCATAGTCACTTTATGCAAAGACAGCTGATGGTTTGTTCCTACCGTCATGGATGAGATCAGAGTGCAGCATGTCAGCGCAGTGGGAGCAGAAACAGCAGCACAAGCAGGCGTGATGAACAGGCTCAGGACACACCATCTTCTCCTTCAGTCCAAGAACTCTTGCTCCACATGGTTGTTTGTCTCCAATACTGCTAGGATATTTGTTCAGAATGTTCTCAATGGTGAACGGAAACTTTTGTCTTTCCATCTTGATGTGCCCGTCCATTTTTTAAGGAAATTCCTTGAGCTCAAAAGCAGTAGTGATAACCAGATAGAGGCCTCTAACACTCTGTGATACTTCCCTCTCAGTGGCTCCTCTGCTTCTACTCCTTCTACAAGAGCAAGTCTGGCCCTTATAGGAAAAAAAAAAGGAAAAAAAAGAGATGGAAGTAAAACTATAATCCCCCTGTGGACCAGACACATAAAACGGTTGAAACTTAATTCTGAGCTAATCTGGGCAGTTTTGTGAAGAGGTTAGGGAGGACGGCAGATTCGGCTAATCTCGCCTCATTCCTTTCTTCAAGCGAAATCAGATTTCACTGCATAAAATGAAAAGTGGAGAGCTCCTAAAATCCTCATTGTTGAGGTTTTAGAGAAAAGGGGATTGCTTGGTATTAGAAACCTGGACTTATAGACGGACACCTTTGGTGTGGTCTCATGCTTGTGTATGAATTTAAGGATTAGCCTTTGAATTAATTTCATATTGCTTCTTATGTTCAGTTTTAATGACAAATGATCTTGTATTAATTTGTAGATTTGCTCTGAAAGTTACACAAACCAACTCCTGGCTTACATTTAACCACCCATAACGGATGAGTGGGTGAAATCTGAATAAAGATGCAACAAAGGTGCAGCTTTATGGTTATATATCCATCAACGTGGTTTATATTCACAATCATACATCCTGTGTCTTATCTTTGTGTTGCAGTCTTTTCAGTTTGACTTCGCTGACAATGTGAACAGCGGAGGTAAAGCTATTACTGGTTAAATTCATCTCCCTCCCAGCAAATCCAACGATTTCATACAAGGCAATACATCTCCTTTTTTTCTCTCTTATTTTTTTCTTTCAGGGAATTAACGGATTTCCACAATCTGTCTTAAGCTCCAACCTGTTATAAGGGCTTTTGAAAACAGATAACAATAAACACCATTCCCATCCTTTTCACCTGGGTTTAATAGCGTTCAGATGGCTGATGTATAGTATGCGCCGTGTGCGAGATCGTTATCTTAGGTTATTGTGGTTCTCAATAGAAGGAATTGCGCCAAAATCCTTGTAGGTCCACAAGGTTCAAAATTCATTACAGGGGATCAGAATTATAAAGGCTCGTGTTATTGTTGTTGTAAGCAATATTTGGTACATCTGGTAAAGTGAAGAGAATTATAATGACTCAGTTGGAAATTACGTCTTCATGGGGTTGTTTTTTTCCAGGTGCATAAACTGACTTAGCAGCTGAACTAATTGATTTATCACAAGACAACAATGACTTGCACCATTCGAAGCAGACAATGTTATTATGTAATGGAATGTAATGCTGCAATTTAACAACTCTTCAAACTTAAAATAGTTAGACCTTTGCTCCCGAGTGGGGAGCAAGAGCAATCGATGAATATAAAAGGCTGTAGAAAATCAATAAAAATGTAGACAACAAACAACGACAACAGTTTATCAGAACCTTTTTTGTGGCTTGCCATCCTTTTAGACAGTATTAATGTATGTCTGCTAGGCAGTTATTAAAACAGCAGTCTTCCCTTTGATTGTGTAGCTCCTCGCACTATTTACCCTATACATTTCTGTATTTCAGATGCGTAAAAATGCTATATGTTTGGCCTGCACAGTATGAAAATGAACTTTTCAATACAATTCTAAAATGTCACATTTCACAGGCCAATGCTCTGAAACTTTTAGGCTTTTTAGTCTTGTATTCAGCAGTTGGAGCTCACTCAGGCCTGAATAATGCTAAGACAAAATAGCGTTCAAGATCACATCTGAGCCACAACACATAGTGAATTGCAGATTACTGCCAAAAATATTTGTCTTAAATCTGTAAAAAGAATATGCATCAAAATTTAACATAGACTAAAGAGAATTGTAACAAAGGTAAGGCCTGCATAAAACAAAGACTGCAAATACAGAGACTGAGATTCTTTAAAAAAATAAATAATATACAGGCCTATACAAAGTGTAATTGTGCATTAAGAGCATTTCAAATAGTCTGAAGCCAGAAGAATGTTAGGAAAAAAAATCGTTTTTTTCAGCTACAGTTTTTGACCCGCAGAGTATAATCCCACTTAGAAATGAAAAATTGTGATTTATTACTAAAAACAATTTTCCACTTTCAACATTTTATATATCTTCTTTTAGACCATTCTGAAACATTTAGTTTTTTTTTAAAGCATAAAGCGCTGTAAAGTTTTAAATTATATGCAGTAAAGTAATTAAATAATCCATAATGAATTTGTGTAATGTTTAATATAGCTAGTGTATTCTGGGTAAAACGGTATTAGATTAAAAGATAATTGACTGGTGCGCCCCCTTGTGTCAGAACACTGTAACGTCCACACGGCAGAGCGACACGGGCGGCACGCAGTCCGCCACTCGCGATAACTTGCGTTGGAGCAGCTGCAGCAAGGGCGGAAAAGGCGGGAGGAGCTTGCCGCTTCCGCGTCCGCGCAACAGTAGCAGAAACAGAAAATACAAGGGCAAAATGGAAGATAAGTTAATTTTAGCTGTATTTAATTACCCGGAACTGTACAATGTTACTTTACCGAATTACCGTTGTACGGAAAGTCGTATAAACGCTTGGAGAAATATCAGTATGGCACTTGGTTACCCATGTGAGTATTTGTTTATCGCAACTTTACTCCCAGTTATTGTTTGCTTAGCCGCATCTGCGTCGGGTGCCTAATCAGGCACGAGTTGTTTACGGAACACAGAAGTATTTCACGCTTCTGAACTTGGCGATTTGCTGTGATTTAGGTGTTTATCTTGGTTGCTAGGTCCACTTTGACGTTGATGCAGGCGCGCGCGCCGTGCTAGCGGTGACAGCCGTTGCTCCACGCCGCAGGCCGCGCTGCGCGAAGCGGAGCGGCGCGGCGTGCCTCTACCGCGGAGCTAGCCGCGGCACTGAACTTGTTCAGCGGCATGGACACGCAGCATTCTCCGACCTTCGAGCGATTCTAGGCGCTTTCTTTGCTGAAACTGTGCTAGAAAGGCTGGAAAAGCAAAGAATGCTCCTGAAAAAGCCGTTAAAGTTCACAGCAGCGCTTCGGTTTGTTAAACATGCCACACTGTGCGGGACAAACGCAGGGCCCCAACCCAGAATAAGTGCGCAAAGTCAAAGGCAGCAGAGTGCTATACTTACCATACACAAAAATGTCTTTAATAATGTTTGGTTTTGTTTATTTCTGAAGATGTAACTTTAGAATACTGCTAAATAATTCAATTGAGAAACTTTTTACACATCGGTTAGTCAACATACATGTTTTTATTACTTAATATTAACAAATAAATAAAAACACCCTATATAGACTATATTAGTATAGTCTATATAGACTATATTAGTATAGTCTATATAGGCTCTGTACCGGTTGGAACAAATGTAATTATTTTTTAAAGTAATTAGCCTTAAAATCTTTGAAAGGAAACTCACTTGTCAAACAGATGCTTTGCAGATGATTCAGACCTCAAGGTTTTCTTCACATTATAGCCACAAACCTTAATGTATTTTATTAGAACTTTGTGCGACAAACACCAATTAGTGCATAATTCTAAATGGAACAAATATATGGTTTTATTTTATTTTTTCACCCTAAAACATATTGAGAACAACGGCAATGCTTTTGGAGTCCGTTCTGCACTTGTAGAAATTGATGGTTTTTTTTTTGTTAATTCTTAAGGTTACATTTAGTCAGATTGGGATAAGAAGCACATTAACATCAGCTGACAAGTCTTGCCATATATATATATATATATATATATATATATATATATATATATTTCACTTTCTGAAATAAGAAAGTTTCACTTTATTTCAGAAAGTGAAACTCATTAATTCACTAGAGTTACATACTTCCATCCTTTATGGCTTGTAATTTTGAAGATCAATTAAAAGGATAATTTACGCAAAACTGACAGGCTTCTGTCAATAGTTTTCTCGCCAATCAAGCACAGTAACACCAAAGTTGAACCAACTTTTGGTACATTTGGCAATGTGGCCAGTAAACAAGTCCTGCTGGAAGATGAAGTCAGCATCTGGATAACGTTTTTCAGCAGAAGGAAGCATAGAGTCCTCTAAAATGTCCTGGTAGACTGTTGCGTTGTTGACTGTGAACTTCAAAAAACTTAGTGGGCCAACAGTTATTAAAAACAATAAAAAGGCTCAAAATATTTCACTATATGCGTCATAAATCTTTGAAAGTTTTGGTAATGCTCCAGTTTTGCACTCTGAAATCTTGTTTTTCAGCCCATGAATGCAAAAGGAAATGGAAGAACCTAAGAGACCGCTACCTGAAGGAAGTCCGGATGGAGCTCAAAGGCAAAAAGCAGGGAGAGTTTGTACAAAGCAAATGGAAGTACAGACAGCTGATGAACTTCATCGCCCCCTTCACTGGATCCAGAGTGGGAGTGACGGACATCTGTGGCAACAGTGACAACAACCCTGACCACGAATCCGTGAGTGCTGAGGGAGATGCCACTTTGTCAGAGTCGACCAAGACTTCTATTAAGGTTTCTACGAGTCCGTCCGAGCAAAAAGCTCCGCTGGCCTTCGTAACGCAGCTTCCCGCGTTGTCTCAGGACACAGAGCTGACTCAGCTGGCCATGGTGGCCAAGATGCCACCCGTCTCCCAGATAACCCCCACCAGCACCACTGGACGGAAACGGACTTTGTTGCCGGAGACTCCTCAAAGTACAGACTTGTCAAATAAGTGGCCGGTGAAGGAAGGCGGCGGGCCATGCCCCGCCAAGATGCGGCAGGACGAGGACGAGCTGTTTCTGCTGAGCTTCGTTCCAGCTCTGAAGAGACTGGCCCCACAGAAAAGGTGCGAGACTAAAATGAAGATCCAGCAGCTAATGTACGAAGCAGAATTTAACGTGCAGGAAAAGAAGGCGCCGCAAGACACATAGAATCGATCAAAATGTAACTTATTTTTCTTTCCACGTTGCATGGCCTTCATAAATCTTTTCAAAAGGTCTTTAATTTTAAATAAAGTGTCGCTTTTAAATGTGTGTTTATTTGATGGCTTTTGTAGAGATTAAGTAGTAATAAAACGACAGAAACAAAGGAAAAGTCATAACTTATAATAAAGCTTTACTGTCAAGAGGAAATTCAGTTAGAAAAGTTACCCCCATTTTCAACCAGTTTTCATTTACTCTCTAATCTACAATATTTTACATTTGATTACAGTGAAAATCGGAAAAGAAAAAGGTTGCATAGTTTGGAGCAAAACACCGTTTGAAAAGAAGATTTTTATCTAATTACAAGCGAAACAAATTCAGGCTCTGGGTCAAAGCATGCTCATCCGTTTAGTCAAAACCTGAATCCATTATGTACCAGCGCATTTAATCACTGGTTAGCAGTTTCTAGTATTTAGGTTTTTCTGAAGAAACTGCGTACAGTGTCCCCAAGGTGGACATAAATAGAAGCACAGTCAGTATGAGTATTCACATATCTATTTAAGGCTTGAATAAAATGTTATGATTGCTCAAGAGTCTGATTTAGGTAACTAAATTAAGACTAGCACAAAAAAAACAACAAAAAAATAAGTATCTTTAGATTTTGTTCAAAATCAATCCTGCTGACCAACACAAGACTATTAGACTTCCAGTCTTTCTGCAACTCAGCTGTTTCACAGTACAGATTTCTGAATAATGAGTAATTTCACACATCTACAGTAGATTTGAACTGGCTTGGTTTTCTTGTATTGGTTTTGCAAAGACATTACTCAGACATATCCCCCCATTAACAGGTCTAGATTACAGAATGAGCAATGAACAAACTAAATTAAATCAATAAATACAGTTAAAACCAGATATTTACATTGTATAGAGTACATTTTTTCATTAAATCATTTCATTAAATCCTTTTTTCATTAAATTAATTCATTAAACTTCATTTTTTAGGTTAGAATTATATAAAATAATTGTCATTCGCTAAATACCGGAACAGTGAATTACTCCTCTTTCTAAACAACTTGGAAATGCCAAAAGTTATGACTTTGTAAAGTTTAATTCACATTTGACTTAAACTGAGGCATACATATGGATCTATTTCAGGCACAAACACAATGCTTCCTTGTGTAAAATAAGAGAAACCGAGGCGTGAACAGTGAATCTCCACAAATACATTTTATGTTTATGTTCAGGTACAATTTCCTAAAATCTGAAAGTGCAAAGTTCATCTGGTCAAACAATTATGCAGAAATATCAACAGGAGACTCCAGTCTGAAGTTTATAAAACATAGTCTTGTATAATGAAAACAAAACTGAAGTGTTTGATCATTACAAACATAGTGACGTTCAACAGTGTCAGGGTTACAGAGAATACACCACAAACTCTTCATCTCAATAACTCAGTTACATTAGTCATCTCATTTTATACTGTGGCGTGCAAAAACATCTGGTTTCAACTGTATTTCAAAAAGAGCGACATAAAACATTAAGCAAAATCTCTGTCCAATCTGAAGCGACAACAACCTGTCCAGTTTCCAAAGCTTTTATGCAATCAGCAGCCAAAACATCATCACCAAAGCAACGAACAGGAAGAGTCGAGAGAGAAACTGCTCGTCATTTTGCTGTGGCGTTCCAGGAGCCGCTGCAAAAGGTCAGCAGAGGTTATTTGCGCCGCCGTTTCAAAAGACGCACAAAACGAAAAGCTCAGGGTGAAATGTGCCGCTACCTGGAGGAGGTCTGCCGTCGTTGATGTTAAAAGCTGTGGCAAACATACCGAACGGAAAGGCGCCGATTCCAAATGACATCTGGAAACCACCGTCTCCAAAGCCAAAGCCCTGAAAGCCCTGCGAGATGTCATTAGAAACGTGTTAGAGCAGACAGTGAGTGAGGTGTGACGCAACGAGCTGTAAGACTTGTGGGGATTCTCTTGAGAGGGGCTTCAACTCGACTGTTAAAGGGTAATGGATCCCAGTGGGAAGTGTGTGTGACTGCTAATGAATAAAACACAGGTACGCCCTGCAGCAGACATATGGAAGGGTTTCATCATGAATGGACGAATTTCCTCAGCAGCCAACATGAATTGGGAAATAAAGGCAAAACCGTAGTGATGCCGATATAAAATAAGAACACGATATACAGTGTTTGGCTCATGCAGCTGTGCCTTTGCATTTACTTACGCCACGGTTTTCGGGCTCGGGTCTTTGTCCTTGAGGTCGAGGGGGTGTTCTTTCCCTTTAAAAAAAAAAAATGTTTGGAAGAAAATATGCCGTTAAATTTCTGAAAATTGCTTATTTAATCCCACCAGATTAAGACTGCCCTACAATATCCAGTTGCTCTGTGTACTGCAGTCTTAATCTGATGTGACAGAGACTTACAGAAACTTAAATGTGACATTTTTAACCTCCGAGTGTCATAATGTGTATTATAACAAAAAATATATCAAGAGGTTACTGCACCCACCTGGGATCTTGTTGCCCGGTGCTTCCTCTTCCATATAAAGGAATCACTTTCTCTCTGCTGACGCCAGCTTTGCAAACTGGACACACCTGTCTGTTAGGTCGGGTTTCCAGCCACTGCACGAGCAACAAGTGATGCTATTGAGCTAACAACTTATTTTGAAAAGCTTGCGTGCTTTTGTTTTGGAAGGGGACAAAGAAGATCCAGCTTACCTGATGCAAACAAGGCCAGCTACAAAGAGCACAGGAAAGGAAAGAGTTTGAGACGTTTGATCAAATACATGACTTAAAAAATGCTCATTAATATTCAGACAAAGCAATCGGAGGCAGAATTCCACTTAAGCTTAGAAATTAAGTACGGCATAAAACTGATATTGCTGTCATTACTAAAGGCTGATGAGTTTAAGTTGTAGAGTTCCACCACAAAGATAACTTTAAACATTTTACTCAATTTTTTTTTTGTTCTACAAAAGCAACAACAAAAAAAAACATTCGCTTCTCAACTACATATAACGGATATTTTTGTAGCAAGCCTCAAATAAAGATCTTGCACAAAAAAGAAAACAAAAAGCCTAAAAAAAAAGTCAAAAATATACAAGTTGTGTTTGCAACTTAACTTTAGAATTTTTTTTAAACAGATTTACCGGTTCATCGGGACAATTCAACTATAGTAATCAACGTGTGTTCTGTGAGCGGTTTAATACCTCAGAGTTTTTATTTTCATAATTATACGTCATGGCGGTTGGTGAACATTTTGAAAAACTTAAATGTGCTACAAATAAATGTGACATTGACCTAAAAACCTTATAAGACAAAACACATTGAATTTAGCTTAAGCTTTACTGTTTTTATTTAAAAATAGCTCGTTGTAGCCACATTCAACTGGAAGTAAATATAATAACGCATGATTTTAATAGGTTAGTGAGTGGTATATTCTCCTATAGAGAGTTTAAAAAACAACCCATTTTTGTAAATACACTTTTTTTTTTTTTTACAACGAAAGTTAAATACCACCTGCCTGTCTGAAATTGTTTAACTTCAAAATTTTTGATTATATTAGATTCTAACTAAAAAGCATGTTGATACTCTGCTCTGATTCTAACGACATACAAAAATCCCAGTTGAATCTCACCAGAAAAGATGTCCGCATAAGCTGATCACGGCATCCTTGGCGGTGTCCAAACAGATGTTACATTCAAAAGTGCTGTCCTGGCTGCCGCCGTCGGCAGCGGTCGAGCTGCTGGATCCTCCGGGACTGGAGGCTTCAGCATCGTCCGTAGCAGAACCCGAGGCTGCTTCTGTTTCCGGAGGAGGAGCAGAGGGGTCAGCGGCGGCCATTTATCTACTGCAACTGAACTTTCTCTGCCAGCCCCCGAAGTAGACACATAGAGGAGTCCGACTGAATTGGTGGTCGCCGACAAGCAGCAGAAAAGTGAACGGGGAGGAGAGATAAAAACAAAATGAAAATCACCGGCTGCTAGCTCAGCTCAGCTGGCGCCCATCTGGAAACGGAAGCTATGTTAACGTTAGCAAGAGAAGGACAGCTGTACGGACTGTTTAATAGAAAAACTGGAAGTAAAATGTAAACATTAACGAACCTAAATTCTAATTCAGTTAAGCTGTTTGTAAAATACCCGGTAGTAGCTGAAAATCGTAAGACGCTGTAACGACTATGGGAAAAAAAAAAACTCAGTTGATTGCATCACATCCGCAAGTTAATCTGATAGCTTCCTTTGACGGAACGTTGGGGGCGTGTTTATTTAATGAGCTAGACTTTCTCTACCATCAATATTACTTTTACTAATCTGTTTACTGTAATCTATTGATAATATGTGATGCTCTGTAATCAAATGGATATTACTTTCAAATCTGTACTTTTTTTTTCGCTTTTACCATTTAACAGTCTCACTTCTAAAACCTAAAATTGTAAATACATACCTAATTCAGTTCAGCTCATTGAAAAAAATAAATACTTTATTTACACCGAAGGGAAATTAAATGTTGTCGTAACTTATATCCTCCAAATATATCTTCATAGAGTTGTCGTGGACGTTGATGCCGTGAGCAGGAAGTACTCCAGTAGAGGTCAGTCTTGTAACGAATCTCAACAAGCTTCTGATTTAAGGCTCTTGCTGTTTGACAGTCGTGACATGCTAACAGTTCCATATCTGAGCAGCAGAGATACAATTTCACAGTAATGTGTCCTGGATGACACAATCAGTGGTTGACAAGCACTACTTATTGACCCAATTTGTCTCTTTGAACCTATGAGTGACTGTATGATTGAAAGCTGGGCCATTGGAGTTGGAAATATGATTCTTACCCACCATAATAATTTTCATTTGTCTGAGGCCCTAAGCTTAATTTGATTTGGGGAACATTATTATGCATTGTGACTACTAACCACACAGCAGCACTATCATCTCTTTTATATTGTCCACATTTGATGGATTTTACATTATATTATTCTGCTATACTTTGGTCTAAAGCAAGCTAGTGAGCGAATGCTTAATTGTTTTAGTAGTATATTTGATATTTTTTTAAGTAAAACTTTCAGTAACAGCACCACAGGGGTAGGAACAGTGGAAATTGGCATCCATCTAGGGTAAATCCTGGTGATTAACTACACAAAATTACCACTATCATTTAAACTTTCTCAACCAAGTACTAAGTCACGTTTTGTTCGGAGAATAAAATCCTATTTTATTTAGGACTATTAAATAACAAACACATTTTGAGTGTTTATTCAGTGTGTTCTTTGGTTTGTCTCAGTAAAACAATGTATGTGAGCAAATAAATTAAATAAATAGAGTGCACATTGAATTTTAATAAAATACTTACTTTTTATTGCATAGAACAACAGTTTATTGTAGATAATTCATTTAGTTACAACCACAGCATTTTTTTCAGTTACAAAGGGTAGCAAAAACAATTAAAAGCCATCAAAAAGTTTAAATAAAAAATACATGTGTTGTGTCTTTCACAGCTAAAGATTTAAATCAACTTAAAGAAGATCAAAATACAATATGGTTTTTTTTTAGGAAATAGTGAGAGTTTGAATTATTTCCATTGATTTGGATCTTGAGTGATTGAACCCAGTCGTGCGGATATCCTCAGCCATCGCCTCTTCAAACCTTGACATCACAGAGTGCTTCAGAGTTCGCTTGAAGTCATTGCCGATGAACACGTAGAGAATGGGTGAGATGAAGGCATTAGCTGCTGCCAGGGTGGCCCCCACTTTTAGTCCAGGCTCAATAACATCTAGCCTGTGTTTCTTAAAGTTCATTTCCATGAGGACAAAAGTGTGGTAGGGGACCCAGCAGAAGAAAAACGACAGGATGAGTGCCACCATGATTTTATAAGGCCTTTTGGATCGAATGGTTGAGCCCCTCAGCTTCACACCGATCACCACGCAGCTGAGTACAATAATCAAGAAAGGAACAAGAAATCCACAGAAGAACCGACCCAGTACCACAGCCTCGTGTGTGAAAGTGGAGTTGTAATTCAACTGGCACTTGGTGATGGATTCTTGGACTGCGGTGGTTCTAAAAATTGCTGCAGGAAGTGTTAGGAGTCCAGCGAGAAGCCACATCATGGCGACGGCTCCGTATGCTTTGTGCACCGTTCGGTGGTTGTTTGCCCACACAGGAAACAAAACAAGGACACAACGGTCAGCGCTGATTAAGACCAACAGAAACACACTACTGTACATGTTGAGAAACAAAGCAGAGGAGGTGAACTTGCACAAAACCTGCCCAAAAGGCCAGTTTGAGGTCAGCATGTAAAAAATGTTAAAGGGCAAAAAGATACAAAAAAACAAGTCGGAAAGAGCCAGGCTGATGTACCAGGTGGTGATGACCGTTCTTTTCATTTTACACCCACAGATCCACACCACTAAAGCGTTCCCTATCAGACCAAGAAACGATATGAAGATGTTGACCACGGCAATAACAAGAGTCAGAGAGGACTGAGAGCCCTCTGATTGTTGCAGGACGTTTGTAGTTTCATTGTTTGGAGTGTAATCATCGTATTCAACGTAATCCACTTCCATTGTTAGTTTTCCTAAAAAAAATAATAAAAAAATGACATTCCTCAGAAACATGGTCATACAGACAACAGTGAAATCCTAAACATAAAGTAGATAAAGCTAAATACTTACTTCTTGTGTGGATGTAAAAACAGACCTTAACATCTCCCTTCCGTAGTTCTCTGTGCTGAATATAACTTCTCACTTCTCTTTCTCTGAGCGAGTTGCTTAACAGATTCAAGATTGCAAGAAACTAGTAGGTTGGAAACAGTGAGAAAAGGTGTGACGCCCCGTCAGAATAATAAACATCAGAACGCAGCCTCATTCAGTGCCTTACAAAAGTGTTTAACACACAAACATTTTAACATTTTGTGACACCACTACACATGTTAGGAAGTTTCTGAGACAAATTATTGCAGTGTATCAAGTAGTTGATAAGTAGAAGGGAAAAAACACCTGGTTTGGATTATTTTATTTTATTTTTTTACAAAAACTATTTTGTAAAATAAAAACTGATAAACACATGGTTTTTAATTTTGTTTGCTTTCTGGTGACCAATGTCACCACTCAAACCAAGACCCCCACTACTTCTCTATTTCTTCTTTGACCCTTTAGTATTTCTCAAGCTTTCTATGTTCCTCCTTCCTGAAGTTGCTTGGGATTGCGATATATGCCATGGGTGTTCTCTTTTCTAATTCGTCTAAATTCACAATACCCGATTGTCAGTCTATATTTGCACGTCCCACACAATCTTAACCTTATTATTCTTAAACACTCTTGCTTGTCTGTCCCACATTCTTGTCCACTATTTCATCCGCTTGGTTGTGGGGTTACATGTCAGCTTTGCCTGACAGCATGCTACGGCCTGGTATTATGTTTTTGATTGTCTCAGGGACATCTCTGCATGGCCCTTGTCCTGGATCTTGTCTGATGTGGTAGACCTCATCTTCTGTAACTCTGTTCCTGTGATTTTATCAGTTCCTCCCTCTATGGAAATTAAGACTTGTTGGTCTAGGCCACTTCCTCAACCTGACAATGTATTTGTTGTATGCATCCTTAGAACACCATAGTTTATTTATCTTTACTGAAGCCCACCATTTGTCAAAGTTTTGCAGTTGATGTAATTGGTTGAGCTCTCTCAGGGTCCCAGGCCAGCAGGGGTCCTAAGACTCCTGCAAGACTCTCAGGTCGGCCCCTGGAGGGAGAGTCAAGACTAACATTGGTGTCATCCTAAACTGAATCAAACAAGAGTGACTGCAGACAACAAGTTATCTTTATAGGATCATATAGGTTTGATATCTTTGCACAAAGAGGAACAAACAGAATGGGGCGCAACAGGTTTCTGGTCAGGGTCATCACAGAAATGCTGATTTCACATATAAGAGAACATGACCCATATTATCTTAACAAAAATGAGGAAGAAAAAGTCCTAAAAATGTCCAGTCTAGAGAAAACGTGATCAAGACAAGTATGACTGTATGACCAAAAATGTAACACCGAAAGCGAAGAAACTAACCAAACCGACCTGGGTCTATTGGAAAACGAAATCACCCAGTACACAGAAAAACTACTTGCACCACGTGACAACTACTGGTATTAAGTATTTGATCAGACAGTGAGTGTTTTACATTGCTATGTGTTCTTCTTTATAGGATTGCTTCATTCAACCTCATTTGCAGGGTTTTCAAGATTAATGAACTGTTTAGTGTTGAAAACCACAGAATCTCAATCTGATTAAGTTGCTCCAAAACCAAATGTTTTGCATTCATTCTGCAGTGCAATTGCGGCTGGGCTTTAGAGCATAACCAAGCGAATTTTAGCTAATGGCTTTCATTGTGGTTCACTAGCCATAGAAAAATCTTTGCAGCTCTTTACTGATCGATACATGTCAATGACTTTGTTTCTCATGTGGAAGTTTATGTTGTAATGCATTTTCTATTCAAGCGATTTCTCCACAGATCAGGTAGTAAGGGTGTGGATAGGAAATAAGCTGGACAATGGTATTTTCATATTTTACCGTGTTTGTTGGGATCTTTTATCCCTTAAGACAAAAGATTGCATTTGAAAACTGTTTTTATTTACCCTCCTCACTGTCATGCAAAAACGCTAACATGTCAGGTTCCATGAGCACACCAGTTCTCTCATGACACTTACAATACTGTCTCTGTCTGAAATTTTGTTGGATAAGCTCAATCATTAAAAAATATAAAACTGAACAAATCTATAATGAAATAAAAATGTCACAAAACTGCACCTTCTGAGAGTTTCTATCATAAAGGGATTAGCCAATAACAACACAAAACCACTTCTAGGGAACATTTCCTCTTTTAATTTGAGTTGAATGTTGGAATGCATAAAATACAGAAATACATTGATACATAGTTAGAAATTATACTGGTTTTACAGCTTGCAAATACCACTTTTTGGAGATAGCATTTGTTTTGATTAGAAAATGTGTGACTTTTTGTCAGTTTTGTTTTTCTTGCATTTGTTGTTTTTTATTTTTTGTTGTTTTTTTTTGCAGCTGAAGAGTAGCTAAACTTGTGAGTTTTACAACAGCGTCTTAGAAGGTATTTATCTTGGATTTAATAATCTGTTTTACATTTGTAAAACTTTAGAAACCCCCCCATGTAATTTTTTCCTATGACCCTATTACAACAGAGTATTGTGGCCACACTAATAAAATAAGTGTGGCCACACACTTATTTTATTGTTGTTATTATTGTGATAATAACAATTATTGTTGTTATTATTATTGTTGTTGTTATTATTGTGATAATAACAACAATAAGAATAAGAAAATTCTAAAAATATAGTCATAATATTACGAGAAAAAAAGTCACTATGACTTTTTTCTTATATTATAACTTTATTCACACATTATGACTGTATTCTCGTATTATTTCGATTTTATTCTCATACAATTTTATGACTTTATTCTCGTATTTTTTATTTATTTATTTATTGATATGGTCGTAATACTTCGTCGTATGTAACGACAGTACTTTGTTTCTGTAAAAATTGGCACCTACAGGACTCCGTATATATCATCTGGCTGATTTACATTAACTGAGCATGCGCAGTTTGAAAAAGTCCTCCCCGCTCTACCTCGGTGCTGCTCGGTCTTCTGTCCGGTAACGTTAACTGCGCCATAAGGTCAACATGGCGGGCTCTGTGGCGAAGAAGTGTCTCAGTCCTCTGTCTTTGCTCACTCGGAGGCTCTCAGCTCCTGAGTTCGTCATTCAGTGCTGCTACCATAAGAAGGTAAACAGCGTCAAAGCTGTCCTCGAATCTGTCAGGATAATGTTTACGATATGTTGACTCTTGCGTTTAGGTATAGATGTGTTGCTAATGAAAGAACGGTGCAATTATGGAACTTTTTTTTTTTGCTTAAATGCTGTTAGAAACTCGGGGATAACCAGAGGAAAGAAGCTTACATATGTTGCTAATAAATGTCCTGAGTTACATCAGAGCAGCAGCAGGAGGCGTGTTTAACTGAGTTCTAAATACCATGCTACATAGCAGGAAAGGAAACTGAGAAATATACATTTTTCATTGTTTTACAGTATCTAGTTGGCAAGTTTAAAACTAGAACCATGTCACTGATCCTCCAACCAGCTGCCCACAGTTTTAAATGTAATTAGATCCTATTAATATGCTTAAGTGTCCACGGTGTACTGTGCTAGAAACAGCTGAATGTCAGTGTAACTGCTTGTGTTTCATTTACATAGCAACAATATTCAGATTTTTACTTTATCAGTTTTGCAAATTAAAGTGGCCATGTGTCAGTCAGAATTAGAAAGGCGTTTAAAAATATAAGAGTTGTTTCCCTTGTGATCTCTGGTTGTTTATATAATATAGTTTACTGGAGTAAAATGGGAAAAAAGTAGGGCTGCAAGTGTTTTAGTAATCGATTAGTCTATTGATTGTTCTGAAAATGTATTGATTAATTGTATAAAAAATGTCACATTCTACAAATTTGTCATTTAACCATTTTTGTCTTATTAGAAGTACAGCTGTATTAGAAGTACTTAAAAAGCTGCAAATAAACAAATAATTCAATTCCCTCTTTAAATAAAAAAGCATATTTTTGAGTTTGTATGCTCTAGTTAATGATTAATTGATTACTAAATTGGTTGACAATTATTTCAATAATCAGTCACATTTAATCCAATTAAAGGTGTTGTAACTGTGCAATAAGTCAGTAATACTAGGTTTAAATGTTGCCATAAAACACTACATTGCTGATATGTGAAGAAATACGTCAAAATAGTATAAAGTAAATTCTTTCAACATATTAGAACCACTTTGAGCGTTGAGATGACCCTGTGACCTCACACTTTGTTGGTCAGAGTGACTCAGCAGAAATGAAAAGTAGGAGGGAGGGACGGGTGAATGGGGGACAAATGACGGTTTTGTGCATAAATCTAATCCAATCCAAGTCTGTGTATTTCAGTCTCTCTCTTATGTAAGAAAGCCAGGAAATGTTTATTTACATAACATCCAGGACTTTTAGACATGTATTCTGGGGCAGAATGCTTTGTGGCACTCTGGGACCACAAAGTACAATTAGAGATCAGATCACAGAATAAGCAGCAGTGGAATTGCTCTCACATTTTCTTTGCATATCTCAAGGTGGTGGATCACTATGAAAACCCAAGAAATGTGGGATCACTGGACAAGAACTCCAAGAAAGTTGGAACCGGCTTGGTGGGAGCGCCGGCTTGTGGAGACGTAATGAAACTTCAGGTGCTGACTCCTTGTTATGAAGAAACTTTTTAAAATGTCATGGGGGTACTCTAAAAGTGTAGAGCACTAATGTATGGACTTATGTTTATAATCCCTTTTGTTTAAAATTGATATTTCCGTTTACAGATCGAGGTGGATGACCAGGGGAAGATTGTGGACGCCAGGTTCAAGACCTTCGGCTGCGGCTCTGCCATCGCCTCCAGCTCCCTGGCAACCGAGTGGGTGAAAGGCAAAACCGTAAGCTGACACTTTTTAGTTTTACTGCTGTATGTTGTACTTTCAGGGTTTCAGGGTTTCCAGGCAGTTTTGAAGAGAATCAAAAATGATTTCAGAATTTTCCAAATTTGAATAAGTATTGAGGAAACAAAAGAAAAGGAAGTATGGGAAAAAGTTTTGTTTTCAGATGTCATTTCCTAAAAAATGTAAATCAAAATGATTTGAACCAGTGATTTTTACGTTGATTTACATTTAAAAAGGATCATTCTATCTGATGTGCTACTTAATAATAAGTAAAAAAAATGATACTGAAAGACCCTCTGGACAGTTAGATGCCAAACAAAGTATTAATATTATTATCGTCAAAATCACATAATTAGTCTAAAAGCAAAATAAAAACAACCCCCAAGAAAAAAAAGTGATGACTTGGGATTGCTTTAAAAAAAAAAAAAGCTGTTTATAAAATGCAACGAGGTAAATGTTTCGTTTTTTCAACTCTCCAAAAAATGTAAGAAAACAAATGGAAAAGAGAATCTACAAATTTCAGTTTTTAGAAAAGCACAGAATTTTGAAATGAAAAATGAGTAGGAACCCCACTAATTTGATGTCGCACAAATCCGAGTTGTGTTGTTACTTAAATTTCGTGCCTCTGTTTCAGCTGGACGAGGCTTTGGAGATTAAAAACACCGACATCGCCAAGGAGCTCCGTCTTCCACCCGTTAAACTGCACTGCTCCAGTAAGACGTTGTTGTGTTTCTTTCCTCTAACAATGTCCTCACGGTTCGACCTCCTGCATTCATGCATGTTTAATTTACCTTCACCTGGTTGTCCCTCAGTGCTGGCAGAGGACGCCATCAGAGCGGCCCTCGCAGATTATCGCCTCAAGCAGCGCGACGACCAGCAGGAGGCAGTCAGAGCCAGCAACTAAACCGAGCTCTCCCGCTTTGAGCCGGACGCCGTCTGCTTCCTGTTCAGAAGAAGTGAAATGGCAGCGGCCCAGTACCTCTGTTTCACTTTCCAGCAGTAATTAAGACAAACGCACACTCGTCAACCCTTTATAGAACTGTTACACAAGGCTTTCTGTGTTAGTCTTTGGCCCTCTAAACCCTGTCTGCCGTATGTTTTAGCCTGTCACGTAAACGCACAATGTACTATTTGGGTTGGCGGTACAAAGCTGAGCCTTATGCTGTTTGAGATTATGTTTGGTTTTCAGATTGCGTAGAGGAGGAGTGCTTATTTTGAAAGGTGGGATTAAGGTAAAGATCTGCGCTGGAGACGGGGGTCCAGTAGTCGAAAGTGTAATTTATTATATTCACAAATGCTTCCTCGAAAGCCTGTAATAAAAATGTTTTGCATCATTATGTTTTCAGCCCAGTTTTATTTTTTAGGCCTCAATTAATGGAGCTTATTGACAGATCTGCAGAAAATGTAACTTTTTCAGTGAAAATGTTTTTTTATTTTATTTTATATGACATTTAGAGAAAAAGCAAGCATTATTAAACTGATATACAGTTTTAAGTAACAGTAATTCTCTAAAATACTTGTCCATTTGAACTTTTTATTCATTTGTAGATTAACAACTGTAGATGTTAATACTTTTTATTTGGATTTTAATTTCTAGACTGACAAACCTGAATGGTTGTAGCTTCATAGCATCCAGGTGATCCTTTGTGTTTCAGGTACTGCACATTTGATGTTGAAATGAAAATTCTGCTGCAACATATTGCGTAGCTCTACTTTTCATCATAAATACAGCTGCAAAACTACCAACAGTCCCACACATTGTGAAATTAAGGTCTGGACTTTGACTGGACCAGTTTAAGATAGGAATATGTTTGATCTCAATCATCTGTGGTGGGACGTTTAGGGCTGGTTCAATTCTGCTCCATCATACTGTCCTGTATTTCTCTCCATCCGCGTTTCCCTGTTGCCACAGCATGATGCTGCAACCACCAGGTGAAACTCTGTCTCAAATCCTGCAGCATTTAGCAGGTTTTCTGGGAGGTCAATCCATCCTCCCACCAACTCTGACCGGCTTATCTGTCCCTGCTGGAGAAATGCATCGAAATGGAATAAGTTCTTAGCTTGGTAAATGGGGACTGAATACAAATACATACCAGACAGTTCTCATTTTTATTTGAAAAAAAAAGAAGGAAAAAAAAGTTTCAAAATGAGCTCTACTTCATGTTAATGTATAAATTCAGTCTCGATGAAGTTGACTGAAGTTTGTGGTTGGAATACACAGAAAAAATACAAAAAGTTCCAAGTACATGAATGCAATTTTAGTCCTTCGCTAAAACGTCTTACACCTGTTTTCTTTACAAAATGACACAGATGTGACGAGAATAAAACGTCGCTAGAGGATCCCTGTGAATAAGTTCTTAGCTTGTCTCACTGAGGCTGATTAGAAGGCCGTTTTCTCCCCGGCGATCAGCTGCAGTGTTGCAGTTTCATTGTGAATGTGCAGAGACGAGGGCCGGAGACTCCTTCCGGTCGGAGGCTCCTCTGAATCCCCGTCTCCCGGGTGAAGATGCTCTGGATGGTCCGACTCTAAACCTGCTGCCTCGGCTTCCCTGCTGTCTGGAAGCTCACGCTGCTCCTCCTCAGGCAGAGTCGGCAGCTGCTGCTCCGGGACGCTGTGGTCTGGTTTCGAGTCGTCCTCAGGACTGGGGTCTGCTGCTGACTCGCTGCTTTCTGCAGCCTGAGGACATTTAGTTGGCGTTCGTAGGCTGCTTGCAGCTCTTAAGATTTCAGCCTGGAGCTGCTTGTTGGAGTCCACTGGCTCCATTTCCAGCTCAGGAGCGGCTTTGGCTTGCACTTCGTTAAAGGGCTTGGTGCCTCCGGTCTTGTCCTGATGGTCCACGTACATTTTCGAGGGGAAGGAGCACGGGTGGTAGGAGTTCACCTTGAGCCTGCGGCTCATGAAAAACGCTCCACAGGTAACGAGGAGGGTGAGAAAGATGAGTGTGCTTGAAACAAGGATGAGGAGCATGTTCTCCTCCAGGAACCTGGTGAACTCGCTGAGGTTTCTTCCTTCTCGTGACGGTTCTGGTGGTGTGGTTTGGTACTCGGTTGGGTGAACTCTGGGAACGACGGATGAATTTATGAGGCCAAACTCTTCCTCATCCGTACTTCCCTCTAGGGGACCGTAAAGAGGTAAGTGTGTGGCCAGGCTTCTGCTGATGCAAAATAGCACACACAGGCTGATGGGACGCAGGGCTCCTGGATGCATGGCTTCCTCTCCGGATCTGTGAAGGTCCATACGGAAAGACAGTTAATGCAACGCGGAGGTCTAAATCACTTGTTGTGAACGGAGATTTATTGTCATGCGAACGACAGAGCTGCGTGCTTTTAAGCAGCTGCACAACAAGTGTGAGTCAAAATTTTATTTTATTGTTATCAGTAAAAAATAAATAAATAAAAAAAAATAGGCGCAGGCTAGTGAGCAATATAGAGTTATAGTAAACGATGTTTAATGTAAGCATCAAAAGGCATTAGGCTTTTGATGCTTACATCCCCCCAAAAACTGTCTGAACTGTCCGGAATGTTAACTTTATTATATTCCCCACTGGTGAGAGTATCAGTAGATTGCAATGCATTTGAAAATACGATTAAATTCAGTGCCGTTTAGTGAAGCGTTTTACAAAATGGGAATGTTTGTCGAGAGCAGTGTTTGTGTTTGTGGGGCTGTGATTGCTCTGTGAATCAGTCAGAGCCACATAATGACCAAAAAAAAAAGAAAAAGAAGGAACAAAAAATTGTTATTGTCACTTTTATCGTTATCACCATAGTAATACAAAACAATGTGATAAAACTTTAAGTCCATGTTGCCCATTCCTATGCTATAGTTTGCTACTTTTGATGAAAGTGCTGGAGTGACAGAGCCCCCGGTCATTAGGCTGAATGAAGGCAGCTGCAATGTTCCATCAGTTTCAAGAAAGACAAATTCAGCTGTCTGGAAACATTTCTTATCACAACAAACATGAACTATCCTGGTAAAAAAAAAACAAAAACAAAAAAAAAAGCAAATAAACACACTGTTCTTATCAAAGGGAGGCTGTAAAGCTACAGTTTTGGAGCAGTTTGCTAAACGTGGGCTGCTGGCTAGAGCAATGTCCAGTTGCATTTTTCTGTTTTAAATAAAGAATATATGGGTTTGTTTTCATTTTTTTTTCTAATAAAACTCAGTTTTTTTCACTCATTGTTATACCATGAGAATCTCACACTGGCCCATGCTGAGTTGAAATCTTTTCTGAATAAAACACAATTTATGCATTTGTAAAAAGGACTGTCATGACTCAGAAACGCCTTTTTGTACATCAGTATCAACTTACAAGTTTGAAACACAGCGCCTTGTGTGGCACATATTTACTCTTCAAACTTTTTGAAAACATTTGCAATGTATATAAAAAAATTTTAAATCTTTGTTTTAATGCATTAACCTGACCCCACATAAGACTTCAGACTTAGGTCAGTCAGTTTAGTGACCTCTAGTTTGACCCTGAACTGGCTTCAGTATCAAGTTTCACTCCCACCAAGCCTGATGTTGAACACATGAGCACATGTTGACATTAGTGAAGGGAATGTAAAAATAGCACACAAAAAATCTACTAATAGATGTTTTATTGATTTACTGTTTGTTGATTATCCATCCATCCATTTTCTTACACCCTTATCCCTTAATGGGGTCAGGAGGGTTGCTGGTGCCCATCTCCAGCTAATGTTCCGGGCGAGAGGCGGGGTACACCCTGGACAGGTCGTCAGTCTGTCGCAGGGCAACACAGAGACACACAGGACAAACAACCACACACACCCACACTCACACCTAGAGAGTGTGAGTGTGGTCAGTTAACCTGACATAACTGTCAGGTTAACTGACAGTTATGTCAGTTAATCTGACATAACTGGCATAACTGGCAGTCATGTCAGGTTAACTGGCATGACTGCCAGTTAACCTGACAGTCATGCTTTTGGACTGTGGGAGGAAACCGGAGTACCTGGAGAAAACTCATGCATGCACAGGGAGAACATTCAAACTCCATGCAAAAAGACTGGGGCCGGGAATCGAACCCAGAACCTTCTTGCTGCAAGGCAATAGCTCTACCAACTGCACCACTGTGCAGCTATTGTTTGGTGATTATTATATATAAATTTACCTTTTTAATAATTTTTATTTTAATCTAACACAATATGTTTTAATGAGCTTAGAATATTTTGAGACATTTTGTATTCTATACAATATATCAATTTACAAATATAGTAAGCAACCAATGAATGCAAATGAAGGTATTATGAAAATTATACTTATAAAATGTAATTTTTCTTCAAAGTACCACCTTTAAAACTGTAGTAAGTGTTAATTTTTTGCTGACTGTTCTCTTCTATCATGGAATGTGACAACAGAATAAAATATAATAAATCTACTTGGCCTAATTTTAAATGTTTGTTTGGGAGACTTTTTTCTCTGTTGCATATTTCATGAACTGACCCTGTAAAGCCAGCTGTATTTATTGACTTGGCCATCTCTCTGCTCTCTGTGTGTTAACTGGCAGCGGCTCACTTTTTTTTTTTTTTCTTCAACCCCTCTCAGCTGCATCTGTGCTCAAGCTGTCCCACATGAAACCCAGCTTCCAACTGGAAAATAAACTTTTCCCCCTCCACTTCGTGAATCACCCCGAGCCAAATACCCAAATATGTCTGTGCAGTCAGACACAAAAAAAAACATGCCAGCAAAAGGTGACCAAATGGAAACAAAGGAAAAGAAGTCACACGAAGCATTTAAGGAATATTAAAGTTTACCATCAGCTTCTTTTATAGGTAGTTATCAGCTCTGGATGTAAAAAGTATCCAGAAGTTTAAATAACTGAGTCTGGCAGCATCGTGATGCTGTCATGCCTCCTGACTTCAGACAGCATCACGCACAGGAGCTGTCTGCGCTTTCCAAACTAAGAAGAAAACTTTCTAATGCGTTTCCATTTCACTCACCATTCAGTGTGAAAGAAGCTCTTGTCAGCTTGCAATCCCCTCTGGTGGAAGGGTGACTGAAACCAGTTTGTAAGAAGCAAAGCTAGAGGCAGAGCAGAGCACATGCGACTGATTGGGGAACCGTGCAACCTCTGCAAGTTTCAGGTTTCAGTGTGGAGGTTTGTCTGGATAGCACAGGAGAGATGTCATTAGCCATGAGTACAGATCCCTCCTTCTGGCCCGGCTCTCCTCCCCCCTCCTCCAGTTTCCCCGACAGTGTCTGGGTTCTCCAGGCCTGCGCACAGATTGTTCTTGTTAGGTATGAGTTTATAAAGTGCTGTGGGGGCAGGGACCTCTGCTCTTTGTGTGGCTAACTGGACATGGAAGGTATTTAAACCCCTTTAACCTTTTTACCCCGTTTTTGTCTTATTAAAACCAAAAGAAATCCTGTGTATTTTAATGGGGTTTTATGCTGTCAATCAATACAAAATCAATTGTGAAGCAGAGTGAGTGAAACAAATGAAGTACTTTCTGCTTTTCTTTACACAGAGAAATCTAAAAAGTGCAAAAAGCATTTGGTTTTAACCAACTTTTCCTGATACCACAACATAAAATCCAGTGTAACCAACTTTATGTGAGAGAAGACCAACAATGAACATCTCAAGTTCTCTCTGAAAAAAGAAAAACATCTCTTCAAAGCAACGCATCATGCTGCGAAAAAGCTTTCCTTCACGAAGGGACTGAAAATCTGCTCAAAGCTGATGGGAATATGGATGGAGCTAAAGACAGAAAGAAAAGCTGAAAAAGACTTTGTCAGAGGTTAACTCTAACATGCAGCCCAAGCTCCAAACAAACGGCTTAGATTAAAGCACATTCATGTGTTAGAATGGCCTAGTCAAAGTCCAGAAGCAGATCCAATTAAGAATAGAAAGATTTTCACAGATGCTTTATTCACTCTGACCAAGACTTAGGTTGATCATTTTAGTCTGTAGATCTGCCCTAAAACATCTACAGCTCACAGTTTGTTGTACTGTTTCATGTGGGTCTATCACATAAAATATCACAAAAACACATTGAATCTTTCGGCTGCAATGTGACAAAACGTGAAAAGGTTTAAAAGAGATGAATACGTTTGCAGGACCCATGGTAACAACCATTCGCTCTGACACTTTATGCAGCGAGAAGGCCAGATGTGGCAGCCTTGAAGTGATGCTAATGAGTAGCAGACGACCACCTGGGGTTAAATGAAGTAGTCAGAGAGCAGCTTGTGTGACTGACCTCCTTAATGCAGGGAGAGGTTAATGTTTCCTGTGGAGACAAAACAACTTCAACAACCGGAGAAAAGGCTGGCAGGAGAAACTATTGCAAACAACGAGGTGTTTTTCATCCACAAGCAAACGATTCAAAGCACACGCCGAGTGTGTGGCCAGTTTAGGACGGGAGTGTGACTGCGCCTGAGACGGCACTTTTCTCTCTACTACTCTGCTTTGTCTGCGGCCGAAGACAATCCCGGCTTTATATGGTCAAGAGGAGCATCAGATGACGTCTGGCGTCAGAAAGGTTTACATTGGTCTGGGCTTTGTTGATAGTTGCTGCTGCCTGCTTCACATATTTGATGTGAAGGGGGTAAAAAAGGGACATTGTGAGGCTAATAGGTAGTCAGAGAACTGTTATCATTTCACAAGAAGGGAAGTGAATGTGAAATTAAAATCCAGTGTAGGAAGCAAAAGGTTGTCTGTGAAGCCTTTTGTGAATAAGGGAACTGAATGAGTTTAGAGAAGATCCAGTTTTATTATGACTGTTTGCCATTTAGAGAGCCGTAAAGAGAAGTTACAAAAGAAGTACCAAAATTACACATTTAATGATGAAAGACACTGTTTTCTACAGAAAACGCAGAGAGTAGATGCGTCATTATTAATCTATTTACTCAGCTCAGTTGCAAAGAGGGAGCAGAAGTTCAGTAAACCTGACCAATTCTCATTTACCTTCCTAAAGAGATTTCTGATTTTTCCAATTTTAAACAATCGTGCTTAACATTAGACAAGAAAACAAATATTAAGTCTAAGTTCAAGATGCAAAATTGCGATTTTTGATTTTTTTTGCATAAAAAGTTAAAAATGACTTTGATTCATCCTCAATTTCCTGCAGTCAGAACTTCAACAGTACTAATCTCTATCCTTGTGTTACGCATCAGTTACAGATTAAACTTTGAGCAAAGCACATGTATCAAAATAACATCCTTATTTACCAGTTTGAGTGGACTGGGCTTTTTATAAGAGTGTCGTTAAGAGAACAAAATGGAGACAACAAAACATAAAATGTTCTGCAGAAATAATAAAAAACATATGAATATATTTTTAAGTCTACAATTTCCTAGAGCTAAACAACTAAAACTTAGCTTGGCCCCCTTCAGTGTCAAGAACGCTAGACTTTTTTATGCTTTCTTCCAAAAAACTTTTGCAAAGATTTTTCTCAAAGCTGCCAAAAAAAAAATAAATAAGAAATCCTGCAGCCCTACAAGGAAAAAGTCATTTTCAGCAGAACATTATATAGTGGGTATAAAAAGCCTACACACCCGGGTTAAAATGTGGTTTCATTGCTACACGCTCATTTTAAATTTGAGTTAAAGTTCCTCTGATGGACCTCGAATAAAGTAAAACTCTTCTCTTAGGCATTGCCTAACATTTTATACATCACATATCAGTGAAAGCAATGGTTTGCAGAAACCTTAATGAGCAGCAGAGGGATCACAATGTCAAAAAGGTATCAGTCAGGAGAAGGTACAAACTTTCTCCAAAGTGTTAGAAACACAACGGAGCATAGGGAAGATAAACTTCATCATAAGTGATGATGAAAATAAGAAAACTGATCCCGTTTCTCTTCAGTTGGACTTGGGACGTTAGTCAAAATGGGAAAAATTATGAGCATTTCCAAATACCAGAGAAGGTTTCTTTTTAGCAGAAAACTTCAAGTTTCTGCTAAAACGCTGAGGAAGAAAAGAAACTTTGGGACGATGACTCAAATTTTGGGTTTTCTTTGTGCTGGGAAGTCGAATTTTTCAGGTTTGTAGTTGAGAAAAAAAAGCAAGTATAAAGGACTAGGAAATACAGAACTCAGTGAGGAACTTTTAGTTTGGTTTCCAACATCACTGAGTGCATTTAGACTGTGGTGAATATTTCTAGCATTAACTGTTGCCACTTCACATATTTGTCCCTGGTTTAAGGAACGACACACAACGCCGTAAAGTATCTACTTGTTACCATGTCCCTTTTGTGTTACAAGGCACGAATTGTAGAGATGTATTTTGTTATCAGCAATAAATAGGAGTTGGCAACTAAACAGGTTGCAAATCCCAAAACTAGCAAGACTGATCAGTCAGAAAAGGAGAACATTATTCAGATGCAGAGATGCAACACTCAGGTGGAGGAATCTGTTAAAACTACGAATGGTGCACATAAAACCCCCCCAGGTTTTTATGAAAATGATCACTGTTCAAAATGGAGGGATGCCTTTCCTGGAAGAAGAATAAAGTTTTGAGTGGGTCCAGTTTGTGCTCAGACCTGAATCAGATCGGATAACGTGAAACCACAGTATTTTAGTTTGTAAATCCACCTCTCTAAGCTCTCTAAAATATTTCTGATTTTCAGTTAAGCAAGGTTGTGAAATAACTGGAAGTAACATTGGTTACGGAAAACCTGTCATGTCGATAGGTGTGTCGACTTTTTATATGCCGTGCATATAACATTACAAAAAGCAGTTATTGCAGTTCAAAAAGTGCGCTTTTACACACTGATAAACGGCAAAACCTATTCAATAAAGTCTGATTTTAAACTGTTAAATCTTCAGGTTCCAAAAAAAAAACAAAAACTGAGCAGTCTCTGTGAAGAAGAGCTCTTTCTTGACAAAGCAAAGGCTTCCTGTCTCTTGTTGCAAAGTGAAATCCCACAAGAGGTTTTGGTCCGGATGTTTGAAAGAAAAAAAAAAAAGGAGAGCAGCTTTGATCGTTCTCTGCATCCTGGGTTCAATTTTCCCATAAGGGGGGAGAACGTGTGTAAAGTTATGCAAAAATGCAGAGTTTTGCTCAAAGTCAACATCCTTCAGATCAAATTTTGTCAGATGCGGGTGATCGAGCTTTGGCCATGAAGTGGTAAGTGTTTGTGGTTTTTGTGTCTACCACATAAACTCACTCGATTTCTGCATCACTGATCCAAGACAGATCCATTCCGTCTTACAAGGCTGCACCAAAGCAGCTAAACATAGCGGTCGTTTTCTGGCAGGAAGCTGCTGAGGGTGAGATTATCCCCACCTTCCTCGTCACTGTCTCCTCCAGCAGGGTACACCAGGACTCCGTTGCTCACCGGATTGCGCTGCCTTGTGTAGGTGTGACTCTTATCAGGCAGCAGAGAGGAGATGCACATCATCTCCGTGTCCTGCTGAGGTTTCCTAACTTTGTATTTTCTTTCTGACAGCTTGATGCAAAGGACAATGGTGGAAACTATGAAGACGGTGGCCACAATAGCCAAGACGGCGATAACTATGAGGCACTGCTTCTCCACACCCCTGGTGGAGCAGGGCAGAACATTGCTGCTTGATGAGTCCTTTGACGGTTCGCAGGGAGCTTTTGTAGTCGATGGAGTTGAGGGCGTTGTTGACCCAACGATGTGAGGAATAAAAGTCCCAGCTGGGCTGGTAGAGTTGGCGGTGGTGTTGGAATAATCTGTTGAAGTGGAAACTGGTCCAGGTGATGTAGAATTGAAGTCAGTGGTGGCGGAAACAGAAGAGGGTTTTGATGAGAGCTCGGTGCTGGTGGACTTACTGGTTCCTGAGGTAGGAACTGAAGTTGTGGGACCACTGGAGGTGGAAGTGCTTTGAGTAGAGTTATCCACAGAGGTGGTGGAAGGTACCTCTGGCCTGAATCCAGTAATGGATGTTGAATTTTGAGTAGAAACAAATGAGGCTGAAGTAGTCGAAGAATGTGTTGCAGGAGCAGTCGTGTTAGTAAAACTCGAGGCAGATGTGTGGGGGAGATGGTCTGTTGTCTGATTTACAGCTTCTGCTGTTGTTGAACGGTACGACGGTTGCACTTCACTCGTAGCTGTCGTCATGGCGGTGGACAGATGTAGTCCACTTCCGGTCGATGTGACTTCGGTAGAAGTGTGCGCATGGCCTGTGGTGTTTGACGAGGAAATTTGTTCTTTACTTGTAGCAGTGATGTTGGCAGTGGAAGATTTAGCTCCACCACTCGCTGTGGTCACTGCAGCAGAAGTTTCTTCTTCTCTTCCAGCTGTGATTGTTTGACTGACAGACGGAGGTTTGCTTATGCTTGTCGTCGGCCCTGCAGGGAAGGCCTGTGCAGTTGCATGTGTCGTCTTTACAGGAACTACATCCTTAGTTGTCACCTTTTCTGTGGGGGTGAGAGGTTTGGAATGGCTGACTGCTACTTCAGCGGTAGTCAAACCAAGCCGTCTGCTCTCGCTTTTACTTGTGTTTCTGTCACCGTTCTTATGGTCCGCTGTGGGTGACGCTGCCTCCGTCGCACGAGCAGCAGCAGCATCTGTAGGTTCTGCTGGATGCAGGGTTGCAGGCTGCAACGTGCTTGCATATGCAGTGATTCGCTGGTTGTCTGTGATGTCTGGTGGAACAGTGACGTTCGTGCCGTTGTTTTCTGGCGCTGAACTCGTTACCGACTCCACAGGAAACAACACACACACTCCCCACAGCAGCACAGCACGTATCTTCATGCTGGAGGGCATGGTTGTTGAATATGAGATCTGAAATCACAGAAAAAAATGATTTTGAAAACATTGCCTGTATTAAAGAGACGTAAAGTGACAGTGAATTTGTACGCTTTTCTTGAATTTCCTGTGAATTATGAATTTCTTGTAAACTAGGGTCATATATATGTATGCTTACTGCTGACATGTGGACATGTCCTATTTATAAACAGAGTAACAAGTATTTTTGTCGCCGCGGTCAAGGTCCTGCCACAACTCTGGCTTTGTAGTTCGAGAATAGGTTGATATCAAGAATAGACAATAGATTTTCAGTTTCTTATTTTTTAGCCACAAGCCTTGCCTAGCTTCCACCTATCTAGCCAAGGCTGGAAAATTTGGAGGTGGTCTTGCTTCAACATGACTCAATCCAGTTTGTCAATAAAGCAAAACAGACCCTCAGTATGAAGCAGCCACTACCATGCTTGACAGTTTTCAGCGTTGAAACTCTCTGCCTGACTTGTCCAAACATTCCTCTTGTAATATGACTAAAAAGCTCAATGTTTGGTTCTTTTCGCCATGAAACTTTTCACCAGGATGCATTTTCTTCTTGTCTTCATTGTAGGTGAACATTTCCATCCAGCTTTGACTTTGAAGCACTGACTTATTTATTGGTTTGTGTTCTCTTGGCTCATGTTGCCGTGGACAGTGACGCTACAGAATCCTCCAGATACTAATAGCTTTGAGACTCATTAACTGCATAATTAGTCCTGATGATTTCCACCGATTATCTATTATCTGAGTCTCATAGTTTTGGCCGGATGGTTGAAATCTGAACATTATTGGGTATTCTAACGGGAAAAACTAGCTCAAATCGAGATTCTGCATTTATGTAGACCTCAACAGTATTAAATAAAAAAAGAGACCAACATAAATGAAGTTTACAAATTCTGAGTGGCTAAATAACCAGACAAGATGATGCATGAGACCTAGTTCAAGGCTTCAGAAAGTGTTTATCCTCTAAAAACCGCTCAGATGTATGTGTAATCATACACATTGCAATAAAAACAGCTCAAATGCATCCTAAACCCCACCAAAATTAATACATCCACGCACATAATGAGTGTAGAAACTTCCTACTGCGATGTTGACAAGGGGAAAACTGTATGTGTCATTTATATGCCAGTAACTTCTTACATATAATGAAACGATCATGTTCCTTCACCACACCCTTTGCTTCTTTCTCACCAGAAAAACACTAAAAACTTCAGAAAATATTAGTGTTTTGAAACACTCAAACAGCGTTATCTGCTTTTAAAGAGCTGCCACTGTGTCACAGTGGTAAAAAAAAAAAAGGTGAAGTTGAGGAACATGTCATTACGTTTTACTAACAAACTCCGTTACATTCAGGTAAAATAGGTGTTTAAAACTATCTTAACAAAGTGTTTCCAGAATCACCTGCTCATGTCTTACCTCGGTATTGGACGAGTTTGATGTTAGATCCAATAAAAATGTTCACCTCAGCTCATTTCAGGCTCTCTTTGCGCACATCCTCGTTGCACTGATATGGCAACTGTTGCTCTGCTTGATGGCAGAAACAGGAAACGAAGAAAGAAAAAAAACATGACGGTATATCACACTTTTAGATGACTTAGATATAAGGAGACACTTCCTTTTTGAAATCCATATCTTTACGCATTCACTAAAAAGAGCACTTGCAGTTTTAAAGAGATAACGACCATTTCATTTAACCCCACCACCAATATTAAACTATATCTACTGAGATGAGATGAGGCTCACCTGACAGATGTAAGGCAGAGTAGAGCTCAGATTCGTTGTTGCAGAGCGTCCTTAGCATGTCTGGAGTACTGGTTTGTTTAAAATAGCAGGAAGTGCTCAGTTCTGTAAAACACTCAGATGCTTGTCGCATGTCAACCCTTGATCACATTTCTGCCTCACATTTAAAGCTGCAGGTCATGTGGGAGAAAAGCTGTAAATGAGAGATTTCAAGGACTGAGAGGTAACCGCAGGGACTGAGGATCAGTCATATGAGGACATCATTGTTTTCTTAGTATGTGAGTGTTTTTTTTCCTTGAACAAAGCAGTGGAGTCAACTGAAACTCCTTTTTATCAGTCAGAAGTCTTCATGCCGAGATAACGCTGCGGTCAGATGACTGATGACAGTGGCCAGACTGTAAGAGACTGGTGCATAATTTCATGCTTGGCCTTCTACATTAGAGATCCGAGTGGAAACAGACTCGTCCATCTAATGTGGAAACCGTAACTGTCACTTCCTGTACTGACTCACACTGACATGCGGTTTTGCACAACGTTCAAGTCACATATACACTCAGCCTGTTTTTGTTTTAGGGTTACCAAGAAGAAGTGACAAAAAGATGCATGTAATGGAAAGGCTGGGAAACAAAACATTGCGTCCAGGCCTGTTTATTTATTGGTAAATAAATAGACAAACTCAACCTCTTCCTATGGTTTATTACTCGTCTTTTTCTTGCTTCTTCCTCCTGCGTTGACCCACCTGAATCCAAATAGCAGAAGTTCTCCTTTTACCCACTTTTTGGCTTTTAGTTATATGTTTCTTAAGTACACCCACGCTCTGTTAATTGCCAGCAGAGAAAAAGAAAAGTAGAACCGAGTGCGCATGAAACCATATAATCTTTTCTTACTGACCAAGATCGAATCTGACTAAACTTTTCACGTCACTTAGTGTTACAAAAATCCTTCCTATTTGCTACATGGCACAATAATGAGAGAAACAGTTTATAGACAGTTATTACCTAGCGATGGGGCTAAAACCGAGGTCCAGCACATTTGGTCAGCTGGTTTTACTATTGTATGTGCTGTACAATGGCTGCTGGAAGTATTTTTTTGTTGACTGCCTATCCAGAAACTACTTGCTGCGTTCTTGTTGGCTGTGTAGGAGGCTCTACTTCTGCTTTTCAAACATGTATGATTGCGTAACTGAACGTTTGCAGCCGTTTTCACATGCGAGTGTAAACGTGGAGTCAGGTGGGCGTGGCCAGCATCAGCTTATTTGGATTTAAAGTGACATGACGCATTAAAAACCTCATTGTGAAAGGAACTCAAAAAAGGCACAACTGACCAGATTGAAATTACATCATCTGAGAACGACTTGGTGCAAAAAACACACCATAGGCCTATCCTAACCTGCTCAAGGAAGCATAATAGTACATTGTACAACAGTTTTTATAGTTGAAATGTGTCATATTTTTCAGTCAGATTACAAATGCTTATCTGATAACAGAAGTGAAATAGAGGAAATGTAAAATTGTTGAAGGATCAGATCAGATGGTATTAAATGATGAGGAAAAGAAGCAGCGCTTTAATGTGTAAAATTTTTTATTATGTGCACAGAACTGTCTGTCAGAGGTTCAGTAAAACACGGGCTGCGAGTGGTCCCTTCCCAATACCAATACGCACCGCAGAGGGCAACTTTCGTCTGACCCTTAACAGTGACAAGAGGCACCACAACATTTTCACAACATTTACAGCAGGAAGATGTTACACCCACCCACACTCCACCTCCATGTTCGGACCCCAATGGTAAACTTTAAAAGCCCCAGAAGAACAGGAGAAAATTGTTTTAGGATCTCTTCCACATTCATATTCTGACCGATGCCAACGAGGAAACTGCGGGGAAGAAAACAGTCTGATAGCATTTTGTTTTAAAAATAATCCAGCTTTGACTTGTACTGTTCTACCAGGTTGTGACTGGAATGTACAACAGGAGGAGAAAGAAAAACAACAACATAAGAGCAATGCATGAAACGGCACACAATTCATATTTGGCAACACAATGAGAACAATGGAAATACTGATGCTACAGTTGTTGAGCAGTAAATACAACCTTCACGTGAGAATGCTTCACCACATCTTAAAAAATAAAAACAGTTAAGACTTTCTTTAACAAAAATGTCTTTTCTTTGGATGTGAACATGACCTTTGAAAGTTTTTCCCTCTCCTCTGTGAGCGGGTCGGGGCAGAGTGTGTGAAACGGGAGGACCGATGAGCGAAAATAAAAGTTCGTCTTGGAATGTGGGCTTGGTTTCGATGGAACGGGACGGAAACCAAGCTCGGTGAAGCCGAATCTTTAAAAACTGGCCGCAGCTGACTCAGAAAGAAAACAGCAATCCTGGCAAGGGTCTCTGCGTCTTACATGGCAACCTTGGAGACCTGATCTTCGAGTCGGGCGATCCGGCGGTCCTGGAGGATGACGCGGTCCCTGAGTGACTTGAACTCTCGGAGTACCTCTTCCAGTTTGTCTTCCATTTTCTGGAAAAGAAAAAAACAAAAAACGAAGAGAAATATTGAATATTTGGAACCAGGGGAGGAATAATTTTTATCGTGAGCAGAAAAAAAATAACATCTGTTCATCCGGTTTAAGTCAAATGTGATCCAACAGGCAATGACGTTTATTTTTCCGTGCAGCTGCGCTAAATTGAGAGCCAGAAACAAGATTATGTACTGATCCATCATTTTCTTGGATTTTCCAAAATTATGACTGTGAACAAGAAAATATCTTGCAATCCCATCACACCATCTGTTCACAACAACAGTCAATATTCAATAAATGTTGATAAAAATTGTAATTTCTGCTAACACTCACAACAGTGGATTGCGGAGAAGCATGTTTCTTGATGGTTGGGATGCTCTCTGCTTTTGTGGCTGGCTTGCTCTCCAGGATGTTTGTTTTTACCACCTTCAGGTCCCGGTTCTTGGTGGAGACGTAGCCGTCTTTGAGCGAGATCAGGATCGGGCCTCCGTTCTTCCCGGCGAACCATTCCTCTGCTTCAAAGGCGGGATCAGGGCCGGCCGTGTCCGGGTACAGGTCGTCCTGGAACAGATCCGACTGGGAGGGCGCACAGCGTGGGGAAAAAGGGCAAAATTATTAGGCACCAATAAGGGAAAAGCATACCAGCTCACAGAACAGTAAAAGACATGATGGCTTTAAGCAAACTTACCTTCCGTGGGACTGTCATGATGATTGGTTCACATTTTCTCTCATGTAATTTATAAAACCTGAAGAGATGAGAAATGATAAGAGTTTCACATAAGAGAAAACAAAGTAGTTATTTTAATGGCACTCGAATTTTATCGGAAGAGAGATATTTCCGAGGGTACAATTTACACATGGCTGAAGGAGACGCTACCCTCTGTTTTAAGAATTATTATGAAACAGCAAGGAACCAGCCTTCATACCAGAAGATCGGTTCTGAGGATCCTACTTTGGTGTGAAATGTGTGAATAAGTCCAGAACCAAACCAAAAGACTTTGTGACGATGCTGCTGAAGCTGATAAGATAATGATGAAAGGAGTCCAACAGGACCTGAAACGCCGCTTAGTGAGGAAGAAGCCATAACTCCAAATACAACATGAAGGACAGATTACTGTTTGGAAATACTTTCAAAGACAAACATCAGAAATGTCCTTTGGTCTGACACAACTAAAATGTTAAGCATATCAGCTTTAAGTGTGTCAATAGATAATAATAGTGAATAAATATATGAATATAGTTATGAATAGAACAACTTTATTTGGCATAAAAACACTATTATTATTATTTATATTGATAACATATAAGCAACATTTACAGTGTGTGACAAAATGACAATAAGACTGCTTCTAAATGACTTTAAGGGGATTTCCAGCAGGGTTTCTACATATTCCATTTCAAAACTACATATATTTCCAGATTTATGCTGCTTCAACGCTAACAGAAATATGTTGCAATGTTGACATTTTCATACATCTAGAATCTTGAATTCAGATCTTTTTTTTTTAAAGTTTATTTTTAGTCTCTTTATGATTTCCAGGGGAGCGGGATTCATTCATTCACTAACGGGTACTTTTGTTTTCATTTTCCATGCACTGGATGAATACTGATCTGCATAAAGAATTGGTTTATCTGATTCATAATGTAACTTTAAGATGTTTTTCTCATTACTCTCTCCTTCTTTAAGAGGTCAACTGGCCATGTGTTGCGCCATGGAAACGCACCCATAAACAGTGCAGACTCGTGAGTTTAATCCGCCTCGTTGTGAAAGAAAACACAACTGGAGGAAAGACTGATGACTGAGTGTTTTTGGGTTTAGTTTTTAAATTAAGTTGTTAAAGTAAATTGGGAATTTGTAAATGTTTGTCTTCTAGAGATTTATTGTAGTTAATAGAGTTTTATCTTCACCCATTGTAGCAGTGGCTGTAATGGACTAAAAGGAAATCTATGTCTATATGTCAAAAATGTATGTTTATGAAAAATCTATATACAAATTTTGAGCTCTGCAACTTTGGACCTGTGTGATTTTTCTTTTTAATTTGCATTTCTGCTGCTCCAGCCACTTTAAAGACAAAAGGTTTTCATTTTGTCCTCAAGCTTTAATCCAGTATAACGTATAAACTGCAAATTTCTTATTAAATATTTGTACAATATTTAAAAAAATGTTTTTTTTAACTAGCATAAAAAAGAAAAACAACCAGATATATTTAAAACTAATAACTCCAGGGCTGATGTGGATGGAACAAAATGTAATACCAAAAGAACATTTGATTAAAATTTTTGAAGAAAATGATTTGAAGAAAATTGCTTTTTGGGTTTAAGCAAACAGAGAGTATAAAAGAAAATTAGAAAATGCAAAACCTTTTCCATATTCTGCTTCATTTTTTTCCATATTTATCCAGACATGAAGACTAGTGAAATTTAATTCCTCAGATTATTCCAGCATGAATTAAGTTTGTAAAGCTGCATCTGAATAAACCACAGGAGGTCTAAAAGAAAGTTTTTTGCAGAATCATGGTGGTGTTTGTTATAATAAACCCAAACACCACATTTCTATAAAAACAACCCAACCAACTGTCAACCACGGTGGTAATAATTTGGATTTATATGTTTGTCTGACAGAATACAATTAATTGAAATTATTAATGCTTTTAAGCCTGGAGCAGATTTAGGTTTAGACTCATTGCCTTTACATTTTGCTTTATTGTATAAAATAAAAAAGTACTATCACGATTTTGCTTCATTTAGACCTAAAGAAGCAAAAAGGAGTGAACTTAAAAGAACAATATATAAATATATAAAAAACAGTAATGTCTCAATACCTTGCTATTTCACATTTGTTAACATCCAGGCCTCTCTTGGGCATGTAGCCCATGCCTCTCTGCGGCTCCTTTGTTGAAAAGGTGTTGAGGTAATGAACAAACGGCGCCTCGTCTGTGATCTCAAAGTACCGAATGCTGCTGTCTCCCTGCAGGTACAGAATGCGTGAACCTTTCGATTTAACATGTGAAAATAATAATAATAAAAAAAACCTCTTTAGTATCAACTACCTTTCCACACAGGTAGACTATGCTAGTGTCTGGATCGTAGAACGGCAGCAGAACTCCATTACTGGAGTCCATCTCTTGGACACATATGGGCTCATCCATGTTGTCCTGCAAACACAGAATTATATATTTAAAGGGGCGGTGCAGTTTAGATAAACTTTTATTGGTATGATTTAGGATTATATTAATTAAAAATGGGGGAAAAACATCAGAGCATGTGCTCTATCAGGAAATGTTACTTGGTATTCATCGCCCTCTGCTGGAAAGGAGGTGCACAGCAGAAACTTTGGCATGATTGGAAAAAATAGGAAATGTTCAATGTTTCAGATTATTTAGATATTGTGTATTATATTGAAACTAATCATCTGACTGGTCTGTATTTAAACGGCTGTGCAGATTAACAATTCATCTGACCATAAAAAGGTTATCATTTTAGTTTCATCAATACTAAAAATACTGATGCAATTATATATGCCTTGAAACATTATTTAGAAATGTAATTATGTATTTAATGAATTATTACAACATTAAAATAACATAGATGCCAGAATTTCTTTGCTGTAATCACTTCTAACTTGATTGAAGGGTTGCCCAATAAAAGTAGTTATTTAACGGCTTATTTATGTTTTTGATTTTCTCTTGTCTCTTTTTAAATTAGGGCTGCTAAAAATAATTTCAGTTTGACGATTAATTGATAAATCAGATAAAAACAATTTGGACATTCTGCAGATTTTCCATTTAATCCTTTTTTACACAACACAAGAAATGCATTAAATGTCCTCTTCATACATCGATTGGCATTTGTTTTTGAGTCTATACCAGTGGTTCTTAACCTGTGTTTGATTGAACCCCAGGGGTTCGGTGGAGCCTCTGCCGCGGAGATAAAGACACACTTGTGTAAAGTCGTGATGACGCGCCCCGTTTTGCCATCACTTGCTCCAGAGGATCACGTTACATTTAGCCAATCAGTGCTGCAGAGGAGCACTGATTGAAGGAGCTCCACTCTCAGCATGGATTTGAACTTTTGTCTTTAATTACTTCAGCAAACCTCACCGTTTTAACCAAATTCTATAGTCTAAATCTGCTCCTTTTGTCGCATCTTTTAGGGGCTGCTACTGCCTCTAGTGGTGTGGGGGTGGTTACACAGCTAATATAATTACATTACTAAATCAGAATACCGCAAAGGGGGAGTTGGGGTGGGTTGGAATAAGAAGGGTTCGGTGAATGCGCATTTGCAACTGGGGGGTTCGGTACCTCAAAAAAGGTTAAAAACCACTGGTCTATACGCTTCAGTTAACAATTAATCGTTTACTAAATTTGCTGACAATTACTTCAATAATTGATTCACCACAATTAACCCGATTGTTTCAGTCCTATTGTAAATCACTAGTGACGTCAGGATGTAAAGATTTGACTTTATGATTTGGGTAGAGAGTACATTTTAGAGTCAAGAGGACCAAACGATGAACACATACAGATTTCCACAGGGCCAGCTGACGCTCGCTCATGCGGCTGAATCCAGTGGTGAAAATGTTTCCGTCTGCTAAAAAGATGGCTCTCATGGGTCGAGCTCCCTCGTGGGCTTTGTCCTTCTCCTAAATGCAGAGTCACACCAGTCAATGTTGTAAAACCGTGACACCAGATGCATATTTATCGGGGAGATGTTAATCTCTGATCTAGCACCTTTTACTTACCGCCACTATCTTCTTTTTACGCGGGTCGATGATGCGGACCTTTTTGTCCTTGCAGGCAGTGCACAGCAGGCTGCCGTTGCGACTCCAGCTGACGCTAAAGATGACATCCGGGTGCATGTCGTCCAGGCTGATCATGGCCTCTCCCGTACCCACGTTCCAGATGACCACCTGGTTGTCACAGCCTGGAACGGAAGCGGGTTTATTCTCAGCAATCCCAACAGGAGCCGTTCGTACAAAAAACTGTTATGTTCTTGGTTTTATTTTGATTTGAGGAGTTTAATCCAAACTCACCAGCACTGAGGAGAACATTGCGAGCCGTGGGATGCCAGGACACGATGCCGACCCTTTTGGAGTGGCCCTCCAACACGACCACAGGCTCTGACAGCGCAGCATCCAGTCCGTTCTCAGGGATCTGCCAGACCTGCATCAAATGAAGGGAAATTAGGAACCACAGAAATAACGTCACAGAACCATATTTGTACTTTGCTATAAAGCAAACATTGAATGAGTGTTAGAACATATAGATGAGGCCATGCCATGACTGTGCAGTCCTCTGAGCCGCTTGCAATGACGTGATCATTATGTGGACACCAGTCGATGTCCAACACTGGGCCCGTGTGACCACAAACTGTCGGGTACGCCTTGTCTATACGGCCAGTCTAAGAGACAGAGAAACGGGTTCATCATTCATGATTGATACAATTCAGTTCAGTTTATAGAGAGAGAGCCAAATCACAACTCAAGTCATCTCAAGGTTCTTAAAAAAACGAAGCAAGTCAATCATGCATAATTACTGACATGGTGCTAGCAGGTTGGTGTGCAGAACAGAAATATGCAGGTGTCTTCTTTCAGCCTGCTGGTTCACAGTGTGCAGCAATAGCTGGAGGACGGGATGATTGTGTTCCTCCATACTGGAGAAAACTCCAATCACTATGACACTTTCTCTGGGTTCTTATTAAAAGTTCTTGAAACTGTAAAACAATGTAAAATGCTGTTTGGACACTAAAACTTTTTTAACATTTTTATTATTAGTTGTCATTTTATAGTATAGCTCTGGGAAAAATGAAGAGACCATTGCAAAATGATCTGTTCTCTGATTTTACTTTTTATAGGTATATGTTTGAGTAAAATGAACATTGTTCTTTTATTCTATGAACTGCTGACAACATGTCTCCAAAAGTCCAAGCAAAAATTTTGTATTTATTTGCGGAAAATGAGAAATGGTCAAAATAACGAAAAAAAAATAAATGCCGTGCTTTCTGACCTCAAATAATGCAAAGGAAACAATTTCATATTCATTTAGAAACAACAATACTAATGTTTCTCCTCAGAAAGAGTCTAGAAATCAATATTTGGTGGAATAACCAGGAGGTTTTCAGTGGGGTTCAATGCAGTGGGCTTTCTTTTTCCAGAGCTCAGGTAGTTTGCAGTAATAATGCAAATTGTGCAACAATCTTCCTTTGTATTATCCCAAATGCATGCAGAAAAAAGAAAGCAACATATTTGGTGAAATCTTGACAAAATGTCTATTTTATTGATTTTTAAGTCTATAAAAAGATTACACATATTTTACACATTTCTCAGTTCTTAAACTTTTCGTCTTCTACCCTCTAAACGGCTGTAGTAGAAGTTTCTGACCCGGTCTGTTCTTTGTTGAAGGAGACAAAATTTCCCAATATACTGTACCAGCTCAAATCGGCAATCATAGAATTTAATCAAGTATTAATGTTTCACAAACCAAAGTGAGGTCCTAACCTACACTTCGGGAAACTGCTTACTTTAGGAAACACTCCCATCACTGTAGGGTTGATGTAACATTTAGTGACATGTACAAATTCAAGTTCTAATCCGTATTTAACAGGGTTTTCTTTCAAAAAAGACTGGAAGCAAACAAAAATGATTAAAAACACAGAAACTGAACATCAACCTTCTAAAATACACAGCAAAAATCACAAATTGAATACCTTATTTAGAGGAAGAACGAGAAACGCTCCTCCTCCGCTGGCATCTATGATGATGGCAACAAACTTGGGGTTGACGGCACAGAAGGAGCTGTCCCACGTTACCCTGGATACGCGGATGTCATCGTAACACTGGTCGTTCCTCACAGCCTGACCGAACACGTGACGGAACTTGCTCTGCCGCACAACTCGCCGCGACATTTCTATGGCGAGAAACGAGACAGGGAGGAAGGAGCACGGCGGGTCTGAGTCACTCCATCAAAACAAACAGAAGAACGGGACCAAGCGGGTCAAAAACAAGCTTCTACTGATCCAGCATCTTTAAAATGGGAGTCATGGCACTGAGGTTGTGTTTATGAATTACATCTGAGTTTAAGCTTTTATGCTCCATCAACATCAGTTTCTGTACAAGACTCATCTCTTCCCCTGACGCGTTTACATACATCAGTACAAATTTCCAGGCTAAATTCAATGAAGCCGTTTGACACGGAGTGAATTTGATTTAAGTTGGTCTGATTAAATCATTATATGTATATGTACCTATATATATTTAAAATGCCATTTAATCTGGTTATATTCCAGTCTGACCAGTGGAGAACCTGTTCTGGTACCTAAACTCTCTGACTCTGTAGTTTATTTTCGGGATCTGCAGAACGGGAAGCAGGGCGAAGGCTCTAAGCCGTCATAACGGATGTTATAATTTTAAGCTGCTGCATCAGTTCCTGTGAATGCAGCACAGATGGGCTGTTAGTTACTGCTGCAGCCGTCACGAAACGATCCCCGTTGTCCATCAAAATTAAATGGCGCTTGAGTCAGCTTCGCTCTAAACACAAAGCCCTAGATGCTGTTCATTTCTTCTCAAACACAAGCTAGAAACTGAATCGTTTTTGACATAATGTTCCAATATGTGTAAGGCTCCTAAACGGGCACTCGGGCGATGCATTAGTTGCCTCCTCCCTCAGTTGTGACCAGGTTTGCCATCACAGCAGGCCACCTGCTCCCTCACAGTTGAGAGATTTCTAAAATGGAAAAGCTGACTCACCCCTCTTTGAGCTGAGACTTGGATTTAATCCAGAACCCTTGTCTACAAACCAGACTGCAGAGGTGAACTGTACTTGTCTCACCACCACTGTTGGTGTTGTTCCGATTTAAAGATGTAATCTGATAAAATAGCTCCGTTGCTTGGAAACTTGATATTTATTTTTGACGGGACTCCAGGATTTTTTATTTTTTTTTTGGACCTCTGTTGTTTCAAAACCCTTACATGCACATTATACACCCACATAAGTGCCAATTATTTCATCCGTTTCGACTTTATCTTACGACCGTGTGGGTGTGCGCAGACTGACTGACAGCTTTGCTTTGGTCACATCAGGTGTAATACACAGATTTTTATTATCTTTTATTTAAATGCATTTTGCACTCTTCAAATCATTTTATCTGCACACATCTGTGGTGTGGAAAGCAAATTACCACAAGAAACAACATTTATTCAAACCCGGGGATGATTCACTCCGTTTTCTGGGAAATATAAAAAAAAATGTCTTGGTATTTTCACAGGTCATAGGGCATATGAGAAGTAGCCCACAGCATCACAGATCCTATATCGTACCTAACAGTGGGCATACGGTCCTTTTTCTCATATTTATCTTTTGGATAATGCCAGAGCCACATAAAGTGCTTCATGTCATCTGAGCGCAGTCAAAAACTCATAAATCTATAAAAAATATTTTACATTTTTCATTTTTATGGGAACCTTAAAAGGTGCCAATAGGTTTGGTACCTGGGATTTTGAAAACAAAGACTAAAAGGTTAGTTTTGTCTTTTCTTCTTTTTCTTTTTCTACACAATAAAGATGACATATAAAAGCTTATTAAGCAGCAGGGATTTCAGCAGAAGACTGAAGAGTCCTGTCTCCTTTCTGCCACTTCTAATTTAATTCTCCGTTCCTTGACTGATTTTTTTCAAGTGTTAAATGATAAACGTATCAATGCAAAGAGTCAGTAGCAATAAAAGTCTCATGCAGAACATCTGTAACCATTAGTATGGTCTGAGAACAGGATGAAAGAGCTGACAAATCTTATAAATCAAACGCAAGACCTCGACATGGAAGAGAAGACGCTGACACATGGCAAGTCTAGCCAGCCAATCAGAACATCCTGTACGCACAGAGCCCCATTCAGCAGCAGCCACCAAGACTAACACACAAATTTATCACATGGGATGATCTGCAGTAATACTTTACTCTCAAGTCTCCAAAAATTAGGATCATGTTTTGAGGTCAAGATGCCCACAAAAAGGAAACATGTTACGGTCCAACATTAAAGTAAATTAGAATTCAATATTTCTAGGATTGTTTTTATATATAATTAATCAAACGTACTAAATAAATATCATTGATTCTTTCTTCCTTCCAGCACGGTTTATGACCACTACTGTTCTCAAACGCACAAAGTGTTTACATCTCTGCTGTTACTTGTTGTTTTCCCTCATTTCAAACAACATTCTTGTTTTGGTTTACACATCCCTGTTTGCAGTTTTTTCACTTCCTGTAAATGGTCTGTTTCTTCAACACAAATATAAATGCACGTGTTATACTTTTTTTCAATGATCCTACTCAGTCTGCCCTTTTTAAGAACTGTACAGTATTTTCATATTCTCTAAATGTGCAATTAGTATGTTATTAGTATTAGAAAGTATGTTATTCTCTTTTTAGATTATTATTTTTGGGTAAATCTACCTAAAAGTCAATGGACCAGTAGTCCATCTGACTTTCCCCAGTGAGGGAAAATAAAAGGTATTTATATTTCTAAAGCTAGTGGCCTTGATAGTTTTTGCTTCCTAAATGTCTGTAACCATTTTGCAGTTTCAATTACAATATTTATAGTTTCTGTATGGCTTAGTTGTACTCTACATTTAATCTTGGGCATATTGACTTAATATTTTAGATCCTGTGCATGTCTAAAGCCAACTGTGTTAGTGGCATTATATGTTTTATTTTAGTAATCTGTTTTCCTATTATATAACAATCTAAACAGCCTGTAGTTTCAGTTCCTTACTTCCATTTTCATGTTGTAATGTGCATTTTTGGGAAACAGGCAATGACCCCCGGACTCCTCTGGACATTACAGTCAAAAGCAAACAGTGAAAAACCATGCAGAACATGATGCTACCGCTAACAGTGCCACCACAGATACGGCTACTATCACTTTAACTCGGCTTTAGCCTATCACACCACCGGCATGTTGGACATTTGAATTCCGCTTCGTGCTTTCAATGGAAGCTGCGCAGCACGGTGCTGCTGTTAAACAATGGTTACCTAGCAGGCAATGCTAGCAACATTAGCTAATATTCCCATTGAGCTCTACATTAAAATCATGCGTTACATACCAAGGAAATTAAGGAGACAGTTACGCTAGAGTAGTGGTTCAAAAATGATGTTGCAAGACATTATCAAGCATCCTTTTTGACGTTGTAAAAGAGAATGCTAATTAAAGCTAGCAGGGCTTGCTAACTTTAGTGCTAGATTAAACTGAGGGTGGACTTTGAAGTTAGCTTCCGATTCATAGAATGAGGGTCTTTTACAGTTATTTGGGAATATAACTTTAGTTTGCTCTAGTAAAAAAAACTAAAATAACAGTCGAGCCTGGACTGAACCTACAGATAGTTTAAAACAAGTTTCATGGCTGTTCAAATCTTTACTTTATATGTAAGAATGCAAATAAGTTCAGTATCAATACATTTGTGGATTTACACACCAAGAAAGGTTTCACAGATGAAAAAACGTGTTTTACACAACTACTTTATGTAGAACAATTCAGTCAATATATGACTTCTTTAAGAATAGCAGGATTTCACTTGAGGTCATTTGTTCCCAAAATAGGCGCATGATCTCATTGGGGTTTCCAAATGATAGCTACAAATAAATAAAAATCTGAAAAATGTCACTGTTGAAGGGATAAACATAACATATATTATCTATATAAGCAACACAAAATGTTTGTGTTTAATAGCAAATCTTTTTAATAGCTTCGTTTGAGAAGTTATTATTTTTTTAGGTTTCACAAAAAAAATAAAGGTTGCACATATTGCAGGTTATGTTTTAAACAAACTGTAGCCAGTGTAGAGTAAATTAATCTAATTTTAAGAGTTAAGACCACTTTAAGAGTTTTAGATTTTTGACTAGAGCCAGTGTAGAGTCCGTAAAAAGAGCGAACTACACAACTGCATCAAATGCTGTGAATCGGAAGCTAACTTCAATGTAGTGGCAGCTGGAAGCTGTAAAGGGGCTGGTCCCGTCAACAGACACCGACACAGACGTTTCACCGTTAGGAGGCTGAACAATAGGAGCTGTTAGCTTCATGTGGAACCACTATCCAGACAAACAAGCCATCCTTTAGACCTGAAATGTGTTTTCCATCTCAGTTGCCTGTGGGTTAGCAGGCTTGCTAACCGTTAGCTGCGGTGGACCGCTTCCAGCTGACGCAAGTGCAGAAATTTCCACCCAGGATTTTTTTATTTTTTTGGGTTGCTCCCATTCCCACACCCGTGCAGCGAGCGTCCGCTGATGCTGCAAAGCTTACAGGATAAATGCTAAATTGCACGATGCAAAAAGACACAGTTTAAATTTCCTTACCTCCTAAAATCTATGCAAGATTTTCCAACGCAAGGAGGGTGAAAAAATCAATCTCAACACATGAATGTGGCAGTTTAGGCGCGCCCTTATCCTGCAGGACGGTGCTTCAGTATCCCTTGTCTCCGCTGGAAAAAAATGAGCCCAGTTGCAAGGTTCTTACAGCCCCCTCTCAGGTACTAATAGGTAAAGTGAACCAGGATTAAAATCTTGTTAAATGTAGTAGTTGAAAAACACAGCATCTACTGCCCGCTTCTCACCTGCGGAAGACTAGCCGTACTCTATTCTCATCCCGTTATTAAATTCACCAGGATACATTGGGCTACGGCACATGCGCAAACCAAATGCCAGCTCTGATTTCTCAATGATCTGAATGGAAATGGGGATGGGGGGTGTTAGAAAAAAAAAAAACGTCCGTCTGTCCTCCACATGTCTTTATAGGATCATTTTGTCTTGTTAAGATAAAAAAAAAAAATAGAGTTCAAGCTGAACATCTTTCCATTCCCTCATCCCCCTTTACTTTATGGCGACAAGTGCTAAAATAAATCACATTTTGAAAGAATGCGGTTTTACAGCTGATATCATTAATATCACAGTCACAGTCACAGTCCGAGGGTGTTTTTCGGCCATTTGAATGATTTTTTTGCAGCCCTTTAGAACAATAGTGCAAATGACCTGGTCAGTGGAAAATAAAATCTTTTCAGAATCAACGGAGTGTATTAATCATAGGAGCCGCTACGAATTTTAATTTTACAGTAAATGAAACACGCAGATTCACGGTAATCACTACACATACACTCACTGCTCTGTTTCATTGTAATTATTTGTCTCATTACCTTTAGCCTTTAATATTTCTTTTGCATATTTGTTTTTTCCTTCTTGACATCTTTGCTAAAAAATGTAACCTCTTAGCACTATGCAAATCTTATTGTGTAACATTGTGCGTTTTGTGGTTTTCTTCGCGGAGTCTGCATGTTTCCGTCATTTGGTCAGATTAAAGTCTACTGAGATTTTGTTGCATCCCAAGTGGTTGTTTTTGTTCATATTTTTGGAAACATTTATACAAAAGAAGAAGGTTTTCAGACCTGTGGACTCTTGGTGTTTCTTCCAATAGGTCCACAGAATTGTGTTTTTATGTAGATCATGCACAAATCATTGAAACCTGAATCTGGGAATGACTCAAAAGGAATGGTTTGTCACACCAATAAAAGTGATCTTGATGACCTGGTAATAAACTACAGACAAATATATCTAAAATCTTTTTCATTATGTTTTATCTCCTTGATTTCCAGGATGTTGTCTTTAATACAAAATAAACACAATATAATAACCAACTGATGAGGATATTGATTAAAAGGACCGACAACCAGTAATATTTGAGAAATTTTTGTTTCTTTTAAGCGTATACTTTCTGCAGAGTTTATTTATAAATTCAGTCATAGCTTAATAAATTTAGTTTTGGTCTGTAAATAATTTTTCTTTTACCTTTTCTAGTCTGATAATGGGATAGCCTGGCAGAAAATTTAATAAATTAGTTCTTCTGCTGAATTAGTTCTCTTCAGCAGAAGGGATAGTTTACTGTAGTTTACTGTGGTTTCTGGGCACCAAGTTTGGAGTTTAATGAGAGACATGTTTAATAATGTTGAAAATGTGGGAGAGGACATTAGTTTTTGTGGATAAGTATATAGTTGTGGTTCCTACCTTTCTTTGGAGGTGCTTGGACTTCCGCTGGCCTCTCCTTGGATTTCTTTGGGACATCAAAGGTATTCTTCATTTGGGAAACTTTCAAGGTTGGGTTCTGTTCTGCCAGACGAACCTGAACTTTCGGCCCTTCTGATTTGACTCGACCCTGTTGTCTCTGCATTTGGTTTGTTTCTTTCACGATTTCCGCCACCGGCTTGTAGGACCCCACCTCGCTGCATCTGTCTGTGTCTCTGTTGCTGATGGGATCTATGAAATCTTTAGTATGCTCGCTCTGGCTGTGTGTATTGACTCTGTGAGTCGAGAGGATTGGTTGTGTTTCCTTTTTCTCTAAAAACGTATATTTTCGGCTTTCAGTTTCATCGTTAGGTATGACCCCTGGCCTGGAAAGAGTTTCTGTGCAGGTCAGAGTGTTTTCCGTAACAGGAGGAGGCGACCATTTGCGCCTGGATCGTCTCTCTAGGAACACCCGTCTCTGCATCATGTCCAAGTTTTGAGGCTCTTCCTCTGGAGACAGCTCTGCCATTCGAACACAATATTCATAATCAATCATATCTCCAAAACGATCATCCATGTCCCTCAGAGAGAGATGCTCCCACAGACCAACGTCAGCTGATAGTCGGCGAAAGTTAGGCGGTACGGCATACGAGCCCCTTTCGTCCCACAACATGTACATGTCTTGATTAGTTGGTGCACCATATGGGAGATCTTTGTTAAAATGAAACGTGTGTCTCCTCTTGGCCTTATCCTCTGATGGCAGATGATCTTTGACTCTTCTTTGCACATCAGTAGACATTAGCTGTGCAGTTTTAAGCTTTATGAAAGGATTCTTGGGTTTTTTGGGAACAGGAGGAGGTGGACCTTTAGGTCTAGATTTCTCTGCTGGCATGGTGGACAAGGCAGACGGTGCTTCTGGTGGACTTGATGCATTGTCCCCCGGTAAACTATGAGTTACAGGTGGAGGTGTGACGACAGCAGAGAAGCAAACAAGCTCACTTTCCTTCTTCAGGCAAGCGACTTGCAAATTTTCATCACAGCTTCCCGCCTGCGACGGAGAAGGCATAGAGTTAGTTTGTTCCAGGGTAAATGAATGACCGTCTCGCAGGCGCGGTTCTCCGGAATTAGATGCTACAGTTTGTGAAAGGTGAGAGCTGGTGACTTGAATGTTATCTCTTTTGGTAGAAGGTAATAGGTTGCTCTGGACTCCAGCTTTGGCCCTCTTGGATACAGCCCCAGCAAACCTGTTCTCATGGTTGTGATCAACTTCTTGCCGCTGATCCTTACAGCTGTTTTGCTCCTCCCTCATACGAATGGCAACATTTTGGTCCCTCTCTGCCATTCCCTTACCAGTTGTCTTGGTTTGAGCAGCCCGGGCACAGCTTACTCCTTTTAGCTGACACCTGCTGCCTGTCACTTGAGTCGTATGACGACCCATTTCCGTCTCTAAACCTTCTCCGGCTGAACTCTTAGCACGTGCAATGTCTTTATTCTTCTCTTGAGGAGAAATCTGGGAAGATTGTGAAAGTTTGCCATCAGAACCATCCTCCTCGCCCCCAGGTCTGCTTTGGTGACCTGCGGTGTTATTTTCCACATCATTCGACATCCAGTTTTCGTCTCTTTCCAGAACTACAAAGTCTTCCTCGTTGGAAAGGTTACATGTGGTTGTTACACCCTTGCTGCTGTCTGTTTCTGAGAAGTTCAAATTGTCCTGCTCATCCATTGCTGCAGTCCCCGTTCCGGCTGCAGCCCCTTTTTCAGAGCTTTGCTTTTTGTTGGAGATTCGTCCCGTCTCCCTAAAGCTCAGGACCCTTTTTGAGTCCCCAACAGCGTGAGAGTCTGTCTCCCTGCCTGGAGCCACCCACTCTCCTCTGGAGTTCAGAAGGTGTTCCTGCTGACCCTCAGCCCTGATTGGCTGCCCGCTTTGGGGGCCTGTACGTGAAGTAACGACAGCCAGCTTCCCAGAGTTGCCGATTACTCTAATCCCACCAACGCTCAGATGGGACACAGAACTGCTGTCCTCCTGATGTCTTCCCTCGTCTTGTTCTGCAACCTCGGAGAGAAGAGCGTCTCCGGTTTGAACGGACCAGTCAGAATTACCCAGGGATTCCTCGTCTTTTTCAGACACCCTCTCCAGCTTCTGTCCCATGACTCCTTTGCTGTAAATGCAAAAGCAAAACACACACATAAAGGATGTATGTTGTCTCTACCCTGAACGAAGTGAAATTCCACTACAGATTTTTACAGATTATCTTTAATTATCTTGAACCTCTCTCTATTTTTAGATATTCTTCCACTGTTCATAATTGGCTTCCCAAGGCCTCACTATCTTCCTCTCCCTATTCTGTCAGACAGGAATGCTGCAGAGGCTATAATTAAAGCAGGCCTGACTGCTGCCAGTGAGTCAAGAGGCCAAAAAGGAAACAAGATAAGGTTGATAGGAGGTCAGCTGCCAGGTGCCAAGGTCAGATATGATCAAATGATCCCACGCCTGCAGACAAATATGAAAACGAAATAAATACGTCTTTTGTTTTTCTTTGAATCTAAATCACTAAGCTTTGATTTTCTATGAAATCAATTTTTGTACTACAGACACACCTACTCTGTTCTGACGAACCCCACATTGCCAAGTACTGCTGTGTTGACAAGACTTGTGTGTGCCATGCGTGCCTTCCTTCAGACGGTCTGAATGTTTATGATTGTTTTGGTGACGGGAGCTACAGAAAGGTCGCCGGGAATACGTGATTCGAGTCACAAAGGCTCTGACACATGAGGGGAATTGTGGTTTGACGAGCCTGTTTTAGCTGCAGACACGGTGGATGGTGCATGAGGGATTATAACAAGGGGAAAACAGCTCAACTGACTTTACTGTCAGGCGCTCCGAGTATTTTTAACTTACAAAGAAAGCACTAGACCTAAACAGAAAAGATCCCCAAAACAATGCAATACCAGTTAGTTTTGTTGAAATACCACTTAAACTCCATACAAAGTTGATTTAAAATTAACTTTGGGATGAATTTAATTGTCATTTTAGCAAAGATGATCCTGCTTTTTTTTTGGCTCTGGTTTTAACAGCTAGCATTGAAAGTTTTCCAGTGATTGAACAAAAGTAAATCAAAACATAAACAAAACGCATCTGTGGCTTGTTTTACTGATTTCTAAGCTATAAGAACCTCACTCTTTTTCCATGGGGGATTTATGTTTTACAAGGCTTTTAATGACTTTCTTCCTGCTACTTCTCTGCAAAGGTCAAAACTTGTGGCACGTCAGGGAGTTTCTGCATGTTGGCAGATTATTCCACCTGAGCTGTGTGTCTCTACAGCTCCCCCAGTTACTTTACGCCTCCAGGGTTTTTCTCTGATTCTTGTCCAGTCTGTCATTTTAAGTGGACGGCCAAATATCAGTGAGTATGTGACACTCTTTCCACTTGTGGACGATGGTTGGAACAATGCTTTTTGAGATTTTTATATACCATAATAATTCTTTAATCTTCAACACAACTTCATCCCTGACTTGTCTGGTATTTTCTTTGGCCTGCATTATGCTGTTTATTCTCTAAAGTTCTCTGAAAAATGTCTAAGACTTTCATAAAGCAGTTGTTTTTACTGTCATTTTATTTTACGTTTAATTTTGCTGAAACTTTTGCGGTAATTCAGATAGAGCACACTAAGTTTTTGCTACATGACAAAGTCAAAAGGCTCAAAAAGTGCCAATACTTTTGGAAGATAGTGTGGCTTTAATTTTTGCTAGTTAAATATTGGAATAAAGATATAGTATAATTGTATTCCCTGTCTTGACGATTATGGAAATGTACTGGATAAGGGTAAGTCAGATAAACTCAGAAAAGTCGGATCAGCAAAAGGGACTTTTTCTGACCGGAGTGTGGGAGTTCTGCCACATTTTATTCAACTTAAACTCCTCATATTCCCGTATCAGCTAACATGTTTTTACTGCAGCTCTGTTCATCTGGTGTGTTGGTGACGGCAGTTTAACAGCTTGACAGATGCGTGCTCTTGCGGCTTTAGTGCATCTGAAGCGTTATTTTGAGATGGATGTGTTAAAATGGCAGCAGTGGGAGGCATCCATGGTATTGGCTTGCGAAACCCCCTCCAGCCCCACTCCTTCTCTGTCTCTACGCCCATTTCCCATGTTTGTGTTTCTCATACTTTACAGTGCAAGCCAAAAGTTTATAAGAACCTTGTGACCAAGAGTACCCAAACTATTATCTTCGTCTTAGAAGAGGCCTTGTTTTCCAGTTGAAGAACTGACTCTACTGTCGGTAATAAACCAAAATTCAAATTGTTGGAGGTGATATTCAGATGTCTGATCAAGCTGCACAATAAAATTTACATGGAGACAAGCGGGATGTGCTATGACGTAAAGAGCTGCAAAAAGTGTTAGCAAAAACTCAAGAAATGTTTTTAATTAAGGTTCAGAGACGTGTTTATGTGTTCGTAAACCCCGTTTGCATATTTTACACTGATCTGGCCCTACTGTTTGTTTTATATGATGGCTATTCTATTACTATAGAAAAATAAACCAACCATTAACATTTAAGCCATAAACAGATAACACGTGAGCATTAAAACTAAAAGAAAAACCATTACGTGTCAATAACAGTGAGAGAATTTTTCACAAGTTATAACAGTGTTAGCAAAGAGTTTTATCAGCCAGAGAGATAATTCAATAACATGAACACTTACCTACGATGATGCTGCGCCTGACCGTCGTCCTTTGGGACTTTGGTCCATCTGGGAGATCACTCCTCCCGGAGTCACCTGCCCCGTTAGGTCAGCTGTACTTCATTTGACTAATTCAATAAAAGCGCCTGCTGCTCCTTGCATTTGACTAAAAGAGACAGTCAAAGCAGAAGCAGGCAGATTTGGTTTGTATCCTTGCTGGTGCTTTTTATCATTACTTTCTGAGCTTCTTTCATGACAGTTTCTCCTTTTTTCTCCAATGACATTCACCTGAAAGTTGCATTTGGGCACAATTGGTCTCAGTCAAGAGTTCTCTCTTGTCCAGTGTCAGTTTTATGAACAGCAGAAGTAATAGTAGGGTAAGAATAAGAAAACACCATTTTTTTTTTGCTGTCCAGCAATTAATTCACTCAGGAAGGAGGTTCTGGTTCACAAAGATAAATGTGTTTTGGTCTGAAATGTCGCAGAAAAGCAAAATAACCTATGATGACGCTTGGTAAGACTGGTGAAAAAAACTCCTTTACCAACACTGGATGAAAGACAACTCAGAAGAAGCCATTTCTCCAACAGCAACATAAAAAAGCACATAAACCGTGGTCTGGTGAAAGTAAACGTGAAGTGTTTAGCCACTATGGTGCAAATCAAGAGAAAAAGAAGGAGTGCTTTAAAAGCCTGAGAAAACCATTCCAGCTACAAAGTACGAGCGTTTTGAGGCATTTTGTTGCAGAAAGTACTGGTTCATTTTACAAAGTAGATGCTTTTATCAGGAATTAAATGGAAATATTTCAAGCCATCAGCAAGGAGTGTTTGTTCCATCGCCCTGATTTGAGTGTCATACTGTGAGGAAAAAAGGGAGTGTAAGAATATAGCCAAGAGGAACTCCACACGTACTTTTTTCTGTGTGATCCACTTGTTAAAAAAAAGTAAATTAAAAACAACACTCTCTGCATTTACAACAACTTATTGCTCAGATTTTACAGAAAAAATTATTTATTTCCATTATATACATCAGACTGGACAAAATGTAACAAAATGTAAAAAAAAAGAAAAGAAAAAAAAAGTGCGTACACCTGAACACTGATACAGTACACAGATAATCAGAAAACAAAAGGTGAACATTACATTAGCTTGCTCTCCAGGTGTTTTTTTTCTACATTTACCACTCATCTCAACCTCACATGCTTTGGGAAATACTTGTGCTCTGTACACTCAATAAATACAATTCCCCCTTTTTAAACTACAACACGCCCCACGGCCCTCACGGTTATGTCCGGCTCATAACGGATTGTCCTTTTTGATGCCTGCATTTGGCACTAATTGAACTGAAAATTAAATAAATACAAATTTTAAAAACCTAATTCACAACTGGAAAATATTTTCCAAAGTTACAATGATTGCAAACCATTTTTACTGTGCTAAAAACACAATAATTCACAAGTGCTTCTTGATACACGATAACACTATTGGCATTTTCTTTTTCTTAATGTTGTCATTAAGCTGATGTACCATAGAAGAAAGACTTGTCCAGACTGCAGCATCTCAAAGACAAACTCTTAATTTGTAACAATTTGATGCAGATGATTTCTCTTTGTCCAGCAAATAAATGTTCTTCAGCCAGCTACTGAACCGATGCAGCATACGGCAAGCTTTACGATAACAAATACAGTATAATTACAGGCTAATAATAGATGGAAGTCCATTAAGTATGCGAGTTATGAGGCAGAGGACGGCGTGTATGAGCATATATGTTTGCATACAATATTCATGTGCTGAGTTAAATGCCGCAGGAAGCATAAACTTTCAAAGAGTGAAGATAAATTAAAAGTTAAACGCATTTTCTGAAAACCCATCTGCAATCGCTGCGGTGCTTTACAACAGAACTGTGGCCACAGTTAAGGCACTTCAATACAAAAGGATATTTAAATGTGAGGCAAAAAGCAAAACAAATATGGCGTTGTAGTTTGAAGACAGAAGTAAAGCAGCTGTTAAGAGTCTAAGGTAATCAATAACTTATGAAGAAGGAGACTGATGCAGACAGAGCACCAGGTAGCTAAAACTGAAACTGAGCATATTCTAGATGGTAGCATAGTGGATATTTGAATTTAAGGCTCCTGAACAATTCAAATTTTTGATAATTAATACTAATTTTGTACCCATACATCACCATTTCATGCCTTCCTGCTTCCATTTTATACCCCTAAAGCATTGGATATCAGTTTATTGAACTGTTTTTCATGAATTATGGAGAGCTCAGAGCTCACTTGATTCAGTTTTAATAAAATATGTTCTGTACCTTTTATATTCCAATTCTTGTTTCAAATAATTGTGATTCTGATCTCTATTTTGGGACGGTCAGCACCTTTTGATTATGACCCCCAAATGAACCAGAATAACTTCAGCTGAAGGTCATTGTTTATTGGAGCCCTGTGATCCCGTCTCATTGCAGCAGAAAATCGGTCGTCGTAATGAGTACAAATTGTCCGGCTCTTTTTTTTAAAACACCAGAAAATGCTTTGCAAGAAACCACCACACCTGAAAAAGTACAACCATACCCAAATAGTCACCGAAATCTCACAGAAGTCTAAAAAAACCCCCAAAAAACAGAACATTGAGATATTAACAATTAAAGTAAAAACAACAATAGTATCCTAATTAAACAAAAACAAAAAATGACTATAAAAATCATAAAAAAAATAATAGCACCATGATGGGGCACAAACCTCATACTTCTGAGTGATAGATATACGTTTTATAAGTACCACCTGAATTTTATAAATAGACTCTCAGAGGCATTTTTTAAAAAAGAAATCAAAACAATCACACAGGCACATATCTACGATAAACGCAAAACAAGAAAATCTGAATTATTTAATATTACAGTGGACTACATGGTTGGCTAGATTTAAAACATCCCAGTGTAGTCCAGTTAAAGTAATATATTAATGAGTGAAATACGTGAAAATATATGGCACAAGGAAGGTAAGATGAAGCTTTTCAGGAAGTTGCAATTTGCAGCTTGACCACTAGATGTCAGAAAATCTATCCATCCATTTTCTTACACCCTTGTCCCTCAGTGGGGTCGGGAGGGTTGCTGGTGCCCATCTCCAGCTAGCATACCGGGCGAGAGGCGGGGTACACCCTGGACAGTTCGCCAATCCGTCGCAGGGCAATACAGAGACACATAGGACACACAACCATGCACACACACACTCACACCTAGGGGCAATTTGGAGAGGCCAATTAACCTGACAGTCATGTTTTTGGACTGTGGTAGGAAACCGGAGTACCTGGAGAAAACCCACGCATGCACAGGGAGAACATGCAAACTCCATGCAGAAAGACCGGAGACCGGAAATCGAACCCAGAACCTTCTTGCTGCAAGGCAACAGCTCTACCAACTGCACCACTGTGCAGCCGTCAGAAAATCTAAACAAAAGAAAAACTTGAGAATTTGATTAATAAGCTTATGCAATTCCAGTCTGCAAAATTATATAATAATTAGAATTGAATGATACTTTTAAATATAACAGTTTGACTCTTAAAAAATGCCAGAAATAAGTGTTAAAGATGCTCAGACAGTCATAGGACGGAACAAAACAGCTTGAGAAACACCCAAAGTATTATAATTTCATTAGAAGAGCAATCTCGCAGCTCTCTCAGATTCAGGTAAGACACACTGGGTACATTGTTTTCTTCTAAGATGTATACAAATTTGTAAAATAACACAAAAACAATGATTCTTTCAGTTCTTTCATTTCCCTGAAGTGCCCAAAATAGACAGAGCAAAGTAACAAACAAGTGCTTTTCCTGCACACAAGCAGGCATCATTCAGGCTCACCAGTAAAAAATACAAACAAAAAAAAACATACCATCAGCTACACAGAAACAACCTGAAGAGAAACTAATCGTGGCTCAACTTCCAATAAACTGGACAACTGTGAGTTGGACCAAAATAATCTTCAAAATAAAATTAGAAAGATTTAAACAAAACGGATTGGCCAGACGTTGAAACCTCCATGTGCCATAGACAATTCGGTTTTTAACAAAAGTAGCTTTTGCTATGAATATCAAATATTTTCCAGCTTTAAACAGAGTTAAAAGAAGATTACCATTTCTTTATGCGATATTTATATTCATTGAAGAGTGAAGGTAAGATTGACTGGATTTAAGAGCAATTATACATTTTTGACTGGTTGATGTGCAATTACAAACGGATCGCCCCCATAACCTCCAGAAACACCATCCCTATCAAATTTGGAAAACCGTATTTTAGTGTCGAGGCTAAACATATTTTTTTTCACAATCTTCATAGTTTTATTACACAAAGAATAAGATTCTGCACCTACAGGATCAGATTCAGCCTTGCAGTGGAGTTGCAAACACCACATTAATCACACCAAGGCTGTAAAGCCTGAGATATTTTTTCATTAAGTAAATATAATAAATTATGGTACTCAGAGCCAGGTGTGGGTGTGATGAGGTTGAATCCTTGGCTTGAAGTTCATGTTCCCAGTTCATCTGCAAATTATGTGCTTGCAAATCTCTTTATTGGTCAGGCGGATCAGCTAATCAGCTGCAGCTGAGGTGCCAAGGACACATAAAAAAATACTAAAAAAAAAAACTTAGGGAGGAAAAGGTTTTTTCCTTTGAAGCTACCAAATTATAGAAATTTGAAAGGTCTCTTCACTAGCCACTTGTTTAAATCTGCTCTAAAGACCCATCTCATTCCTTGAGCTTTAGCATAACATTGTTAATCTAAGTTTTGATTTTCTTTATGTCTGTCATGTTTCCTTCTTGCTAATTTTACTCGTACAATGTTCTGCTCTCAATTATTATTTTTATTCTGTTTTTTTTTATCATCTTAAGCTTGCTGTTCTTAAAATCCTGTATTAATAAAGTCAGCTTTGTTGCCACTATGAAAACGAGCAATGCATCCTCAAATCACTTAGGAAACTCTCGCTGCATACCTGATGCACTCCATTAGAGCTCTCAAAGAACTTGTGACACATTTTGGCTGTTCTTTAAAAGTCTAAATATTCAAATAAATAGGATGTGATTAACTACGATGCCTATTATTTGAGCCATGTCTTATAATTCTTTCTTTCAATTTTAAAGTGAGGACTGAGGGTACAATCTGATTCCAGGGGGGCAATACTTTCCCTCATTTACATGGAGGACTTCTAGAGTCTTTAGAGCTACTCATTTATAGGAAATAAAACCCTTATAGTGGATGTAATTTGTATAAATGGCACAGTTTTGTATCAAAAAGTAGAAAAACACACAAGATGTGGCCGAGGTATCAAGAAAACTTCGATATGGGAGGAAATAGTTAACAGTGATTCAGTCAAATTGTACCTCGAGGTCACTAACATTTCAGTCCATATACGACAAAATTTAATTTTAAATCAATGTGCTTTCAGTTGTTATTAAATAGCGTGACTCGTAGGTACAATATTAATACAAGCAAAAATGTAAAAACGAAGAAATGTAAAAAAACAAAAAAAAAACAAACATGTGTTTTGTAATTCTGCATGCTAAACTGAGCGCCTAAAGTAGATGATTCAATTAACTTTAATAGAAGAGGTCAGGCTTAACGATAAAAGAGAACTGGGAACAAAACAGTCCTTCACCAAAACAGTCTGAAAAGGGTGCAGTCCAATGACTCATGATTACATCCGTCTCTCAAGTTATTGTGAATACACACACAATGCAAAAAGCAGCTGCAGCAGCAACAATATCAGCAGGCAAGAGAATAACATGATGTGTGAGAACAGGCCCAAATGTAAATACTGTATTGAGCTCCCGCATGAGTACATACTGAATACTTTGAATATGATTGAAAACCTAGAGCATGCCGTTTGTGTTAAGATTAATGTGCAAAATTTGCCGTTTTGTATCCAGGCAGCAACATGAACTAGACCTAAAAACCTCTGCTGGAGGTATGATGGGTGCATCGCCACTGAAATGTGGTGAAACTGCATGTGTGCTGGGACTGGAAAGGGTACAGTGTTCCTATGAGGCTCTTAAACAGCTAATGACGGGCTAGGAAGCAGCTCTTCTCTCCTTACTTAGCCCCATCTATCCAGGTTTTGAAAACAGCCAGCTTCTACAAAAGGGCACTCTCTGTAAAGCCGCACATAGCTGCTAGACTGCAAAAAACACAAAATCTTTAGTGTTTTTGGTCAAGTTTCTAATGCAAATATCTTGGTGCACTTGAAATAAAACAAAACCAATTTGCCAATAACTTTTCAGCAAGATAAGAGCTTGTTTTAAGTCAATAATTCCTTAATATTAATAAAAAACGTATAGTGATATAATCTGCAAGTAGGACTAGTACTTAAAAAAACCCATTAAGGAGTTATTTACTTAAAACAGGCTCCTGTATCTTACTGAAACACTATTTGTAAATTAATTCTGTTTTATTTCAAGTGTAATAAGGTACTTCCACTAGAAACTAGACAAAACAAACAGCGTGTTTTTACAGTGTGCCGAGTTATTTTCTGAAGTTATGAGGCAAGGTTGAAACAGCAAAGGTCACTGCAGAGCTTCTGCCTTCCTGGTGCAACACCACAGCATCTAATATTCACAGCCATCACAGCAGCTGAGGCAGTGGTAAGCCAGCTCCTTCATGGAGAGGATGCATCGGTTTGGGACTAAGGCAGGGGACCTACTGGAAGCTTGCAATCTCAGCACCAAATTTGAGCCCGTCGGCTTCAGTCACATCGATGGCCTCGCTACTCTGCCTCGTGACCTCGTCCGGCAGATCTCCATTCTGCGGCTCCTCCATGTCCTCCGTCTCCACCGAGCTGCCGTCCGGAGGCGTTTCCTCACAGTTCATGGGTGAGAAAAGTTTTTGATGGTTGGCTTCAGGAGTGGATGTGCTACCGAGCGTGCAGCTGGAACATTGGTAGAAGTTAGTGCAGGGCTGGACCAAGTTAGACGGGATGACCACCGGGGTCGACAGAACCGGAGTTGACATAAAGTGTGTCCCCGGAGGATCTATGCATATGGAAGGTACGGTGCAGTGGCGGGAGGGATTAAGGCGGTGTGAACGGCCTCCTGCTGGGCGGTCGCAGCGCCGCCCTTGTGGTAGACGCATGCAATCTTTACAGGACTGATATGAAGGCTTCACTTTTAATGGGTTTCCTGCACTGGCACTGTCCTAAATTGATCAAAATTGAAACACAAACAGAGTAGAGTCAGTAACATAATTTTAAAAATAAAATAAAATGAAATCATAATACTGTCTTGTTGCCAAGACTGGTTTTAGCCAATTTCTAAGTTCACTTTAAAAACCATATGAAAAAAAAAATCAGACATTTCTTAGTATTCAGTATCTAACCCTTTGAAGACAATTTTAAGGTTTTACATCAGACTTTTATCTAATTCTTATCGTCTGACCTTTCTGTTAGTATCTGTGTAAAGATCAGGAGTCTGAGCACCAAAACCTAGAATACAATTACTAAGATTTTGCTTTTTTGCAGTGTACTAGCTAACACTAGTGAATTTATTTGAATTTTATCAATTCACACTTTAAAGGAACACATTCAAGAGACAAATTGTACAGTAATGTGTCTGACTTTATGAGTTACAGGCTTGCAGAATTACAACAAAGTTTCTATTGGCTTTTGGATGCGGTGAGAAACGTTTATCTATCCAAATTGGATGTTAGACTTCCCAGCTTTTTCTCTGAGGTGAGTTTAAACTGAGAAATTTTCAGCTCAGAGTAAAAACCAGATCCAAAATGGTAAAACATAATGGTTTGCTCAAATGAAAATCATCCTACTCCAGTCAATGAACAATTTCTAGATGCATTTCTGATTAGAATTGTATTTGAAACCTAAATAATATTTAAACTGACCACTTTATCAAGATAAACATTCAAATAACTCACATCAAAAGCTGCAGGACAGCTACGCTTGGCAGCCAGGCGGTTGCTGTTGTTGGTGTTCAGGTTGGCTAATCCCAGCTGGCTCTCCTCCTTCCCCTCAGCTTCCTCTCCCGTCTTCCTCCCATCCAAACTCCCGGCTGTCTGAGCCAAGGCCGCCATCTCTTCTTCCTCCTTCTTGGCCTCTTCCTCGTCCTCTTCCTCCAGAGTGCTGAATTCCAGCCTCAGCCTCATGTCCTCCATCGGGTCGAGGCGGCTGCAGGTCTGCGCAGCGGTGCCCTCGCCGGGCAGAGTCAGGTGGGCCATGGGGAAACCCTCGTCCTCCAGCAGGGCGTCTCTCTCCACATCCTCTATTTCGATAAAAACTCTCTCCATGCCCAGCAGAGGAGGCCCCCGCACCGGCGTGGACGGCTCGCTGTCGAGTGCAGAGTCCGATAGACGTCTGAAGTAATAGTTGTAGTTGAGAGAGTCTAAGGGCTCCATCTCCAGACCCCTGCATGGCGACGCTCCGCAGCCTCCCCAGGCCTCTTCCCCTCTGAGCACCGGCGTCTCCTCTCCACCCGTACTGTGACCCGATGCTTGCAGATCGTCTGAACCTTCCTCGTCTGTGTCAGGCCGCCACAGCTTGTTGTGACGCTGTTTACTGTGAACATGAAATAAGTTCCGCTTCAAAATATGTGCCAGACTCTATCAAGGCTTCCACTCATTTTCATGTTAAAATTACATTCGTTTATAGAGTTTTCAATGCCAGTTTTTACACATTTACTCTGAATTTATGGAAGATATAACAGAGGAGAACCATAAAAAACAGGAAGGATGAAAAATAAACAAATGCAAGGAAGGAAAAAGTGACCATTGGACAGAGAGGTCAATGGGTGGATGAATGGTTGAAAATAAAGACATTCAGTGGACGGATGTGTGAATATATGGACAATTTTGAAGTAAGGATGGAAAGAAGGAAAGGAGGAAAGAAGGAGGTAAGAGAGAAGTAAAGAGAGAACTAAATTTTCGTATCTGTGCGCCCCTAATTAAAATGTAGATGAATGACAAAAGAAAATGGAATAAACACACTTAAGTTATCTAATTTCCATTAAGGCAAATCTGCCAAAAAGCCTTTCGTCTTATTGGATCCATGCATAAAAATCTAGATCAGCTGACCTGGCGTCGAGGATTCCCTCATACTCCGCCAGCTGCCGCATGAAACCAGCATTTGGCTGAGCTATGCCCCTCTTCTGCTTGATGTAGTTGTACGCTTTCTCCAGAGACCAGCCGTATTCCTTCATGGCGTAGGCAATAACTGTGGAGGCAGAGCGGCTCACACCCATCTTACAGTGCACCAGGCACTTTGAGTTATTCTTCCTAATTCAAACAAAAGAAGGAAAAAAAATTACTTCTACTTCAAGTAATCTTCTCTCCACTAGACACTCATAATACGCCTCCTGTTCTTGACATGGTGTTTATTTTGGACAAATCCTCTCTAAGCGATGTCAGATTCTTGTTTATGTGAAGAGCTCTCACTTGGCTTTGACAATAAAGTTGTAGGTATCGTTCCAGTGGGCCAGCAGGTCAGTGGCGTCCTCGTCGTACACGCGGACGTTGTGATAGGAAAACATCCCTGGGAAGAAGTTATCAATCTCTCTCGTGACGTTCAGAATGTAACCGACTCTGCAAAAGGAAGCATATGGAGTTGTGTTCTTTAATCTGTAACCAGAGGTTGCAAACGCGAACAGTGTCAAAGATGGGAATTATGTTTTATGCATTTTTTTTTTGCTTCAGCTTTTAAATGGAGTAAAACAACATATTCAAGATTTTATCATGAAAAATCTTGAATATACTGATGCATCTCATCCAGTTTCAAATGATGAATGAACTGCTAACCCGCAGTTTTGCAGTTCTTCCAGGTTGGAGGCGTTCCACTCAGAACCCTACAAGGACACAAGGCACAGATATCCATGTTTTTATAACCTTCTACTGCTATTCAGAGGTGCAAGAGGCTAAAGGATAAGTAAAAACAGAAGAACACGTGTAAGAAATTTCAAATAAATAATTACTAAGTGTAATCAAAGGTTCAATTATTTATCCTAAAGCTAACAGAAATTATGTGACGTCACCTTTTGTTTGGACATGTGGCTGCTGACAATTCAACTCAACCATGAAAGCAGCAGCAGCCAAAAACGGTCACTAAAATGAAACGAAGCAAAAAACGGACTCACCAAATAAACGTGGTCGAAGATGAGAGTAGCTTTGTCCATCTGACCCAGGATCAGGAGCATCTCGTTGTCGATGAACTCCTTGTACTCTTTGAGGTTGCAGCTCATATGCTGCTCCAGCTCGTTACGGATCTGAAGAAGAGGAGCTCATTACTGTGCTGTACTATGCCAGATTATTTTCACATTTTTCACTGTAAAACTCCACAAATATGCAGTCACTTTGATAAACACACAGTTGTGACCAGATAATTACATACATAATAAGAAAAAAAAATTTTCCTCACTGTCAAATGTTTTAACGTATGATCAGATACGATGAACAAAACTGCTAAGTGCCAGAATAATGACTTACCAAATACCAACAAAACTATTCCTTTTGACAACTTGGAAAAGTCCAGATCATGGTGTCATGGTTTTAATTTATTAGAGGAACGTTTCCTTGTGTGACATCACAGTCGAACTAAATCAACCAAGATAGGAGAGAAAGAAATGTGGACCACCGATCGTCTGCTTCGTCCTCGGCACCCAAAACGTTCGATACATCTCATCCAGTTTCAAATGTAAAGTAACAATTTTTGCCAAAAAGCCAATGACGCAAAACGTTTCACACCGTTCGGGTTTAAACCTGGCACAAACCTCCTTTGACGTGATGTTCTCCAAGTCTTGAAACATCATGATGTTGCGAAGTTTGGACTTGATAAGACACTCTGTTCTTTCTCGCTCCGTCGGTCTAAAAAGCAAGTTATACCATAAACTATAAATATTTAAAACAGGGACAACAAAAGGACAATTAAACCTAAAAGCTTGTAGGCTCTTACCCATCGACGAACATGTTGGGGGAATCGGACCGGGTGGACTCCAGGTCGGTCATTGCGTTCCACTCATTGATGAAGCTTTGCTCCGAGGTGATGCAGCTCTCATAGAACGCCATCCACGTAAGAGCAATGCCACCTGGGAAGTAGTTGAATCGGCGGGCCACTTCGCACGCCTTGTGGAGGACCTGCAGGGCAGACCTGTGGGCATAAAGGCAGCTTGGTCATCCAGTCAGAATAATGTGTAGTGAGATAACTAACAGCGAAGAAGAAACCTGCTTCTAGGGTGGAAAAAAAAACAAAAAAAAAACTAAAACACTATTTATTGTTATTTTTACAACTGACCAGCAGGTGGCATCTGACATGTTTACAATTATAATAAAATTATTTAACAGAAATAAAATATTTGGGTGAAGTTAAAGCTAATATTTTCTCAACAGAGTGTGAAATTTCAGAGACTGAAAACAGGTCCACCTCTACCATACTTAACAGTGTTCATGAGGTGATTTATGCCACATATTCATAATTTATTCATTAAATGTTTGCAATTCTGAAAACTTCAGTGTGAGATTAGGGAACTGAAATGAACATTTCATTCATTTTAAGTCATTTTAGACATGTCTCTATTTTAAAATCTGTGTGCTCTGAAGTTTTCCTAGTTCATTTCCAAGAGAAAATGGGGAAAGTTAAAACAATGTAACACTATGCAAATTTAAAACATCCAGTTTCTAGTTCACCCACTAATAAATGCAGGTAACGGTCAAAACTTAAGCAACAGAAGAAATAAATTAAACCCACAAGGACAATAATTATTCAGAGCTTTTATATGATTTTTTCATATTGATATATGCATCATTGTTGCTTGAAATATGTTTGTCATCCAACAATTGAATAGTAGAAAATTATCTATTTTGTAATAGCAGAAAAGAAAATACAGTTCTATTTGGGTCCTTGATGATGCGATTTTAGAGCTTATGAAGTTCTGAATAACTGTATTGACTGTATTTTCCGTTTTTATTCTCTGTTGCTCTGAAGACGTAACAATGTATTGTTAAATTGCTGCCATAAATTTAAGCAGAAACCAAATATTGCATCTACTTACCACATAGCCTGCACAGAAACAGGCTTGAAGACATGTGACTGGCCTGCTGTGTTCACACTGAAGCCTCTGGTGAGGAAGAAAAGGAGGGAAAAGGATCTGTTTTAGGTTAAAAAGCGGGACAGTATCCATTTAGTGGGCCCAAGCGGTGGAACATTCCTCCAGCATATGTAGGCAATGTTACCAGGTCAGCAAGAATCGTTCTTATGTGTGGTTCACTTTTTTTGACACTAGGAGGCAGCATGTCACCATGTGACCCCAAACAGACACACTACATGCGTGAAAGAAAGACTCATCAGTAACCCATCTTACCCATCTCCGTCTAGATGAATGTTGGTGTCACTCCACAGAGGCAGGACCATCCCAATGGAGCAGTTTTTACTGGAAATTAGCAGAATATAATTTCAGAAAATCAAATAATCTGAAAGTACACAGAAAGCAGCGGCTTGAAAGAGAGAATACCTGTCCTTGTCTGGAAAATCCATTCCCAAAACAATGTTTTCTTCCGTGTCTTGATGGCCGCTAGTGTAGATAACAACCATGTAACGCACGCGCTCTGACCATCCGCTTTCCAAACGCACAGCCTGGGGGACGAAAGGAGAATATTTGGTGATAAAAAAAAAAAAAAAACTATTTCAGTAAAGACGTAACAGAACAGCACTGTGGAGATATTTTAACTTTAATCCAACGATAAAAATAGTAACAACTTAGAGAGGACTTGAAGTTGTTGTTCAAAGCAGGTCTGGATTATTATTTGGGTCAGATCTGCCATCTGTGCTTTCTGTTGAAATAGCCTAAAATATGAATCATCTGCAGTGTGCAGTGCTTAACATCTCATCCTTATCATAAGTTCCCCACAATGGATGTTTAATATGTGTATATTTTAAATGTGTTTCAGTAATGTTAGAGCTCTACATGAATGTAATGATGTTTATGTTTACAGAAGAACAAAAAGCTGACCAGCTTGATGCGATCTTCAGACCGCAGGATCTTGAACATCACCTGCAGATGTTGAGGTAAATCACCTGAAAAGGAAGCATTAACATAAAAGATAACTAGCGCAAATACAAAATGCAGTTCTCAAATTATAGTTTTATTTATTAAGGGAAAGAGATTCATGAACAGATGCGGAACAAAGTAAGCGGGCAAACCTTTCTAGGTGAAAAACAAACAAACCAAAATTACCCCAGGAGGATATTGACGACACATACAGAACGTCACAGAAGAACCCAGAAAATCATCAGAGCACTGCAGGCCTCACTGCCTCACAATTCAACAATAAGAAAGAGAGATGGGGTAAAAATAGCATCCAAGGCAGCATTTCAAGGTGAAAACTATCGCTGATCAAAATCAGCACAAAGGTCCTTCTCAAATGATCCCAAATAATCTGCTACCAAGCAGAAAAAGCTGAGGAAGAATGCACAGCCATCAATTTGTGAACTTGAGCACAAAGACACTTGGATTATGCAGCAGAGCAATAATTTAAAACACACTAGCAAAACTGGCTCAAAATCCAAAGCGAGGGTTTTCAAGTGGCCTACTTAAATCCAATTGCAATTCTGTGGCACAACCTTAAACAGGCAGTTCATATGAAGAAAAAAAAAGTGTCCAGTGTTGCTGAATTGAAACAACTGCATGTGCAAGGAAGAGTGGGTCAAAGTTCCTCACGTATGATGTAAGAGACTCATCATCAGCAATCACTAATGTTTAATACCAGTTTTTACCTGTGTGGGCATGAAAGCATGTTTTCAGGGTTAGGGGGTAATTACATTTCCACAAAGGGCCGAGCTGCTTTGTATAAATAACTGAAATCATCATTTGATTAAACAGATTTTTGTTCATTGATGCTATGAAACATTTCAGATGTGACACAAAAAGCAATAAACCTTTCCCCAAACACCGCAGAAAAATATGGTTTAGCATTGAGCATTTGGAGTGTCAAAGATTTTGGTGTCTATTTCTTCCTACCTGCATGTTTGTGGTGCGTCGGAGTCTTTGGTCCCTGTGCGTTGCCGCCCTGCTGGAGGAAGAGGGCAGCTCCTTTGACCATGAAGAAGCTTTCACTAATGCTGGAAAAAAAAGCAAAACAAAAGGTCTAGATCGGTCTGACAAAGGACATCAACATAGGTAGTGGCAACAGAAACGGTGAGGGCAACATAAGAATGTTGCGTTTGCTCCAGTAATGATAAGCTTTACTCAATAATAGAGTGAATCCAGTTTAATGTCCATAAGATGGAAGAAAATTGAGTGTCGGTACAACAAGCTGTTTCCTTTTAAAATAGCTTTTTTCTCTCTTCATCTCTTAAATGAAGCTAGAAGAAACGTATAACAACAAATAATAAATCTCTATTTGCCGACTCATTAAAGTATTATATACCCACTTGTTAAAGGAGCTTTAAAAACCTCCTTGCACCATCACTGGGCAGGATTTTGCTAAATGAAACTCAGGTGAGTCCCAATCCAGCATTTAGGACATGTTGCATGTTTCACATGTCTTTTGCAGATCACAATGCCAAAAGAAGAACTTCAAACCGTAACGCAAAGGCATCAGAAAGAGAGCTTTAGCCCAGTACAGAGTTTGGCTTTGTTCCACCACTTATTTATTTTCCTCTTTCAACCAAAAGCCCACAAAGCCTGGTATGTCTGAGTGGGAACATGACAAGGCCTTTTGTTTCAGCTCTGCTGCTACTGTCATTTGATGAGTTGGCAGCAAAAAAAAAAGAAAAAAAAGGAAAAAAGAAGTCCGAGGCTTGATTTGCTGAACCAACATAATACTAGAAACAATAATTTATTAAAAAACAAAAGAACATGAAGACTGTCAGCTGGATTTTTAAACAAATTGACACTGACAATATAAAGTAAAAACAGAGCTAGTTAATGATATGCAAAGTTTATAGAAAGGGGTTTTAAAGAAATAAATTCATAATTGGAGTGCATCTCAGTTGATGACAAGGCAGAAGAATTGACCTGATCAAATGGGAAGATGATCAACTTTAACAGCTTTTATCATATTCTGAAGTTTTTATTTTTACTTTTATTTGATTTTAAGAGGTTCAGCATCATGATTGATGCTCTGTGCATTGCAGAGCAAATGGTGATAACGACATACAGTACATCTTCAGAACCGAAATGTATCCGTTTATGTTCCTGTATGAAATTTTCCATATGTGCATATTCGCTACCTAGAATAAAAGGTGGACATATTCTACTTGTATGCCGCTGATAACATATTTTTTAATTGTTGCAAAGCTTTTCTGGAAAACCACACATTAGTCACACACAAGAGACCAACATGGTTTGGGAAATAGAAAGAGAAACAAGTAAAAAACTTCTGATAAAAACATGCAAAGAGCTGCTTTCAGATCACGCTGAAGGATTAGACAAAAACCTGCCTCTTTGCAAACAAACTATGAAAAGATGAGGAATGTGCTTAAACAGTACCGTAACTGAAAGACTTAAAACTGAGAACTATTAGTAAATCGACCAGATGAAACTCTCATGTCTCAAGCTCGACACGAGCCCACTCCGCTACGTTTTGCTGCTCCGAGAACTTACATGCGACAAATCTCCCTCCGAGTCACAGACGCTGTCTCGACAAGGTGAGGCAGCTCTTTGAAAATAGCTCCATGTGAAGACTTCACAACCAGATGCATCCTGCTGGTTTTAATGTTTTCAGTCACTTCGGAGAAGTTCAAGCTCGCCCAAAAGGCGCCCCTCATGTCCACCCTGGTGTCCATGTCCTGCAGCCGCACGTTCCTCTAACTGGATTTAGCCTAACTTGGTTCGACTCATTCCGTCTTCCACATCCTTCATCTTCTCCTTTCCTTCCACCTCACGCTTCTTCCATGGCCGTGCTGCCGGCTTCCCTTCGCAGCATGTGATTCGGCAATCAGCTCTCGCGGTGCAACGCTCTGCAACAATGCGCTTCATTCATGCGAGTGTGTGCAGGCGGGTGGGAACGTCTCATGTTTGACACGCAAGAATCAAGGCTTCGCGCCGACGATGAATCACGGAACATGACGGGGCTTTTTTCAGCCTACAAATCCAACACAAAGGCAAGAGTGTTCAGCAAAGCTTTGCTGACACATGCCTTGACTTCTGTGACGTTGGTTGGAGAAAGAAAAGCCTTGTTTCTGAGCGGGGACAAAAGTTTATGCACTTTGTTATGCAAGAAACTGTTTTTTATTTATTTATTTATTTATTTAATCTATTTTTTCACCTGCTTTGTTTGTAAGAACCATGGGGGAAAATTAAGTATTGAATAGGCAGGAAGAAATGCAATACAGGATAAAGTCTAGCAAAAAAAGTTAAACTCTCTTCTCACAGCGTTGTTCAATGTTAACTTGTGTCTGACACATCGTCACAATAACAGGACAAAAAGTAAAACCTAATTTAAAGACTTTGTGGATCAGGACATGGATAATTACGTGGCATTTCCCAGGTCCTAAAACAAACCTCTACTGTATAAAAGCAAAAAAAATACTCCAAATATAATATGATAATAACAACACTTGACTGACTGGTCTCCAGAAAATGTGACCACCTCTATAAAACCAAGATTTTGACAGTTTGTTGGTGTTAAGGCTGCAGGTGCATGAAAACGCAAAGTCATGGCGCAAATACTTCAGTACAGACATTAGAGAAGCCACTATTTGTGTAAATCAAACTGTACCGTACAACGCAAAGTTCGTTACTCAACGGGAAAACGCATGCAACACAGCTGGGTGTCACAGCAAAATTCCCCATAATTCTAACTGAGAAGTGACCAGTAATTATGTTTTGGAGCAGTCCAGTCAGAGTATCCACTTGAATCTGACAGAGAAGCCAAAACACAGCATATCAACACAAATATCACTAACAAAAAAACTTTTTGGCCTTTTTCCTGTCCAACAATTAATGAATGAAGTCCAAAAACCTTAACAGAACCAAGACAATAGCACCACAAGCAGCATCCAATTATCATGGATGCTTTGTTGTGTCAAAGTATGAAAAAAAAGTTCAATTTGTTTAGTAAAATTCTTCAGCCTTTATTTTTAGTCCCAAGATTAGAGATCTTCATGTCTGTCCACATTTTATGACTTCAACCGATCTTAAAATAGATTCAATTTGTTATTTTTTCCCCTCTGATCTGCTATTTTGTCTCTGTCATGACAAAACCAAACCAGCTTTTTGGAGGGAGTAAGTAAAAATAAAAAAGGACAGCGTAAGCTTTTTTTTTTTTTTTTTTTTTTTTTAAAGATACCTTGCAGACGAATAAAACAAGGATTTAACCAACCAACCATGTAAATTCTCAGAGCTGACGATGTATTTCAGGGTTTTAAAAAAAATAATCATGAGACTGAGGAAACATACAGTCGTCTTCATTAAATTTGAATATATGTCCTGATGAGTCTCGTTTGTCCGATTAAAAACATATTTTGAAAAGAACAACCCTTAAGCAGGAGTTGCATACATGTATGGGTCTGCATGTATGCAGACCCATACATGTATGCAGACATGTATGGGTCTGCATACATGTCTGGTCTGTACCACCCTGCTAGACTGTCACAGCTACAAGCAGGAACACGGCTAATGCAACAGCTTATTTTCATTAAGCCCACACATCTGTTTTTAAAAATACTTGTTTATTGGTCTGATGCAATACTCTAATTTTAACATCTGGATTAAGATGACTAAAGGTGTCAAATAATATTAAACTTCATTTAATGGGTCTGCATACATGTCTGGTCTGTACCACCCTGCTAGACTGTCACAGCTACAAGCAGGAGCACGGCTAATGCAACAGCTACAAACAGTGTAGCCATGGAAACCAGAAATCAAAAGCCACACAATGAATACTACCAAACCCGTGCAATGCTGTATTATTTTTGACAGACTGCGTCTCTTTACACAGAGGCAGAATGAAATGCTTGACGCTGGAGTCAAAGTTCAGTCCGGACTGAAAACAGATGTTAAAAGATCTAAATTCCAAGAAAATACCAGAGAGGCTTCAGAAAAGCTCCGAAAGATGCACAATGTTCAGATCCATGCCTGGACAGGGATGTTGTAAAACTTCAGGATAATGTAACCGATTAATTCATTAAGATTAAGTCTTACCTCTGATTATTTTTCCTGTCATCATCACTTCCGAAATCCTGAAAGAAAGAAAAAAAGAAAGTGCTGATTTTCAAATCGTACAGCAGCTGTGAGCGAAATGTTTTAGATCGACTTGGAAATACGGGTCATTCTCCAAGAAGGTCGCTTACCTTTGCATACCTCCGAGTTCATTTTACCTAATAATCAACTTTTTAAAAAATACATATATTAAAGATTGGACTGCTCCTGTCGTTTTAAGAAGTTAATTTAGATTAATTAATTATTTAAGAAAAACAGTTATTCAAGATGTAATCAGCGTAGTGTTTGTAAAAAAATATCTTTTATAATTATTGCAGTCGTTTTGAGAAAATTAAGTCTATTTCTCCAAAACGTAAAAAAAGCAATCAAAAATATCACAATTTAAGTTTTTCCTAATGCTATTCTTAACCACTCTGCTTAAAAAAATTAAAAATTAAAAATTAAATCTGATTTGAAGAAAAACAGTAGTATCAACAAATGTTGATACTACTTAAATTAGCTCATTGGTTCTCAGTTGAAATATTTTTAAAATATTAAGCACAGATAGGAGCGAACTTTAAAATAAAAAGTTAAATAGTTTTGTTTTTCTAAACGTTCACATTAAGTGATTTCTGACTAACACGGCTTGCTGTAGCGCCATCTGCTGGTCAGTTATCTAACGTTTTATAAACTCAGAAAGCGGATATCTATTTTTTTTCTCTCTCATTACAGAATTGAAAGCCAAAGAAAAGAAAATGTGAGATGAAGAATTAGTGATGAAGAAAGTACGCAGCTTTGTCTTGCAACTCAGAAAATACATTTGTTTTTAATGTGCATAATAACAAAAGCAGCAGTTGCAATCTGCAAATAAGGGATAAAAAACAGTCAGAAAATGGCTGGCTTGTGTGGTTTTGTATAGGATATTGTTATCCCGGCAAAGCCACGTGTTGTGCCCTTAAATCAGCTGCCATACCATAACAGAGTTGTTTTAGTGAGTTTTTATTGTATCACTTAAAGATCACGGGTCAATCCAACAGTCTGTGGACTAAACTGTGTAAAAAGACTGCCACTCTGCCAAAATTACAAAAGCTGTGAGAACACAAATCCCAGTAAACAAGCAGAGAGAGCAACCTCTGAGTGCAAAATGAGCACTTTGACTTGACAGCTAAACCCTGAACGGCTCCCCCTCCCCCTCCCCCTCTGCAGGATTTTGTTTACAAATCCGCTGCAAAAGCTGCAACAAACTAGCGGGGGAAAAAAAAACCCTGTCGAGTGCACAAAACACACAGGCGAGGGTGACTTGCAGGATATTAGTCGCCACACAACTAAATCGGTTCGTGCAGGAGCGTTTCTTCACACAAATCCCGATCCCCGGCTTTCCCACTCACCTCCCCCGCGCTGCTGCTGGCCGAGGATGCCGCACTAGGGGTGGGAGATCGCTGCAGAGTCACCAGGGCCATGGCTGGTGGACTGCGGCGGCCGTGGAGGGCAGCAGAGGAGCAGGGAAGGGAGGGGAGAAGGATGCGCCGCTGCTTCTGCCTCTGTTACCGGGTAGAAAATAATGCCTAGTCAGACCCTCTCATCCAGCGGCACCTGACTCCAAGGAAGCCCGCTGCGCGTCTCCTCCGCGGCTCCTGGGGTCCTCATGAGCGTGAGGTGGGGCGAGACGTCCCGTGTTTGGCTCCAGCCAGCGGTCCCAGAGATTTTCACGGCAGACAGACAAACAAAACACGCTGCAGGTAGCAAAGCGGAGCAGAAATGACATGCAGCTTTAACGGCCGCCTCTGATTGGCTGGCCTAGTTCGCGTGCGGGCTGTCATTGGGCCAATGTTGTCAAGGTGACAGACCAGACTAGGAACTCCCACACCATGCTGTTATTCTGCGAAATAAATATTATTCAAGTCGTTCTTTTTTTAAATATGAAATTATGATATAAATTATATAACACAAATTAAATAAATTATAAAATAAAACTCATGCGAATAACTTTTTAATAAAATTATTGAGATCATAAAATGATGGTGACAAAATGTATTTAAATATTAAAACAAATATAATATTAAATATTTACATTTCTGGAATCTCAGTAAAATATTTGTGTTTCATTAACCCAAAGAACAAGCAGTCACCATGTTGTACATCTTTCATTACTTTTTTGTTGAAGCAAAAGTTTGAAAGTAGATTAAAAACAAATTGAGCACAGTTTACATTTTTTTATTTGTAAAATTGCACAAAAAAGCATAAATTCATGTCCTTTCACTTCATCAAAATGGATCATTTTGTGTTAGTCTAATACATAAAATAAAAATTCATGGAATAGCTTTTGAAATAGGACATGATACATTCCTGTTTCCAATTCTTAAAAGATGTGAAATTACAATCTATTATCATACAGATCTTCTCCACTCCCCAATCTATCAGGTTTTATTTCACCAAGATGTTTTTTTTCTTTCTACATCCAGTTAAGTAAAACAGACAAACAGGAGAAAAACTATAAGAAATTAATCTTGAAAATTTCTGATTTCCATTTGGCTCAAAGTGACCTCTTGTTTTTCTGAGTCTAAGAAATTAAGCAGCATCATTTTATAAGTGATCCAAAAAATGTCTAAGGTGACTATGATTCAATTAATTTTTTGGTTGAAATGGAAGATAATGTACAAAATCCTTCTGCTATTGTTAGACACACAGACAGCAGCCCTTCATTTATTTCCCTCCTGTTTGTAATAAGATTGCCCTCTGACCTTCTCCAGTCATCATTCTGATAATTCAGTTCATTGTTGCAAAAGCAAATGTATTCCCAGAAGGCTTAGATGGCACAAAAGATGATTTTTTTCCTGGTTGACCTGTCACTGGTCCATGGTGATTGTTGAACTATTTGGCCGCCTGGTTATGCTGTTTATCTGTCCGAGTCGAGGCTGGACTCCTGCAGACTCCTGCCCAGAGTCTCAATAGGCAGAAAAATGGATGCAAGGGCAGCAAGCAGACTGCAGCCACAGTACACCGAAAGGGTCAGATACATCGACGTCCTGAGCAGCACCTGAAAACAGCAGACAAAATCAGTTTGTCAGAGAAAACTGCAAATCTTTTCGCTTTAATATACAATTATAGAGTTTAAACAGTGTTATTCTGTTCATGATAATCAAATATGATTTAATTTCCAAATTCTTAAACCTACTTAAATGTACATGTTTTTTCCCCCCAGCTACTGCAAAAAAGGTGATTTATTGTAGATTTTTTTTCTTCATATGTTTATATAGAAAGAAAATACATTTGTTATTTTTGTTGAAAATTTAAGTCTCATTCAACAGGTTTTGGTGTGTAGCAGTGTTAGCAACTGTTTGTTGATTTATATCTTCACTGATTTATCAGTGAAATTATCCATTGAAGAAGAATGGTGACATTCCACAAAAACTCAATTAGAAATATTTCGGGCAATTCTAACTAACCTACGACAGGAAAAGTTTAGTATGACAGTGAGAAAATATGGCTATGTATATTTTTATGCACCGTATATCAATATCTGGCTTCAACTGTATAGTGGAGCTGCATACCTGAGCCACAAATGGAGTAATCAGAGCACCAACTCTTGCAAAAGCACTGCAAGTCCCCATGCCCAAGGCTCTGATTTCTGTAGGAAAAACCTGAATCGCAAAAGTAAGTACATGTGTTGGACAAGAGTTTGTCTACAGATATTTTTAATGCAAAACTAATTCATACCTCTGGTGTGTAAACAAAAACAACTTGGTATCCTCCAGAGATGAAGGCTCTTGCAATGAAGATGAATATCGTCAGACCTATCCTGCAAAAACAAACACAACAAAAAAAGTCAGTGTCAGCGATGCCACGAGCCTCAAAGTGTACGTTTGCTGTTGTATCACAGAGCGATCTCACCTCCCAATGCAAGCATACAAGGGCAGAATACACAAAGAAAACATGAAAAAACAAATCGCCATGCTTTTCTTTCTGCCAAGGTAATCAACTGCAAACAGGATTATTAAAAGGCCTAAAAAAAACAACAAACAAAACAAAAAGGTAAAAAATGTTAAAGCACACAACAATGTTACAGTTCAGATCGAGTCCTCAGGAAAAATAAAAATACCGACAAATGTTTTACCTGGGAACTCTGCCAAGGTTGTCCATAAGAGATCCTTGTAGTCAGCTGATGTCAAATATTTACATTCTAAGCTGCACCTTGGTTCAATGCTGCTTCCCTGAGCCACTATAAGGAAGGAGAGAGCTGTTGATATCTTTTTATGGTCACTTTATAAAAGTATAACTTATTATAATTTGTGAAATATGGTACACACTTCCGCATGACTCTGTTTGGAACAGTTCAGTGGTCAGCAGGACAATCCCAAAGTAAGAGAAGGCAAAAGAAAACCTTTGATGAAAGAAAAAAAAAGAAGAGGGACAAATATTAGATTTTGGAAATCAAAAAAATTGAAGAATAAATAATATAGCTAGAATTATAATATATATATATACATGTACAACAGACATGAATACAATATTTATTCTGGCTTTGTAATAATTTATTTGAGCCCCATCTCTTTAATATACAAAAATAAAAGGAGGCAAGTTTGTCCATTTCTAAAAACTAATCTGCATTATTTAAAGCTAATTAACCTTCTTTCAAAATCCTTCCTAAATAAATCTGGTTTCTCAACAATAATAATCTTACTAAGTTTTAAATCACAGCATCAAACTTGCACTAAATTCTAGAATGTTGCCGATCATATAAGGCCTTTTGAAATCATTTTTAACTTGTTTCAGTCAAATATCCAACCTGAGCAGAAGCTCAGTTCAGGTGTGTGAATTACAAAAATGAAATTCAAACTTGTGCATTAAAAAAAAAAAACTTTTGCTTGTTTAAAAATTCTGTTGCTCCAAATAAAAGAATAGATCAAATAAATAATGGAAAACTCCAATATGACATTTATGTACATGATTATACATGTTCTGATAGAGCCCAAAGAAATTAAGATAATTATTTATTTTTTTTGCTAAATGCTAATTGGCTACAAACCCACTGATTCACCCCAAATACTTCAACTTGATTAAAGCTGAAAGTTGAGAACAAAGCACACACATTATACAAACTAACCATATAAACCATAGAAGAAGAGTAATCTTCCAGTACTGTTGAGAAAAAAGATCTTTATACTGCCCACGTTCATTCTGTGAAAATAAAAGTCATAAACAAATGCTTGTGTTAGTACATATAAATAACCTGACATCGTCATCATCACATCTCTGAGGAAACATTTATCTCTAACGTCACCTGTTTATATTCGATGAGTGTTCCTTGAGGCAATTCCTTGCCGTTCTCACGGGCGATGCGAGTCAGAGTTGCTATGGCCTTTTCTCTTCTCCCTGACAGCACATCAAAACGAGGACTTTCAGGCAACCACTGTGCGACACATGAAGGCAGGTTAGAGTTTGTCAGTAGCTTATTTCGCTACGTTTATGTCTTAATCTTATAAAATATACTTACAAAGCAGAAAGAAACAAAAATTCCCACTGGAATGGCGGAGAGACCAAGTAGCCACCTCCAACCCAGAGTGGGCATTACCCACAGGGCTAGGAGGACCTCGGACACGGTGCCAAGGACCCAGAAAACCTGAAGAAGAGAAGGATTTCTGTAATGTTTGAGTGATTTCTTTAGTGTAAACTTTGATGAACCATGTAGAAACAAACTCCAAATACCGCCATCAACATAATGGACATGCCTCTTGCCCTCACGGGAAGGAATTCAGAGTACAGAGTCACTCTAAAAAAAGAAAAAAAAAACACGAAAAAAAATCATGAACCAATTGCTGATGTATCTCACTTTCACAAAAAGGACCGAGAGAACGTACGACTGAGGTGTTCCTCCGATGCCAAAGCCTACGAAGCCTCGAAGGGCCAGCAGCCAGCCGTAGACTGGACTGAAGGCGCTGAGCAGGCCGTAGTACAGAGCCCAGCACATGGACATTACCAGACCCTGTCACCAAGACACAAACAAAACAGAAGGTACTGGAAGGTCATGAAACACACTTAACAAACCCTCCCCCCCCCAAAAAAACCCCCCCCAAGATGTGACACTTACTACTTTCCTTCCGTACTTGTCAGCCACATTACCCCAAATGAGTGAGCTGAACCCCATCCCAATAAAAACAACCTGATACAAAAAACAAACAGAAAAAAATGCTGAATGCAAACAACAGCAACCATCACACAATTCTCAGAAAGCACCCAAAGGCTTTTTACTGATGTTATGAGCGCCACTTGATAGCTGGGGAGACTCCAGTCACAGTGCAGCTCGGGGCCCAGGATGCTGAGGATCATCATCTCCATGGAATCTCCCACCTGACAGAGAGGAGCACATGAGACACACGTAGAACGGACAGAATGAGAGAAAGGCATTTCCAGGGTCTCTTCAGGATTCCTACCCACGCGAGTCCCGTAACGAACGAGATCTTCCACTGAAAGACTCCAAATCCGATCACTTCCAGTGCATCGTCCACTGTAAACGTTCCTGTGGAAGGTAAGGGGCAGAAACAGAGATTGGTGTCAGTTTATCAGGCACTTTGCTTCCATTTATCATTTTCCTTCCACTTCACAATTAAATGCCACATAAAATATCAAGAAAAAGTCACTGAAGTTTGTAGATGCAAGTTGACAAAATGCAGATTCCTTATTTTTTAGTTATTTTTAAAAGTCTGTGGTTTGCTTTCAAAGCCTGGTATCTTCAAAGGCCTAAATAAACTCCAGTACAATCCTTTAATTTCAGTATAAATCCAGCTGTGCTGTGAAGGCCTGAAGGGATGTTTAAATAATATTAGAGCAGTGTTTCCCAACCCTGGTCCTCAAGACACTTAGTAAACAAAGTTCCATAAATCTGGTCTTTCTGGAAGATGATTATCTGGTCGGACAGGACTAAAATAGGTATTTTAGGCCTTTAAGCAAAACTCTATGTATGGTAGAAAAACACCAGTGTTTCACTTGTTAATCATATTTATGTAACAAGTATATATATTAACACAGCAAATAGGATGACGGTGTACAGTAGTAAGGAGTGTTCACTGACTGAACTATGAGGGTTTAGTTATTAAAGAGAAATAAATCAGCAGAGTAACTTTAGAGAATTGATCACAGTTATGGATCCAGTTGTATAACCAAACACTAAAAGAGGCCACGACCTACATAAACGGTTCTCATATTTCCAGACTGACCTGTAATTAAGCATTCTTTACATTGCATTCGCTCTTTTCTTTTAGAAAACCATCCCAATTCATCATATGGCCGATTCTGACCGAGCAACATCTGTGGCTTCTGTTAGCATTCAAGTATAGTTGATAACACAAAGAAACAAGTCTGTGTGATTCACAAGTAGGCTGTGCAAACCTGCAGTTTTATTATTTCCAGAGCTGTTTGCGGACTCTCTGCTCCCTGAGTCAACTTTTGCTGAGGCAATGGTGCAGATCTCGTTATCCGTGGCCTGGTCTTCATCAGTGTGAGCCACAAATTCTCCCTCATCTCTGTCAGAACACAGAATGAACACATTCAGTCATTGCTAAATTAAAACTACTAATTTCACAGCTTAGTGTAAAAAAAAAAAAAAAAAAAAAAAAATTATTTATACGTTTAAAAGAGGAAGTGAAGGAGCATTAGCAAACCCTGAAAGCACATTTGTTTCTGAGATTATAACACCTGTCAATAAATTACAAAGAGAGAAACAAAAATCTAGGTGTTTTTACTCTGGTTCAGGATTCCTCCAGCGCTTGTAAGTGACCTTAGCAGATCTTGTCCAGTTTTCCATGTTGTAGTCCTGCAACAGAGAGGACGCATAGCTACAGCTGAAGACAAACAGGTCATTTGTTGTCAAACCTGCTGGTGCAGTCGCTTCAAGTTTCAATGAGACAGCCAATCAGAGAACAATACCTGCAGAGACTCAAGGGGGCGTGGTTACACCAGGAAACGATAACCTTGCTTTTCATGGAGGAGATTCACAATAAATTTTTCTAATAAACGAATCAGTGCAAAGTAGGCAAAGTTTCAATAAATACAACATGTCAAATGAACGATGCTGGAATAAGAAGGCTAAATTAAAAAATGTTTCTTGGAGTAAAGTGTCATTATCAGTGTCGAGCTTGGTTAAAGAAATAAACAAAATGTAGACAAAGAAAAGCTGGATCAGAAACCCTAAGAGAATGAAGAAATGGAGGTTTTTACAGATACAGTGTAGAAATCATACTTAAGTTTGTATCTAAGGTATCTAAATAAAAGTAAAAATTAAAGGCCAGAAATAGTGAATGGTATACGTTATCTACCAGACAAGCTATTTGCTGCATCAAAAATTATTTTCATTTTTTTATCTGACATTGCAGAGATAAATACATAAATGACGTTATTCTTTTTATACTGACTTGTACCAAACAAAAAACAGCTTAATTGCAAAAAATAAATAAATAAAATAAAATAAAATAAATAAATAGCTTACCTGCAGGCAAATTTAAAAATGTAGATAGAAGGGCTGCTGCATTTCAAACAAAAATACATTTCTTACAATTTTGCATGGCTGAGTGTCATGATGTATGACAGACTGTAGGTTGTGCTATTACCCTGATGTTTTTTAAAACTTTCTAACCAAACCTTATGTGTTGTCAGTTGTGTTACTTGCTTTTTGTGTGTTTGTTTGATCAGTGATTGTGTTAATATCATCAAGAAAAACAGTATGTTACCAGAATAATCAGTATTTTATTCAAATTGTACAACCATGTTATTCAGATTGTTTCCAAACTGAACCAGACTTTTTTTGTTTGTCTTTGTAATAAACTCAACATCCTGGTGAGCTGCCAGTCCAAAGCACATATTGTAAAACGGAAATATCTTCAAATAGGGAGGAAGTGCTTTTCTCCTTTTCAAAGCTGATTCCAGCCTCTCCAGATTTCCTGCAGCTTTTGATGAGCATCTAAATCGTACAGTCCTCTGTCCCCTTGTACGTGAATAAGGTCAGGTGTAGAAGCAGAAGCAAAGTAGGACATCAGAGGATGCGCTGAGGCTGCGGCATGGACAGCCATAAATACAAGACAGGTGGATTGCACAGCGCATCCCTCTGTCCCAATATCAGCCGCAGACTCACTCTGAACATCACCGAAACTCAGCAGAGTCGTAGCGGTGAGTCCGAAGAAGAAGTCCGACATGGAATCAAAGGTAGGGTTTGATGTCTGCTACAATTTATTTTGTATTTTTAAATTTTAAGAGTCCCCTTCAGCATGAAGCTGCTTCCTCACATGAATAAGTTGGTTTGAACTTGTTAGATCTGAGGAGGAATCAAGTTTGTCTCTATAGAAACAAGATTGGCTTTATCGCAGAGAATAAAGATACAATATAATGTCTGTGGTGAAGAGTACAGTAGCTGAGGATTTCTGGATAATCTTTGCTTCCCCAAATATTATTTAGATATCCAGATGTGACATAACAGTTCAATGTTTGAAAGCTTTAAACAAGACTGTGTTCATTATAGAAGGTTTTACAAATGTGTAAGTATTACATAATGCATTGCTGTATGTTAATGAGCATTTTTCCATCCCGCTCTCTTGTATCACAGTGTGGTTTTCCCAATCATGAGGCAGTAACATAAGATGGCTCCGTTGATGCTTTCAGGAAGCAATGTTAAATTTTAAACAAATGCAATTAGACGACAGCAACGTTGTCACGGCAAGGAAGAACTGTAGCCAATGAAAAACAAAAGGTGGAAGCTGCAGATCTGTTGATAGTGTTTCACAGTGATGGACGTTTTCAATGTCAGTTTCTTTCATTTCTAGTTTTCTGTCAACTAAATGTGTCCGAAAGCTACTTTTCTTTTGGGCTCAAGCGCAATTTACTGAGTGATCTCATAACACGTTTTTTTTATTTCACATTCATAAAAATAAACTCTTTCGTGCTGGACGTTGAAGTGATGTCCAGTGTTTATCATTTGAACTGGAACGAATAAGGTTGCATTAATTCAGTCCTGGAATAATCTGGTACCTTCTAGTTTTATCAGGTTGCAGGTAATTACTTTGAAATACATCCATCTAATCAAAGATCAGTAACTGAATACCTTTCCTGTATGTCTGGTGGAGGAGGGTGAGAGTGGGTCTCTGGGTGGATCGGATTACAGCAACCTGGTGTTACATACCTGCACAGACATAGACATAAAAAAATACACACCCACACACTCTTCCTACACACACAGTTCAACGCTCGGGTGAAGAGCTGGATGAATGTTTGCTGCCTCGGCTCCATTCATGTTTGAGCAGCCCCTTGCTTCCAGAACCAGGTGGCCCGTTACTGAATCGCCAGTGTCAAAGGCAGCAGCCAAGCAGAAAGCAGCAGTTCCATCCCTTGCTATCTTGAATTGTGGTGAAGGGTTTGTGTTAAGGCTGTTTATTTTTTATTTTTTTGTTTTTTTGGATGAAGGACAGTGGAGTGTCCGAAGACAGAACAGCTTAGACCATTGCTGAATTGAAGAGGCTCAAATATGGAATATATTCTCATATTTTAAAACCTCTGTGCTGGAGTTTGTGTGCCCAAGTTGCACACCTGTGGACTGAGAATCGTCACAGAAGACCGGTTCAATCATGACACACATGGCTCTGGAAGAGAGGGAGGTAAATTACTTGAGTTGGTATATGTATCTACACTACCATGAAAAAAAAAACATATTTGTGTAACCTTTTTGCTTCTTTTCATGTTATGTTTATTTTTTCTTCTTCTCCTGCGCCTGATCATGACAATATTGTGCAGAATTTGCCTAAATAAATAAGGAAAGTGAGCAGAACAAGGACAGAAGAAGAAATTCTTGGACGTTAGAAAGAATGGGCTTCAACTAACTGGTGAACCTTGGAAATAGAAGAGACCATGTGGTTTATTTCCAGGCTGATGAAGCGTGGACCGGATCTTAACTTTTGTAGTGATGCTGATGCGAGACTGGCTGTTCAGTCCACGTGTGTGTAGTGCTGAGGTTTATCTTGTGCTGGGGATGCTTTTAATCGATATCCAGTTCTTATGAGTTATGTCTGAGTTCTTTGTGAAACCATTTCACCAAGGCTGCTGCATATCACTTGTCCTGCTGTGGCGATCATTGAAAGTCATTTAGATTAGCTTTGTTGCTTCAAGCTATGACCAATCTGGTCTGTCATAGTAAAGAAAGAGCCGACTCAAAAACCGGTTGATCTATGTTCCGGGTTCTGATGGTGAGATGCATGTATCTGCAGATCATGAGCAAAAGAAGAAGATCCTGAACACAAGCAGCTGAAATGAACTTCCATTTTAGGTTGGATGGGCTCAGTCAGAGATATGGTGAAAGTCTTCTTCATCTCCTCAGAAAATGAATTAGTCTATGGAGGTTGTCGGATATATGATCCCACTTCAAGTTTTCTGGGTACATCGCAGTTTGAGGAGACACAGAACACACTTTGTTGACTGCAGCTTTCTTTTGGGGACACTTTGGGATCCCTAGAAGAATAATCGGGGTGTGGCTGGTGAGAGAGGTGTCAGGGTTTCCCTCCAGGATCTCAGAACCTTACATTTACAATAAATTAGCAATTGCAATTGTTGGTCCATTCATCTGAATATTGGTGAAATATTAGATAGGAGTAACACAACGATGCTATATTTGTGTTGTGGAACAATTTAGTTTGTTTTGCAGGTTTTACACCTTTACATTTGTTGTTCATTCTTACAAGCTAAAGCATGATGCTTGGCACAAAATGCTTTAAAAAAAATTCTTTAGGCCAGTCCTGTCTAATAAATATTTTATTTTTAAATCTACCAGGATATAACCTCCAGCATGCAAAGCTGAAAACATTCAGCTGAGCTGGCAGGTGTGAGTAACTTAGGGGACTGGTGTCTTTGAAGGACCGATTAAGTTCAGGTTTCTCCAAACACCTGCAGCCCCCCTAAATGTATGTTGCCCTTGGTGATGTATGGTGTCACTCAGCGGCCCACGAGGAGAGCTATCTCTTTCAGGAGGCTAACTGCCACTTTGTGGCTGGGTAACAGGATCCAGCACCGTACTGGATGGACACGGACAATGGGGTGTCCTCTCAGGTGATGATCTTCAAGTCAGATAGACTTTCCGGTTCAGATATGTTTTTTTTATTTTGGTTGCTCTTACTGAGATATCCTCACTTGGGTTATGTCGTTTTTTGTTTTTTTTTGTTTTCAGTTCAGGAAGTCGTTACCATTTAGCTCAAATGATATTAAATGGTACCGACTTCCATTACCAGAAAAGCAAACATTTCCTTTAGTGGTTTTTGGTAACATTCCAGTATAGTGTTTTGCCTTCTGTTTGTTTCTTGAGGTCACATTTCCTTTGATTGGTAATCTGTCTTTTGCACTAAATGATACCTGATCACTTAGATCACATATGTCAAAGTCAAGGCCCGCGGGCCACATCCGGCCCGCAAATCAATTATCTATGGCCCCCTGAATGATATTTAATTACTATGAGAACCGGCCCGCAAGCCAGAGCCGCCCGCTCGTGTTTTGCCTGCAAACACTACATTTCCCATAATGCAACGGTAGCCCGCGAAGTGACTACAGCGCGCCCAAACGGCTTCATTATTCATCAGCTCAGAGCCTCACCCCGAACATTGATGAACTTGTACAAAAGATGAGACACCTCCAAGTATCAGGCTCAGCCTCAGACAAGTGAGCATCACAGAGCAGTAACGTATTTTCAGTTTATAAGTTTCAGTTAAATTTTTACATTTGTTTCTACAAAACGTGATTTTTCTTTGAATGAAGTATTGTTTTGTCTGTGTGCCATATATTTTTGTATTTTATTTTATTTTATTGTATTTATTTTTCAGTTGAATGGATTCAGGTAAAATTGCAGATAAGAGCCATGAGAAAGAATACAACTGATTTGATTTATTTTTTTACTTTACTATTTGAAAGCAGTGATCGGTAGGATCATAGAGCAGCACAGTAATGCATTTTCAGTTTATAATGCATGCACTTTGATTTATGCATTTATCTTGATATTAAGAAACATATTTTGTTTTTAAAAACAATTAAATTTGTTGCTGTTTGCCTCTTGAAAAATGTTTTCCCTTGAAGTTACTGACAGAGCCATAACAAAATATTGCTTTATTCATTTAATCGTTAAATAATATACACTGTGTTAGGTCTTGGTTCAACAGGCTATGTGCAATCATTTCAATATGTTTTAATAAACATTAAACCAGTCCGGCCCTCGGCTTGTAGCAAATTTGTTTTTTTGGCCCTCTGTGTATTTGACTTTGACATCCCTGACTTAGATGATCACAGAAACATGATGTGAGGACAACAGGGAACAACAACCTGGCGCTCCTAGTATAGGCCCCCTTGACCTCAACGACCTACTGGGAGCACACAAGCATCTCTAGGTGTAAAAAGGAGATATTCAATTGACTATAATCTGCATGAGTAATGTTTGGATATTCTTCCCTTTCATTCATGGGTTTTCTCCATGACATCCAAAGACATCTGTGTTAGGCTAACTGGTTTTACTGGATCTAATTTCAAATTTGGATGGTTTTGTATTCTTTATCTTTGTGTTGCAAAGTGATGAACCCCCTACCTGTCCAACATGTGTCCCGCCTCTCGCCTACGACTGCTGTTAGAGATTCATGCCTTCCCCAAGAAAATTAAATAAAATAGAAGAATGGATTGAACCAAAGTGGCCTAACAAGCAAAATACATGTTGCAAGTTAAAGGAGGAGACAAATCAATCAGAAAGAAAACGCATGTGGAAACAGTGAAAAAAAGAAACAAAACCTTAAAAATACCAAGAAATTTAGTTCAGAGTAAAACAAAAAGTAAAAAAAAAAAAAAAAACTACAGCAAGCCTTAATGATGATCATTCATAGCCACTTTAGAAAGTATGCTCAAATGTCACATATTATTTTCTTATATATATATATAATTTCTTACTCCATTTGCATTTTATCCCCATTTGGGTCTATTCAAACTACAAGATGGGACAGATTCTGTTTCCTAAATAAAATAAAAACAATTACAAGCAGTTAGATATCACAAAACTAAATTTCCTTACTGTCGATTATGAGCAAATTATAGACAACCACCTTTTACCATCTGTTGCCACAGCGGGCACAAACGTCTGTCGAATAGTTGTTTTCCAGTTCGAAGGGCTTTTTGAGTTTTGAATCAGTCATGATTTTAGTAGGAAATGTGTTTTAGCAATCACAACTGCTGGAATGAATCTATTTCAGAAAACAGTTTTGTTTGTGTTTTCAACTATATCCACCCATAAACTTTAATAAAAGAAGAATACAAACAAATACATATTTAGAACTGGACACTCTTCTTTTTTTAAAACACTCCCTACATAATTTACGACTTCCTATTGGAGGAAACCGAGGATATAATCCATCAGTGTTTCCTGTGTTCCCCCAATAAAAGCAGATGTTCAGGTTCAGTTGGGGAAAAAAAAAAGAAGAGAGGCATCAGGATAACCATCGAGGGCCCTGAGAGTAGGTAAATATTTGATTTGACTTCCAGTCAACCATTGTTAACTTCATTATATTTGAAAAATTCTAATATTTTATTGTGCATTTCTTCTGTGTCACTAAATCAGATGTTATTAAATCAGTTGCTGTGACTTGATAGCAGCTAAAGTTGGCAGAGATAATACGAAACCACAGAAACGTGATACAAGACGGCTCATACCGCCGTAATTAAAGTACAATGAATCTCTGGTTATACCCTGGCAGAAACTGAGCTGTGTATTAAATAGCTAGGTATATTTTGCGTTTATGCATATAATCATGAAGACCTCTATCTCTTAACTGAACTTTGATACCTAAATGTTGATGAAATCCACTCTGTTTTCCAGGTTCGGTTGCTTGTTTTCTGATTTAAAAATTGCAAAAAAAAGAGTAATGGGTCTATGGAGAACACATAAACAGATAAGATAGAGGTGGCTGAATTTAGATTCACATAGGAATAGCGGATGTGGCCAAGGACGCTAACTGGAATCCACAGATATGAGCACAAAAACGCCGGCAATGAGACGCCCACTGGGAGAGATATTTTACCAGGACTGTTGGCATGTGTCTCAATATCTTCCTCACCAATACCACAGAAAAAACACATTAGAGAGAAAAGTGACACACAAAAAAGAAAACAACAGCTGCATCCATCTAAACTAGAGTAAAAATAACTTTACCAGTCCTGTTCAAATTAAACCAAAGATGAAACAAGTCAAATTGGGTTCAGCCTTTGATTAACCCTGAAAATTAAAACATTTATGTAGATGTTTCCAGTCTTCCAGTCTTTTAAAATTTACCTCTAATTTTCACTTTGGTTCTCAATAAAGGTGAATAGCATTCTGTGAGTTCTTGAAAAATAAAAAAAAGAAACAAAGAAGTGAAGAATTCAAGAGGACTTCCTGATTTTTTCCTTCTCTTTCTTTTTTCCTTTTATATTATATTTCATCTTGTGGAATTGGTTTGGTGAAGTCTGATCAGGTTAAAAATGCAGCCTGTAAAAAACGGTGATGCAACTTTTCTGGTCTTTTGTATAAACAATCTAATTCACAAAATTTGACCAAATATTGCGTTAGAACCAAACAAACTTCTTTCCCAATGCCATTAAACAGTATTTGGGAAATATGTTAAAGGCATTCCTAGTTTTGCTAATTGCTAATTAATGCTAACAGGAATTATACTATGTTTATCTCTGTGCTCATAAACGAAACATCTATGAACAAAAAGCTATAGATCCATTTTCTAGTTACATTTTCTAACTTTTCCATTTTTCCTAGCAAAGAAATTAAAAGATAAAGTCTTGCTGTAAACAAAGACAATAGTGAAAGCAAAGGGTGACGTTATCCAGGGTCATTTTACTGGAAAGCCTGACTATTTAGGTTAAGGTTTGACTTCAGACTTTTGCTGCCCTCCACCATACTTGTTAAGACAGGGAGTCGGACCTCAACGAACAATAACTTGTTATCTACTCCTGTTGTTTCCCTGTCTTATCGCTCCTGTTGCGACACAGAGCCTGGAGGAGCGGTGTAACCGGATCCTGAGGAACATGGAGGCCTCCCTGACGGCCCGGGATCGCGTGGGCATCCAGGATTTTGTTTTGCTGGACGCCTACACTAGTGAGAGTGCCTTTCTGGACAACCTGAGGAAACGCTTCCATGAGAACCTGATTTATGTGGGTGCTTCCTGTGCAGCTTGTTCCCTTAAGTTTAATGAAACCTCACAGCCCTCGGCCTCTAACCCCTGCTGTCCTAATGTGGCATTTTACCGTCTGTCACCTTGTACTGCTGATATAGCAGCTCTGCTGCTTTCAATCTGCAGAGCGAGCATTTAAAAAGGTCACAACCATCCAATGGGTCACGGTGACAAGCGATTAAATAAACTTATTGCTGTTGGTAAAGGACAAAACTAAATATAATCGTGGAAGAATATTTATGTAATGTCATGTAATCAGTAGAAGAAGAATAGTTGTGTTATTACTGAATGTGCAAGAGCTGCAGGTCATGAGTTCATGTCCTTGTCTCTGTTTGAAGACCTACGTTGGGACGCTTCTGGTGTCGGTCAACCCGTACAAAGACTTGGACATCTACAGCAAGAAGCAAATGGACACCTATATGGGAGTTAACTTCTTTGAACTGCCACCTCACATGTAAGTTCTTTTTTTCTATCTTTTAAAACATCTGAGAGATAAACCAGGTGAATCAATTCAGGAATATATTGTTTCAGAGAGTGCGGATACCTTTGAATTGCGGACGATCATCATAACATTACTTGCAAATATTAGTAGTTTTCACAATTTCACACATCTTGCATTTGAAATTCACGCCGATACTTTTAAGTTTGTTGTCCTTTGCAGAGGTTTTCTCTATTTTTACCCTGAGATTTATTTCATCGATATTTAATCAGCTTTTACAACATTACTGAGCTGGAAAATATTGATCCATGAAAATCATGAGTCTTCTTGCATTGCCTTAACCTGTTTCCTGTATTCTTAGTTACGCTCTGGCAGACAACGTTTTCCGCACAATGCTGTCGGAGTTCAACAACCACTTCATCCTGATCTCAGGAGAGAGCGGGGCTGGAAAGACCGAGGCCTCCAAAAAAATCCTCCAGTTCTACGCCGTCAGCTGTCCGAGCACCAAACTCCTGAACAACGTCCGGGACAGGCTGCTGCTCTCCAATCCAGTGCTTGAAGTCAGTGGCAAATTAATGCTACGCTCTTTTTTTTAGGTAAATATATAATTTTAAATCAAGCATATGATTCTTTTATTTTCTTGTAGGCTTTCGGAAATGCCAAAACCCTGAAAAACGACAACTCAAGCCGCTTTGGGAAATACATGGACATCCAGTTTGACCATCGGGTAGACTGGAATACTTACCAAAAACTAATAAAAAATACTGACAAATTACACAGAATCTAGAGTTTAGAGATTGTCTTCTTCCTTAGGGTGGAGCTGTGGGTGGGCACATCCTTAGTTACCTGCTGGAGAAGTCCCGCGTGGTTCACCAGAACCACGGCGAGAGAAACTTCCACATCTTCTACCAGCTGGTGGAGGGAGGAGAGGAGGATCTGCTCCGCTGGCTGGGCCTGGAGAGAAACTGCAAGAACTACCGGTACCTGGTGCAGGTAAGAGGAAATTTAGAAAAGAAATCCGCCAAAAATCTCAGAAATTTTGAGATTAATCTCTGAAGACTTATTAGAAAAAAAACATGGACATTTCTGAGTTTCCAAAGCTGAACATTTCCTCACACACATGCTCCACAAATTTTTAACCAGAAGTTTATATTTCATGCTTTCAGGGGGATTGTGCCAAAGTTAGCTCGATCAATGATAAAAGTGATTGGAAGACAGTGCAGAAAGCGCTGTCTGTCATAGACTTCAGCGAAAGTGACACTGAGGTGAGGTCATAGTCAGTCATCATGTTCAAATTTACATGATTTCTTTTTCTGATTGTCTCTGTTTTGCGTCGATGCAGCACCTGTTTGGCATTATTGCCAGTGTGCTCCACTTGGGGAACCTAAAGTTTGAAGCAGACGCTCGAGGATACGCCACGATCAAAAACAACCAGGAGACGCATTGGGTGTCAAAAGTAAACTGTCTGTCTGTGCTGCACCAACCTTCTCACGTGAATGAATTTAGCACCCAGTGCGTGTTTTTGTCTGTCTTTGTTGCAGTTGTTGGGTATTCCTAATCAGGTGCTACAACAGGGTTTAACCCACAGAAAGATAGAAGCCAAAACAGAAGAGGTGACGCTCCCGTAGCTCTGGATGTGTTTTATCAATTTCTGATGTTTATTTGCAGTCAAACGTTCACATTATTTTGCTCTTAAAGGTGCTCAGCCCATTCTCAGTGGAACATGCTGTATATGCCAGGGATGCCCTTGCCAAAGCCATCTATGGCCGAACCTTCAACTGGCTGGTCAACAAGATCAATGAATCACTGGTGAACCAGGTCAGCACTGTGTTGGTGTGCTTTAGCTGCTCTATTGGACACAGCAAGAAAACCTGGATGTGACATTTGATTAGTTTGAATTCTGACAATATTTTCTTCCTTGCAAAACAATTTACAACACTTCAGCTTTTTCCCTCATGCAGTCTTTGAACAACATAAGGGAAATGCCACATGTAGCATTTTTTGACTTATAAAGTGTTCAGTCTATTCCTCTTCTTCTTAATAACTGCTTCATGAAGAATGCAGGACTACTAGTTTATTGGTTGTTTTTTGGATTAATGTTCTCATTTTCCAATGTTTCACTTTATGTGAACACAAATGTCTTGGCCAATACTTGCTCCTTTGATAAATTAAACAGTTGTGTTTAAAGCTTGGTAGATAAGTTTATAATCTAACCCTGTTTGAAATGTGTCCACATCTTTATCCTTGGTCTGTCTGTGTGTTTTTGGTTTTTATGAGGAGGCTTGTTCATTAATGCTGGTTAAAAAGTGCTACAGTCTCCACAGATCAGTTGCATTTACTGTAGACTGGGTTTAAATTGCAAACCCATAGACTCACTTACTATTTAGTTAACTGCTGAACACAGTTAGGTGTGCCAAATTTTAATTTTGGTGTATCAGAGTGAAAGCAGCAGCACGCCACACATTTCAGACTTTTAAGCCTAAAAAAAATTATAAAAAAAATTAGAAAACTGTTACATTTTTCACCCACTTCACAATTTTGATACTTTTGATCTTTTACAAAAGAAAAACTCAGTAAAATACAATGAATTCGATTTGTGATTGTAAAGTTACAAAATACAAAACACTTTTGCAAGACAACATATGTGGTCAAACTCCTCTGTATTTTTTGCTACTAATCAGTATCCTTGTGTGTTTATGCCGTCTTGTGCTGCGTTCAGGATTCCTCCAGGAAGATGGTGGTCGGCCTGCTGGACATCTACGGGTTTGAAGTTTTCAGTGTTAACAGGTGAGATGATGTGCATTTTACCGTTTTCAGGCAAAAAAAACCTTTGAACATAATAACACCTTTTCCCCTTTTCCATTTCAGCTTTGAACAGTTTTGCATCAACTACTGCAACGAGAAGCTGCAGCAGCTTTTTATCCAGCTGACGCTTAAATCAGAGCAGGAGGAATACGAGCTGGAAGGGATCGAAGTAATAATGCAGTTATTCAGTTGTATCAATAAACGACATGATTCATAAAACAATCTAATGTTTTTAATGTTCTTGTGCAAAGTGGGAACCGGTGCCATATTTTAACAACAAGATAATCTGTGACCTTGTGGAGGAGAAATTCAGAGGAATCATCTCGTTGTTGGTAGGTATTTAAATAAGCTATGGTCATTAATGAATGAATTAATACACCTTTGGCTAAATAAAACACATTCGTTTGATTTTCATGCTGATAGGATGAGGAATGTTTGCGTCCTGGGGAGGCCACCGACCTCACTTTTCTGGAGAAGATGGAGGAAAAGATTGGTGGCCATCCTCATTTTGTCACGTGAGATTTTAATTCTTTGGAAAATTCACCTTTACGGCATCTAAACTCCAGTCACCTTAAATGTTTCTCCTCACACAGACACAAACTTGCAGACAAAAACACGAGAAAAACCCTGGAAAGAGGAGATTTCCGCCTCCTACACTATGCTGGGGAGGTAACATATTGTGTTGTTGGTAAGTAATAATAAAACTGTTGATAACTATTAGAGAAGCTTAACATGCTAATTTGTTTTTTTTATTTCCTTTTACAGCTGTTTTCAATGAGATAAGAAATAGGGTGTTTATTAAAAAATGAATGAGTGAAATATATTTTTCTTTTGACATTTCAGGATTCTTGGACAAAAACAACGATCTGTTGTATCGAAGTGGAAAAGAGGTGATTTTATTCTGGGCCTCTATGTTCAGTAAAGTGGTGATTCTGTGGAAAGAAATGTGTTTTATTTAAACATTTAACAGAGTTTAACAACAATTATCTTCAATAGTTGGTTTGAAAAGCTTAATGTTAGGTTTTGATCCATTTCACATTTTGCTTTGTAAGAAGTTGTTCTGCGTTTTTCCCCCATTATTGACCTTTCACCTTGTTCAGCCTGCTTGGTTCGAGATTCAAATGAAAAACACTGATTCATGATGGTACCTCCACCATTGACTTCAGCACTTTATTTTCCTTTCAGTTTTCTGATTTGAAACTTTCACATAAAGTAACTTCAACCCCTAACCCCCCCAATGACACTGTATTTGCACTTTACACTCGGACACTTTAAAATGTTGCACTGCTAAATTTATCTTCCCATGCTGCTACATTATTCATACTTCATCCATTTTGTACATTCCTATTAATATACATTTCATTTTTCTACTTCTTGTTTTTATATATTTGTAAATATTTTTCCTATTTATAACAATTTGATCTTGTAGCTAGTTTTTATATTTCTTACTTTATATTTGGATGTAACTGGGGCCGTGACTCTCAATTTCGTTCCACCTCATGTAACACGTGATGTGAATGACAATAAAGTCTCTTGAATCTTGAATCTTGAATCTTGAATCTTGAATATTATCTTGCTTAAAGTATTTTGCCTTTTGATTTCGGGAAACAAAAGAGAACAACAAAAAAAATTAATTTCCCCTTCATTAAAGCAATATATTTTTACCAAAGAATACAATTATCAATAAATCACAAAAATATATCATTGCACTGGGGTTTTTAGCATTTTTTTTTGATTTTCTAACCAAGACTGGTTAATGTATTATTCTTCTCTTTTCCATAAGGTCATGCAACACTCCAAAAATGCCATCATCAAACACTGCTTTCCCTCCTCTGAACCCGACAACAAAAAGAGACCAGAAACAGTGAGAAGATGCTCAGATGACACTTAATGTCCCTCAGATTTTAATCTGGAAGTGGTTCAGATTGTCCACCTTGTCCTGCATCTCTTTAGGTGGTGACCCAGTTTAAGAACAGCCTGGTTGGTCTGACTGAGATCCTAACGTCCAAAGAGCCTTGGTATGTGCGCTGCATCAAACCGAATGAATCCAAACAACCAGGTGAGACCTGATTACATTTACACAAAATGGAGTCTGTTCACTGTGCTGCTGATGGGGCAGATAACTGAGCTGAAATCTCAGTCCTCTGGTGTGTTTTGCAGCAAAATTTGATGATGTGCTGGTGAGACATCAGGTTAAATACCTGGGGCTCATGGAGCACCTGAGGGTCAGGCGAGCCGGCTTTGCATACCGACGCAAATATGAGATCTTCCTCCAGAGGTAGCAGAACATCTTCAGCCTGATTTAATTATCTTACTCTGTAAAGTTTGCTCTAGTTGTTGCAAATGCTCCTCCTCTGCACTAGGTATAAAGCTCTGTGTCCAGACACCTGGCCCAACTGGAAAGGTACGCCAGCAGAGGGCGTTCGCTGCCTCATTAAACACCTGGGCTACAAAACTGATGAGTATAAATTAGGCAGGTTGGTAGATGCTCAGCATGGTTTCGAAAGATTACTAACAATCTATAATTTCTGTCAAGAATCACTGGATCTTTTGACGCTTTAAATGTTGGCTTTCCACTTTAAGGACAAAGATTTTCATCCGCCATCCCAGGACTCTGTTTGCAACAGAAGACGCCTTTCAGGTCTGCAAGCATCAGCTTGGTGAGAAATGACTCGGTTTCAATCACTTCAAAAGTAAAATATAAAACAATACTATTTAACAGGACAGTCTTATCAGTAAAATGTGAAAACATCATCTGTCACTATAGCAACAAGGATTCAAGCCAAATACAAAGGTTACAGAGTGAAAGAAAACTACCTGAAACAGAAAGAGGCTGGTGAGTGACTGAAGTGACACAAGTTGAGTAAGATGTTTTAAGATGTTAATTTTTAAGTAATTCATCCCGTGTGTTTGTCCAAACAGCCACTAAAATTGAGAACTGCTGGAGAGGTTTGATGGCGAGGAAGGAGCGTGAGAGGAGAGCTTGGGCGGTCAAGGTCATCAAGAAGTAAGGCCCAATAATGACAATAATGTCTGATAAAGCAGTTTAATGAGACAATAAGCTGACCTGCTTGATTGACTTTTGGTAGATTCATCAAAGGTTTCATGACCAGAAATCAACCAGCCTGCATTGACAACAGTGAGTACCTGGCCTACGTGAGGCAGAACTACCTCACCCGCCTGAAGGAAAACCTTCCCAAATCGGTCCTGGACATGGACTCGTGGCTCACCCCGCCACCCATTTTAAAGGAGGTAAATGAGCTTTTCATGTTTCTGAAGAATGCCTTGGCAATGACTGTGCTGTATGATTCTTAAGAGGTAAAACATATGACGATGTGTTTTTATTTTGTAGGGCTCGCAGCTCTTGCAGAACATCTTCGTTCGCTATTTGGTGAGGCAATACGTCCGAGAAATCACCCCACAAAAGAAGGCTCAGGTAGGATCCACCGTTTTCAAAAATAAATATCTTCAACTCACTTTTTCTGTCTTTGGCAATCTCAGTATGCTCGCTCCATCTCCCATTTTAAAGAATCCATAGTTTCCTTACATCAGTTTTGTAGTTGGATAAAAAGACGATATCTTGGAAACACAAATGCTGCATTAAATCTATTTTCCATGTATAGCCTCTTAAATTGTTTTAATAGTTTTTGCACTTATTGTTCTTGATTCTCAGAATTCAATTTAAACAAAGTCACCATGTAACATTGTTTGGATGCTTCTCCTTCTCCAGCTTCTCCTCAAAGCCCAAACAAGCTCCATGTTCAAAGGAAAAAAAGAAAACTACCCACTCAGTGTGTGCAGACCGTTTGTGGACACGAGGATTGGTAAGATTGTTTTAATAGTATTTCATTTTATCATACATGTGAGACATGGTGGTGGCAGCAATTTGTTGACTGGATCCTCTCTTTTCAAACATTTCACCAAGCTTTAGAAGACATTAACCTCAAGGTCCTTCAGACTATTCAGCATGAACACCTCAAGGTAAATTAGAGCCAGAGTTCACTCTGCCTCTTTTTGTTTTTCTTGATATCTTCCTAATTGTTTGCGTTTCGTCCACAGTACGGCGTTCCAGTGGTGAAATACGACAGGAACGGCTTCAGGCCTCGTCTTCGGCAGCTCATCTTCACCCAGGAAGCCGCCTACCTGGTTGAAGAGACAAAGATCAAGCAGCGGATTGATTTCACCTCGCTGAAAGGTAATGAAGCTACTAAATGAAAGTAAACTTATTACTTCACTATTTGGTGTAGCTGCATCTTCATTTCCTTCTTGCTGTGTCATCCATGCTTATTAGCAACACATGCTAAAGGAAAACAACCCAGCTTGGGGATCAAATCTTACATTGAGGATTAATTAATACAAAGTTATCCCCTTATTTTTCATTTATTTAATTATTTATTTATTTATTTTGTATATGAATTCACTCAAACTAAATGTTTGATTTTTAATAATCTAACTCGATAAGATTATATCCGTTTATTTTAAAGATTTTTACAAATCAGAATAAGAATACAAGATCCTGATCTGATTCTTTTCTAGGTGTGTCTGTGAGCAACCTGAGCGACAACTTCCTCATCCTCCATGTTACCTGCGATGATATCAAGCAAAAGGTTGGATGTCTTTTTTGCAATGAAAGATCATTATGAGACAGTAATCAGATTGTTACTGTAATTAAATATGGAGGACCAATCATGCTTGTTGTTTCAGGGAGATCTGGTTCTGCAGTGCGACTTCCTCTACGAGGCTCTGACTAACCTCAGTTTTATTGCTGACAAGCAGAGCTGTGTCAAAGTGGTTCAGGGGAGGTACACAGTCTGGATCATACTCAGCATTATTTCAATAATTCTCGTTAAGAATCGTCTCTCTCTGTGTTCAGTGTGAGGTTCGACATTCAGCCTGGAAGAGAGGGGTTTGTCGACTTCAAAAGTGGCCAGGAGTCCATGGTCTACAGAGCAAAGAACGGCCACTTGATGGTGGTGAGCGTGGAGCTCAGATAATAATACTTTTTAAGCAAACATTCAAGCAACTGATTGAGATTTTTGTTTTTTAGGAATCAACAAGAACCAGATGAAGATGAAGCTTAGAAGCCTCAAAGACGCAAATCTTTAAAACAACACAACAAACAAAAAAACAGCCATGCTTTCTCAACCTGCTTTTCCTCATGCTCTTCATAATGACTGATTTTAAGTTTTTCATCTTTATATTACTTTACAGTAGTCTGATGTTGTTCGTCACCAAACAATGCCAATATCTCAACAGCAGAAAGAGCAACTCATAGAAGAGCCTGGTCAGAAAACATATAAACTATATAAGCTAAATAAAGCCTGTTTTGTATTTGACTTTTGTTGATATGGCAATTTAAGACATGCATGTGTAAAACCATAAAGAGCTTAACTATGCCACACCTTTGTGTAAGAACATGCTTAACCATACATATGTTTATAATTAACTTTAGAAAACTATGTTAGTGAAAATACAATGCAATAAATAATTCTCAGTCTATCTATACCCTGTGTTCACTGATGATCCCCGTATAGCAGCTCCCCCTGCTGAGCATTTGATGATTATGCATAAGGTTGTGCTGGAAAAACAAAACCTGAAGTATCTTTCCTCGGTTGTTTCAGTCAGAATAGGAAAGATTTTGCTGAGTGACAGGAAATCCTTAATCCTTAGTGCTAAATATAATGTTGGTCCACACTTTGCAGTTGTAGGACTGACCTCTTTAGGCTATCCAAGAGATTTAGGAAAGTGGTTTTGGGGAGTGTTGATCAGAGGGGCAAATATGAGATCAGACATTGATGTTGGACAAGAGGGACTGGCTATATTCATCTGCTTAGAGATGAATATCTCTAAGGAGCTCAGGACTCTGTGATGAAGCTCTGCAGAATATACTTGAGTCTGCTAATCTGAAGGCCACATGAAGTTTGGAGAATCTCAACACCCAGCATGCCTCAGTATCTTCCAACCCAGCTCTGTTATCCCCAATGTCTTACCTTTGTTATAAAACCTCCATCAGGCGGCTCAGTGGGGAGTATTTGAAGCAAGAAAAATCCACAACTTCGTGTCACTCTGAAGAGTGATCTATACTTTCCAAATGTTCATAAAAACAGTCTGAAAATAGGTGCTGAATTTTATATCTTTGTAGTCATGAATGTGGTTGTAACACCTAATTTTATATTTCTAATGGGTAGCAATAACACAAAAATGACATATATTACAGACTACATATTGCATATAGTTGTAATAAACTCACATTATTGGACGTTCTGATGATGTGGTTGCCAGCATAATTCAGTTTGTCAACTATTGTCTCCTCAAGATGGTACAGTGTATATTTTTTAAGTTTTTATAATTCTGATACTGCAGTATGTTTCTGTTATTGCTTGTTAAAAAGAGTTGAATTAAAATAAAACAAAAGAGTAAAAAAATAACAAAAACAAACTACTGGTAAAATTCACATTATTATAGTAAATTATGTAATTTAAATATTATTTTTGCATTTTTCTATGCAGTGATTTTCAGGGATACGTAGCTGCACTTCAATAACAACAAAAGAAAAATATTTACATTTATGAGTGTATTAGAGAAGTTGTGGCTTACATTTTCTTTTTACATATTTATGATGTTATTTTACAATAACATAAATGCTAATATTTCAACTGTAGAAAAAGCAACTCCTAGATGGAAAATCATATTATATATATATATATATATATATATATATATATATATATATATATATATATATATATATATATATATATATATATATATATATATATAGGGTATACTGAATCCCTCTCACACAGGTTGACTTGTTAATGGCTGTAAAGTTTTATCTATGCTAAAATTGCCACTATGGTAGTAAATATTGATGTTTTCACAACCAACCAAGCACATTTAGAATTGTTGACTACTGTCTTTTTTTTTTTTAGATAAAATGCTTCCGAATGCATCAGCATATTTAATTTATCTTAATTTATCTTATCTTAATGCAATGAACTTATCTTACATTTTTAAGATGTAGCATTTTTTTTTAGAGAGAAGGTCAAAGTTGAACACGTGAGCGTTCAGTGGAAAATGGTGCAATAAAGACTCCTAGTTAGTGATTAACAGGAAAGTATATAAAGTCATGACAGCGCCACGGTTTGGAAAAATGCTGAGCACATCAGCATGGTGAAAACTTTGTAGCAGACAAGAGAGAGGAGCAAACAATCGGACTGCCAGGATGAGAAGATCAACAGCAGTGATTTTTGTCTTTCTGGTTTCATATATCTGCAAAACGTTAGGCAAGTATCTCCTGCATTATGGATACTCTGAATGATCCAATTCTCTTTTGTTTAATTATTTTATTTATTTATGATGCTGAGACGGATCTGCAGGGAATACTTTACTAAATTCAGAACAAAAACTATTTTGTCTTTGAGAGTAAACATGGATCAAAAGTATTCACATTCTATAAATTTGAAATCACAAAGTTTTATCTGGCACACTTACAAACTAACATGTATAGCTCTTAGGATTCAATTTTAGCAAAAATTTATAAAATTTTTTTTTTGCTAAAATTATTGAGAAGCAAAAGGTGGGAAAAACATCCACAAAAACAAGTAATGTGTGTTTTTCTGTCATTGATAGACACAAAACTTTGTCTATGTTTCTTCAAATGTATCTAAATGATGGTGGGAATATGTCTGCTACAAATGTATTCAAATCTATTCTTGTTGAGAAACAAAGTATTCCAACTTTAATACAAAACAAAGATTGTTGGATCATCTTTGCCTTCACAAGAAGATGTTTAAGTCATACGTCTTTATTAATGTAAAGTTACAGCTTAAATGTAAAAAAATATAAAATAAAAATCTGTCTTACTTAATTTCTTTTTTTTTTTTTTTTACATGCAGCACCCTGCAATGCCAGTCAGAATACATAGAGGCATAACTTTGTGCATTTACATTTGCTTTATCTTTTTTATTATGGATAGGAGAAACTTGTGAACAAAATTGTGGGACAAAATTAGACTCCTGCTCCTGCCACCCAACATGTGGGTCTCTTGGATCCTGCTGCTCTGACTACAAAGAGTACTGTGTAAACACGTCTCCGTACTCTGGGTCCATACTGGGCGGCACAGATTTTGTTGTCCTTGATGCAAACTTCAACAAAAGCTCTGATATTGTTTGTAGGTAGGACATTTTTTTCTACTCCTTAATACTTGGCCCAAACTAGTTAAAAATCAACTGATCAATTATTGTTTTTTTCAATTGGCAGGTTTGATGATAAAACTAATACAGATGGTTACGTGGATGGAGATGGTAGAGGCCACTGTATTTCCCCACTATTATACGAAACCGGATGGGTTTCTTTGCAGATCTCCTCAGATAACGGCACCACATTCGACAGAGCTGGATCGTGGCTTTCAGGTACCACAACTAAAGAACAAAATAAGATATAAACAAGAGTTTTTGTTTGTTTAATAACTGGAGTTCAAATGTTATCCACATGTGCTGCTGTAGTTCACACAGGCAAGTTGGCTTCTCGATTCAAAGCTATTCTGGTGAACTCAACAAAGTGGCAGTACTATGGAACGCCTAATGTTGGAGGCGAACTACAGATGACGTGGAATACCACTTCAGTCAATGCAGAAAAGGTCAACATAGAGGTCTGGGGATACGAAGAGACAGGTAAGAAGAATGTATGTCCACATTAAGGATTTCAGACACTGTAAATGTTTTCCTTCCTTCATGTTACAACCAGACTTCAACGCACTAAAAGTTTTGGCTAGTCATGAAGAAGGGAAATAATACACTTTTCATATATATATTTTTTTACAAGTAAAAATTTGAAAAGTCTGTTGTACATGATGGTTTATAGAGTCACTTTTTGCATCAATTACAGCTCAATACATTAGAGATGCCAGCTACGCACATCTTGGTTGGATTGGATTTAATTGCACATATCATTTTTAACTCCTGACTGGTCTCGGTCTGAATTGAATGTGATTTGATCCAAAGCTCCACATCAATCTCAAGTGTTTTGAGCTCTAAGATGTTTTCTTGTATTATTGCCCTTTGACTCCATCCGTCTTCCCAGTTAGTCTGACCAGATTCCCAGTCCCTGACAAAAGGGAAAATCCTTACAGCGTGATGCTTTTTTTCAGGGTCCTCTTGGCTGCTTCTCATATTTACAGTCTCCATGCCTGGCATCTCAGTTTACGTGGAAATCCATGACTTATTAGTAGGTTATAGATATGTGTTATTATTATTACTGTTGCAAAATAATAATAATAATAACAAAAGTTTCTTTACTTCAGTTGTGTAGAATTTTGCACAGTAATTGCAAAATAAGCCTTTTACATCAAGGCTTGTAGTTGCAAGATGATAAAACAATGACATCTTTGCTGGAATGTGAATATACTTTTTAATGGTACTGTATGTGGTCATTGCATTTTAGGAAAACATGCATTGTAAAAAGTCTTTCTCGACAGGGGAGCCGTACTCAGAGTCCTGGCAGGGTGAGTGGCGGTATCTGTACTCCCTTACCAAGGATCATCCCAACAGTGGCTCCTTTAAGTTTGTACCCAAAATAGCGGATGGAGATTTTTCTAGATGGGAGCTCGGTGCCCTTCGTGTCAGCTCAGGCAGCTACCCTGACGGCAAGTGGTATGTTCAAAAGATCCTTAAAGATCACCATCATCCATGACTTTCAGTGTAAAAGCTGTTCTGCCTGTATGTTTGATTCAGGAACGTCCAAGCTGCGTGGAGTGAGGATCACGCTCTGGCCTGGCATCTAGAGGAAAGCTTCAGGCAGAACTCAGCAGGATGGGCTCTGGATAAGTGCGTAGCCTGGGACAAGCTGGAAAATGAGCTGCCAAACTTCCTCACTGAGATCATAGACTGCCCATGCACACTGGCTCAAGCAAGAGCCGACACTGGGAGGTTTCATGTAGGTGGAGATAAGATATCGAGAATCAGATAAAAAAACTATACAACCCAAGGGCACAAGCCTTGGACCGAGGGTTAAACATCTCTGTAGTTAAATAAAAGTGAAGAATTTGAACAACATACGAAAGAGAAACTCATGAACGTCAAAAGTCCTGGAATCTGATTTGGTGATCAATGTGTAATTGGTTGATCTGTTTATTATCGCATAATCCTCCTCAGTTCAAAGTCAAGAAGAGGTATCTCTCTAATTATAGCATTTATGAAAACTCTATCTGCAGGCAGCATGCTCCAGGTAGAACATGTTTACCCTACAAAAATGACTACTGAGTTCAAAACCATAAAATCATTTTTATTATAAGGTCACTGCTGTGGATCATTAAAGCACAGAGCAGTGTGGTTTCTTTGCTGAAGTTGTGTTGTTTTCCAAGTAGTTATGATTGAATCTTCTCTTTATTCCTCAGACTGATTATGGCTGTGATATAGACAAAGGCAGTGTGTGCACATACCATCCTGGGAGTGTTCACTGTGTGAGGGCGATACAAGCCAGGTGAGTCTAAGCTGAGATAATCATTGCTGCGTCACTAGAAAAATGCTTAACTGGGTATATCTGGAGTTTGCATGTCCTCCCTTTAGCACGCACATGGTTGTGTTTTTTTTTTTCCATCTTTCACAAATATAAACGTTGGGTTAATCGATCTAATAAATTTGAATATTATTGAAAAGTTCATTTATTTCATTATCTCAATTCGCTGTGAAACATATAGATTCACTACACAAGCCTTTATTTATGTCAATCGTGATGATTTCCGCTGTTCCGCTATTAAATAACGTTTGGTGTTGTTTCCTTTCTCCAGTCCTAAATATGCAGCAGGACAACAGTGTTGCTATGACAGCACCGGTGCTCAGGTTCTCACAGCCGACTCGATTGGCGGTAGCACTCCAGACCGGGCCCACGACTGGGGGTCGCCTCCTTTTAAGAAACCCCCTCGGATCCCAGGACAGTCCCACTGGGTTTATGATGTGCTAAGTTTCTACTACTGCTGCCTCTGGTCGGATAACTGCTACTACTACTTCAAACACCGGCCCTCCAGCGACTGCAGGCACTACCAGTCTCCCAGTTCAGGTACAGTTTGCTAAAGCAGCTTTAATGGGATTATTATTTTTGTTTATGCTTACATTTTGGTTTACATTTCAGCGATGGTGTTTGGAGATCCACACTTTATCACCTTTGACGGTGTCAGCTACTCGTTCAACGGCAAAGGGGAATACACTCTGGTCAGATCAGAGGAGAAGCAGCTGACAGTCCAAGGCAGAACAGAGCCTGTAAAGGGTGAGATGCCGACCCAACTATTTCAACTATAAAAGAAGAAAAACGCACAGCACGTGAACATTTTCTCTCTCTAAATGTGACGACAGATTCAGAAAAAACGATAAATGCAACAAAGCTGACGGCTGTAGCTATGAGAGAAGGGTCGTCCGACATCATAGAGGTGCGGCTGGATAGCAGAAATGATGGCCTTGAGCTACTGCGCAATCAGCAAACCCTCCCCTTTGCAGAGCAGACCTGGATGGATTTACAGGGTGAGATTTCACTAATGTCACATATTTTAATACTTCTGACAAAGAAAGAGAAAAATATTCCCTTGTTTTATTCAACAAAGAGCTCAAATTTGGGCCTTTGTCCTCTAAAGCACCATATTTTTGCATTTAATTGATACCACAAATGTTAAAAAGCTAAAATCCTGCTGTGTGTGTTGTTTCCTCTGTCCTCTCGCCTTACAGGCGTGTTTGTGTTTTCTCCCATCTCTACAAATGTAACTGTGATGTTTCCATCTGGAGCCGGGGTGGAGGTGCGACGTAGGGGTGAAACTATGACCACCACTGTCCTGCTGCCAGAGGAATTCAAAAACTCCACTGTGGGACTGCTGGGGAAGATGAATGGTGACGCCAAAGATGACCTAGCCCTCAGCAATGGGCAACTAGTGCAGAACCACAGCAACCCAGAGGAGCTGTTCAGCTTCGGGGCGAGCTGTAAGAAATAACCTTAAACACAATAGATAAGGTTTTGTAGATAGAAATATAAGAAATAAAAAGAATATCTGGACAGATTCTATTAGAAATCTTCCTATATTGTGTAAATCTTTCACTAATAACAGTACGCATGCTTAATCAGCGTTTGTTTTTGTCTTACAGGGGCTGTAGAAAACGCCTCCGCTTTGTTTACATATGATTCCGAAAACCTTCTGAACGCATATTACTTCGCTGCAAGACATGATCCAAATTTTATGCCAGTATTTTCTGTCCCTGAGGATCCAGATGATCCGCTGAACACCCAGGCAGCTGAGATATGCACCGGAGAGGGGTCTCAGTTCTGCAGGTGAGAAGAAAAGATGACAAAGAGTTTGGTTTTAAAACACAGCAGCAGAGCCAACGCAAGGTTTAAGTTGGAAAACGATCAGCCATAAGGCTCCACAGCACCACTAGCATCTCGTTAATCTTGACGTTATAGTTGCCAAGTGAGCAAACAATGAGATTCTTAAGTCAGATCTGGTCTTAGATGAGTTCCTGCTCCAACAGGAATATTAACATTTATTGCTCCATTAGTTCATATCAACCTCTACAAGACCCAGCATTTGATTCAGGTGTGTTGAACCTGGGAAAAATTAAAACGTGCTACATACCAAGTCAATTGAGAACTGACTTTGTGGAATGATCTGTTTGTGCCACATTGCATTATTCATCTAAGAGTCCTGTATCAATTAAGATTTTGAATCTTTACATTAATAAAGACACATAAGAGTAATTTACCCTAAGTAAAATAGCAGCTCCTTGTAATATTTTAAAGAAGAAGCTCAAATAATATGAGTCACAACATTTAAAATGTGCATTTTGAATGAAAGTATTTTGAATGAAATTTAAAAGCAAAGTTATTTGTTCTGGTTGTGTTTGAAAGAAGAAATGTCGTATGATTCTTCATGTTTTTTTTTGTTTTTTTTTACTGTAGATATGACATCCTTGTCGGTCGTAGCCCGTTAATAGGACATGCTACAAGAGTTTCTTTCCAGAGTCACGTTTCTCTGGTGGATGATCTGAAGCCAGGTATGACGTTTTGAAGAGCCTCAGAGATTCACATGATTGAGTCCAACCTTGGCGTCACGTTGTTAGTTTTTGTTTCATGCAGTGATCTCCTGTGGATGGCTCCCACCACCTGCTAATGGGAAGAAGCAGGGAACCAGGTACCTACAGGGGGCGAAGGTCAAGTTTTCTTGTGATGACGGCTACAAGCTTAGTGGATCAGAGGAGCGCACATGCCAGAGAAACGGCAAATGGTCTGGAGAAGATGCGAGCTGCAGCGTTCCCAGTACGGAAAGCCAGTTAAAATAAAATGAATCAATAAGCTTTGATTTTCAACAAATCAACAAATCGGTGTCTCTAAATGCGTCCGTGTTTGATCTTGAGTTTGTCTCTCAGTGTATTCTCTTCCAATCAACATGTTTTATATGAACAGATTGCACTGTCCCTACGCTCGATTTCCTTGAATCAGAAACTTCTCAGAATTCAACCACTGAACAAAACATCGGAAATGAATCGTTACTGCATTTCTTTCACATGATTTTGGTTGGGAAGCAACTGTTGATTGAATCCTTTATGAAACACTGTCATATTCACATTTTTGGGCTTCAATCTAAACCTATTTGATTCCATTCAGTGACTTCATCCAGCTCCGATGAGAAGAAATTCAAATCATTCTACAGTTCAGTGGGGGAACATGACCCTGGGTTTCTTTCTGTATGTTTTCCTCCTTTTTCTCTACCTCCATCACATCTTGGATACTTTGAATAAACAGGCTCTACTTCAACAAAATCTTTTTAAAAAAAAGAAGAGATCTCATCAGCATAATTTGGGACCGATGGCTATGACAATTTGAAGATAGTGAAAATAGTTGCATCCCATGGAAGTAGCTAGAAAAAAAAAGGAAAGCAGGATATTCTTATATGCCGAAGGTGTGATCCTGTATTTAAAAAAAACTCCCGCTGGTCTTCCTTAAATAAAAATAAAGTATGTCGACAGTGTTCAGGCGCCCATATTAATAGTTCAGACTCTGGTGTCTGTTTTTTGTAAACTAGAAGTTAAAGTTAAGTGGTAAGATGAAGATCTTTTAAGCTTTCAAGTTTTACTAATTTCAGAGTGAGCTTTCTTTTAACAATGGTTGTATAAACTTATCCACTGTTTTTCAGGCACAAATGTAACTCCATATTTTTGGTGTACTGCAGCTGTTATGCAATGGCTGAGGCGCTGGCGCTGTGAGGAGTTTTGCTGAAATAATTCAAATCCTTGTTGTGTTTCAGGTAAAGTTGCTGGAATAGTGGCTGGTTCGGTCGTTGGAGCGTTGACTCTGATTGTAATTATAACAGCGATAATTCTCCACTCCAGAAAACAGAAAAGGTAATTGATTAAACTTTCTCGCATAAAAAACATAACACATCAACACAATTGGAATTAAAAACTCACTAAGATTTTTATTTTTTTTGACTTTTTGTTCTGGTTTCATATATATTCCCATTTCTTATTTTGCCTCACTTTCTGTTTCAGGAAAAGTTCAGATTCAGATGAAGAAAGAAGTAATACCTCCAAGCTCTAGTTCTAAATGCCATATTTTATCTGCATTGAAAATGTGCAGGTCATAAAGATTAAAAAATGTACAGCTGGATGAAGCATTGATTATTCTCAGAAGGTACATACAATTTCTATATAGTTTGTATTTGTGAGCAGAGAAATAAAAACAAGCTAAACTTTGAATTTAAGCCATTTTTTTCCACACAAAAATCTAACTTATTAAAGCACCTTGATTTTTAAAAAATGACTATGAATAAGATTGTGTTTTACTAATGCCTGTATTTTTAATATTGTATATAGAATATATTTAGTCCAGGTTTAAAAAACATCAGTGAAGCTATTACACTTACCTGTATGCCGATGTTTTTCCTTGTTAATTCATTCTTCTCTTTACAACTTGACATAAAACGTTATTAGAAGCTCAAGACTAATAAACTTCTTCTGGCAGCTGATAACATAATATATGGACTAATTTATAATAATAATAATAATTTACGGTGTCATATGCATTGTTTTCAGCATATATGGACCATAAGCATATATAGGTGCATTTTTTAACTGTGGATTTTGTGTAGGTACATAACATTTTGGTAAATGTAAATAATCTTTGCAATAAAGTAAATCTGTTTTATATCAGTTTGGTCTCTTTTTTGCCACCAAAACATCAAAAGACTTCCTAACATACCATGCTTTTAGCAACAGGTCCTCTACGAACCCTGAAGACTGTTGAGCTGGGTCTTTGTCGATTCAACTTGCTTTTCTATCATCTGAAGTTTAACATTGATATCTCTTCAGGAAACAACAGGAAACACCGGACATCCTTGTATGCTGATGATATAATTCTCTATTTAGCAAACTTTTGAGTCAGTCTTCCTACATTTATGCATCAGACTGAAATATTTGGAGTGTCTTTTGACTTTGATTTGTAGACAGTATCCTGTTATTGTGTCTCCTTCATTTGTCCAGAAGGAGACAAATTCTAATTCTAAAGTCTTAAGACTTTCTAAGAAGAAAGTCTTAACATTTTCTGAATTGCTCAGAGTCTGTATCTGATTTATTTTGTATTGTGGTGTAACCTTTACTTGCTAGCTTTAAGTCAGAATCCCATTATGCTGCTCATGTGTTTATAACTGGGCTGTTTACCTCCTCCATTGCTGAAACTATTGGCAAATTTAGACCACTGTTAAGATGCTCAGTTTATTTATTTATTCAAAAAAAGGAACTAACCAATTTATTTAAATTTTATTCTTCAGCAAAAAAAAATTAAAAAAATACACACACCCTTAAAAAAGATGCTCCTGATAATGAGATAAAGCCTTTTAAAGAAGCCAGAGCTTCAGCCTCCAAAATATTCTACTTAAGCCTACAAAAAGTAACATATCAATCAGGTTTAATCAATCAATCAATCAATCAATCAATCAATCAATCAATCAATCAATCAATCAATCAATCAATCAATCAATCAATCAATCAATCAATCAATCAATCAATCAATCAATCAATCAATCAATCAATCAATCAATCAATCAATCAAGTTTATTTATATAAAACATTTTAGCAACAAGGCATTTCAAAGTGCTAACTTAATTCAAGTATTTTTGTTTGGTTTTTACACATGGATATTTAGTTTCAACGTTTAACAATTTATTCATTCTTGTTGAAGGCCTGTACTGCACTGCTTTAACTCACAAACAGAACACCACACAAACAAAAGATGCTTGGTAAAAATAAATTTGAAAAAGATTTGAATTTCATCTGCACTTTGCTTCACTGAACGTGTTTACCAGACAAGTACTCACCGTTTATCTGACCTAACCTTTGAGCATAACTGAGAAAGCTTCAGATATTAAGTCACTAATAAATACCTTTCTCTCCAAAGGCCTGCAGATGCTTACTGCATTACTTGAACAACTTGTCACCCACAAAGATGCGCCTGTGAAATTCCTCGCTGCCATCTGAATTCACCAATCCCTTCATCCATCACTTTGTCCGGGCTGCGAACACAACTTTAGCCGTGCATTTGGGTATTCTTTGACTAAATTATTTGTCCAGAGATCATCTTATTTTGTTGCTTTTAAGCTCAGTGTTTAGCTTAGTGAGTGGAAGTAACTCGTTTGTTTACTGTGCGACTTTAAATGAGCCGTTGTTCCCTCACATAACAGACTGCAGTGGTTTCTGTGGACAAAGAGCACCAGTATGTGACAAGACTGCAGAGGCCAGAGCTGAATAAACAGGCTGCTTGCTGCTTCCAGTAGGAGTCAAGAGTTATAAATACAAATAATTAGCATTGTCCCTTCCACCCACCGGGGCAACAGAGGAGCATCACCTAGACTCACCATATATCAAGTCATTCTCATGTCTTACATCACGCTTTCTGCTGTGCAAGTGCAACATTGAGTCTGCTGGATATATATATATATATATATATATATATATATACATATATATATATAAAGTGTGTGTGTTCAGCACTGCATGCCTCAGAGTAGCTTTCCTCCTCAGACCTCCTCCTCACTTGTTGTTACATGTGAGCAATAAACTACAGCTGCTCTATTGTTTTGTCAGTGTTGGAGCTGCAGGAGCTGTCGAGCTCAAGGACATGGCTGAGAAGAACAAACTTTTACCTCGTCCCATCTTCCGCAGAGACGTGACCTGGGAGCCCTTCCCGAACTGGACCCAGCCGAGCCGCATCTTTGCTCAAGACTTTGGGCTCCCTCCATTGCTGGAGCCCGGTGACATCGATTGGCTTGACTGGGCAAAGAAGAGGCTTGCTTCTTTCACCTGGCCGGGGTACGTCCAGTCCCCTCTTCTGCCTCCGTTGACCAGTCGCCACGGTGAGCAGGACATGCCACAGGTAACGTGTGGCGTGTCAGAGATCCAAACCGGACAGAACTGCTGGAAAATCACCCTGGATGTCAATCACTTCACACCAGAAGAGATAACAATCACAACCAAGGACGGGTACTTGCAAATATCAGGTAAAGTACTGCTTGGTTTAAAATTACATTTCTGATGAAATCTTTGCAAAAACTGCAATAAAATATTATTCTTAAACGTTGATATTCTTTGAAAAATCGGTTTGTTGTCAAGGAACTCATGAAGAGAGGCAGGATAAGCATGGAGTGGTCTCAAGGTGCTTCAGTCGTAAATACAAGTAAGTTGTCTGACAGTATAATGTATTTCACACGTTATACTGATTATTAGATCTGTTCATGAAACATGTTGACAAATGAACTATAAAAATCAAGTTAAAGAAGCAGGCAAAAATGAGAAAGGAGTATCAACAACTCAATAGGCTCTATATCTTCATATGTCAATAACATGCAGCAATTTTTTCTTTCATTAACTTTTCTCTCAGAAACAAACTGTGTGGTCGAATAAAAATGATTCGAAATCTAAATCTCTACTTGGATTTATGTCTACTTGGATCAGACATAAAATACTTTGCATTTTATGTCTGATGCAAAGTATACAACAGACAAAAAAAAACTATTTGTGCATTTTGTTTGGTCTCACTCAGCAAAACAACGTCAAATGTGAAGTATTTCTGTTAGTTATAAACTGACAAACTGTGTCTGCTTAAGGTTGCCACAGGGAGCAGATTTGCAGCACATCAGTTCGGCGCTGTCTGATGGAGTCCTGTCTGTAGAGGCTCCCGTCTCTGGCGCGTCTGTCAGCAACCCATGCAGTGAGATTGTTGTTCCTGTTCAGATCAAACAGACAGAAGACGGAGAGAAGTGAGCTAAAGACCCGGCTGTGTGATAAAAGAAGAAATAAATTGTTGCGTCAACCTTTTAATGATTGTTTACTAAGTTTGCATGTTTTGAATATCGTAACTTAAAAAGCATCTAGACTATTTTAACATTTTTGTTTTTAAATTTGAAGAACTTAACCCAAATCTTTCCTCTTTCGAGCAAAAAATAATTTAGGTTAGTTTTCTGACTTTTTCAGCCAAACTTGGGGTGAATAATCATCAAAATGCTGAATTGATATAAGATAATCTACAAATATAATTTAAAAAACGCTTCTGGCATCTAAATTAGACAAAAAAAATACATATTTTTTATAACTGTGTTTCAGTGTGTGTGTATTTTCTGTATTTTTTTTGTTTTTGCAAATAGGTCAACACTGACATCTAGTGGTCAAACGGAATACTACATCTCAGTGGTTCAAAAGCAAAAATGCGGTGGCTTCTGTTTAAAAATTGTTTAGAAATATTATTTCATTGATCAGAATAAAATTAAAAGGCAACCTTTGCAACCATCTTATGGAAGTTATCAGGCTTTCAGTCATCTGTGGTGTCTGATATGTGTGGTTTATTGCTACTATTATTTTTGGTTTTCTTATACAATGCTAACCATTTACACCAATCAGTCATAAAATTGTGATCACTTATGGGTAAAGTCAATAACATTGATTATCTCTTCATCATGGCTCATAATATCAGCAGCAAGTGAACATTTTCCCTCAGAAGTGAATCATAAAAATGGGATAGTGAAAGCATTTGATTGAGACCAGTAAAGGTCAAAATGCCGGTCAATCTGGCCTGTTTTAGCAGGGTTATGCACCCTGCACACAAAACAAAAACAGCCCAGGAATGGTTTGTTAAGCACCACGAGCATGAGGTGATAAAAAGAGCAGCAACTTCAGATCAGTCAGTCAAGTCAAACATCATGGAAACCAGACATCACAACGCATCCTTGGGGTTCTGGTCCAGTCCAATCCTCAACTGCTCAAGGTAGTTTTGGATGAAAAAGGTGCACATTTACACCTTTATGTGGTCATAATATTATGCCCGATTTCTGGACATTAAATACAGGCTCTCAACATGTCACTGGTCAGAAGGAGATAACGTCACAGGACTGTCCTGTCCCCTTGTGGTAGTTTAAGGACATAGCAACATACGTCAGGAATGGCAACCAATAAAGCGAAGCAGAAGAAGCAAAAGTTTAAAAAGTTGCAGTTTCACCGTCACATCAGAAGTCAGAGATTAAAACAACGCAGCCAAATTCAGTTCCACTTGTTATTCTCATATACATACAAGCTAGTGTTAGCACTGCAGCACAGCTACATGTTACAGGATGTTAGAAAAGCAACATCTTAAAAATCTCTTCTCTCATTACTTCACAATCTATGGAACTGTTTATGATCTGGTTATTACGAGCAATTGTGTAACTTTAATGACAATCATCATGGTGAAAACATTTATGTTGCCAGTGTTTGTACATTCAAACTGAAAAAAGCAAAGGTTGAAAAGTTTTGTGTCAGTATTATTCAGACATGTTTTTAGAAATCAGATCACATTTATTCTACTTTTTTCTTTATAATACAGTAGTCAGACAGTAGTTGAGACTCCATATAATCCAATTTGATCTTTAAGAAAAACAATGTTACGTTACAATGAAGGTATGTAAGCTGTAAAAAATATTTTTTATATTGCAAATCACTTACACCATGAAACATTATTCTTCTCATGTTACAGACGTCTTAAAAGACTTTTTTTTTGTTTTTTTTAAAGGAAGAAAAGAAAGATCCCTTTAGAAATTACCTCAGCCTTGTTGAGAGGCGCCTGTACTGTTGTGTCTCTTTAAAGGAAGGGGGAGTGTAGGAAAGGGACAGAGGAAAGAGATGAATAGAAGGCACCAGAACCACCTACCATGACCAAGTGCGCTGTAAATGTAGGGCAGAAATTCGTGTGGAATACAAGCGGATCGCTGAACGACACATTCGTGGAAAAATCATGTTTGGATGTGCCTTATCAGAATCAAGTGTTTTTCAACATGGCACCACATTCGATCACAGGAAGACAGGGGAACCATTTTTCCTCCCAAATATCTCCTGCATTTTGAAACGGAAAAGAAGAGAGTCAGGAAGACACATCACTGAGGTATCTTTCTGATTATCCATGGTAGGCTTTGTGTAATTCGATATCATCCAGCGGAGCCGTTTAATTCCTCCTGTTTTCCAAGAGGAGGACGCCAGAGAGAGAACGACTACATCCAGAGGCTGCTCCTTTCGGCGTTGCCTGCAATTGGTTTGGCAATGCCCTTTTCTCTCATAGGAAGGACTTGCACGCAGTAGCCGGGGAGCAAGAAGCGGAAAGGATGCATTTAACGCTGGATGCGTGCTGCTTTCGGGGAGATTCGGCACTGACAGCAGCTCCAGCGGGAAAAACGAGCGCGGAGGGCCTGGGAAGCACCCAGCCCCACTATCTCCTCCTTTTCCTCCCCCCCTGCAGGACCATGCTTGCGTGAGGGATGAGGCCGTGCACAGGGACGCCAGGCCAGAGCTGCGGCCTACATCTAACCAGAGTCGGTCTCTCGACTGCCAGATCTGTGAACACATCACCACCATCAAATCAGCACCTTTGGTACGCTGCGCGCCGGAGCTCCGCCGTTTGCATGAAAATTCGTGCGCGCGTGCGTGCACGGGCGCGCGCAAGTGTCTGTGTTCTCAGCTGTACATCTGTAGTCATGGCAACCAGATCCAGTTAATGGATGAGATCCCCCCCCGCCCGCCCCTCAACCCCCTTCCTTCATTTTTAGTTTCCACTCTGCCTGCGCTTTTATGTGTGTGGATTGCGTTTGTACGGACGAATATCTGCCAGATGCCTTCAGTCACAGCCGTCTTGGTTTTTATTATCAAATGTGAAAGGTGTCATTTAAAATATTCCTGCTATTCTGATTGGAGAGAGGTGTCTTGATCAGCCTTTTGTCAAATATTGTTTTGTTCATCAAACCTGGCATTAAGGAGAAAATACCGCAACAAAATTTGATTCTAGTCAACAGAGCTGACACTTTTTATGGGCTTTGATGTGATTTACCCGCACAAAGTGGCACATCGTTGTGAAGTGGAGGGAAAATTTCACTTCTTTAGCTCTGATGTGCATTTGTGTTCAGCTCCCATGAGTTAGTTCTTTGTCGAGTTTTTTTTAGGATATGACTATAGACTGAGGTCTTTAAGGATTTTTTTTTCTTTTTGGCTGTCAATTTTAGAAGAACTCCCACAATTCCTCTATTGGATTCATGTAGCTCTGACTGACGGTTCAGAGTTGTTTTCCGCCAGAATCAACATGGATTTTGCTCCTTAATGTTCCCTTTAGTTCTGACCAACTTCCCTGTTCCTGCTAAAGAGCAATTCCCCACAGCATGATGCTGCCACCACCATGTCACTGTGGGGGGTGGTCTGTTCAGGGTTAATGTTTCACCCTTTAAGCTCGACTTCTTAGTTGTTAGTTATTTCTATTGTTAGATGAAAAACTGAACAGTGCACCCTTAGATGGGATGTAATTGTATTATCTACTTCTACTTTAAACTACTCAACCCTGCTACCCTTGACCTGTATGTGTTCCCTTGTCTTTCTAATGATGTTTGTTCACTAATCTTCTCTAACAAAACAGAGGCCTTCACAGAACAGCTTTATTTATATGAGGGTTAAATTACACGAAGGATGACACTTTCTACAGGGCATTCAGAAGGTCATAGGTTGAACTGGATATTATTTGGGAGCAGAAGGGTAAAGGGGACTACATACAAAGGCAGGCCACATTTTTTAGATTCCTCTTTTTTACACTTACATTTTTGAACACAACCATTTTACTTTCAGTTGTGTGGACGCAACTCTGTGACAATAAGCAGGAAAGCAGTAAGAAGATGTAAACACACTGATCGAGTCCCACGATTAGTGAGGTTTGAAAAAGGCCGAAGTACAGAGACCGCATTGAGAATTTTAATAATGAAACAGCAAGAAGACTTACAAAACTCAGAGAAGCATGAGGGGACCGGAGGACAATAATGGTAAATGGAGAATGAAAAAAAAAAAAATCCAGGAATTTAAACACAGGGGAGTGTGATAGTAGACAAAATGCAGGTGGTTGATTACTAACAGGGTGCAGCTGGGAGAGGAAGAGAAAATGAATAATTAACACTATAGGGGCAGAACTGAGACTCAAAGAAACTACAAATCCGTATGAAAAGAGTGATACTGATCTAAGAGGGCCGTATGCAAAATCACAAGAATAGTTGCAGAAGCTGGAATTCTAAATAATGGACAGGTACAGAAACACATTTCAAACAACAACGAACACAGGGACCAGAATAGAGCATTGCAAAACATGTCAAACAATAACAAGGAACAGAAACAATAATCAACCCCAAAACCAAACACCAAGGAACTTAGCACAGAAAGAGAAAACTAAAAATAAACACAAAAATCACAAGACAAACGCTCTAGGCTCAAGAAAATTCCACACACTTATTTAAAGACTTAATTAAAAGTGTAACTCTGCCAAAGCTGCTTTAAAAAAGTTGCTGCACATTGCTCAGTCAGGGTAATGAAGCCACATTAACCATGTTCTTTGTCGAAACACCAAGATTTTCTTCTGGTGGAAATGATGTCCAATTAAGCAGCTCATAAAGCTTGTAATCTTGCACCTGTTATAAATCACATAACAGCGTTATAAACTATATGTACTTTTTGAAAAGACCATGCAGTTTCATTCTTAGAAATTACATCATCATTGTCCAGTATTTGTGCACAACCACAAATACTTTGTTGAAGCAGATTTTAATTCACCTTCAACTTTGCATCTTCTTTACGTCACAACTGAGATCAACTACAATGAAACGGACCCAAATAAAAGTTCAGCTGTCCCAGTAAGATTATTTGCGTCTTTTAGCTATTTATAAAGTCTCAGAATTATGTTATTTTACTCCTGATTTTGTATCAATCAGGAGAAGGACAGAAATGGCACAATGCTGAGAGTCATGTACATCTGGACAGATAAGACATTGCAAAAACTGGACATTCTCTTTAAGCTGATGAAACAACAAAAGGGAAACTGGACATGGAGGCCGAGCAGAACGATGTAGCCAGAGTTCAGAGCTAAATTTGACAGAAAATATATGGAACCACAAAAGGGGGACTGCGAGGAAGAGAATTCCTCAAAATCTTGCAGCTAGAGTGGGCAATGATGATTAAACTCCATTAAATAAGACTGAAAGCTGAAGTTGAATCAAAACTTCCAGAGAGTATTAGTTTGAGGTTTTACACACTTATGCAACTAGTTTATGGCCCACTTCTCTTTTTGTTGTTAGGTGAATGTGACGGCTACGTTTGAACGTTTTTATTTTGCCTTTGCGTGCCTTGTTTTCGCCTGCTCAGCTTCTTTTCCTTCCTGCGTTCTCCTGTCCAGGGCATCAGGTAGATCCAGGAGCATGAGCAGGACTTTGAGCTGCGGGAGCAGATGTCTGGGTATAAGCGCATGCGGCGACAGCACCAGAAGCAGCTGATCGCCTTGGAGAACAGGCTAAAGGCCGAGATGGATGAGCACATGCTCAGGCTGCAGAAGGAATTAGAAACTCATGCAAACAACACTTACATTGAACTGGAACGGCTGGCCAAACGCCATGTTGCTCAGACGGATAAAGAGGTATAAACAGCAGCTAGTTATGAATGAGCAGGAGACTAAAGGAGTGATTCAAGCCTCGTTTGTGTCTGTAGGAACGTGAGCACGTTCAGGATGGCGTGATTATTTCGTTGTCTGTTCACAGATGAAATCAGTTGCAGCAGAGGAGAGGAGGATACAGCAACAGATTGTTGCTCAGCAAAAGAAAGAGCTGACTGGTTTCTTGGAGAGCCAGAAGAAGGAATACAGGCTCTGCAAAGACAAGATCAAGGATGTAACTATCACCAGCAGCAGATACATTCGTGAGTGAATTCTGCTGACGACATCTCCAACCTTCGGTCCTGTTTGTGCTTTTGTTGCAGGAGATGAGTGAGGACACGTGTGCAACCAAGGAAGAGAAACAGGAACGACTGTCCAGGTACAAAGAAACAATACAGCACTCCCAGGCTGAGGAGGAAGCTCACCTGCTGGCCCAGCAGAGGCTGGTCTACGACCGCAGCTGTCGGGCCCTCAAACGCAGGAGTCTGATCAGGCGGCACGAGTTTGAACAGGAGCAGCTAAGAGAGGTAATGGGACTTTCTGTCATCGTGCATCACTCGGCATTCAGACTGTGAAGGCTGCTGCTGCTGGGTTAGGGGAAATATTTTCTGTTTCCTGAGAAATTGTCTGCGACAAAATTCCATGAAATGATCAGATAAAGCAGTTTCTTGGTAATTTGTTTAACTTTTGCATTAACTTTAATGCGGTACACAGGATAATATTTCTCTGTTACCTTTCACATGTTACTCTTTGCAACTTGAGCGTTGTGATTGCTTTACAGTTTCTGGGAAAATTCCTGTCTGTCTTGGTAAACCTGCTAAAACATTCCTGCAGTACATTTCTGCTCTCAATTCTTTTTGTTAAAATCATCAAATATGCGAACAGAGCAGCTTGTCATGAAAACCTTGTGCATTTAACTTGGATTGGTGTAAAATGGTACACCACCAGCATAGATTAAAAACACAAAAGTGTAAGAAGCGAAAACATACAATTTATGTTTCAGATGTCGAATTTTGTCATCTTGTCGAGGGGGCTTGTCACGACCGAAAACTAATGGCTCTGAAATGTAATGTTGAGAATAAATACATGAATAAATAAGTGCACGAGGGATGAAAAATGCAAAACTGCTCTGAAACATCGTGTTGCAGGAGCTGAACAAAAAGAGGACACAGAAGGAGATGGAACATGCCATGATGATCCGGCAGGATGAGTCCACCCAGGACCTGGAGCACCGGCAGCTGCAGATGCTGCAGAAGCTGCGTGTGGAGCTCCTGAGGCTGCAGCACCAGACCGAGCTGGAAAACCAGGAGGAGTACAACAGCCGACGACAGACAGAACTGCACAGAAAACACACCCTGGAGCAGCGGCAGCAGCCCAGAAACCTCAAGGTATTTGAGAAACTCTGCTTACTTCTTTATTGTTTATTTAAGCTTCATTGCTAATTGGGATTTATATCTCCCTTACTTCTTCACAGACCCTAGAGATGCAGATCAAAAAACAGTTTCAGGATACTTGCAAGGTGCAGAACAAGCAGTACAAGGCTCTTAGGAACCACCAGCTGGAAGTGTCTAACAAAGGCGACCACAAATCTATCCTGAAGAACCTGAAGGAGGAGCAGACACGGAAACTGGCTGTACTGGCTGAGCAGTACGAACAGAGCATCAACAATCTGATGGCCTCACAAGCGGTACGTCGTATCGTAATTTCAAAACCTCCGTTATTCTTCATCTTTTGGATAGCAGAAGCTTGACAATATATAACGCGGACACCAGCTTTTCCCATTTCTCACTTTTTTTTCCCCCAATCGTTTAATTTTCCAGATGCGACTAGAAGCGGAGCAGGAAGGTGAGATCCAAGCTCTAAAACAGCAGCTGAAGCAAGAGATGGAGCTCCTGGATGCCTACCAGAAGAAAACCAAGTCCCAAATGGAGACCCAACATGAGCGAGAGCTCCAGAAACTTGAGCAGAAGGTTTCCATTCGGAGAGCACACCTTGAACAGAAGGTAAAATCAGAGCATGAAATATTTCAGGAGACGTAATCCATGCATGCAGGGTAGCTACAAAACAGGGAATCAAAAGGAACTCTTAAAAACAAATTTAATTCAGCATACTTTCAACATGCATGTATAAATATTCATGCAAAATACTGTGGAACTTAAAAATGCACAAAAAATTAGTTCCTATCATTTAACTGAGGAGGCCATGATTCATAAAGCTTCTCCCCAAACTTTAATATGAAATAGTTCCTGAATATTTTAATTAGAAAACAAACACACCTGTTAGGGGACAAAACTAGGAAAAAAAAGCAAAAACTACAACATCTCGATTGCATATGATTGCAAGATGTACAAATGTTTGATCACTGGATTTTGCAAAAGTTTTCCAAAGTTGCCAGATTGGGAGGAAATCTCTTGTCCATAGTCCTTATCAAACAGATTTAAGTCTAAAGCATCTCAAAACAAACAGAAGTGATCCGGTGAAATATTGTTTTCTGAGAATGATTTTGAACAAAATGTAATGAAGATGTTTTGTGTAGCCCACAGACCTTCCCTAACCTGTTCAAGGAAGCATAATAGGTCATCTTTAAAATTCATTAAAATTGAAATTCATCCTATTGGACCTGCATAATATGCATGCAAACCTCAGTAGAATCTGAGGTTTGCAGGCATTGAAAAAAAAAAGAATGAGCAATACTTTTTCCACAGTTTGCGTCATAAACAAAATCATTTGTTTATGACTCAAACTCGAAAGCTAGAAACACCATAGCTTTCGAAATTTCAGAATAATTAGTGACACGGTTTAATAAGTCAATAGAATTGGAGCTAGAAGAAACAGGAACCACCCAAAAGAAAGTTAAGGGGAAGTCATAAGAAAAAATATTCAATGTCACCATAAATCTAAAAAGTTGCTGTGTCAGCCTAGCTGTTAGGTATTTGGGAAGTCTCAAGCAGTCGGCAAACTGATTCAAAGAAATGTCTGTCGAGACAAAACACAATGCCAGACTTCTATGACATATTAATTATGAAATATATAAACTGCCCTTTTATTATGTTTTGTTGACATTTTAGAAAGTCTTGCTTCTTGAGACGTAACAACAATCAAAATGTGATGACTAAATGAAAGTAGCTGTCACAGTTGGTTGAGAAATATTTCTATCAGTTTCTTTTTGTCATTTGCTATTCAAGCTAGAATTACCTTGAAAGACAGAAAAGAGTAGTTTTCCTTCAATGTAACATCTGTTTACATAGTTTTTAGTGAGAATTAAGATAGCTTCAGGCATCAGACAGGCTTCTGGTTTCAGACAGAAGAGTGACCATGGGGTGGCATTGTGCAGGATAGTGTGCACAGCTCTGCACTGCTGCAATAATTACCTGCTTTAAGACTCTGGTGGTAAGGATTTCCAGATTCGTGAACTTATTATTTGTCCCAATGTTTTTTTTTTTGTTTTTTTGTTTTTTTTTATTAATGGGAACTGTGTTTGGTTGAACAATGTGGGGAGAAATGGTGTGAAACTGTCACCAGGACATATTTATAAAGCCATTCTTCAGGATAAAGTGCTGTCAATTCAGGATTTGGTAATTAGTATTTGGAAACTTAACAAACCGACACCTTACCATGAATTTTAAAAGCGCTCCATTTCAAGGCTAGTTAGCATGTAGACAAAACATGCCCTCTGGTTTTTACTCCGTATGTTCAGACATCAATACTCAAACAGCTGTCATCAAAATAGCTAACATTAACTTTCCAATTGTTCCCCGTACTGTTTTTAGTATATAAGGTGAAATTCATCCTCACAACTTGTGTTTACTTTCACAGAGCAACATTAATAATTTTGTAGCATAAATGCTCACTGTAGTGTTTTGTGCCTCATTAGAGTGGTGTTTTTGTCATTATGTATTTTAAATTCACCAAATTTAATCCCCAGATTCTGGGCTAAAGTAATCTTTTAGTTCATTTAGTTTCTTCTGATTGGATATACAGTATAATAAAATTCTGGAGTGGTTTATCCAGTCTGGACTTGAATTAAAAAGAACTAGAGATTAATAGCAAGGAGGCCTTCCAACTTTCAAGACTTGGAGTTCATCACCAAAGATAAATTGTCAAAATACCAATATATATATATATATATATATATATATATATATATATATATATATATATATATATATATATATATATATATATATAACAGTGGAATTGTGGAATATATAAAACAATTTGGAATTGTGAGAAGAACTTGATTGCTGCATTGCCATGAAAGATTTATTTCATGAATTAGAAGGAGACATATTATGAAAATAAAGAAATAAATTATTTATTTCAAAATTAGTTCACCTTTTACATACTCTTTTTGATAGATTTCCATCTCATTTGCAATCAGAAACAAACTTTTCTGTGAAATAAAGGATGATTTTGACTCTAAATCTGCCAGGGGTATGAATATTTTGAGTATCTGCTGTGCTGATTGCAGATTGAAGAGGAGCTGGCTGCCCTTCAGAAAGAGCGAACTGAAAGGATCAAGCACTTGTTGGAGCGCCAGGACAGAGAACTCTGTGCTTTTGATTCAGAGAGTCGGAGCCTCGGTTTTGGAAGCCTTGGATCTCTGGACTTCCCCAAAGAAGACAACAGATGAAAACGGATCTTATCTTTTTAAAAAGGACAACATATCTGTGCCCTTCTCATATCCACTCGGCTGTTTTGATGCATCCACGATGACAAAAACTGGATAACTTTCTCCACTACTCTTCTTCTTCTCTCTCTCTCTCTCTCTCTTTCTCTCTCACTTCAGATATTGCATCGTCGAAGGTGTTCTGCTTTTGCTGTGACACTAGGAGGGAGAAAGCAAAACAGAAGAATCCTTAAACACGTCCGCTAACTTAGTGTAACTCAATGTGTTCAGAAAACAGACTCTTTCTTCCATGCTATCTCCTCTTTTTTGGTATGAATTGAATAAATCAGGAAATTTTAGTAAAATGGGCACTTTGATATGTTCAGTTAGAAACCCATCATGTTCATGATGCTCAATGTGTGTGTTACATGGAGGGACATTGTGGAATGTGAACTACGGACTCCCCCGTGGTGTTAAGCTGCTTTTGTTTCTTTTTTATTATCATTTGATTTTTGCAGTATTTATTTAATTTAAATCTCTGAATGTGAATATTACTGTATGGGGGGAGAAAGGGGGAGTTGCTAGGGGTTTTCTCTTATTTATTTTATTATTTTTTTTGCAGGATTCTTTTCTCCTACTGGTCACATATCCAACATGTGCGTACTCAGTATATTGTGGTCCCTTACTTTTCTGCCAGATTTCATTTATCGGTATGTAGAATCAATTGGTATCAACTCGATCTCGTTTAATCGTCTCACAACTCAAGATCCCACTCGCTCAAACTGCTTATTATTGCATGCACTTTAAGGACAAATTCAGGTTGTGAAGTGAAGCATGAATCTGTCAGAGATTTTAGCTGTTTGTAAATAAGTGGTCATAGCATATATATTTTTTTCTTTTTTCTTGTTTTTTAAATTTTTCTTTTAAGCCTATCAATACTAGACATAAGCACCATATTTGAAATGTTTTTATTTTTTTATTTTCCACAAATGCCTTTATTTGAGTTGTGCCTGAAGCAGGTTTGAGTTTTGTAATATCAACAATTTAAATTACTTAGGACGGCACATTTTCTTTTTCTTTTTTGTCTTTTTTTGTTGTTGTTGGGTTTGTCTGAACTTGTGAATCATTTAACTGTTCACTAATCTTGTAAAGGGAAAATGGTGAGATCTGTGCTGTATAATTTTTGATATGAATATTTGTACATGAAAACATAGCTAGAATATACAGAGACACTGGTCTATTACTGATAACAGAGCTTAACGATAAAGATTTTGCTTCTTTTTTTATAACGTCGAGAAATGGTCACACAATAGTTCAGTATATTGCTAAGTCGGACCACTAGACTTCCAGATTGTATAAATGCTGGTGAATGGAACCACAGACTTCTTGTTATTTCCCTGTAATGATCTTTTAGAGATCAGAGACTCTGCAGACGACACGAGGCTGGACTACGTTCAAACGATTTGCGTCTGAGGAGTTCAATATTTTCCGCCATGTTCATTATAGTCATTGAACAGGTTGCACAATTGTTCCATTCATGGTGAATGGAAAGATGATTTTTGGTGCTTAATTTATAATGTCACCTTTAGCCTTGTTGTCTTTTCTTTTTCTTTTTTTTGTTTCTTTTGTTTTTTTGGAGAACGATTGAGTTTCACAAACTGTTGGTAAGCATTTTGCAACCCCCTCTGAGTAAACACACAATAGGTTTTTCAAAGACTGGTGACCTATTTGAAGCCCCGATTGCAGTGAATTTATCAAATAATGAACTATATGTATGAAGAAAAAAAAATAAATGCTACTTCATCATGGGTCACTTTTTAAACATGGTCAAAAGTGGTGATCTTGAATGCAACACTTTTCTGTTCAACTGTGTCTTTTTAGTTTTCTTTCTCTCCACAGCAGAAGCTTGTATTAGTTCCTCACAATGGGGGGCTGGAAAGCTGGAAGATGTACCCTAAATTCACAAAGTATTTTAACAGGAGGAATCTAATCACACTCGGTTTCTGGTGGCAATAGAACCTGACTGCCCTCGTCCAACTCAACCGAGTTCTGACGTTGGAACGCCAGAGCTCGATTTTTCATGAACTTCCTGAAATTTAATGCAGCTGTGTCTCATATGCAGTAAAGCCTTTCTTTGTCGTCTGGTCGTGTATCAGCTGAAGCTTTGTGGACAAATGGTTTCATAGAGAAAAAGTGCTTTTGAGGTGCTTGAGTATGTTTGCCTGAGAGCTTCAGAACAACAGACCTTACAATTTGTGTACATTTTAGGTTATTAGAAAGATGTATTTAGTTAGAATAAAGGGGACTTTCCTAAAGAATTTTATTCACCATTTCCTGTGCAGTTCGAAGACAAAATAAAAGAGATTTTGTTGAAAACAACAAAAAAGTCTTGGCACTCAACATCCTGCTTCATGACACAGAGAAATCCTTGGTGTGTGTGGTTTAATTTCTTAGCAATGTCTCTTATGTGGTGTGAAACTTCACACGTTTTCTTTTCTTTGGTGGGAAATGACCGCCGTGACCTACATTGATTCGTTTGCAGTTTTCTATATTTAACGAGCGTACAGTAAATGCGGGTCAGAAATAACCAAAATAATCAGAAACGTGAAAATGGGAACAAGAGGTGCGAGAGAACTTGACCTGCAGAGGCTTGCTTTCATTTCAGTGAGACGTTGCCGCATTCAAATGTCAAATGCGAGTTTCTTTTGACACAGTGGCAGGAATTTTACTAGAGTTTCCTTGAACTGCCAGCCTCTGAGGCAGACATCTGCAGATGTCTGACGGCTGCAGACAGACATCTGTAGCCGTCGCCCACCTCAGCACCACCGCCCCACTTTTATCCCCTGGGGCAACTGGAAAGCCCCGTGGGATGGCATGAAGAGTGGTGAGCCTTTACCTGAAGTGGTGTTGACACGGTTGTGGTGCATCGAGTTTCCCTGCCTATTCTCAGGTAGTCGGTGGTTTGGCAACTAAAGCACGCCTTCCTGTGCTGAAGATGCTTTCAAAAGTCATGGAGGTCATGTCAGATCACAACAAGCTGTTTCACTTTCACTGCAGTCATTGCAAAGGGGCTGCTGGGCTGCATGATGCACAAACACTAACCAACTTACTTGAATTGCTTGAAGTAACTCAATTAAGTTTATTCAAACTTAATTTATTAAGTAGGTTTAACTTGACAAATTTCAGTCAGTCTTACTCAAATCATTTAGTTTATTTCAAACAAAGACATAAACTGATAAAGGATCTTTGTTTTTAAAAAGGTTTTTTGGACTCAGACAACCTTTATTTGAGAGTAGTGGGCAATAAAAGAGGGAAAAAACCTGCAACTAAGATCATCAGGCCGGGAATCGAACTTGCGACGTATGTGTCGAGGACTAAGGCCTCCTCATATGGGTTGTGCTCTACCCCTGCACCATCACAGCAAGTTGTCATCACTAAACCAAAAGAATTAAGAGAAATGAATGTAAATAAGAGCATAAAATGGACTACAGCTCAAATACATTTTTTAGAGTGCAGGTGAAAGCTTTTAAATAAATAAGCAAGCGTTAGAAACCAACATCCTCTTCAAAACTGTGAAGTGGAGGGAAAAAGGTAACTACTTCTTTTCACTGTTAACCTTAAATAAAATCCACAATTTACTCTCAGAAGTCACTCGTTAGTAATTAGTCTGGTTGTTTAATCTCAGGTTAATTCAACTGTCCTGTGAGATTTTTTTTTAAAAGTATCCTAAGCTTTTAACAAACCTACCAAGACATGGCCGTCCACCCCAACTAACATGAAGGACGAGGAGAGCATGGAGAAGACTTGACCCTGGCGCTGACGTTCGCCACCCAACAGGACAACGATACTAAACAGTCGGAGCAAAATCCATAAATGTAATGAAGAATTTGTGGCAAAGCTTGAATATTGATGTTCACAGATGCTCTTCGTCTGTTCTGACCGAACAGACGGACTGTGAAGACGAACTGGCTTACATCTCAGTCAGTTTCATAGATTTATTCCTTTATTCTCCTAAGGATTGACTGAAGGTTGAATACAAATGCATGCCATGATTTTTCTCTAAAAAAAAAAAACGTATTATTTTCCTTTTACTTCACAGCTACGTGCTACTTTATATTGGTCTATGAAAACAAAATAAAATGAAATTAGGCATCTATCAAAAGGTTCTTCTAAAGAGGTTTCAAAGGAGTGTGATCATGACAAGTCCACACAATGGGGTAGGAACAATTTTGCAAGACACAGTGGTATTTTGTCAACATTTTGTTTGCGTTCAGGATTTCGTTCCTCAATACCAGCCACGGGTTGTTGTCAAACGGAAGTGACATATTTCCTAAAAAATCCTCATGTGGTTCATCACTCAAATCCCTGAAAGACGTAACACGGCGATGTGTAGCAATGAACTCATCCACTCATTCTGCATGTCAGTAGCTGGGCTCACCGCTTCTTGTTACGCAGATTCGCTCATCTTTGCGTACTTGTAAAGTTTGTGATTGTGAAACGCGTTTCCTGTGACCTGACAAGCATCCTGTATGGAATACCACGGAAATCTGTTGCTGCAAAACAGAAATGTTGACTAATATCCAGAGAAAATAAGATGTCATTGTTTCTGTAAAAAAAAAAAAAAAAGCAAAGAAAAAAATGTCACATTCGTCACCTCAGAACTGCACTTAGTTTTCATTTTATTTTATTTTTTAAGTATTAATCAACTAAAATAAAATGAAGGTTTCATCTGACAGCTTAGATCCTCGAGAGAAAATATGAAATAAAGACTTTTGGTAGAACTTTCTTTAATTTATGCTAAAGTAAATTAAAGTTCAGAACTGTGTCACAGGGTGAGCTGACCAAAGAACAGAGAACATTTCTAGTGAATCGACGCCTAATCACTAAATCAAGATGGTTTATTTTTGTGAAGTGACATAAACCCACTGATGTTTTCCCACACATGCAACCAATTTGTCTTAAATACTTTCAAACCATACCTCCATATATGTCTTTGCATTAGGTCAATGCCCCGACATGTCTGTACACAGATCAGACATGCATGAGAACTGACCTAATCTCATGACAACACATTGTTGTTATTTTTAAGTTCAGGTCAATGCTATTCACAAGAAACGTGTCACAATTATGACAAATGATAAAAATGAATAATAGCAATAAGAAGAACTCAATATTTTAGTCAGGAAGAAATCGCCCAGGATGACGTGCCATTCATGAGGTTCGGTGCACGTCATTTCCTGTGGGTTCTTCTAAAGAAGTTTCAAAGGAGTGTGATCATGACAAGTCCACACAATTTGACTGTGAGACACAGAGGAGAATGAATGGTCATGTAAAGAATATGCATTTTCAACAGCTTGTGGAAAGAGCAGCAAGTAAGTTTACCTACATTCATTTCTTATCAACTCAAAAAGCAGCTTTAAACATCATCGGCTCTTTTTCGTCTTAAAATTATGCAACCTATTTTTAGTGACTTGTGGCTGTTGTGAAACTAACTGAAGTTTGCAGTTTCCTGCATGAATGAGTCTGATTCCCTTGTAGCCTTTTTGTTTTGGCCAGTATTTGTGTAATTGACCTTTGTTTCCACACAATTTCAGCATGTTTAAACTCCAAACATAATGAGACCAGTCTGTTTTTCCTGTCAGTATGTTCTTTAATGGAAAGCGTTTGGTTCTGCGATTACAGTTTTGAACAAATGAACTCCGCCTGTAATGCGAGGCAGTTTACTTTAACTGACCACTTCTGTTCTCCTCAGCATTACTCTGCTTCCTGCTGCTTGTGGTTGTTGATTCAACTAAAACCGTGGCAGCCGCCAGAAACCAGGAGTGCAGCAATGACCTGCATCGGACTTTGAAGCTCACCAGGCTTGTCCATAAGGATACCAGTGATCTGATAAAACAATATGTGAGTAAATTCATAAATCTGCTTCATTTTTACCCGAAAAATCACACATTGTCACTGTGTTACATTATGTTTTGAATCTGATTCAAATTTCCATTCGTCCCTGGCAGAAATCGTCCCAGGGGGAAGTGGCAGAGCTCCTCTGCAAGGCTTCGGTGAGCGGCATCCCTGACCCGAACATCTCTGGGCTGGAGCCTTCGGAGAAAATAGCAAGCATGTATGCACAGCTCCAAGCCTTCTCCCCTCATCTGACGAGGGTGTACGAGCAGCAAACAGACATGCAGCCCCCAAAGAGTCCGCTTCTGAATCTACTTAACATGGTGATAAATCAGACCGGGATGCTGACTCGCCGCATAAACAACTTTTATCACAAAGTCTTCCCGAACCTGCCTCTACCGGAGCCGGCGGGGGGATCCACAACACTACCGCCGCCTCAGAACGTCTTCCAGCAGAAGGTCTACGGCTGCGTGGTCCTGACGACCTACAAGAAGCTCCTGACAAACATGTCCAAAAACATGAGGACTCTAAGAAGCAAAGTCTGCAGAAAGGCACCAGCAAGTGAATTCAACTTATTTTGATGACCTGGGGCTGACCTCCGGCGGTCGGTTTCCAGCAGCACTTTACTTACTGGGATGACAACAGACTTAATGAAAACATGAGTTTGAAGATGGCAGGTACATCAGAGTAATGGAGGATATTTATGGTATTTAATATTTATTTTCTGAAAGCGTTCCTGGAAAGAGTGAAGTGTGAAAATGATTAGCGGGCTTATTGTTGCATGTTTTGTAATTTAAATGTTTTTTTGGTTTTTTTTGCTGTACACAGAACATTAATCTGTTGCTCACGCCCTGATTGCATCAGTACGGAGAATTAAAAGATGCAACACAAGCTGATCCGTCTGTTGGATTATTCCTGTGAATTTTTATAATAGGTGTTTTCCCCCCTCAAAGTGTATGAAAAGTATCATGTGCTGTTTTTTTTTCTTTTTTTTCGCACAGAATCACTCCCTAAAAGAGGAGTTAAAAAGAAAATCGGGAAGCTGCTGAGACGCTGACTGTGTGATATCAGCTTCTAGTGACGCATGTGTTCGACACAGGGCTGCATCAGATAGGAAAGATTTCATGAAACTAGCAGGCTGTCTGGTCAGTCACAAGGTGTGTGTGTGTATATTGGGAGGGTCAGACCACTAAATTTGTTAACGGTGTGTCATTTGCAGCTTTGCATCGTTATACAGATGCTCATGCAAGGGCGTATTAAGATGGGGAACAAAAATTATAACATTTTGGATAAAGATGCCTCCCTGAGTAAGTGCTTGATGACTTAAGCTTTATTAGTCTGGATACTATCGTTTCCACAAAATTAACTTAATTTTAGCTCAACTTTCCTCCAGTCACAAGCTGTCAGGAAACTAGAAGTAGAGAGGGGATTTACTCTAGGTCATGAATCAAGTTCCCTGTTATAACTTTGCCTTATTTAAAGCAACACTGAGGGCACCTTAGGGCAACACCTACTACTGAGTCTGGATCATGCATTTCTTTTAACTGTTCTTATAATACGCACCCCAGCTCGGTAAAACCAGATTTACAGAACACTGCAGAAATAGTATCGCCATTAAACTTGCCCACATTTTATCACTTTAGAGCCACAAACTTTCATGTATCTTATTGGGCAGTGCAAAAACATTGTGCGACAGCGATGCGAAAGAAAAACGATACGTGGCTATTTGAAGTTTTCATAAATTATTATCCTAAATGTGCGAGGCACGTTTACATTCAGCCTATTCTGAAGGATTATCTTTTGCTGTAGATACAGCGGTGAGTCTTTTGGGGTGCGTCCCTACCAGCAGACTGAACAGTTTGAACTCTATTTTTTTTAGAAGAAGATAGCAGCTTAGTCAAACTGGGTACATTTCCACACAAATTCTAGATAAGATTTAGGTCTGGTCTTTAATCTACCCTATTGTCGCTGTGCATGTTTAGCGTAGTTGTTCTGCAGGCGACTGAACCTCTGCCAAACCCTGCATGCTCTGCACATTCACGTTTTGCTTCAGGGTTGCCCATCAACTCTGACCAGCTTTTCAATCCCTACGAAAAAAAAGAAATGAATCCTTGCAGCATTATGCTGCCACCACCCATATTTCACAACAAGGATGGTGCACTGAGATGTGCAAAGAGCCAGTTTCCTGCAAGTGTGATGCTTCACATCTAAGTGAAGACTAAATAAGCGTAGTCTTTTTTCATGGCCTTCTTTCAACAATGTCTTTAGAAAAACTATGTATTATTTTCTTTCCACTTCACAAATATTAACTGCTTGATGTTAGTCTATCAGATTCAAACTAATATTAATTTATTAGATTCGAGGAAACAGTTCACCGTCAGGTTTCAAAAGCAAAAGAGGATCTACGTCTTAATTAACCCACTGGACAGAGAGTGTCCAGTGGGTTAGCTGTTTAATCACTACTCATCTTATAGAAAATGTGAACTTCATTAGTTAGAAGTGTCAAATTAATTTTAAAAAAATTAGAAAATCTCTTTGAATGAACTTTAGAGTGGAAATATAAGCCAGGGAGTATCGCAAACCTTTAATAGTTTAAAGGGTTACAGGTTGCTTTAATATCCCTTCCTTCAATTTTTATTTCTTTAAACAAATGACTAAGACTTTTATTTTGAAGGGCCCACTCAAACTCTCTTCTCAGAGAAACAGACTGAAAGAGGCTTGAAATTGAGCTTCCGATAAACTCATTTTATGAAAACTATGAGTCAAGTGGAAAATAATTTCTGAAACTTTGAGTGGTTGAATCTTGTGGTGACGCCACAAGCGTTTTTTTTTGTTTTTTTTTAACCTGCACTGCATCTCAACTACTCGCATGCAATAAATTAAAACATCATTGAAAAGCTCACGTCTTTCAGTAAGTCAGTTCAGTTCAGTAAGTGAAACACAATGAAAACATGGCAGAAAAAGTTGAATGTTTAATAGCAGATTGAAAGGTATTCATTTTCAAAAGATACTTTAAATTTTACAACTGATTGGGAAACATTTACTGAATATGAATGTATGAGGTATAATCAGGTATAACAGGAGTTTAGATTTGACACACGTCTGGGGTGATTTAAGACACACACACTTTAGCATCAGAAGCTCTTTGGGACCCTTAACATAATTTGATCTGAACAATTTCTGACTACTGATGGCCACCAGAACACAATATTTTTTATCATGTCATCCATGTTTCCACATTAGTGTATTACCCATTTAATTTTATAATTATTGCTAAATAAATCATATATGAAACAAATGATGGACATGTTTTTAAAAATCCATATTACTCATACATTTATAAATATGATTTTTTTTTCATCATTTCTTGTTTGTTCCCGGCTAGTGTTGAGGCCCTAAAATTGCTTTTTTTATTTGAGATAAGTTGCCTCTAGATGGCAGTATATCTCAGTAACAAAGTAAGATGAAAACTGAATAGGCAATAAGCAATTATAATAATACTAATATTGACTCACGTTTGAGTTTTCATTTTTAAAGCAATTTCATCATTATATGATTGTTTTTAACGTCTGACCGTCAGAAAAGCGTGGGTAGAAGGAAAAAAGATGACAACATATCTTCCTATTGCTGCAACATTTGGTGTAAAGTTCAAATGCTGACTTGCTGTTTTTAAGTTTCATTTTGTTTAGCTTTTTATGCTTGTATTTATTTTTGTTCAGTGCAGAAAGCTTCTCAAAGACTCTTATGTGAAAATATCGGTTGTGTTTGTCAAAAACTGTATCCTGAACTTTGAGAGAAAAAGTAAATGTTGAAAGTCTCTTCAGTTTTCTCACCATTGCTCAAGAAAAATGGCTTCCATTACTCATTTTTATTTCAGGTTATGATGTTTTCTTTTTCCCTGATAAACCTTCGCACCATTTGCTCAAATGTCGTTCTCTCACCATAAAGACATGTTTAACCTTAACCTTAAAATATATGATGAAGTAGCACAAATATTATATACATATTATTCTACTTATTTGAAAATCATTGAAGCTTTGTTGCACAATAACTCCCACCTGAGAAATAAAGGATTCATGCATCGTTCAAGGCCCTACATTAATATGTATTTTATGCCCATGATGAATGTATGTTTTCACTAGACCCAAGGTTCCTTTTTTCTTTTGAGAGAAATGCAAATGATAAACAGTTTCAATGTTCTTTATCTTGCATCTACAGAGTGCAGGGAACTGGCACTTACTGCTCACAACCAGAAATACATACTTTCTGTAATAGAAAGAAAATGACAAGAAACATTTTTGCCATGAGACAAACCATAGTATCTTTGATCAAGAGGCATTACAAAAAGAAAACTTTACATATTCAAGCCCCTGCATTCACATATATAGTGTATCTAAATATCAGTCCATTTCTTAAACACTAAGAATAAAAGTGGATATTTATTTTAATAAAGTTCCATTCACAAACCTACACTCATTATTGGCATGAATGTTATATCAATTTTTGGCTTTTAATTCTTTTTCAGACTGTTTGCGGTGCAACTTTATTCATTTAAAAAAAAAAGCTATAACTGAATCATAACTGAAAACGACCCATTCAGGGGAGAACAGCAGTCAAGCCATGTTAAAAGCCATTAGCCATAGTTACAGCTATAAGAGCTGTGTAATCGAGGCATGAAGCCATAAAGGCTTTAACTCAGTGTTTTGTGGTGGCTTGGTTTGGTTATGACATTCACTCTGACCTAAAAAAGACAATTCAAAAGCCTGCTTTATGGCCGAAAGTTGAAACAGCATTCATGCCCATGAAGCGTGTTGTAAAGATTTCACTGGAACCAAAATGTTACCTCTTTTTAAATAAATGCAAATAATAAAGTGCTTTAACGTCCCCTTTTTGCGCAAACAATGCAAGGCATGCACATTCTGCAGTAAAGAAATAAATATTTTCTGTTGTGATCACAACAAGGCAACTATAATATCACATGAGATTTATGAAAATAATTTGCATATTCAATCCCATTTACATCAACAAATAGAGCCATCCATGTTTGAATATCATTGCTCTGTCTTGGCATACAGTAGTGCAATTTTGTTGCTTAAAATTAAGTCTTCTAATAAATTAAAATTGTCGTTCGGTTTGCATAGTTGTTCCAACATGCATGAGGCGTATCGTCAGTGTAGAGCAAAACAAGAAATTAATATCAAACAGTTTAAGGCATCAAGCTTTATATTCTCAAAGCTTACTTAAAACAGCTGGACACTTCAGCCCACCGTGCAGCCAGGGATCATATTCGACTTTAAGAAGCGAATGTTCATTCTTGATTCTATGTCAAAGTTAGACAACAGCTGCAAAGAAAACAAAACAGCAGCTCAGCTTCGCGTTTCAGACTCGTACAAATCCATTCAAACTAACTAAAATCAACTTCAATGTCATTTTAAGAACATATGCCGACTACGTTTGCCACACATTAAATATCGGATGAGCTATTTTTCTTCTTTTTTTAAAGCACAATGCACTCTGTGAACGAACCTTTAGAAAATGCTCGAAGGTGATTCCCTCATAAAATTCGTCGCGGTCCTGAGTTCAAAACAGGAAGCTTGTGATTTAGTCTGTGCAAGGAACGAAGCAAGCGACTTTATCTAACCAAAACCACTTCCTTACCGTGTGACCAACTGTTCTGGCCACTTCAAACATGGCTGCATCAGCAATGGCTCTAGACGTTTCTTTCCCCAGTGCTCCGCTGCGAGATAACAACTCCTCCACCACCTGGAAAAATCAGAACAAGAACAGCTCTGATTTCTGGAGGTGAAGGAGTGAGGTGAAATCCTCAATTTCCAGGCGACTGACAGACAATAATTCAAACGATTCTTCAGTGCAATAAGAATCATTTGAATATTTTGGACTCAATAAGCAGCTCACGTGTTTGTAATCCTCAAGCGTTATCAATCCATCGCCGTCCGCGTCGTGCATGTTGAATATAACTGCAGAGAAAAATGCAACTTTTATGCCAGCCACTGGCAAACATCAAGCATGGATTAGAGATTCCCTGAAGACAAAACGCACATTTAAGTTTCTCCCTCCTGATGTTTTTACGCTGTTCATCTGTCATTTTTGAACACGGGGGCCTGAAATAAGACAGGACCACCAGAAATTCTTCAAAGCCAATCTCGTTTGCCCTGCCCTGACGACTCGGGGAAAAGTTTCTGCAATAAAGACAAAAAATATACGCGCCTTAATTATTCTAAAAGCTTACTTGCACACACAACAATACTAACAGTAATAATAAGAAATCAAATAGAGCCCAAGTTCCTTAAGAGTGAAGTCATGTTGTAAATGCAAATATAGGCATCGGTGTAAAATGCCTACACCGACGCCTAAAGCAGATCTTGTGGATTTCTGCTTTAATAGGAGTTAATAAGGAGAAGATTTATATAATTTGTCCACTGAAGTAAAAGAAGAAGAAGTCAGGAGAACAATGAAGTAGAAAAAGAAGTCAATTGAGCAAAAACACATCTGAGATGAAAAGAATGGTTCACAAGTCCAAAAATCTTTGCCCTAGAAGAAAATCTCTGGTCATGGGCTCAAACCAGTGGCACATGGTCAATCTATGTCCCAGAGACATCGACTGTAAACTAATGTTCTTATTACCAAAGACAACCTAATACGTATATGCAGCAGTGTCAAAACATTTCTGAAAAACCCTGCAATGGTTTAAACTCTCTCTCTCTCTCTCTCTATATATATATATATATATATATATTTGAGGAAACAGTTCACTGTATATATGTATATATATATATATATATATATACTTTAAATTCGAATCTAATAAATTTATATTAGTTTGTAACTTTCACTCCTGCGCCAAAAGTGACAGATTTACGCCGAGTCTCTTCAGCAAGAAACCAAATGGTGATGTTGGTTCTTATTAAAAGAGTAATGCCTGCATTTTTGGATCACCCTTCAAGATAAGACTGGTCAGAGCTTGTGATTGGCTGGACATTGTTTTGTTCAGAAAACAGCTGACAGCACACGGGTAACCCCCATTTCCTGCACAGAGCATCAATGGGGAAGGTAAAAGTGCTGACACCATCCTGCATTGGCAATAAGCTGTGACACATCCAGTCCATACATGTCTTCAAGAATGACTTTTTAGTGAAGAACAAAACTGTCCCTTTCTCTTCATAGCATATACCGCATGTCATTGTCCATATATGGTAGTGCTTCCTGTTGCAGGGACAGAAACTATTGATTTCTTTGATATGAAATGAATTACCTGCTGTAAAAAAAACATGGAAGTGCAAATAAAGATTCATGTATATTTTACATTTCTTGCTTTGTATGTTTTTAAATAAGATTATATTTTTGCTTTAAGATGAAGACAATTGTAAGACAATATGAGAAAATCAAAAAATTACTATGTTTCACATTGCTGCAATGTTCCACAGATTTCTTTGTTACACTCTTGGCTTTTTGCAATATGTTTATTTTAATTGTTTTACGTTTTAGAGGACATCTAGAGGAATTAAATAAAATAAATAGAAATTGTTATTCATAAATGCAGAATTAATATTCATCGCTGTACTGTACCTTCTGTTAAAGAAAGCCTCTATGATCTCTTTACGGATGGGATTGTATTTCAGAGAAGGGATGCCCAGGAAATCTTCCCTCCTGAGGAAAGTAAAGGAAATTAAGATGTCAAACCAGCTGCAATATCCCAGCCAGCATAATATGCGACTAGTTTCATGTTAGATGAGATGACTGAAGCTTTGCAATTAAGGTTTCCAGCTTTAAAAACAATCAAGTTGTCATATCATGATCTGTTACTGACTGGAAACGGTTTGTAAATGACTGAAGTAGTCAAGATCCAAGAAATCAGTGAAAAATCACAAACTTGCAGCTTACCTTAAAACATCATCTCCATCACTCAGATGTTTGAACCTCTTGTGGAGGACCATAATCTGCCTATGTGAAACTGAAAACAAACCACAAAGCGAGCAAATACTGTAAATAATTATACAATTTGTAAGTTTAAGCTGGAAATTCAAGGCTCCCTTTTCACTAATGGAAGCTTCCGAGCCACCTGTTTTGTGTATTCAAATGTCATTTTCCACTCTTTCAGCTTGCATCCTGTGCGTCTACCAATACACTTCTGAGAGAATAGAGGAGTTCACTTGACAAGTAGTGAACAGTAATCTATTATTAACAGCATTGTGCTTTGTAAAGGATAATGTTACACTTCCCTGAACTTTCACTCTAAATTATTCATCGCTCCTGCGTCACACTTGACAGATTTACGCGTCTTTTCAGCACGAAACCAAATGGTGGTTTCTTATTAAAAGAGTAAGGCTTGCTTTATTTTTTCGCATCCTGCTTCATGACAAGACTGAACATGAAAACGCATTTCCGTTTCAGGAAGCTCTTTATACTTCCTTCTCGTCCGACAGGGATTGATAACAGATAATGATTACTCACAGCCAGTTTTCTCCGACAGATCAGCGTGTTCAATCGGAGCCGGTGTAGACGTTAGTGCTCCCATCGTTGCTAAAGGCTCTCTCTCCCCTCTCTCTGCCTCTCTGACCTGTGGAGTTGTCAAAGGCACCACGCAGCCCAGGATGTACTCGACAGGGATCAATGCGATCATGTTTCACAATAATCCGTGTCCATATTAGTGTTTACCTCAGATTCCGGGCTACCACCTGTTTTCGCTTTCGTGTGGAGGCCAAGCAGTTCTCATCCCCCTGCAGGCAGCGACGGCTACTTCCGCAACACCCGTTTCTATGACGACACGGTGCTAAAAACAAACGGGTAACGTCTGATTTAGATGCCTGAAGCTTTTAATTACTTCATGGCTGGTTTGAGTGGAGTAAAATGAGACATTATTTTAATTTAGGTTAATCATATTGAGTTAAAATATCATTGAACGATTCAATTATTTCAATAACTCAATTCAGTAAGACGCATGTTGATTAATTATTTCTGTTAATTATATTTCTAATTGGAGGCACTGAGATAAACTGACTACATAAATTCACATAATTAACCCTTAGCATAAATAACAATAAATATAAACATTTTTAAATAAAGGAAAGAGAATATATTCACACATAACTTAAAGACTATCCCACAATTGTAACAAAAACATTACTTTGTATATAAAAAAAGACTAACAACAATCAATCTAGCAGCTTCTGTCCATATGCATAACAAATAAATACAATAAATAAAGCTAAACATAGTACACAGTGATTAATTTCCAATGAACAGCTGACAAAATAGCTTACAGTTACAAATTAAAATACAACTGAAATGGACAATGTTCAAAATATATATTCTAAACATGGTGAAAATGCACATGAAACCCTACACATTGTTAGATTTGTCTAAAATAAATGCTAAAATATTATACTGGTAAGGAAAACACAGAGCTGATTCTAATACGTACCAGCGTTACAGACGGCAACAGAAAAAGGCTAACTGTCACTGGTAGCTATGGTAACCACCAACTGTCAATTTATTAACAATAAAATCAGGAGAAAATAACTCAACACAACTAATTTGTAAAATGAATAAACCAGTTTTAACAAACTTCACATCTACAGTAATGTTCCTAAAAACCTATTTAAACTGCAAATCCTACTTGCAGTTCAAATTAATTCTTTTATAAACAGAAGAAAAATGATGTACATCTTTTTAGATCTTTGTTACAAATCAAAATCTAAAAAGTGTGGCATGAATTTCTATGCAGACCCATGTACTCTGATACCCCTATATAAAATCCAGTACATCCAGTTGCCTAAAGAAATTACCCAATTAATGAACTAAGATTTGTTGAAGAATGTTAGTGTAAAAAAAAAAAAAAAATCAGCATCATGAAGGCCAGGAAGGACACTGCACAGATTGGAGATAAAGGCGCAGGAATGTTTAAGAACCCATTTCTTTAAAATGTTCTTTAAATTATGAGTAGTACTACATATAATTTAGTCTTTTGCAGAATCATTTATTCCTTTGAACTTTTCCTTAATCACATTGCATACTGATTGACAAAGACAAAATCATGCAGTTGTGTAAGTACAAGAAAAACTATCATTTGCAGCAGTTACAGCTGAATATGTTTCCAGACCAAATAAGCTTAAAATTTCTGTGACTAGTTTTGTGCTGAGTGATGTATATGTAAATATATAAGTTATATGTTCTCCAGAAAATCATTGTCAAGTTCTTTTTTAAACTGTGTAACTTCCCCACTTGAAAAGGAATGGATGACCCCACGCAGACTCTTAATGACAGGGATTTACTCGAAGGATCAAACAGTTTGTCTTGCTTTTACTTCCATTTATTTCAGTGTATAGACATGTTCACCGTTGATCCAGAGGATTCAGGTAAAAACCTTTAAACAAACCCAAAAAATAATAATTACTAATCTGTGTAAATTAATTTCACTCAATTACAAAAGGAATGGCAAATTATATAGGTAAATACCAAGCAACAAAGTGATCAAAATTAAATACACAAGTAACTAAACTTATGTTAACTTTAAACTTAACTTTAAAGTGCAGTTCAAGTTAATATTTGTATTTACATTTCATACATTTCTTAACATACAAACATAACTTCTCAACATTAATAATAAATATTTACTATAAATTTAGCTTTAAATTATCTTTTGAAGTTGATGATAAATTAATTAACAGTTGAACTTGGTACCAAATCCATTTCATCAACACAACAAACAACTTAATCATAAAAGTCCATCAATCAATGAACGGAAAGTGTCACCGCCGCAATCCACCACTTCAGTTCGCTGTCACTATTGATCCGATCGGCCAAACTGGAATGTAGACACTTTTGCGGTCCGATTTCATGTCAACACAGTTTATTTCTTACCGGCTGCCTCTCTGCTCATCAAAAGATCATCCAGTTGTACACAGGTTGGATAGGATCTGTGATTCAAAAGTCCGCAAACTCCTGTCCTCTTTGTTTGGCGGCTCTCACTTCCATCTTCTTTTTTTTTCTTGTCCGTCCCTCTTTTAGGTCCGTGTGGAAGCGCGTGGTTCTTTTTTTTTTTTTTTTTTTTTTTTTTTTCCATCTTTTTTTTTTCTTTTCTGATTCGACTTCACACCTCCCACTCGATCTTTCCAGTAATCACTGGGAAGATCGCAGTCCTGTTGTCATCTTAGTACATCTGGAGTTTTTTTTTTTTTTTTTTTTTTTTTTTTTTTTTTTTTTTTTACTCTTTGGTTTGACTTTCCATCTGTTCCTCTACGGGTATTAAGACAATGAGCCTCCTAACATCCCTGTGAAGAATGGTGGTCTTGATTTTGTCTTTCTTTGGTGGATGGGTTAGTCTTTGCTTGACATATTTTGTCATAGGTGCACAATAACTTGGGACAACTTGGACATTTACGTCCCTCACAACACCCTTCTTGTCAGGATTTGCACTTACAACTTTGCCCAGCATAAACTGTCCTCTGAGTGCATTTTGGTCACACAACCAGACGATGTCCCCAACAGCCACATTTCTCTGGGAAGTGTGCCACTTGCTCCTCACAAAAAGGTTGGGACCAGCCAGTTGCCTCCAACTTTTCCAGAACTTAGTAACTTCACTTTGCATAGCTCCAAGTCTTTTAAATGAATAGTTGGAAAAATCGAACATTTTCACATCACCACTCTGAGATGCTCGTCCGAGCAAAAGACTGTTAGGTGTTATGTACTGAATACAACCCTCTCGACTCTGTATTCTTGCATCAATTGGGCGCTCATTTGCAAGATTGGCAGCGTTGTACAGAACTGTATGAAATTCACTGAAAGTCAGTGTAAATTCTTGACTAAGACTCTGGAAAGCTCTTTTCACAATGCCAACAGCAGCTTCAGCAGCTCCATTTCTGTGAGGCGAGTCTGCAGGAAGGATTTTCCACACCCACTCAGTTCCGTTCTTTGCTGCTGCTTCTTCCAAATCTGACATATTTTGGGTGTTCAGGTATCTATACAGTTCCTCCAAAACTGGTTTGGCTCCAACAACATTGGTGCCTGCATCAGACCAGATCTTTTGTGGGTGACCTCGGATTGCAGTAAATCTCTGATAAGCCATCAGAAAACTTTCAGTAGAAAGCGAGTTTGCTAATTCAGTGTGAATAGCTCTGCTGGCCATACAACAAAAGACGATTCCCCAGACCTTAATCGTCACCCTTTTTTTGACATCGTCTCTGACATGATACGGCCCGAAGAGATCGACTGAAGTGAATTTAAAAGGAGGAGCAGGCTCAGCTCTCTCAGGTGGCAAATCACCCATCACCTGCTGACACTTCAGAGCTCGAGCTTTCCTGCAGATCATACAGCTGTTAACAACCTTTTGGGCTATTCTTCTTCCTTTTACAACCCAGGCTTTTTTCCTCATTCTCAGTAAGGTTCCAGCGATTCCATCGTGTGCAGCATTGTGAGATTCTCGGCCCAACAATGTCGATACCCAGGCGTCATGGGGTACGATGGGAACTGCAACTTTATCTTCTCTAAAGATTTGTATTCTGCCGCCACAGACTAATAATCCAGACTCCTTGTCTCGATAAACCACCAACCTATCTGTGGTCGAGTTGGGAAAGTTGGTATCCATTTGAGCAGTAAGGAAGATGTCTTTAAGAACATCTTCTCTTTCTCTTACAAAGATTGCTCCTGTTGAGCCAACTGCCTCCCACTTTGGCTTACTTGCAGCTTGGTTTTTTTTTATGAATCTCTTTGCCGCTCTCCAAACCCAGGCAATTGTCTTGACCAGACGTGTTAAACTGCTAAAGCGTCTAACATCCACCAGGTTTTGTACGGGTATTGATGATCGCTGCTTCTTTGCCAGGACTTCCATCTGATCTTGAGGCAGCTCTTCCTTGAGCTCCGACTCTTTTATCCTGGCCCTTGTTGTTACAGCAATGAATGCCTTCTTTTGTAACTTGATGATGCTTTCTTTTGCATTAATGACAAGTTGTTTGGATGATTTAATTGGCCACTTTTCAACTGGAAATCTTAGAAATGCTGGGCCTTGTTGCCACTTAGAGTCAGTATCAAGACCTTGAGGGCTGGCTCCTCGGGAAATTATGTCAGCAATGTTTTGATCCCCAGGAATCCACCACCAATCTTGGATTCTTGTGTTGCTCTGGATCTCTCCAATTCTATTTGCAAAGAATGTTTGAAACCCATAGCTCTCTCTTTGAATTGCTCCAAGAACTGTTTGACTATCAATGAGATGATACCATCTTTCAATTTTGATTTGACTGTGCATCTCAAAGTACTTCTTTACTCGTGATGCGAACACTGCTCCACATATCTCTGCTTTAACAGCCTCACCTTTTTGATCCAATGGAGTCAGCTTAGCCTTAGATTCCACCAGCCTGATGATTGGGTCTTTAACTGGTCCCCATCTCAGATACAGCACTGCTCCATAAGCATTCTCACTCCCATCTGAAAATGTAATTGCTAAACAGTTTCTGCTGTTCTGAAAAGGAGTTAATGCTCTGTCAAACTGGATCTTACTAAGCTGAGTATACTCTTCAAAGAGCTTTATTGCATCTTCTCTAAGATCTTTTGAGAGTGCTAAATCCCAGGTGTCTTTTACTTGGTTGCTCACATTCTTTGCCTCTTGGAAAGCTTTCCGCACCAGGATTGCACCCTTCTGTTTTGCGGGAGTTACCAAGCCGACTGGATCATACTGACCAGACACCTGACTGAGGAGCTCTCGCCTTGTCAGCGGGTTTGGTGTTTGACTTCTGATCTGGTCCAACTGGAGGTTTTGCCCAAGTCGCATCTTTTTCTTTCTTTTCGAAAAATTTATACTGACCATGACATGGAGTTTATCCTCCTCTACAATATACCCCAGACCGAGTGCTTTATTGTCCTCATCCCGCATTTGGTTTGGTAGAACCATGGTCTTTGGTTTCACTTCATCCTGCTTGTTGCAATCCTTCCTCCCACTTTGCCCAGAAAACACCCAAGGTTTGAGTTTGAAACCTCCAGCTTGGAGAATGCGCTCCACATTTTCTGTGATTTCCTTTAACCTGTCTGGGTCATTGTGGGACGTCAGAATGTCATCAACATAGCTGTTTTTCAGAAGGACTTGCCTCTCCTCTTCAAGATGAATAAATTGGGGTAAACTTGCAGTTTCTCGCATTGCCAGCTGTGCAATGCATCCTGCTGGTTTGTCTCCAATGTTCACTCTTGTAATTGCATAATCTTCAACTTTTCCATCCTCAGAATCACGCCAAATAAATCTGTGCAGGTGAACTTCTCTTTCTTCCAGCCAAACAGAGTTGTACATTTTCTTTATATCTCCTAATGCAGCATAAGTTCCCTCTCGGAACTTTAATAGGACAGCACGGATCTGGTTTAGGACATCTGGGCCTTTCATCAGCAGGTCATTCACACTTATCCCCTTAAATGTTTGACTGCTATTCCACACAGTCTTACAGGAGTTGTCACTGAGTGTGGATTTGGAGCAATTAGGTGGCTTACATACCACACTGGGCCATTCCATTTGTTGATTTCTGCTTCAGATAATTTAATTGCAGCTCCACGCTGAAGCATGTCATGCACCTGTTCAGTGTAAGCAGCTTTCCAGGCAGGTTCTTTAGCCAACTGCTTTTCTGTTCTAAAAATGTGGCTTCAACTGCATTTCTGTTGTCTGGTAGGGATGCTGGATCTTCTAACCATGGGTACCTTGCATGCCAGTGAGGTTTGTCTGTGTGGCTGTCTCCTTCATTGTAGGTGAGGCCTTCCTTCACTACTTCAAGCTCCCTTTCTTCAGAAAGCGTCATTTCCTTTCCTCCTGGCTGACAGTTTCCACAACGGCAACCTCCACATTTGGGTTCACAAGCTGCGCCAATACTGTCCCATCTCCACCACTCCAAGAAATCTCGGCTTGTAGTTGCAGTCTTCGATGACTTGAGTTGGATGGAGACCTGGTGATTTGATGATGTACCTTGTGGGATCTCATGAATGAATTCCTCATATTTCACAGCAGCTGCTCTCATTGACCTTGCGAAATGTGTTTTGGTTGTATGAGCCGTCATGGCAAGTTTCTCAAACAGTTCTGGATGAGTTCCTCCAACCACATTTCCTAAGGGGCCATCCCACAGTACCAGGTCCCCCACGACTTTAATTCTTTGTGGTGTCAACTGACCTTCCCTGTGGCTTATAAGTAAGCTTATTTCTCTTTGTCTTACAAGTTCATCCAGTGGTACGTCTGGAAAAATCTCTGTAGCTGTTTTGCTTTAACATGCTTATGAATGTCTGCAATGCTGTCAAGTCCATAACAAACAAGCTGATAAGGTTTAAAAGTGCCTCTGGAGGTTTTCACACGAATCTTTAGGAGGTAACGTTTTGTCTCCACACAAGCTTTCATCCTCCAACTCCATGGACAATGAGTGTTATGTCCTCACTTCTGAGGTTTAATTCACTTGCAGCCTTGTGTGTTATGTAATTTGTATCTGACGCCAAATCAATTAATGTGCCAATCTTTTGTCCAGCATTTGCAGTTACTTTAAGAAGCATCATCAACACTGGCAGTTCCTGCACTTTATTATCCATCAAGGAATTTGACTCACTCGTTGTGTTAAAAACTTTAGACACAGTATTTGAAAATACATCTCTGCAATTTTTGGCCAACTCAGGTGGCAATTTCTTAAGAAACTCTTCTTGATCTTCTGTGTACTTTCTTTACTTTGTCTTCTTCTGAACTGGTTTGGGTTCTCCTCTGAACTTTGTTGCTTCTCTTAGCATCAGCGCTTGGACATAAATAATAGTGATGTGGATCCTCCCCACTGCAGCTTTGATTTCTGCACCAAAATCCAGGTTTACAGTATGATTTATCATCATGTGTTTCCAAACACCTGGTGCATGCTCCCACCTTCTTGACAGCGGCTCTTTTCTCAGTTAATGTTAATGTTCTGAATTGTTTGCAGAAGTAGAGTCGTTTCCTGTGCTTTCCATCGCCGCAGACAACACAGCTTGCAAGGTCGTCACCTGCTTTGACCGACTTAGTTCTGGCGTGTCTTTGCTCCAGTCGGGTCTCTCGTCTACTTGACTCCTCCTCCCTCAGTTGCTCTAGTTGCTCATAAATATGTTCTTGATCCTTCAGAAATGCAAGGAGATGATCAAATCGATTCTCTGGGACCACAGCATTCCTTTTATCAGCTGCATAAACGAGCCACTCCTTCTTCAAAGCTTCAGGAAGCTTAGTCTCAACTGACTTTGTCACCAGAGGGTTTTTGATAGCGCCAGTATTTCCAAGGTCACTTAAATCCTTAAGAGCTTTTTCAACGGCTTGAATCAACTCCACGATTCTTCTTGGCTGGTGACCTCTAACTGCAGGGATTCTCTGTAACTCCTCCACAATTTCAATTGCAATGGTTGTTTGATTTCCATAGCGGTTCTCAAGAACTTGGAAAATGTCTTCTGCCGAGCTGTAGGAGGTTAAGCGAAGGTCTCTTGTGATTTCTCATCTAGACTGTCCAATAATTGCACTTTCTTCACTTCCTGTGAACCAGTTGGTTCTCCTTGTTTTTGAAGTGCTTCCCAGTCCCTTTTCCATCTGTAAAAATCACGTTTATTTCCATGAAACTTTGGGAGAGATGTTGGTTTTAACTTGATGGTGGGTAAAGAATAATTTTGGGACATTACAATCTGCTCCTTTTTTTCTTCACCTTCTTTTAATTTTGCATTAATGAACTCGGCTGTTCTGGAGACGAGCTTGGGGACACTAAGTTCCAATCCTCTCAGCCGATCTTGAATCTCACCCCGATAGTCATGAGGGATCCATCTTTTT